>NC_140592.1:215111367-216371367 GCF_964204655.1 Triturus cristatus
TTTTACCACATGCACATTGTATTACATATACTACAAATTGTGTCGTGCATGTGATTCTATGATTTATTCTTATTGTTTTTCCATCAGGGTCAGTTATCTCCTTTTTGTTTGTGGCAATTTTGCATGCTTTGCAGTTGGAACACTTCTTGAATCCCATTTGTTGTTGTGTCAGCCATGTTTCTTTTGTCGGTGTTATAAAATGACTTTGTACAATCTTGTCCTTTATTGAACTTGCTTTTCTATATGTAACTTTTGGTCTTATTCCAATTATTTTTCCAATGTCATTATCTTGTGCTAGTAAGTGCCAATATTTCTGAACGATCTTAGTAACTTTCGCACTTTCCTTACTATACGTCAGAATTAGTCTTGGTGCTGCTTCATTGTTTTCACTCTTGGATGTGATATCTTCAGCTTTATCTTTCTCTTGTTCTGTCTTCATTTGTTGTTCCTTTTCTATTTTTGACATCAAAATCTCATCATGTGTTTTTTGTTCTACCTTTCTTTTGCTTTTATTTAAGGTTCTTTGTCTATATACTCGATTTTTTAATCTCTCGCCACTGGCTTCTATTTGGGCAGTTGCATCACATTCCTTTGAGCAGTTTCTTTTAATCCTCAAAAATTCCCCATATGGGATGCTGTTTATAAGTGGTTGGGGATGGAAGCTCTTAGCATGTAAAATGCTATTTGTAGCTGTTTTCTTTCGATGTAAGGTAGTTTGTATTTTGCCTTCATCTATATACACTGTAGTGTCTAGGAAGTTTATCCTTGTTTTGCTCGTTGTGCAGGTGAAGGATAATCCTATTTGGTTTTCATTCAGTTGGTTAAAATATTGCATGAAGTCTTCCTTTCTCCTGTCCCAGATTATAAATAGGTCATCTATATATCATATCCATAATACGATTTTCTCCAAAGATAGATGATTCTCAGGGCCCCAAGCTATTTCCTTTTCCCACCACCCCATTGTGAGATTAGCAAAATTTGGGGAAAAGAAAATGCCCATGGCAGTACCGCAGAGCTGTTGGTATAGTTGGTGGTCAAAGAGGAAAATGTTGTTACTTAGGCACGTTTTAATTATTGTCAGCAACATGGCTGAGTGTTGAAGTTCCGTAATCTTTCTTTGCTTTAGGAAATACGCACATGCTTGTAGGCCTATATCGTGCCCTATGGAGGTGTACAGTGACACGACATCAATCGTGGCC
Source organism: Triturus cristatus (assembly GCF_964204655.1). NCBI lineage: Eukaryota > Metazoa > Chordata > Amphibia > Caudata > Salamandridae > Triturus > Triturus cristatus. Next base: position 215,112,567 of record NC_140592.1, read on the forward strand.
ATGATAAAATTCTGGGTTCCATGTGATGTTTGCAAGTGTTCTTAAGAACTCCCCCGTGTCTTGTATGTATGAACTTAGATTTTTCACAATAGGTGCCAAGAAATAGTCAACATATGTGGACATATTTTCGTATAAAGAGTCACAGGATGATACTATTGGTCTCCCTGGAGTGTTGATTAAAGTTTTGTGAATTTTAGGTAAAAAGTAAATTGTTGGTATTGTAGGCTACTCTTTGAACAAATATTGTCATTCTTCCTCTTTGATCAAATTTTGTATCTGCCATTCATCCAGGTTTTTTCTGAGGTCCGCAATCATTTTATTGATAGGATTCAAAGTCAATTTTCTATATTTAGTATTATCACCTAGTTGTTTTTGCGCTTCTTTGATATAGTCCGATGTATTTTGAATGACTAGTTGGCCGCCAGGGGACCTCAGGATTCAAGGGGACTTAATCCCCCAACTTAAAACACGCCACGGGGCACGTTTGCGCAGTGGTGAAGGTAGGGGCCAACTAGCCCACCAGGTACCTCCAGTAAGCGCCACGGAGCTGTGTTGCAGAGTGTTGTAAAAAGGGGCGTGGCCTCTGAACACCTCTCTGCAACGCAGATCCCTGGCGCATTCTAGAGGTACCTGGTGGGCTAGTTGGCCCCCAGGGGACCTCTGGATTGAAGAGGAATTAATTCACCAACTTAAAACGCGCCACAGGGCGTGTTTGCACACGTCACCTCAGGCCCCGCCCCCTTCCTTCACCATTGTACAAATATTCCTCTAAAATCAGCCGAACTACGAATTCCGATTTACTCACCTGTTATCAGGGGAGAAACCAGGGCTGCATCTCTTAGCCCAGCACTGACCCTGAAAAGCAATTCTAAGCGTACTTATTAGTAACTTGTATTTCCTTCCATAGGAATCCATTGTGTGGTTTTCACCAGAAAAGTTTCTAAGTGTCCATTTTTAAAACTTACAAATATTCCTCTAAAATCAGCCGAACTACAAATTCCAATTTACTCACCTGTTATCAGGAGAGAACCCAGTGCTGCATCTTTTAGACCAGCACTGATCCTGAAAAGTAATTCTAAGCGTACTTACCAGTAACTTGTATTTCCTTCCATAGGAATCCATTGTGTGGTTTTCACCAGAAAAGTTTCTAAGTGTCTATTTTCACAAACTAAAAATATTCCTAAAAAATCGTCTGTATGACAAACACATTCTTTCAACTGTTAACAGGAGATTGGCCAGTGCTGGATCCAGGATCCACCACTGAGTAAGAAAAAGTAACGATAACACTACATACCTGCTAAGTGAATTTTCTGCCATAGGATAACATTGGTGATTCTATGTGAAACATTTTCTAAGTGTCAACTTTTAAAATACAATAATATTCCTTAAAAATCACTACTGTAACCAAAAGGCTTTTACTCAACTGTTTACAGGAGATGTCCAAGGACTGAATCTAGGATCCAGTCCTCTGGTTAGAAAAGTAATCCATAAAGTAACTAATTGCATTTGACTAGAAATTCACATTGAGCTCAATGTTGCATTGTGTTTGAAATTGTGTTGCCCATTGCAACAACTGTAACTACTGTACTTAAGTCTATTGCCCATTTGCAAAGTATTTAAACTAAAGTAATTCATTCTGAGAAAGTATATTTTGTATTGTAATGTATAATATAATTAAAAAAATAAAATATCTAAAAATAAACAGTTTACAAAATGTAGTAAATCAGTATCAAAATAATCAGTATAACAATTAATACATTTAAAATTGTCATTTACAAAACCTTTGAAATTCACTGAAAAAACAATAGGTTTTAGGGGTGTTATAGCTAGCTGGACATTTCACTCGAACAAAACCATTGAAATTCCTCCGATATAGTTAGTTGTACTAACTACATCTCGCGCGCCCGCAATCCACTGCTGATGATCACATATTACATCATTCATGACATGGTCAGTGACATCACTGATTACATCGTCCACGTGACAATCAGATACACCTCATCATACACTAGTATAACCTTTCATCACTCACTGTAAAATACAGTGCAAGATTTAAAACCATTGACACACCAATACAAGTTTCTAAACACCCACTCAGTGATTTCTAGATCTATACACACGTGATCACTTACCTATAGACTCACTCATACATGCTGTCAATGATCAATAGAACACTATCAAATATACTTGTACACATACATCGACATTACACACCAGCACACATCCTAATCACTTATGAAGTCATCCTACTCACTTATGCAAACAATGGATCATACTTACTTTTACTTAGCTATACACTTATAAAAAAGACCACTTCATCTATTCATATAGATAATAACTCATACTTAGTGTGTTATAAAAACACTATTACAAGTATACAGTTATCCACACAGTCACTCATACAATCACTGAGTCTTATGTATACTTATTTATATACAACAACTGACACATACACTGGCTTTTATTTTTCTATTTTGTTGCACACGTACCATTGAGACATATATTTGCTCATCACCACACCCATATAGATATTCACTCACCCAAACAACTGTTATAACATGTAGTTTTAACTTCATATACCTACTGAATCAACTATTCACACATCTTTGGGCAGTCACACACCCACCACCGAACCACACACACATTCACTCTCCCATACAAATACTCAGTTAACTAATCAATAAATAATATAGACTTTCACGTAGCTAGTAACCAACTAGTGCAGCAGTTTACACAACTGACAAAGTGATACAGATATTCACACCGTTTAGTCACTATCCAATATATTTAGTGAGACCCTATAAATTAGTCAAGTAAACAGTCAATCACACTGCTACTAAATCCTACATCCAGATATTTATTTTTATATATCCGCTCATTCTTCAATGCAAATTGCTATAAATATATCGAATACATATTTAAATAACGAACCAAACCACATTCACTGGATGATGTCATCAGTGATGTCATTTGAGACGTCATCAGTGATGTCACTGACCATGTCATGAATGATGTAATATGTGACATCATCAGTAGTGGATTGCGGGCGCGCGAGATGTAGTTAGTACAACTAACTATATCGGAGGAATTTCAATGGTTTTGTTCGAGTGAAATGTCCAGCTAGCTATAACGCCCCTAAAACCTATTTTTTTTTCAGTGAATTTCTAAGGTTTTTTAAATGCTAATTCCTAACTATATCAGGCCTGAAACCTATGGTTTTTTCAGAGAATATATATATATATATATACACACATACACACACACACACATATATATACATATATATATATATATATATATATACACACAGGGGTGAGGAATTTATTAAAATATCTACTCGTCCATGAGGCAGGTTGCTTATAAATCTACTTGTCCTGTAACAAAATCCACTTGTCCCTTTGGTGCCATGTTGTGCGGCGACACATTTTGGCAGCAATCTTATTATATAAGAGCTCTTATATAGCCAGGGCTCATACCATAGTAGTGTTTGAATACTAGCAATCCCTTTATGTTGCTACGTTTCCGCAGATCTACATACTGGGACTGAAGGTAGTGGTAAACAATAGTTCCAGGGTTGGAATGTCCTTTTGAGTCTGTGCAAACCTAGTAACTTGCATGTTTTAAGAGTTTTTCAACAACTTGTCTCTAATCTTTTTCCAATACTGAGAAATGTTGGAAATTTACTCCTGACAATGGCAGACGTAAACCTTCTTCCAGAGATGGGAAAAATAGTGGTTGGAGGGAAAATAAACTTGCAAACACTCAGGTTTTCGCATGAGCAAATCTTCGCATGCATATTTGCTCCTGCTAAAATGCAGATCACAAATATTTTTTAGGAGTACTATTTCTTGCCCTACTGCTGTAAATTCTTGTGAATTCAGGAAAGCCATATAGCTGCCTTTAATGCAAGGACATATACCAAGGGTCCACTTTTGAGACCTTCTTTAAATAATTGGGCCCCTAATTTGGTCTGGCGTTTATCATGACCTTTTGTGTTTATTAAAATTCTCTCTCTCGCTCTGTATCGGCTGGCTTCACGGTGAGTGACAGTATTCTGCTCTTTCACAAGGAGCATTTCGGCACACAAAGTAGTTTTGTTCAGTGCCAGTAACTAACGTGGCAGTGTGTGCTTTTTTGAGACCAAAAACAATTTTTGATTTTGCCAATGTTTGTTATAATGGTGAGGGTCCGGCAGCTCTCACATCAATAAGGTTTTACAAAAACCATGCCAAAATAAGTCACGCATTGCCAAAACTAAAAAGCTGACCACCATTTCAGACCTACTAGCTTTGCCAATGCTTGTTTATTTTTGTTTCCCAAAATCTTATTGAAACTGGTTACACTGATTTTCTAATATGAATATTTTGGGGAAATACTAGCAGGCATCAACACATTTTACTAAATGATGCTGCAAAGAAATGGTACCTGAAATTTTACAGTAGTTTAGCAAAAAAAATGTTTTCCGACGTTCATTTTTTAGGTACATTTTATATTGAAACAAAATAATCATTAATCTTGCTTTCAAGCTTCTGCAAATATTTGCATCTAATCGGAGAGCATTCTGGGAACATTATACATAGCCTCATATTGCTAAACTTTGAAACCGTGTGTACACATTTTTATACTGGAACCACTGTCATTAGTGCATTCAGAACTTACATTTACTGAGAGTGCTCACCCCAATAATAAAGGCTTTCAATTAATGAACCATAAATACAAGTTTGGACAGCATTAACATATGCACACAAATATATATATATCCCAAATCTGTAAGATGCCAGCATTTAGTCACTTCAGAAAGGCAACAATGATTTTTCTGACACATTTCGGCTGCTCCACTGTAGCCTTGTTCACAGGTGAGCCATAATATAATGCACATATTTAGGTGTATTAAATCCAAATTGACACGTGACTTCAGGTAAAATCCTGTGTATCCCATAATGCATTTGTACGATGAATACATTGTTTGAAACTGCAATGTTAATGTAATTCATTCTTAATAGCGTTAGAAAGCATCACAGTCACAGAGAAAAATGTCATATCCAAATGCATAACTTTTGGAACCATCAATGCCCCTGGGGACTGCCACCCCTCAGGGCCAGCTCCTGCGATATCCCAGGTGCACCCCTGGGATACAGCTGTTTGCTTTTGCTAGGCGGAGCGGACAGCTACCACCATGAAAAAGCAAACACACTGCTTCCAGCAAGCAGGAGCTGTTAAAGTGCTCACACTTGCTGGAAGCTGAGGTTTCATCTCTTACCCTGCCCGCAGACATGTGGGCAGGGAAAGAGATGAATATGCTCTTGAATTAAGGGTGGCTGCATTTCCAGCAGTTCACTGCGTGTAAGAGCAATGCCGGTTCCCGCAGGAGGAGGGTAGCCGACGGGAGGGGGGAGAGGGGGGCATTGAGTCTCCCTCCGCAGCTCCCATCCTGCCCACTGGGTTCTCTGGGTAGGGCCAGGGCACCCAGGGATGGGATCCCCAGGGCTGAAATTCATGGTTCTCCCTTTACACGACTACAAGTCTGGAAATGTTCAAACCACTTGGAAGCTTCATCTGTTTGGCCCCGCCCATCTTAGTAATATACAAAGGTCTTCCTACCTTTTGCCAGGATGATGGTCAGTTTCACAAGTGGCCCTCACAAGTGTTTCCCGCCGATTTTGGTGAAGAGTTCTTGATTATGAGGACATATCCACCAAACAAAGAAGCACTTACATCATATAGTTAAGAGGAAGGACCCTTGTTTGGTAGAGATTTTTCTCTATGTACTCATCTTCTCTATCGGAAGATTTATGTTATCACAAATTTCTGGATAAAGACGCACAAGGAACAGTCACATTGCCAAAAAGCACAAAAGGGCACTGGTGGCATTTCCTCATGCTCCTTTACGCAGCTGTAGTGTAAAATATGTACTAGAAATTTAGCGAAACAGGTAGCACTTAGTAATTAACCAGCAGAAAGTACTCCACTTTGGTAGATATTTTGTGCAAAACTGTGGACTCTTTTGGATAAAGAGGCAGGTGTGGTTGCGTTGCAACACATTCCCTGAAACATCGACACAGACACTTGGACACCCACTCACACACTCAGGAACTCACACAGCCACTGACAGACCCCCTCAGACACTGCTACATGCACACACTCACAGACCCACTCACACATACACACTCATAGACCCACTCACAGCCACTCATAGACCTATTTAGACACTGATGCAACCAATTACAGATCTGGAATATGTCCGGTCATATGCAGTGCATTGCGGGGGCATAAGTTATAGTCAGCTCAGTTAACTATAACTGCATGAATTTCTATGGTTTTGTATGAGTGAAATCTGAGCCTCACTCGAACATCCCTTTAAGCTTTGGTCATTTCAGTGGATATATAAATGTGTCAGACACTTAAAATGTTGTGCTGATGTCCAAGCATTTTCATTATTTGCCATTTATAATCTATGACCTAGTGAAATTTAGTATTAGATATTTGTTTTAAATATTTTTTCAGGGTATCAGATTTTTTTAGTGCTAGCATCGAATGCAGATTTTCTGAAAAAGTAATCTGTGGATATGATTGTCCTTCCTTGCTTGAAGTTCACTTACTTAACATAGTGAGCTAATCACAGTTTTTCAAAGTGATCTTCAAATTAGGTGCTTAATTGAAAAAATGTGCACAACCTCAGCAGAAAGTACCTTATTTAGGTTCCACATTGCTGGAGTTCCTCTAAACAAAAAAAATATGACTGTAACCCCAAAGAGTGAAAATAGGCCAAAAAAAGCCACCAAGTGTGCCTTGATAGATGGAAAGTACAAAGAAAATGTACCAGAGTACAGAAGGATGCATTGTATAGAAGCATGGTATTGTGCAATTCTGAAGACACCATGAAGCAAACTGCTTTGCATTGAAGTTTCGCGGTTGGCTTTCTTCTCTGATAATGTCTCTGCATCTTTGAGGGAGATTTCAGTACCCAAATTAAAAATGTTTTCAACAGCTATTCCACCAAGGAGCAGAATTTTAATGACCTTGTCATTTATTGGCAGGAATAGAACCTCTATATCCTCTTGGACTCTGGCCATATTCGTGCCCAAAACCACAACAGTATTTCATGTTGCCAAAAGATTACGAGATTCATGGACACTGTGTATTGTGAGAGCCTGTGAGAAATTAAGTTGTTGGTTGGGAGGGGGAAGGGGGGGGGGGGGTGACACCCTACTCAAGCAACAGCCACAATCTTTGTCAGGATGAACCACAAAAATGAACTAAATTAACCTGTGCTTAAACCTCTAGTAGATTGGCACAAAAGCAGTCAGGCCTAATTTAGAGGCAATGTGTAAAGTTTTTATGCAGTACACAAAGAGTAATAACGTGAAAATACAAAACAAGAAAATGTCAACACCAATTTGTAAAAATAGAGAAAAATGTAATAAATAGACACTAAAACGTCAAAAATCCAATCAGTAGCACCGAATATATGCAATTTCAAAGATTTCAGGTAAGTATAGCTACTAAAGGCACAAAGCGCCACTCGTGGTTATCTGGTCATGTGACACTGGGTGAAAGTCCCAAGCTTAGGCCGACAGCAATGGGGCGTAGCCCGGATACAGGGCCCAGGTTAGACCAGTTGAAAAAGTTTACCTTCTAAAATTCGTGGGGGAGGAGGTCATAAGGAGCAACAAGAGTCACGGATGGTTGACGCTCTAGGGCAAAGAGCAGGCCAGGCGTCACAGACGGTCATCACTGTAGCATGAAGATCCCGCCGGCCTTTGTGCACCGTTGTTGCAGGAGATTCACACTAGCAGTCACCACGAGATGTTGATGCTGTAGTGTGAAGTACAGATCTAGTGTTGCTGGCGGTCGCTGTAGCGCGAAGAGTCTGGCTCACCAGGGCTTAGCGTTGGCTGGCAGTCGGAAGGCAAGATCATGGAGCCCAAAATATCAGGATTTCACCTTTTCTTCAAAGAAGAGTTCAACTGATGCCACATCAGGGCTCCATGACATGGGACGTGCCTTTTGGAGAACAGGCACTCACTTTGACAGCGGCCAGCAGGGCTCGGGCAGGCCCATTTGCAGCAGGGCAGTTGTAGAAAGGCTTCTGGAGCTTACTGTGTCCTTGTAGCTCAGAAAAGGAGGTCAGTCAGCTGGCCCTTGGGGTCACTTCAGCCTGGGATGAAGGGCGCAGCACCAGTCTTCCTCTTCAGACAGCAGGGCAGGCCTCACGCAGCAGGGTAGGCCTCTGGCAGCAGGGCAGCCCTTCTTCTCTAGTATCAACAGGTCCAGGAGTTAATTGAAGACTGAGGGCCTCATTTGTACACCAGGTGCCCCCTTTAAAGTGGGAGAAGCTTCTGGAGTTTTCCCCCCCAACAGAGGTGTCTGGATTTTCCTACCCCCTGCCCTGTTTTCAGTCTGTATAGAGGGAAGGGGAGGGGGGGGAATGGGGGACAATACTCTAGTGTGAAGCCCTTTGTGTGTGAGCTGGTTCAGTGCATGGCAAGTGCAAATGTGGTAGGGGATAAATATGCCCCAAAATCAAGCCCGGATGGCCCATCCTGCAAACACCCAGACCCCCTGTTGTGATACTGTCTAGGAGGAATACACAAAGGCCAACTACACCTAGTCATGTGACCCAAGAACAGACTGCAGGCGCCAAATAGCTAGGACAAGAAAATGTCAACTTTCTAAAAGGGGCATTTTCAGAACTGACTTAAAATCTGATTTTACAGTTAAAGTGGGTTTTAAAGTAAAATTCCTAAGATACCAAACATGACTTTCCAATCTGCTCCTAATCAAAAGTTATCACTGAGTAAATGTAATAAGGTAATCCAATGCTATCATGTGAGAGAGGTAGACATTGCAATAGTGGAAAACAAATTTGAACATTTTTCACGACCAGGACATATAAAACTTATAAGTACATGCTCAACTTTTTAAATACATGCACCCAGCCCTATGGGATGTTTAGAGCCTACCCTAGGGGGTATATGTACTAAAAAAGTTTTGACCTGGCAAAAGATTTATTTTGCCAGGTCGAAATGGCAGTTTAAAACTGCACAGTCAGGCTGCAACGGCAGACCTGAGACAGGTTTAAAAGGGCTACTTAAGTGGGTGGCCCACTAAGTGCTGCAGGCCCACTAGTAGAATTTAATGTACAGGCCCTGGGCACATGTAGTACCACTTTACTAGGGACTGGAAATGAAATGTGCGAATTGGGTGTAAACCAATTTCACCATGTTTAAAGGACAGAGTATAAACATTTTAGCACTGGTTAGTTGTGGTAAAGTGCACAGAGTCCTAAAAACCAATGAAAGGGATCAGAAACAGTCGGTGAAGGCAAAACGTTTTGGGGGTGACCCTGCAGAGAGGGCCAAGTCCAACAGGACCCTTACGCCCTATAACCCTGTGGGCTGTGTAGTCTTCGGGATGCAGATGCATCCTCATGAAAGAAGACGCATCCTCATGCAAGAACTTATACTGCTATTAGGTCACCCTGGAATTTCCATTCCAAAAAATTCTTTAAAATATGCCACCCATCAAAGGGCATATTAATTATTTGGTTCCAACTTCCAGCTGCAAACCAGAAAGATGCAACAGGAGTGCCTGCACAGTACCAATCTAGTACATACATGGCTATAGGGTTTAACAGCTCAGAGCAAAAGGACTTTCAGGTGGCTTTATCAACCAACTTGCTTTTTTTAATTTCATAAGGCAGGTTTTGGAGCAGATCTTCCATCTCCTAATGTTCTTGGCCCCAGTGATTAAGGAGAGCAGCAGGGACTGTCAATGAACCACTCTAGGATAGCCCATGCTTTGGCCTTTTCCCTGTATGTAGGAAGAATTGGACTCTCCTTGTTCAGCAAGATTCAGTAGAGACATTTGTAGTAACAGAACTTATTGGCTAAACTGATTAAGTCAGAGACAAGAATGTGTATGGATGTAGGATCTAGCAGGCCAAGTGGAAACCTCCTTTTCACTCTGGAAGTCATGGATCAATGGTGACTGGATTCTTAAAAATGTCAACTATCCAATGCACGTCCTGTGGCAGCAATGGATTTCTGAATTGAAACTGTGAGGCTTTCAATCAGGAAACAGGAACCCCACCATTCTGTCTCCAGCTGTACTTCACAGTCGTGTGCAGGTCTCTTTAACACTCCCAGATATGAGCAATCCTAATCCCTGTGAGACTGGTACAGTATGTGTGACTCCATTGTCTGTAGGAGAATCAATTAACAAGTCCAATCAAATCTGTTTCTCCTTGGCCTCTTGATTGTACTTGGACATCTCTTTTGTGTGGCAAAGTATGTTCTAGTACATGGCTAGTGCCTACACCATGCTCTGGGCGACTGTTATCATATACTAAGGCCCTGAGGAATCCATGGCATTTTCTGGCTCGGTTTCTTGAGAACAGTGTTTTTCGCACTTGGGTTGTTTCAGAACCACGTGCTAAGGGAGTTTCTGTGGCTCTTCGATGAAGACCCATCTACTCTTTCAGTGTTCACTAAGACAATGCTTTGGCAAGGGGGCGGGCAACAGTAGTAGGCTTGGCATGGGGACAATGTTCTGTAAGCTCCTAAGGAGTCAAATAAGTCATGTGCCTCAAGACCACTGGAAGCCAAATGGCAGTGGAGCGTTTTTGAGTTCCTTATGGAGGACCTATGTCGCATTGGCCTATCAGCATGGATGAATGCAGGCATTTGGGAAATTTAATGAGTCATTTTTAGTTCTCGTCTAGCGAACGCAGCGCATGCGCTGCTTCGCCTTGGCAAGCCTATTGTTGTCGGTTTGGAGCGCGAAGGAAGACAAACCATGTGCGCCCCTGGACAGGCGATGTGCACGCGCACCGCACAGCATCTCTTTTGCTCGCGGGCCTGTCCAGGCGCACACCGCACGGCGTCTCTTTTGCTCACTGGCTTGTTACAGGACTTGAGCCCTGCTCTTGGCTACACAAGATGAGAAGGACTGGGCGAAGAGAATGAACACATTTGAAAACTGGGAGGAGTGAGCATGCAAGCCAGGACTGGGAACTCAGACTCATAACGGACCTCACTATGGTGCCATTGTCAATACCTCACATGCTATGTCCGGGAAAACACAGACAATCCTCCTCCACCATCCTCTGGTACCTATATTTTCTTTCCACCAAAATAATTTTTTTTAAAAACCCCATAAATTCCATGTGGAGGAAAGCATGTTAATTCCGGTTTATTTCTTAAATTACATAAAGAGTTCTTTAATGAACTACTAGAACTCATGACTAGAAGACCAAAAAAAGGAATGGGTGCAGTAAAGCTGCAGCCTACAGGCAAACCATGGTTCAACAAAGAATGCCGGAAAGCAAAATCAGCTTTGATAGACTCGGTCAAAAGTAAAAATGCTATGGCAATTAAAGAAAATAGGAAATTATATAATAAGGTCCTGGTCAATGCAAAGTGTTCATGGGACGAGGAATTATGGTCCGATATGCTGATGGCAGCTAAAATGAAGGACCAAAAGCTATTTTGGGAAACAGTGGTTAAGGGTAATCAAAGAGAGAAAGGTTCGAGAGAAGTTTATCTCAATGAAGCAACCTGGATTGACCATTTCACGAACCTGTACGCCGCCCAAGGGACTGTTAATGCAGCGCAGGAAGATCATGCTGTGTTGCCCACAGAGGCTGAATCTACACTTATAGTTTTTGATTTGGTGGAAACAAAATTAGCTATCAACTCTGTTAAATATGGGAAAGCTCCTGGGCTGGACAAAGTACCAGGTGATCTGTTCAAGCATGAACTAGATGTCTGGGTTCCTTACCTTAATCATCTGTGCAACATTGTTGCTGCCGGGGAGACAATTCCGGACACATGGAACGGGGCGGAAATCATTACTATTTTTAAAAAGGGCGATAGAAGCAATCCTGCTAACTATCGTCCCATAAGTCTTTTAGATATTACCCAAAAAATTTATGCTAGGCATATACTAAACCGCATAAATACCTGGTTGGAAGAAGAACAAATCTTAACGAAATTTCAGGCAGGTTTCAGAGTAAAAACAGGAACCATCGACCAAGTCCTAAGGCTCTGTTGTCTGTATTGGAAATATGTCGTTATTCGAAAAGGTCATTTGTATGTGGCATTCGTAGACTTACGGGCCGCATTTGACCTTATACCGCGAGATCTTTTATGGGAATCATTGAAATCCCAGGGGATCCCGCTAGGACTACTGAAATTGGTTATTGGACTACATATGGACAACTATGCAAAGGTGAGGTGGGGTCCTACTGGGGAACTTACAAAAGCTATCCCCATAAAAAGAGGAGTACGCCAGGGATGTGTACTGGCGCCAACCCTATTCTCCCTGTTTGTCAATGATATACCATCTTACATGGAGTGTAGTGAAAACGACGCTCCAAGACTAGGGGGTGAACGGGTTTCTTCCCTTTTGTTTGCAGATGACACCATTCTCATTTCCCAAACACCACGGGGCCTTCAAAATTTGTTAAATAGATTCCAGTCGTACTGTTCCTTGAAGGGCCTAGAAATCAATACAAAAAAAACGAAATACATGGCACTGAGCCCACATAGGAACTTCAAGAAAAATTTAATGTTAAATGGACAGAAGCTTGATTATGTGCAGAATTTTATATATCTAGGTGTCTCTATAGACTCTTCCTTAGCTTGGAGACCGCAGCTAGAAAAGAATAAGATCATCTTCAAACAAAACTGTCTACCAATTCTTAAGAGACACAACGAATGTTTGAATAAGGCAGTGACCCCTGCGATAGAGATTTTTAAGTATAAAGTCCAATCAGCAGTATTATATGGGGCGGAAATATGGGGTCCTGTATGTAGACATACATTTGAAAACCTGGAGAACAAGTTTCTTAGGGGGTTGATAAAAATACCTACAAATACCCCTTTAATACCACTTCTTTTAGATCTAAACCTGAAACGAACAGATCAACACGCAATATTGAGACCATTATTGCTGTGGGTTAGATTGTGGACGACCCCAGAACTAGTTAATTACAAGAATGGCCTGAAAGAAGTTATGGATCTCGACGATTGCAATAAAGTTTATTGGTTCAAGCATGTAAGAATCTGGTTAGGCATAATTGGATTAGCCCATTTTTGGAATGATCCTGAGGCTATGAATTCGTGCTCCAAGAAAATTGTTAAATTATCTTTCTGGTCCTATGTGAGCAACGAATTAGTATATGCAAGAATTCATGGACCGCTAACTGAAAACTTCCTATTGTTTAAGGATGTTGCATCTTTTGAACCTTTTTTAGACGAGATCCATCCGCCTTTATCAAAAACCTTGTACCTAAAATTTAGATATGGTACCCTTAGAACTAAGGCCTTTGAAAAAAGCTGGGCGAAATCAGGAAGTGATCTCTGTCTTTCATGTATTCATGGTACTAAGGAAGATGATTTACACATACTTCTATTCTGCTCCAGCTATGTAACACCAAGGAAAAAGTGGATAGTACCACTCTGCCATAAAATAGGCTCTAGATCCTATAAGGAGGCTGGTAGAATTTTAAAAACTGACACCAGCCAGGTGATAGTTTTTGGAGTTAGTAGGTTTCTTCTTGCTGCTAATTTTATTAGAATAAAGTTGGGTCTACATTTTTAAAGTAAAAGATAAATGGAGGAGATACATTATTTGATATTTTTAAATAGGATCATGATACTAAAACATGTAATTGTTGCTTCATTATTTTCCAACTAGGTATATGTGGTTGTTGCTTTTTATGAATTTCATACGAATTTTTAAGAATTCCTTTTATATAAAAAATGCCCTAGCGGTTACTGATTTAATACTATTTTAATAGTTTTTAAACTATATTTATTGTTAAATTGTATTTTTAACCTTGTAAATTTTCCGCCCGGGTAAAATGTGTTTGACAAAGATTATGAAACTAGACATTGTATACATGGACGCTATGGATATATACGAATAGGTTAGCTTTTTATTTACTGCTATTTTTATTATTTTTTTCTTTTGTGCTAGCAAATGTCAAAATGTAAGATAACAAATGTTCTATTGCTCTTTTATGACACAAATGCGTCGAAATAAAGATTTAAATGAAATGTTAATTCTAAATTTGTATACGAGATAGAATGCCCCCAAACATACGTGAAAAGGATGTTTCTAGCCCAGGGCAGCCCTTCTTCTCTAGTATCAACAGGTCCAGGAGTTAATTGAAGACTGAGGGCCCCATTTGTACACCAGGTGCCCCCTTTAAAGTGGGAGAAGCTTCTGGAGTTTTCCCCCCCAACAGAGGTGTCTGGACCCTGGATAATATTAGTAATATTGTATCAATCAATCAACTCTGATTTGTAGAGCGCAACTAATCACCAGCGAGGGTATCCAGATCCTGGGATCATGCTGGGATCAGTTGAGGAGCCAGGTCTCGAGTCACTTTCAGAAATTCCGGGAGCGAGGATGATGTTTGGAGATGGAGGGGAAGGTCTTTCCAGGACTTGGTGGCGAGGTAGGAGAAGAAACGTCTTCCACTGTGGTTTCGTCAGATGTGGGAGTATATGCTAGGAGGCGCAGCGTAGGTGTCTGGAGGATCGGTAGAAGTTCGGACAGTGGTTGATGTATGCTGGTCCTTGGGCGTGGAGGGCCTAATAGGCCTGTGTCAGCATTTTGAATTGGCATCTTTTCTGGGTGGGGAGCCAGTGAAGGTTCCTGAGGGGGTGATGTAGGTCCGTTTGGGGACGTTGAGGATGAGTCTGGCAGATAAGTTCTGCATGGTCTGGAGTCTCTTTAGAAGTTGGGCGGTGATTGCTGCTTAAGAGTGCGTTGCAGCAGTCCAGCCAGCTAGTGACTAGGGACAGTTTTCCTGGTGCTAATAGAGAGCCATCTGAAGATTCGGAGCATGTGGAGAATGTGGAAGGAGACTGCGTTGATTTGGCACTTCATGGCGAGTTTGCTGTCCAGAATGATGCCAAGGTTTGAGCATAGCCTGTTTATGTGGGTCGGAGTTTGGAGGGCCACCAGGTGTTGATCAAAAGGGAGCAGCTGTTCCCAAAAATCAACACTTTTGTCTTGTCCGTGTTGAGCTTCAGGCAGTTGGTCTTCATCCAGTCCGCTACACTCATCATGCAGTGATTGGAGTTGGAATTGGTGGTGGGATCTTCTTAGAGTCAGAGGATGAGCTGGGAGATGTCTGCGTAGGACTCCAATATCAGCTTTAAATGTATTTTAGAAATACATTAGCTTATGTGTTCTGAAAACAGACACACTCTCATCAGGAAGACAAACATTTCCGTTTTGGGATACATATATTAATTCAACTAAGCAAAAGCTTACAATTCAGAATTTCTGTGGGCCGTGGACCATTGGTGGGCCCTGAGCCGACATTTAGTGGATCACAAAAGTCCAAGCTATAAACAAGATGACTTTAAATTCTGCATTTATCTTGTCACATTTGGTGTGCTTGAAAAAACAGAGTTCAAATCTCTGGCTACAAATTGCTGCTTAAGTTGTTTTTACATGGGGACTGGTGTTTACAAACTCATCTCACTTTGAAGCCAGAGTAAGAAAAGTAAAGTGAATTAAGTGACAATTTTGCTGGATCCACATTGTGAAAGGAAAGGTTGTGGGATGTCATTTAAGTAACAACGCATTGTAAATATCTGTAAATGATTTGTACAAACTCTGCAGTTAGGAAAGCAAAAATCAATTCCATTTTTTCAAATAATTTTCAAGTGTGATGGAAACAAAGATTGAAATAGGATCAGAACAAATCAAGACACTACTTTGTGATGCACAAATAATAAATATTCACTCAAGTCCGATTTCCACACATTATCATGTGTGTGCAATATAGTTTCACCAGTAAAACTATATGTCTGTGCTAATTTAGTGGCCATTTCATTGAAAAATGTGCGTTCTGTAAATTACACTGCACTTCGACAATGCTATAGCGACATAAAACAACAGCCCGCCTCATGTCTATTAAAGTGTTGCAAAAGTTTGTTGTTCTAAAAAGTAGGTCATGGCTCTGAAAGGAAAGCACTGTTCTAATTTAATATTCTGTGTTGCATACAGGAGAGCTACTTCCTGGTAGCTGTATAGTTACCAATAGCTCACAAACTACCCATTTGAGAACCCTGTACTAGAACAATACACTAACCACGAACTATCCTTAAATCTACAAGCATCATTAATGGACTGCTTTTAACATTTAGAAAATTTATATGCCTACCCTTCACAGCATACTATCACATTTGTAGACCAGCTGTAAAGGGCAACTGGAAGTATGCGGGCTTAACTTGGCCCCAGCTCATGGAGTAGATCCGTCAGTGACCCACTTACATGCAGGAAGGAGCCGCCCACTTACAGGTAGGCAGTAGTAGGAAATTAAGGTTGCTTCGCCTTTCACAAAGTGGCAAGACAAACCCCAGCCACCCTGTGGCCTGCAGATACAGATATAGAACCTGGCTAGCAACCTACAGGTGAAATGTGATTTGGAGTAGAACGCACATGCCTACTGTAATCCATGCAGAGAGGCAAATTAGTTCAGTGTACAAAATCTCACATTGACATTGAACAGAGCAGTCAGCCTAGCCATTTCACAGGAGAAATGAATATGGAGAACATTTATACAATATAAAGTGGATAACCAGCTACATTAGATTGTGCAAAGCGGAAAATATACAAGCAAAAAAATAAGAATATTGGCACACGTTCAATTAACAGGGATTAACCGATATGGCCATAAATATGTATAAACTAAATATACTTACAGCAATACAAAATATACAGTTTCAAAAAACGATTAGAGAATCAAGATTACGGAAAAAAATCTCACCATCAAAATGAGAATTATAAAAACCTGTGAAGAAATTAAATACGAGCAGAACCCAAACTTGCAACACCTGAAACCGAGAAAATGCAAAAAATGCCAGAGAAAACTAGAGGAAGAGAAAATAAGAGGGGAGAACAAAGAGGGGTACAATGGGAAAGAGATGCTGATCAACTACATTAAAGAGAAGATGGCAAGCAGAAGAAACTTAATAGTGTCACGATAATAGAAAATACGCGGTGAACACATACCCTGGTTAACTGAGATAAGACACATACAAAAGGCGAATGCACAGATAACCAAGGTGAGAATGAAGGCGCAAAAGAAAGGATGTAGGAAAGACAAGTGATGGAAAAGTAAAGATAGTAGAGGTGATAAAAAGAGAGGGGTGAAAAACAGTTGTCGATTAGAAATAAAAAAAGGCAACGGATACAGCGATAATGGGGAGGAGAAAAGGGGAGCAGAAGACCAATGCAGGCTAAAAAGGACAGTAATAAATAAACACGTCAATCTCAATACCACAAAACCCAGAAAGAGATTATTTCCAAAGATGAAAGACTAGGACATTAAGTGCTTAATTAGATCGGAGGCAGAAAGATTCAATGTAATATAGCATGGTTTCTTGACATGCCATATAGACATTGAAATAAGCAGTACTAAAATTAAACTTGAAAGGCTCACAGCAATCTCTACCAAATTATTAAAACATATGTTGGCAATGAGGTGTAATTACTAGGGAAGCTTCAAGTCCTGTGCCAATATTTAAACCAAAAAACACACCAAAAAACAAATATTTTTGATCTAAAAAAAACCCCCCAAAAAACCACCACGCATTGTCATAGTAGTTACTCGCACTGAAGGGAACTACTTTGTGTGTGAAAGAGCAGAATGCCTTCACTCACAGTGATGCTAGCCAATGGCTGAAATGAGCTGACCCATTGTCCACATTGCATGCTATAATGGGCTGGGGTAGGATATGAATAACACACAAATGGAAGTCGAGGGCTGGCTGAAAGTCACTAGAAGTATACTATATATAATTATAGTAAAATCAAAATGGCTTGGACAACGCCAGCTGTAAGAAAACAGATGAAACAATAACCCTCATTCTGTTACTCAGATCTGATACAGTGCATGGTAGTGTAGACATCAGATCTGATACAGT
The DNA here is from genome assembly GCF_964204655.1 of Triturus cristatus. NCBI lineage: Eukaryota > Metazoa > Chordata > Amphibia > Caudata > Salamandridae > Triturus > Triturus cristatus. The sequence continues at coordinate 215,130,521 of NC_140592.1, forward strand.
GCATGGTAGTGTAGACAACTTTGGAGTCATCCCCTGCGGCAGCCAGAAAAAAAAATATCAAGTCAGGTAAAACACTACCGTACTCGAAATATATATATATAAAAAACATTTACCATAACATTCATGATGTAAACAGGTGACAATGATACAAAGTCAACTGCTTGAAATAGCACAACAAAGGAAATTGGCATACAAATAAGCAACATATAAAGTTACCTAAAAAGCAAGTGAACCCCAAAAACAAGTATGGCCTCAGCTACCTCATAACTAATCCTAAATTAAAAACATTTCAAACAGGGGGCTCTCTTTCAAACCAACAATTTGCCCACTGAAGACAAATATAAGGAAAAAAGCTCCCAGTAAAGTTTGCTACAAAAACTCCAGAAAGGTAGTATCATTCAAGTTCATTATATGTGGTGCAAACCCCAGAAAGGGGAACTAACCCCAACAACATTTATATAGCAGAACCCCCTCCTCTTAAAATTTAGCAAATGTGTGGATCATTTGAGAACAAGAAACATACAGTTCAACCCAACCCAATCTTATTACTAGCCACTGCGCGTAATTTAGCCCAACCCAATCACACATATTCAACATGATCACATTCCTTAAACAAGCATTTGCAATGCAATAGGTCTCACATTTGTGAGAGTTTTAGCTATTGGCATTGTAAATGACAATGCCTTTTACTTATCTGTTTTGAAAACCAACACATAAATGAAAGGCATTGTCATTTACAAGGCCAATAGCTCCAACTCTCGCAAATGCTAGACCTCACTCCAAGCACACTGACAGGGAGGGGGAAGGTGAGGCCCGTGTGTTAAAGGGCAGCGCTCAGCTTTGCAAGGAGTGCAGAGAAAGTGAATGACGCTGCATCTAAAGAAAGGGGCGGGGCTGCCATTAAAGTGAAAGCGCTGCAAGGGGCGCTTTCACAAAAAAAAGCATTTGTTTCTGAACTCCACAAACAAAGGATTTTTAGGTCGAGCCTAGGCAGCGAGCATGTGCTGTCTGCACGACCTGTAATGTCCTTTATCAGCTTTTGGCATGCCCATGAATTATGCTTGGGTCATGCCCAGGCGATTTCACTCATTGTTTGCTTGCGTTGGCCATCCCAATACGTCCACGGTTCCTCTTGGTCATCCTGATCTGTCATTTAATTTTATTGGCCATCAACATCATTTTAGGCTTTCAGGCCGTTTCAAAGAGCAATGCTCTTTTCGGCACCTGCAAAGTGGCAATTTCTGTCTGGTAGCTGTTGAGCTATGCCAATAGCTCCAACTCAAAAAAATGCAAGACCTATTGCATTTCTAATGCTTGTTTAAATCAGAGATAGATGTCTGTATAGACTTTGGTTCTGCCAAATCTGAGGTTTCTGCATCAGTGCCAAGCATGCATGCAGCTACCTTGCTAAGAAAGTTATCTAGCCTCAGGGTGACATTTTAGAAGGTGCTCTGTTCACATCCACCTCTGAAAGAAAGAACGCCATTTGCTGCTGAAGACCTATGATCATCAGCGATTCACACTTCCGAACATTTTTTGGTACAGATGGCACCAGACAAAGGACCTTAGTCAAAGCTTGGCAAACGGGAAACTCTGTCAAAACGTGACAGATATCCCATTGACCGTATTACATGTGCATTATAGCCTACAGCACTTGTAATATGGCAAACAGGATATCAATAACATTTTGATTCCTAAACTAGGTGGTAGTCAAACCATGCACATGTGCGCACACAAACCTTTTGTTTTAGTTTCTACGCAATAAAATATCACAGAAAATGAAAGAAGTTGCACAATGTACTCAACAAATCAGACTAACATTTTAGAGTAAGAGTACTAACAGACACACTAAACGGTGTGATATCTGGTGACTGATTCCACAGTAACTTTTTATAATCAAAGCTATACATTCGTTATTTTGAAACCCCCTCCAAAAAAAGGGTATTTTGAAACCTTCATAATATGCAAAAAATAGCATAGTTTACAATATGGGTTCTTACCTGCTGCAAATTCTTATTATTGCAGTCAGCGTCTGTTCATCAAATGTCAGAACATCAAGCAGCAAAGCTGCACCAATCTAATTTGAATAAAGAAGAAACCGCAGAACAGATAGTATCAATTTATAACTAAATGCATACAAACACATCTACCATAAAACACTCAGATTTTTGTGTTCCAAGTTTTTTTTTTTTACACATCAGTTGTGGATTGAATTATACAAATTAACATTGATGTCCCGCTCCTCATGACAGCTACTCCTTCCTTCAATATTTTACCCAGTAAAATCATATTGTCCACCCCTAACATTTAGTGCAAATTCTATTATCAAATAAAGACTTGATTATTGATGCCTGGTGCATTCTGTGTGCAGATTCTCATGAACGAAATGTATGATGCAAAGAGAAGCCCATTTCAAGAGATTGAGATTTTCACAGGGTGCACTGGTGGAGGGGATCTTTCTCCTAAAGGGGTGGAGACTGATTGAGTTCTAACAACAAAATCTTCAAAAAAGAAGTAAAATAGTTTAATAACACTAATTCCATGTATATTTGCACAATAAATGATACGTCTGAAAGGACACTTGTGAGCACTCTAGTACTCTCATTGCATCCCATGCAAGTCTTTCATTTTTCCATCCTGCTCCTACTATTCTACGACAGAGAGTTTCCTTGATATGGTAGAGTGGAAAAGTGAATAATAACGCAAATTTCACAATTCAGGAAATAAAGCTAGACTGATTTTATACTATTGTCTTTTATTTTATACTTTAATAGAGAAGTTTTATTGCTACGGTTATGGAGATCTTACAAGTTCATACTGTAACTGAACCGTTTCTTACAAGCTGGGCTATAAGACAGCATTCATTCAAATGTCCGATTCAAATATGTACGTTTGGAAAAGCAATCACTCTTTCCCCAGACATAGGCTTCTAAATTTATTAAACTATGCAATTTTTGCTATAAACTATGTTTTTCCTTTTGAAAAAATAAAATCAATTCCTCAAATGAAATTATATAAGTTATATTAAAAAAAGATCTCCGTAAAACACTAAAAATAAATTGGAAATACCCGGTTGATGTTCAAATATCATTGTCATTTTCAGCAACTTCTCACATGCACTAGTCCCAACTGGCAACAGGAAACTCTTGGTGCAGGCTGGCATGCTCATCGAGCGTGGCCCTCAAAGCAGACAGTTGATCAAGAAGCGCAAGAAGGAAGAAGCAGAGAATCCTCCACATTTGTTTCAGCAAACAGAGACTTAGCGCTGCTCCCTCACCCCAGACCATAAAGAAGACAAAGTTCAGAGATAAGTGGCAGCCACCTGACACTAATTTCAAGATGATGCAATAGACTCTGCAGAAGTGGCAGAGGAAAGAGCTCTGGATCCTCCCGAACAATCTATATCAAAACTCAGGAGAAGTGGATGGACAGCAGGGAGTAAGCGGTGAGCCAGAAATCACCTATACACCTCTTCCCCACAGTCCCACAGAAGAGCAGCACTCACTGGGGGTGACCCTCAAATGGTGCTAGCCTTGATGAGATGCACCAAGAGGGAACTGTATACAAGAGTCATGCCACAGGCCAGCTGGCCCATTGGAGCCGTCCAGAAGGAATGCTGAAACTGCTAAGTGATGGTTCACGAAACTGATCGGAACTGGACATTGGTAGAGTTATAGTGGTGATTAAGGTGGACCTGCAAAGCATGGACAAGAGGCTGGAGCAAGCTGAAGACCAAAAACGCAGTAAAGCAGAATAACCACCATCTACTATCTGGAAAAACAAAGTGGTTTACGTGAAGAAGGCCTTGAAAACAGATCCCAAAGGGAAAAAATAAAAATTAGGAACTTGAATGACAGCAACATAATCAGGTAGGTTGTGAAACTTTTTAGACGCATTCTGAAGGAGGTGTCAATCCAAATAGGGAATGTAAGAGCACACAGTGTGCGAACAAGGAATACACAAGGGATATTTTCGTCAAGTTTTCCAGTAACCCCCTGTAAAAAAGACTTAGAACCCAACGCCTGCCTTTAAAATGATACTGTTCTGGGACAATGGAATTTCACTCTTCCACGGACCTCTCAGCGGCAACACTACAAAGGAGAAAATACTAATGAGAGGTGCTTCAAAACCTTAACAAAAGACAAATCTGTAGGGGTGGAAGAGCCGGCATACAGAGTGGATAGGGCAATAATGCCAAAGGGTAATTGTGAACCCCTCCTGTACCCTCGTTGGTCGCGACCGGACTGGCCGGAGCACACCAAAGTGGTGGTCCAGTGTTGTAGGGACGCCAACAAACTATTGGTCTGGGCCGGGAGGCTGATGGGCAGAACCCCACTGTGGGCGGGTGAACCTCTGAAGAAAGTGGCTACGCTGTCCGGTTTCATAGGCTGTAAATTGATAGGAATTAAATACTTGGGAGATGTGTGGAGGGGAGACTCCTCGCACGTTTGAATACCCTCAAAAAGAGTATGATATGTACAATTCGCAGCGGTACCCACACCTGAGGCTTCTGCATGCTCTGCGCACACATATCCAGCAAGGGGTTTCCATACCAGACTACTCCCCGCTAGAGGACTGGCTACTGCTGGACCCCATTCAGGGGAAACCCACCTCCACGATCTATCGCAAATTGATTAACAACCTCCCGGATCCACTGGTCACTCTTAGGGGGCCTGGGTCAACGATCTAAGGGCTGTGGATGATGAGGAATGGCAGGAGGCGCTCCAGAGTCCTAGAGAAGTGGCTATACGCGTTAGATTTAGATTGGTACAGCTCAAGATCCTCCATCGCACATACTATCCTCGCACCCACCTGTACTTCTGGGTCGGACCCGGTCTGCGCTGTGTGTCAGGGGATGCGGGGAGGAGGGGACCTTCATACACATACTGTGTGAATGTCCCGAGGTGTCCACATTCTGGCAAAGAGTCACGGCAGTCATGTCAGAGGTTGTGGGAGAGCCTGTTCCATTAGAACCAAAAAGGCTTTAAATAATGATTTGTGGTGATGCAGGCTGGTCCAAATATGTGGGTCTATGGCTGGCCTTGTCGGAGGGGGTGGCAAAGCGCAATATTGCCAGAAGCTGGGGGGCACGTGATCTCGATTGGTGCCAGAGGGCCAAGGAGACTGTATACAAAAATAGGGGGGGGGGGGTGTCAAGCAATGGGAAAAAGTGTGGATGCCGTGGAGAAGTATAGAGGGCTGGGGGTGGCAGAATAGCGGCATGCCAGGGGGTAACACACGTGCCTGCTCTGTCCATAAATATAATGTCACTGATTCTCTGTATCTGACAACTGATGTACTCATGACACTGTTTTTGAATGATAGGGTCTCTCGAGCCTTGTTAATAAAAAGATTTTTTTTTAAAAAGACAAATCTGCTATACGTGGTAATTACTCGCCCAGCAAATATAAGGATAAATAGAAAAGGAAACGATACAAGTCACTCAGAGTCAGGTGATGGCAATGTAAGTTCATAGAGAGATGGTCTGGGGAGGGGAGGAGGTGAGAAGATAACGTAGAGCTAACGAAAAGCTTACAAAACCACCTAGATTGGTCTTAGAATGGTATAAAAGGGGCGGGCTGCCGGGAACCCTCAAATGGTTTGACTATGTCAAGGCTGCTTCCTAACTATATGTGACATATGAAACACTGACATCCACCAGAAATATAGCATACAGGGACTGGGATCTACCAGAGATTCATAAAAGGAACACCTGAATGATCCCAAGCGAAGTAATTTGCACTCTGGAACTAGCACTGGATACGACGACTGAGCATTACCGGGATCATAATTTCAGTCCTTTAAGAGTGAGGGAGGAGGAAAGTCTAAGTTAAGGTTTTCCTTTTACTTATTTGGTTACTTAGAAAGCAGAAGGTCGCCACATTCTGTAAGGCTATTTTAACATAATCTGGGACTTAACCCAAGACAGGAAAGCCCATTACTCTCAATTTCCAAAGTCTATGTAAAGAAAGCCAAAAAAAGAATTAACCCAAAAGATTTAAAGGATGCCTGGGAATACCTACACTCAGAGGGGAGAGATGAATTCCTAATATTCTTATGTCCTTAAATAATACACTAGAACTGGCCACATAGTCACATCTACACTCTTACTTCACAGACTCAGAAATGCACATGATAGGAGGTACAGTGTCTGACCATTTCGAAATTGAGATACACTTGAAGGGATTTGCAATACCCAAAGAGAAAAGATGGAAATACCAAACAAGCCTGACGATACACCTGGTACATGCAGCCAAATTAATACAGGACTCCTCATCAGGAACTGACTCCCAAGAAACTTTGCTTAACAACCACTAGGATGTGGTTAAAGCCACATTGAGCGGATTAGCCACTCTCGTATCGGCAAGGACACCGAGGGAAGAATGCATGCTCAAGACTAAACTAACACAGTAGTAAGAAGACACGCAACACACAAATAAACAGGCTCCCACAAGAATATGAGATAGGGAATTAGCCACACTGTGAAGACAGCTAAGCACCAACAAGGTAAAAGAAATATTTTATTAAAAGGCCAATAAAGCAGATTCATTGGTAGCTACTAGACATGGAGCTCTGAAAGTTAAAAGGACACATAAGAAAAAGGGCCTCAGAAGGGCGCAAATTTACAAATGAACATAAGAAAAGGGATCTAGTCTTATCATTCTACCACAAACTATTTGCAACAAAACCAGTGGACTGACAGGTAATGGCTTCTTTCTGGATCAGACCCAGCTTCCAACTTGACAGTGAAACCAGAAAATCCACTGAAATATAGAATATGCTGACGGCCATTATATTTTTGCATCCTTTTAAAGCTCCCAGCCCAGACCGGCTATCCCTAGTACTTTATGAACATGTTTTCCCCTGCTTCTGGGCCCACTAACAAACCTTCTTAATGGTGATCCCGGAGTAGGTCCTTCAATGACAAAAGCAGAGGTTGTTGTGATGCTGAAACCTGGGAAACCTGCTGACACTTGAAAATCCGACAGGGCTATAGCTCTGTTAAACACAGACATCAAGATTTGCACTGAAGTGCTTTCTAAAAGGCTAGATAACGTACTTTGTTTGATAGAGCCTGCTCAAATTCGGGTTTGCTAGAGAGAAGCAAGGCTTCGATAAGACAAGATAAATAGCACACCTAGTAGAGAAAACGAAGAGAAATGGTACCCCCCCTCTCCTGGTGGACACAGAAAAAACATTTGACAGTGTGAGCTGGATTTCTTTCTTTTTATTAATTTTTATTTTATTTTTTATCAAGAGTCTGAATAATCAATAAAGTCGTTTACACATTCAAAATAGCTCCAGTCAGGTTAAAAGTGGGATGAGATAATATACAAGAGAGTTAAAAGTTAGTTAATACATTAGTCCAAGATGGGCAGATAAACATATTCGGCTATAACCAATGGCAGTGGGACCATATTTTCCCCATTTTTTTAATTGGTCGAGGACCCCGAGATTTAGCAAAAGCGATTTCACATTCATAAACTTGACAAATAGTCCAAAATTCAGACACCTTAGGGGGCATGGGGTCAATCCATGCCCTAGCGACACAGAAGCGAGCACTAACAATTATGATCATGATTAATGCTCTCAGACTAGGAACCAATCCATCTTTGTTACCCAACATGATTTCCTTATCGCTCAAATTGGTTTGAATCCCAGTATGCAGTGTGATCAATTCGGATAAGCTGTCCCAATAACCTTCGAGCTTAGGCCAGTTAATAAACATATGGACTACATCTGCTGCGTATAGCTTGCATTTGGGACAGTAGGAGTGTTCTGTGGTCCTGGCCGTGCCCCATGTCGAAATACGCTCAGGTGTATACTATAGCATACAGATTGTCTTGAATTGCTGTAATTGTAGACTAGTCTAGCTAATTGACTGATCTAGGACAGCTAACAAATCCTTTAGCTTGGCCATCGCGACTGTAGTCATGAAGCGCAGGCTCCATTTTAAAGTAAGTTGAGAACTATCATCAGGAACACTGAGCATGTACTTCTGATAAATTATACTTATCTTTGCTTCCTGTCCAGAATATTAAAAAGTAAAAAGGTCAGTTGTTGCTGTATCACTCCTATACTTAAGGTCATTAAGGTTATAGTCCCTCACTTGTAGATATATGAAAAAATATTGCCGCAGGAGCCCAAATGCAGGATGTAATGAAGTGAATGTCCGAAAACCAGGCCTATCAAACAACTGCCCTAGATTAGCTATGAAATATTGAATATGAAATACTGGGAAAAAGAGGATTGTCCCAAAGCGGGACCAACGAGTGTACAATTGGTAATGAGAATCTTGTACAAATTTCTTGCCAAAATCGGACTATATTCCTTACTACTTTGAACCACACCCGTTTAAAGTAGTTGAGGTCCATCAATTTGTGCATAGATAATCGGGAGTTAATACCTAATGCTAGTTGATACCCATATTCAATTGGTCCAGCCTTGTATCCAACCAATAAGCTTCGAATACGGCAAGTGAATGATGCCCGAAAAATAACTTAAAATCTGGTAGTCTAAAACCACCCTGTGCGTAGGGTAGCTTCAAAAGGCGGATAGCACGTCTGGGTCTCCTATATCTCCATATGAAGCTACTAATTGCCCCGTCCAATCGTATTGAATGAAAAAAATACAAGAACTATGGAAGTATACTCATTTTCACAATGTTACACCTACCCAAGATGCTCAACGGGAGTTTATGCTATTGGTGCAAGATCACTATGACTCTTCAAAAGAGTTTCATAGTTTAAAGGAATAATCCTCTCAATACAGCTACACAGACTTATGCCAAGATAAGTAGCGACATCTGCCATTTTTATCAAAGGGTCATGTTGCTTGAAACTTAAAATGACCTGCGTCTTGGAGAGGTTCAGCTTGTAGCCAGAGAAGGAGTCAAATTGTTCAGCTTCCTTAGCTATTGTATCGACAGCATCCTTCGGTTAGCTAGAGAAGACTGCAACATAGCCAGCATAAGCCATCATTTTCAGATTGAAGTCATTCAGCCAGAGAGGTTGCATGCCCTTGTTCTGATTAAAATGTCTTATATAAGGCTCGATGTACAGGGCAAACAGGGGAGAGAGTGGGCATCCGTGTCGTGTGCCCCGACTGATCAGGAAAGACGAAGACGAATGGCCGGCGACCATTACCTTAGCGACCGAGTTCATATAAAGCCTCTGTACGAGTAATAAATCGACTGCCTATCCCACATTTATCCATGATCAGCCAAAGTGCTTCCCAGGTAACGCGGTCGAAAGGCTTCTCCGCGTCCAACATGATCATACCTATATTATCCTTAGTTTTACTGGCCACATCAAATGACGAGATTACAGTATTAATATGAACCGTAGAGTCCCTACCAGAGATAAACCCATGCTGTTGTTCTGAGACCACATTGTGCATAACGGGAGCGAGACGCAAAGCTAGGATTTTGGAAAACACTTTTGCGTCCGCATCAATCAGGGAGAGGGTCGATAAGAGCTCCGTTCTTCAGGAGACTTTAAAAAAAATCTTTTTATTAACAAAACTCGAAAGACCATATCATACATAAGCATTTCCATTAGTACATCAGGTATCAAACACAGAGAATCGATGACATTATGTTCATGAGTGAAACGAGCAGTGTTGCTACCTTATGGCGCCCCTCTAATCCTTTGCCCCAGGCCCTCTATACTTTATCCACAGCATCCACACTTTCCCCCACTTATTGACACAACCCCTACTTTTATACACTGTTTCTTCAGCCCTCTCGCACCAATCAAGATCTCCCAGCTCTTGGCAATATTACGCTTTGCTACACCCGCTGACAGAGCCAGCCATATTCCCACATATCTGGACCAGTCAGCATCACCTCTAATCATTAATAGAAGCCATTTTGGCTCTAATGGGACAGGCTCTCCCACCTCCTTGGTCATAATGTCCGCATTTCCCTGCAAGAATCGGGCTATTTCGGGACAATCCCACATAATATGCATAAAGGTTCCCTCCTCTCCGCATCCCCTGACGCACAGCGCTGTCAGTGCCCTACCCCAGGAGTATAAGTGAGTGCGAGGATAGTACGTGCGATGGAGAATCTTGGGTTGCACTAGGCGAAATCTGGAGCGTATTGCAACTTCTCTAGGGCTCTGAACCTCCCCATGCCACTCCTCATTGTCTATGGTCCCAAGATCCTTGACCCAGGCTTCTCTAAGAGCAATCAGGGGGTCTGGTATGTTATTTATCAATTTACGGTATATCGTGGAGGTTGGTTTCTCCGTGATGGGATCCAATAGTATCCTATCTTCTAACAGGGAGTAGTCTGGAATTGAAACCCCACTGTGTATATGTGTGCGCAGAGCATGTAAGAGTCTCAGATGTGGGTACCTCTGTGATTGGTGTAAGTTGTACTCTATTTGGAGATCTTCGAACGTAAGGAGTGAATCCCCCTTCCATACAATCCCCAGATATTCTATACCTATCAATTTCCATCCTTTAAAGCCCGTCAGAGGAGCAACTTCGCTTAAAGGATCACCCACCCAAAGCGAGGTTTTGCATGTCAATTTTCCAGCCCAGTCCAGGAGTTTATTGGCCTCCGTCCAACACTGGATTACCACTTTGGTGTGTTCAGGCCATTCCTGTCGAGATCTTCGAGAGTACAAGAGGGGTTCACAATTCTCCCCTGGCATGACTGCTGTATCACTCTATAGGCCGGCTCCTCCCAGCCTACGTAGACTCAGTCATTAATGAACTGCAGCTGGGAGGCCCAATAGTACAAAGCAAAACCAAAGGAAATGATGGACGGAGTGTTGAACATTGCAAGCACTCACCCCTAGTCAACTGATCTGTGTTTAATCCATCACCATTCTTTAGCCCACTCTGCCACCCCAGTTCAGACATGGCCATATGCAAATCAGTCTGACCCTGTGCCTCATGGGAACAGTCCAGCCCGAACTGCCAAGCCATGTCTTCCCTGGACCGGAAACAAGCTTCCTTGGACCGGTTTCTGGCATTTCAGCTGTCTTCAGCCAGGCTTGCTTGAATCCAGTGGCAAAGTGAGCAAGGGACTCACGTCTGAGCATACCCTGCCAACTTATGGCGAACAAAGCAAAACCAAAGGAAATGATGGACGGAGTGTTGAACATTGCAAGCACTCACCCCCAGTCAACTGATCTGGGTTTAATCCATCACCGTTCTTTAGCCCACTCTGCCACCCCAGTTCAGACATGGCCATATGCAAATCAGTCTGACCCTGGGCCTAATGGGAACAGTCCAGCCCGAACTGCCAAGCCATGTCTTCCCTGGACCGGAAACAAGCTTCCTAGGACCGGTTTCTGGCATTTCAGCCGTCTTCAGCCAGGCTTGCTTGAATCCCTTTGGTTTTGCTTTGTTCGCCATAAGTTGGCAGGGTATGCTCAGACCTGAGTCCCTTGCTCACTTTGCCACTGGATTCAAGCAAGCCTGGCTGAAGACGGCTGAAATGCCAGAAACCGGTCCTAGGAAGCTTGTTTCCGGTCCAGGAAAGACATGGCTTGGCAGTTCGGGCTGGACTGTTCCCATGAGGCACAGGGTCAGACTGATTTGCATATGGCCATGTCTGAACTGGGGTGGCAGAGTGGGCTAAAGAACGGTGATGGATTAAACCCAGATCAGTTGACTGGGGGTGAGTGCTTGCAATGTTCAACACTCCGTCCATCATTCCCTTTGGTTTTGCTTTGTTCGCCATAAGTTGGCAGGGTATGCTCAGACCTGAGTCCCTTGCTCACTTTGCCACTGGATTCAAGCAAGCCTGGCTGAAGACGGCTGAAATGCCAGAAACCGGTCCTAGGAAGCTTGTTTCCGGTCCAGGTAAGACATGGCTTGGCAGTTCGGGCTTGACTGTTCCCATGAGGCACAGGGTCAGACTGATTTGCATATGGCCATGCCTGAACTGGGGTGGCAGAGTGGGCTAAAGAACGGTGATGGATTAAACCCAGATCAGTTGACTGGGGGTGAGTGCTTGCAATGTTCAACACTCCGCCCATCATTCCCTTTGGTTTTGCTTGGCCCAATAGTACAGCCTGATGTCCCGAACGGCTATGCCACCATTGTAGACTCCCCTCTGCAACTTGTGGAGCACGATTCTCGGGACGCAACCCTCCCACAACAGTGTCCGAACTTCTTGTGCTATACGCTTAAATATAGTCAGAGGGACCAGAAAGGGGGTATTCTGCAGAATATAGAGGAGCCTTGGTAGCGTCATCATTTTAAAGAGAGCCGCCCTTCCCATAAGAGAGAGCGGGATCGTGCGCCAGTGACTGACGTTTGCAGTCAAGCGACTCATTTGTGGTCCAAGATTCCTATCCAGGAACTCCTTCTGATCCCTTGTGACATGGACCCTTAAATATGTAAAGCCCTCTAACACCACTTAAGCCAAGCACCGCAACAAAAGTCTGGGGGGGGGGGGTTGTTGGGATTTGACAGTGAAAAGATCACAGACTTTGACCAGTTAATATTATATCCAGAGTAGCTACCAAAGAGCTCGTAAATATGGAGCACTTGCGCTATTGAGTAGTAGGGTTGTGCCAGGTATAGAACAATATTATCAGCCTTTAGGGAGATGCACTCCTCCCATCCCCCTGGCGCCTTTATTCCCCAGATCATGGGATCTCTCCTGATCCAGTGTGCCAGTGGTTACAGCGCACGAGCAAACAGGAGCGGGGACAGGGTGCACCCCTGCCTAGTACCTCTCTGCAGCTGAAAGGATCTAGAAAGTGTCCCCGTTGACTCGCACCCACCCCGTAGGCATCTCGTACAAGAGTCTGACCCAGCCACAGAAAATGGAACCAAACCCCAAACTCTGAAGGACCATAAATAGGTATGGCCATTCAATGCGGTCGAAAGCCATTGAGGCGTCCAGCGCCATCAATGCCGTCTGTTGGGTCTCGTTACCACTAGTCATGTGCAGCACCCCATACAGTCTCCGTAGGTTGTGCCGGGTACTTCTACTGCCCGTGAACCCAGATTGGTCCCCGTGTACTAGGTTCGTAATCACGGACACCAGCCTGTCCGCCAAGGTCTTTGCCAGGACCTTGGCCTCCACGTTAATAAGAAATAGGACAGTAAGAACTACACTGATTGGGTGGCTTTCCATCTTTATCAATCACTGCTATCGTTGCTGCCCTCTGGTCTGCCGGCAAGTGTCCTAAGTTGCGTGCCTCCAATAGCATTTCTCTGAGCGGAGGGACTATGATCGCGGCCTGCCTCTTGAATATCTCAACCGGGAGCCGATTGGGACCTGATGCCTTTCCTGATTTAAGGGAGCCCCAGGCTTTACCTAGCTCTTCCACCGTGATGTCCGCTTCTAATAGGTTTGCGTGTCTGCATGGGCACCACTGGTAACTTGAAATCCTTATCTCTACACAATCCGCTTCTTACCTTGTGCATAGACTCGCTCGAAGTGCACAGCAAAGGCTTCTGCTATGTCATTGCTGGTGAACTTAAGCACTCCTTCCCCATCACGTACCCCTGTCACCCAGGATCTATGTCGCGTCTCTCCAGCCATGCAAGGAGTTTAAAGGCTTTGTCTCCAACATCATATACGCGATGCTGTGTGGCTAGCGCGTATGCCCTCGCCTTGCATTCTGCCAGGGACCGAAGTTCCCGTTGTTTCAACGCCAACCTGTGGCGCAAGTCCTGGCACGAAGCAGTCACAGCATCACGCTCCATTTAGCTTATTTATTTTTCTATTTGTCTAATCTGCAAAGTCTCCTCTTTTTTCTGTTCTCCAATCAGCGCCTGCACCTGTCCCCTCAAAACTGTCTTATAGGCCTCCCACAGAGTATTGTGTGACTCTACAGTCCCTTTATTTTCCTTAAAATACAGCTCAGAGCCCTCACGGAGCTTGTCACCAAGTGCCGGGATCTCGGAGTCGCCAAGGATCTATCCTCAGGAACATGGCTCTGTCAATAGCCAGGCCTTTAAGTGTAACGCGCACTTGGGTGTGATCTGAGACCCCCCTCGCCATGTGCTTAGCGTTTGTAAAGTCTCCCACCTTGCAAGTATGAGTGAAAAAGTGGTCTATTCTGGAGAAGGACCCATGTCTAGCCGAGTAAAAAGTGTACTGACTCAATGCAGGATTATGGACCCGCCATAGGTCTATCATGCCCATTGCCATGACGAAGTCTGCCAGACCGCGTTCCCCATGTTTACCGGTCCGAGAGCCAGACCGGTCTATTTCTGGGTCCATGACTGCATTTGTATCACCACCAACGAGTAGGGTGCCTAGGGGCAGGTCAGTTATGAGTGAACTAAGTTGAGGAAGGATCACAGAGTGGAGACTCGGCGGTATGTAGCAAGAGCCGAGAATAAGCAAACGCACCTCCCATTTACCCGCAGCCGCCACGAAGCACCCCGCGGTATCTGTCCATGTACCTGTGATTACAAGGGGCAGTGTGTTACGCACCAGGATTCACACCCCGGTGCACCTGACGTAAACCTGGAGTGAGCTACCATTTTGTAGCCAAAACGATCTAGGGCCTTACATTTGCTTCCCCTCAAATGCGATTCCTAAATCAAAACAACATCCGGGGAGTGTCTCTTAAGATATTGCATCACCGGTGTGCGCCCAAGACCGTTCAAGTTCCAGGACCACATCTTCATACTAGCTGGGTCTCCCATGATTGCTGTTTGGGCTTATAGCAATGAGGTGCACCCTCCCCATTGTCATACTCTCTGTGTTAATTCAATTCAATCAGCTTTATTCGATTAAATGTAATAATCATAAAAGCACAATATATATCATTAATTTGTAAAATTCATATAACATCAGTACATTCCAGATCAAATAAAATTTGAAAGGTTTTGAGTACACCACGATTGAGTTTCTACATTTTAAAACATACTTTAAAAATATTAAAACTGAAACAGTCAACTGTTCTTCTCCTAGAAGTTGTATAAACAAGGAAGCGGGGCGGCATGGTCTTAAACCGCTTTTTTTAAAAATTGGCAAAATCCACCTTTTCCTATTACAAGAATAAAATTTGCAAAAAACCAGAACATGTATAGTCGATTGAATAGACACATCATCCCATGGACATTTCCACAACTCCTTTGACCAATCATTCTGGGTGGGAAAAGTGACAAGCCTGTGGAAGATACCCAATCTCAAATGGGTCAACAAAAATCTATCGTAGTCTCTTGTAAACATACCTAAATAAGGTTGAAGTCTATCATTTGGAGATAGTAGCTGGTGTGCTTGTACCAAAATGTTTTCTAGTTCCATATTTCTTCTCTTATTTTCCAGAAAGTTTAAACAACTAGATTTAAGTTCTTTCCTGTTGACATCTTGTAGGCTAAGGGGCTCCAGGAAATATTCAGGGTGGCCGAGATTGCATACAAAGTTTTTAATGTACTCTAGCCATCTAATGTTCATACTCTGTGTCGACTACCAGTAGCTGTTGGATATCAAGGTCTCGAGCATATGTCCCCTCCCCTTTAAACAAAACAAACAACAAACCCAACGCCCCCCTACCTGCATCCCTGCTAGGTGGGTCCCCAACCTCCCAAACGTGCAGAGTGCCTGTCGCCCAACATGTACAGAACAAAACATTTCTGAGGGGTCGTGGACTAGCCTCCAGTTTGAAGTGATCTCTGACTGCTGACTGGGATTATAAGCCCTTTATCTAAACCTTGCAAGGCCCTTTGCCCTAGAAATCCCACCTACGGCTCAGTGCACCCCGGAGTATAAAAGCAAAAAGTTTTGGCGGGGCATGTATCACAATAGTATGTTCAAGAGGTACAGGCCCCCAGTGTCCGGGGGGCAGCATATCTCCCATCCTCCCTCCCTGGATTACCCGACACGCCACGCAGTGTGCACCAAAGAGAGTGCAACTCATTCCAGCATATGGAAGGGTGTCTCAAAAGTTACTCATCTGTCTGTTGCCATTGCATCTGGCCACTGGGCGACCCTTCGACCTCCTGTTCAAGCTCCTCACTTCCTTGCTCCGAGACTTGTCTTTTTTGAGAAAGACAACAATGCTAGTACTTCCCCATGATAGCTGAGCTACCTCTCCGTTGCTAATGGCAGTAGCCAGATCTAAGAACTCTGTTGCCAAGATATCTATAAAACAATTTTTTAATTCCAGCGGTATAGAATCTTCCCCAGCTGCTTTCCCTGAGGGTAGTGAATTTATGGCTGTCACAACCTCGTCAAAAAATATATCCCCTTCAAGAGCCTGTTGCTTTTGAGAATTTAGTCGGGGCATACCACATTCCTGCAAGTACTTATCTGTAGTCTGAATGTCAATGCTATCAGGTCCCTGATACAATTTGATAAAATATGGCAAATTGTTCCATAATTGATTGAGGATTCATAAAAACGACACCACTTTCCCCTATAATCCGACGGATAGTATTATTAGATTTTTTTATCAGAGATCTGACAAGCCAACAAATGCCCCACCTTTTCTCCATACTCCTATTGAAAGGTCCTATTTTTCTGAAAGATGGCAGCCACCCTCTCCTTCAGCCCCCTACTGGGCGTTTGACGTCTCTCAATTAGTTTCAGAAATAGTGGCTGATCCTGTGTGTCCTTTAAGAGGATTGCATGTGCATGATCTTTTTCCAAATTCAAACACTCCTGCCGAATTTGAACTTCCTCTAGCTGTTTACTCCTATTTTAGGGCAAAATAAACCGAAGCATCACCCCCCCTCCCCCTGTATATATGCTTTCATACAGTCCCAAACTATTAAACTGGGATTTCTTAATAGACGTACTAGCCAAAGTACGAATGGGAGTTAAGAGGAAAAATTGTTCCCTTACCAATTACAAGATCCCAGAGTCGAGGATTAGAATGAACTGAACTTGCTTGGAAAAACTTCAGTTCCAGAGAGGGACAAGGCAAGGCTTTTATCTTTCATCCATCCTCTTTGCCATGACCACTGAACAGGTGTCAGCGCTCATACGACCTTATGATGCTGTCAAATAATTGGAGAATTACCTCACCGCTTGCTTTACCACTTTCAAGCACTCCCAACTTAAATCCCATGAGACAAACTGGTAAATAAATTTTATAAGGCCAAGCAAATAAACTAGGGCAAATAACAAAATTATCATGGCCGCCATGAAAAGAGGCAGCTTCACTTGCCCAAACCTTCATGAAATATTATTATGCTTCCAGTTTAGGTTTATTATAGAATGGTCATCTAGAGAAGCAGAAATGAGAGGGCTTTAAATGAAATGAGGGTTTCAGAGAGAGGCAAGGCTGAGAAATCTATATATATATATATATATTTCAGAAATCACTAAGCCACCTCTTATAGTTTGGTATAAAATAGCAAAGGAGTGTTTAACATCTTCCAAGTGCCATTCAGCCTGATCCATCTGAACCATGATTTCTCACCGGTCATGGAGGATGCAAAATTTGGGAACTGGATATGGGAGAATGCATGACAACCAAAGACATGTTCAATAAGGACCAGATGAATTTGTTTTAGGGTAGCAAGAAGGTCTTCAAACTGTCTGAATTGGATAGAATACAATATACACAAATGAGAAACTGGCTCATGTACTCACTTTTATGAGAAGCAGCAGGTAGGACCCCCAAACCCCTTTTTAAAACTATCCAGGAAGAAACTAACAACTCAAATGCTCTGGTTCAGAGTCTGTGAAGACAAGAATGCTTTTTGCAATGACCTAGCCTCTTTTTGGAGTCAGCAACTTTTTCTCACTTCTAAAACGACTGTAGAAACGGTCCAGATTTTGAACAGAAATGCTGAATGATGTAAACAAGATCACAGGCTGGCAAACTCTGCGCTTGCATGTGGTGCAGGGTAAACAAATGTTACCAGTATTATGCGCAGCGATTTTATCTCAAGGAGGAATGGGGGGGGGGGGGGGGGAGACAAATGTCAAGAGCATTGGTGTGCCTTCACTGCTTGAGGAACCTGACGGGCATGGAAAAACTGACCATATCATTATCACCTGCTGACAAGGAGTATGGGGAAATCTAGGTTCCCTATATTACATTCTTCTCTGCAGAGTTCAGAGGACTCACATGCCCACGATATCATTATACATTCTAGTAGACCCTCACTAGTACACTTCAACCCACGCCCACATGACTGATAATGGAGCTATAACTGGAAGAAGGTGGGGCAAAGACAAGGAAGGTGTCTGTCTTATGTAAAAAAAAAAATAATTAAGGATTGAAACCATAGACTGCATGTTCCTCACTGTAGGTGGGGGTCCTTTGAATCTACTAACAGTAGCTCAACTGACGGAAACAGTGCTCATTGCATCTTATATGTGGGATTTTCAAAGTGCTACCCACAGTCTTTTGGCTGGCCTAAACCTTGAGTGCACGATCACATGCACATGCACAGGTGCTCCTCTGCTCATTGCATTCCCCCCTCCCTTCTCACCCAGCCCGTTGATGCTCTGCTCGATTACTTTCACTTTCGCCGCTTTGACCCTTGCATTCCCCCCTCCCTTCTCACCCAGCCCTTTGATGCTCTGCTCGCATCTCCCTCCTCCCTGGGCGTGAAGGGAGACAGAGCCATCCTGCTTGATTAATGGCTTTGCATTCCCATGTGTTCCCGTAGTAAACATGCCCGAGGTGCCAGCCGATCACAAGGCTCACGGAGACATTCTCTTTACCCTCGTTTATGGATAGCAACCGTGGAAGTCTAGCCTGTGCCACATTTGTGATTACCTTTCATGGGATCACCACCTGTGATTGGCTTTTGGCAAAAGTTACTCTTTTCTGCTCTTTTGGCTCTCACCAACAGGTTCCGTTAGTTGTTATTTCTCCTGAAGGCAATTAATGGTCTAGTGAGCCTATTCTCATCTCTGTTGATGTTTAAAAGATCCCATTGGGTGTTGACAATTTGTCTAATTTTACCATCCGTGGTGGAATGTTTAGTGACAAGCCAGTTTTTCATTTTTAGGGTTCGTTCCTCGGGGTGAACATACTTTCTCTGTTGTAGTAGCGTGCCCTCTTCAGGGAGTCCTGAGGCACCATCTGGAGCGCGATCACTTTCACTTCTGCTGTGGATCACTTTCACGCGAGCACGCACACAACTCGCGGCCGCACGTCTTGCTTGTTTTTATTGTGGCTTGCATGCTTGTAATGGCTGCTCGGGCAGCCTCTCCTCGCTTCAGTCCCCCAGCCTCTGAGCACACGTCCGCTTGGAAAGCTTCATCTCACTTCAGCCCCCCCGCCTCGGAGCCCCCCTGTACCCCTCCCCCGCCAGCACACGTCTGCTCAGGCATCCTCTCCTCGCTTCAGCCCCCCGCCTTGGAGCACACGTCCGCTCGGGGAGCTAGGACTGGGACTTCTAGGCGTAGTGAGCCTTTGGGACACTCAGATGCGCGACAACATACCGCCATGTGGCATCACCCTGTCTGGTGATTAGCGTCTATACACCGACCGACTTCTAATAATAACTAGTGTGATACTAAACGAGGGAGAGCACTACTTGTGTAAAACATTTAATCTTATCAAAATAATAGAGGAAGGTGGCTTCTTCTTTTATGGATGTGGCCTGTATTTTGCGTGGTTATGTCCACAATATGTACACGCGGTAAAGCTTTTCAAAAACAGAATCCCATTACGTAGATTTTTGGGCAGTCTTAGCACACGCACTTTGTGGTCAAGAAACGCACTTCAAGTTCTCTGATAGCAATGTAGGCTTCACAATGGTTACCTTTCCCGTAGCCTTGTGATCTGCCTTCGGGTGACATAGCTCGCCACCCGCGCCTGAAGCAGATGGGTACACGGGTGTCATCACCTATGGCTGCAGTGTACCCGATGTGTGAACAAGGTAAGCCGTGCTTCTCAACAGAGCGATGAGGTAACAAAGAGGGCAGGGCCAACAGGGACAGAGGGCTCGAGCTCAGCAGTCACGTGCCCCCTGCAGCTCAGTGACTAAACACCAGCACCTCAGTTGTGCTGTTTAATTAGTAGGGAAACATTTCCCTCCCAATGCTATCATTATGCTTCATTATCAGGGCACTTCGCTTACACAGTTCTGATTTTTACGAATACAGTATTTGCCTACAAGAAACATGAGTGTAAGTATGGTACTGATAGCTATAAAATATACACGTAGATGGCACCTCAGGGCGACGCAGACAGACTCCATGCGACAAGAGCTGTCTACAGCAAAATGAAAAGCTAACAAGCCATCAGTGACACTGGTAATACGAGGAGTGGTGCAACAAATGCTTTCTTCTCATGATGCGAAAACACTACACTTGGGGACATTGCTTCTCACTTCAGCCCCATCCCCCCACCCTCCCCCCACACACACACCACCTCGGAGAACACATAACTAGTTAATTATCTGGCACGGTTCATATGTTATGTGCTACTTTCCCCAATTCGCAGGCGCACCAACTCCAGTTTAATTTATTAATTTATTAGCCCTCCGGCCCTTGTTGCCAGCATCCCACTCGATTCCAGCTGGAACAGACCTGGAGCTTTCATTTATCCTTGACCGCTCGTTGCATCTGTCTGGTGAGTGCCTGCCACTTCACCCCCCCCCCCCCACGTTATACTTTTGTGATGCACACTTATTAAGTGTGTGAGTCTGCAGGTTCTCTCTCTTACCCTTTTGCCAACCATTCACCCTCTGCCCACTGTCTGTTCTGTTTTGCCAACCCTCCACTCTCCTCACTTTATCCATTCTTTTTTGCCAACCCTACGCCCTCCTCCCGCTGTCCATTCTGTTTACCACCCTCCTCCCACTTTCCGTTCTCTTTACCACCATCCGCCCTCCTTCAGCGGTCTGTTCTGTTTAACATCCTCCACCCGCTGTCCGTTCTTTGTCCCCCCCACCCATCCTCCCTCATGTAGCTTGTTTGTACAAGTTACTGCTTCTGATATTTCTTTGTGGAAAAAAGGCTGCATTGCAATATGGGCAGCTTGTGTAGGAAGATGCTTTACTTTCGGTTGGTTCAATGTGTAATTGGGCGCAGGCAGCGGGAAAGACATTGCAGGCGAGTCCACAAGGGACACACTGCAGGCACACTGGGCCCCATTCATTCACCCCCCTGAACGCATGGTATGATTCCCTTGAATGTCATCATACTTCTTTTCAACAATCCTTCCCTAGCCTTTCTTTTCCTTCGAGCTCATCACCTAAGCGTAGCGTTTTTCTCTCGCCCTTTCCTTTTCCTAACTCCATTCGCACCGCCAGTCACCCTCCCCACCCTTTGCTTTTTGTTGGTATTCAGAGCATTCAGGTTCCCATGTATCTTTCCGTGCCCCTCCCCCACAGGTTCATCCTACCCCACTCTCTTTCTGTACCTAGGTCTATTGTTAATCTCTTGCTGTCTTCACTCACTCTACCCCCATGATTTCTCCTTTACCTGCCCTATCCTTTCCTATCTGTACCTCTCCGCCCCTTCTCATTTTCTCAATTTTCCATTCTCTCTCTCTCATTCTCTCTCTCTCTCTCTTCTGTGCACCCCATCTTTATCCTTTCCTCTGCCATTTGTCTGCCCCCTCCTTGCCTCTATACTCTCCTCTACTCTCTGACAGAGTCTCTCTGCCAATGCTGCAGCCTCCATGTTCTCCCCCTCCCTGCCCTAGCAGCACATGTCATTCACAGTAACAATCCTAGCAGCCCTTCAAACATAGCTCCTGGGCAGCGATTTATAGAGTACTTTACTGTAATGTACAAAAAACAAGCTAAACTGGCCACAGTAATGAGCGCGCGGCACTAACTGTGTGCAGGAACGCCACCTCTTTCTTGATCACTTATAAACTTGTATACAGCATGCGACTCACATGAGCGTTTGCTTTTCCTGTGTGCGTGCCTGTATACAGTCCCTTTCGTTCATGCGGATTCATTGCAACAGCAGTGGTGGTTTCTGCACCAAAACTGCAGTAAACTACCCGCTTCCCTATTGCTATTAGAGCGATTCCCGATTCGCACTAGAGGTTTCTATTGGAAAATGGCAGTTGCTTAGCAGTATGAAAGATGACACTGGTAACCGCTTCTGCTCCAAAATCAATCTAAAAAGGTTATTTCAGGGAGCTTACTGAAGATGTGGCGTCTTTGGAGACGTGCATTGTTCTATGCCTTGTTTTTTTTACTGTGAGCGTAACTCTTTTCATATAAAAAGGCAAAGCGAATAACAACAGTATACCATGCACTCCTGTTACAATACATCTGGAGGGAGAAACCGCATTGATTAGCTGTCCTAAATAAGTATGGTGGGAGACCTAGTAAGATACATCGAGAACTGCAATCAGAGTGGAATAAAAGGGTCTGGAACCACAGGAGTGTAACATGGCAAATTAAGCGGCTCATATGGAGAGGATGTGGTCTGTCGGCTAGACTGCCGACTTTGGTGCTAGAAACCAGGGTTCGAGCCTCCCGGTCGCGTCCACATCCTGATTCTGGGCAAATCACTTAATCTCCCCATGCCTGAATGTGTAATGTAAATATGGTGCTCATGTAAAGCGCTCAAATATCTTCTGGTCGAGTTCGCGCTATATAAATATGCAACAACACCTTTAAAAAAACAGCATTTGCAATGCAATAGGTCTCACAGTTACGCCAGCTTGAGCTATTGCAAATAACAATGCCGTATATTTTTGTTTTCGTTTTGAAAACATAAATAAAAGGCATTGTCATTTACTATGCCAATAGCTTAAACTTGCGTAACTGCGAGACCTATTGCATTGCAAATGCTTGTTTTTTAATGGATTGCCTCTGAACAGAAAGCAAGATAGTTTCTTAGAGAGCGAAGGCTTCTCTCTGGAATGGGAACCACCTGCAGCAAGCACTGCTGAGGCTTTGGACATACTCTGCTACTCAGGCAAATTCCTGCAGGTAGATTTTGTCTTGATTGGCAAAGGGTACTTCAGTAAAGGCGTGGTGGTCGTAGATCCATGCAAAAATGAACTAATTGACAGAAGAATGAACGTACACATAAAAAGATGGCGGTGTGAAAGGATGATAAATTGGTGAGTGCACAGGTAGATGTACTTACTAGTAGGTTGATGGATGAATTAATGGGATGCCTCACACATTTATATAGCCTTGGGCATGGCTTGCCAGTAACAGTGCGATACAAGGG
Source organism: Triturus cristatus (assembly GCF_964204655.1). Taxonomy (NCBI): domain Eukaryota; kingdom Metazoa; phylum Chordata; class Amphibia; order Caudata; family Salamandridae; genus Triturus; species Triturus cristatus. The sequence continues at coordinate 215,153,565 of NC_140592.1, forward strand.
GCCACTGCTCCTTAACCAGTCAAATATTGTTTAGATCTGCCATCCACAGCCACCTTTTATTTAATGTGTAATGCATGCTAAAGGATGACTATATACGCGAGGATCTGCATTGTACCATGGGTGGGTACCATCATGTCAAGACTGCTTAAAATATGCCAAGTATTACCACCATTATGTCACAACAGCAACATGGCAGAGCAGGCACCATTGTGCCCTGATGTCCACAGTATGGAAATGTTAACTCCCAACTACGCTAAATCCAGCTTTATGTCAGCAGTGGGGAGCCATCATGCCATTAACTGTATGTCACGGACGCCCATCATTGTGACAATACATGGAGTGTGCTACAGATCGACAAAACACCACAAGAAAAAGTGCACACACTCACACTTTCTGTCACACACATATACCTACACAGACACACTGCCCCAAGCCCAAAAACAATCACAAGTCACTGCTGGCTCCAGCATAGCAGACTGTGATGATTATTAATTCTTCACCACCCCTGCAGTTACCACACAGCCCTGCAGGGAGTGACAAAGAGCCAGCACATGCTTGTGACAAGAGTACAGGTCAGCTGCAATTTAGTACCTAGAGTGCTAAGAAAGCTGCCGAGGGGTGGAATCCCTTCATTATCTGAGGGTGCCATTAAAGCTGATGAGGGGTGGAATCCCATCAGACTCGTCCGGTCCCTAGGTTAACACTGGCCACTATGGCAGTGAGTAGCCAACCATACTTGTGACAAGCCTCCCTTTTGCAGACTCGTGCATCAAGTATAGCCACTTCATTGGTGCATTCTGGTGCAGAGGGAATACCCCATATGACATGAATGTTAGTTTCAATCAGCTGCTGGCTGCTAAATATGGGTTTATCAATGAGTGAATGCCACTCACAAGAGCCAGTGGGTAAGATGGGTTGACTTTTTGCGCAGACATAAAGGGATGCACAATTAGCAATGGAATAACAGTTCACATAAGAGCATAGATCAATGGAAGAATTTTACTGACAAGAAGAGAGGCTAGCATGAAGGGTTATGGCAGACATGGCATAAAAGAGCGAACGAGGAGGATTCAGTACATTTTAAAGCATTTTCACTAGGCACGGACAGTGTATTATCTATCAGGCAAACCAAAATAGAAATCAGACACACAGAGTTATGTGATGTTGAATTCAGAAATGTAGATTGCCCAGAAAGTGAACATACCTCTCCGTGCAATTCCTTCAAAGCCAAGATAATCACTTGTTTGAACTGTGCTGCATTGAGGCGAAGCTGGACCTCTTGGAATATTCTATATATAGAAAGCAATTAATTAAAAGTCCATTTACAATACATGGGAAAAATGTTTGATCTAAACGCAAACTTACAGTTGGATCTTCATATAATGGTATCCTGAAGAAGTGTTCAACACAATTCTTTCATATGGACAAGGCTCCAGCCTCTTTCTATCAAGCAGTTCTCTCATAATAAAGAACGGGACCTAATAAAAACCACAAAATGAAAAACTGAATACAAGATTATGCGGAATCAGAATGTAGTCACTGTACATCGAAAGACATAAGAAACTAAAGTAGCTGCTGAAGTGCACTGAAGCCTTTCTTAGCTAAGCTACTTAAGCTTTATTTTGTCCTTGGTGGAGGGAAGAGCCAACATCTTGTCACCAAGATACTGCAGTTTGCCCATTAAAAGGCAAGACACAAGTGGAGGTTCAACCAATCAGATGGTGGAATACATACTGTCTGTGTGGCCTACCAGAACGATGGATTTAACCCAGATCTCTTGACTGGGGGAGAATGTCTGCATTGTCAGCATTCCGTCCATCATTTGTTTGTTGTAACGCTTTTCGCCCTAAGTGGGATGGGTATTCCCAGACGTGGGACCCGTGCTCACTACGCCACTGGAGTCAAGCTATCCTGGCTGATGACGGCTGATAGCCAGAAACCGGTCCTAGGATGCTTGATTCCGGTCCAGGGAAGACATGGCTTGGCAGTTCGGGCTGGACTGTTCCCATGAGGCACAGGGTCAAGACTGATTTGCATATGGCCATGTCTAAACTGGGGTGGTGTAGTGGGCAAAAGAACGATGGATTTAACCCAGATCTCTTGACTGGGGGAGAATGTCTGCATTGTCAGCATTCCGTCCATCATTTGTTTGTTGTGTGGCCTACCACCACTGGTCATACTGGGGAGGAGTGGCGGTATTGGTCACACAGCATGGGGTCAAGACAAGCAGGGTTATTACCCCCACAACAAAAGGGGATCTCAATCTCTAGGATTGCCTCCCACTATCCTGACAAAGGAGATTTTCAGAGGAGATACACAATATATCATGGCTTGGTTGACGTTTCTGGGAAAGGTTTATTCAATGAACTTTGAAGACAATTGCCAAGGCCAATTAATAAATAGGGCGAGTGAGAAGGAATCTTACAAGTAGGTGCTGTTAAGAGTTTTAGCTGGTGCTAAATAAATGTATAGCATGTTGGAGTTTACTGTAGAAGGCACTCAACATCCGTGTCTTCGAGAGAATACAAGCTATTCCTCAGAGTGACTTGTAATGGAAGTCCACAATTCCACTTTCATTCGGCTCCTAAAACCATGAGCCATCATGCAAGAATGGAACACAGTCTTAGGAGCAGAGGGCACTACATTCCCTTCCACATAACTGGCTCCTAGAGCATTCTCTAGACTAGAGGGACAGCCACATATGGGTGGTTCACTGCTGCTCTTACTGGTATGACCCATCCATCTTTATCCAGACTCTCATTTTAAGGGTGGCAGACAAACTCATGAAATACGGGAGACTAGCTCAAGGCACGCAGTAACCATGTTCCAAGGAACCAGTATCGACTAACCTCTAATGATTGGAAGAAGCGAAGCGGTACCTGCTAAGAAGTTGTCCTCTGAGCCCCCCCCAGCGCAGTGGGCTTTTGTTTCAAACGGGAGGCTCTATGCATCAGAATGTTATGAGTCTAACAGAAACAGAAGAACCTCTTGTAGACAGGAGGTCATCACACCCAGGGCTTTATCGAAGAACAACACTGGCAGAGTTGGTATGTGAGTCGAATAAATCCTTCTACAGTGGACCAAAGTTTGAGAAACACTCCTAACCAAGTAGCCAACATGCTTTCAGTGATGGAGAGGTGAGAGATATCCTGCATATGCTCTACAATCCAGCTGGAACAGACCCAGAGAGGCCCTGTACTGAGAGTGAAGAAGTGGTGGCATAAAACAACACAACAGGTCACGGAAGGTAGTCTATTTTAGATCAATAGCACCCATTACTCTGTGATACACAGAGCATTGCCCAGGCCAATACACCTCAGGTTGTTCTGTGCCTGTGCTGGAGACACAAAAGCAGTAGTGGATCAGAGGACTCCTGTGTGTTCACACAATTGGTTGGAGGCAAAAAGAAATAATTTTTGTTTAATAAACATACAGTATGATCGTCTCCTACAGGACATTATCACAACCACAGTACCTTGTAAGACTCTAGTCATCACACTACCCAAAACCGACATATTGAAGTAGTCAGATATACATAAATATTACTTATACTGTGCCATATTCAAATCAACCAGTCTCTAGGAGCAAGTTAGCGTGGTCGCGCAGGTATTCTGTAAATGGTTCCCAAATGTCCAATGGCCTTGACCTGTCTGGCAGTTCTTCGGCATATAATATGAAATTGTCTCTGCAATATGTGGAGTCTTTTATCCAGCTTGCCAGTGTAGGGGCTAGTTTGCTGTCCCAGCACATAGACACCCTGTGCTTTGCCAGGAGTAGTATTATAGCAGTCAGCTTCTTTTTCCTTGAGGTCATCGGTATATGCTGCCCCAGCAAGCACAGCTGCGGTGTACATACCAGTGTGCAGGAGGACAGTACACTCAAGTGATGAATGACAAGCTCCCAATACCTCCTTATCCTCTCACAATGCCATGCTAGATGTATGAAGTCAGCCTGGTCCGCCCCACATCTCCTACATCGTGCATCACCCCTTAATCCATATTTGTGTAGTTTGGTCGGCGTGTGATAGGCTTGATGTATGTATTTGTAGTGAGTAATGCGGAGGTTACTGTTGGAGGTAAGAAGGGTAATTAGTGAACAGCATGATTCCCACTCTGCATCTGTCAAAGGAGAATCTAGTAGTGTGTTCCATTTATCCCGAGCTTTATGTGTTTGCCCTCCAATTTCAGCCTGAAGTAACTCATATAGCTTGGATATTATGCGAGCATGCGCGGACGTGATTATTACCATTTGCAGTGACTTCAGCGTTGGGGGTTCGTTTGGGAAAGTAGGATATAATTCTTTTATAGCTGCTGTCAATCTATGATAAGTGAATCTGAACAGTAATGTTTGATTGCTAACGTAGGATAAGTCCTCTAACGAGATGAAACGTCCATCTTTATACAGATCACCCATCCGTGTAATCCCAATTTCTGCTAGGGTCCTCGTGCTATTTTTTTCCTGTGTTACCGACAGCACATGGTGACACGCCAAAGGCAGGTCCGGGGCGTATATCGGGGTTTTTCCTGCCATCTGACTTATACTGCGCCAAGCTTCCGATGTCGTCCGCACTGTGTTTATTTCTAGCTGCGATAGGTGTTGTCGAGTGTGTGTGACTATACTCGGTAGTGGTATTGGGTCAGCGCCACCCTCCTCCACCGCTAAGTATCTCACCGGATGATACCAATAATGCGCGTATTGTGCTTGCGCGCATAGATAGTATAGATAGATGTCCGGGACGTCAAAGCCGCCTACTTTGTATGGTAAGGACATGATATTAAGTCCAATGCGGGCCTGCTTTCTGGCCCATATCAGTCTGTTGAAATTTGATCGTATTCGTCTAAATATGGGGGAAGGTGGCTTTATCGGTATATTAATGAAGAGATATAATAGCTTGGGCAGCAGTATCATCTTTATTAATGCTATTCTATCCGCTAGGGATAGAGGAAGTGAGATCCATCTTGTTATTTGTGTTTCTATGTGGTCGATTGCTATACCATAATTGTGTCTCAGCACCAATTCTGCATCACGGTGCACCCAAATCCCAAGATATTTGATTGGGTCATCATGCCAAACTAGGGGGAACTCCATTTGTATCTCTTTAGTGTTAGCTGTTAGTGGGATTATTGCCGATTTGCTCCAATTAATTAATAATCCAGAGACCCGACCATATTTTATATACTCCCGCAATATTTGTGAGAGAGTATCCTCCGGGACACTCAAGTATAGCACCGTATCATCTGCATACAACGATAAAATGATGGGCCTCTGACTAAATCGTAGGGCAGCATGTGCGTATTTCTGACGTAGTTTACAGGCCAAAGGTTCTAATGCAATGGCAAACAGCATGGGGGACAGCGGGCAGCCCTGTCTAGTACCGCGCTGTATGTCTAGTGTATCCGAGATACACCCATTGACCTTGACCCGTGCAGTCGGTTTATTATAGAGCAAGGAAATCCAGGCCATGAGCCTAGGGGGCAATCCTATCATTTTTAATATTGCAAACAGATATGACCACTCGACCGAGTCGAAGGCCTTAGCCGCATCTAGGAGTACTGCCACCGCCTGCATCTCCGGATTTAGCGGATGTAGCAGGGCAAAAATAGTGCGGAGGTTATGAGCTGTGGAGCGCTCTGGTATAAACCCGGATTGATCAGGTAGGATTATTCTGGGTATTAGTGGTTTTAGCCTCGTGGCTATAATTGTGGCTAATATTTTTGCGTCCGTATTTATTAACGATAGAGGTCTGTAGGATTCCGTCTTGTCCGGATTTTTATCTGGTTTCAGGAGAGCTACTATAATTGCTTCCCGTAGCGTGAGAGGAAGAGTCTTGTTTTGATATGCTTCGTCATACATCTCTAGCAGCGGTGGAATTAAGAGGTCTGGGAATGCTTTGTAAAATTCCGCGGTGTACCCGTCAGGCCCAGACGATTTCCCATTTGGCAGTGATTTGATTGCCAATAACACGTCCTCCTCTGAGATGGGTTTAGCAAGATATTCTCTATGTGTATCCGATAGCCACACTAGGGCAATGTCTGAAATATATTCTAAAATATCAGCTGTAGCAGCCGTGGTCCACAAAAGAGCGAAGTATTCCCTGAGTGTCATAATGCCTGTGCCCCCTGTCATCCTCTATCTGAATGACCGTTTGCTGCCTGCGCTCCGCACGTACCTTTTGAGCTAGTGTCCGTCCAGGTCTACCACCCTCCCCCAGCCTGCGCGCCACGTAGCGCCGGGAGATATATTTTATTTCGTCCTCTGCTAATGTATTGCATCTATTGACTTCCTCCCGAATGTCCCCGAGAGTGTCGGTGCTGTGGGAAAGATCATATTCAGTTTCTAGTCCTTGTATGCGATCCTCACTCTTTTTCAGCTACGTCCTTATATCCTTCAGGATACCCGCAGCCGTGCTTATGCAGATGCCTCTCAGTGTGGCCTTAAAGGCCTCCCACATAGTAGCCGCCCTGCCCACTGAGTTTGCATTGTCTGCAAAGTAGTCTTTGATCGCTTTTTGTATTGCGTCTTTGTATAGGGGGTCAAGGAGCGCCTGTGCGTTGAATCTCCAGATAAATGGAGGTGGTGCATAAGTAGGAACCGTTAACGCTAGCAGAACAGGTTTGTGGTCAGACAGCGTTTTTGGGAGATGTGCGATGTCTCCAGCCCACGTAGACGCTTGTCTCGTGATCAGCCAATAGTCCAGTCTAGACCAGCTATTGTTTGCTGTGGAGGAATGGGTGCTTTCTTGAGTTAGCGGATTTTGGGGCCGCCAGATATCTATCATGCCAAATTCCTCCATGCCCTTTTGAATAGTAGAAGCGGCCCCCATGTGGCGCTCCGTAGTGTTCTGGGACCTATCCAATTTAGCATCCAACACAACATTAAAATCTCCGCCCCATATCAGGCAACGCGCGTACCTGCGCCCAAAGTTGGGTGTAAAATATGAGGTCATCAATGTTCGGCCCATACACATTAATGATTCCAACTTTAGTCCCTCTCAGCACTCCTGTGATTATGACATATCTTCCATTTAGATCAATTATTGAGAGGTGCCTAATAAAAAGTGTCCCTTTGCGTATAATTGTGGTTACACCCCTAGCATAGGAAGAATAGGTCACAGATATCACCACGTCTGCCCATTTTTTACCAAATGTATCCGCCTTATTTTTAGTGAGATGTGTTTCTTGAAGCAGCGCAATGTTGACATGGTGTCTATCTAGATAAGCAAGCACTTGCCTTGTCTTTTATGGGCCTAAAAAAGTTAATAATAAAAGGCTACGGCATGACCACATGCTCACAACCAAAATATGATTTGTGCGCATCCCCCACTACTGATGTCACAGGAAGAACACCTGCAGCTCCAGCAACAGCAGCTGGCCGACTAGATGCAAGTCTGGAGTGGACAGACATTCAGTGTATTATAGGATATCTCACATCACCAAGGATTCTGAGACACTGCAAATATTAGTGTTATTCCTCATCACCATGGAACTAGACAGCATTAACAAACACATGCGCTTGAATTTGGTTCACTACCTTCATGTGTCACTTAACAACAGTTCCTGGTTGGCTATAAAGCCGCTAGCATAACTTCAGCATAGAAGATGGCTGTCTGGAACACAGGATCAATTTACCTTTTACTTTGTGGAGGATCTGCATACAGGCATGGGTGGAGGAATGGACCACGGTGGATGCTCACCTTTGAAATCAGGGACAATATCTATGACAGAAGACTGCTGTTTCTGTATCATGTGGAGATGGGAGATCCTACCAAGAGGAAAGAGAACTAATCAAACTTAGTCCGAGAACCTTACGGGCCAGCTCCTTCGAGCTTTCCTTAAGGATTGAGTGCTGCATCTGGCCAGCACCCACAACAAACTGAACCACAGTGGAGACTGCATCTTCACAGTAGCCCCTGAAAAAGAGTTGCCTACCCACTTTCTGCTGAGGGTGCAATTGCTGAGTTAGGAGCTAAAAATACTTCCAGGGCAAACCTTTGCCTTCATGAGGTGCTCTTGCTCCCCTGCAGCCCTGTTTATCACTTTCTGTAGCTGTGTAATCCTGTTAACTATCCCAATTTTTGACGCAGCAGTAAAACCTTCAAATGTAAAGGTCACATGATGCACAGGTACCTAGAGCCCCAGCATCCCACAAATGGCATGACTGCACCCCCTGTTGTCTGCAGGTCAGAAGTTTAAAAGACCAAATTCCTCCTACCCCCATGACTTGATTGACTCAGTTGCATTTATTACTCCAGCTTAGAACCAAGTATCAACAAAATCCAGCCCAAACAACTGGTTTGGCTTCATCCAAGCCTGCATCTTTCACCACAGTAATCACTCTTCAGAAAAAAATAAAAACAATTTAAGACTTAACTTTAAAGTTCACAATCCATTTCTGGTCTGCTTGCAGCAGACATGCAGCATGTATCTGGATTATGAACACAAACAAAGGCCTCAGTCGACTGCCATTCCTTTAGAAATAAGGAGGCCAGAAGTAAGGTCTTTTCAAGAATTGCACCTGACGATGTTGCAATTTGTGTTATCTGTGAGTTTTTGTATACTATTAGCTATAGGAATCCTTATGCAAGTTGTTGGAACAGGAATGTCCTTGAATGATAAATGGGCACGTACCCCTGCACTGATTTACCAGACTATATGGGAAACCGATACCCTGATTTGTTAGCCCAATAAGTATGCTAATCTCACCAGTGGGTTGAGTCCTAGGCCTTTCCATGGCAAAGCCCAGGTCCACAACTCGTTCTGTGACTTAGACGGGCGCAGCAAAGTCAAATCCTATCGGTCTCCAAACGTTCTCAACTGCTGCATGCAACTAAAATGCCATCTTTTTGGGAAACACCTCATCACAGGTTTACCACCCGGAAATGGATAACACCAGAAGCGCTCCAACACAAAGTTGCGAATATGCCATGCTGCTTGCGAGCAAATTTCTATGTCTCGCACTAACAGCCTTCTCTTCTCCACTGTACATTGTTGCTGATTCCTGTACCACTTGCACTGCACTATCCGGGGTAAAACCTGTATTGTGTTCAGCACTCCGTTAAGCTGTTGCTAGGTTTATGCTATGTAAGTTGCATAACTAAAGTGCCTGCCAACCCTTACATAATTTAACATGAGGAATAGCTCCAAATTGTAATTGTATTTAAATAGCGCTTACTATCCCTAACGAGGCATCAAAGTGCTTTTCGGCGAGTAGCACGCTACTCCGGAACCCAAAAAGAATTACTGGTGAATTAATATGGGGAAATATGAAAATTAATTTGAGCGGTAGACATGCGAGTCTGTTATTTGGATTGAAAAGGGATAGTGGAGAGATAGAAGAGAGAAGGGTTTGCACTTATATAGCGTACAGCACGTGGTACCTCTGATGAAGCGTCAAAGCGCTTTTCAGCAAGTAGCGTGCTACTCTGGAACCCAAAACAGGATTAGTGGTGAATTAGTATAGGGAAATCTGAAGTAATTGGAGCTGGACACAAGTCTGTTAGTTGGATTAAAAAGGATAGTGAAGGGAGGGAATGGTCTAGAAAGTGTTTATTTGGAGATCATAAGAGAAGATGTTTCAATCTTTTTTAATCACATACGGGAAGGCTTGTATGTGAGCTCCGACGGTCTTCTAAGCTAGTAACACTTGCCTTTGTTCATCTCGTCCTGATTACTTTTATTTTGTCATGCCTATATCATTTTGATCGTTAACATCTTGTTGAACGCTATCCCTTTAAGCATGCACCACGCACCCAAGAGAAGTCACTTTCTTTTAAATCACAGACGGGAAGGCTCGCTTGTGTGCGTTTCCGGTCTTCGTAGCAAGAACGCACCGCTTCAGAGTCCGGTGGGTAAGCAGATTGGCTCTGAGTTAAAGCATGCGAGTCACGTTCATAAAATTGTGGTTACACTATTTTCAATCTTAAACCACGTTCACTCACTTTTGGGAAGTTTCGGTGCTTAAATTGTGGGTAACTTCAACAACATGAAAACACGGAGTTCAGGCAACGGCCGTGTATATTACTAATTGCGGCATGATTTTGAATTTAGGCATGTTTTTACTCACAATGATTCCATAGGTAAACTATCAGAACATTTAAAGGGCACCCCATTGTTGGAGCACTTTATGAGAGCTGATGTTGTGCACGCCGCCTGTTTTTTTTTAGGTCTCGCCTAGCGTTGCAGCGCATGCGCCGCTCGCTGGCGAGAGATATTGTGAGAGAGGGATTTCAGAAGGGGGCTTGAAGCCCCTCCCCTCATTTCTATTAGCTGGCGTCACCGTTTATGCTAAACGGTGGCTTGCCATTGGAAATTTGTTTTTTTTGTTGCCGTCCTTTCGCCTTTTGGGACGTCCCCTCCAGACTGGATCGCTTGCTTCACGGCTGTCGTGAAGCACTTTCATATCTTCACGAGGCGTGTTATGTAAACAAGCCGTTATCCAGTCCTGATCGGCCGTCCCACAAGGAGGCAGGGCTGCAGACAGGCACAACGCGCCCCACCCATCACTTTACTCCCTCCCTCCCTCTCGCTCCGCCCGTTCTGTCTGAGCTCTCCCGAGCATCGTTGGCTCTCGGAGGCCGAGGCTCGCAGCTGTCGCTTACTGGTTTAACAAGAGTATACATATTTTTCTAAACATGCTTGTTTGATAATGGGCGAGGCTGGTACCCTCGCCAACGGCGAGAATCAACCAGTGAGTAAGAGGATTGGGGAAGTGACCGGTGACGCTTTTAGCACTCTGCGCTACGGAGCTCCATGTTGGCGCACATCCCAAGAGGGACGCCTCTGGCTGGCGACCAGCCACAGCAGCGGTGGATGCTGCGAACTGGGGAAGAGGTTGTGGTGCGGGAGAGACGCTCTTCCAAGGATGCAAAGGCAGAAGATCAGATGCTTCTGAAGTCCTCGCGCCCAAGGTTAACGGAGCATCTGTCGAATGAGCTGCTGTTCTGGGGCGCTGCACGTGTAGCAAACAGACCGACAAGTTTATAGAGCACGTAATCGAGCTCTGCTGTCTGAGCACTATAGTTTCAGAAGTCGCATTTATCCTAACCCTACTGCCTCTACCTTATTTACATTAACCTCGGAAGGATGAAATTCAAAGCCAGTTTAAGCGCAATATCCCTAACTTATATATTCCCAGTCCAGCGTGCCCCGGGCTCAGTTCAGACTTATCTTTCTTAAGAGTGAAAAACGGTGCACCGAGTTATAACGTGTTGCTGGTTGCAGTGCTTAGAAATTTACATCTGCGGTTGAAGCACATTCAAAATATGTGATACACGGTATGCGAAAGATGCTTCGTCACACAGTCGGGCGCAGCCCCAACATTCCGATGCAGAGCGCGTGGGTGCACAGTGATACGTGGTGTCCAGGTGCTTCCTAGTGCCCAGACTTTTGCCCGACATTTTGTATAGTAATCGGAGGTCAGCGTGACTAGCCGAGTACCACTCACCTCTGGTCAAGGGGACAAGCTTGGATTAAAAATAAATTGTGGTCTCATTTCCAACGTCTGAAGTTTAACCACCAAAGGGCGCCTCCATGCGGGGGCTAAACAACAAACCTCCCCTGGTTGTGATGCAGTGTTCTTCAAACTTGATGGATACCTGTCAGCCCCGAGGTCCCTGTAGTGAGCTCGGGGCCCCTGTCACGTGATCTGCACAGGCAGATTTGCGTCCTGCACCGTGGTGTCCATTTGTGGAAGTCAGGGGTCGAACTGAGCTCAAAACCCTGAAATCACGTGTATTTAGCGCTGTTTCGGTTACTTGACAACCCATACATAATTTGCTTTGTAAATCTGAGAAACGCACAAATGCAAATGAGGCGGATTCATGCAAAGGCAGCTGGTGCAGTCTGCAGGACGCGTGCTCACAACCCAATATTATCCTGCAAAAGAGTGGTTCAAAAATGCCAGGGCTTGGAAACTCAAACCTAGGGGGGGGGGGGGCCCAGAGGAGGGGGGTGGAGGCCCTACGCTGTCGTAGGGAGACGAGGGGTCAGACAAGAAAGACGTTCCCCTCTCCTCAGGAGGTGAATGGTGCATGTTCAAATCACAAGTCCCCATTTCCAGCAGTTTGTTCTTCGCCCGTCCTTCCCTCGAGCTCGTTATCAGCCGCGCATTTACCTCATTGGTCGTGTTCTCGCATCAGGCCACGGAGTACTGGGAGCCCCGCGCGCCGTGGAGGCAGTGTTATTGCATTTATCACCATAAGCCACAGACGATACCACGCAGGAGCGTGCAGCTACTTGAACTCTAATTATTACAGGGGAACCTTGACATTCTAATAAGGTCAAAGTGGATATTAAACGTTATACTCTAACTCCGAAGAAGGCAAGCACGTTCTCCTTTTACCAGAGAGCCACTTACTGGGCCAGAATCTACATACGTCATGGGGGGGCAGATATACGCCTACAGATCACCTTACTCCGAATGGAAGAGGCCATCTCTGCCCAAGTTTATCTGGTTTAATAAACTGCAGAGTCAGGCCAGAAATGTATCATTGCGGGAGACATTTCAAGATCTATGAATACATCTTTCCATTCACTGTAGAGTAATCATAGAATGGTTGAACTACAAGCCCTATAGGAAACAGGAGGTATTGACCCCAACTACCCATGAAGTATATGCTCAGGGTTGTGGGTGCAGCCACAAACTCTATTGAGAGGTTTTTAACAGACCAAATGTTTATAAAAAAAAAAAAAAATTGTTTTAGAGTGCCACTGTTTTGTCTTGAAAAAGATGGTGCTCTAAGAATCCATCGAAACGTGTCGACGTTTTGTTGAAAAGTACACAATCCGTCTAGCGGCTATGGCCAAAGAGTATTTAACAAATTGAATAGTACCAGGCTTTAACCCTTAAAATTCTTTCACTACGGATGTGTATGTTAACCCCTTCAGCGCGGTGCGGATTACCGCGCCGTGCTGAAGGTTCGTTGCGCAGGCGGGGCCGTGACGGAGCGGTTCCGTCATCCGCACAGCGCGACCGATGCGCATGACGGAACCGCTCCGTGATGCGCATCGAAAGGGTTAAAGACAGTGTTTTTTGTCTATGAAATGTACTCTTGTTTATTTGGATTGTTGTTTCTTAATGTGCAATTAATATTTGCTAAAGTGTTTATTCGCAATTGAATGTAAGATACCATCAATATTATGTATTATGCCAGTTGCCGTTTTTAAAGTGTGTATTCTAGGATTCTTTTTAACTAATATACTGATTTGTATTTTTTAACAATTTTAGCTGTCGCGATTATCTGTAAGGGATATATGGTCGCACTTCCAAGGTATGCATAGTGTGTAAGTGACTGGGATTGAATGAAATAGATGAACTATTTAGGAGATATAGGACTACATTTCTCCAAAGGAAACTGGTTTTGCGATACTTTGGCATTGTTACTGTATCCATCGGACTGAGCTGCATAAGAGCATACCCCCGGCCGTATCCACTAAGAGCACACAAGACAAATCTGGAACCAACCCGGAGCAAATACATAGAAAGCGTGGAACCATCGAAAGCATGCATGGGACAACCGAGAGTGCATGGAGCAACTAGACATAGAAAGCGTGGAACAACGGCAAGGATGCTGGCGCCGTTTGTTGGGGACAGGACTGTGACTGGATCACAAACTTAAGTTAAAATTATTTTCAGAAAATATCATCACCTATTTAACCATGAGGTCAGCACTTTGCTGTCGTGTAGAACATTGGTGCATGATTAGGGTGACCAGATTTTGAGACACAAAAACCGGGACAGGATAGACATCTAAGTAGGAGAGGAGGAGGTGGTGGTGGCGTGTGCGTGTGCCTGTGTGTGCCACTCCGTCCCCCCTCTGCTAGGAGCATGCAGCCGACCTCCTGCCTTGCCTGGCTTCATAAATCTCATTGCAACCAACCCGCCCCTTTACACTGAGTGTGCAATTGTTGTTAGAACGGGAGCTGTTGCTATTGTGTTTACATACAGGCGCAATTTCTTCATATTAATGCAAGAGGACCGTGGGTGGGGAGCCAAGCGCAACTATTGGCAAAGTAAGGGTGCGAGACAGGACTTTAAGTGGAATAAAAAAAAAGTGGGGTCTCTCAAAAGGGGGGTGACTGATGTAATTAGGGCAAGCCTTCAAAAGTAAGCTGCAAATCTGTGCTCATCATAGTTTAGCCAACAGGTAACCTGCTGCTTCTGTCATTGCATCCAGATATATAACACATAGGGTGACCAGATTCTCAAAACAACAGGCATTTGCAATGCAATAAGGTCACGCATTTACGCGAGTTTGAGCTATTGACATTGCAAATAACAAAGCCTTTTATTCTTGTTTTAGTTTTTAAAAAGGAAATAAAAGGCATTGTCATTTACAATGCCAATAGCTTAAACTCGCGTAAATGTGAGACCTATTGCATTGCAAATGCTTGTTTAGTTCAGTTATGTGTTTTTTCAGTTCGGTCATGAGTTTTCGGTATTTAAGTCACATTTTGTATTTGTTGGGAATGTTATTAATTTTCTGTATATCTCATTGAGGACGGAATTGAGTATCGTCTTATTTCATTTTGATTTGCAGACTGTTATGATGAGACCCCTGAGGAAGGGTCGCTAATGACCCGAAATGCATTAGGTTTTAGACAAAGTCACAGTCTAAACTGTAAGAATGACCAAGATGTTATTGGTGTATGAGGAATTTCGTAATCAGCGAATAAAAAGGAAACTATCAAGCATTGATGACCTTGAATTTACTGAATTCATTGGAAAAATATTCCCAAATTTTTGGGGGGGAAATCCAGAGAAGAAAATAGGATAGTTTTCGTGATAAGTGCTCCCGTCAGCCAGGCAGCGGTCTTCCAAACCTGGCATTCCTGCGGTCAACATTTGGAGATCATAGCAGCAGGAGGAGGTTTGGGATGAGTAGAGGGGAGGGGGAAGAGTCAGAGGGAAGGGTTTAGAGAGGCTTGTTTGGGAAAGATGAATAGTAAAAGAGGTTTGAGATGAAGCAAGGAGGGAAGAGTCTTGCAAGGGTTATTTTGGGAAACACAGTAGTAGAATGGGGTTTGGGGTGAGTCAGACTGGAGGTAGAGGATACATGGAGAGAGGTATAGGATGAGGCAAGGTATTGCATTGGAGAGTAGTAGATTGAGATTTGAGACGAGTCAGAGAGGAGGTAGAGGATATATGGAGAGAGGAATAGGATGAGATATAGGGTAGTGCATTGGAGATGCTGAATTAGGAGTAAAATAATGAATATAAAGATACATACGCACATGGAAGGTATATATGTATAAGTAAGGTGATATATCTAGATTTGAGTTGTATTTAATAAATTAAAACTTTCAAGGGTTGCTGTACTTTAAGCAAATCTTTTTTTTTTATTTTTTCCTTCAACAGTGAAGCAATTGTAGATGGATAGTTATGATAAAAACTCACCTATTTATACATGTTAAACATAGAATAATATAACCATAAGTAATATGCACATTTGGTGTGGCCGTGGTCGAAGGACAAAGGGGGCTGCTTTTGGGTGTCTGGAGAGCTACTGTAGCCTGCCTAGCACCTCTGGGGCAGAGGAGCCCGTGTGGAGGGTCTGGCACAGGACCCAGCCTGGTGGGCCTAGAAGTGGGCCCAGATGGAACGCCCCTAACTTACGGGGGCTGTAAAAGTGGGAGGAGTTATTCCTGTGGACCCTGCTAGCACCGTCCTACTTAGGAGGGGATCGGGGACTGTCGTTCCAGCCCAGAGAAGACTGTGGGGCCTAATGGGCCAGTGACCGGAGCGGTGTGGCTTGAAAGGGGGGGGGAGGGGGCCTGGGAGGCATAAGCAGCGAGTGAGCATCGGAGGCAGCGGAGGGTGACTGTGCGCTGCCCTGGTGTCATACCGTTGGCGGTGGGGGGTGTTGCTACCCTCCTTTCCCATTTTCCTCTTCTTTGGGCGAGAAGGATGCCTGTTCACCTTCAGAGTACAGACTTCGCCGCAGGGCTGGGGCCTGATCAGAGGCCCCTGGCAATAAGGCGTTATTGCACAGGGGACGCCGGGGGTGCGGAGCTCTTTGGCACCCCCTCAGAGGAGAGCCTTGCTGGTCCTCAAGGCCACCTTCACTGCCTGAAGGGGAGGCCAAGATCGCTTGTGCCCCTCTCCTGGCCACAAGTCCTTGGCCCATCTGCAGAGGTGAGACTGGTCCAGTACTGGAGCTTCCCCTTCCCCCAGACATTCAACATCCCCAGGAGGGCCCTGTATATTGTTGACTACACTGGCCTTGCTCTACCAACTATCAGTGGTGTGGCTCGAGGGAGGCTTTGCATGGTTGTGGACTGCTCGTGCCCCTTTTATCATCAGCCACCTACATATTTATGAGAGATGAGGCGGGTCCTTTATCTTGGGGACGGCCGGCACATGAATATTTTCCATGCATGTTGTACTATACTTTGAGTTTGGGGCCAGAGTCAGTTTGCCACCTACCCTATACCGGCTAACTTCTGGACAGCCCATTGAAGTGGTCGATTGGCATGCTTCACATCATCATCCAGTCCTGGCTTTTATCTAACATCTTCCTGCATATCCAAAGACTGTGGTTAGTCGCACTTTTCCATTAAAGGTGTAGGCTTGCAGGCCTCAAGGTGAAAAGCGAAGCTGGCTATAAAGCGAAGATAGGCATATATGGGACATTGGTCCACTTGAATGTTCTATAGGGTGGTTAACTAGAGGCCTGGATGGCAGCCTTTTGAAGTGGATCACTGCCAACTTAAGTTAGATTTCTATTTTCTGTGAACTAACTGTTTAAAAAAACGGGTCACAGGGAGACAGCAGGAAAGGCAATCCAATGACACAAACAAAATTCAACACAAGACTATAGTGCCTGCATTCAAGAGGGATATTTTTCTTTGCAGTTCCAAGAGGTGTGGCTTTTTTTTTTAGACCATTAGTGTTTATACGCTTGTAACATTATGCAAGAAAGATAACAGCGCACCCTGTTCACATTGAAGGTGGGCCTCAACAATGTATGAGTCAGGGGACATCCCATCCTCTCTCTCTGCCCCTCAACTCGAGCATGAAACGACAGCTAATGGGCTTGCGATTTGGATTAATCCTTCTAAAATGCTATTGGTATGGGCCTCTGTGCAAAAGGAGAGGATCATTGATATATGTTCTCTGCATTTGTGATGAGTTGCTCCTGTTAAATAAATTTTGGCTTCAACCGGTAGGGTGCATTTTAAATGTCAGGACCTCTTGAGGCAGCACAGAAGCCCGCCTGAGAGGCAATTCAACGCAGCTAGTCGCTCAATTTGTAAAATGGATGAAATTGGTAGCTGCACTGTAGGCTGCCCCCCCCCCCCAGTCCTTGAACCTCTTCCATGCTGATAACATTTGAGGCTCAATCGCTCTGCACAGTACATACTCCTACCGACCTGTGTGGGGTACTGGATAACAGGTAATAGCTCCTGCTGCAGTGTGGTCTTGCGGGGATCAAAGACAGACTATATTGCTCTTTATAAGAACTAACACCTGCGGCCGCTACACTTGAAATTAAAATTGCTCATGAAAGCACTTTTTGGCACCCTACAAAATCCCAAACCCAGCAGCACCACTCGAGATGATACCTGCACCTGAAAGCACTTTATCTGCATGCACTATATGCGGACCAGAACAGTGGGACGCCCCCCCCCCCCCCCAACCATATGACCTCGCCATGAACATTTACTGATCGCACACTTCTACTATGACTTGCCCGCCAGGATTAGGAACTTTTCTCAACTAATCGCGCCCTGATTCAGTATGAGAATGAGCTGCTGAAAGAGGACATCATCCAATCCAGGTGTGTGTTTGCAATAAATAATGTAATAAACAAAACTTCAAGTCCCACAAAGAAAGAAAAAAGAATCTGGAATGGATAATCTATACGCTTCTAAAATTTGGACACATGAGGGTGCAGCCCCAGCAGCCTTCACCTTCCAGAGCTTTAAGTAGAAAATATTTAGCCATGCACCTCACTTACTCATCTGGTCCATAGAACAGCAGCCACCAGAAATCTAAAATTGAGCCCGCACTTTGATTCTCTACCCCGAGCTATGGCTCTGAGGCACACAAAAAAGCTCTCAAGTGTTCCAGGCATATATACCTGAGCAGCTCATCCAGTACATGTAGTTTTCTTTGCATTCTGCGACATATAGTAATGACAATGTAATAAACAGAGCTAAAGATGTTGGAATGCAAAGAATAACAAGCATTGGCATAGCTAATAGGTCTCGCCTTTTGGACCTTATAAGTGTTTAGCCATGCATCGCATTATCCTGGGTACTCTACCCCAGGGATTGAAGAGCTGTAGCAAAGCTGTACTGGTCACCCGTTTGCTTTTTATTGCTTTACTTGGGTGTTAAACCGGTGCTAATGAGGTGCAACCAATGTCCATTCAGTGTTACCAAGTTTGAAAAGGACGAAATAATGAATACTATTAAAAGATGTGCCAAATTATGCTGCATAATTTGATTTTTCTTGCAACATAATTTACTCAACATTGCCGCATATTTTGGCCCTCTCCTGCCGCATAATTCCATTGGCCCAGCTCATAAACGACTGCAAACCTGCTATTGACAGATCTATTCGTTTTTGCTTTTAGTGGAATTATGTGACAGAACGCTCAGTGGAAAAGTATCATGGGAATAACAGATGCTGGGAGACACAGATAGTACGAGTGGCTAAACTAAAGAGAGAGAGCATCGAAGGAATTGGGATATAGATGTACAAAGTTTGGGCATTTGATAAGTTTTGAGAACACCTGGAAGCGAGATCGGACGGAAAATAAAGGGGTTACTAGGAATGAGTAAATGTGGAAACAGTGGCAAAGGGAGGTAGGAGGGCTGATAAAGAGCCTGCAAGAGTATGAAGAAGAGACAGGAAGTGTAGGGCGGGGGAAGAAAGTGACATGAGGTGGAATCCAGAGTAGGGAGCCCTGGTATCTGGCCTGTGAATGGCTTTAATGAAACATTTGGGACGCCCGACACCGACGCTCCTCAAAAATGTATCAAAACATTGGAGTATTGTGGACAGCCTCCTTTGCATTCCCACGCTAAAATTGAATGCCGTGTCAGACCTATGCACAGGCAGAGCGTGAAATGTGCGGCCAATTGCTGGCAATCTACGAGCAGCAAAAAGCGCAAAATGACAGTTTCTTAAAATTTACTGTTATGGCTGAGGTGGAATCGGGGTGGGGGTGATACACAAACAAGTTAAATGCTCGGATGCTTCTAATGAAGATTGTGCAGATGCAGTAATGGGTGGCTGGCACCCACCTGCTGTAGATTTCAACAAAGGCTGTAATATTTGCTGATTAGCTGTCACGACGCGCGCTCCTCGCGGCGGCCTAATCAGAAGCCTGACACCGACGCACCTCCGAAAAATTATCAGAACATCGGAGTATTGTGGATGGCCTCCTTTGTACTCCCGCGCGATAATTGAATGATGTGTCAGACTTGTGCACAGGCAGAGTGTGAAACGCGTGGCCGATTGCTGGCAATCTACAAGCAGGAAAAAAAAAATGTGGTGTGTGTTTGAAAACTTAAGTCATCTGCTGAGCGAGAGCAGATGCAAACAGAAATGTGGGGACGCGCCTTCTAAAAAAAAAAAAGCGGCAAGGAAACCTGAGCCAAAACAGATGGCCCCTGCGCACCGCTGCTGGCTCCCGAGAGCAAAACGCTCTGGGAGTAAACATTTCCCAAAAAGCTGGGACATCCACACGCCTTTGGCCAATTGCATGCTAAAGCCAGACGCAAAGGCTAACAGTGTGTGAGCACCACATGCACGAGATTCTACAAAAGCTGAAGTGATTCCAAGAAGTCGATTTCCTAGAGCAGCGCATGCGCGCTGCGCTAGGCTCGACCTAAAAACAGGGACTTGATGAGTTACTCATGTAACGACTTGGGAAAATATAAGTGCAGGTCCAGCAGTCTTCCTCCTCTGGGCTTCAAATAAAAAAAACATACACGAGCCCTGAATCTCACCTCCGTCTCCGGGGCCTTAGCAGAAGGGCCTCCAGCTATCTGTCCCCTCCGACAGCTCCAAAGATTTAGGTAAAGAAATGGGTCCTGCACCTCCCTTCCTTTCCATGGGCCTTGAACTCCAAGGCCACTGGGTGTCTCTAATATATATGCGTCCAGTCGCTTGTATTATTGGGGCTCTCCCCCAGCACCTGTATCCCATTCCTCTCCCTTGTCTTCTTACACAAAGGCAATGTGAAAACGTGAAAAAAGTGTGCGCTATTTGAATACAACGCCCTTCTCCCTTCCTTATAGTTCAATGATCCACAAATGTGTCTGAGGGAATGGCGCCCCTCTGGAAATCAAGTCACAGACCTCCATACTTTGAAACCACTGCACTAGACAGGTGTTTGTGACTGACAATTGCAGCTTGCTCACAATGCGGTTTGTTCGATGACAACAACTGCATATATGAACAGCACCTTAACATCTTACAACTCCTGTAGGGAATCGCATCAGGACCGTGACCTGGCAGGGGACAATGGAGTCCCTGCTCAAACTTTTTAACTCGAGGAAGGCTCAGAGGTGTCCCTTTATTTATGAACTCAAAATGATGGCGTGCCTTTGCTTATGCTCCATCACCCAGTGGTTTCATTGAATACAATTGCAATTTAGACTCTCCAGGTTCTTTTAACCCTTCAAAGCAACATCTCCCTTAAACTTGAGCATGCTCTCAGAGCTGGTTATTAAGGAGGGACTGCACACCATTGACTATGTCGCCCCTTAATGTGGGATAGTAGCGCTTTTGTGCTTTGATGCGGGTTGAACACCATCAGGAAACAAACTCATGAACAACCAACAAATTACTCTTAACAAATAAAATACGCACTATTTATTTAAAGCTTCAGTTTTTAAATATACCAAATCCCATGTGTGTTTCAAATACTGCCACGTTGAGCCATTTGTTTGCATTTCCTTCTGTAATCGTGTTTTCGTTGGTTTTGTAAATAGCTCCGACAGTGAGATGCCACTTCGTATCCCTGATAAAACGTAACATGATCACAATACCTATTGTTCAATAACAAAAATGTTAATGTGTCACAAATGTTTACCTTTAATTTTATATTGTCCATAACAACTTGAAGAGTTGAAAATATAAACTACAATGTCAGGAGTGCATAAGATCTTGAGGAATCTCTGGATTCCTTGATTTGTTTATTTCCATGGGAGCTATTTGTGTTCATTATTGCATTCAGAATACGCAAATTATTTAAATATTTATAAAGCCACATATTATTCTTTAAAAGTCGGTTTGCTCTCCTTTACCAGGAACCATGTAGTACTTTTCACATGATTTGTAGAAAACCGAATCCCATTAGAAGTAAAGATCGTTTATTGTTTTACTACAATATGTTTCTTCCATGACCACATTACATTACCTTCTCACTCATGGAGAAATGAGCGTTAATCTTCACTTTGAAACGAAATCTGGCAACTTCATCTTCGTATCAAACAGCTGGAAATTACACTCTCTGGCATTATATCTTTGTAAGTAAAGCTGTGATTCATTTTGTTTTTTGTATTTTGGAGTGATGGCTGTAAGCAAGTTGTTGCACTAAATTCTATTGTATTACATTATTTAATTCGAGAACTATACATAAGTATATGTGAAACTATTGTAAATTATTTGACATAACAAAACAATATTTTACTATTATTTTACCTAAATTATTAAACATGCTTACAAGCCCCACTTTACTAACACACAAATAATTGTCATATTCAATCGGCTACCTCACTGGCATGATCCTAGTGGCTGCTCAAGGAGATTATGGGATATTATGCACAGATGCTGAAGTTTAGCCAGATCATATGCACCCATCCACACTAAACCTTAATGGTATGATAAAGTACCTGCAAGATATCTTGCTGTATATTTTAAATACCACAGATAGGTGTACAAAATCAAAAAACATAATTTTATAGGCTCATCTAGACATCATCCCTGCATTTCTTATGCATATACTAATCCAATGTTTAGCATTGTATCTAATACTAAGCACTACAGCTCTGATGTAGCTGCAGTGCAACTGCAGTGAAAGATTTAATGAAACATGTTGGCTGACCAGCAAAGATAAAGGAGTCGCCATCACAAAGTCACTACTACACAAAGATGATACAAGCTGTCAAAAGTTTTTTATTACAAAGGAAAGGACTCCTTTACTAGTAAGCTTAAGGAATAGAAGCTTCCCATAAACGGATTACATATCTACCTTGTGTGAAGCGGGTAGCGGTCCCCTAATGTAAGAAAATTCACTATGGGTCCCCTAACTTCAATAGAGGAACCTTTGAACTCATTATGGTATCCTTTGCTCCAATGTAACCCCATGCTATCCCAATATGACCTCATGACAATGGAGGCGGGACCCTGACTCATACTTCTATTTTTTCACATTTCAACATTCAAACCAAACACATGACAGTAATATCTGTGCAGCGCTGCAAACACCATTGGCAGGGACAAGATGGCTGGTCTCCCCAAGAATTAAAAAAAATATATAAATTATGGGAAAAGGTGCTAGTGCAACACCGCTTGAGATGCCACCTAGCCTGTCACTTTATCCGAAGTGTAATTTTACCTCAATAGTAAAATCATTGTAAGATACTGACGCAGAACTTCACCACCTATGCTGGCTGGGACCTATGGTTTAGTGCTGATTCTGCCCAAAAGGGAGGAGTGAGGGAGGGCGAGAGAGAAGCTGTGTCCCCTTTCTGGACATGATTGCATGTTGCAATTTGCTAGTAGTTCCACTGAGAATCAAGCAGGGCAGCTGAGTCCCAAACAAATCTCTGGGCAATGAAAGTACTGAATACAATTAAATAGTATCCCAATGGATCACTGTGTTGGTTCCCACTGAGGTGCATGAACCATCACTGTAAACATGTACCAGGGTGGCCCTGGATTATAGTGTACAAATCACTTTTTCGGTGGAGGTGTGAAGATGATGAATGTATGTGGATAAAAGCAGACAGTGAAGAAACATGAAAGATGGGGGAGAGAGGAGAGGGAGGAAGTAAGGACAGGTAGAAGGTGGAGTCGACAGATAGAAGGGATGGTGAGAAAAGTAGAGAAACTGGGGGAAATCAGATACATTGAAAGGAACAAAGGTGGTAGGGAAGGAAAAAAAACAGAAAACAGAGGGAGGAGAATGGAATGGAGTTAAACTGAGGAGAGGAGCAAGAAAAGTACATTAAGTAGAGAAAGGAAATAGGAAAGACAGTAGGAAAGTGCATGAAAATACAAAGGAGGGAGTGGGGGAGCAAGAAAGGAGAGAAGGAAAAGCAAGGAAGAGTGGATGTCTCTGCTGGTTAAAGCCTACACTAATAAGAAAAGGAAGGGAAACTGGAGTAACATCAGATGTGTGTGATTCGCATGGCTCTCTATCCAAATGCCTACGGGACATATCAACGGCCAGCGATAATTATTGCTAAGCACCAATTTATCGCCGGCTATCGCTGGACTACATCGCTGAGATAGCACGTTATTATCAACGCTTATCTCCAAGGCGATATAAAATCCAGCGATAGCGGTGAAATGCAGGATTATCGCAGGAAATCCGGCGATATTCCTGCAGCGATAGGGAAAACCTTGATGATAGGGAGATGTGGACTCAGCCATAGACTCCACCTTCCATTATATGTATAGCTAAGTCTGGATTTTTGCAGACGTTAGCTTACGGCGATAATCGCGGTTAGCGCGACTTTGTTTATCGTCACGTGGGCATTGATAATAGGGAGAACTTGTCTTTGCGACTGTTTCCATTTACTTTTAGTAAGGAATGCCTACTTTGCATGTCATTAGTGATAGATATCGCTGACATGCAAAGCAGCGAACAAACGGGCGCTATTGCCAGGAAACTGTCGCTAACAGCTGTTAGCGACAGCTTTCTAATAGGGCGATAAAAATATCACCGCTTTAGCGGAAAAAAGTGCCGCTAAAGTGGCGATATTGCCCTTGATAATATGCCCCCAAGTCTTCTGTCAAACAGAGGGACTCGCTAGTGGAGAATTGTCTGCTAAGTAGGTGGGTTTATGCTGTCTGACTACACACTTGAGCCTAGAGCAAAATTTTGGGGTGGGATTTACTTTCTAATGCAAATCAGAATTTGTCTTGGAAAGCATCCCAAAGTAATGCAAAGTTACACTATGCCCTACTTTACATCAAGGGGATGTTCCAAGTTAATTGGACATGCCCAGGCAACCACGAACGTATTTTGACGCATAACACATATCGCCTAATTTTGGCATTGATATGCGCTAAAACCTTACACCTCCACGAGACAGGCGTAACAAGGGGAAATGTTTTCATTTCTCCTTAAACTAGTATTAAAAGATGGTATTTTAGTACTGTAGTGTCCCCTTCCAGTAAAAAACCTATGCTTTAGTTAAGAGAATGCACACAACCTTTTACTTCGGCGCAAAGGTGTGCACGTTGGTTCATGACAGCCAAAACTGTGCCCGCACAAGGGGAGAGAAATGAAAATGCACCATTACCTTAAAAGATATGGTACATTTTTTTCTCTGTCCTTTTAACGAAAGGCAGTACAGCAACTTTGGTTGCTGCGCTGTCTTGCGTCAAATATTAGTAAATGTGGGCCAGATGGAATATTTCAACAGGAATTCTTGCTTGCGTTTCCAACTTTCAATACAAGTATTTCTGTAAAAATCACTGGGCTACACTGAAATGAAATTCTAGTAGAGAATTGCCACATAGTGCCAGATACACACGCCCCTAGGTGGGTGAACAACAAATTAACAGGGAAACCTAAGTTAACGGGTGGCTTTCGCTCTAAGAGGCCCGGCACGAGCTGCGACTTGAGAATATTTGGCATTTAAATAATCCAATAAACATATTAGGAGTATGATATGGTGTCGTTAAAATTCACACAAAAAAGTGTATTTCTTTACATGGGGAAGCATTTCACCTCAGTACATCACACTAATGCTCTGCACTGAAACGTATTTATCAGAAGTGAGACTTTTTAAACGTGCACTGTGAAATATTCCTGCCCTGTCCTCATGACAATGCGAAAAGGTGAGGCGCGGTCCCACTCTCAACTCTCGCTCAAAACAAAGACCTACATTTACCCGAGATCGCAGGAAGAGAGGTGGGATCTGGAGCATCCTATAATAAATAAGCCCTACATTCAAGCCACGCTTTGGATAGATGTAACACTTTTTTTTCAATCGGAGCCCTGCGCTTCATTTTGAGCCTCCATGAGTTAAAGAAAGGAGGGAAGTCACGTTTTAAAATAAAAATATCGACGACAATACACCCGCTACCTTTTCCTACTCCGTGACTTCAGCTCCGAACACACACACCCTGCAGCACAGAAAACACTCACTCTTACTTCCCGGTCTCGCTGACGGCCGGATACAGAGGGATAACTTCCTGTTTAGAAAAGAAGGACAGAGAAAAAGGACTAAAGTATACACAGTGTGATCTATATGCCTAGTGGGCACCATGGTAACCACCAATCGGTGCCAATAAAACTAGACTGCTAACTTACCTCTCAGAATATGCCCCCCGTTTGTGTTCAGAGTTAAACATTTGAGGTCTTTTTCAGTCAGTGATTTTAACTCTTGACTTTAGAAAAATTGCGTCCAATTTTATTTTTTGTGTTTAACTTTTGAAGTCTTTTTCTTTCTGTAATTTTAACTCTTGACTTTAGTAGAATTTCGTTCAATTTTAATATAACATAAACATATGGATCAGGGCCACAGTAATTGTGCAACAACTGAGGATCAAACTATGTGGCAGGATTGTACTTACTACCATTCTTTTGTGAATTAGAGTTTCTCTGTTTGTTATTTTTCCTTGAGTGAATTTTCAACTTGTATATATGCAACTCTGACCACTAGTATCTGTAGTAGACTCTTAAGCAGACTACTCAGACAAAGTAAGCCTTCATATTATATTTATTCTAGCATTCTAATACAACACACCAGCTGGAGCGTGCTGTAAGCATCGCAGCCGGTCAAGTCAGCAAACAAAGTAAAGTAAACTGTCAATTCCAACTGCCAAAGGGGTGGAGTATCAGCTGGCATTCTAGAATGCCAGCTGATGTCACAGCAGGATCAGCGCGAGGGCAGGGGACGCGCATGGAGGAGGACGGAAGCCTACGAGGGAAATTAGGCTAGCTAAACAGTTACAGTGCAACACAATATAGCTCCTTCCCAAAGGAAAGAGAGAAACCAGTAACGCTAGAGAAAAGCATATAGGTATGTTCAAACAATCAGCATAATTATTCACAAACAAAGTCTTTGAACTTGCTAGGCATAACAACAGTGCATCCACATCTACTGGTAGTGTTCCCTTCTATCACGGGACCTTCCTCGTGATCCTGTTCTTCCTCCGACTGTCCAGTACCATCAGCACTGGGTGAATCAACAGAATCACTGCTGCTGAAATCTCTATTTTATGGCAAGACCACAGGCTCCTATTATGCTTTCTTATCTAGCTTTTTATTCAATAGCAGCCAAGATAAGTAACCAGAAACTACAGTTCCCAGGGGCTCAGGAACCAAACTGGCCAATGGGGACGTAGAAAACAGAAAACCTAAAGACCAATCATAGTAACCCTAACAATAAACATCATAACTGACTGCGCAGCTTCCTCTTTTCTTGCTGCTCGCAGTCAGATAAGTGCCTTTTCTTTGCTCTCTTAAACATTGTGGTCATTTTATTGTGTTTTTTAATAATAATAATCGTTTTTGTCTTATTTATTGTGCCTCATGGTTTTAGGCGCTCGCGCCCCCTCGCAGTGCCAGTCTTTGCTGCCAACGAGCCCTCGTGCTCGCTTCCTTTTCCCCCCTTTGGGTCTCCCAGTGGTTCTGCCCGTCGCGCGCTTACCGCCTTTCGCTCGCGCTCATCCCCCAACGGCGCTTTGCCTCACCGAGTGTCCGGTTGCCAGCGCTTCAGTTTTTTCTTCGTAAAGGGCTTCCCTGCTCCCTCGCGCCAAGCGCTCTCTCACTCGAGTGCTCCGGCAAGTTTAATCTCTGTGTACACGCCCCTGGGAAGTTGCTGGTGCCTGGCTCCTCCCCTCTGTCTCCACATTAACCCCTTGTTGCCTTTTGCTTGCAATTATGAGCTCTGACAGCTCCCCTGTGCGAGACCAGCCTTCACAGGAAGGTGAAGCTTTCAAGCAGGATCTAAATAAGTTTATCAATGCGTCTGTGGAGAACGCTGTGGTGTCTTCCATGAAACGCATGTCCAAGGGCATGCAAAATACGATGTTGAGTCTGTTGTCCAAAGCTTTGGCCCAGTATGCGGGGGATAGCTGACCAAAAAAGGTGGTTTCCTCTGCTTCTAATACTGCGTCATCACTGACTGGCGAGGTTTCCTCGCGTTTGATTGAGGACAAAGTGCCTCCCAGGCCTCCTTGCTCGGAGGGGATTTTAGGTACCCAGGGCAAACGTAAGCACAAATCTAAACACGCAGAGGCTCCCAAAAAATTAGTTATTTCCACCATTCTGGACACTGACACAGACTTGGATGACGCAGATGATTTGTTTGATATTTTGGACGTCTCTGATCCTCCTTCACCTCCTTCTAAAAAGTTTAAGTCGGATTCCTTTCATTTTGAACCTGTTTTTGACTCCGAAGGGGTCCCCATGTTCGACCCTCCTTCTATTCGGCACCCCAATTCCACAGAATGGACACCTGCTTTTCATGTGGGGGAGAATATTTCGGCCAGATTGTGGCTCCCCCTGGACACCGCTCTCAGGTCAAGATTAAAATCCGAGTGCCCCAAGCCTTCCTTGCCAGAAAAAGTTACCATGGTCCCTGCTATTGACCAGCCCTTACTTACTTTTTTCTCCAAGTTTGGGAAGGACCCCCGTAAGGGGTGGACAAAGCTTGGTCCACGTGCCAGGACAAACTCCTTGACGTGGTGGGTCCCCTGGCGCGTATTTTTGACTTGGCGGAAACTTCCCGCTTAGACGGTTCCGACTTACCTGCTGAAGAGATCTCCTTGTGGGTTCAGCGCGCCTTTTGTCTTCTCGGCAATGCTAATGCCGCCATCACTCATGAGCGACGTAAAGGTCTCCTAATTAAATTAGACCCCAAATTGGCCAATTTATCTCCACAGGATCCAGGCTCCAAGCCAATGGCCTTCTCTTCGGGGACACTCTGCTCAAAGATCTTAGCAGATTTGTGTCCACCTTCGCGTCTCTGGATAAGGCGCAACAGTCTATAAAAAAGGTTTTTTCCCCCGGGTTTTTGGACCAGCCGGCAGAGGCAGGGGTCGCTCTTCCGGCCGGTCTTTCCACAACCAAGGCTCCAGAGGTTCTTCCTCCACTCAAGAGTACAAACCCCAGTTCTACCCTCAACGCGGCAGAGGCTTCCGGGGTCACGGACAGAAAAACTACCGCAACAACAACAACAACTTCAACCAACAGGGTAAGTCCTCCCCCTGTGGGAGGTCGTTTAAAACTGTTCCTATCCAAATGGCAAACAATCAGTGCAGATCCTTGGGTTCTAAACACGGTGCAAGGCTATCTTATAGAGCTTTACTCGCCGCCTTTCCAACTTACGCTGCCTCCTCCCATGGTGTTCTCCCACAACATGCAAGCTCTAAACGACTCAGAAATTCTCTCCCTTCTCCAAAAACAAGCCATTTCAATCACCCCCTTCGATCCTTCCGGTTTTCTCAGCTCCATTTTCCTGGTTCAGAAAAAGAACAAAAAGCTGCGTCCTGTGATCAATCTCAAATGGTTCAACCAGTTTGTGGTATATCGACACTTCAAAATGGAGACCATTCTCCACCTAAGAGATACTCTTCGGCCAAACGACTGGATGGTCCGTCTGGACTTACAGGACGCCTATCTCACAGTGCCCATTCATCCTTCTCATACCAAATTTCTCCAGTTCCAGTGGTCAAACATCACTTATCGTTTCACGTCTCTGCCTTTCGGTCTATCTTCCGCCCCCTGGTGCTTTACAAAACTCTTGAAACCAGTGGTGGCTTTCCTGAGATCCCTCGGGATCAGACTGATCATTTATTTAGACGACATTCTCCTCATAAGCTCGGACAAACAGCTCCTTCTCTCTCATCTTCACACCACACAATCCCTTCTCTTGGATCTGGGTTTCCTTCTCAACTTCGAAAAATCTATGCTCATTCAATCCCAGAACATAGAATTCTTGTTTTTTTTAGTGGATTCAGCCACAGCATCTCTCCATCTCCCGCAGTCAAAAGTCTCCATGATCAAGTCAGAGATTCGGTCTGTTCTTCGGTCCTCCCTCATCTCCCTTCGATCTCTGGCAAGAATAGTCGGTCTTCTATCTGCGTCCATTCAGGCCATCTTTCCGGGTCCTCTTCACTATCGCGCTCTTCAGCGTTTAAAAATCAGACACCTTCGTCAGGGGTTGGCTTACTCCGATCTCATCGTCCTAGACCACGAAGCTCGAGACGAACTCCTATGGTGGATAGACCATTTAGATGCGTGGAACGGCCGCGCTATCTTCGCTACGGCCCCAGATCTTGTATTAGAATCAGATGCAAGCCTGTCGGGTTGGGGCGCCCGTTGTGGACAAATCTCGACTGGAGGTACATGGTCTCGCGAGGAGTCCAATTGCACATCAACTGTTTAGAGATGCTTGCAGGTTCCTTTGCGATCCAAAGCCTTACCAAAAACAAAGTTCGATGTTCCATCCTTCTTCGCATGGACAATGTTTCTGCGGTCCGCTACATAAACCACCTCGGGGGGACCAAGTCCAAGCCTCTGGCGGAGCTGGCAAAAAGTCTATGGGAATATTGTCTGATAAATCAGCTTTCACTGACGGCGGAATATCTGCCGGGAGACCTCAACGCTGTGGCAGACTGGCACTCTCGCCATCTTCGAGACTCCAGCGACTGGAAGCTCTTGCCATCCGTTTTCCTATCCCTTTCTCACAAATGGGGTCCTTTCTCGATAGACCTCTTCGCTTCCCACCTCAATTCTCAGTTACCCCGATTTTTCAGCTGGCGTCCAGATCCTTCCGCGCTAGCGACGGATGCTTTCCTCCAAGACTGGTCCCTTCATCTCAATTATGCCTTTCCTCCTTTTCCCATGATCAATCGTGTTCTTTCTCAGGTACGCCGGCAGTCGACGTCCATAATCCTGGTAGTCCCGTTCTGGCAGTCTCAGATTTGGTTCCCGTCTCTGTTGGAAATGGCGGTGGATTTTCCAGTTCTTCTCCCGGAACGAGAGGACCTTCTCCTCAATCCCCTCGGCTGCCCCCACAGCCTTATCCTGAACAACTCTCTGGTCCTATCTGCCTGGAAGGTGTCCGGTCTTCCCCTGTTGACATCCTGATTTCGCAGGAAGCTTCTCTCTTTATCAGCAAAGCCTGGGCCCCTGGAACCTCAAAAGCGTACAAATCCGCTTGGTCTCTTTGGGCAAGCTGGTGTCTGGAAAGGCATATCGATCCCCTTTCAGCCCCTCTGAACTTTGTAGTTAATTTTCTGGCCTCTGAAGTCCTATAGGACCGTTAACCTGTATAGATCAGCTATTTCCCTCAATCATTCCCCTCTCGATGGCAAACCCATTGGCTCACACCCCCTTATTTGCCGCCTGTTGAAAGGAGTTTGCTGTTCTAAACCTCCGTTGGCTAAGTATTCCAGTTTATGGGATGTTTCAGTGGTCCTTAAGTTATTTTCTGATTGGCCAGATAATGCTTCCCT
This sequence comes from Triturus cristatus, assembly GCF_964204655.1. Classification (NCBI taxonomy): domain Eukaryota; kingdom Metazoa; phylum Chordata; class Amphibia; order Caudata; family Salamandridae; genus Triturus; species Triturus cristatus. The sequence goes on from NC_140592.1 coordinate 215,184,225, forward strand.
TTCCCTAAAAATGTTGTCTGCCAAACTTACTATGCTGTTATGCCTTGTTTCCATTAAACGCGTTTCTGATGTTAAGGCCTTGGACATTTCAGGCCGTCAATTCTCTCCTTTAACAACACCAAAGTCCGCGGGTCTACAACAGTCTACCTGAAGCACAAAAACAACAAACCAGCAAATTCAGACATAAAGAAGTCCTTTAATAAGGGACCAAGTCCTATCACCCACCGAAGTGGCATGCTGTTGTAGACCCGCGGACTTTGGTGTTGTTAAAGTCTTAGTGATTTGGGGATTTGTCCGCGCAGGTCTTTAAATTCCCTTAGACCCCCTAACTAATTGTTTTTCCGTCAATTCTCTCCTACAGGTGTTGTGTTCCAGATTCACAGACGAACCAAAACCAATCTGAATTCTGTATTTTACCCCTATTTTCCCTCTCATCCCAAACTTTGTGTTGGTCAATGTTTAAAGACTTATGAACAAAGAACTGCTAATCTCAGAACGCCCTCCCATTCCCAACTTCTCGTTTCCTTCCACAAACCTCATCTCCCTGTTTCCTCTGCTACCCTTGCCCGTTGGGTTCGCTGGGTCATGTCCCTTGCAGGCATTGACGTCTCCGTTTTCGGAGCTCATTCCACCAGGGGAGCCATGGCCTCTAAGGCCTTTTGGGCAGGCTCCCGCCTCGAGGACATCGAGGACATCGAGATCAGCTGACTGGACTAATGATAATGTTTTTCGAATATTTTATTGTAAACCTATTGACTCTGTGGCTTCTTTGGTGATTAATATGCTTTGAACAAGCATAATAGGAGCCTCCGGTCTTGCCATAAAATGTAGATTTTCCTAGTAATTATGACAGAAAGTCTTAATTTTATTAAAGACACGGAGGCGAGTATTATCCCACCACTACACTACTAACATGTGTTCTCCCTCCCTTCAGCGAATCCGGCTCTGCCCCCGGCATCATCATGATCGTCCAGTCAAGCATCGACAGTGGTCTTATCCGTCTCAGAGCTTCTCTTCTTCCACTCCGGAGTCACCGTCGCCGACGTCTGCAACTCTCCAGTCCTGGTCATCTTTGGTTCAAGAGGCTTGTTCATGGACCTTGGCGTTTTCCTTAGTGTTGGCAATTGTTCCACTATTTTCTGACTTTATCTGACCTGCTCGTCAGCGAAAAGAGGAAGCTGCGCAGTCAGTTATGACGTTTATTGTTAGGGTTACTATGATTGGTCTTTAGGTTTTCTGTTTTCTACGTCCCCATTGGCCAGTTTGGTTCCTGAGCCCCTGGGAACTGTAGTTTCTGGTTACTTATCTTGGCTGCTATTGAATAAAAAGCAAGATAAGAAAGCATAATACTCGCCTCCGTGTCTTTAATAAAATTAAGACTTTCCCTCATAATTACTAGGAAAATCTACATTTTCCCCTATAGATTCTATTTGATTCTGGCTGGAAAGAACATTAGCTGCTGCGCTTCGGGTACACCCCTGGTTACTGTTCTCTTCTCCCTCTATCTCTGACCCTTCTTCAAACAACCAATTGAAATTCATCTGCTTTTCGTAATCCACACACCCATCTTCCTTGGCTAATCTCCCAGTCCCAACTCTTTCACTCTCCCTACTCTCCTTCCTCTCACATGTAGATAGTGCAGAAGCATGCCACACTTTCCCATCGCTGAGAAGGGCAGAATTACAAAATCTGTTCTGCCCTTTCTCAATAAGTCCACTTATTTTTACCCTTACTGTATCTCCTACTTTGATGGTAAACGGTTTGCACCCATGTTTTGTATCAAAACGTCTTTTGCATTTATTTTGTGCCTTTTGTACGTTTTTCCTGACCAATTCCGCAGACCATTCCGCTTTTCTAGTTGTCTTAAGCCAACCCACATTATCTTTAGATAATGGTGTTCTTCCTCTCATCAATTCGAATGGTCTTACACCTGTGCTTTCTCCTGGTGTTATCCTGTAAGCCCAAATCATTTTCTTTACTTCCATTTTCCAACATAGCCCATTGTTGTTGGCTAGTTGTATAGTGCCTTTGATTACTCTGATAAATCTTTCCACTGCTCCGTTGCCTGCTGGGTGATATACGGAAGTGGTTTTATGAGTAATTCCATTCCTGTCTATGAATTTTCTGAAGTTTACAGATGTAAATTGTCTGCCATTGTCACTAACAATCGTTTTGGGTATCCCTTCTGTGAGAAGTTGGCCTGGCATATACTGGTCACTAGTTATAGTGGCCACCTTGCACCAGTCCAATTCGACTCTTATGGTAGATAGGTTTAAGACAACCTTTTAAAGAAAGCTAGCCTAGTGGTAGCTGTGGAGAGCAGCCTTCAGGCTAAATCTCAGAGGAATGTAAAGCAGCTTGTTTCACCTTATAATCTCTTGAATTACCAAATGAAAGGACACCACACAGGTATATATATCAAATAAATATGTATTTATTTCTAGACACACTCTACTAATCTCTTTATGAGATTAGAAGCCAGGAACACATTCAAATATCAACGTTTCACAATAAGTTAAGCACAAATATGGCTGGGGCCCTAGGGGCGTACCAGACCATATACTAAAAAAGAGGTTTAGGAAAGTCGACTTGCAGCATGACAAGGCCGAGGGCCTGTAGAATCGCTGGGGCTTCACTAATGGAGTAAAAGCAGGTAAGTAACAGACCCACGGGAGATGCATGCAGTGTGAAAACACAGCCGCGGGTTCCCTATTGATTACAATGGAGCAAGTCGCGGTTTGATTTTTAGAGTTTTAGGGTACTTCGAGGAAGTCTACAAGCAAGCCACTTACAAGGTAAGTAATTTGAGGGCCAACACACACTAGGGCACTGGAGTGCACGAGTTACCTCACCCAGGGAAGCCGGGTGCATAGGTGTCTTTTGGTGTCGGGTCACGCCGCTGTTTTCTATGGAGACCAAAGAAGATTTGCCAGGAAGATGGATGCCCACATATGTTGGGTGATTTCAGGTGATCAAGGGTGTTTGACTCTTCGCTCACAAGTTCCAGGAGGAATCAATGATGACCAGCAGCTGGATTTGGAGTGTCCCACAACGTCTGCAGCTGACTGCGGTGTTGGCAACCGGATTGGAGCCAACAAGCCTTGGCAACAGCAAGTCTTGTGGAAAGTGAATTTAGTCAATGGTGCAAACCAGCAAAGTCTGAGGGACTCACCCAGCAAGGGTAAGTGAGGGCAAGCCTGGGGCAATCAGGGGAGCCCTTTGGTTCTTTCAGAAAGTCTTCGGGGGACCCACAAGCCAATGGGCAAGGGATCGCAAGATGCCGCATGAGGAAATGCTTCACAGGAGCCCACGGTCACGAGGGATGGGGTAGGCCTCTGATTTTCACTGCAACACCTGCTGGAAGCTTGGGCCACAAATGGTCCAAAGCACAAGTTAATAGAACGTCGTGAAGGGGTTGCACTTGACAATAGTACAGGGTTCCCAGGTATTGCACTTCCTCGTCACTCGTAGGGTCCACTCACCTCAGCTTTGCTGGGGACTCACAATGGCCGTCAAGAAGTCAGGAAATCTACTTCTGGGGCTGCAGGGATTTCAGACTCCCGCGGGAGCTGAAAAGTTTGCGACCGTTGATTCAAGTTTTGGTGCCTGCCAAGCAGAGGAGTCACTTCCTAACTCCAAGGGCAATTCTTCCATCTTCCAAAGGTAGTGGAACATCAAAGGACTAGGATTCTTTTTGTAAAGCGTCGTCCATGGTTATCTGATTTGCAATGGCAAGGTTTCCCTATCTTATACTGGAGATAGGGGAGGGACTAGCTCTATGACCACTCCTCTGGGAGGGTCAGGGTAGGGGGTGGTTACACCCACTTCCCTTTGTCCAGTTTCGCGCCAGAGCAGGGACAGGTAGCCCCTGAACCGGTTTGAGCTGGCATATGCACAGAGGAGCCTACTGCTCCCCAGTGCAGGCCTTCAAAGCACTCTAGGAGTGCACCCACCCAGCCCCAATACACTACACCCTATTTGGAAGGTAGTGATACCTCCCTGTGACAGGATGCCTATTGTTGGGCCTCCTCCACTGCTAGTTTCAGTCAGCAGCAGGGGGGCAGCCCAGTGTCTGTGCTGGTGGCATCCATTTTGTGATGCCAGGGCTCTTTCAGATTTCTACCGTGTTACCACAGTAGGCACATGTCGTCCCCTCTAGAGGGGTGGGATCAGGCTCCCACATCATGGACTGATGTGGGGGTATGATTCCAAGTTGTTTGACACCAAACACGATATGTTTTGATGCAGTCATTCCAAAGTTAGCATTATAATGCACTTAAGAGTATATGGTTTAACCGCATCCACAAACAGCCACAGAGAATAAACTCTGCCAGCTGCAGAGGGGTCCTGCTCATGCAGAGGCACCCCCTCACATTGTAAACCAAGCACCCTGCCCTCAGGATTGATCGGGCCTGCCTTAGGGGTGACTGATAGGTTTATATGTGTGTGTATGGTGAGATATAGAAACCTATACCTCTGTGAGGAGTGCTAACACTCCCTCACCCAGGCTGCAGTAGCAGGCCTGTGGTGTCAGATTGAGTCTGCTTCCCAGGGGTGGCATAATACATGCTTCAGCCCCTGGTAGGCCTGTGAAGTGCCTATGCCCTAGGCACCTAAGGTACCATATACTAGGGGCTCATAAGGTACTACAGTATCCAATCATTAGTGCATCTAATATGCACACCAAGTCGTTTAGAGAGAACAGAGAGACTGGGGCCCTGATTAGCAGGGACCCAGCCAGACTATAGCCAGAAACCAGTGTATACATCAGAAAAAAAGTGGGGGCAACATAAGTGCAGATCCTACTCTCCTACACCTTCTCTCGTGAAAACATTATCGAGAAACTTTACAATGTAATTTGCTTCGACTTTGTGAAAAACCTTGACCTCCGGCCATTTTGAAAAATGGCCCACCATAACCACAACATACACTTGTTCCTCCTTGTACCATAATGGGCCCATAACACCTATGCCCACTCTCTCCCAAGGCATACCCGGGCAAGGCAAAGGGTGCAAGGTTGGTTTAAGTGTAACTTGAGATTTGTCAGAAGTCTTGCATTGGACACAGTCCCTGGCCTTTCTCTCATTTTCTAAGTCACAACCTGGCCACCAGCACCAACACTTTATTCTTTGTTCTGTCTTTTTGATGCCCATGTGCCCCTCGTGGCAGATATCCAGGATACTGCCTTTTAGTGTTTTCGGGGGTATCACTTTCCCTTGTCTCAAAATGAGTCCCCCCTCCACTGATAATTCATTCCTGAGATCCCAGTATGGTCTCAACTCTTTTCTGACATGCTTCTTGTTGGGCCAACCATTAACAATTAGTTTGTTTACTTCCTGTAGCATCTCATCCTGTTCATATTCCCTCAACCATACATCTCTATGAATGCTTGGGAACTCTTCACTGATGTTTGCCACACAATATTCGTCATCTTTGCATTCCCCCTCACCATTTCCAGGTGGGGTAAATGGCTGAGAAAGTCCGCTCCCACATTTCTGGCACCAGGTAGATACTGCACATCGTAGTTGTAGTTTAATAACCTGACAGACAAACGACCCAACCTAGGAGATGCATTATACAACCCCTTAACAGTGAGTACTTTAGTGAGTGGTTTGTGGTCAGACCGCAAAGTTACTCTTTTACCCCAAATATATTTGTGGAAATACTCCAAACGCCAATGCCTCACGCTCAATTACCTAGTATCTTTCCTCAGTGGGGGTGAGTGCACGTGATGCAAAGGTTATAGTTACTTCTTCACCTTTTACTCCGATCTGCGTGAGCACAGCTCCTATTCCCCTACCACTTGCATCCGTCGTGACTACGCTCTTGAGACTCGGGTCAAAGCCTTGTAGGGGTGGAGCATCGCAAATTTCACGTTTTAGAGCCCCAAACGCCTTGTTGCAGCACAGTGACCATTCAAATTTGTTTTTAGGTTTCAGTAATTGTCTAATGTCATATGTCTTTGTTGAAAAATTTCTTACAAACTTTGAATATAATTCTACTAGCCCTAACAAGGCTCTCAGTTCCTATTTTGTTTGTGGTACTAGTGCATCCTTAATGGCATTTACTAATTCCTTCTTAGGTTTTATGCCCTCTGGTGTGATTTCGTTTCCCAGGTATGTTACTTTCTTCTCTGCGAATCTGCTCTTCGCATACTCTGCTGTCAAACCACACTTTTGTAGTATATTGAGTACTTGTGTCAACTTCTGATCATGGTCATTTTGATTTTTCCCCATTACTAGGATGTCATCTTGGAAGATGAGCACATTTTTGACCTCTTTAAAAATTTCATGCATGAGTCTTTGAAATAATGCTGCCGCTGATGCCAGCCCAAAAGGTACTCTCCTAAACCTATTACACCCGAACGGCGATATGAGAGTGGTGAGGCACCTGCTGTCCGGGTGTAGAGGAACCTGGTGGTACGCTGTGGTTAAGTCAATAGTTGAGAATACCTTCATATCTTTTGTCAAGGACAGCATTTCATTTATTTTAGGCAGAGGGTACTGGTCTATTAGAATACTTTTGTTTAGATCGCGTAAGTCTATGCATAATCTCAAGTTGCCATTAGGCTTGCGGGCTACCACCAAGGGTGCTACCCATTCAGAAGATTCCGTAGCTTCAATGATACCCGCCTCAAGTAGCACACCTAGCTGCGCTTTGACCTCCTCTCTTAAAGTGAACGGTATGTGTCGCACCTTATGTATGCATGGCACAGCATCTTCTTTCAGTTTTATTATATGTTGAAACCCTTTCAACTTACCAATGGTGCCATTGAAAACTTTTGGGAACCTGTTTACAATATTTGAACCAACTGTTTTATCCTGCTGTGTCAATAATACAGGTTCCACACTGTTAGGATTTAGTGTTAAACCCAATTTTCCTTGGTCTTTCCATCCTAACACAGATGGTCCTTTAGCTGAGACGTATAATTTACTGGTGGTTTCTCTGTACTTGAATTCAAATTTCAATTCTCTATACCCCACTAGCTCTATGGGCTCTCCTGTAAATGTTTCAGTGTATTATCTGGGGTTTCCATGCTTTGTCCTAGTGCGTTCTGAAATTTTTCTCTCCATACCTTTCGGTTGACTATAGTACAGGGTGAGCCTGAATCAGCCACTATTTCAATGCTCGCTCCTCCAATAGCAACTTTGCATATGGGTTTCCTCTTTTTATCTTTCTCTTTTTCTTGATTCTCAGATTCCTCATCCACATTTAGTACACACAAGTTATAATCTGACTCATCAGAGGAATCTCCATCATATTCAGTGTTTCCTTCAACCAACCTGACTCTTGCACTCATATTCCTGTGACAGACTTTCTGTAAATGTCCCACTATGCCACACTTGCTACATTTGACATTGTGTGCTGGACATTTCCAGTCATTTGCCAGATGTCTCTGGCTTCCACATCGGTAACATTTTCGCTGCGCCCATTCTTTTTCTCCCCCTTTTTGTTCATACAGTGCACCTTCTCTGCTTTTACTCCTGCTTTTATCCTTTTGCCTTATCCTGTTACCACTTATTTTTGCCACTACATTAGGTTCCTCCTCCTTTGTTTTCTACCATTCTTTTGTAAATTTAGAGTTTTTCTATTTGTATCTTTTATGTAACTCATGTACTACGAGGTCCTTATGTATTGTAACTGGTCCTTTTGTAAAGCGCTCTGACACTTTTGGGTAAAGTTAAATAAATAAAGAATAAAGAAAAATACATTGACTAAATAATGCGTCAAGGAAATGTCTTAAACTGAAATTTGAGTTTAGGTTCTCCAGATAGGTTTAAAGATTATATCTAACAATAAATTACAAACAGTATGTTTACATAACTGTTTCACATTGAATTCCTATTTATCAGTCAAAATAAACTTGAATCTACGCTGATATATTTTCATGAGTATAACTGTAACAAGCATTGGCAAAGCTAATAGGTGTCAATGTTTTCTAACTGTGGTGTACAGCAGCGTGGCTGTAGCTTACTGTGGGATCAGAGTGTTGCACAAATTCGTTACACATTAACTCTAAGTTAAGCCTGACTGCTCTGTGCCAAGTTACCAGAAAGTTGAGCACAGGTTAATTTAGGAATGGCTTGTACCTCACCCTGAGAAGAATTGTGGTTGCTGCTTGAGAAGGTTTTCTCCCCCTCAACCAGCATCCTAATTTCTTACACTCCAGAAGAGGGAAAGAGGTACGTACAGGAAGGATACCTATGGTAGCTGACAAATGAGAAAAAAGCAAATGAGACTGCCACTGAAGCCAACCATTGGTAAACAATGGGTGGCCTCTAAATCCCGTGAGGTAACAAGACTTGTCCCTAGATACAACGTGTGGGCTGCCTAAGGTGAGACCTAATAGAAGGACATCACAGGAGAATATGAAGAATATCTCTTTAGGAGATGGTGTCCACTCATTTGGGCATGAAACTACGTATTTTAAACATACACAAAAGATAAGCAAAAGCAGTGTAGGCCCTACTGTTGCACAAGTGTATCGTACCAAATATCATCAGTGATCCCACGCTCAACTTTTCATGGCCCCACTGCCTAGAAGCCACAAATATTCAATTTACACCAGAACAATTAGAAAAGGAGCGTCCACTATATTGTTTTGTTTCCGGACAAAATTCAGGCAATCAAATGTTAACAAATATAACAATAATGAACAAAAAATTAGATTAAGCTGTCAGGAATCTTAAGAATGTGTCCAGGATCCAACTTTTATTGATTTTTCAATGCATGAAATTTTCCAGTCATCCCAGCTCCCAGCCAACGTGTTTCGTCCTCTATGGACTTCATCAGGGTTGTAAATCACATTTAAAGATATATACATCACTCATATGTAATGCCTAGTTGACATTATTACAAAAACATTTATACACATCTATAAAATCACCCATAGTGCCTTCCACACCGCAAGACTCCACACATATTAATGACATCTATCTTTTTAACATGTTTTTTTTCATTTTCCAATTTTGTCATCATTAATGCAATATGTACATAGCCCTACACACCATGATTCCCTGCCTATTTAAAAAACGTTAATACAATTTTTATCAAACCTTCCAAGGACTTTCTTTTGTCTTTTTTAAACATTTTATTTTACATTACAAAAATACCCTACCTACATTTGTCAAATCTAATTGTCAGTCTGTTATCATCCCATTAAAAAAAATCCCATTAAAAAACTATTACACATAACCATTATTGAATTTCCACTCACTTGTGCTTTCCAAACTTGTGTGACTTTTAAATAGCAAGAATTATTGCCTCCTGTTTCAGTGTCTTTATGAGTAATAAAAAATCCCTTTTCGGGTGGTGTAGTACCCCCTAAATCATCTACAATTAAAACATGGCAATAATCAGCATAATATAAATTATCTTCCTCCCAAAATCACATTTAATGGTCTGTATCTCATTGAAAAGCAGTTCTTAGCCCCTCTAAGGTTCCCCTATCCAGGCCTTTAATCAACAAATTCCTCTTGCTCCATTTCAGTCCGCTAATCTTATGGGAATTTGCATATTTAACCACTACCAATCTAGGTGTAGAATCCACATTCAATTTCACCCCCTTCGCCACTGATAATAACTATTCTGTAAATCACCTAATAGTCTGCCTCAATCCAGTGTATCTATGCGCTTGGCGTATCATATCTCCACTCACCTTCCTCCTTGGTGCGTCAGGGCTCGAGTGTCATTGAAAAATGCCTCTAACCCTTACTACTGGGCATCCCTGATTTAAAGAATAGGGCCAACCAATCCGCTCTCAATATGCCTCCGTGTCCTAGCACTCCACGAATCACTGTGCATCCTGACCAGACCAATGCTAAACATATCAATCATTTTTAGGTCTCGCCTACGCAGCGCGCATGCGCTGAATAGGAGGACCTTTAGCCGTCGTTCTGCTCTTTTTCGAAGCACATACTCGTGGCGGCATCCAACTTGCTTGAACGCACAGGGGCACCCACAAGCGCAAGTGTGTGCTTCGAAAAAAAGCAGAGTGCTCTCCCACGTGAGCGCGCCTCGCTCCACCTCTCCGTCTTGCTCGCGCTTCTTGTCCTTAAATAGTTAGTGTTACTGCCACCACCTGAAAGTTGCTGCTGCTGAAAGTTACCCCCACACACACAGACAGTGGCAACATATTCCGTTGCCTATAACAATTTGCAGACTACCATATAACTCAAGCCTTTTTGGTGTGAACTGGCAAATGGAGACAAGCTGCAGAACAGGTTCTAATTGTGCTCCCACAAAAATTGATGTTCCAACCAATGACTGGCATGATGCACTTTTTAGAGACAGGTCATCTTAGCACCACGTTGCGCATCACTAATCTTACACCATTTCTCTGTGCCCTCTTTGGTACGTGCCCTTGCCCACTGAGGCTATTTTTCTGAAATTTGGAGGGTGGCACTTGTAGCAATAGAATGCCAAGATGATTGTACACTGTGTTACGAACACTGCTCCATCCATTAGTTTCCACTAGTGGTTTTGTGCCCGACTTTGGTCCTGACTGAACCGCTTACTTTCCAATCAGCTTGTGCTTTGTATACATATATCTGGGCTCCTTTCGCACAATATTTGCAACACATCATACACAAGCGCTAATGAGGAGTCGGTCAGACTAACAGGACAGTAATTTGGCCCTGGAAAAAAACTATTACAGCAAATAGCTGTTTTGTTTCAGGCGGGTAAAATACCATATGATTTCAAGTTTTCTTGCTTGGAACGAGGTACAACATGTAGAATCTGCGTTATTTACACCTTTTTTCTGCACATATTCTTTCTTTCTACCCACTTTTCGTCACGTAAATTTTGCTTTGTATTTCTGTGAAATGTGCACTTGGAATTATTTTATGTGACTGAATTTAGCGCATTACCCAGAAAATGCGGTTGAGGAAGAAACACTGTTTCATACCGTTTCCAGAATAACCCAGCAACTTTGCCTTGGAAGTCTATTTATTTTCACACTGAGACAACATTGTGATATAAAGACGTCCTCCTCTGATAATAGTTTTTGTCACACCATCCGTTGTTTCTTTGCAATTAACACATTATTCCTTGTTGCTAGGATGTGCACTTGATAACCGTCAGAATATTTTATGCATTTGAATCTGCATTTTAGGTCTCTGGGTGATTATTGTGTACAATTTCCCAAGCAATGTGCATTCATCTGTAAATTCTTTGTATACAGTAAGCCATTTTGTGAGTATCTCTCTGTACTGGAGTCTCCTGAAAATGTATTTTCTTTATGGTCTTGTTAGTACAGCATGATGTCAAATAAATTCACTTGGCAGATATGGTGAAGACTGCAGTCAGCGCCACCATGGCCATTGCATAATGGATACCGCTGTACTTCCAGATTCAGTACTGCTCTGTACCATATCACTCATCAATGTGATTCATACTTATTGAGAGGAATAGGACACTTTACCCCTCATCTTTTACTCCGCAGAACAGACATAGCCTCATATTTGTATATTTGTGCACAGGCTCACTGAGTTTGTGCCATGTCTGTGGTGCACGGTCAATGCTCCTCCTGACAGCCTCTTTGCCCCTGTGCCCTCATCTATAATATGGTGCTGATGCAAGCAAAATGTTTCCTCATTTCCTTATGGACACATCCCCATGAGGGAATCCATTCTTGAGATAGTGCCCTGAAGCATAAAGGGCAGACACACTCACACACCCCTTGTGCCCCCAGGTCACGTTTAATACAACAACCTTAAATAGAATTGCCCACTAAGGGCCTCATTCTGCTCCCCACACAAATCCTGATTCAGGCGAATCTACTTGTAAAGGCATTATAACTCCAATGCTCATTGCATCACTGAGAGTGTTTGCTATACAGTGTGCTCCTTTATCATCTCTTGAAAATTGTGTGGGCAAACAGCACATATTTTGATTTTACACACCACAGAATGGGAGAAACCATACCGAATCAGCACGCTAACCCCATTCCAAAGTTCAAAGTTAGTAAAGGTAGCATAGTTGTGCACTTAACAATAACCACACACACTGCGGTATCACAATTTGAAGGTGCAAAATTATCACACTATATTTATGCAGGAGAAAGAACGACTCCCTATTTCTGTAGTAAGACTATCAATATGTTCGTATGCTACATAAAAGCTAATTTTGTTTTCCAAAATTACATTCTACCTGGGAGACATCAAAATCTTCAAATACGGGGCCAGATTTACAAACCTTTTGCTCTGGATTTGCATCACAAAAGTGATGTAAACCTGTGCACATAATTTTCTGTTAGATTGTCGTAATTGTGGTGATTTAACCCCTGCCCTCTGCCTGGGAAGGGGAAATGCCCGGGATGTTCACTCGCTAGCCTGGGGAGCCCTGGGGAGGCCTCGCTCGCTTGCAGCGCAATGAGGGACCACACACACAGTCTGCTAGTTGGGCGCGAACTGCCGTTCATCCGCCCGTTTATTATTTATATGTACGCGCTCACGTCCTTGATGTGAGCGCTACCTGCACGCGTTTGACAGCGCTCTAGCGGAAACGCTAGAGCGCTAACTGTAACATCCCTTCTCAACTCAGTCCTTGACGACAGTTCTGTTATTACTTCGCTGCGTCACTTACTTGGCACGCAAAGTCTCTCAGCCGACTGCTGGGCCTGGGGTTCTCCCTCAGCTCATACCTGGTGGCCCTTCGGGCGCCTGGGGCCGAGGTTTCCGGTGGTATTTCTTGCCTTGGTCCACCTCCGGTGCCATCGGCGCCACCTGGCTCAGAGTCTGTGTTGCTCCGTGGGTCAGAGCAGGATGTGTCCCCTGCGTCGTCGCCCACGTCGTGGCCCACATCGAGGTCTGCTGTCTCAGGGTTATCTGCGGGCCTCCTCACCACCTTGAACCACGATATGTTCCGGGTGACCAGGTCTCTCCCTCGACGCGCTGTCACCATGGTCCCTCGGCGGTCGACCACTCGCCAGTATCCCTTTTCATATTGAGTTTTAAACTTTCCTCCTGGCCGGCGCTCTTTGAGGACCACTGTGTCACCTGCTTGAACTTCTCGGGTTACGGCCCTCCGAGCCTCACTGACTCTGTCGTTTCGCCTTTGGCGCCTTCGGAACGCTTCTTCTTCGCTGAAAGGTGGTGCCACCAAGCAATGGGGCTACTGGTAGCCCATCCCTGCGAGCTCCTTGGAACATCAGCGACCAGGGGGCTTGTCGGGTGGAGCAGTGGGGAGTACTGCGGTATTCCCCTAAGAATCGCTGTAGCTCTTGTTCTGGGTCTAGTTGTTCGGACACTGCGATACGTAGTACCTTATTGATGGTGTGCATAAAACGCTCCACTTCCCCGTTGGCTTGGGGCCATTGCGGGGTGATGCGCCTGTGTCTGACGCCGTGTGTCCTCAAGAGCTCTTCGAACTCGTGCCCTTGGAACGGGGGTCCATTGTCACTCCGCAGTTCCTCGGGGTACCCGAACATCCCACATACCTTCTCCAGGGCAGGTTTCACGTGGACAAATGCGGTGGACGGTAGGGCTTCCGCAATAGGGTACTTCGAATAGCTGTCCATGGTGACGAGGGTGACTCGCCCATCAGGTAAGCTCCCAAAGTCCACGCTGATCTTCTCCCAGGGGGCGTGCCCGTGTTCTTCAGTCATGATGGGCGCCGGTGGTTGGGCTTCTCCTGTTAGCTGGCATGACTGGCAGCTGCGGACGGTGTCGGTGACGTAGTCGTCCATGCCCGGGAACCAGACCTTCTCCCTCATCCGGGCCTTCATCTTCTCTGTACCTTGGTGCCCCTTGTGTGCTAACTGGGTCGCTCTTGTCCGGAGTGCACCAGGAATGACGATTCGGGACCCTCTTAGAAGGAGTCCCCCTCTGGTCACGCTCAGCTCGTGTCGTACCCTCCACATTTGTTGAAGATCCTCCCGGTCTCCACTGGCCCACGAGTTCGCCGTTTGTAGAAACGATTGCCAGTTCCCCTCGAGGATGGTATTCTTGACCTTGAATATCACGGGGTCTTGGTCGGCTACTTCTTGGAGTTCTCCAAGCGTAATGGCCCTGGGGCACGTCAATGCAGCCACCATGTCGAGGTGTTCCTCGGCGTCGTCCTCAGTGTCCCTGTGCTCGGGTGCACTGTCGTGTTCTGGGTGACGGGACAGGAAGTCTGCCGGCTTTTTGGCCCCTGGTCGGTACACTACAGTCATGTGATATTGTTGCAGACCGATGGCCCACCGCTCTATGCGTGGGGGCGGGTGTGGAGCTGTTCCCCGGAACAATGGCACGAGCAGCTGGTGGTCCGTCACCACTGTGAATGGGTGCCCGCACACATAAAGATGGAAATGGTGGCAGCCCCACCGGATCACCAGTGCTTCCCGCTCGATCTGGGAGTATCGCTTCTCCGTGTCGGTGAGGGCCTTGCTAGCGTACGCCAGAGTTGCCCACTGTCCAGGTTCCTGTTCTTGTGTCAGGACTGCCCCTAGCCCTACGGGGCTGGCATCCACTAGGATTTCGGTTTTCTTGGTCGGGTCAAAGTAGACCAGTGTTGTCTGATCTAGAAGCGCCTCTTTGATTGCTTCGAAGGCTCGCTCTTCGGCATCGGTCCACTGCCACGCCACGTCTGTCTTGGTGAGGCGTCTCAGGGGCTCAGCTAGGGTGGCCAGATTCGGGACGAACCTTCCGCAGTATGTGGCCATCCCTAGGAAACTGCATACCTCCGCCACTGACGCGGATGCCACGGCTGTTTTGATGGCTAGCCACTTTCGAGGGTCCACTTGGATGCCCTCCTTGGTAAAAACGTAGCCGAAGAACTCGATCTTCTGCTGGAACAGCTGGCACTTCTCCCGGTGTAGGGTGACTCCTTGCTCTTGGAGGCACGTGAGGGTGGCCCTGACGTGTCGGTAGTGCTCCTCGACTGTCTGTAAATGAGGATGTCATCACTCACGTTCAGGACACCAGGCAGCCCAACCAGGATGTCTCTAATTGTGTTCTGAAAGATTTCAGCCGCCGACGAGATCCCGAAGTTAAGGCGCTTGTATCGCCGTAGCCCAAATGCGTGCTGAAGGTGGTGATGTACCGGCTGTCCTTGGCTAGGGTGAGTTGGTGGTACCCCGCATTTAAGTCCAGTTTCGAGAACCATCGGGCACCGTTTAGGTCAGAGACAATGTCATCCATGGTCGGCGTGATGTGCCTCTCCCTTGTGATGGCCTTGTTCGGGAGGCGCATGTCGATACATAGCCGGATCTTCCCTGGTTGTCGTGGTTTCTCGGCTATGACCATTGGTGATACCCAGGGTGTGGGCCCCGTAACCTTTTCTATAACACCTTGTTCCTCCAGCCATCGGAGTTCCTCCTCTACTAATGGGCGTAGGTGAAACGGGATGCGCCGGTGCCGGAGGGCTGTTGGTTGCACCGCGGTGTCTATATGGAGTCGTACTGGTGGCCTCTTGATTTTTCCTAGACCTGAGAATAAGTTCTGAAATTCTCCCAGCAAGTCGACTTGTCGGTCCTGGACTACTTTGAGGAACGAGATCAGTCCTAGATCTTCGGCCGCATGGCCGCTGAGAAGTGTGTCTACTTCCTGGTTGATGACATGAATGTCGATGACGATTTTCGCCTTTTCTGACTGCACTGTGACCCTCATCTTGGCCTTCGACGGGCGAAGCTCCGGCCGTGGTTTGAGGCGATTGTATTGTTGCACCCCCATAACTGTCACTGACGCTCCGGTATCTATCACAGCGTTCACCTCTGATCCGGCAATCAGAATGTCGCAGCGCGGCTGAGGTCACCGGGTGCTCTTGAGGGCTCTGGTAAACGATATGAGGTATGTTTCTCCCTCATCGTCGGACTCAGTGTCTGATTCTGGGTACTCCCTGACTGGTTCTCTCTTGGGCCGTGGCTGCGATGATAAGGATGTGTGTGATAGTTGCCGTACTAGCTTCCTCATCGGCTTGTCCCGCCTGTGGCTGCTCCGTTGCATCTTCCTGCGGCAGACGGACGCGAAGTGGTTGTCGATGCCACAGTTGGTGCATGTTTTCCCACGGGCTGGGCACGCCTTGAGGGGGTGTTCATCGTATCCGCAGTATCCACACGACCTGGCTGGATCGGGAGCCCGCCGGTCGTGGGGCTTAGGTGGTCGTTCTTTCTTCCGTACTGTGTCCGCTTTCTCCACTTTGACCTCCACCTTGCTGGCCGCTCCTTTCACTAGGGCTAGATCCATTTCCTCTGCACGTGCTGCTGACAGGTCGTGAGTCCGGGCCAGGACGAGGATGTCGTTCATCGTGATGTTCGGTTTGCGAAGTATCATGCCTCGTAGCGTCTTACTCCGGATCCCCAGGATCAGCTGCGCTCCGATTTCCTCTTTTGCCCGGTCGCCGACCAGGTGCGTGTCCGCAAGGACTCTCAGCCTCGCGTGGAACGCGTCAACCGACTCCCCCTCACGCTGTTTCGCTTGGCGAAGCTTGAAGTGTTCGTAATCAGGGTTGACCTGGGGGTCAAAGTGTGCGTCTCCCTGGACCCGATGAATTAGTTTTCCAGCCTCCCCAGCCATGTCTGCCATCTCGGCGCGGCGGTCGTGGGGTCTGCGACCTCGCTAAACGGAGGTAGCACTCCGGACACGGGGTGATGGGGCAGTGTCCCAGCAGGGCCGGGCGTCTCATCATCTCCCATCGTGGCGTCAAAATCCCTGGTGTGTGACCAGGAGTCGTCGTTCACTCACGTGGTGGGTCGGTCGCTGCACGTGGTCAGGTATAGCGCGCTGCGCCGTCAGGCGAGACCTCTGTAGCTGTTCTGCCTAGCAGCAGGAATTTCAGGGGGTTCAGAGGTCATCCCTCGTCGCCAGTGTGGTGATTTAACCCCTGCCCTCTGCCTGGGAAGGGGAAATGCCCGGGATGTTCACTCGCTAGCCTGGGGAGCCCAGGGGAGGCCTCGCTCGCTTGCAGCGCAATGAGGGACCACACACACAGTCTGCTAGTTGGGCGCGAACTGCCGTTCGTCCGCCCGTTTATTATTTATATGTACGCGCTCACATCCTTGACGTGAGCGCAACCTGCACGCGTTTGACAGCGCTCTAGCGGAAACGCTAGAGCGCTAACTGTAACAGTAATACGTAAATTACTTGACATTATAAAGCTTATCTTCAGTTCTTAAATACAGAAATGCATAAATATAAGAACATAGACTATAACCGTAAGAATATCATAGAAACTGCAAGTACCATCAAAAGTGACGTCATTGTGTAGTCCTTACTGACGTAATCACGACACGCCGAAAGAATGCTAATTCAGAACACCTGGCGAGTTGCTCCGTATAAAAAAGACATCCCTCTCTCCTGTCCAGTACCTCCATCCCAGCAACGTCCAAGCTGGAGGCAACGACGGACAGGTAAGGGGATTCTGAAACTTAGTGCATATTAGCTCGGAAACAAGTCGAGGTCACGGCCATAGCCTATACATCTATTTCTTCCGGTATGTGTGTTACTAACTATTCTGTGGAAGTATGTTCCTCGTTACCAGCAGAAGTTTAGTGTCTAACTGCCAAATGACAGTTATAATTATAATAGCTATTTCTTTAAAAAGAACGAGCCTTTTGAGGGCAGCTTCACAATTACGTTTTCCGGTTTTTGCTTTTCATTAACCCTTACAAGTGAAATGATGAAAGCAACCAGAATTAAGCGTAGAAAATAGAATAGCCCTTGAGTTTTTTTGTTTTTTTTGTGTTTAAAATAAGAAAAATATCGAGAACGAGCATACTTTCATTTTTATTTTTATTTTTACATGGTCACCGCACACAGTGATCATAGATAACACACAAGCGCCACCTAGTTATTCAAAGATGCCAGTAATTATGCAACATAAGCAGTAGACTTTCTACAAGGTATGAAGAGAGAACACTTTATAAGGAAGAGCTGAAAAACATGATTGAATTGAGTATTATCAGCTTCCTTTTTACAAGAAAGTTGGATGGAATTTAGAATAGTATGAAAGATGACTGGAGTTTATCCACATGCCTTACCCGGAAGGAGCCTTGAAATGATATTAGTCTGAATTGTATGAACAGCATGATGATAGACTTATAAACATGCTTTTAACGAACTATGTGATCCATGTGATAAATTACACATGGACACCGCCTTAACATGTACTGAAAGTAATTGTTTGTATCCACTTTAATTTGTTTTTGGGTGCATGACGATTACCCTATAGAGCGGGGCCTCTTTGACTTGAGCTGGTGCCGAGAGAGGTGAGGTCAAGTCCTCGTAATGCATTGGTAAGCATTTCCTGGCTGTTTTATACCACTGCATTGTTCAAACTAAATGTAGATTGCAAATTTATTGGAGGGACTAGATGTATTGTTACAAGTTGTAACCTTATTGTTTTTCAGATGTCCCATACATCATGTATACACAGAGGATCTGAACATTGATCATAAGGGTATAGTAATAACCCATCAGTATGTACAAATTTTGGTTATTGCAGTAGCAAAGATTGTTTTTTGGTGAGGTCCTGAAGAAAGCCAGGGAGAGTCATCCCATTGGCTGAAACATGTCGACTACTGTCTTTCTCCTGCACCGTTTTTAAGTAGGAATGCAATTTGAAAACATAAGAAAGAAGAATACAATTTTTTGTCTCTCTTGCTTATCCTATTTTTACTACACATTCATTTTTTCTTCTTGCACTGCACTTTTCTAAAAGAAAGATTTCTCTTTATGTTTTCTCCTCTTGTAAGAACTCAACTCATTCATTATTCCTCTGTGACTGAAGAGGAAAGAAGAAGAGTTGTTTGGTACCCCAGATGTTGACACTGGGCACTTTAAAGTGAAATGATGGGATGCCAATAATCCCGATTGGGTTTTTTCTTTTTCACTTTCCATATGAATTTCTACTCTACATCCTGACCTCCTTTGTTTGCACCTTATACATTGGTACAAGTGGCTGTTTGTGACTCTAGAATTGTATCTAGAGTTATTTTGTATAGACCACGGATTATTCGATTGTTATGGTATCTTCAGTATGACATGACAAATTGGATGGTTATGGTGTCTTACCACCGCCTTGGTCAGGACGTCCAGCTCAGGATCTTCTAACTTGTACTTCCTGTATCTGCTTGGGCTCATGATTGGATCATCTGGCAGGTTTCTCCTTGTGATGACTGTGTGACCTAAGAGGATGGTATTGGATTGTGTTTGTCTTGGTTCAAGGTGCTTTGTCACAAAAAATGAATGCCTGCACACTCCAAGGTGGAGTTGTTTAGTACTTTTGGTGTTTCCTAAAGTCATTTTGTGCATTGATATGGATGTCTCTGTTCTCTAGTGATTAATTTCCTGACTCCAGGAACTTCTAATGTCTTAAAATCACCTCTGATGGTTTGTGCATGTATTATTTAACAGGTGTGCTATTTACCACATGCACTAAATAACACACATTCAGTTTTTAACACAAGCGCTAAATAACGATTATGCTGTAAATGGTAAATATATTCAGTGTTATTTAACACTTCTAATGTAGCTAACCCTGTGGAATCATTATTCACCCTACCTGCAAGTTTGGTAGTATTTACCACCAAACTTATCTGCGAGACCATAGAGTGAACAGACATTCCAGATTTGCCAGAACAGTCCTGATTTTTGAACATTTGTCCTGACTTCAAAAGGCATGTTCAAATAATACTCATATTCTGGTTTTGAAAGAGGGTCATTGCCATTACAATTGTGATCATATACTGCTTATGCTTTCATCTGCTCCTCTCTCTAGTGACAATGCTGACCATAGTGATGTGGTGAGGCGTGTATTTGATAAACAGCCGAGCTGCTGTGCTCATTCGACGTCTCACAGAGAAAAAGGGGAACAGCCATGCATAACATGTGCTATGTCATGCAACATGCCACACACATCATCTGAAAATCCTGCATCTTGTGTGGTAGTGGGCAATCTTGTTTAGGTGAGATGTAGTCTGAGTGCAACATAGAGTGAGGAGATTAAGGCTGCCATGTTAAGAGATTTCTGAGATGAAAACAGCAATGGGGAAGTAAGCTGTGGTGAAAGGGTGTACAGACTCTGAATATGCCTGAATCTGGCATTACTGCAAACTCACTGAAGGGCCAAGGGCCTCTTTTTTGCTCTTTGACATTTGGGGCTTAGTTCGATCATACAGTCAAGGCTTACTGTCTTAGGTTGGTGGGGAAATGGGACATATCATCCAGGCAATACCTGTATCACTCACAAATACATTGTCAAAGTAGTGTTATTTCTTTTCAACATAAGGCATAGGACTGGATGTCTACCAACTGCCTTCAGTTAAATATGGATAAAACCAAGATCATGCTGCTTGGCAAAGCCCAGCAGCTCTGGTTGGCAGGCAGTTGTCCTGTAGAACTTGGGTAAGAACGTCGGTGTCCGTCTAGACCAGACCTTAACCATGAGAGAGCAGGTTCTGTCCACTGTAGTTACATTCTTCCATATGATGCGCCTGCTGAGAAAGCCCTTCCTTTTCTTCCTCTTTCGGCCAGGAAAACACTGGCTCACTGTAAGCAGATTAGATGACAGCAACGCCCTACTGGCTTCTGCTAACGAGAATCTTCTTTTGAAACTTCAAGTTGTACAAAACACTGCTTCCCGTCTCATTTGTAACCTTCCAGGACTGCTTCTGAAATCTCTGCACTGGCTGCCCGTCAGAAAAAGAATTGCTTTCAAACTCTGCTGCCTCACTCACAAGTCCCTAACAGGCAAAGGTCCCAAGTACCAGAAGCTTAAGCCCTATTGTCCAGTTAGGGCTCTGAGGTCCAGCGCCAAAGCCTTGCTCACTGTTCCACGTATCAGAAAGACTAGAGCAGGAGGCAGGCCCTTTTCTTATCTGGCCCCCTTCTACTGGAATAAACTGCCTTTCTACATTAGGAGTGTCTTGATCACTGCAAATTTAGAAAGAAGCTCAAAACAGTGCTTCTACCTCTGCGTTGCTCCTGCTGGTGATCCTCTGCAGCGCCGAGATACCCCTCCAGGGTGATTTGTGCGCAATAACAAATTACTTTAACATAAAACACATTATTTAACATATATGGTCAGTAAATGTAAAAGGTTTTATTATATTTATCTTACTTTGCATTACGTCAGTAAATATGTTGGACCATTATCTATTCTCAGTGGCGAGTGCATTGGGGGTTGAGTGGAGAGTACAATTGGGCATAAATTTAACCTGGGGTTACCCAAGCACAAGTCTGCTCTGTGGGGCATGTTTGCATAGAGATCTTGCTGTTCAGGAAACATTTGATTTGTAAGGAAGTTGCGGGGGAATTCGGGGTATCTGTGGTGTCATGTCCAGCAAGTCAGTGTAGAGTTGGAGAACCATAGTTGTCTTCTGCTGTTCCTCAGAGGTGTGCACAGGGCTGCTGCTGTTGTTAAATTGACCTTCTGTGGTGCAAGTGCTTGAGGTTTCTGTGGCATCTGTGTCTGCATGTCACAGCTGCAGAGTATAGCTGGGCTTAGTGTTGAGCTGGCCTCGATGACGGTCATGGGAGTACAGGACTGACATCTTCTTTGAAGCTTAAATTGTCCAGTCACAGATGCCGGGTCTTAGCTACAGCTCAGTTAAGGTCGCAAGGGACATAGAAAAGAATCCACCACATAGAGTGCTGCTTATGGGGTGCAGGGGCTCAAAACAGTGACAGGCCGACTCACGGATTCCTGCCTCCAGAACAAAACACAGGAGGTGGAGACGTGGGTAATAGTCCAGTTCTTTCTATGAGAGGTGTGCATTTTGGTTAGGTCACCAACTGAAAGTCATATTCCAAGTGCTGCTTTCTAGCATGCCAGAACTTGATATGTTGTCATTGGTTTACATGGCCGTTTCCAGGTGTTTTGCCGCCCTAGGCGAGAATTGAAAAATGCCGCCCCCTCCCTTTTACTACCATCACTCTCTCCCCCTGTCATCCAGGCTAGATGAATTAATGCATTAGATATTCCCAAACTCATGTTTTTTGCCGCCCTCCCCCTTTTGCCGCCCTAGGCGGCCGCCTAGTCTTGCCTAATGGTAGAAACGACCCTGTTGGTTTGTAGTTTCTGCTGGTACACAAAACTTCCTTTCGCGGAAAAGGTATTGAAAACCAGACTGGGCATATGAATGTGTGATGACTCTAGGGCGAGGCAGGGACATCTTAAGGATTTGTGGTGCCCTGGGAGACAGGCAGACTGGTCCAAATTCTAAATGTGTTCCCATCTAATATTCAGGGATGATAATGTATGTTTTCAATATAGCAGCAGTTCACTAGTATAACTACAAATCTCTGTGACCGCTGCCATTTCGCATATGTGTGGTTCTGTTTTGATTTAAAGGTTCTGTTTTGATTTAAAAGGAACTTTTTTTATGGATGTTGCATGGTGGTGAAAAACATAAACACATTTCTCTGCAAAAATGTCTGTAATCGCCTCCCACACATTACCCATATTAAAAATAAATGAAACGAAAATGGTGTTTAACACAATCTATGTTTTAAAAATCATTCAAGGTCATCAGGGCAGAACTGTGTGGAGAACAGAGAGGCACTTGAAAGGCTGGGGCCTGTAGCTCCTTGACACTGTATTGATTATATGCCAAAGGTACGTTGTGCAGTTGCGCTCTCCATATGCTTCTGGTCTTACTGTTGATTGTATTAGGGCCGCATATAACTATGCTTGAGTTCTTTGAATCTGCTGTTTTGATTACTGTCCCACTTCCTATGTGTTTTTTTCATTTTATGACAAACATGATTATTTTTTCTATCGCTAATTCTACAACACAGTCTTTATAATATCACTGTGTGCATGATATCATTCATGTATGTTGGGGACCACTGTTTCTGTATAAGTAACTATACCCCAGGTCCCTCTCAGATTACTTGGGTTCCCTTGTTCTTTGAAAAATATGTTGATTGTGAAGACCATATGTTAAAAACAATAGGCAGGTAATGGTAGATTGTTATTACAATGTATGAAACCCTACTGCTGGTTATTCCCTCAGATAAATTGTAGGTGTAGAATATTTGTACTATCAGAATCCTTGGTAGACTCTCTTAGCAGAGATAGTATTTTACTTTGCCAACTGTAATGTAATGTTGTATACTATACTATAATTTTATGATTGTATGCCTGATGGTTGCTTTATGGTAAAGTTTACGCTTAGTACATGAGACCTCAGTTAGTTATGGTGATAAGCCATTGATAACAACTTGGTTCACTAGGACAAAATATGCTATTGCCCAGTGGCGTAACAAAACTTGAGGGGACATCCCCTACAAAGTACATGGAGTGGACCCAACTTGCCCGGGACCCTTTTTGGAGCACTCAGGCCAGGGGCCTGCCACCCGTGCACAGTGTCGGATGGGGCCCTTAGAGCTCAGGGCCCCCCTGCACCTCCTGGGGGTGAGGGGCTAATGTTACGCCACTGCTGTTGCCATAGGTCTGATCTGGTCTGTTTGTTATGAAAAGTTATGATAAACACTTTACACCTGACATATTGATTGCGAAAAACATGTATTAAAATCAGTAGGCATTTAAGGGTGAATTGTTATTTCTCTGTATTAAAGCCTACAGATAGGCACTGCGTTACTACAGATCTCCATGCAGTGTTAATGGGCCGCGTGCTTACCACTCATTTCATCTGCAGTACGCCACATCCCACGTGGCCACTTCCAGTAAACCAGAGGACAATTATTAAATGCTGTTGCCTATGGTGTATCATTGTTTTTCCATTCCAAGATGGCATCTAGTTGGTTTTAAATGTGGTGGCCATGCTTGAGCTTTAAAAGAACAATAGTCTATTTGCAAAAACTTGGCAAGATGGACAACTGCTACTCTGTTTATCTTTGTTATTGCAAACAATTGCAAATATATGCCCCCTGTGTTTAGACAGCAGCAGGTTTTCCTTTTTCTTTTTTTATACACTTTATTTTGAACTTTTCATCAGCCTTAAAGGGGAAGTAACCAAGGGTAAAAAAGAAAAAGGGCACAATCACATTGGTAGATGTACAGTGTAGAGACAATCAAAGCAAGTGAATAGTCAGAACAATCGTAGGAAAACATTTGTCCAGGGGTCAAGAACAATAGACGATATCTGACGTACTCCTACATGCACAAGTCGGTGGGGGTATGCTCTCGCAATACCACAATCTCCGTAACAAGTCCAACATGGTGGGCACCGCCTCCCCAGTAGAACAATGCCGTTTCATATAAGTTTTAAGGGGCAGTCAAACTGTATCAAATTTTCCAAACCGATCATGAAAAATCGCTGGCAACTTTTCCATAGCGTAGATATTCCAAAGCTTGCCGCGCCATATATTTATGGAAGGTAACATTTGTTGCTTCCGAAATTGAGCAAACGTAGCTGCCAGCAAGAGTCAGAATATTAATTTGCCAATGGGAGATGTTAGGCTGTAGGGGTGCCAGCAACACTACAAGGGGCTGTGAGGACAATAAGATGCCTGGTATATTTTTTATATGTGCCTAAACAATGGAACAATATTCCATGGGAACAGGACCGCCACATATGAAACTAAGATCCTCTAGTTACTCTCTCCAAACACCTTCCAGCAGAGCTTTGAACTCCCATACATTGTGTGTAATCCTTCAGGGGTTGCAAGCTTTATATAAATGCAAACCTTTTCCCTCTTCTATCCCTCCGCTACACTTCTCAATCCAAATAACTGACAAACATATCCACCACTCAAATTACTTTTATATTTCACTATACTAATTCAATACTAATCCTGTATGGGTTCTGGAGTAGCTTGCTGCTCGCCACAAAAGCACTTCAACAACCCATCAGGGGTAACAAGTGCTATATAAATGCAAACTTTTTTCCCTCTTCTGTCCCTCCACTATCCTTCTGAATCCAAATGACTGACTAACATATCCACCGCTCAAAATACTTTCATATTTCACTATACTAATTCAACACTAATCCTTTATGGATTCCGGAGTAGCATGCTACTTGCCGAAAAAGTGCTGCGAATCCTCATCAGGGGTAGTAAGCGCTATATAAATGCAATTACAATTACAATACTATACAATGTTGAACACAAATGGAAGTGTGAGCGGTACCGAATTGTTGCCCAGACCTCCTTTGACACATTAATACCCACGTCTCTCTCCCTTTGGAAAGCGTACTTGTGTTTCAGTTTAGGTGGCAAGTTAGATATGTGTCGTTGAAGCCATGTTTTTCCCTTTTGAGTCGGTTTATCATAAAACATTTGTTAAGTCCCTGCCAGCTAGGTCTAGCAACCCATGGGAGCCCGTCCAGTGAAGGAGCCAAGTGAGTCTAAATTTGTCTTCCCTCCCCAAGTCCAAAGTCCTCCTGAACTACATTTCTAGAATTTAATGTTCCATCTGTAAAGAGATCACCAATTAGCGGATGGGTACCCTTATTCAAATGCTTTAAACCTGAGTCGAGGATGACATCCCAGAAGTCAGTGTTTTGTATAATCGGGCACATCGGGAGGGGGAATGTGGAAGCGCACGCCCTACTCGTGAGGTGCTGCCATTACTCTAGTAATATCTTTGATGCGGTTAAAAAAATGCCTGGTGTCAGCCTAGCTCTGAAAGGCTGCCATGGAAGGCAATGCATCGGGATTGGGGTACCAGTGCAACACGGGTCAAAGTTTGGCTGCCTGTGTATAGGCCTTGATGTTGGGAAACCCTAACACTCCCTCTGTTTATTACCAAACGTTATAGCCTTGTGGACTCTAGATTTGCAGTCCCTCCAGGCAAAAGATAACAACTTCTTTTGGATATGGGCATGGGTCTGTCAGGAAAATCATAATGGCAGTGTCTGTGTCACATACAGCAGATCTAAGATACCTCCAACCTCCCCCAGTGAGATAAGTCTTTAAACAAGATGAGGAGCACTGTGGGGACATAGTACTGGTACACGTGAAATGTCCTACTGGGAAAATAGATGCCCAGGCAGTGGTCTGGACCCAATGTCCAAGTAGATCCATTAGTCCGCAGAACCTCTTTGACATCCCGCTACTTTTCATTACACTCACATCCCAACCGACTGCATCATTGATTTTAAAGCCACAAATAGCCCCCAATAAAGGACAATTTCTACTTCAAAGCCAGGATGGATGCTTCTGGAGCAGCGAGAAAGCAGAAGACATCATGGACAAAGCGTTTTTGAATTCTTTGGCGTGTATCCGGAACCCTTTGCTAGGTGTATCCGCTTGTATTCTATGAATAAGGGGTTGCATTGAGAGAGCAAAAATCAGAGGATACGGGGCAACCTTGGCTTGTACTCCTGCTAATGAAGATAGTTGGTGATAACTTTCTGGTGATCTTAAGCTTGATAGGCGGTGTTTTAAAGTTGGTGAGAATGAAAACCTTCATTTTTGGGCCTAGGGCAGTTCTTTACAACTCTGAGTTATGTATTGCAAGTCAACTTTGTCCAAAGCCGGGAGAAGGATCATTGACCACTTTAAGCTTTCAGCAGCCTCCATGAGGGCTACTGCAAGACGCGTGCTGTCTGAAGCGTGGTGGTTCCTAAGAAACCCCTATTGCATTTGGGGATATCAAGTCCAGCCGCACTGTATGCAGGCGCAAGACCAACACCGCTGTGAATATCTTCACATCGTTATTGGGGAGGGCCATAGGTCAGTAGTAAGAACATAAGGTGAGGCTCCTCTCTGGCTCAGCCAACAGACTGAGATGTGACTACTTCATTATGTCTGTAAGCCACACTGTGGTTCGAAAATTATTAAAGACCCTTGCTTGCAGTTCTGCCTGGTGATCAGCAAACATCTTACAGAAGGGCATGGAGACACCATCAGGCTCTGGGGCCTTGCGGCCTGGTAAGCATTTAATTGCTGA
This sequence comes from Triturus cristatus, assembly GCF_964204655.1. Lineage (NCBI taxonomy): Eukaryota > Metazoa > Chordata > Amphibia > Caudata > Salamandridae > Triturus > Triturus cristatus. Next base: position 215,211,006 of record NC_140592.1, read on the forward strand.
CTTGACCTCATCATCAGTAATGTCTTCCTGCAGTGGTGAGCAATCCACCGGATCTCAATAGCTGGAGTAAGATTCCAGATAAGGAATCGATCGATCCTGATCCGGTGGTTGCTCAGTGAGCAGGGTGGATAAAAAGACACAAAGGTGTCTACAATTCCCAGAGTGTTGGAAATTCTTCGGTCCCTATCGTCTTTGATTTTTCCTATAGGACTTATAGTCTGCATCTGTCTTAAACTATAGGCTATAAGCCTGTCCGCCATATCCCCCCTCTCGTAATAGGATTGCCCAACACAGAGCAGCTTTTCAGCCACGTCATGCATAAGCTGTTTTTCCAGCACTCCTCGCATCATACAAAGCTCTCTATAGACTCGGTTTGAGCTGCCAGTCTTATGCAAAGATTCCAGATACTTTCACTCAGTCTCTGGTTCCTGTTTCTTTTGTTTGCCAAGTCTCTCAAATGCTCACCCCTAATGAAAGATTTCCCTGCATCCCACTATACATCCAGGCTCACCAGATCATTTTTGTTCTATATAAAATATTGGTCAAAGACTTCTCGTTTGACATGGTCCCTTAATGCCACATCGGTGATCATCCAAGGCCTGCATGTGAGAGGTATTGCCACCATACATCGATCCCTTATGGCCTGCAATGAAAATGGCAGAGCGTCGGGGTTGAGACCTACCCATCATGGGCTTAAGAAGTGCATTAAAATCGCCCACTATAAGGAGTTTTCCTTGCAAAAAATACATCACCCTGGAGAAAAATATACATAGAACAAATTTTTTCCTTTTGTTCGTGGAATATAGGGAGAACAAAGTGAAAGATATACCCCCAACATATCTGTATTTACAATACCTGCCCCCCTTGTCGGAACATCCAGAGATCAGCTTGAAGTTTAGGCCACAGCTAGGGAGTATGGCTACCCAACCTTGTTTTAGTGGGGTTAGAGGTGTGAAATCAGGATGGAAACCAATAGGAGCGTAAACAAGAACTATTCCTGGATAGCAGATGTTTCTGCTGTAGGAACGCTGCGTCCACATTCTTGCTTCTAAGGCTTTGTAGGGGCGCTTTCATCTTAACTGGGGAATGTAACGCCTGGACATCCAATGTAACCAATGGTAAGGGAGGCATGAGGCATTTAAAGCGGCAAAAGGGGCCAAGTGATCCTGGCATGGTGTGGGGGAGGGGTGAGGCATGAACACAATCCTGGTCCCCAGTCTTGAATTGTGAAAACTGCCCGATCCTACAATATTTGGAGGAGAGGCACACACTGTTTATAACTATGTAGGATACTGTGTTTCTACTATCTTAAACCTTTTTAAATGAAAGCGTGCAACAGTCATGAATGCCAACTATCTTTACCCTTATTTTGTTGAAAACTGCCCTATCCGCCACTCGCCATAAGGCAGAATGCCTCCACATAAAACATCCCTCCATGTGTGAGAAAGGTCATCCCTGCTAACGGCGGGAAATAAACAACAAAAAATAAACTTTAAGAACAGGAATGTGGAAATGGCATTGTGAAAATGTCTAAAAGTACAAATGAGCATTGAATGGTTTACTCAGTTGTTGCTTAAACAACCAAGTACCAAAAGAATTTCAGGTAACTCTGGTATATGGTCTCTCTGGGGAATCTCGGGCCCCTCAGCATTACCAAGTCTAACACTAAGGATCCAAACTGGTGGGTTTGGCAGCTGTAGGCGAGCAAGTAGTAGGAGCGTAGTTGAAGGGCAAGTGAAGTAGGACTGATCAGGGTCACCCTTCAACACACAGCAAGTAAAAAAGGAGTAAAGTTCTTTTACAACACCAGGGTCGTTCGATAATGGTGGAAAAAGAAGCGGTGAGACTGTAGTGTAGAGGACAGTGCTGGGCTTTGCCATTGGACCTCAGATGAGCAGCCAGACAGTCCTCCTTCTCCTGCAAGCTCCGTAGTTGTCTGCCCTCCTTGCGAGAAGTTACGACAGAACGGGAAGCCCCAGCCATATGGGATGTTTAACGCCATTGGAAAGCAGTGACCTATCTGAAATCTCTCCATTTTGGAACCGGGTAAGTGTGACACCTCTAAATCCCATGGGTTCTTCTCTATGTGCCACCACCAGGATCCATTCCTTGCATTTAAAATAGGGAACGCTTGATAGCACATCAGTCGCTAGATTCTTCTTTTGTTCGTATGTGGAAAATACCCTATGTGTATGATCGAGGCAGATGGTGCTGAAAGAGGGCCTGCACGTTCACCTCCAGATCCTTGTTGGAAACTTCTTTTGGGATGCCTGGTATGCAAATGTTATTTCATCTGAACTCATTTTCGATGCCATCCCTTTTTCCATGAATTCCGTCTCCTTGGTATCTAAGGCATTCACTCTGGAAGCTATGTCATTATACCCGTAGCCATGAATCATTACATCGCTCCCAAAGGGATCTAATCTAGTCCCTAGATGGTTGACGGGATAGGATGTCATCGGCCCGAGTTGTGCCCACTGTTTTTATACCTTCTGAGATTTGGGCAGGTTTTTAATTGACGATCATTTTGTTGCGTTTCCTTCAGATGACACCATGTTCAATGAGCTGCAAGACCACTCCCTCCATAAACAACGAGGCACTCAGCAACTTTAGGAAAAGGAGAGGCGCCTACTTCCAACAATCCGATGACTTTACCAACAAGCGGGGCCTCCTTGAGAGGGCTCATAGTTTCACACTAGAAGTTTGCCAATTCTGTGCGAGTCTAGTGAGATGTACAGGCCTTTAAAAGTGAAAGGTCCTTAGTGTTATTACATTGCCTCGGTAGGTCATTCCCGATTGACCATGTGGGTGTGGCGTGGAAATGCACTATCTTACATGGGTTCAATCTCCAGCTGTCGCAGAGGTCCCAGTGTAGAGAGGATTAGTGGGCCCTTTGAAATATGGAGGCACACTGCACCTGCCTCCATACCTGTGCCAGCAATCCTTTAATGTCAGAGAACCTGATACAAAAGTTCCTTTTATTCATAAGCTAGACCTTTTGGATTGCCAATGCTTGTTTAACTTCCTAGGAAGGAAATCAAATTAGCATATTTGGTGTCATCATAGGAAAAGATGTCAGGCATTTGACATCATCGGGAAACATCCATTACAACGTAGTCATTATATCACAGTGCTTTTACAACGCAACTGTTACAACGCAACTGCCTTTACATCGCATGCCATTACAATGCATGCCATTACTACGCATGCCATTACAGCGCATTATAAGGAAAGTAATGGGGATTTTTTAGTTTTAAGGTGGGTATGGGTTTTGGGGTAGATGGGAATAGTAATTCTTACCTCTACACTCTCCAACACTTACCCTACTGTTGCCCTAAAAGTATTATGCATTGTAATGGTATGTGTTGTAATGGAATGCGTTGTAATGAAATGCGTTGTAATGGTAGTTTTTTAAAAATGCGTTATAATGGCATGTGTTGTAAAATCATGCGATGTAATGGTAGCTGCGATGTACAAACCGTGTTGTAAAAGCATGTGTTCTAATTGTTTGTATTGTAACGTCATATATTCCTTCTATCACACGATAAGTGAAATTATGAAATGAACACACACAACCTAACACAAAAGCTTTAATAAAGTAGTCTTGTAGCTTATAAAAGTAGCAGGGCAGCAGTCTGAGGTGTTCAACTCCATAGGTGCCAGCAGAAGAAATTTAGCCCAAAAACTTTTCGTTTTTAAATAGAATACGGGTGTATTTTTGCTTTCGCCTTCTTAAAATGTCCTTCGCTTTAAAGCAAATTATTGGACAAATTACATTCTCCATTTTTTAGGTTGAGCATTTGAGACCTCTTGTATATACTTTAGTATATACTTATTATATACTTATATGTGTAGGTACTTTGTGGGCTCTGGAGATCAGCCCTAGGACTTGTCTACTTCCGCTTAGGGACTTTTTTTTCTGTTCAACTGCCTCTATTTAACTGTCTTGATAGAAAACGACAAGCAGAGGTCAGTAAAATACCAGAATCACTTTAGCATTCTCTAGAGTCCAGTCCATAGAAATTGACTAGCACACGTAGACAATAATATATTTTTTTAAATCTTGTATTTTCAGTGAGATGACCACCAAAGGCCCTTATTTTATATTAAAAACAGAGCTTGGGACTATACCATTTTCAGCTGAAAGGCAATATTTCTCTCCATGTCTTCCCATACCTGGCGTGTCATGCAGTTTGGTGCTTACTTTCCCTCCATGTTAAAGAACAGTTGATGTTTCAGCAACCAGGCTAATGTGCTGCATAGCTAAATACATGTAAGGTCCCAATGGCGAGATTGATTGCATTGCAAATGCTTGTTTTCTAACTCTCCCCTTATTTAGTCTTTTGTGATATTGAAATGATGCAAAGTAGGCCCTCTCATCAAATCCAGGGGTTTGTGGGAGGGCTCGCCTGAAAAATCATAGATTCTGGAAGCTTCTGCGGCTCCAACAAGCAGGTTTGCACACACAGATATGAATGAAGTAGCATCTAGTCTTCAAATTGTAGCCCTTCACACCCTGTGTGACAGTTAGCGTGCTGTGAATGAGCACTTGAGCCGGCTGCCAAATGTTTGAGTCTAACAGTGAATGAGTCTTGCATTCTCGGATGTGGTGTTGCACCATTCTATTTGCTGACATCTTCTTATAACCTTATATGGACCTTGCCGCATCGTCTTCCTGGAGGCCCATTCATCTGAATCTAATTTTGTCCAAGTTAAAGTTGCTGGCTGGTAGGATTGCCACCTTTTTCAAAGAAAAATACCGGCCATGTATTCACTGTTTAAGACTCTGTAAAGGCCCGGACATGATAATTATTGAAAATAGTCTGTGTTCACTTTTAACATGACCATTCTCTCTTTCCTTACTTTAATGATCAGCCAAGGACTTCTAAGGTAGCTCTAGAACATAGTGCTTTCTTTTTTATTTAATGTTTAAAGTATGTACTGATAAGGGGAATGTACTAGCTGTTAGTGATTTTCCTTAGTTTTGTACCAGCCAAGGTATTAAAATACTGGTCTTGCAGGTAAAAGAAGTCAGGGACAACCTAAGAAGCTGGTCCATGCAGAGGTGCTGCAAAGACCTTCAGCTACTCTCCCCTTAATTCCTCTGATGATTATGTGTTAATTGGTTTTTCCGAGCTTCCAGCATTTTAAACACTGTTCATAAGTAATAGATATGTTTTTACGTTTTCTGGGCTCACCTATACACTTTGGAATTTTTTCCTGTCTTTGATTTCTTTCTGTTCCAAGCCTTTGCTCCCTCTTAGTTGGGGCCTTTATTGGCCACAGGTATCTTTACTCTTCTGACAAGAACAGCCAGGCATAAGAAATCAATCTTGAAAGTCTCAACAGGATCAATGGATCATCCATCAAGAAAGCAAACATATATTACTATTTCCAATAGATCTCCTGCTCCAAATGTCTTACTAAGAAACTTCACAGGATCCTCAGAAAATGCTGTCATCCAGAATGCACAATCACCAAGACTTCCCACTGTCAAGCTTTCTATAAAGTAATCGCAGACCTTGTTTCAAGATACCAGACGCTGGGACAGCACCTCAGGAACAAGATGGCTGACATCCAGACCAAGATTAGGAAAACTGTACCGCCTGGAAGACATTAGACCTTAGCCTTCTTCAATCAAATCTTGGTCTCCTGTTCATAGAGCTTGTTGATTGAGGGCACCCAGCTGGTTCACCGTCAGACCTGCGTCCCACTCAAATCATCAATGACATTCTACTCTCAACAATGGCTGCCACCCAACAAGGATTCTGTCAACAACTATCTAATATCAGCACATACATACCATACTGAAAATTTGCTACATAAGAGGACTCCTCAAGATGCAGATCCTTTAACCACATGACCCACTCATCTATTCCACTAATCTTCTATAGTACATTAACTGGAAACGTGATTGAAAAAGCTCCTTTCACACAGGCCTGCAACTTTCTAGGAGAAAATAACCCACTGTCAGACACAGTGGCAGTCTCGACATACAAAAAGTGAAGGGGCACAGTGGTCATGCAGGAGGGGTAGCATAGGGGTGGTAGTTTAATAATTTAAAAAAATGGGAAATCTTACCTTAAGCTGCCGGCCAACTACCACGTCGCGCCTGGTCGCGTTCTTGTTTCTCATCCCAGCAAGTACTGGGGCTGCATCAGACTCCCTATCCAATCCCAACGCTGCTCCCATGAGATGAGAGCATCACGGGGATTAGCCTGGGTGGGCTAAAAAGACACTAGCTCAGACACAGGGAGTCTGTGCTGTTTCTCTAACCCGGCTGCTCAATACGGCCAGGTTAGAGAAACCTAAGTGCGCATGTGTGTTTAGCCGGCCGAACATGTGCACTTAGAGAGTGCATATAGCACTCCTCCACCCATGGGTCAAACCCATTCCTCCCTGCACACGCTGACTGAGCCATTTGCTGAAAAATAAAACAGTAATGAAATATTGTTTTATTTTTTAGCTGGTGGCTTTGAGCCAGTAGGGCAACACTCCTCCGCCATTGGGGAGGAGCCTCCCCTTGTCAGACTACCAAACAGGGTCCACCCTAGTACAGTGCTCTCAACTTTCTTTCTCATGTCTTTCTTTCCATCTTTATTACTGTCCATATTTTTGTCCTTGTTTCTATCTTTTAATAGTTATTTCCCTTATAACGACTATCCATTCCTTTCTTTTTAATTGGGATTTCCTTTCCTTCTCGTTCTTATTACTTTCCAACTATTCTTATCGTTCCTTCTTTCTGTCTTCCTTTTCTTTTTCTTTCTCCTTTGTTTAATTTATGTTAATTTGTTGACACCCTATCTTCCTTCTTTAACTAATCCCTTATTTCCTTCTTTTTCTTTTCTTTTTTCCTATTCTGCCCTTGTTTCCATTTTTCTCACTTCCTTTCTTTCCCCTTTCCTCTTCCATATTTTTTCATCTTTCTTTACTCCTTAATTTTTTCATTGCGATCTCGCTTTATTTTTTTCGATCTTTACTTGCTTCCTTCTATTGTTCTTTTTCCTTCTTTCCATCCATGCATCCACCCATCCATCCGTCTGTCTGTCTGTCTGTCTGTCCGGCCGACCATCTGTCCACATTCAACTATGTATCCTCCTACCCTCCTTTATCTCTATTATCCACCCATACTTCCTTCTCACTACCCTTTAAATGGTCTTTTTCTTTACCCTAATTTCTTTTCTCCGTCATTCCTTCTCTACATTCATTCGTTCTTCTTTTTCTACATCAGTCTACTACTCTCTTTTTCCTTCATTCTCTCTGTCCATCATCTAGCTATCCCCCACTCCACCCATTTACTTTCTCTGCATCTGTCCATGCATCCTTTTCTCCATATATCATCCATCTTTCCCTCAATCCATTCTTCATTCTGCCTCTTAATCCATCCTTCCACCCATCCACCCATCCAGCTACCCACCCATCCATCCATGTTCACTCACTCAGCAACTCCAACATACTATCCTCTCACAGTGGTATTTGAGAGCTTATGTTGGGAGTTCTACATCTCTGATAAAAAGGAGATATAAAGAGCAAGTTAAAGTTTTGTAATACACAGAACTGCCAGTGTGGCATCCATGCCTAGCTCTAGCTGATACGTGTGGTTGGTTGTCATGACGCCCTTACTGACATCTGTGAGGTAGAAGTGTGGCATAAATCACTATCAGAATAAGGTGAATTTTTAGGGCTAGGTAAAACAGGTATTAGCAAGCCAATAGGTCTGGCATTGGGTGCCAGCCTTTTGGCTTTGTCAATGCTTGTCTTATTTTTGTTGGGGAAGCTGCTGGGTCCTGGCAATCTAAAATAATTTGGGATGTGCTCTTTGTGAATGGGCAGAATGCTGTCACTCACAGTGAAGATAGACAACGCTAAAGTGGGATGACTTATTGGCCCACGCTGTATGCCGAAGAGAGCGGAAGAAAAATGCGAATGACATAATAACCGACCGACCAATTAATAAAAGGGCTGGCTAAAGGCACCCTAAAGTAAGTAAATTAAAAGGCCTTCGCTAATGCCAGAACTAATAAATACTCATTCTTGCTGTAGTATCCTGGTTTCATTGTGGTTCATGCTCTGCCAGCGAGGTTCTCTCAGAATGATGTAATATGGAATGTTGGGAGTGAGAGGCTAAGATTGAGAAGGGCTGAGCAGCTTGGTGGCTGCTCCTGGTGGGGCTGAACATGTGGACATGTAACGTGCACAATAAATACTACTGAAATACCACTACCAGTCTGGACCAAGTTACTACACTTGCTCACTACATTCAGGATAGGCTACTAAAATAATAAAATAATAAAGCTTGTTACGGTTTCTAGCACTTAGTCTTTTTAATGAGTGGGCACCTTCTTCCTTTGCATTGAGATGTTCATTACTTAGGTATACACACTGTACACACACTGTTGTTATTTCACACCAGCAATCATTTGTTAAGGCTTTGTTTATATGACAACCTAAGTCAAGACCTATACAACAGGAGATTTACTTTACAATGTAGTAGTTTACCACAGTTATATGAATTGATGCAAGAAGGATAATAATGAGTCAGCCCTAAACCATCATGAAAGCAGCATGGCAGAGTTCTATGCCACTTCGTCAAACGTTTAAAGCTATACAGAAAAAGAACAGACTTTCACATCTGCATGAGTTCCAGTCTTAGGCGGATGTTGAGGGCCAGGCAATAAGCTGTTTGGATTCAGGAATCATTCTTTCATGCAGCCTTTTCAATTTCACAATGATGAAAACAAGCGCTTCTCATTCGCTGCGTCTCATCATTTGGATTGCAGATGCTTTCTTGAAAGTGTTTCAGCTGTAGACAAAACAAAATACCTTGTTAATGATTTTACACAGATAAAGAAGGGACGCCAAGTTAGGGGAGGTTTGAGTCCAGAAAGGCGATATAAACACCAAAGAAACTCCTGTATAACCTTTGGCTTAGATGGCCACAATTCCAGACTAATTAATGACTGGCAGAAATGACACACATACAAGCATTTGTTACTCGTCACATCGTTTTTCAAACACATGCTTACCTCTCACTCTCAATCACAGTGTAGATGGGCAACAAGTACCTCCTGTTGCCTAGTATTAGTACATCAAGTCACCAAGAAATGAACTCTGAGGGTACGTGCAACATGCATTTAGGTCAGCCTAAAGGCAGCTTTAGCTGTCTGCCAGCTTCATGTCATAGCAAAAAATGCAATGCACGGGAGGGGGCGGGGGGCAGTGTTGATTTGGGATCATAATCATTGTGTTTTTTCATTAGTGAAAGGGTCAAAGCAGCCCCTCTTTTGAAATCGCACTAAGAGGCTTCCCCAAAATAGAGAGGTCAGAGTGTGTGAGTCAAAGAGTTAGCAACTTTGCTACCCCGTCGCTGCAAGAAAATCCCCTTGAGGTGGTGTAACAAAGGGGCACATGTATCAACACTGTAAATTGCAAAAACCTAATTGCAAATTCCTGAGAATCGCGATTAGGTAATCGCAATTTACAATGCATGAAACTCAAAGAGTTTCAGATTGCGTTTCCTAGGGGGTCGCATATCGCTCTACCTTATTAATATTAATGAGGTAGATGCACTTTGCGACATCCTAGGAATCGCAAAAATCACAGGGATGGTGGTTTGCTGGGGTCAGCAGACCACCATGTCCGTGATAGTTTTTAAAAGGAAAATGAGATGCTTTCTAAAAGTTAAATGAAAAGTTTTCTTTTCATTTTGTAAGAGCAGGCAGTGATCCGTGGGACCACTGCCTGCTCTTAAAAATGCATTCACAACCATTCACAAAGGGGAAGGGGACCCCCTTCCCATTTGTGAATGGGTTACCACCTACTTGAAGTAGGTGGTAATATGCGAATGTTTTGCAACTGCATTCACGGTCACAAAACATTCATGCATAATGTTAGGATTCGGTATTTGGAAGGGATGCCCTTAACACGCCCCTTTCAAATACCGAATTGCAAAACCCAATTTGCGATTCGGTAACAGGTTACCGAATTGCAATTTGGGTTTCATGCATGTGAAAAGCCTTTTTTGTATTCACAAATGGCCGATCCTGCGAATCGGCCCGTTTGCGAATACAAAAACGCTTCATGCCCCAGAAATCGCTCTGCCACACTGATTGGATGCTCATGCGAGCTCACTCTCTGTCTGAGGTATGCGTGTAGGATGTCTATGATCTTTGCCTTAACTGTGAGCTCTGTTTTTGTGCCTCCCACAATGGGTAATACCAGGATTATCATCAAGATGGGTTCTTGTGTCCCACATTATCCTGGTTAACAGAGGGAGATAATGCAGGGTGCTTTAATCCGCATGTGCCAAGTAAGTCAGTGGTGAATATGCACTGTGGAACAACAATCTTTATGGCCACTAACCCCTACAGAAGCAGGGAGCTTTATCAGCCCCCTACCAATTGGTTGTTTATGAGTCACTATCATCTTCACATTTCAGCTCTAGTCCCCAGGCCCGGGCGGTTCTATAGGGTTGCCACCTTTCTTGCTAAATATATGTTCATAAGGGTAATGACCATATGGGTATATGGTCATTCTGGGACAGCCAAGAGCTGATCGATTAAAAAAGAATTCCTGTAAAATTGTCAGGTTTCTTTCATAACCTAGCAATTAACCCTCTGTTAACTCTAATCTCTAATCATTCGGAAATTATTTAGACAGCTCTCAACTACTTTTTAACTTGCTGTTTTATGTCTATGTTTCAGAAGGGAAAAATACCGGGGGATATTCTCAAGAACGTGTGATAATCATCGCAAAATTAGCTTAACGCAACTTTGCATATCGCAATCTACCGCGGGAAAATAACAGTATTAACGTTGTAGTCTCAACCCGGCGGCACCATGCGATAGTCTCACGATAACGCGTCAAATGACCGTGCTAAAATCAACACGACGGTGCAAAAATTCGAAACACCAACGCGAAAAAAGTTGCAATGAGGCCAATCACGATACAAAATTCAGCGATAACCAGCGACAGGCCTGCAATTCCCACCCGTCATGCGGAAAAATGCACTATAAAAGCAGAACAAGAAAAACACACCAAAAACCAAATAAACTGCGTAGCAACATGGATGCACCCGGACCGAGTGCCCAGGTCAACGCAAACCCCTCAAGCCCCACAGACCACCAGCAAGGAACCTCGGGGTCGGGGAAGGCCAAGGAGAAGAGGAAGAACGCGGTTCAGTCCGCATGACAACCGGATTGTCGTCACGGAGGTTACAGAACACCAACAACAACTGTCCGTCACCTCCACAGTGTCATTGGCAACACAGACGGAAAAATGGCATTCCATCATGAATGCAGTTGCAGTGCCGAGGAGGCCAAGATGCGCTGGCATGATGTGAAAAGCCAAACCAAGCAGAAACCCGCTGCCAAGAGGATGGCAGCAACGGCGAATGGACGTGAGAGTCCTGCGCCACAGGAGGAGCTGGAGCAAATGGTGGCCACAGCCATCAGTGTGGAGACAGTGGCAGGAATTGGGGGACCGAACACTGCACAACATGATCTGACACAACAGCAACAGGGTGAGTAATGACCAGGGACTAAGGGTGCGGGGGGAGTTGGGCACAAAAGCACACATGCACAATTAAGTAGAGCACAGTGCACACCAACAATGACCCTGGATCATGTCCCTGATCCCCGTGGCACACTGCAGCACACATACAAACATCAAGTAGGCCCCCGTCCACCATGTGCCCAAAGGGGTCCCACCCCACACATCACCAATTCCACAACACTCACATGCACCCGTGTGAAACACAGCAAAGATGCGTATTTGTGAGCCACACTGACAATGCAAGTGACACTAAATGATGAGCAGCATGGCTGGAGTACAATCACCATGACATCGTACATGCCATGACACTGAGGTGGCTGAGCGTGGAACACATCCGTAAAGGAGCAGGTCACACTCTGACGCATCCACGTGCGCAAACAACCACTGAAGTCAACAATATATCTGCAGACAAACAATGCACAAGAGTACAAAAACCGTCCAAGAGCACAAATGACCCCAGTTGCCAATATCACAGCACCTTAAAAGAACAAAAGTCAAAGGCACACCGCATCCAAGGGATAAGGGGCAGCAAAATCACAGCTGCAGGGATGTCCCTCCCACAATGCAGCACACACACATAGCAATTACAGCACATCCACATTGACGACACAGTGCAACACTTACACTGTAGAACAGAAGACACAACTGGGTCAGCATGTGCGTAGAAAATGGCCAATGACATCTGACATAGCAGGAAACTGTGAGATGAAAATGTACGTATACAATCTCACCTACGTCATGTAGTTCAAATGTCCACTGTCCTGCATCAAATAGTCCGCTCCTCCCAAACAGTCACAATGTACATTGTCATGCAGTCTGTATGTAAACTTGAACAATGCATCAACATACATGCCAACACAATGTCAACAAGCATCTCCCCTTCACATTGCAGAGACAAACAACACCTCCAGCAGAGCAGACCACACAACTCATCAGAGATGCTCAAGAGGACCTCCACACTTACGACACCGATGCCCTACAACAGTACATGGACATCTTAGGCAATCGACCTCCAGGAGCAGGGCAGCCTAGCTGCATGGAGGATACCCCACCCCCTGCACAGACCACACAGCTGGACGCACCCACCGCCACGGCTGGCTCCTAGCAGCCCACCGAAGCACACATCGCATTCCAAGGCCAGGTGTCAGAGTGCCAGAAGGGGATGGCCGAACAGGTGCAGGTAGGGATCGACCTCATGGAAGCCGAACTAGATCACATACGTGGGTGTCTAAGTCCCATGAGGGACCACCTACACTCCCCAACGGAGGCTACACGATAACAGTGACACATGCCTTTGAACATTTCCAGTACTGAATCACACCCAGAGCCACGGGATAATCATCCACCCCCCCACACTGGATTGGCATACGCCGGCCCAGTTCACTCCTCTTACATATTGAGTGAGGGACGAAAAAGCTAAATGTGCAAGGTCTCACCCGCTGCCTGCGGTGACATGGCTATGTTCGCTGTACACGGCACAAGGTAATGTTGTAGGGCCCGGGGCCCTAATGCATACATCATGAGGACACGGACACACTTACATAGTTAGTTGAACTGGCTACGGGCTTGTGCGCTCGACACCTTTATTGCCAGGGTCACATGTACAGTGACGCCTGTGTTGGATGTGTGTGGGGTGAGTGTAAGCCAGCCCTCATGGAGTCGTTGGTGCTGGCAACAACTTGAACAGTGATCACAATTAAAGCGGAAACAGAAAACACAAGCAAAAAATAAACAACAGTGCAGCTTCATGCTGGTAGCCGGAGAAAGTACAGCGTTCGCCCAATATGCAACCAGAATGGTGCATGAGTTGTGGTGCACTGAGTTAGTGGCACCTGAAGAGCTGAGCAGGGTATCAAGCTGATGATGGCACCCACGACACGTGTGAGCAACTCTGATAGTCTGGCAGTAAGACACCTGTGACTCTGGCACCTGTTGTTTGGAGTTGGTCCTGGCGGTGGTGGCGTGTGCATCCTGCGGTGATGTGACGTCCGGGCAGGTCAGGACTCGATTTGATGTGTGAGCCCAGGTGGACCGCAGTTGAGGCCGGAGGCAGCGGACAGTGCAGGGCCACAGACACATGGCATTGATGCCCCCATGTCCATCGAACCAGATGCCATCCAATATTCTATCAGACAGGGTCCATGGCTTGAGCTGCACAGAGTTAGTGGCGCCGGATCCACTGCGGCCGACACAGGCACACCGCCACGGGATGGTGACTTGCGGTGTTGTGAGATAGGGCCACGCAAGCTGAGTGGGTCCTCGACGATGTCGAAGGTGCATATAGCGGAGGGTTGCGGGGGACAGTGGAAGGTGTCCTCCAGGGCATGATGCAGAGGGCAGAGCTGGCCGTAAGCCACAAATGGGCGAGTGGAATGCTACAGCCTCGTTTTTGCCACAAAGTCAGAATCACCGACATGATGATGAAGACAACCCCCAGTCCATAGACTAAATCGCCACCAAAGTTCAACCAGAAAGTGTCCATGGATGTCAGGGAACAGACTTAGTGGCACCTGAGCTGAAAGGGGATGCAGTCTGCGATGAGGTCTGTACAATGATATGAAATCTGCCATACATAAATCAAGACTGAGATCCCAATGTGTGTCTTACTCGACCGCAGTGTAGGCCCGAGGCAGTGGTCAGCAGGGGCCCACAGCCATGTGTCGTTGGCTCGCGATGCACAGAGTTAGTGACACCAGAGCAGTTGTTGGCAGTGTTCGATCAACTCCGTAATGATGATCCTTTTTTCCTCCAGACCCACGCATCTTCCACTTACACCTCTCCTTGTGTGCAATGATATGAACTCTGCCATACACAAATCAAGACTCAGTTCCAAGTGACCTACTTGACCGCTGTGTAGGACGGAGGCAGCGGTCAACAAGGGCCGACCACTGTCCCGCAAGCCCCTCCTGGAACTCTTAACACACGACGTTGAAATGGCATGTGGGGATGACTTGTGGTTGACGGAGGTAGAAGCACCAGGGCTGAGCGGGTGTTCAGCCAGCGACAATGCCGTGTCCTGCCTGGTACGGACTGGATTGGATTGGCGTGAGACCTGCAGGACCGCAGTGTAGGCCGAAGGCGTAGTCATCAAGGGCTCACAGACACTTGTGGTTGGGATGCTATGCACAGACTTGGTGTCACCACATCGAAGGGAGTATAGTCATTTAAACTCTGCATTGATATGTGTACTCGGCCATTGTATAATCAAGACTCTGTTCCAAATGTGTGACCTACTTGACCGTAGTGTAGGCCGGAGGCAGCGGTAGAGTACGTCAACGGGAAAGGAGTACAGCGGGCCTGGGTCGCAGAGGCCATGATGGTCTCAGTAGGCTGCCAAGGTCGCGGGCCTCGGGCTTGGAGCTTGCACTGGCACGTGGTGGGCCCTCTCTGACACACGCCGCTGTCGGCAGGTGAGCAGTGAGGCCTGGCTGCGCAGGGGCGGGCAAGACGGGTTCAGGGACCAGCAGCCCGGGATGCAGCAGACGCACAGGATCGCAGGCAACACCGCTCACGGCGATAGCGTCGGCCTCGTGGCGGGGTGGGAGGCGCTGCCCTGGCAGACATGTTGGGCATTCCGGAAGAGAACCAGGCCCAGTGCAATATGATTTTTTTTCACACCCCTACGCTGGCCTGGCGTACGCCGGGCCGGCCCACTATGCACACGCTTCCAGGGAGGTACGTCACAAGCTACATTTCCGCGATCTTCCCCACTGGCTGGGATGACATGGTTGCGTCCACTGTCCACTACACTCCAAACACCAGCAGTGCATGTAGACATGGATATGTCTGTGGTATGCATACTGCAGTCTGTCCAGCACATCTCTGCCACACTTGGCATTGTGTACATTCTCATTCATGGGTCACTTGCCTCCTTCACACATGCCTGGTTCCCACCTCTCTCCACATTCCGCTATTGTGTGTCTGAGGTGCCATTCCATTGGAGGCTCATTTACATGGCTAGCCCAGGTTGCGACAATAAGTTGTGCTGTCGTGTCTGGTAGGTGGGCATGTTGTTTGGCATGTTGTATGTGATTTGTAACGTGTGCATTGCTAGAGTTGTGAGTTGCATGATTGTAGAGTTGAGGTGTGTCGTTTGTTCATTCTGTACTTCCCAACGAACAGTGCATTCCCATAGGTGCCATCCTGGAAGCGCTGGTTGATGATGGACTGTCGGAAGATGAAGGACTCATGCATACTGCCTGGCCAGTTGGCGACGACATGGGTGAAGAGTCACCGGTGGTCCACTATTGCCTGCACATTGATGGAATGCGTGTGCTTTCTGTTGCGGTAGTTGTGTGCATTGTCATCAGGGGGCACAAGTAGGACATGTGTGCTGTCGATTGCCCCAACACGTGCAGAAATCCAGGTATGGCGTATGGTCCTTGCTTGGTCTCCAGCTGTTCCTGCACATTGTGGGGGACGTATAGGTACTGGGGTACCAAGCTGATGATGGCATCCAGGACAGGTGTGAGGAATTTGGATGGGGCTGGCTGTGAGACTCATTCGACTCTTGCAGTTGTTGGTTGGGAGGTACCAGAGGCCAACAGGTGCAGCACAGCCAGCAGCTTTGTCTGAGGTGGGATGTTGGTTGTCCGCTGTGTTGGTACCGTCAGCCTGTGGGCAATGATGGTCAGGATGCGTAGGATGGTTGTCCTTTTGGGCCTGTAGTGGGCAATGACATTGTCTGGTGTTAGGTTTGTGAGGCTGGTGTGTTTCCTGAAGGTCCGCTGTCTTTGTCCGCACTGCCTCTGTGGTGGTCTGGGGAGGGGGGTGGGGTCCTGGGGTGGTGGCGGTGGGTGTTGTGGCCCTGTTGGGGCTCTGAGCTGCATGTTCAGTGGCTCCATGGCATCTGTTGGTCTTCAAGTGTGGCTGTGGGCTGGGCTCCCTTTTCTGGTGCCGGTTGTCGTCCGACTTTGCACCAGGTCATAGCAGGTGTTAATTTCCTGCTGCTAACGCGCCTTATCGCATGTTTTGTGGTCGTATCGCCGATCTGGCTGGTCGTTGAGAATGTTGCAGTGTGGTGTTGTCGCGGCTTTTTGCTCGGGAACGCCTACTCTGCATCTCATGAGCGATAGTTGCCGGGGTCATCTGTGGCGATGTTTTTTGCGGATGCTATCGCCGGTAAACTGGTGGTATCGACTGTTTGCACCAGCTTGTGAATGGGGCGATAAATTTATCGTGACTTTGGCTGCGATAAAGTGCCGATAATTCGGCAATATGTCCTTGAGAATATGCCCCAACGGATATCCTTGTTTTCGCCCAATATTTGTAACTGGCCTGGGCTTAAATATACAGGCCAGGCTGGAAATAAAAATGGAGATTGGTAACCCTAGTGCTGCATAACCGAAGGACGGAAGCAATTTTGAGAGGAGAATGAAAAAGGGAAGAGAACAAAACAGGGCAGTCATCTTTAAACAAGTTTTTTCAAAGAAACGATGAGTGATCATTTGAATAGGACTGCGTGTCCTCTGCATTGGCACACCTTTAGCGATCGGAATGGCCATCTTGAATGCGAATAAATGCATCACTGGACAATTCAAGTGGGGCTAATTATAGTTTAAAGAAACAATATTAATGCATCCCAAAGAAATATTGTTCTAAGTAGGTTTAGATACTGTTTACTGTTGGCAAAGCAAGAATCATGTGAGTGAAAGCATGGCAGCAGAATCTAATGAAGTCTTCAACTTAGTATCAGAATTTCTGTGTTTTGCTTCCCAGTGCTTACACCTAGTAAGATGTGACGTCTACACATTGACAGAGTCAATAGCCTTGGCTTTACTATTCTAATAAAGCCAAGTATAAAATACTGCTTTCAGATGTCGATACATTACAGCCAGACCCATTGGTTTTGCCAGTGCTTGTTACAACTGGTAGAAGATACTTAGTTTCTTGTAATACCTGGTTATACCACTAAACCTTCTCAGAAAATGGCCCTCTGGTTGCAGATACAATAAAAGTGGAATATATTCTGTGAATAAAAATGACAATAAACAGATAAGTTTTTGCATCCACATGTTTTATGTATTTAATGTAAATCTCTTTCAGAATTACCTGACTGATTACACTGTGCTGTAACATGCAAATGGATTTCCGCTTTTTGTAATGAACTGCAACAGTACAATAAATAGACATACTAACATAAATATGTCCTTCTTGGCAAAATGAGTCAGTTTTCAGGGAGACGTTCAGAAACAAGAGGGATTAAATGGTAGTTATCAATGTAATAGTTTAACGAGCAGTTATATTTCTCCTCAGTGACATGGCTGTCTCTGGAAGCAGACATTGTGACATTATAACTAACTGTGATCAATTATTACAGCATAGTAGCAACATACTTTTATTTTACAGCAGGCCAGCAGTCGTGACATAATTAAACTGTATTAAAGAAATTAGAAACACGTTTTATATAGTTTTTACAGTCTGCCAAGTTTATTCAACAATTCATCCCCACCACTGGAATTTCATTTAGAGGAAGAAAATGCAAAAAATTAACAAAGTAGAGTTTGTGGAACAATAAATGCTTAAGTAGACTTTATTCACCTCTGTCAAGAGTGGTTAATTTACCGTGCTAGCCTTAGCTGAAGGCGAGGGTGCACACAGTGGGGATCTGGGCATCATTATGAGAATAAAGATAAAAGGACGCCCGTCCTCCAGCATCAAACCCAGACATAAAGGAATATTGTTCCCTTATAATACAAGCTTTAGCTCATTACGACCAGTGACCATGGAAAAGCTTAAAAGTAAGCAAACAATAGTAGTCACTATACACATTCTGATTGTCCCTGATAATTTCAACATTTAGTAGAGGGGTTAATGATTATTAATACCTAAATGAGTATATCATTAATTTAACACACTCCTTAATTAAAGTTATAAAAACTAAAGGAATCGTGCAATATCTTGGCTTTGGGTCCTATTTAGAAGCAGAATTGCAATGGAAAACAGTGTCATTATTTTGAATTGTGTGATTTAGCATTGATATTCTTTGCAATTATGTGTTATTCACATGATCACAATTCCAATAGAAGGTATTGTGTTATTAGGTAGACACAATTTACCAATAGCTAGAATTTACAAAAAGGCAATTTCCCATCTCAAAGCAATCTTATGAGTAGCCGGTAAACTTTTCAATTTCCCCCCTGCCATGTCATTACCATTATCAATGTCTCAATAATTCCATGGTGGGGTAAATAACAGGATTTGCATGTTTAGGGGAACAACATGCCAAAGGAAACTGTTTCTGTGCCTATTTCCACGTTTCCCATGTTTTGTTCCACACAGAGAGTTCAGCTACTTTCAGCAGCTACAATCTCAGTGTAAAAAAACACATTAACTTGTAATTCCAATGGGCCAGATAACTTTTGTTACCAGGCCCTTCGGAATTTACAGGGCACTCATAATAAGAGGCTTAAGTGTGCGCTCTACTCACTGCACCATGGTAGGAGCACATTTCTGGCATTCACCCAAAGCACCACCTAGAATTCTGCCTCCACATTCTTGCGCACATGGACAACCATGCTCTACATTGCTTGCCTGCCTAACTCCTGATAAACACAATTTCCTTCACATTCTCTGATATGCTGTATCAAGCCCCCTACAGCATGAAAGGATTCCCATCACTGAAACGGCATATTACTCTCCCTACACAGGTCGCTCGAACACCCTCTTATTAATGTGTAAATGAACACCCATTCCCCTGATTAATAACAGTATGGTCAGCACACTACTGGCAGAAAGCTCAGAAATTCATAAACTTTATTTACTATTTATTATTATTGATAAGTTTTATATAGCGCTAGCTAAACCAGAGGTATCAGAGCGCTTTACATATAATGCGATATCATATGAATGAAGTACATGCATAAATACAGACAATGAAAGTCGTTAGGCAGCAAAGGTAGTTACAGTATGCAGACATATGAACAACATGAGCTAATAGAGTACAAGACATAGTAGACAGCTGAAACAATACATTTACCGCCACAACTGGTCAAGTCAGAATGGGCGTGAGATTTGGGAACCTAGCTCAGTTAGGTTGTGTGTTAAAGTATTTGTTGAGCAGTAGGTGTTTAAGGTCCCGTTTGAAGCCAGAAAATGAGGGGTTGCAGCGCAGGTCTCTCGGGGTGACTTCCAGATCCTGGGAGCATTTCCAGAAAATTAGTATGTCTGGGTGGATTTATTTTTCAGTTTGGAAGGTATGAGAAGAAGGTAATTTGAATGCTGTGGTACTGCATTGTCATTTACAGATAGCATATTTTCCAATGAAATAGCTGCAAAACCTTCCCACTAACATGTAGTTAATGGGAAGTAATAGCACATAACATTTTTGGGGAAATTTGGTTTCAGCTAAAATATTTAAAATGTGCACATCACCAAGTAATTTGTTTTGATCCTATAAAAATATTTTTTTCATCACAGAATTACAAAAATGGGTCTTCGTACCTAGTGAAATATATTTGAAATGTTTGAACAGTTCACTTAGTTATTTCAGTGTTGTTAGAAAAAAGCCTGCCATCTTGCAGCCTTTCATTTAACCTGCTTTGCACGGTTCAATAGTCACACAGTTCACTTTACAAAATCCTCTAACTTAAGTCACAGAAACAAAAATAAATGTAATTAGATAAGCTGACTTTTGACCACTGTCTCTGAAAGCCAGCAAATGTGACAAGACAACAAGATTCAATTACATTTGTATTGCTCTTTCACTTTCTTAGTAATAAAGATGCCTCTAAATCTTTGCTATCTTGTCACATTTGCTGTGCCCTCAGAAACAGAGGTCAAAAGTCAGTTTGTCTTCCCTGAAGTTAGAAGATGTTCAACTGCCAGAAAGGGTGAGTAATCCATAAAAACAGCTTGTCCTGAATAAATCTTGCTCAACAATGCGAGTGGGCGAGTGGATTTTTCGAGCCCTGTAAATGTACTTATGAGGCATGCTTTAGAATATTAAACCTGAACCTGTTAGGAGCGCTCAGCAGACCTCTGAAAGAGTATGTGGACTAAGTACTCACAGGTCTCTGAAAGATTACGGCAGTCCTCAAAAAGTCAAATAAAGACTATATCCACCCCTCAGCAGAACTTAGAAATTCTGAGTACCTCTACCTTTTAACAGACCCTTGAAAAAGTATGTGGGTGCAGGCTTGTGAGAACTGCAAGCAATTGGTGATAGTTGACCCACTGTTTGAAACTAAAAGACAAAGGTACCTATGCCTCAGTCCTACACACATTTTAATACATTACACACTTACACCACAGCACAGTGGAATACCAGCTGTATGTGCTAAAGAACTTGGTGTGGCTGCACCAATGGAGAGAGAGGAAAATTATCTGGTCATCTCCTCCATATCATAACATGCATACACATGAAAATAAACTTGCATGGAGAACCTCTGTTACCCAAGTTGTCAATGGAAATGTAGCCTAGTGTGGATGTATATTGACGGTGCCCACATATCATATGTTTCAAACATGATGGAGGGAGTGTCTCCCCCTAAGAAATAGAAGGCAGGCCTGACCTTGGAACTTCCTCTCCTTACCCGACAACAAGCGCAGTCCCATGCTTCAACCCACCAGTGACCAAATAAGAATGTTCAGTAAGAACTAATCAGCAACCCTTTCCTAACAAAGTCTAAATGGAATTTCTATAGGGAGACCTGCCTCCATCACAAAGACTCCAATGCCCGGTCCACTCTGAGTGTACTCGTAGTGTTTCTTTTATGTTCTTAGGAAAGGCAAGTTGGAAGAGATGCCCTCAAAGGTGGACACTGAATATTTTTGGGACCCTTCACTCTATTAAGGGATCAAAACGACACATCCCTTGAGTCACACAGATGTCTCCTTTGCATTTACAAGACACCTAGTGGCTCACCTTAATAAATTATGTAATAAACTGTTGTAAGAGGGACCAGTTCCAGAGAACATGAGATGAGCAATAACAACATTGATGCAAACCAAAGATGCAAGAAAATGCCAATATTACAGGCCTATCTCAGAACTAATCAAGGAACTTAAATTAGCGATGCAAACCCAGCATGGCATAATATACAGAGACCCGTTAGGATGCATGATGGATTTAGCACTACTGTGCCAGGATAAAACAGCATGAATTCCTTCACTTGCTAGGTGCAAAGAAGGCGTTTTGATTATGTAAATGGGTCTTACTTGCTGGAAAAGCTAAGCCAATTTGGGATGATACAGGCAGTTATATAATGGCAACAGTGGGGACCAATATGTATTATTTCAGAGCAGCTTGCCTTGTATGGGAAAATAATGTTGGGTGCTCAATCTTCCAATTTATTATGTTTTATCCAGGTAGAACTTTCCCAGAAATAATCGAAATTGTGGAACATTTTGGCAAATTGTTGGGGTATAGAGTAAACAGGTCTGAAAAGAAAATGTGATCTCACTGACCACACTACAAAAGTAATAGACAAAGTGTATTGACTTTAAAAAAAAAACCATAAACTCATCTATATACATGGCAATACATATCACACTTAGGTTCAATAAACTTGTCCAAACAAGTATGGACACCTTAATGTCAAGAACTGAGGAGAGCCTAAAGAGCTGGCAAAAAACTCTTTGTGCCACACAAAGAGAAACAACATTGATACACATAGTCCCAAGGATACACATGATTTACATATTTTACTCAATGTTCACTGAGAGGCAGTTTGCAACACTCGATGTTACATCCCATGACTTTCTTTGGTCTAAGAATAGATCAAGGCTACATCTATTATACACACAAGGACCTACGGAGGTGGGACGGTGCACTGTGCCCAACCCACATTGTTTATGTATGTGATCAACCACTGTTGCTAAGTTACTCATTCCGCAGCCACCATTCATATGAAAATGGTGTGAGGAAAATTACATTAATTGAATTAACAAGGTTTGTGCAAGTCCTACTGAAAGCCACTTTATGTTCTTTGCATTTCGGCAATGACTTCATCTAATTAGTCAGTGACCAGGTTAGGAATCAATGAAAGTGATAAATTAACCAGATATTTTTTTCCTTTTTCAATGCTTGAAATAATAGGTGAACTGTTTGAATTAATGTTAGCCACTAGTAAAACTCTAGACTGCATTCAGTCCATAGGTTTTGCTCACTGTGCTTCTCTAGAAAGGACCAACCACAAGCATATCAACCTTAGTCCTGCCCTAATAGAAACAGCGCAACCATACTGCTAGTCCATGTCACACTGATTGGTAAATAAGCAACCACAGATTGGTTTTTGCCTTGTTGGATGACATCTATGAAGTGCAACATGAATGCTATGGAAAAGCAGCCAGCTAAGTACCCCTCTTGTGGGCAAACCTGTTGCACTTAAGGGGTGTCACTAAGAAAAACATAACAATAGTTTGTGCTCAGCCTGTAGCACAAAACATGATGGACTGGAATATGTCCCAGAGGAATTACTAGTAGCTGAGATTAATTCAAGGATTTCACAGATCACATTGTTGCTTTCTTCTTAATTGCAGAGGTATGCCTGGTGCCCATGTGGGTTAAACGTTGGGGGCATTAAGGTGCAGGGATTGACTGGATAAAATAGGTTTGCATTTATCGGTTTTAAAGAAAAACACATACCACTCTTGGCAGAAGTAGAATGGACCAAATATTTGCTGAAATGTCATTTTCTCTCTATTAAATTATTTTTATATTGGTGTTGGTATTGCTGACAATTTACCACTATTTCTGAATGAAGGGTCTATGTAATGAAAAAGTGAAACTGAATACAATACACATGAATATATTTAGGTAAATAAACAGACTGATTGAATCCGGTGATACATGGTTTCCTTGTTTAAGAACTGGGTACAATATGAATAGTCAAGGACAATGTAATTGGTTTACTTGTTGGTTGTTTTAATGTAGGTGAACATTCAGTCTCTAAAAGAGCAATTCTATATTCTGCCCTGGTTGACAATGATCTAATGTAGTTGGGTGTAACTGTCTAAGCATAGGGCAATCAACACAGGCCCTTCAAATTACAATAGAAAGCCTTTATCAAGTCAGAAAGCTGATTAATTAACTTATTGTTGAGTTTGAAGTGGCAATCTCTAGACATCCTAGCACGAACATCTTCTCTTTTAGATCCAGAAAGAATAACATGCATTCTTTTCTAGAAGGTGGTCTGACCTCAAGCCATCCATTTTGATCAAAGGTTCGTTTGCTGATCAGCTGGTGGAAAAACTATGTTAAAAGCATTGATAAGAAAATACTTAAATGTGCATTTCAATAGTTTTGTTAGATCATGGGGATTTGAATGTATTCCGAGCAATTAAGATATGCCTGAAGATCAGTTGTTTTAGGAAGCATTTTAGTGGTACTTGATGGTAGACTTACAGAATACTCATAAAAAGAAAACTCAGGCAAAGCCACAAAGAGAAACATTAGAAATGTAAATCAATTACCCGGAAGCAATAACTTAATCAACGGACATGTCGGGGGAAAAAAGAGTTTTATTTCCCTGAAATTGTCAAGATTTGGCACACAAAGAAGTTGATAGCTTGCAAGCAAAACTATTAGGAAACTCACTGTGGGTGCTGTGGCCAAGATCCTCCCAGAACCCCTTCTGACAGACAAAATAATTATTATCTTGGATTTAAGAAACTGCAGCACATGAAACTAATTCAACAGTAGAAGGCAGCTTTCATACTGCGTTCTCCCTGATAAACCCGGAAAACTGCTAATACCATGAATATTTATGATCTCCAAACTGTCCTTCAATGTGTGCTTAAAGTTCTCAAATCAAAGTGAGTTTTCTTTCAGCAACCCCCCAAGTAATG
This sequence comes from Triturus cristatus, assembly GCF_964204655.1. Classification (NCBI taxonomy): domain Eukaryota; kingdom Metazoa; phylum Chordata; class Amphibia; order Caudata; family Salamandridae; genus Triturus; species Triturus cristatus. The sequence continues at coordinate 215,235,348 of NC_140592.1, forward strand.
CATATGGGATTTCAATGAGCAAGTAAGGCAATACATCTACAAGGCAGTGAGGCAAATGAGAAATGAGAAGTGTGAATGGCAACATCAAGAGGTCAGAGGAACGAGGAGTAATGGAAAAATTAATGAGAGAAAGTCAGATGCAAAGAGAAACCTGTACAGCGGGACATGTTGCAGTCACTCTGTAAGAATAGTCCTTAAATATAGTCACTAGACAATGTGACCTGGAAGACCAAAGGTGTGTGTATGCTTCTACAGGGCAAATTGTTTTTTTAAATATTTGTAGGGAAACAATGACAAATATTATAATTAAAACATATACATCCATAGAAATTGCCTTTTAAAACAATGATAAGCATCAACAAACAATATAGTATACAAATAACTAAGAGGAGATTATTAGAGAGGCATTGAGAAACGACAGAATTTAACAAGATTAAATTTAGTTGGGTCAGCTAACTAAAGCTTTTATGAAAATACCCCAGATTTAATTAAATTTGACAGACAGTCTCTACATTCATAAAACACATTCCATAGCTGCCAATTAAGCTATGGTTTCAATCCTGAGCTGTGTTTCAAATTGTGTAAGATAAGCACTTTCCCTTTATCAGGGCTTCTGCAGCACATGCTTTCTTGTCTGAATGTGAGCTTGTAAGACTTAGAATGTCTTTAAAAATAATAATATTTGAACTGACCTGAAAGTATCAATTAGAAACCAAGTTGACTTTGGCAATAATATATGGCTGTTTTTGGATAGTTAATGCATTGTGATGTAGTATGTAGTAGGTGTGTTTTCAACTCTTTCCTAAATTCGAGTGGCACCAGAGGCTATTAGGATGTCTTCTCAGATCCTGGGACTGCTGCCTTGTTTTATCTTTTTTTTACACTTCTTCTGATGGTGTTCATGCAGCGGGTGTGTAGAGAACAACCAGAGATGGTAAGCTGGTCTGCAAGATAATTAGGGCATGCTTCCTCTACCCCAAATCTAGCTAGTTTTGCAGGTGACTAATACAGCTTTCAAATAAATCTTTTATTGTACTTATCTCAATCTTTTCTCAGATCTATCCTTTAGATGCCAGATCTATATCTGTGCAAGGAGTGTGATGCGATGTCTTTACATCTCCCAACCCACTTCTAACATTCTAATAGTAGCTTAAGATTAAAAAATGCGTGTTCATATTAAAGGCAATTAAATGTAATTTTTACCAGGCAGCCTTTTAAAATCCAATCACTTCACCGACCTTAGAAGCTAAATTTTGCAAGTGTTCTAATAATCGGAATTTGCAAATCCCTAAGTCTGAAAAAGCATTATCCCCCTTTAGTTTCGAATGTTAATGGAAGCATTATCTCCCTATTCCATATATGGTAATTAAAGGTGATTCCAGTTAATTTCCACCACTTCAACGTAAGCATTATGTTACATGTAATGAGTAAAATGTAGTATCAGATCAATAAGGTTTCTGTCATATTATTATTATTTCTGCTTTTGGGTTCCCCATAGCATGCTTTTATTTGTGTGTTCATTATCATTTACATATCTTCTACAGTGACATTTTCTGGTTCAAAATGTATCAATCTTTCATATGTCATAGATTCTTGCACTGTGATATTTAAGAAAGAAACGCTGTAGCTTTTTAAGAATGTGCAAGAAAATTCAAATTTTTCTACTCTCACCTCACATCACAAATAATAGGGCTAATAATATTTTCATAAAAATCACTTAGAATTATTATATAAAGTCTTTGTGAGAGTCTCTTGGGGAAGAGAGCATCCTTAGACACTCCAAAAGGAGCATCTGTAACAAACAGTCTGCGTCAAGGCTCTACACTGGTGCTTGCTTTCTGGTTCTCATAAGAACATTGACAAACTACAGACAGAGATTGGTCTTTCCTTTGGGCTGGCTGCAGACTAGTAATTACAAATAAGAGTGCTTGTGTCAGGATTTTGCCATCTTGCTAACAGGTGGTGAGGGCCCTGTGGGGTCCAGCTGTTACACCAGTATATGACAGAACTCTTTCCAAAACCTTGCATCTATAGCTCCACATTGCAGGTTTCTGCACCATCTTCCTGATACATCATGGGCCCTGTCGTCCTTTCTGTCTCTAAACCGTGCTTCGATCACATCCTGGTTGTGGTGTTTTATTTTCTATCTTGATTCCTGGATCCTACGACCTTTCTGACATCTTTATACCTGCCCTGAACCTTTCACTCCCTTGCCTCTATACTATTCCTGGCTTACATGTTTCTTGTCTTGTGCCTACTGCCTTTTGCTGGTCTTCCCCTTCCCAAGTCCCAGTCCTGCCTTCCCTTTATTGGTGGCTCCCGGATTCGTTGCTCCTGCTTTATTCCTCGCACCCGGCTCTCTCCCTACACATGTGCTCCCCCCTGGGCTTCCATCTATTTCAGCCCTGAGGGCTCAGTGTGCAGTGGCTCACAACTGACCCTGCTGCTGAGTCTCTTTGCATGCTATAGTGATCCCGCTGCTATATTTTCAGGCTTGCTCTTTGATTTCTGTTTCCATTGTTATTTGATTCCATATTCCTGTTTTGACATGTTATTTGTGTTTGTTGTCTATCCTGTCTCTTTATTTCTATGATTGCCTTGCTCCTAGTCTTGTCTGCTCTTTTCCTGATTTGTCCTATATACAGACTCATTGACTTGAGATCTGTGTCCCTGTTTGTCTGCATATTTCTATCGTGCCTGGTTTAGGTGCAGAGTTTTCCTAGCCTTGTTTCAGTAGTCCTTGTTCTGTGTATCCCAGTACGGAGCCTGACCTTGATCCCAATCCTGCTTTTACCATTTTGGTGTTCCCTGTTGTCCTGTGTTTATATTATAATCTTCCTGGAAGAAAGCAAATAAAAAGCCAGACTGTGCAGCCTACTCTCCCCCACCAACCCAGCCACACACAGAGTCCCCCTACACATCTCTGTACCCCAAATTCTCTACAACATTCATATGAACCCTCTAATAAACTGCCTCCCAGTTCCCTCCCTATCATTCAATTTCACACATATACAGAGGACACACAAATATGCTTTCGGGCCACAAAAAAGTCAGCGTGACAAAATATCTGAAGGCCTTACAGTAACGAAATTTGAATGGACCAAAATAACTTGTCTTAGTCCCACCGATCTCCTCCTGAAAGAACTACAAACACTATGCCCACGTCCACATTATATGTGGTACCATTATACCCTAAATCCAAGATAAGAAAAACTAGGAGTTACATGGCATACCATCACACAAATAGAGCTTAACACACAAATAGAGATAGTAATCAAAACCACTTTCTGCACCTTAAACCTCTAAAGAATGCCTCATGCACGCCCTACAGAACTGGAAAGCATTGCAAGATCCCTGTATACCAGCTACTATACAGAGAGTTTCATGTACTACCTTCTAGGTTCCACAAGACGTTTCTGGAACCTGCTGATCTGTATCCTCAGGGATGAGCGAACTGTGTACTTAAGCCTACTGGTTCCTACTCCAAAGGGAAGGAAACATCGCAGAAAAAGTCAGCATTGCCAGCTCTAGTTTCCTTACTGCTACTGAAGAAGAAGGCAACCTCTCCAAGAGGAGACCATCTTTAAGGTAGACGATTCTTCTACTGCCTGCAGTACAGTTGCTGCAGTGATACTATGCAGTTTTTTTCAGGACGCGGCATCATGTACCAGCGCTTCATATTTCACTGATGACTGCCCTGGAGACCACTGTGGAGGCCGCGTGCAGTAGAGCCTCTGTGACTTCCTGAATAGATATTTCTTTGGGCAAGTCATTTTCCTGAGCCCTTAAAAGGGCATTGTGATTGTGGATTGCAGATACGGCTATATCCGTCTTCAGGACAGTTGGGATTGGTAAATGCTCAATGTAAACTGCTAGCTGACACAGAGCGTCCAGAGCGCGCTGCGCAATTTGTTGTTTGTTCTTGCCGCCTACTTCTGGCATTTTTAAAATATCCCGTTTTTATCTTGGTTATATTTAATTTCGTATTATCCCCTGCTTTTATCCCGAGCCCACTTACCTGCACCATAATATACCGAAAACCACCGCTGTTGGGCGGGCCCTTTTCCCGGTGTTTCTGAAACCTTGGCGGCCATACTAGGTGTACACAGGGACGCCTGCTGGCGCCATCTTGGAGGTCGGACGTTCTAGTCGTCACAAGTACGCTAGACGTCTACATAAGGGGGGTAAATTAGGCGGAGAGCCCTGCTAGCTGACACAGAGCGTCCAGAGCGCGCTGCGTAATTTGTTGTTTGTTCTTGCCGCCTACTTCTGGCATTTTTAAAATATCCCGTTTTTATCTTGGTTATATTTAATTTCGTATTATCCCCTGCTTTTATCCCGAGCCCACTTACCTGCACCATAATGTACCGAAAACCACCGCTGTTGGGCGGGCCCTTTTCCCGGTGCTTCTGAAACCTTGGCGGCCATACTAGGTGTACACAGGGACGCCTGCCGGCGCATCTTGGAGGTCGGACGTTCTAGTCGTCACAAGGACGCTAGACGTCTACATAAGGGGGGTAAATTAGGCGGAGAGCCCTGCTAGCTGACACAGAGCGTCCAGAGCGTGCTGCGTAATTTGTTGTTTGTTCTTGCCGCCTACTTCTGGCATTTTTTAAATATCCCGTTTTTATCTTGGTTATATTTAATTTCGTATTATCCCCTGCTTTTATCCCGAGCCCACTTACCTGCACCATAATATACCGAAAACCACCGCTGTTGGGCGGGCCCTTTTCCCGGTGCTTCTGAAACCTTGGCGGCCATACTAGGTGTACACAGGGACGCCTGCCGGCGCCATCTTGGAGGTCGGACGTTCTAGTCGTCACAAGGACGCTAGACGTACACATAAGGGGGTCATGCTGACGCGCAGCGGATACGCTCAGCGGGGACGCCGGATTTCCGCCGGAGTTACGCCTGAGTTCAGTCCGTCTGCGCCCGTCCACGCTGAGGACGGGCTGCGGGACGGGCTGGGCACAGAGGATTTGCATTCTTCTTCTCAGGTAACATGTTTGTACTCCTTCCAGGAGATGATTGCTTTAAAGCCGTCTCTATTAGCCTGTCACCACAGCTTTTCTCCTGAGGGCATTCTACGTTCTTCTGTATGCCATACTTGCAACAGTGTTCCATCACCCTCTTGCTCCCTTAACGGGATAACACAAACCTCTTCTGTTTCACCGAACCATACCCAACTTAGAAAGGGCTTTCTAGTCAATGCTAGGTCACTCATTAAAAAAAATGTTGCCTTTCACGATTTTGTGACTGCCAGGAAACCCTCCTGGGTGTTTGTGACAGAAACTTGGGCCTCGGACTCCTCTGGTCATGACTTATTGATGGCGATTCCTGAAGGCTATGCGTTGCATAGACTTGACAGAACTAGACGTAGGGGGGGCGGGCTGGCAATTCTTTATAAAGCTTCCTTTGCCTGTAGTATTAAAGCCCTGTCTGAGCCCTCGGACTCCTTTGAGGCTATGTACTTTTCTATTTCCTGTTCCCCTTCGGTATCCTTTATAGGCATCCTTATTTATAGACCTCCTGAACCCAGATCCAGCTGTGAGCTCTTTAGAATTTTGGAACCCTATTTTGGTAAACTCCATCTTACCATACTAGGGGACTTAAATTTTCATCTGGATGACCTGGGGTCTAAAGATACGCTTTCCTTGGTGGACTCGCTGGACGCGTGTGGCTTTACTCAATTGGTGAACAGCCCTACCCATCGGGCTGGCCATATACTAGATGGGGTGTTTACTAACGACCCGAGACTCTCGGTTGGTCCCCCTCTGACTCTGGTCTGGTCTGACCATTTGGCAGTGCCTCTAGAATTAGCATCTTCTCCTGCAGGTGCGCCTAAGCTGAGCTCCATCAACAGAGAACCCAAAAGGAGTTATAGGAATATTACCAACGAATCCCTTGCTCCGTTTATAGGGTGTATCTCGTATTCATCTAGCAGGGAAGCTGGTGAGGCGGCACAAGAGCTCGCTAATTCTATCACTAGAGCTGTAGATGTGCTAGCCCCTGCATCCCTTCGGTACTCAGCAAGGCGTAAACCTTCAGCTCCCTGGTTCACTGAGCCGTTAAGGCTCCTGAGGCAGAGCTGCAGGAGACAGGAGAGAAGATGGCGAAAATCCTGGGACCCCACTGAAGGAGAGGCACACAAACGTCTGCTGCGAGAATACAAGGTCAGGGTAATAAAGGAAAAGCAGGAGTTTTTCTCCAACCTTACCACATCCCTCACATCATCTATGGAACTCTTTAAGATTGTGGACTCCCTATGTTCCCTACAAGTGCCTGATCCAGTTGTGGGCTCACAGGAGTTGTGTAATAAAATCTCAGAGTTTTTCCATAATAAAATTGAGGATATCTATCTTGCTCTGGAAACACAGAGAAGTACCCTGGGGGCTCACTCTCCCTTGGCCCTCGCAAAATTGGAGTCCTGGACCAGAGATCCCACTAAGACCCTCACCCATTTCCCACCGCTTTCCTTTGAGGAGCTTGATCTTCTGTTGGACAGGACAAAGTCGGCCTCTCCTTCGGACCCTTGTCCCCTGAAAGTGTTGAAAGCATGTAGGGACACCCTACTACCGCCTCTGATGGAGGTGATGAATGGTGCTATGGCACAGGGTACTTTCCCTGCAGCCTGGAAAAAGGCGATAGTGAAGCCCCTGCTTAAAAAGCCCAACCTGGACCCAGAAATGCTCAAAAGCTTCAGACCCATATCTCTGCTGCCTGCCCCAGCCAAAATGCTCGAATCCCACCTTAATTTTCATCTGTCTGCTTTCCTGGATTCCTCTGGGTTTCTGGACAACTCCCAGCATGGATTCAGGAAATTCCATAGTACGGAATCTGCACTCACTATGGTGGTGAATAATATTCGAACGAAGGTGGATCAAGGTCAGACCACTCTTTTGGTCCTACTTGATCTAACGGCAGCATTTGATACCCTGTCTCCCTCGACTTTAACATCACGTCTGAGGGAGGTAGGAGTGGCGGGTCTGGCCCTGAGCCTTTTGTCCTCTTTTTTAGATCTAAGAGAGCAGAGGGTCAAGCTTGGAGAGTTCCTCTCCCCTGCCAAATCCTTGCAATGTGGGGTTCCACAGGGGTCGGCCTTGAGCCCGACCCTGTTTAACATTTACGTGGCCCCACTTGCTAGGCTTGTGAAATCGCAGGGGATGCAGGTGGTGTCATACGCCGATGACACCCAAATCATGGTGTCCCTGGCTCACTTGGTTAGTACATCCGCGTTCAACTTTAGGAACTGCATGCAAGCAGTCTCCGAATGGATGATCCAAAACTCCCTAAAGTTGAACGGAGATAAAACCGAGGTCCTGATCTTTGGTAAGAATCAGGATATTTGGTCCAGTGAGTGGTGGCCCCCATCTTTGGGAACCTGCCCTATTCCATCCCACTCTGCCAGGAACCTTGGCGTTATATTTGACACCTCGCTGACTATGACTCTCCAGGTCAATAGAACGGTGGCCACCTGCTGGGGGGTTATCAAGATTCTTAGGAGAATCGTTCACTATCTTTCCCCCCAGGCCCGTAAGCAGATTGTGGTTGCGCTAGTGGGTTCAAGGTTGGACTATTGCAACGCACTGTATGCAGATATCAACAAGGGTCTCATTCAACGCCTTCAGGCTGTGCAGAACGTTGCAGCAAGATTTGGTCTGGCTGTACCTAATGCTTCCTCGGCTACATTAGCCAGGAAGAGTTTGCACTGGCTTCCAATCCAGCATAGGATCTTGTTCAAACTTCTGTGCTTGGTGTATGGAGCTCTATTGGCCGGATCCTCTGATGCCTTAGGTTCCCTGCTAACCTGCTATATCCCAAGCAGGTGTCTTCGCTCCTCCGAGATGAATCTTCTTGTAGTTCCCCGTTTCAAGAAAGTCAGATGGGGCAGCAGGGCCTTTTCCAACGGGGCCCCTCGATTATGGAATGCCCTCCCCTCGGAGATTAAGGCCCAACATTCACTAGCCCTCTTTAAAAAAGCGCTCAAAACGTGGTGTTTCATCAAGGCCTACCAGTAAGCAAGTTCATTTGATCTAACTAGCATTTTTTTGGTTAGGCGCCTTGACGCCCATTGGGCTTAGTAGCGCATTATAAATTGGATTTCATTCATTCAACTGGTTGCTGAGTGCATAACTCAAGTAGCAGACATTTGTTCTAAATCAGGACTTATCATTGTGATACTGTTCTGTTAAGTTATCAGAAAAGAACCAAAGAGACTTATTTGGTGACCTACTGAGAACTTGTAAACTATGAACGTGATCAAAGTCTGTGAAAATTAACAGGAAAGACGCGAGGGAGCAGCATCCTAAAGTATGGTTTTGAGGTTCCGTGAGAATCGTAATGAAATTTTTTGGGTTTGTTCGAATATGGACGAGTTTGGTATCTACGAACCGCAAATGACGAGTTTAGTGGATGTACGCGTTTTCGCTACGCCACTATGTACGGTTCGTCTCATTCCTGGGTGTGTCCATCTGAACCCTCGGGTTCCATTTTAGATGCGGCATCCATTTTGTCTCTTGCCCTCAAGTAGTCAGCGAACAGACACTGTCCGCTTCGTGACTCTGGGATTCCCAGGCTTTCGCGGAGGACACATGTTCCTTTGAAGGTGTCTTTATGATGAGGGGGTTGACACGGCAAGGGCAGATGGCTCCGCTCGAGGCTCATCTTGCCGTGCCAGTCTATTGTTTCAGTCGTGCATGAATTAGGCACGAGTCCTTTGATCCTGCAATCAAGTTTCCGATATTGCTCTCTACACTCTTTTCCAATCTGTTGTGCTTCCTTGTTTTTCCTTTGCATCTGTTTCTGTCCCTTCTCCTAATTCGTTTACAGTCAGAATGGAATGTGCTTAATGTGGGGATAATGCGCTTTTACAGTTGGGAACCGGCAATGCTGCTGTAATTATGTTCCGGGTTTCTGAAAACATGAATGCGACCCTTTTGAAGTTTACTGTGGGAACTGAGTTGTAATCTTTTTGCCATGTTGTTCAATGACGAAAATGTGTATAAAAGGAGCGATCCACTTTTGCAATTTGAAGCAGTCTCTCAGAACCTACACGTTGTGTACTTTCTGTATCCCTGCAGTAAATAAACGCTGATCTTTGACGCCGCAGGAAGTGTCCTGTGTCTCTGTGTTTTGTACGCCGGAACAGGTAACCCACGAAGGTTTCAGGTGTTGTCCCCTGGCACCGCTGGGCCTTAGAATAGCCCAGTCCTTCAGTTGGCGCCCAACGTGGGGCGACATCAGCGGTACCGGTCCGAAGCCCGACGATCGTGAGGAACTTCGTGTGAAATCTCCGAGGGAAGGTGCACCCCGCTTCATCGATCCAGTTGTCGAAATAAGTGGTCCGAAGACTTTTCCCGCGAAGATTCCCGCCTCCTGACGGCTGCGACGGACTGATGCCCTGACTGTAGACCTGTTTTGGCGCCTGGCGTAGTCCTTTGTACGGCGAGACGATAGACGGGCCTTCCTGGTGACGCCATTGCTCTTTCAGTTAAGTATTTGTGGGTCACTAACCCTGGTTGTTTGCTTGGTTCCATTGCATTTGTGGTTCTTAGTTGTTGGTTCTTAGTTGTTGGGTTTTATTTGACAATTGCAATTGCCAAAAACCGAGGGTCTTGCATTTTTTTTGCGAGGACATCGTAATTCGATAGCCCTTGAAGTTTGTAAACTCGGCTAGTGTGCACGATGCCTGGCCGTAGTACTTTGTTTGGTTTCCTTAAATGTTGCAGCACGGATTCCCGACTGGAGGATTCATGTCCGATACCTCCAGTTGGAACTCCAATTTATGAGCTCTATAGTCGCCATGGAGTAGGTCCTATCGTATATAATGAATATTGGATTCGTTACACTAAAAATGATGGTGTTCTTAGTTGGCCATCACATGGTAGTTTCGAAACTGCAATATTAGATAATCTTGAAGCTAAATTGTTTAAAAAGAAGGCTAGGCCGGCCATGTTTGATTCCTTTCGGTTATGGCGTAAAGAGGCCAAGCAGAAAGAAATCAAACAGATTAAGAAAAATAAGAGAGAAGGTGTTATTACGGTGATGCGAAATGCAGAACAGTATCAGCGAGACAAAGACGAGAAGGAACAGGAAGTTTTTGCTAGACTGCATCATATGGCGGTGGATAAATGTTATCCAGTTTTACCGTCTAGTCCTGATAAGACGGGAGAAGAAGCGGTAGAGGATCCATTATTGTCTTATCTATTGAAATCACCACCTCCCTATGCACCAGATACTGTGGGTCCTGTGATTGCTCCTGTTCCTCAACCTGTTGTCCTGGCGGCTGCTGGTCAGCCTGTCGTTCCTCCTGTTCTTCCGAATCCCCTTGTGCCGCAAATTGTTCATCCTCCTTTAGCCGCTCTTTTTCCTACTGCTCCTTTGCCAGTATCTCATCAGCCCAATCTTACTACCACTCCTGTTATCCCGACTACTGCTACTGTTTCTACGTTTACTCCTAATGTCGTTGCTCCTGTGCTTCCTTCTTCCTCTCCTTCCGTTCGTAGTCGTATATTTAATGCTGTCGCTAATCTCTATTCTCCACTTTTTGGACTGATACTCGGGTCCGATCTTTCTGATGTCGCTCAGAGGCGCAGTCAAATTCCTGATGGTAGAGAACGTGAGTCGTTAGTGAAAATGGCGCGTAAATGGATTAGGCATCCTGCGAAGTACACTTCGCGTATAGTTTTTGAGACGTTTTCTCAGTTTAATGAGCCCACACAAAGATTTGTGTTCGAGGAAATGTGTAAATCTTTGAGAGAAGAGTGGGATAATGAGGAGGTAGACAATGTACCGCCCGAGATCACTGAACTTCAGAATCAGTTTTTGAGTGGTATGATTGTGGGTGGTAATGTCCGACGTGCTTTAGAGCATCTGTTATCTTTTCGATCTACAGTACAACCTCGAGCATTGTTTAAGGACGACACTGAGGAGCGGATGGCACAACCTGGTCAGTATCCTATGCGGGAAGTTCCCCCAGTATGGATGCCAGGTGATCCTGCTGCTAATCCTGTTGTTCTACCACACTTTCAGAGAGTTTGGATACACCTCCCGTGGAAGCGATCGGAAGTTTTGCAGGTAAAGCAAACTTTGCCTGACCCCCGCAAGAATCCGGCAGGTTATTACAAGGAGTTATCACAATTAGTGGATGCTACTGTTATGAATCTTGCTGATATCGACATGTTGTTTGGTAACGTAGTACCTCAACCGATTTGGGCGAAAATCCGTCAAGAGAATCACGCAGCCGAGTTAGGCGGTGATTGGGCTGCTCTTGCGGCGGCTGACGGACGGCAAGTTGGTGGGGCTAAACCTGAACAGATCATTGAAAATCTGCCCCAGAGGATAATTACACTTATGAAGACACTTATGCCAGCAATAAGAGTTAATTGGGACAAATTGTCTGCGTGCAAACAAAAGAAGGGTGAGAGTGTCTCCGATTTCTTTACGAGATTTGAGGAGGCATTTATCGATCATAGTGGTCAGGAGATGAGCTCTGAGGGAGGTCAGCGATTGTTTGTTGATAAATTTGTATCTAATTTGTTGCCTGAACTAAGCAACAAATTGAAGAATTCTGAAAGTTCGTGGGCCGTTTCTACCACTGCTCAGATATTAGCCACGGCCCAATACTACGAAAATAGAGAGAAAGAAGAAAGCGAACGTGCAGATAAGAAAACGAAGGATCTTAAAACTAAGGTCTTATTGCAGCAAGCGTATCCTCCGCGCTTGAATCAAAATGACTCGCAACAGCCGAATCGATTACAATCACAGTTTTCTAGATCACAGTCGCGTACTGACTCCTCTACACCACGATCTATGTTGGGGTATAATCAATGCGCATATTGTAGGGGTGAGGGCCACCTGAAGTTTAATTGTCCAGTTTTGCGTGACCGAAACAATGGTGTTTCGGCTCGAGGAGGTCGTAGTGGTCCTCAACAGGCGTCACGTGGTAGAGGTCGCGGTGTTACTCAGAATCAGAATGAGCGTTTTGCCACTTCATCAGACTCGCAAAATTGCTTTGATCAGCGCGATTCATCGTCTGGTAGATCTGCGCAGTATCATGTGGACGACTATTATGTCGAGCATGATGTTGATGCTGATGGCAATTACTAGGACAGCCATAGACAAAGAGAGGGAGTAGTATCAGTTCAGGTTGATCAGAGAGGGCCTTATGTCGCAGTTGCTACATTGGGCGTAGTTGAGCCTTTTCTGTTGGACACTGGTGCAGCGAAAAGTTCCATCATGCATTCGAAACTCCCTGGCGCGCCTTTGTCTGGCTTAACGAATGTTTCCGTTGGATTCTCTGGCGCCCCAGTTAGCAATCCAGTCTCTAGCCCTTTGCCCCTTACAATTGGGTCTCGTGAGTTAGAAGCTCCTTTGATTTTGACTACTGGTTGTGGTGAGAATCTTTTGGGCCTGGATTTGTTGAAGCGGTTATATGCGACTTTGTACTGTTCTCCTGCGGGAGTGGAGCTTACGTTGGGTCAGAGAGTGACCTCTCCTATGTATTTGTCGACTGATAAGCTCCCACCGGAATTGAGTTCTCTTCCTGAGTCTTTGTGTGGTACAGGTCCCAATGATGTGGGCCTGCTGGATATACCACCTTATGTTGTTCAATTGAAATCCAGCGTGCGACTGCCACGCATTCCCCAGTATTGTATCTCTCTTGATGGAGAACGAGCACTATTAGCGATCATTTACGATTTGATCGATAAAGATGTCATCGAAGAGACTCGGAGTAACGTGTGTAATAGTCCTGTGTTACCTATTTTGAAACGAACTGATCCATCCAAGCCTCCTGTGTATCGTTTTGTTATTGATTTAAGGAAGGTAAATAAAATTGTTATTCCACAGTTTCCCGTGGTGCCTGACATTACAGCTTTGCTGACTCTGATTCCAGCTTCTGCATCATGGTTTTCGGTAATCGATCTGAAGAATGCCTTCTTTAGCATTCCGATTGCTGAGGAAAGCAGAGATCTATTCGGTTTCTCATTAGGTGGTCGCAGTTTCAGGTTCAAACGCGCACCTCAGGGCTACTGTGAGAGTCCATCGATCTACAGTCAAGCTCTTAAGAGTCAACTTGATGCGTTTGTGTTACCGGCTGATGCGGCCTTGATTCAGTACGTTGATGATCTGTTGGTAGCTGCTGACACTGAACAGATTTGCAGAACTGCTACAGTATCACTGTTACAGCATCTATGTGACTTACATCACAAAGTGTCACCTTCTAAACTACAATATTGTTGTCAAGAAGTAACCTATCTAGGTCACTTATTGTCAAAGGCGGGAAGAAGGTTGACCCCAGAAAGAATTGCAGCAATTGCTCGAATGACTGTGCCAACAACTCAGAGAGATGTGCGTGCCTTTCTAGGTATCACGTCATACTGCAGACAGTGGATTCCGAACTTTTCACTGTTAGCGAAGCCATTGATAGCTCTCACGTGCAAGGATGTTTCGACTCCTTTGCCATGGACGGAAGAATGTCAGAAAAGTTTTTCTGAACTGCGTGATGCGCTGTGTTCGGCTCCTGTGTTAGGTACTCCTGATTACAGTAAACCATTTACACTATACGTTCACGAGAGAGAAGGTTGTGCGTTGAGTGTTTTGACGCAACAATTTGGTGGTAAGCAGCGTCCATGTGCATATTTTTCCTCGACCTTAGACCCGGTAGCTAGAGCGTTGCCAAGTTGCTTGAGAGCGACAGCGGCAGCTGCGGTGTCTATTCGACAATCCGCAGGCCTGGTCATGGATAATATGCTCACAGTGATGGTTCCGCATGCAGTTGACACTCTCCTGAATCGGACAAAAACTCAACATCTGACGAGTGCAAGGTTGTCCGGGTATGAGTTGACACTTTTGGCAAGTCATATACAGATCAAGCGTTGTAATGTGCTGAATCCGGCGACATTGTTGCCGACTAATATGGAACCAAATGATGTACCACCACATGATTGCTATTTACGAACTGAGGAAGAAACGAAGGGTCGTGTGGACCTGAAAAACACTCCATTGACAGACCCCGATGGCACTTTGTATGTTGATGGTTCATGTTTTAAGTTGCCGAATGGTGATGTGACGACTGCGTATGCTGTAGTGACGTTGAGCACGGTTGTGGAAACTGCGAGATTGAGTGAGAATTCAGCGCAAGCGGCAGAGTTGATTGCGTTGACAAGAGCGTGTGTTTTGTCTAAGGGAAAGCGAGTGAATGTGTTTACTGATAGTCAATATGCGTTTGGTGTTGCACATAGTTTTGGTCGATTGTGGAGAGAAAGAGGATTTATGACATCACATGGTACGAAGATCCAACACGGCCAGCTCGTGAACGATCTTTTGGATGCACTTACATTGCCTAAACAGGTGGCGATCATTAAATGTAGTGCGCATCAAAAGGTTACGGATGATGTTGGTCGTGGTAATGCATTTGCGGACGAGATTGCTAAGGAAACGGCTAAGAATCTTGCAACCCGAATGTATGTTACGAGTTCAGTGAGGTGGCCGACGGAGACTGGTATGTGTGAAGACACTGTTGAGAGCGTGAAAGCAATTCAGAATGAGGCCACTGAAACTGAAAAGACCAAGTGGAAAGAAAGCACGGGAAAGTTGGACATGCATGGATGTTGGGTTGACTTGTCGGAATGTCAGAGGTGGATGTTACCGGATGCATATGTGCTAGCCGTTGTGACTATGGCTCACGGCTTGTCACATATTAGCGCGAAAGGTATATGTAAGTTGTTGTCCCCTGTATGGAAGAATGATGGTATTGCTAAATGTGCTGAGAGAGTGGTTAAGAATTGTATGGTGTGTTTGATGCATAATCCTGGCAAGGGCACCCCCACTCCACCCGGCCATTTTGCTCCTCCTGCCTGTCCCTTTGAGGTTATCCAACTGGACTTCATCCATATGGAGAGATGCAATAATCTAAAGTACGTTTTAGTCGTGGTTTGTGCGTTCTCCAGATGGATCGAGGCCTATCCTCTTAAGGATAATACTGCCCTGTCCACAGCGAAAGTCCTACTGAAGGAATACTTTCCTCGGTATGGAATGCCACGGATTGTGTGGTCAGATAATGGAAGTGAGTTTGTGGGAAGCGTGATGCAGAGTGTGTGTAAGGGCCTTGGAATTCGACAGAAATTCCATAGTGCCAATCATCCCCAGGCAGCGGGTTTGGTTGAAGGGTACAATGGTACTCTGAAGCTGAAACTTGCGAAGATACAAGCTACGACTGGTTTGTCATGGCCTGATGCCTTGCCTCTGGCTCTCTTATCGACCAGGGCGACTGTGCACTCTCGAGTAGGGCTCAGCCCATATGAGATTGTGTTCGGCCGCCCTGCAAACATTTGGGGAGTCCCGAGGCCTAAGGCCTTTGATAGTCTTGAGTATCCAATGTTAATTGATTATCTTCATGATCTGACTGCTAAACTGAGGTTAATTCATCAACAGGTCTTTGAAGCTCTACCGGCACAGACAGAGGGTCCTGGACATCGGCTCCAACCGGGTGACTGGGTTGTTACCCGCAATTTTGGCAGAAAATGCAACTTGGAGCCGAGATTTGTGGGTCCCTTCCAAGTATTGCTGGCTACAAGGACTGCAGTTCGGTTGGAAGGCAGAAAGAATTGGGTGCACGCCACCCATACCAAAAAGGTTCCGATCCCTTCAACAGCAGATAATTGGGTGAGAACTGGTATTGCGGCAACGGAAACCGAGACCCCTCTATGCTTTGTGCCGTTTAGTGATGCTCAACCTGTAGGAGACAATTTATTGCAGCCAGACACATCTGTTGAGTCGTCAGTTTTGGAGAACTCAAGGTCTGAATTGTTATCTAATCGACTGAACACTGTTTCACCAGCTGAACAATTATTTGAAGAGCAGACTCGACCTGGAAGAAATCGATATTTTCTTCGTTCACATGACAAAGACTAATAAAAAAAATTCTTATATTTTCCTTTACTGTTGCCACGAACATTAAGAACAATTACATCCTTTTCCAATTTTCGAGTTCCTTTCTACGTGTGCTTTTCACAGCTAAGAGATTTTTATTAAGTTGGGTGTTTGTTTAAGAAAACCTATCATCCGGGTTAACCGTAGGGCCGTGCGGGTACTTCCTTCTGTTTAGCAGGTTCCTGACACTAGGTCGGTTACTTTTTGTCGATTCCTGGGAACTCCTGGGACTTGATAATCGCTACTCAGAACGAAGTGCGTCAAGAACGTCACGGACGGTTTTTAGAGGATGGCATTCTCTGAGCTGTTGGAAGTAGAAAGGATGTCGGCGCAAAGATCAAAATTGCATAAGATTGTTCGAACAAAATGTTTATTGTTTCAGGTATTCCTGCTGTTTCTGACTGTTTCTATGCTATTGGTGGGTGGAGTGTATTTCGGAATACAGTCGTTATTGCCTTCCATTTCACCTACTTTTTCTCCTAAACTAAGTTCTATTACCACTGTTTCCCCACATTCCTTTCATCCTCTGCCCCAACATGAACAGGTTAGACGTGCGGAATTCATGAATAACTCCTTCGTTCAACTCCTACATCAGCATCAGTTGGTGATGAATACTACCAACTGTTGGGTGTGTGGGTTAATGCCACATACCATGGATAGGGGTATTCCGTATTTGGTTCTTCCTTATAGCTCCCAGGGCTCAGCTCGAGCATTCCAAACTATGTTCCGTAGTGCACTAGATTCCTACCCCAGTCGAGAGCCACGTTCTGCAAACTTCGGTCCTGGTCCGTACCACAAGCCTTTGGCGATAGCGATTGCTGATTTAGATAGAGATATTTTTGATGCATCGCTTATTCCAGATGAAGAGGTGCAAGCATATAAAGATCTGAGTGAGGCTGAGTATAGTACGTCAGTGGGTGATAGACAGCTTAAGAGCTCGTCTCCAATATGGATCGTACCTCACCTCGGTAATTTCTGCTTGAAAGGTCTTGGTCGAAATCCGAGAGCCCAGCTTGGGAAGAGTGCTTGTACTGACACGTATGTTCTACCGATGCTCTCTTCCCCTGTTTTTCTGACTGCCAAGGGTACCTATTTCATATGTTATGAACGTGCATATACATGGTTGCCCCGTGACTTCTCGGGTACCTGTTATATTGCGAATCTTTTGCCACCGACTTTTACGGTTGCCTCAGAATATCACAAAACTAGAATTGTGAGAGGCGTTATTAGCGAAGAGGACACTGCCGGTCAAGAAGCAGGAGACTTCTTTAAGGGTTTCTTGCCGTTTTGGGGACCTATGGTTAATAGTAGGAACCTGAGACAGTTGACCCGTGTGGTGGAATTGACTGCTAATATAACTGCGAGTGCTCTTGGTAATTTAACAGCAGAACTTCAGGCGGATAGACTCATGACGTTGCAGAACCGTATGGTTCTAGACGTTGTTCTTGCAGATAGAGGTGGTGTGTGCAAAGTGATCCATTCGAGCTGTTGCATTTTCATCCCTGACAACGCTCCAACTGTTTACCAAGCCATCTCGAAGTTGCATAAGATTTCCGAGTCCATACACGTGGACGAAGGTGATTGGACACTTCTAGGATGGTTTTGGGGCCTGATATCAACTTGGGGTTGGAAGATTCTGATGATCATAGGGGTTGTTGTAACGTTTCTGTTCACGTGTTGTCTTTGTGTGCAGTGTGGTCCTGCCTTATGTGGTCTCTGTGCTACAACGTGTATAAGACGGCCATCTGTTACCAAGGAGACATTGATGGATAGAATGATGTTCCAGCAACAACTGAACGATTTGATGAATATCGAAATCGATTCTGATCTCGACTAGTGCTTGCCTACATGAGGGCAAAAGGAGCGTCTGAGGTTCCGTGAGAATCGTAATGACATTTTTTGGGTTTGTTCGAATATAGACGAGTTTGGTATCTACGAACCGCAAATGACGAGTTTAGTGGGTGTACGCGTTTTCGCTACGCCACTATGTACGGTTCGTCTCATTCCTGGGTGTGTCCATCTGAACCCTCGGGTTCCATTTTAGATGCGGCATCCATTTTGTCTCTTGCCCTCAAGTAGTCAGCGAACAGACACTGTCCGCTTCGTGACCCTGGGATTCCCAGGCTTTCGCGGAGGACACATGTTCCTTTGAAGGTGTCTTTATGATGAGGGGGTTGACACGGCAAGGGCAGATGGCTCCGCTCGAGGCTCATCTTGCCGTGCCAGTCTATTGTTTCAGTCGTGCATGAATTAGGCACGAGTCCTTTGATCCTGCAATCAAGTTTCCGATATTGCTCTCTACACTCTTTTCCAATCTGTTGTGCTTCCTTGTTTTTCCTTTGCATCTGGTTCTGTCCCTTCTCCTAATTCGTTTACAGTCAGAATGGAATGTGCTTAATGTGGGGATAATGCGCTTTTACAGTTGGGAACCGGCAATGCTGCTGTAATTATGTTCCGGGTTTCTGAAAACATGAATGCGACCCTTTTGAAGTTTACTGTGGGAACTGAGTTGTAATCTTTTTGCCATGTTGTTCAATGACGAAAATGTGTATAAAAGGAGCGATCCACTTTTGCAATTTGAAGCAGTCTCTCAGAACCTACACGTTGTGTACTTCTTGCGATTTCTGTATCCCTGCAGTAAATAAACGCTGATCTTTGACGCCGCAGGAAGTGTCCCGTGTCTCTGTGTTTTGTACGCCGGAACAGGTAACCCACGAAGGTTTCAGGTGTTGTCCCCTGGCACCGCTGGGCCTTAGAATAGCCCAGTCCTTCAGTTTTGTGATGTGTAAAGTAAATGCAAAAACATTGCATAAGAAACGTAAGTGTAATTAATAATTATCTAGTACAGTGGTTCTTAACATTTTGACTTCTGAGAATCTTCCCTTAATCATTACTGGAATCCAGGGACCTGACTGAATCCTTATTGGAATCTGGGAGCTGTCACTGAGTCATTACAAAAAGCCCAGCCTGTGCATTTTCGATGATGTGAACCACAATTCAATACACAAAAAATGCAACAAGCATTGGCATAGCCAATAGGCCTCGCCTTTCGGACCGTATAAGTGTTTAGCCATGCAACAGTTGATGTTGTTGCACCAAGGATATTGTGCTGCATAACTAAATACTTATAAGGTCCCAAAAGCGAGACCTATTGGCTATGCCAATGCTTGTTTCAGTAGACATTTACGTACTTACATATATATATGTTCATTCTTGTTCTGATTTTTGGGGAAAACAAAAAACTGGCAACACAATTAGCCAAAGCGGTCTCAACGCTAGAACTAAAAACAAAAGTGCACTTTGCATCACAGAACACTGTCAAGAGACCAGGCAAGGTCGTAGGATCACAATACACTGTCTAGCTCTTCTGTACCTTGAAGCGTGCCTATGCCAGAGTTCTGCCAGCCTGCAGGGACCACAATGAGTGCGGGCATGTCCCAGAGCAATCAGTGAGCTTGCAGCGATGCTGGGAACTTTTGTCACCGCCACAACTGCCCACTGCTTCATAGCGACATGTTATATTCACATCACATCAACTTGATAAAAAAGAAGAATCTGGAAAGCCAAGAATAGAGGGCCAATCAGGTGCCTGTTTCAATGTCGGATTTTTATTACAGTCCATGCCGAGTACTAGCAGAATCCGCCCAACTTAAAACCCAGTGATAGCAAAAGGCTGTTGGCCAAAAGAACGTTTATTTTTTTGCTAGCATTGCATCCACAGCCAGAACAAGCTGCAGCATATTCTTTACTCACTGAACGCTCCTCGGATATCGTGACATACGCCTGATATTAGGCATTGCGCTCTCGGCGGCCCCGCAGAAGCCCAAATCGGGACTTCGTTAAAGTATGAGTGAGACCACCATTTATCTCATTAACGTATATTTAGGATAACAATGGATCGTTACTACACCACTGGTTTGTTTATTTACGATTGATTGCACAAAGGGACTTTTTTACTTTTCCAAACGCTTTTCATCTATACGTAATACTAGCGCAACACTCCCCTCATCCCTCCGGACAACACACAAGTGTATAAGCGGAATAGGGAGCCACAGTTATGACACTCATATTCCCCGAATACCCGCACAGACGTACCTACATTATTTAGACCGTGACCAGAGACATATTCTCACTATTTTCTGAACGTGACAAGCAAAATATCTCAAAACACACCTGTGGTAATAACCGCTCCACAAGAATTAGATCAGGGTACTTATCAGTTATAAGCGACCACTTTTACTAAGAAGTGACAGGAGCTACGATGATACAGCTACCATTACACCATTGAATATTACAAGCAGCCCCCAAACAAACTACAGTTCACATAAATATAAAGACTTGCCATTTAACATACTTGCTTACGCATTTTAAAGTATTTTAAAGATTTGCCATTTATTTTAGTCTGTCAAACTTTCTACCTGTACTTAAGAAAATAAGTACTCGCATTGTTGTTCGTCGTTTTTCTTTTTCTCTTTCTTTTTAGGTATTGCCAACCTTTAGGTACTATTGACCTTGAATCTCAGAGTATTTACTCTGATTTCCTTCAGAATCGGAAATTACCTTTTCTCACAACTATTTTTTAGGTTTTAGGTCCTGAAGAAAGCCCATCAGGGGCATCCTTAGGGCTGAAACATGTCAACCTTAGATCTGGACACAAACAGTGCAGCGGTTTCATAATTAGGCCTTTTTGCACGAATTTCACCTTTTTTAAGTGTCTTCCCATACACCAGATAGAATAAAAGTGTTACTTCTAAGGTAGTATGAGAAATACATTTTTAATATCACTACTCACTAGAGCACCTTGCACTATCAATTTCTGATCACTACTGTGAAATCCAGTGGTTCCCTCCAGGTGGAGGAAGCATTCAGAAAGAGACCCAATGATAATGCTGACACGTATTAAAAGAAAGGCGGAGAATCAAGATAAACCGCCCGCGACCTGTTTACGTGAATGAGGGTTCTCTAAGTACCGACTTTGTGTACTGACGGATAGAACAATCTGGACCCTGGTTGCAGGTACAAGTGATCCATTCCCTATTGATTATGAATTATCGACAGGAAGCCGAACGGATTACAGCTTCTTCTAGCTCCCCCCCTTGATTGTAACAGATTTAGCAGCGCACAGCTGAGGGAATCCATTTTTCCGACACTAGATACGGAAATCCCTCCTTTCTAAGGAGTATTTTATTACGAGCTCTGAAGAACAAACCTCATTTTGACCAGACAACCAAGAACTAACTATGGCCGAAAACCTAGGTCTGAGCTACTCAAGAGACAAAATAAATGCAATTCTCTCTTTACCCTCACTATTTCAAGACAGTTACTTTACTCAAACTATAGCACTGGGAAGATCTATCAGAAACTAAAAAAGAACAAGTAAGAACCGCTATTCATGGCGTTATCATGACTGAATATCTACCAGCAAATGCAGCACCCAGAGGCCTCTGGGTACACAACGCACCACGTATCTTCCTCAAAGACCTAGCATTCCGGAAAGACTGGTCAGCCATTTTGAGGAAATGCACCAGAGATTACTTAGTTTTGATCATAAAAACAGCGACCAGACTGACAGAAGCCCTGACGATTAAAATCCAACTGAGCGAAGCAAATCTGAAGAATATGGTACATATAACTGTCTACAAAAAAAGACTGGAAGAAATCAATAGAGAAATGAATGAGACCAAAGAATACATAACCCAAAATAAAAAACAGAAATTGGGAAAGGATTTCAAACGCTTTTCTATGGAAAAAGATGACTACGAAGCATCAGAGAACCAATCTGACAATGACACCAGTGGGAATTCAACTGACAGTTCAGACTGGAGCAATGAAGAAACAAGACAGCCCAGGAGAAACAGAGGTACCTACAGACGTCAACAACACCGCAGACCAAATACCTGGCGTAACCCTCAATATGGAGACCAACACCCAAATCCATTCCAGCCATTTACACCAAATTTCCATGGATGGATGAACCCATACACCACAGGACCTCCACCAATGGGGCCCTACATGGGACCATACATGCAACAACAGTCTTTTTTAGCGCGAGGCCAAACGAAACAAAGGGGACGAAGAAAAGGAGTCACATGGACAGACCAAGAGAGACAAATCCAAACCAGGAGCATGTCAGGCATGTCGAAAGACAAACCAGGGACAAGCACGACTCGCTCGGAATCAATTTGACAGATGTCACTCTCACAGAGGTCCAAGAGAATGTGCTCAACAAGGGATTAGGCTACGTACCGACACCAACACTGGATGTCTTCAAACTACAGTGCGAAGTTGCAGAATTCTGTAGGAAGCTGAAATTAAAAGCCTTCTTCACTGGCAAAGAAATTAACAATGTGGAGGGCGACACATCGCTACGCCCTAAATCTACTTTCTGCCCACTGAACCACCAAATCCCCATCGAGCTTCAAGCTTTTGAGCAAGCTATAATGAAGGAAGTCAGTGAAGTTAAAAAATCGACAAAAAAACCTTTCATGAACATAACGGGAGCCGAAAAACAAGCTCTGGAAGAACTAAGGAAAAACCAAGACATCATAATCAAACCGGCGGACAAAGGAGGAGGGATAGTTCTGCTTAGCAAAGAAGGCTATGATCAACAATGCCTTGACATATTGTCTGATGACAAATTTTACAGAATCATTCTGACAGATCCCACACCCAGACTACAACAAACAATAAGAATCATGGTAGAAGAACCTGAAACTAACAGATGGATATCAAGGAATGAGGCTGATTTCTTAAGAACTAACTCACCCAAAGTACCGTACTTCTACTCCCTCCCAAAAATACACAAAGAGAGGAGACCCCCACTGGGCCGCTGGGCCGCTGGGCCGCCCCACTGTATCTGGTCTAGGGTCGGTTCTGGAGCCACTTTCACAATTTGCGGACCAATACTTAAGAACGTTGGTACAGAAGATACCGACCTACCTGAAGGACACTCGTGACCTACTAAACCACCTCAAAGATGAGACCTTCTCCACCGACACCATGCTCTTAGTCGGATTTGATGTAGAGAGTTTGTACACCAGCTTGCCACAACTAAACACATTGGAACTCTCGAAGAGATACTCTATGAACACAGCTGGTCTCATCAAACACCTAGACACTTCATCCTACAATGTTGCACCATCGCCCTCACTGAAAACTATTTCGAGTACGAAGGTACAATGTATCTACAACGCCATGGTACTTCCATGGGGAGTACATTCGCTCCAAGTGTGGCAGGACTTTACGTGAGCAGTTTCGAAAAAATGTACATACATAATGCAGTAAATCCATACCTGTCAAAAATCCGATTCTGGAAGCGATATATTGACGACATCATAGTAATCTGGGAAGGCGATCAACTGAGTTTACGCTGTTCCATGAATGGATGAACAAACAAGATGATTGTTTAAGATTTACCTATTCAGCAAACTGTAAACAATTGGATTTCTTAGACCTCACAATCTACATTGAAGAAAATACCATCAAGACACGAACATTCTTCAAACCAACTGCAAAAAACAGCTTACTTTCATGCAATAGTTTTCACCCGCGCCCCTTAAGAGAAAACTTACCATATAGTCAGTTTTTTGCGCCTGAAAAGAAACTGCAGTGAATTAACTGAATATAAGACACAAGCCAAAGAACTAAGCTGTAAGTTGTCAAGAAGAAACTACCCAGCTAAAACAGTGTCAAAATGCCAAAAGAGGGTAAGGAATCAACCACGAGAAAGCCTACTAGAAACTACACAAAAAAGCCCTGACCAAGACACACCTACATGTGTTACCACCTACAGCATCGCGAGCAATGCAGTAAAAAAGATAATCAACAAAAACTGGCGCATACTAACTTCAGGAACATTGAAGTGGCCCAAACCAAGATTTTCCAACAAAAGAACAAGGAACATCAAAGATATATTGGTACATACACGACCGTTGGCACACCAACAAAACAGAATAACTAACACCTTGTGGAATATGCAACCAGTTACAGGCCACTATCTTTGTGGACAATGTTCAGTATGTCATCTGACGATACCGACAAAGACCATGCAACTACCACAAGACCTAATGTGGATGATGAGACAACATACAAATTGCAACACGTCTCATGTTGTCTATATGATCACATGTCCCTGCAGCCTCAGATATATCGGAATGACATTCTGGAAGGTTAAGCAGAGGATCTGTGAACATAGGAGTAATGTTAAGTGTAAACGTGAGACAAAAAAAATGAGCAGGCACTATATCGAACATAAACATTCTATTGATGACCTCAACTGGGTCATTACTGAAACGCTGACAGGGACAATCCACAAGGCTGAAAAAACCCTATTTAAAAAAGAACAGAGATGGGTACATTGTCTCAAAACAGATACTAAGGGCCTCAACGATAACATCCCCTGGCTTGGCATCAAATGACCCACAGTACAGACTGCACTCTATTGAAACATCTGTCCAATAGCTCACCCAGCCTCACAAGAACACAATTCTTATCGCGACCCGCTAAACACCTGCCATCAATGTTTCTCTCAATGAGAAATTCCATCCAGACTCTATTTGGTTGCTTTTGAAGAAAACATTATTTTGAAAGATTGTTTTGATCGTTCTCTGCAATGTCTTTTTATTGTATGCATCCACCACTTCTAGAATAGGAACGGATCACCCCCCTAAATGATCTATACACAGATTAATATATTTTCCTATGTGCACTAAACAAACATGACCTTATTTATCACTACATAAAAATTAATGTTACTGTAGCGAAAATTACAGGACCTTTAGAAAGCAATAACACTCAATAGATCCCAGAGAGTCTTTCTTCCATTTCCATACTGTCGAATACAAGATGATGACCTCACACGGGATCCCGCGTCAATCGGGATCCTGAGATCAGCACCAGCACAAGTCGTGCACAGCCCAAAGAGGAGGTATGGACAACGCAGGAAGGCACATTTTTGGAAGACACGTGAAGTATTTCTCATAACATATGGAAAGCAATTTGACTGCATCATGTTATTTTTGTCATTTCCTGAACTGATATGAGGCATTGCGCTCTCGGCGGCCCCGCAGAAGCCCAAATCGGGACTTCGTTAAGGTATTAGTGAGACCACCATTTACCTCATTAACGTATATTTAGGATAACAATGGATCGTTCCTACACTACTTGTTTGTTTATTTACGATTGATTGCACAAGGGACTTTTTTACTTTTCCAAGCGCTTTTCATCTATACGTAATACTAGCGCAACACTCCCCTCATCCCTCCGGACATCACACAAGCGTATTAGCGAAATAGGGAGCCACAGTTATGACACTCATATTCCGCGAATACCCCACAGACGTACCTACATTATTTAGACCGTGACCAGAGATATATTCTCACTATTTTCTGAACGTGACAAGTGAAATATCTCAAAACACACCTGTGGTAATAACCGCTTTACATGAATTAGATCAGGGTACTTATCAGTTATAAGCGACCACTTTTACTAAGAAGTGACAGGAGCTACAATGACACAGCTACCATTACACCACTGAATATTACAAGCAGCCCCCAAACAAACTACAGTTCACATAAATATAATGACTTGCCATTTAACATACTTGCTTACGCATTTTAAAGTATTTTAAAGATTTGCCATTTTCTTTAGTCTGCCAAACTTTCTACCTGTACTTAAGAAAATAAGTACTCGCATTTGTTCGTCTTTTTCTTTTTCTCTTTCTTTTTAGGTATTGCCAACCTATTTACTCTGATTTCCTTCAGAATCGTAAATTACCTTTTCTCACAACTATTTTTTAGGTTTTAGGTCCTGAAGAAAGCCCATCGACCCGTCAGGGGCATCCTTGGGGCTGAAACATGTCAACCTTAGATCTGGACACAAACAGTGTAGCGGTTTCATAATTAGGCCTTTTTGCACGAATTTCACCTTTTTTAAGAGTCTTCCCATACACCAGATAGCATAAAAGTGTTACTTCTAAGGTAGTATGAGAAAGATATTTTTAATATCACTACTCACTAGAGCACCTTGCACTATCAATTTCTGATCACTACTGTGAAATCCAGTGGTTCCCTCCAGGTGGAGGAAGCATTCAGAAAGAGACCCAATGATAATGCTGACACGTATTAAAAGAAAGGCGGAGAATCAAGATAAACCGCCCCGCGACCTGTTTACGTGAATGAGGGTTCTCTAAGTACCGACTTTGTGTACTGACGGATAGAACGATCTGGACCCTGGTTGCAGGTACAAGTGATCCATTCCCTATTGATTATGAATTATTGACAGGAAGCCAAATGGATAACAGCTTCTTCTAGCTCCCCCCTTGATTGTAACATAAGCCTGAACAAGCCACTTTTGGAAACAAGACGAAGAGAGCTAGTGCTAGCTGGTCCTGGAAAAGACTCCTTTCCCTGCTGTTTGTTTCATGTTTGCAGATGGAGCAGTGGGGTAAGGGAGACCTGCTGGAGAGTCATTGACACGAGAAGGGTTTGCTCAGTAGTTACATATCTTTTGAAACGGTGGGTGGTCCCATTAAAATTCTTTTTAAAAAAGAAGACAAAAAAAGCAGGCCCTGTTGCCGAGATCTGAGCGGCTACTCCAAGCAACGGATAATACGGCAACGTTAAACACAATGTCGCACAAACTCGAGACGCAATGCCAACTTTAAATCTTAGCTCTGTCCTGTTTTGCGTGACAATTCATTTTGCAATGGTCACTGCTTAGGTGAAAATATAGCCAAGTAACAAATAAAAGAACTTGTTAAAAAAGACTCAAACTCACACGACATGAACCCAGAAGGGAAACATCAAAGACGCAGCGGCCACGCTAATTAGAAACAGATGGCCCCTGTGCGCCGCTGCGCGCTCCCGTAAGGTGGATGCCGCCACACGCACCAGTGTGAGGAAAAGTGCAGGCCAATTCCAAAAGGTCATCTCCTAGACAGCGCATGCGCGCTGCGCTAGGCTTGAGCTAAAAACTAGCATGTATCAAACAAATACACAAATGTTAAAAGATTTTACTTAATTTGCAAGCAAACATATAAAAAGAAATCTTATTTTAATGCGAAGGATGGAGCAGTTCTTAATTCAATTCAGGCAGATCATCACCCTCACTCTATTCTGCTTGAAGGACTTGCACTGCTTCCATGAATCAATCTGAGGATACTAACTTAATTTTTATCCTCTAATTCCTTCACATTTCCAGAATGTTAAAAAAATTTCAATTTTACATTTTACCTCTTCATTTATCTACACATTATTAATCTGCTAATCTTATTTAATTTTTGAAGCAGTCGCTGAACCCTTGAGTAGGCTTCATGGACCCCCAAGGGTCCTTGGACCACAGGTTAAGAACGACTGATCTGGTATATCTAATGAATGCCTGCCATCTAGATATTGGAGTCTTGGAGCAGTCAGAGAGCGACGGGCAGTCGAGAAAAGTGACACCACATAAGAGGTGTGTATCCTAATTAGAAATTATACACAATTTGTATAGATTTTGTATATAAACATATCCATGCTTCTAATTTCCTTCTATTCAGGTGCCTGATAACAGTGTTGAGCCTTCTCCCTACAGGAACAGCTTCTGATTTTTCTTCAGAATTCCCTTTTCCACATGGGTTTCTCAATCAATCAATTAGGGAATTATAAGCGTGCTACTCACCCGTGAGGGTCTCAAGGCACTGGGAGGGAGGCCCTCCATTCAGCCGAAGAGCTAGGTCTTGAGAGTTTTCCTGAAAGTGTTCAGGGAGGGGGCGAGTCCGATGTCTGCCGGTAGCTCGTTCCAGGTCTTGGCTGCAATGTGGGAGAACGATCTTCCGCCTGCTCTGCGAATGCGCTGGGGTTTCCGCCAGTGCGAGGTAAGACGATCGCAGGTTTCTTTTGGGTACGTGGAAGTTTATTCTGTCGTTGAGGTATTTGGGTCCGTTGTTGTGTAGGCACTTGTAGGCGTGAGTGAGGTTTTTGAAGGTGATTCTCTTCTCCACGGGGAGCCAGTGGAGTCGCCACTGGTGTTGGCTGATGTGTTCGTGCCGGGGGATGCCGAGGACGAGTCTGCCCGCGGTGTTCTGTATTGTTTGGAGTTTGCGGAGTAGGCACTTGTTGATGCTGGCGTAGAGTGCGTTGCCATAGTTCAATCTGCTGGTGATGAGTGCATGGGTGACTGTTTTCCTCGACTCTGGGGGGGATCCATTTGAAGGTCTTGCGGAGCATGCGGAGGATGTTGAAGCAGCTGGAGGTGACGGCGTTGACCTGTTGGTTCATGGCGAGGGATTAGTCGGGTACGATGCCGAGGTTTTTGGAATGGTCTGTGGGGGTTGGGGGGCTTCCGAGGGCAGTGGGCCACCAGGTGTTGTCCGATGCTGAAGAGGTGGTTCCAAGGATGAGGACTTCCATCTTCTCAGCGTTGAGTTTTAGGCAGCTGTTGATCATCCAGACTGCCACTTCTTACATTCCTTTCTGGAAGTTGACTTTCACAGTGGTGGGGTCTTTGGTGAGGGAAAGGATGAACTGGGTGTCGTCGGCATAGGATACGATGTTAAGGTGGTGTTTTCAGACAATGTCTGTGAGGGGGGCCATGCAGATATTGAAGAGGGTCGAGCTCAGAGACGAACCCTGGGGGACTTCCGTGGGGGCGGAGAGGAAAGGTGGTAGCCTGATCCTCTGGCTTCTTCCGGTGAGGAACGAGCGGATCCAGTCTAGGGCCGTTCCTGGTATGCCAGCATTGTGTAGTCTCGCGACCAGTGTGCGGTGAGAGACGGTGTCGAAGGCTGCAGACAGGTAAAGGAGGATGAGGGCTGTGGAGTGGCCTTGGTCCAGGACGGTGCACATGTTGCGTGTGGCGGCGAGTAGGGCGGTCTCGGTGCTGTGGTTGGTTCGGAATCCGGATTGGGACGGGTCTAGGACGGCGTGCTGTTCGTTGAAACGTGTCAGTTCCCTGTTGACTGTTTTCTCTGCCACCTTGGCTGCGAAGGGGAGAAGTGAGATAGGCCGGTAGTTTTTGAGGTCGGTGGGGTCGGCTGTGCACTTCTTGAGCGGGGGCCTGACTTTGGCGCGTTTCCAGTCATCTGGGAAGGTGCCTGTTTTGAAGGTGGTGTTGATGATGTGTTGTGGTTGGGGTGCGATGGTGTCTACGGCTCTGTGGTAGATGTGCGGGGGCCAGGGGCCGGTGGGGGCCCCCGAGTGGATGCCTTTCATGGCCGCGGCGGTGTCCTTGATTGCAATTGGTGTCCAGTTGGACATGGTGGGCTGGCTGGTGTCTTGGGCAGGAGGTGGCTGGTTGAGGCATCTTGTGGGTGGTCGGTGAAGTTGTCGTAGAGAGTTCTGATCTTGAGGTGGAAGTAGGTTCCGAGCTTGTCGCAGAGGTCTTGGGATGGGGTGATGTTTGTGGTTTTGCTGCGTGGGTTAGTGAATTCCTGAATGGCACTGAAGAGTTCCTTGGCGTTGGTGGAGTTGGTGAGAATTTTGTTATGGATGAAGTTCCTTTTGATTGTTCTGATTCGGTTGTGGTAGTCTGTCATGGCATCCTTGTAGGTGGAGTAGTTATTGGTTGTCTTGCAGTTCCTCCAGTTCTTTTCCAGGCGTCTGCAGGTGCGCCTGGCTTCTTGGAGGTCGGTGGTGAACCAGGGGACTTTTCTGGGGCATTGTTTGTCGGGGTAACGTAGCGGGAGAGCTCGTCTGTGGAGTTGGAGATCCATGTGTGGTGTCCTCTGGCTGTGGCATTTGCATCGGATGTCCGGGTGTGAATGCCTCGAGAGAGGGCAGAGTTAAGCTGCATGTCGGTGACCTTGCTCTAGTTTCTTCATGGGGGCTGGGGGGATGGTCTTGGTGCCTTGGGTTTGTCGACGGTGAAGTGAACGTAGTGTTGGTCGGTCCAAGGTGGTTGCCTTGTGTGGCTAAAGTGGACGCTGTTGCCTGCAGTGGAGATGGGGTCGAGGCTGTGTCCTGCTCTGTGTGTCGGTGTGGTGATGAGTTGGTGGAGTCCGATGTCGGAGAGGTTATCGCGAAGGATGGTGGAGTTTGGGTCGCTGGAGTTGTCTAGGTGGAAGTTGAGGTCTCCAATGAGTATGTGGTTCATTGATGCGATGACGTGGGGTGCAATGGAGTCAGTGATGGTGGTGGAGAAGGGTGTTTGGGGGCCGGGGGGTCTGTAGAGGAGTGTTCCACAGAGTGTGGTCTTAGGGCTGGTCGGGATCGGGAAATGCAGGTGTTCGGCGGAGGGGAAGGTTTCACTGGAGGTGGTGAGGCGGAGGGTGCTTTTGTGGGCGATGGCGAGGCCTCCTCCTGGGTGGTAGGGGTGGTGCTTCCTCTGGATCTTGTATCCGTCTGGGATGGCGGTGTTGATGTTGGGGGCGGAGACGGCGTTGGTCCAGGTCTCCGTGAAGAAGGCGATGTCGATCGAGAGAGAGTCGAGTAGGTTCCAGATTTCCATGGCGTGTTTGTGTACAGAGCGTACGTTGAGGAGGATGCATCTGAGGATGTCGTCGGTGCTGGTGTTGGTGAGGGTCGGGCGGTGGTGAAAGTCCGGAGGCAACGGAGGCAGGAGAACTGGCCGTGGGTCATGTTTGGTGAGACCTGTTGGCAGTCTGTGGACCTTCCGGGGTTGAGTGCGAGGAGGGGGGCGGAGTCGTAGCGATGGAAGGTCGTAGATCCAGGGTTCTGGTCGTGGTTGGGTCGCAGACGGGCTTGCCTTAGGCGTGCATTCGGCGCGCCAACGGCGCGACCGCGCAGCGGCCGCCATTATGTAGGGGAGGGGGGAGCAGCTAAGAGGCGGGAGGCCGGATCGGGTGAGGACAGGGGAGCGGGGCCGCAGGGGCAGCAGCGGCGGTAACTGGAATCGGGGGGGAACGGTGAAGAATGGGCACTGAGATGTAAAGCAAATTAAAAGGAATAGACAAGACAATACCAAGAATTTACAAGACAATACCAGGAATTAACAAGACAAATACATTAATTAAGACACACGGCTAACGGAGGAAAAACTGACAGGCTGCGGTCTCGAACCTCTCCATGGAGGAGGCATGGAGGCTTCAACTGCAGTGAAATACAGCTGGAGCTGCTGGGGAGAGAGTATGCCCTCAACCAAGGGTCTCTGACTTCTGCCTATGTGGTGGGAAGCAGAGTGTCAAGTGGACAAGGTGTGTACATACTACAGGGCTTTGCGGCACCCCTGTGGTTTGGGTCCCTCCATTCATAGTCAAAAGACCTGTGCTACATGCACTAAGAAAATTACTCAGTTGTAATAGGCACCACCAGTAACATCCTTTATTTCGGCTTACACTTATATAAATTAAAAAGAATAAAAAAAACAAAATGCAGTCATATGCATTAACAACCTGCTCCACAAACCTTGATCTGCCACACTCCACCTCAAGAATTTTACACTGACTACTTATTCAGGTCATAATCAACTTCAACATACTAAGCCACACACAAAAATGCCTCTAAGGTATTGCATCTGCCTCCCTACAGTAAAAATCTCACACTCAACCTGGACTCCCTCAACACATTTGACAAGCAACGCCACCCATTCCCAGAACTGACTGCAAACCGAATGGAGACAGATATTTTCATTCATGGGCCCGTGGCTACCACTGAACTTAGGTGCCCATCACCACTCAGTGACCAAGTAAATCATCATGAATCCCCCCATGATGACCCCCAATTAATATGCAAGCTGTTACATTTCAAAAACTATAACATAACATTACAAAACATAGCATAACATAACATGTAAACTACTCACAATGTCTATATTGTTTCTCTGAAGCCGCCGAGAAGCAATTAAGTTATGAAGTGCTCACCTTTTGCACATAATAAACACGAAACATAAACAGATCAACTGAAACCACTAAATTATTATACAATTCACTCAACTACTTTAAGCAGTTTTGCCCAGTGCAAATTACTCCTTTCAAAAAGAAAGTTAATACATAATGAACATGACTATAACATTACGTGCCATATGTTGACAGGAGTCATAAACTAAGAATGATCCATTCACCTGGTAAGCACTATGTATATTATCACAACGATAGGATTGTGGTTTTTATAAAATGAGTGTGTACATCCCTATTAAAAAAGTTTGTAAAATAAAAATAAAAAACCCCACCATGGTTACGACAATATACTTTCAGCACAGAGGCTGAAAATTTATTTAGACACAAAAACACAGAAAAAAATAAAAAAATAAAAGGGAGGGAACAAAGAATTTAAAAGTTAAGCATGTTTTTGTTGCTAAGCTCCCAAGCAACATTGTTTACCACTGAGTAGAATATTATTACCAACCTCATCTCT
The DNA here is from genome assembly GCF_964204655.1 of Triturus cristatus. Taxonomy (NCBI): domain Eukaryota; kingdom Metazoa; phylum Chordata; class Amphibia; order Caudata; family Salamandridae; genus Triturus; species Triturus cristatus. The sequence goes on from NC_140592.1 coordinate 215,267,570, forward strand.
TCCTGTAGCTCCTCCTCATCCTCAGAGCTTTGAGGCACATATGTGATCTGTGTCGGAGGCCTTTTCCATCAACACCGGTGAGTGAGAGAGAAATCAGATGTCAAGAGGAACATGTTATTTGCTGGTTTTCTTACAGAATGAGAAGTCACAATTTTAATACATCTTTTTGACTGTATTCTAGACTTTTAATTCAAAGCTAGTCTACTAAAGGTATGACTTGGGATGGTTATGCCACCGAACAGTAAAATCAGGTTCGATTTCCAGAAGGATGACCGAACACACAATCATTTCCAATGAGATTTACTATTATGATTTTTCCTGCCAACTCATTAGTTGTGGATATCCAGAAAGCCTTCCTGAATGCTATTATTTGGTAGATCGATAAGGCCACCACTAATTTAAATAAAGTTTTATCAAAAGTCTGTGACCATGATAACACCAGTGACGCTATCATTATTTTTCATGCTATAAACTGTATTGTTTATTTTCTCAGAGTGGAGCTTCTGGGAAGACATGACCACTTCGATTTATTTTCACCGTGAGTCTTTTTCTAAACATAAATGTTTAGCAATATAAACTAGAGACATACACTGCTGCAACACTTGCATATCTAGTACCTAAACACTTTAGTTCTTTTATGTTTGTATGGCAATTTCCTTCCTTGCAAAATTGCTGTTTTAAACGTTCACAGTTCTCATAAAAACTCTGTTTGGATTGTAAGGATGAACCATTTTAAGGATTTTAAACAAATCGCTGAGGTATCCTGGGATTAAAGTTCAGAGGCTTTGGTGAGTAATGTTAGATGATGACGTGGAACAAAATGGATGTGCTTAAGGTAACTTAAAAAAGAGAAACCAATGAGGGTGAGATTTGCTATTGACCTTGACACTAAGTAGCAGAAATACAACAAACAATTTAAAACATTTCTATTGGAGGATGACCAAACACACTACCTATCATTGGACCATTTGATAAAGTAAAAGGAGGAAACCCAGGAGCCCCACAGTGGGAAGCTGTAATAGTACGATCAAAGGTGCATGTCTCTTTAATTGACACTTTTTAATGCCCTGCCTTACATCATCAGTGTATTTCTAAGTCACATTCATAAACATCTGTTGGTCTCAATGGCTCATGCTTAGTATAGACTTCTACACCTCACTTCCTTCCTCCAAGCATGCGACTGTTGTCGCTAGGAAGGTTTGCCACCTGAATCCTGGCTTCCTTATTCTGGATACTTCCGCAAACAATGCTTCGCTATAAAAAGCAGTACTGAAACAATGGTTATTCATGCCTGCTCAGCTTTCTGAAATGTAAGCCATATGCTGACTTTTAATGACTTAGAAGAAAATCAACTTGTCTACCATTTGCCAATCCTGTGTTTACTTTTTGTACTGTGTTTATACCATACTCTACAGCCATGCAAAGTGCTCAGACCTGGATTTTTGCACATGCAATATGCTTCTGATACCATCTGGAGGAAATTGTGCAGGCAAAACATGGCAGTGAGAAGGTTTATGTGCACAATCAATGGTGGTAAACACCGTCTTTTGAATTTATTCACAAATGCACATTCAAACGTTTGGAATCCCGTGTAAAAAAACACAACCTGTTACTGGACACAAACGCATTTCCTCAAGCAATTTTGGCACCCGACTCCACTGTGACATTCAGAAAGAGACAGTCCTGGATTGCCGCCGCTGCCACTGCTGCTTGCTAAGTCCCTGGTGGCACTCGACGTCCCAGGGAGCAACAAAACCAAAAGGGGGAGGGGACTTACCCCCTGCGCTTATAGCGTCACATCATCTCCCATGGTGCGGGACATCCTGATTTGTCACCGCTGCCACTGCTGCCTGCTAACTCCCTGGTGGAACTCAAAGTCGCAGGGAGCAACAAAACCAAAAGGGGGAGGGGACTTACCCCCTGCGCTTATAGCGTCACATCATCTCCCATGGTGCGGGACATCCTGATTTGCCACCGCTGCTGCCTTCTAACTCCCTGGTGGGACTCAAAGTCCCAGGGAGCAACAAATACAAAAGGGGAGGGGACTTACCCCTGTGGTCACATCGCCATGTCCTCGCCCTTCTGTGCCCGTCCGCGGCAGTTTGAGGCTGGGCTGGGCCCACTCTCTGAGGCCTTTGCTCTGGTGCCTCTAATGCCCCCAACTTAAATTGAAGTTGCTGAAGTTGCTAAGCCACTCCTTGGAAATTTGGTCCTACAACTGAGAGGTACTGTTTATTGTTTATAATTTATAATCCTAATTAGTGCCCGCCCTCCTGCTCCAGGTCCCTTGTTTGTGTAGGCTCGCTGCTGCCCTTTTGTCCTTCAGCTTTAAGGTCATCTACCGTGATCATGGGCCGGAAAATAGAGGCTGACTGTGGTACAGTTTCAACCCACTGGTAAAACCTACCTCAATTGATCGGATGCTGGAACGGCCCATTAGTGCCATCAGTAATTAAATTGCCCAAACAGAGCGAAGGCTGTCTGTAAACTCGGATGGTACTAGCGTGGGTTTACCTGATCTATCCTCTTGCCCCCCTCTGGACATGCCCATAGTGTCACCCAAAACAGTGCTGTTCCTCTTACTATCCAAGGTCATGTAACGAACTGTGCGGCCACTCCTCCCACAGCTACTCCACCCTCTTCTTCCAATGTGGTGAACAGTAAGTCTCTGCTTACCACATTACCAAAGAGAACTAAACGTGGCAAGGCTCAAAGCAGATGGTTAGCCCTCTTTGAGCCCCTCCTGAGACTTCACAAGTGTCTGAGAATGAGCCTGTAACTGTTTTAACGTCAAGCTCAGGTGCTCCAATTTAGCTTCATTTTCACAGGAAGACAAGTTTTATTTCATCAGTTCCATCAACGACCTTGTGGTCAGTCATTTACAAACTTTCTCAGAGAAATTGTGCTCAACGACTAACACTGTACTTTCCCCCCTGGGTTCCCGATTGGACAGTATTGAGACCAATTTGGCTGCACTTGGTACCGGCCTCTTAGACCCTGCTGAAGGAATTACATCCAACACTCCCATCAGGCACCGAACTGTGAATAATAGCCTTGATGAACCTTCAGTAGAGCACATTTCACTAACACAGGCCCAGTTTGTTCTTCGCCACCCACTAGTCCATGCAGACCATTCATGTAATAAAAATACTCTAACCAGGCAGAAAGTCTACAAATTTCCCTAATACCACGAGGGATATAGAAGGTTGAGTTATCCCAGTACAGCCGCAGTTACAGACACAATTCCCAGTTATTAATCTCCCTCCAGCTGCATGCCTGTACCTGGCTGTACTGATAGCGGTTCCCTCATTAAGCCCGGACCAGCACGAAACTTATGAGCACCTCTTTAACAAAACTTTAGATTGGCTGGCACGATATAGATGTATGCTGTTTTGGCATGCCAAGGATCTCTTCCAAGTAAGAAGATGCGCATGGATCGGGCCTAATCGCATGGAACACCGGGGAAACTATATTGTGATAAATTTTAGTCTTCCAAACCTGGTACACCAACTACTATTTAATGTTAGACCTAGTAACTTGCAAGAGCCTCCTTTTCCCTGGTCCCGCTAGGCTTTTTTTTATAGGCCTCCCTCCCATCTTGGGCAGTGCCCACGCAATGTATCTCTAAATCGTAGCGCACATGTCACAAGTCTAACTACCTCCCATGGGACCGTTAACACACACTCAGATAATTCTATACAGACAGACATAGTTAGTTTGCTGCCTTCCAATGCACCGGCTGTAGCTCAGGTTCCACTGCATGCATCTTCTGTATCATGCTCTGTACCCACATCTTACAGATTTGATGCACTCTCCAACTTGGATTGACTCACTGGTCCTAAAGCAGTTTTAACATCTGCTACTGCTGGTATTACACCCATGATTGATAAATCTCTAGTAACACCTCCTGTTACCCCCTATATAAGGCCCACAGCAGATGTATCTCTTATTCTGCCTACGCAAGATAGAATTCTTTCTGTCCTTAGCTAGAACGTGCCATGCCTTAAAGGGAAGATTAATAACGAGGACTGGAGGGCATTTGTTCCCAAAGTATGATCTAATTCTATTGCAGGAGACCTGGCTGACTGTTGCTCCGTATTTTGAGGGTTACGCTTGTTATTCAAGTCCTGCTATTCATTCTCCACACAGCCGCGTAGCCAGAGATTTAGTTATCTGGGTTAGCCTACGTTTGCAGCTGGAGGTATCACAGGTTAAATCTGGTTCCTCTTCCTTTTTAGCGTTAATAAATCCATCCCAAAGGCTAATATGGTTTTTTATTTGATACATTTCCATAACAATGATTTTATTAATGCTAGTTGCACATACTATAATACCCTGTTCAATTTTATATCTCATTTACAAACTAAGGCTGATAACCGCCCTTTTTTGTGTTCCCTTTTTTCTCTGTGTGATTTTAATGCAAATCTCAGAGGGGGCCTCAGGACACAAGACATTCATACGAAAGGACGCTGCATTATGCAGGACACAAGGGGGGCAGAGCTTCTTAAATATCTTACTGCACACGGTCTGGTTAACTTACATGATACCTTAGGGGGAGCGAGCAACACGTTAATGTCGTTTAGAGGGGTGGGGAAAGCATTCCTTATAGACTATCTGTTCATAAGCCCCGAATTTTTTTACCTTGGTTTTCCAAAGGAGAGATCCTGCCCACAGACTGGGGAGATCACAATGCCTTGAGCGCCACTATGCTTCTACCACTTAAGGGACTAGCCCGTAATAGTAATCTAGCTTCTGCTACGCAACATTCTTCGGATGGCTTGAGACTAATTTGGTGCCTGAAAAAGCCCGAAGACTCATTAGCAGCCTTACTTAAGTCACACCTCTTTTACTGTTTAGCGGAGAATGAATAAGACTCAACGGCCTTACACTGTAATTGGCTAATATGCATAATTAGGGAGTCCATGCTCAAGCTACACTTCGTACATCGAATATGGACCCAAGATGGTTCGATGTGGGCCTGTTCGCAAGCAAATAGGAAGTTGAGGCAAGCTCTAAACGCATGCACCAGGATCAGGAGTGAAATTTCCCCGGCACGATCTGAGTAGAAAAACGCACTCATAAACAGGAAGAGGGAAATATACAAACAAGATTGGGGGCATTTGTAACATGCTTCCCGGGAAAAGGATAGCAAATCCTTTTGAGACTTAGTAAAGCATATTAGAGCTAGGAAATCCCTTTCTAACCCTCTCCTGCAAAATAACATCTTAGGCGCGGACTGGATTACCCACTTCGCTTCTATCTACCACATTGTGGACGCACCTAATATGTTAGCTATCCTCCACAATAGACTGCAGAATTCCCCCTCACTTTTATTAACAGTACAGGAAGTGAAGCTGGCTATCCAACATAACAAAGGTGGTAAAGCACCAGGCCCAGTTGGGGTACCTATGGATCTGTTGAAATCCATGACCGAAAAATGGGGTCCCCTTATTAGTAATACATTTAATACCTATTTATCAGTTACTATTCCCTCCTCATGGACTACCGCAACGATAGCACCTGTATTTAAAAAGGGGCACCATATGTTGCCTAAGTGCTATCGGCCTATCCCTCTCATCGACAGTACTATCAAAATCATTGGAAGAGTCATCTATGACCGCTCGGTTAAATGGCCAGCTGATAAGGATAAACTCTGCCCCTTTCAATTTGGGTTTCGGCCGAAATTAGGGACTAACGAACAATGTCTTAACCTGGTGCTGACTATTTATAAATACACGAAGGCCAGGTGCTCCCCTGTTTACTTAGCATTTATGGACTTATCCACTGCCTTTGATTTAGTGAACAGAACCAAACTTGCGTTAATGTTGCTGGATAAAGTAGTGGACCCCCTTTAGTAAAGGTTCTGTATTGTCTACACTGATACCTCTCAGGTCGAGTCCGTTTAAACTCTTACGGGGAGCTCTCTTCTGATTTTCATTGAAGAGTGGAGTGAGTCCAGGGTGTATAATGGCACTCTTATTATTTATTTTATATATTAATGATCTAACAGCTCGTTTATCCCATCTAGATATACCTAGAATTGCAGGCTCCCTAATTCCTGCCTTACTGTATGCTGACGACGCGGTATTGATAGCCCTTACTCCAAATACACTGAGACATCAGGTGGATTGTTTCTCCTCTTTCATGTACAAACTCAACTTAAAAACTAATTATACTAAGTCACACATCATGTCTTGGGGTCCGGGCAAACTAAGGTTAAATAAAATTAGTTTCAATGGGCACGATTTGATGAGTGTTGATAACTTTTGTTATCTAGGGTTAACCTTTAGTTCATCGGGGTCGTGGGATTCCCATCTTGCTCAGGCCAGCGCTAAACTAAATAAAATCGCCGGCACAGTTTGCAATCTTATCAGACCAGATATTCGGGGGACTGTGTTCCCTCCACTGAAGGAATATACTTCGCAATGCATTAGCGCAGCCACCTATGGTGCAGGAGTTTGGGGTTTTACTAAATGTTGTTCCTTACAGGTTGAGGAAAAACGCTTTTGTGACGGTTGCTGAGCTTACCGCCGCCCACCTCTAGTTTCATTACCTACTTCGAGTTGAACCAGGGCTTTATCGAAGACCAGATTCAGCTGGTGCCACTTTTATTATGGGTCAGTATTTGATTGAATCCAGCAGCTAAGCTTTGTAAAGACAGAATATCTGATTGCCTGACGTTGCATAAGGCCTATTCCATACCGTGGTTGAGTTATACATGGGACACTTTTGGATCCCTCGGTGTATCCTCTTGGTTTACTGATCCCAGTTGTGTCCCCAAAAATATATAGTGCAAACATTAGACTGAAAAACGAGTTGCTACACCCTTGGTGTTGCATTATTGTAGTCTTTTACATAAAGACGAATCCCCCTTATCTTCATCTTTGGACTTGTCAAGATGGGAGTGATTCAGAGCAGGGCCAATCCATTTGTCCTTATTCTTAAAAAAAAAAATAGAAAAATAGACCCAGAGGGAAATACAGTTTGCACTTGTCCTTGTGACAATAACTCTGCACAATCACTATTGAACTTTATATTTTTCTGCAATTAGCTCAGCCTAGCATGAAAGCACTTTTTAACACCCCTGTTATGGTGGCTAGGTTTCCGACATTGTAGACCAGCTCTTCTTTATTTACAATTTCTGAGTTTACCTGAAGTTGTTTTCAATGTCTGTGCCTTTTTGAAAGCAGCCATTAGGGCTAGAAAAACCATGTTAGGTTAATCTACTAGAATTATGGTTTAATATTTGAAGCTTGGCTGAGAGGTTTTGCCTAATTTTGGAGGATAGTAGGAGCGCATAGCGGACCCGATAGGTTTTTGTTCTCTCTTCTTCACCATCATTCCTTTAAAATCACAGCCATTCTCCATATGAGTGTAATGGTGATTTAAAATTTGATTATGACTTGAGGAATTTTAAAGCTGTTTATATACACATATCCTTTTGATCTGTTTTTAATGCAAGATATATATATTTTTTTATTTTATGTGTGTTTATGACTATGTGCAATATTTCTATGTACTTTTATGGTATACCTCCAATTAGACCGAATATATTATATTGATTGATAGAAACAAATCAGTAACAATTCTGTATTTAGGTGCCCCCATTGTGCACATGAATCAATATAGTTTTTAGGGAAAAAAAAGTCTTATTTGGTTTGTTCTCTACAGGGAAATATATTTTTCTAAGAGGAGGCACGTTCTCTCCATGTAATCTGGAAGTATTTGGTTGTCCTTCACACCACGTTTACACAGTTATGTAAGCCTTCGCTGATGCTGATTTCAGATGTGTAAATTTGATGTGTAAACCATTGAGAAGGTTTCTGGATCCACCCAAAGTTTGGGCTTTGTGGTTGTTCACTACCTTCGCAATGAATAGACACCTTGACAGCACTCATTTTCCCAACCCTAGAGCTATACTTCGTACTTCGGAAACTGTCAGCACTGGTAGATTTACCACTCTGTTAATCTATGTAAGTAGTTTCTGAATCAAATTCATGGGATCTTGGCTCACAGATGAGTTTTATGTATTGTTAAGTTCAACATAGGTGCACACAATTATGTGACTCAGGCCCACGAAGAGGATAGACAGACCCAGAACCACTTTCAACTCCGACCTCTCTGTATGTCCTCTTGAAAGGATGCAGGTATCGCCGTACTTGCGAGTATAGTGAAAAGCATTGTCAAAAATTAAAACTCCACTGGATTTGGTCTCCCAACTGTTCCCTTATTTCTAAAAGTATTGTCTGTTGAATTGATTTGTTAAAATAATTAATTACATTAACATTTATCCATTCATTTATTTATGTAGACGATTTCTCTTAGCGCAAGACAGTCACTTCAGAGCCCTGGACATGCAGAACATGAATACAGATTGGAGAAACCTAAACTAGCCTTGGATATTTATAAACAAAATTGAGGGAACCTAAACGGGCACCGATGAAGAAGGTTCAGGTGGATAGATGGTGGGCTATGCCAGCAAATAACTCATTATGTGAAACAACCAGTATCTAAAGTGGAAATAATGGTGCAGGACAGAGTAGATTATCCCTATCCATCATGGCTTCCTTACAACCTCCCTCTTCCTGTTAGATATTTCTGGCTTACAGCTGGATAAGACATTTTGGAGTTGCGTCTCATTACCTCACAAATCCTCTTTACTAATTTCCTGAGTTTTTAGGCTTCTAACTTTTGGCTATCCGTCCTTCCCTTACAGGGTATCGGGCACTTCTGGCTACATATCTCGCTGTATATGATTAGCTAATTCTGGCCGGGCATACCCTTGTTTAACTATTTCAGTCCAGCAGTTTTAAACCAGATAATCTAGTTTCTATTCTGCTAATTTGGTCTAGCATTTATTAATAATTAAAGGCTATAGAGAGAACAGGTCCAGACAACCGGTTTCACATCCCAATTCTTTTTTTATGTCTTGCGGCGTTTTCTGTCTTGCATATATGGTAAATCTTTCCTGAGTGTGCCTTCTGTAATATGTTACACTAAGGATAGACAGTAGTCCCTCTGCAAATGAGGGACTTATGTACAAGAAGGTAAAGCGGCCGTCCCAGTGTCATCTGGTAGGAATTCCCTTGACGCAAAATCTGAAAACGAATCGACTTTGTTGGAAGGGTCATTGCCCTTTAGGGCTAAGTTGACATTTTGGGGGACTACTGTTGTTAGCCAGACCACAGAAATCAACAACAATTGCATGTTCACCCAGTGGTGGTTGAACAATTTTCATTGTAGGGGTGCTACCATCAATGTTACATCACTGTGCTCATTGGCATTCTGAAAAATCCAAGCATCATACAAAGAGCAAGTGCCACAACTGAACCACACACATTCAGAAAGAGATTGGTAAGGATGTGATATATATAGCTAGTGGTGAATTTTGGAGCACACTGTCACAAATTTATTACTAAATCATGGTGTGGTAGTACATTGTCATTTACAGGCAGCACGTTTTCCATTGAACTGAGGACTACATTTGCACAGACAAACAGTTTTACTGATAAAACAATAAAGCACACAAAGGATAATGTGTGGAAATCGGGTTTCAACAAATATTTGTAATTTGCGCATCGACTGGTAAAGTGTCTTGATTTGTTTTGATCCTATTAAAATCTTTGTTTCCATCACACTTCATAATTACAAAAAGCACTTTATTTGTGCTTTCATAACTGCTTATTTATTTTGTAATATTTGTACAGTTCATTTAGAGGTATTTAATTTTTTGGGTGTGTTTATATAAAACGACATCCTACAGCCTTTTTCTTTCACGCCAGTAAGCTTGTCACATATTTCACTTTACATAATCCTCTCACTTGGTGGTCAGAGAAAGAAAAGTAAACCTCAGTCTCCAAGGTACAGGAATAAGCAGCAATTTGTCAGAAAACTAGCCTGACATTCGACCTCTGCCTTTGACCCACCGCAAATGTGACGAGATAAAAACACAATTTATAGTCATCCTTAATGTTCGCTCCCCTTCGGAATTACAGCATGGTTATTTTGGTGGTGGTGCAGAACTCCCCTCACCCCTACTTCCGGCGCCTATGTTCACTCAAAGGCCACAGTTGTTCATCGCAGCGTCTGCCCCTGCGAGGGCATATTTTTGGCAGGACGGGGCGGGCACGTAGCCCTCCCTAACTGTGTGGTACCTGTTCTGTGTATATGAGGAAACCCCACACCCTGCTGCCATCTGCCAGTACCTGTTCGTCGTGTAAGCGAGGCTTGCTAACATAGAACCCTCCTCTAATATACATGCCAACGCCAAGAGGGTTGTTGCCATTGTCAAAGCTTGCTTTTAAATCGCCCATGACGTATCTACGATTCAGCCGCTAGAGGGCAATATTTTCTTACTAAATACCTAGATCTTCTCTTTATTCATGTTCTGCGCGGCGCCTTCAGATAAAATACTCAGAACACAATTTACTAACCCATTATAAGTCGGGCATGATTTAATATCTGTTCATAGAATATCCGTGTCCTGTTTGGATGCAGAATACTTTATCATGAATGGCTTATCGCTGGGCCTTGTTCATTATTTTGTACATCAGTAAACTGTAATAAAAGCTTCAACGCTGCCACTGAATACAATTTTAAAAGGAAAATAATAAAGCGCAAGGATGCAGACACACACTCAATGCGCATGGATCAGAAGCACCCTGAAGATGCCTTTCAGTTTAGAACAATTGCTTGACGAATTCTGGCGATTTAAAGAAAAAATGCAAAGTGAAGCAGAACCTCTTTCTGTCTCGTGCAGATTTTATGGCTGCCTCAGGGTGATTTGATAGTGTCTTCCATCAGCGGTTCCCTTATGCTGGGCTTCGGTGTCTCGCGCCCAGCTTCAAGGTTAAAGGGTGGGTTGAGAGGAAAGGTGGAGGAGGGGGGGGGGGGGGGGGGGAGGGTTATGGCAACGAGCTTCGCTGTATTAAATACCAACAACTGCAGAGCCCCACAGTTTTCTTAGGCTCCTGCTGTCGGTGCTGCTGCCCAACCGAATGCCAGGGTTCCCCAATTACAGGGTTGCCTACTTTCCTCCCATGCCTCTTTCTACCACCACCCTTTACTTCTTTTCTCCATCTCACTTTTGCATCTTCTTTCTTCATCCGTGCCTTCTTCTGCCTTAAACACCACGGGGCTCATTTATGAGCCCCTGCGTCAATTTTGCGCCACCGGTGCGTCACTTTTTGTGATGCACCAGTGGCGTAAAACATGCGCCATGGTGCACCATATTTACGAAGTGACGCATCTAGGTAGATGCGTCACTTCGTAAACCCCTGCGCTACATTATACCTGCGCCAGGTATAATGTATGCAGGGTGGGCGTACCCCCGCAAGAAGGGGTCGTAAGAGTGGTGCAGCAAAATCTATGAGATTTCGCTGTGCCACTTCTAGGACACCAATGCGTCAAAACCTTACGCCTGCCTCATGGCAGGCGTAACGGTGACGCAGGCCCTTTCACATGGGGCTTGCCCCATGTGAAAGGAACATTGGTGGAGTTGCGTCAGGCTTCCGACACAACTCCAGCAATGCGCCACTTTTTGCACTGACAGATACGTCAGTTATACTGACGTATCTGTCCTTCCTTGCGACATGATGCGTCATATTGTAAATTTGACGCATCGTTGGTGTCGCAAGGAGAGTGCACTGAGAAGTGGCACATCGCTGCTTTCACGCAGCGATGCGCCACTTCTCGTAAATGAGGCCCCCCGTTTCCCTATTCACCTCACCCTCCTTCATTCTCCCTCTTCTGAGCTTCTTTTTTGTGGGCCTGGGACATGATTTGTAGATCAGAAATAAGTCCCGTTTCCCAGTGCTGGAGTTAGAAAACTTTTACGCTGGAAACCCGTACATTTGGGGTCAAGGTGGAGCAGAGGAAAGGTGTGGCAGAGGAAAAGGGTGGAGTCAGGAGGGTGGAGCTTGTAAAGCAGAGTCTGACAGTCAACAGATATGTTAAAAAATCTGCTGCAAATAAATTGGCAACAAGGACAAATGTGACAGTAAATCTGTTCTACCATACTTAATAGATGACGAAGAGGCAGCATTGGAAAATATATTACATGTATGGTTAAGATGCCTGCTGAAGAGATCTTTGTGTGCCCGGCAATTCTGAGGGATTATAATAGTGGTGAGATGACTTTGGTGGTTGGTGAGGTTCTGTGAGAGTTCTGTGTTTTGTCCAGTCACAGTTTTGACTCAAAGTAGCATTGAGGGTTAATGCCACTGCTGCAAAACACATTATTGTGTAACTTGCAGATCACTGATTTGTATTTTATGTATCTAGGTAATTGGGTTACTACTTTGGATACTGAGATCATTTTGTTACTTCCAGGTCATAGGCTGTCATCCTAACATAGCACAGTGATCTATTTACCAGCATCAAGGAGTTGCATGCAAACTGCAAATCATGGCCTTAGAACCATAGTTTTTTCATTGCTCTGTTTTTATTATAAGATTGCAAAGAAGGGTCCATATGAGAAGTAATAAAACTTTGCTAGTACGCACAACCCCAATCACTGCATTACATATAATATCCTGACTTTGTGTTTTTCCCGTCCATGCACGCTTAAATTATAAGGCTGCTATGTGATTCCTACACCTTATAACCGTCAACGTCTTACGGAACATACACACAGATAAATCTTGTATTCTTACAATGCAGGCACATCTCTTATATGGGGGATGAATAAGTCAAAAACCTGCCTCCAAGTCATAGTTACTCTAAAGCGCTTGTGTAGTGATGAGTTATGTGCCTTTGTTTCCTTCCATTGCACTGTCAAATAGGTGTTAGGTGCCAGATGGCTCGCAGTTAGAATGATATGTGAACAAAAGAAGGGCCGGTGGCCCTTAAAGTCAGGCCTTTGTTTTGGGTCCAGCTAGAAGTGAAAATAAGAAAGCTCCTTTGCCGTCTGCACACTTTTGCTCTGATCAAAAATGCAGACAACATGCAAGCACTGCTGAGTTATGTCCTGGTGTCAGAAAATGACATCACCAGGACAAATTTACCAAAAATTTCCTGGGTCAGCCAGATCTCAGATTTGGCCCAGAAACAGCGACTGGAACTGGGATCTGGTGGGATCACCTTACTTTCTAATACTGCTGCTTCCCAAAAATGAGTGATTGTGCCCGCTACTGACAAAAATTGAAGAAATTAAGTACTGCAGTAACTACTGTTCAACACCCAGTACAGGCAGGGCGGCTATCCTGCGCAATGGCTCTGGCTCAGGACTTCAATGGGAATCTCAGTGTCAAAAAGCTAAAAGTGCAAACTCCATTGAATAACTTCACTATAGCAAACGGATTCGGGCATGCCCAATGAGTAGGAGCATGAGCGATGCTTTAACCTCGGAAAATAGGTACATATACTACAGTGGCTTGCAGTTGTATTTGTTTATTTATTGATATTTTCATTAATTTATTTTTATTCCTTAGTAAACAGCTGGTAGCTACTTAAGACCACGTTAAAGAGGGCTGATAGATTCTACGCTGAACAGCCGCAACATGTAGGGCAAAAATGAGTCAAGAGAATAAAGTGATACATTTCAGTTATTACTATAACTAGGGTGTAAACTAAGATGCATAATCGTCTGACTTTTGAAAGTTTTTATCATTCTTACCAGTCTTCATTGTCCAACCTGTCACAGAAAAAAAATATTTAGAATGATAATAGTGCCAAAAGTTATAAACAACACTATTAAAGCATGGTTGATTAAAGTATGACATACTTTTATTTTTCTTACCCGTCTCTGCATTCTCTTGTTCCTGAAACAAGGACATACCATTTTTAGTTAGTAAAATTAATTCAGCATTTCTTTTTCATGCAACAATATGATTTACTCAATTCACTATTTGCAAGTGCACACATAAGAACAAGAGTCCTGAATTTGGGATTGCTGGATGAAATAATGTAACTTGAGTACATGGTCTCTCAATTATTCTTGCCCCCATAATGAATACACAACCTCAATGGGTTGAAACATCGAGACAGTATGCAAACAAATCCAGGCAACTATACATCAAAATTCATGATACATATATAAGGGCCAAGCAGACATGAAATAGAAAAATGCACATCCTTTATTGTTATATCTACAGATATCAGAAACGATAATACACAGGTATTCATAAAATCATCAGAATTCCTGGCAATTTAAAATCATAATGCAACAACACAATCAAACCTTCAATCAAACAACCAATCACACAGCACATATAGACGTTGGTGCATGATATTGTCAAGAATTGAAATATCCAACTTTCCTAAATCGAGACTAAGATAGACCAACAAATCATCTTGTTAGGTCACATAGGAGCATGCACCAATGTCTGTACATGATGCCACTTATATAGTCTTATTGCCCTTGTTGGTTTGCTACCTACAATGGATTTTCTTCTCTGTTTCTTTTTTTGTTTGTACACAACTTCTTCATTAATTGCACTTTTGTGTGAACACCAGGAGCACTGAGCACAAAATAACTGCAGAAAGAAGTGCGCTTAAATCTTTAGTGAATGTAAAGCTTGATTATTCCAGACCAACATGACCAGGTCGGCTGGGAAAGTGACCCTAGGTATATGGAATGGACCTGCATGGTTTAATCGAATGAAAGAAAATGTGGCTAACTGCACATTCCTGTACAAAGCAAAACATATGAAGTTTCCATATGCATCAGCTCCACCAGTTGTCTATATGAGGGTCTCTGCCAAATAAAAGCCAAACAAGGAAGAGTAAAGCTTGTAAGAAATGAGAAGAAACATTTGTATGAGAGTTTTATGAATGTCCAGAACTATCCTAAATTCAGGAGTTTTAGTTAAGAAAGGTGCGAGAGAATGTTATATTATCGATTGTTGAATGTATGAATGGATGCATGTGTCCAACTCTTAAAATGAATGTGCAATTATTTAAGTATCTGGAGTAGGTAGGGAAAGTACAGTTTTATGATTAAATACATGTTTAAATGATTCCGAAGAACTAACAATCGTATTTAATGAACTGACTTTAAAATAATACTACTACCACCAAACTAACACTATCTCATCTTCTTTTCCTCCTGCTGCAACAACGGCGGCTACTTCTTCAACTGCTACTATTATCGTTAGTACCAAAAAACTAAAACTACTGCTACTACTAATATTACAAATTAATGATATGTCATCTTGTTTTTCTACTACTGCAACTACTACCACTAGGACTGTTCCAGTGCTTACTACTATTGCAATTACTACTCCTACCAAAACTAACACTACCTTATTTTCTTTTACTAAAAGTAATACTATTATTATTACAACTGCCTTCAAACCAACTACAACAACATCTTCGTTTACTACTACCCTGCTACCCTGATTACTAGTCAGAAGCTACATTATTGTCTCTGTGCAAACAGAAGTTTGGGATCTGGATTCCGACTAATGCACTAATCACTGCACCACCCACTATTCTCCCGCGGCAAATTCCTGATGACCAATCCTGCCAATATTTTTACTGGAGGAAAAAGTGTGCTAAATGCCAATACATGTGGAATTTGATGTTTAGGTGGTATTTCCTAATTTTTCAAAGGAAAACTCAAATCAAGAGGTATGTATTGCGCCAGATGAATACCACACCCTGGGGTATGTTTTTTTTATTGGGTACAGTAAATACCCCACCCTTTAACCCTGCCTTGCATTCTAGGCTAGAGGGCTAGATTGAGCTACTGACTGCTAGACTCCCCCAACCACCAAAACTAGCATCACCTCATCTTTTTTTATTACTACAACAAATGTCACTTCTACTAAATCTATCACTATTTCTTTTTGTTTTTCTACTACTTTATAGTTAGCACAGCTGCAGTTCTAACCTGCATCATACGCGCGTGCATACATCCACGCCAGTGTGCTGTCTCTAGCATACCCTACTCCCTTCAGCGTTGTCTAGGTACTTTATCTCCATCCCCTGCACTCTGTGTCAGCTGAGAGCCACTATAATTCCACTGTGCCCAATATTGTAGTTGCTCACCTGTCTCCATTGAGGCGCCGCAGCCCATGGCTGTTCACCAGCGAGAGATTAGAATCCACAGAGCGGCTCCTTCTGGATCTCCGGAAGGCGCAGTGTCTTCCCACAATATGATTTTGTGTTTTTAATGCTGCTGTTCTTAAGCATGAGGTCAAAAGTAGGGATTAGCTTCAACGGATTATACTTCAGATCTTTAAGATAATGAGGGCTGAGGCTAAGAGAAGCATCGTAGGAAAAAGCAAAACACTTATAAATATAGCATAAGCTTCTCCTGAATGACAATGCAGATCTCTGTGATCAGAAACCTGTGGGTGTTGGTCCCCCAGCTCCCATAAGAACAATGCATTCTCTGCCGGATGTGATCTTGATTCATAAATTTATTCATACACATGCTTATCAATCATTTTGTATCTCCTTTCTGGCTCCTTCTCATAGACGTGGTAAACATGGAACCCTAGAGTGCCCCCAGGGCCTTTTAATTCAGGGGTGCTATACAGAGATTCCCAATGCGTGTACCTAAACCATGTTAGCCTGTCCCGCCACTCACAAGCAAGGACTTTTAGTACAAAAATCTGCACTCAAGCCAACCACTTCGATACAGAAGAACATCAGTGCACCACGCTGTGAATTTCTCCAACAATAAATAAATATTTGACCCATGATCTACTAACAGAGCACAATGCTCTTTGACATATTTCTTTGCCTGCTTCATTTCGCAATGTACTCAAATCGCTTGGTGACAGCATAACCCTAGTTCCACTTTCCTATTATCCAGACAAAGGCACTGCTCTTTCTTTCTCTCGGTCTCTCTCTCTCTCTTCCTCTCCAAGGCTACCAAAGCTATCTATTTATATGTAATCAGGACAAAAACAGGATTAAGAACAGACGTCAGATATCTGTTTTATAAAGGCAGCTTGGTTTCTGTACATAAGGATTGCTTGTTTCATGATTTCTACTACATCTGCTAGCTATTTAAAAAAGAATTGTAGTATTTGTGTATCGCAAACCTAGTTTCACAGGCAGTGGAGCACTGTATACTGGTAATCAGAAATACAGTGACAAGCCATGACATAAGGGTGGGGTGTGAGATAGCATTCAAGAAGATACTGAGTTGCTTCTGGAACAGATTAGAGTCTTACGATAGGTTCTGATCAGGAGATTTTTGTAGATTCTCCTTGAACGGCAGTAGGTTATCTTTAAACCTCTGCTACTCAGATAAGTCGTTCAAGGTCCTCAGGCAGGTTACTGTTCTCCGTTGTGTTTTCTCTTGCTCCTCTAACACACCTCCATCTCTTTCCTCTTATCCTTGTTGGTTATTGCTGGCCCAATCCTCTGTGTTTATCAAAGAACATACACATCTTCCAGATACCCATGAATCAAGGGTGGT
This sequence comes from Triturus cristatus, assembly GCF_964204655.1. NCBI lineage: Eukaryota > Metazoa > Chordata > Amphibia > Caudata > Salamandridae > Triturus > Triturus cristatus. The sequence continues at coordinate 215,284,944 of NC_140592.1, forward strand.
GTTAGGGGGACTTGATGAGGGACACACAATAGGATTGCTGTATTGTGGGATTACCAGTTATTCCATGGGGGATGACTTAACTGTAGCCTACATCTGAGTGGTCTTCCAAGTAGTGGCAGCTGGATGTAGCGATACCTTTTCCTAAATCATCTCAGTAATCTGAGGTGTCACAGCAAGAGCCACTCCATCTCTCAGGAAGTCACTGTCTAAATTATTCATCTGTTCTAACTTGAAATCCAAAGAAACTATTTCTATTAACTGTTGGTGGAATTTAGAATGTCACAACCACAGATTGGACAGAGTTAATCTGAACTTCCTACAGTTAGAATTTAAACGTGATCAACTGTGGTTACCAATTTTTTATCTCACAGTGCTATTGTTAATGCAACTATGTCGTCACAAGACTAAGTGTTTTGATGAATTTCATCTATTTTATGAGTTATTATCCATATATTTCAATCCAATTTTATTAGGATATTTTGTTATCTCTTACTATATTATAATTTTGTCTCAACATGTACTTGATATCCTTATTACCACCTTCTTCTTTTTAATTCCCTTTTTTCTACTTCTAGCTTTCTTTCTTCTTTTCTATTATAATATCACTCCATGTATTGCCTTTTTGATGATTTATTAATTTTGACTTTATTTTATTTCTGTTTATTACTGTGCACATCCTACTATGTTGTTGACTATATGACATACTGGCTTATGTTATGATTCATTGTTTTGATTCTTCAATTAAAAAAGAAAAAAGTTATTCATCTGAAGATACAGGCTGTATGGCCTCTTAGGAGACTTTAGATTCAGCGTGGGCAAATGATCCTCCTTCTATCAGTTTGCCCAGTAAAGGTCAATTTGTAATTTGGTTAAGCGGGCCCCGGTTTGTTTTCTTTAGTAATGGGTGTATGTATGACTTTTTTAGGTCTTCTGGAAATGTTCCCATTGTTAAGGAATTGTTGATGATTCTTCTTACTGGTGTGGCAGCAGAGGAAGTTAGAAGGATGTTCTTGAAGGTTTGTGTTGGACATGGGTCAGAAGGCCTGCTTGGTTTGACCAGATACTTACATTCATTGTGTGATATTTGTTGGAAGGAATGCAAAGGCTTGGTTAGCCTACTCTTGGTGGGGTTTTTTGGGAAAGGTTTGGTGCTGGTGCTTTTCCTTTATTTTAAATAGGAGTCCTACATGTCTGCTTTGGTTGTGAAATGATTTGCCAGTATGTCTGTGGATTCTTGAGTAATGTGATGAGTTTCTTCTAGGCAATTTGGTATATGAAATTCAGTGAACATTTTATAGAATTCTTTATTCGCACATTTAGCATTTTGAATTCAGTCTGAATAGTATCTTTTTTTTGATTGCGGACTTCTATAATATGTTAAGTTTCTGTAGGTTAAGTTGTCTTGATTTTTTTTGTTTTGAGCTAGGTGCGGTGCAGATTTCTAATATGCTGTTTTATCTCTTTTAGCTCTGTATTTCTACATGGTGCCTGTTTTCTTTTGTACAGTTTTGTTGTTCTTAGTTGTATTAGGATATCAAAAGCTTCCTGTAGCCACTAATATCGTTTTTTAACTGAATTTATTGTGCCTAGATCTGTTCTGGATGTTAGTTGTGTTTCTAAGTGTACAAAATTGAGTTTGTTCAACAGTCAATAGGTGGATGCATGTAAGGTGGTTTTAGGTGTGTTGCTTTGTGTTGTGTTATGATGGAAAGCAAGCAAATGGGGGTCTAACCATGTGACTGGAGTAATCATTTGACAAGTCACTAGTTATGTATTTGCCAAAATGACATCTAGGATGTGTCCAGCCATGTGTGTGGGTTTGTGGATTGTCTGATGTAGTTTCAGTGGGCCTAGGCCACTGATGATAGTTTTCAGATGTGCAAATTCAGTCTGTCAAACCAAATGTTTAAGTCACCAAAAATGCATAGGTTGGAGTGTAGTGTTTTCAGGTTTGAAACTATGTCTAGAAGTGTGTCTGGGAATGTTGCATTGCTATGTGGAGGTTTGTAAAGGAGTAGCAAGCTACAGGAGAATGATGGTGTAGGGTTGCAACTGGTGAAGAAGGCCTCACAACCTTGTATGGAGAAGCTGTCAACTTTAGTGAGATTTGATGTGTGCTTGAATACAACAGCTAGGCAACCTCCTCTTTTGCCTAATGATCTTGTGCGATAGTTTGATAGCCTAGAGGAACAGCTTCATGCAACACTGGAGCCATGTCATCTCCCAACCATGATTCAGTTATGAAGAGTAAGTCAGGTTGTGTGTTAGTGAGAAGATCGTAGATGTAATGCTTGTTTTTAGAGACTGATCAAGTATTTATTAGTAGGCAGTTTAAAAAATGTGTTTTAGTGATGGTGTGACTTTGTTTTGTAGAAGAGTGAGCAGTATTTTGTGGACTTGAGCAGGTGTGTCCTAAGTGCTGGTATTAGCTGTATGAGGATAGCATTATTGTAGCTTTTCTGTATTGTATTCCCAATTCAGCAGGCAAAAAGGCATTTTGATGGGTCTGCATGTGGTTGACGGTGAGTTTGTAAGCTGTTTTGTTTTTGTAGAGTAGCCTTGTTGTGCAGTAGACATGGAGATGTGAAGTTGTGATGAGTGGCATATTGCTTATTATGTTTGCATCTGTTTAGGGTGGAAGGTGTAGGAGTTATGGGTGATGATGCAACATGTGGGTCATGTTGTAAGGTTCTAAATTGCCCAATGGATGAGAGGCATTTGAAGCAGAGTTCCTATATATGGGTTAGGTGTGGGGATGAGAGAAAGGTTGGCAGCAGAGTTGGTTTAAGGTGTGCATTATCTATGTAGTCAGGAGGGTGGGAATGGGTGTATGTTTGTAGTTTGTGATGGAGAGTATTATGAGGTAGTCTGTGTGTGAGTTTTTGTTGTGCTGGTGCATGTGTTATGTTTTGATTTTGACAAGTAGTTAGAGGAGATGATGATGTAGTTGTTTTCCGAAAAGTATTTATCTGTAAAGTATTGTTTGTGAATGGAAGCTGAAAGATAAAGGGGGTGGTCATGTGTTTTGGAAAAGAGCATATGTGGTGTGTGGGAGGGGATGGACAAGAGTTAAGAGAGTTTGTGTTAGATTTGATAATTGGAAGAGGTTAATATGTGTGGTATAGTGGAATGTAAGGGTTGTGTGTTTTTGGTAAAAAGAGGTGGAAGGTGTTGGTGGATGAAATAATGGAAGGCTGAGTATAGGTTTGGTGGTGCCAGAAAGGGGTCTGTTAGGAATAGGTAGAGGATAGAGCTGGTGTTTTGTATGAGCAGGTAGTGTGTGTCTGGATGGTATGTAGTTAATTATAGGGCGGATTTGCGTTGTGCTTCTGATGTGTGAATTTGTTAGTGGTATAGGATACAGTAGTGTTTTTTGCGTAGAGTGAAGATGCCATTGCATGGCAGTTTGGGTAGAAGGGTGTATATGTGTTGTTTGTGGTGTTTTTTTGTGGTTGCTGAGATAATGAAAACTGGTTAGGGTTTGATTGCAGCAAATTAGTGGAATACATTTCTTTTTAGTTTGTTAATATGTTTGTGGATGTGGATGGGTTATGGTGCTTGCTGGTGAATGGAAAAAAGGGCAGCATTCTGCCCCTAGCCCAACCAGTCCCGAACAGGCCCAAAGAGGCAACTGCCCTTGTCCTCCCTATCCTTAGCCTCAATGCCTGGGCTGAGATGCTCTGAGCTCTAAGTTTAAATACCCCTAGTGATAAGGTGACCTCTTCGGCTAATGGTAACCCTAGCCCAAAACCTAATCAATCACACCACTAGCCCTATGCCCAAGTGCCAATAGGAGATCAGGCCCTTACAGCCAATCACAACTGTAGTCCTAACAGCCAATCAGAGGTCAAACCCTAAGCCCCAGGCCCAATAGAAACCCCAGCCCCAGGAACCAATCAAAACCCTAGACATGTCCACCAATCAGAACTTTAAACGGTTTCATGCCATGGACGTAACGGTTACATCCATGGCTGCAGTGCTGGTGTGCCATGGAAGTAACCGTTACGTCCATGGGACAGCAACGCAGAATCTCTCTGCTGTTTTCAGTAGAGGGATTTCCTTTTTTTTTTTTGGGCCTCTGGAGGAGGGGAAGAGCTTACCCAAGCTCCTAAGGCATTTTGTTTTCATATGTAATGGCGTCATTACATATGATACTGAAACAGAAATGAGCCGATCAGCTCGTTTCAGTGTCAGCGAATTGGTGCTCGTGGGGCTATATCACCCCCGAGTACCAAAACATGCGGGAGAGGTACCTTTTAAAGGGGAGAATATCCCTTTACCAATGGTACCCCTCCCCAGTGGCACCATGGAGGGGGGAGCAGCCCCTTGGGTTATGGCTTTTGCTCCCCCATAGTAAATTGGACAAATTCAGTCTTTCTGCCCCCCCCCCCCCCCCCCTGGAGCCAGATGGAGACAATAGCTCCCAATCTGCCGGGGGGGGGGGGGAGGGGTGCAGAAAGCATACTAGACCCCAGGGATTTCATTTAATTTTTTTATAAAAGAGGGGTCTGCCCACAATGAGCATACCAATACTGTTACCCCAACACAAAAGGGACGGTCTTTATGCCTCCTGGGAGGCTGATGGGGCTTATTATCCCCGATCAATAATGCTCCCAACTCTCCCAAAAATATTCATCACAGTCTTTCTGCCCCCAAGGGGTGCAGCTGGGGGCAATAGCCCCGATCTGACACCCCAGGGGGACAGAAAAAAGCCCACTAGTCGCCAAGAATGTTTTTTTTAATGAAAGAAGGGTGGGTGCAGCACGTGGCGCGGCCTTCAAGGGAACCCCCGTAGAACGTGGCTCGTGGGAATCCGGACTCACTGCCGTCGCCAACTCGATTTATCCTTTCCTAAAGAACACCCTTATCTCTTTAGAGCATCCCGTCTCCAAGTTTTTCCCACGAGCCACGTTCAACGGAGGTTCCCTCGAAGGCCATGCCACACGCTGTTGGGGGCGCTGCCCCGAGCCGCCTTCATCCATTCGTTTCAGCCATTCTCCCGGAGAGGCCCTGTTTGAACGACCTCTAGGATTCCTTTCTATCCTTCCTCACGGGATCCTACACTTCATGACCCTGCTCTTAGCAGACCAGCTATTTATCCATACGTTGGTCTCCGGCTGAGACTTCTCTCGTCACTTTTGAGCCCTGCCTGATTTGGACGTATTTTCAGCTACCTTATTCTGTACATCATAGCTGACTGATTTACCTCCATCTGAGAGTTTTCATACAGTGGACTCCTGGACCCTATCGAGTTTCAGTGACAATACAGCTCTGGTGTTCCTTGACCCCCATTGTGTCAAACATTCCTTTTTGGACTGCATCTGTTTTGTACCCTGAAGACAGTGACGGTTAGGGTTCCAGCCTTTCACCGAAACGCGCGTCGGCCTCGAGCTTGACGGAAACTGTATAGTGTTATAAATGAAACAACACTTTATAATTTGTCTCTCCAACTTGAAACCTACCATTATATGTATATGATGCGTGCAGCTATATAGAGATTTTGGTTTACTATTTATCCTTCAACTCTCCCCAAAGTTACACTGAGTTACCTGATCCCTGACCTGGATTCCAGCCAAATAATTTCGACACCCCCCAGTGTCTCGCTCTAAATTTTCTCCAAATCCTGTCTTCCGTCGCTCTTGTTCTACGACCTTTTTAATTGTATGATTGTGATAGAGAGTTAGTGGCATGAATGGACTTATGGTGTGCCTGATGGTTTAGATTGTGCTTGGATGAAAGTTGTTTTAAAGTTCCTGTGGTTTCTCTTTTCCGACGGGGTAAGGTGTGTTTATTCATTGTAATTATACACCTGTATACACTTTTTGATCATCGCTTTAGTTTGAATATTTATAAATGTCTCTAGGTACTGTTCATATGTACTCCATATTCAAAAGAAAAGAGAGTCCTATCCTTTTGGTATTGGACCCTACATATAAAAAAAGATTTCTTGGCTTTAATAAAGTATTGCTTTCTGCCCATTGTGTACCCACTCTTGCCTGTATGCACTAAAATGTTTCATTAACCATGTTACATTTCGTGTTATTTTGTTTTCCCCAGCTGACAGACCCATCTCAGACTATATGGAGACACTGTGCGCTCACATTTATTATAGGCAGGTGACACCGTGCTCCTTCCTACCCGGAAGGTTGTTGCTCTTTAGTACAAATTTCCTACCACCCAGCATTCCTCCAGGTCTCTCAATAAAAATGGTACCTCACTTGTGTGTGTGGGCCAAGTACCAGCGACAGGGAAGGGCCCAAAATGCATTGTGGAGGCATCAAAATTATGCATCACAAAACAACCTGGTTTTGCAAGGGGACATCTACGTTTTTGGTCCTGGGCTAGTTGGCCATTTAGGGAAACCTACCAAACTCAACCATTTCAGAAACATTGGGGGGTCCACGCAATCTACACCTCCCTAGACTTTCTAGGGTGTCTAGTTTTCAGAAATGTCTGGGTCTGGTAGGTTTCCCTAGATGGCCACCTAGTCCGTGACCAAAACGCAGATGCCCCCCTTGCAAAACCACGTAGTTTTGTGATGCATAATTTTGATGTTGCCAAAATATGTTTTGGGGCCTTCCCTGCCGTGGGTACTTTTTTAAAGCTAAGGGATTCTGGGTAAGAAACATTGGGGGATCCACGCAAGCTACACCCCCCTGGACCCTCCTGGGTATCTAGTTTTCAGAAATGTCTGGTTTAGGTAGGTTTACCTAGATGGCCGTCGAGCCCAGGACCACAAACGTGGATGACTCCCTTGCAATACCAGGTTGTCTCATGATAAATAATTTTGATATCTCCTCAATATGTTTTGGCCTGTTTCCTGTTGCAGGCAAAAGGCCTACCTACACATGTGAGGTACCATTTTTATCGGCAGACTTGGGGGAATGATGGGTCAGTGGAAGTTTGTGGCTCCCCGCAGATTCCAGAACTTTCCATCACAGAAATGTGAGGAAAATGTTTTTTTTTTAGACAACGTTCGAGGTTTGCAAGGTATTCTGGGTAACAGAGCCTGGTGAGAGCCGCACAAGTCACCCCATCCTGGATTCCTCTGGGTGTCTAGTTTTCAGAAATGTTCAGGATTGCTAGGTCTCCCTCGGTGCCGGCTGAGGTAGGGCCCAAAATCCAAAGCTAAGCACACTGCAAAAAAAAAAAAAAGGGTCAATTTTCTCTGGAAAAATTAGATGTGTCCCCATTGTGTTTTGGGCCGTTTCCTGTCACGGGCACTATGCCTACCTACACAAGTGAGGTATCATTTTTATCGGGGGACTTGGGGGAATGCTGGGTGGGTGGACGTTCGTGTGTCCTCACAGATTCCAGAACTTTCCATCACAGAAATGTGAGGAAAATGTGTTTTTTTTTTTTTACAAAGTTTGAGGTTTGCAAGCGATTCTATGTAACAGATGTTATTACTATTTGTTATTATATGCATTTCTGCCTTCCAAATGTAAGACAGTGTGTAAAAAAGAAGTCAATCTGAACAATAGCCTCTAATTCACATGCTAATATGGGAACCCACTAATTCAGAGATACTCAAATAATCTCACTGCTTCTAAACTCCATATTTTGTTCTAATTTCAGAAATGCATAGGTACTTGATACCAATTTTTCACTCTTTATATTTTACCAAATGAAATACTGTATACCTGGTACACAATGAAAAAACATTGCAAGGTGCAACCCAGTTATTTGATCTGGGTACCTCGGGTTCTTGGTGAACCTACAAGCCTCATATAACCCCGCAACCAGAAGCATCCCACGGACATAACGGTATAAAGCGTTCAAAAATCTACCATAGTTAGAAGTTGTTACAGGTGACAATGTAGGCATAAATGACTGTTTTTGTCAGCTAAATTTCAATATTATTTTACTTCAACTGTTACTTTCCATAGGAAATCCTTGAAGGATCTACACAAAGACCGCTTGCTTAATTCAGAATTTGGTCTACTTTTCAGAAATGTATAGCTTTCCAGGAACTGTTATTGGTTTCACAACCATTTCTACCACTAACTGGAAGGAGGTTGAAAGCACAACAAATAGGCTTATCCCAGTAAAATTGCAAAACTGTGTAGAAAATGTTGGTTTTCTGACAAAAGTCTGCCTATTCCTGAAACCTGGGATGATGGTGATTTTAGCACCACAAACCCTCCATTGATACCGTTTGTAGGGAAGAAACCAGATGCTTTCTTCTGCGGCATTTTTTATCCCATTTATCCCCCAAAAAACAGATTTATATGTATTTTGCATATTATCTCAGTCCCCTCCAAGGAAATCCACAACCCCCTGGTACCTATAGAATCCTCAGGATGTTGGAAGGAAAGGACACATATTTGGCATGGATTGCTTATGTGGACAAAAGGTTATGGGGGCCTAAGCTCGAACTACTCCAAATAGTCAAAAAAGGGCATGACACGGGGGAGAGACCAGGCAGCGAAGGGGTTAAGCTCTAAGTCCAATAGAAACAACAGATACAGCAGCCAATCAGAGCACAGATGTAACATCCAATTGAAAACTTATATAAGGAGCATGTGGCCTCAAGAAAGGCTGATGGCTAGGGGTCAGTGAGCTGCTCCTGAAGGACAGAATCTCCTTGGATACAGACAGGCTCAATCCACACTTTGCTGGTCCTGGTTAATTTTACGGGTAGGCCCAAATCTAAGCCACTTAAATACTGCTTTTCACGCACTTCAACAAAATTTCCTAGCCAAAAACGAGGGTTACATACACTTCCCAAACACAGTTTAAAAAACCTTAAAACAGATTCAGGAGTCTCATAAACACACTCTGCTTAGCCTCTGTGGGTTTAGTTTGCCTTTTTAACTTTTAAAAGACCCAAAAGGAGGGGGAGCTGGGGTTTGCCTCTGCACGCCTAAGCACAGTACAGGGGAGACTAAGACAGATCTTTAAACAGTCACGGGGAGAAAAACAACAGTTTAAACAGTAACCAAATCACAGAAACCAAGAGTTCAATTTAAACAGTCCAAAGCAACAAACAAAATGCAGTTTTTAACAGTACCTATTGCACACAGGACAGGAAATTAAATTCAAACAGCCACAGGCACATAAAAACAGCAGTTTTAAAGATTTAAAAATGCAGCCTTCTGGTTCTTACGACCTTATCTCTCCATTGTTCACTGGGCTCTGTAGGGCACAGAGAGGCTGGGGCTACAAGATGGAGGAAGGCTCTCTGGGGGTGCCCTGCACACGCCTTTAGGGATACAGTTGTTGAGCTGGATGTGAGGACAAAATCAAAACAAGGTTTCCAGGATAGCTGCTGTTCTAGATGCTGAGGAATGTGTCCTTTTATGAGCCTATCCTCGAAGTGAATGTTAAGAGCACTGGTAACATTTGTTCTAATGGACAAGATGCTCGCTCTCCATGGCATTTTAAATATCCATTCTCATTACTCACACGGTTTTAGAACTTGGGATTAGTACTGGTCATGGTGCAAGGGCCCAGGCAAAACCCTGTACCAAGTGCACACTGGACTCAGCCATGCACAGCAGATACCAGGGCCAAGGGTGCATAGCACAGGGCATTGTCTCAGGCAATGCATAGTGCAAATGAAAGGGCGTAGCTTCGTCAGTGAGATTCAGGGGGTGTGAATCTCAATTTTCCCAAATGTGTGAAGTGACCAAGGTTAGGGATGGACTGTTCTCATAAGGTGCAGGGTCAGTACCGATTTGCCTTAGGTGGGTCTCATGGGCTGATTTAGTGATTGGCGAAAAGTTACTCTTTTGCAATGGTGACAGAGTACCCTGTCAGCCAAACTCAAGGTCTGCCAAACTGATTTTGAGTCAGACAGACTTCAAGTTTTACTTCGACAGAGTCCGTCAGTGTAAAACTTCCTTTGGCAGCCCGAAGGAGTAGGTGCCATCAGGAGGAAGCCATCCTACCACCTGCTATATTTACAGTGGATGGCCATCTTGTTTTTTTTTATTTTTTACTGACAGTCAATATCCTGGCAGTGAGGGGCAGTAAAAAAGACAAATTACCCCCACATCATGGGAGAAAACTGGTGTGGGGATCAAAACTTGGCTTTAGTCTTTGCTAAGGTTTTATGCTGGTCTATCCTGTCCATTCTTTAATAAAGGTGAAAGGGAAAATGTCTTGGAGAAAGGTTAGGAATGTAAGGAGCATCAGGTCAGTTGCCAGAGTCGGATGCGACTGAATGACAACTAGGCAGTCCTTAAGCAAGTCCCGGAAGCCAGTAGCCAGACTGTGAGTTATGAATTGCTCAGTACCTCGTTTTTAAGGCTCTGGTTTTCAGGGAAAAGTAAGGTTAAATAGTCCAGCTTTGTAGCTGAATATTGATTGTGGGGCGAACTTCAAATTTAGGTAACACATATACAACATATAATAAATATTTATGGATTTAGGAGTGCTTTGATACATGAGGAGTGCAACTGGACTGAAGCAGGGAGAGTGGACGCAAATAAACCTTCCTGCTTTATTGAAGTCGATGTGGATTAAAAAAAACGTGCTTGGCTTAAAATGGCTGCCACTGGAAGGCGGGGAAGAAGAGAGCACTGCAGGCAGACATGACGCGAACAAGCATAGCAGACGTCTGATAACCACGGGACCTATGAAGAAGCACTTTGCGACCACTTACACGGAGACCCCAGGCTGGGCAACTCCCCCCCCATGTATCTAAGCACTACTTCACACACCGCATAGATTGACAGGGAATTGGGGTGCCTAGTCATGAGAGACTACACCGACAGCCAGTAGACAACCTCCCTACCTGAGTTCAAGTAAATAGTCCTGTACTGCATGACTACAGTCCAGCTACTACCAACTGCTAGTCATAGCAGCGGCTCGTAGTCACCCACGATAATTATGTAGTACCACTCTGGGTGTAGCCATGCTTTCACCTGTTTGTCAATTCCAGAACTATCCGAGAAGGACACTGCTTACACTAGCATTGCTTTTAGAAAGAAACCTGATTCAGGCGCAGAGCCATATACACTAATTATGGTCTGATGTTGAGGTTGTCTAGTGCCATGCACACCTTTGCACTCTAGGGTGCCCTCCCAGGAGAAAATTCTATGCATAGACAAACTTTAAAACATTTCCTACATTGGATGTTTGCTGTAGAGTGCAATACACATGCAATGTGTGAAATGTTAGTAAAAACAAAAAGATTTCTCCATTGTTGCACCTGCCTCAAGGAGGAGTTATCTTTTGACACAAAGCCCAGTCTTAAAATATTATCAATTTTACTAGATAGGACCTTGTATAAAAACATTTGGCCCCCCTAGTACCACACATTGAATGCTTCTTGATGCGAAGTAAACCAACATGCTATTCTCACTAATAAGGGTGCTTTTCCATTGCCAAAAATGTACTGGAAAGTAAGATGCTATCAAAAATTTGAAGCTCCTGGCATCATTTTGGGTGATTGTGCAGCGATGCCATGTCTCGATAAATCTACCTTAGGTATCATGTAACTGAACCAAGCTAACACCAGGATTCCGATAAAACTTTCTGAAACGCTCTCTCACTCTTATTGTATGTATGCTGTTCTTAAGGGCTGAACTAATATGTGATTGCCACTCTGTCTGATGAATAACTGAAGGGGGCTTACGTAAAGCCCATTTTCTCTTAGCAAGATTATGTGTTATTATCATTTTTTTTTTAATGCCTCTCTTAGATACAACGAACAAACAGCATTTCAAATTTGGTACAAGTCCTATTTTTTATTATTGTATATGAGATAACCTTAAAATATGTGAGGGCTGTAAAAAACCCTCTCTTATATTTGACTTAATGGACTATAACATTGATCCATGTAAAATAAGAATATGGTCCACATATAGGGTGCACATAAAAACTGACTTGCATCTAGGCTCACCAATTGTATTGTCGTCAGAGTGGGGATGTGGGGGCATTAATAGCTTTAAAAAACACCTCTCAATACAGTGATATAATCTGATGTACTAAGGTGCAACTCTTGTCAAAGACATTTATGTTATGTTATGTTATGTTAAAATTTGGTAGAGCGCAAAACAGCTGCCCCAGCAAAGGAGCGTCCCGGCGCTAAAGAACCACAGAATCTTCACAAAAAACAGAAAACCAGGAGTCAGAAACCTAAAGGGGAGGGAGTAGATGGGTTTTGACAGCTCTCCGGAAAGCAGACAGATTTTCCATTGAGCGGATGTTCACCGGCAGATTGTTCCAAAGTTTGGCTCCTAGTACTCTAAAGGAGCGCCCACCTGTGCGAGCTAACTTTGTGAGGGGAACTGTCAATAAATGTTGGCCAAGAGAGCGCAGACTGCGCTGTGGCACGTAAGGTATAAGGAGAGGGCGGAGAAGTTTTGGGCGTCCATTTTTGAGAATTTTAAAGATCATAACGAGAGCTTTAAACTAGATACAGGACTCAATCGGCAGCCAATGCAGCTTTCGTATAGTGGCTCTAGCCGAGCACCTACGGGGAAGTCCGACCAAGGTTCTTGCCGCGGTGTTCTGTACGCGCTGTAAACGCGCAATCTCAGCTTTGTTAGTGCCCAGGAGTAAGACGTTAGCGTAGTCTAGGCGGGACAGAATTGTGGCTTGTATAATCGTTTGGCGAACCTTGGAATCAAAGAAGCCGAGTATGGGATTAAGGCTCCTCATCAGGCCCACACAAGTGGCCGCTACTCTTTTTGTGTGGGTCTGGAAATTGAGTGATGAGTCCATCTAAACGCCCAGGTTTTTGACCAGGGATCTGGGGGGAGGAATAGTGCCTAGTGACGGAGGCCACCAGTGTTGATTCCAGTAGCTGGTATTCTTTCCAAGAAGCAGTACCTCCGTCTTGCCTGCGTTGAGCTGCAGGCAATTATCCGTCATCCATTGGGCTACGGCAGCCAGCCCCTCCCTGAACCTCGCTGCAGAAATAGAGGGACCCTCAGTAAGAGTGATAACTAGCTGCGTGTCATCAGCGTATGACACCAGCGAGAGGTCCCATTCTCTAGCTACAGCCGCAAGCGGCTGTACATATAGGTTAAAAAGGGATGGGCTGAGTGCGGAGCCCTGAGGTACTCCCTGTCCGATGGGGTGGGACTGGGAGAGGAATGGAGGGGCTGACACCCGAAAAGACCTGTCCTCCAAGAAGGAGCGGAACCAGTCCAATGCACGGTCCGAGATACCTGCCATGTTCAGACGATACAGTAGAATGCTATGTGATACCGTGTCAAAGGCCGCGCTGAGATCTAATAGGATCAGAGCAGCACTTTGGCCGGCATCAAGTATCGTCCAAAGATGTTCTGACGTGGCTAGGAGGGCAGACTCAGTGCTATGGCAAGGCCTAAACCCATTTTGGGATGGATCTAAGATGTTATATAGATCCATGTGTTTGGTCAGGATGATGTTAACGTGAGCTTCTGCGAGTTTGGAGATCCATGGAAGCAACGAAATGGGTCTATAGTTCTCCGGTTTGGAGGGATCGAGGGTCGGTTTTTTAATGATGGGAGAGACCCATGCTTGCTTCCAGACAGTCGGGACAGTGGCCGAGGAAAAGGACAAATTTAATATGGATGCTATAGAGGGTAAAAAGAAGTCCAAGGATTCTAAGAAATGGGCCGGTCTCATGGGGTCTGCTGGGGAACCAGATTTGACCTTCCTGCAAAGTACAGCTAGGTCTTCATGAGAGATTTCAGGTATAAGCTCCATCCTGGTGCATTTATTAATGAGAGGAGGGGAGCTAAGAGCTATAGCAGAGTGGCGTGGAAAGGATTTGTAGATGTTTTGTACTTTGTTCACAAAGAAAGAAGCAAGATCTTCACATTGCTGTGCTGACATAGCATTGGAGGAAGGAGATCTATTTTTCTGCAGTTCATCTACTAGTTTAAATATAACTTTGGAGGGGTTGGTACTGGAAGTAATTTCTTCCGCATAGAAAGTGGCCCTAGCAGAACAAATAGCTTTGTGATAAAGCTTTTGTTTGAGTCGATAGGCAGATTTGTCTTTGAGACTGTATTCTCGTCTCCATGTTCTTTCGGCTATCTTGCAGTCCTTATGCATGGCTTTCAAGGTGTTGTTATACCAAGGGTTAGAGGGAGAGCTGCGTCCTTTAATCCATTTAAGAGGTACAAGGATATCCAGTCCCTGGTTAATCCAATCATAGAAAGCAGCATATGTGGTGTTTATGTTTGTATGTGCTTCTTGATGGAATTCTCCTAAGGTGGTATGTAGGTCGTTAGCTGAGAGTTTGTGCCATGCTCTTTTGAGATGACGGATAGGTTCAGCTTTATTAAACACTTCCTTAATCAGTATCGTAAATTTGACTAAGTAGTGATCCGACCAATCCATAGGTTTGGGCGTCTCTATTATAGTCTCCGGGAGGTTGGTAAAAACAGGGTCTAGGATGTGACCAGCTGAGTGGGTGGCGTCCTGAATCAGGGGGCAGAGTTGTAGGGCTGATACGTCGGCTAGGAGGTTTTTAATAGTGGGATCTTGACTCCTGTCGAAATGGAGATTCAAGTCTCCCAGTATCGTAAAGTTAGCCGAGCTCATCACCAGGGAGTTCGCCGTTTCAAGGAGAGCTTCAATAAATTTAGATGAAGGACCGGGGGGCCGATAAATATAGAGGCCAGATAAAGAAGAGTGGGGGCCCGCTATGATCTTAAAGCGAGCGCTTTCACTGTTCGAAATAAATTCTTTAGTGAAGGAGCACAGAAATTGCTTTCTGTAAATGACAGCAATGCCACCTCCTCTGGTGTCTCTATTTATCGACTTCATGTGATAGCTCTCTGGCAGCGCAAGATTGATGATACTGGTCATATCATCATGTAGCCAGGTTTCACAGATAAAAAGGATATCAGGGTTTTCTTCAAGTAGAAGGGTGTTGATCTCTTGATGGTGCTTACATAGTGATCTCACATTAAGTTGTAAAATGGTGAGAGGGGTAAGTTTATACGCAGCTGAGAGGCGCTTTGAAGAGCAGGGGTTAGGTGTGGAGAAGTGGCATGACTTACAGTGTAGGTATGTCTGTCCAACATTTCCAGATATCTTCTCGCATTTTTTTCCCGGATTTAGAGCGAGAAGGCAGTCTCTGTCATAGCGATGGGCTTCCCAGGTGATTTGACCAGGGGGGACAGGCGAGAGGCGATGACGGGCGCAGACGGGCTTGCCTTAGGCGTGCCTTCGGCACGCAAACGGCGCGCCCGCTGCGCCCGTCCGCTGCGCGTACGGTGAAAGCACATGTTTATCAAGGGGTAGGAAAGTCGGTGAGCGTGACCTCAGAGTGGGCGTGGCCTCGCGGCTCGCCAGCGATGGCGGCGGGAAATGTTTGTTGGTTTGAGTCCGCTACCAGCCTTCACTTCGGCTGTGCGGTATGCTCGAAGGGCAAGTCCTGGGGTCCCAAAGAACAAGAGAGTACTTTTAAAAACAGGAAATAACCGTGACATAAATTTTAAAATAACAACAAAGAACTCCCGGCTTCCGCCTCAGGAGGATACGTGCTTCTGAACTGCGGCGCTATTGGTCAGCGCTTTTATGCAGGGTGGCGGTGGGCGTGGCCTCAGATTGGGCGTGGCCTCGCGGCTCGCCAGCGATGGCGGCGGGAAATGTTTGTTGGTTTGAGTCCGCTACCAGCCTTCACTTCGGCTGTGCGGTATGCTCGAAGGGCAAGTCCTGGGGTCCCAAAGAACAAGTGAGTGCTTTTAAAAACAGGAAATAACAGTGACATAAATTTTAAAATAACAACAAAGAACTCCCGGCTTCCGCCTCAGGAGGATACGTGCTTCTGAACTGCGGCGCTATTGGTCAGCGCTTTTATGCAGGGTGGCGGTGGGCGTGCCCTCAGAGTGGGCGTGGCCTCGCGGCTCGCCAGCGATGGCGGCGGGAAATGTTTGTTGGTTTGAGTCCGCTACCAGCCTTCACTTCGGCTGTGCGGTATGCTCGAAGGGCAAGTCCTGGGGTCCCATAGAACAAGTGAGTACTTTTAAAAACAGGAAATAACAGTGACATAAAGGCCAGATTAACTAAATTATCATGCAATGCAGTGCAGCAGCCACAAATGCTGTGCTGCATTGTGTGACACGGAGAGAGTAGGATAGCACCATGTCCACAGAAAAATGGCTCTCTCGTCCCCTCTCTCTTGTGCCAACGGAGACATTTGCTGCAGTGCGCCACGCACACACCTTTGCGCCTTAGGAGGGTGTGTGCAAGAGTCTACCATAGGTTTTGTACTGGAAGGGTTCCCTTCCACAACAAAATACTATGCCTAGACAACTTTTAAAACTTGTCCTACTTTGTATGTGTGCTATACAGTGCAGCCCACATCCACGTCGAAAAAGGAGAAATCAAATATTTCTCTTTTTGACGCCTGCTTTCAAATTGTGTTATATTTTGGCGCAAAAACCTGTCTCAGTAGCTTTGGGCTACTTTGCATCACTTTTAGGCAATTTCAACAGCAAAACAAGTTTCAATGCTGATAAGCATGGTGACAACACCAATTGGACTTAAAGGGCTTCAACCCCCCTCCCCCATCGGTGGCCCTAAGGTGAGCTGGCTAGACTGTAGCAGACGGACCAAGGGTCACTGTCATACTGCTTGAAGTCGGAGAGCCATTTATAGTTTTACTGGCCTCCGTTTAGTTTATTTATTTTGTTGTTTCTTCTTGTGGTTTTGCTTTCATAATAATAAACCGTCACCCGGGCTACACCAGGAGTCCTGGGAGGTAGGTTTAAATTAGCAGTGACCAAATGTCAAATATACAGAAGGTGTAGCCAACCAGGAACTGACCTGTGTATCGTGCCTTGCATGCTCCCATTACAACAAAAGCAGAGAAGAGAAGCTTATTGGTATGAAATTATGGCAAAGCGAGAGATGACAATATTCTGAAAAGAGGTTTGCTTTCCTTCTCTAAAGACAATGAAAAGTGCATGTCACATTAGAAAATAAATCTTAACAGTAGTCTGTATGTTTTTAAGTAATGCAAGGACAACAATAATATGTGCCTCTATTTTGAGAATTGGTTTGCATTTAGTACACATAGTATTATGTTACAAGTGGGTTAGGAGTAGCTGCAATTGCATTTTTTTGAAAATGCAATTAATATTTGAATATAGTTGGCCCTGTATCTTGTCTCAAAAGTGGACGTGGTCATCCCTCAACACTCTGGTTTCTCACTGGACGGAAAGAATATTCTTTATTAAGTTCCTGACCAACGTGGAAGGAAGGAAACATGAGATAATGGGATGCAGGAGAGGGCAGGTCAACATGCGAGAGGGAAGGAGGTTTGGTGACCGGGAGAGGAATCCAGGCTTGACAGAGAGACACTTTGAGCTTTTCATGGTATTCTATGGCAGGCAAGACACTTAGAGGCAATACACTGTCTACATGCTGCACACAATGAGTCTTCCTAATAGACATGTTCAGTTGAGGGAGAGAGAACTTGCTTTTTGAAAGGACAGATACCATAAGGTTTAAGAATGTCAAATCTTTTACCCAGGTTTACAGTGGTTGGAGGGGAAGGATTAGATAAGTGGGCAGTGTTTCAAATGGATAATAACAAATGCATGTAATTACTGTTTTGGAGTCCTTGCTTCCTACTCAGAACTCTACATCTGAAATTCAAATGTCTTTACGACTCATCTTTTTCCTTACACTGAATGCTCTAATTTGTCCAAAACCTTTTTTGGTTTTGTTTCTGCTTTTTCCCACCATTCCTTCTGAAAGCCTTGTTATGCTACTTGTGAGCATTTCTCCAATAGGCCCTATTTCATGATCCCTTTGCTTCACAAACCGTATGTAAAAATACCACAACAGTTGAAGCTGGTGCCCATAAGCACTGCAGCCACTTATTTTCATAAAGAGTACTATTATTTATAATTCTTCTTTAACGATTGTTCATGGATATGTTGTAAATTTGGGTATAAGTTCTGTGCCGGAACAGCACCACGGAAGCTCACGCTTTGTGCTTGTTTTGTGTGCTTTATGCATGTTTCTACATCTTATATCTTTGCAAATGTGGGTAAGATTTTTAGCTAAACAGACAAATCATATCAAACCAAGAATACTGGATGGAAGTTGTAACTCTGAGTTATCATGTAGTACCATGGAGTGCATATTCCACTTTCCATGTGTTCAATTGCGTGCACTTGGGGCATCCTTCCCCTAGAACAGCAAGAACGTTTTCACCTTCTCTAACACCCCATCCTGATAACAGTGTAAAGCTGTTATATGCATGCAAGTGAAGCATGTAAGGAAAATAATGAAACAATTTTTACTTAAGCTATGCTGTCACCATTTTTGCAAAACTCTTTTGAAGGAAGGATGCTCGGATATTTTGCAATAAGTTTTAAAGTCATATCCAACTGGCCTCGTTTGTTTTAGAATAAAAAAAAATCACCGAGAATGCAAGACCCTAGAAAAGTAATTCCACATCCTGCCAGGTTGGTCTACTAGCCCAATGTCTTTTAAAATGCAATGTTTCACATACAGCTTGCTAATTTTTTTTAATAGAGAGCCCAGCACCTCCTGTGAATGTTATCAAGTACTGCATTGATGAGATCATTCTTGGCCCGGTGTGCTTTAAAATACTCAGATCACCACATATTGTCCAGGTAAATGACCCCCCCCCCATTACACTTTGGCCCAGACCAGTAAATGAAGGCCCCAGATGTATTTTTTCAATTAAGTTCTGAAGATGGCCACGCCCCCACTGTTCAATGTCTTAGCCCTCCCCAAAGTTCAAGTCTAGTTGCGCCCCTGCTGGAAAGTAAATAACCCCAAACATTTTTTAGCTGGTTTGCGTCTATTTTGTGATGCAAACACAGCACAAAATATTGTTAAATCTGGCCCATAATTTGGGGTATTTCGAAGAGACTTTTGTCATATTTTTACATATTTGTTGTACGATTTCCATGCAACAATATTCCCATGGCTGGACTTGTGCCTGAGCTCTTACAGATAAGATGGGCTCTTGCAGCCAAGACAGAACCTTAACTCTGCTCTCCTTCTTAATTTGTTGGCTTGCCCATCTCTTCTATAATACTTTGTAAAACAATTATTCAAGTTCCACCTCTCTCAGTATCTCACTCTGGGAAGCAACATCCTGCTTTTCGAGATTCTGGACATTTCCACAGGCCTCAGAAAGACAGCTATTCCTACTTCTGGTTTTAGTAAGGAAGAATTGTGCATTGGAAACAACATGAAGTACTTTAAAGTTACCTATGTATTTTTTTAATCATAAAATGAAGCAAACAACATTCAAATCATTTTCCCAGTTCTAGCACTCCTGTCCTAAGTAACTCTATGTGCTTTTGCTAACAGCAGACATTGTGTACCCCCCCTCACGTCAGGATGAACACAGTGATTACTGAGACTATCGTGTCTTCAGAATCCATCCAGCAGCATGGGCAGCACATCCTTTTTGACCTCTGCTGGCGTCTGGCAATAAGGGCCGAATGGCGCACTCTGCATTTACAAAAGTTGGCATGCGCACTGCTTGGCAATTCAGTGCACGCGCAATGAGGTCTTTGCAGTGTCCTCGCAGGTACTTCAGTAGATTCTGCTGCTTGGAGTCTGAGGGAATCTGACGAAGCTAATAGCAAGATCCCAGTGCTGTGAGAGTCCTAGTAGGCAGTGATGCTGGAACCATTTTCAGATTTTTGACCAAAAGGGGGTATTAATTCACACAGGAAATACGGCGCCTGCAATGTATCGTATTATAGAATAATACAGAAAGTCAAACGGTGCAACAGGTGAGGGGAAAAAACCCTAAAACCCTCAGATTAGGACCAAAAGGTCCAAAATACATAAAGTCTAATCTGTGCACACGCATTCGTGTACTTTGGAAGTCTGATCCAAGGTTGGAATCAAAACCAATATAGTCTTTTTTGTAAGAGTTCTTTATCTTTATTCCAGAGAACACCACAAGGTCCAGCCAACACGTCTATATTGGTTTTGATTCCAACCTTGGATCGGACTTCCAAATTACACGAACGCGTGTGCACAGGATTGGACTTTATCCCATTTTCAGATTGGTGTTGTCATCAATGTTACATCACTGAAATCATAGGGATTCTGAAAAATCCAAGCATCTAAAAATAAAATAAGTGTCGCAAATGAACCACGCCCATTCAGCGTGAGAATGGTAGGGGCGTAAGTAGCTGGGGTTACATTTTGGTGCACATTGACACAAATATATCACTAAGGCATGGTGTGGTAGTCGCTGTCATTTACAGACAGAACATTTTCAATGGAACAATGGAACAACCACTAAATTTGCACAGTCGTAAAATTTTACTGATAAAACTATATAATACACAAACAATGAGTGGAAATTGTGTTTCAGTAAATATTTGTCATTTGCGCAGCACCAAGTAAAGTGTCTTGATTTGTTTGACACTTTTCAGATCTTTGCTTCTATCACACATTAGCATTAGAAAAAAAGAGCTGAATTTGTGCTTTCCTGTTTATTTTGACACATTTGTACAGTTTATTTATAGGTGTTTACATTTTGTTGTGTGTTATAAGAAAACATCCTACGGCCTTTCCTTTCACACCAGCAAGATTTTCACATAGTTCACTCTACAAAATCTTCACATTTTGCTGTAAGCAAAAGAAAAGTAAACACCAGTCTCCATGTTAACAGACTAAGCACCAATATGTCAGGAGACAAGACTGACATATGACTTCTGTGTCTGACCGACGCCAGATGCCAGGACACCTGCTCCGTTCCCTCCTACCTTCAATCGGCACCCTGCCCAAGGCAACACTACAGGTAAGAGTAAGAGGTATCATGGCACTTTTAAAATATACAAGCAAAGAGTTAAATGATTTAAACAAACCTCACCTA
Source organism: Triturus cristatus (assembly GCF_964204655.1). Lineage (NCBI taxonomy): Eukaryota > Metazoa > Chordata > Amphibia > Caudata > Salamandridae > Triturus > Triturus cristatus. The sequence goes on from NC_140592.1 coordinate 215,305,726, forward strand.
GGACCCTCAGATACACTAGTAGCGAAAATACAAAGAAATGAAGACATATCTTGCTCAACTGGACTTATTAAATCAAACAAAGCTCCAACACCTCATGACCTTAACCAATCCAGTATTTCCAAACAACTAAGCGCTATCTATTTTAATGCGGGCTCTATTCCAAAACACTCAGTAGAGATATGGAGCCTTATAGATCTGGCAGCCCCGGACATCTGTTTTGTCAGTGAAACTTGGCTACACGAACATGCCTCCCCCGATGTGCACACTGCCTTTCCTCCCCAGTACAAGGTAATCAGAATGGATAGGAAAGAGACAAGAGGAGGAGGTCTACTAATAGCCTCCACCGAGGACGTGACTATCACTGCCCTAGAAACCATCATCTCAGGCCACATAGAATTATGTATCTTTAAGATAGAAGGCCTATCCAATGGTACCTGGAGAGGGGCCTTAATATATCGACCCCGTGGCCCCAAAAGTGATTTCTCAGACAAACTATTAGAGACCATTGCGCCTCCTGTATTGGCCTCTGATAACTTTCTCTTAATTGGAGATTTTAACTATCACGCTGAGACACTATCAAATTCAGACACTGACCAGCTGATTACCAACATGAACACTCTTGGACTTGTCCAGCTAGTCACCCATAATGCTGGTCACACTCTTGACCTTCTTTTTACTAACTTCCCAGGAATCACAGTTGAACCCCAGCCCCACTGCTATGGTCAGACCACCATCTATTAAAATTTGCTATTCCAACCAATACGATCAACAACGAGCATAGAAACAAATTAATATTGCGAAGGTCATGGGGCAAAGTTACTCCATCTCTTTTCTCAAAACATTTCTGCCTTGACCACCCAGGCCAAGATGTCAGTGTTAACCGAATGGCATATGATTTTGATAAGGCCATCACGACTGTGCTGGACAAAATTGCCCCCCTTACCCAGGTTAAAATCAAGCCTGGGGCCGCCCTTTGGTTCACAGAGCAATTAAAGATAACAAAGCTCTTGTGTTGGACCGCGGAGCGAAAGTGGAGAAAAAGCAAAAACATGGATGACCGTGAAACATATAAAAAAAATCCATCACTGTTATATGACCGACATCAAATAGGCAAAAAAACTATTTCTCCTAAATCGGATAGATAAGGCAGAAAACTCCTGCAAGAACTCTATTAAATTCTGAAAGAATTTACAACTCCCATCAATAAGCCATTGATCCCTATTTCTCAAGACTGGACCGATTCTCTTTCCCAATTCTTTGAAGACAAAATTAAGGCAATCCATCACGCTTTCCCGTCACAACAAAATAATACCCACTCTGAAGAAGTGTCTAATATGTCTTCTGACCTCCTCCATATCCTGGATGAATTTGTTAAGTGCGACATTAAGTCAGTCACAACTGTCATGCAGAAGATAAAATCTGGTTCTCCCACCGACCCAGTACCTCCAAAGTTTCTCCCTATAATCGCACCGGTACTATTAGAAAGTTTAACAGGTCTATTTAATAAATCACTCTCTGTGCTGATTTTCCTAAAATGTGTTAAGCAGCAAGGGTCAGACCTATTTTTTTTAAAAAACACAGCCGAGCCAAAACTTCTGAATTACCGTCCTATTTCTTTACTTCCCGATTTCGGGAAAATGTTGGAATCTCTCATAAACCAACAGCTCGTTGATCATCTCGAGAGCCATGGACTGTTGGATCCCTCACAGTCCGGTTTTAGGACGGCACACAGTACAGGTACAGTATTGGTCGAGGTAATAGACAATATCAGGCTGGCCTTGGACAAACGCTAGTCCGCCATCCTCGTCCTGCTTGACCTGCCCGCCGCCTTTGACACCATCTCCCATAGCATCTTAGTACATCGGCTCTGGGAGATTGGTGTCAGGGGTAACGCTTTCAAGTCGTTCAAGAGCTACCTAATCGACCAAATTACAACAGTTCAAATGGGTAACATCATCTCATGTGAGAGACCGGTTGAGATGGTAGTGCCACAGGGCTCTATTTTGAGCCCAACCTTTTTCAACCTGTATATAACGCCGCTGGCCAAGGTGATCAGATCTTACGGTTTTGATGTCATATCCTATGCTGATGACACGCAGATCTTGATCACTCTTGGCCCAGATCCCGCAGAAACTAAGCAGCGTTTTAACGAATGCATGTCCCATATTGATAGGTGGATGAGTACCAACCACCTTCAACTGAACGGAGGCAAGTCAAAGATCATGGTTTTCGGTAAGGCCCAGGAGCATTGGTCTCACGACTGGTGGCCCTCAAACCTTGGCCCTTGTCCAACCTCCAAACCAACTGTACGAAACTTAGGTTTCTACATGGACAACCAATTGTCCGTGAAAAGTCAGATCAACAATACTATCGGTACCTGTTTCGGAGTGATGCGTAGCCTACGAAAGGTCTTCAAATGGATTCCTATCAAGGCCAGGAAACCACTAGTCCAGGGACTAATAATAAATCGAATGGACTATGGAAATGCCCTGTTGTTCTCAATTAATGAAAGCCTTCAAAATAGACTTCAAATTTAGCAGAACACTGCGGCCAGATGGGTCCTAAATCTTCCGCCCAGATCTCTCTCCGCTCCATGTCTAAGATCCCTACATTGGCTCCCGGTGAGAAAACGAATTCTATTCAAGATCCTTTGTCTGACACACAAACATATGTATGGCAAAGGCCCGGGATACTGGTCCAAAAAACGATGTTGGTACCAGCCACGCAGGGTGCTCAGATCTAGCAACAAATCATTGCTTACCCCTCTCAGAATCTGTACCGCCAGAAAAGGAGGCAGGTATTTTTCCTTTCTCGCCCCGGCATCATGGAACAAAATTCCTTCAAACTTACGTACCATCCCGGATCATAACTGCTTCCGAAAGAAGAAGAAGCTAGTACTCCATCAGAGCCGTCTGCAAGCGCCATGAGACTTCCGAGTGATATGTGCGCTATACAAATGTCCCTGATTTGATTTGATTTGACCGCACAGCAAGATGACAAGATAAAAACCAAAACAAGTCATCTTTAATGCTCGTTCACCTTCGAAATTCCAGCATGGTTATTTAGGAGCCCTCTGAGATCTCAAGGGGCTGTTGTCGTTGTGTCCCCCTCCCACCTCTGGACCTCAGTGCATTGCACCTGCTGCACCACTGGCAGCTTCGCGCCTGAATAGATAGATTTGCATAGCTAGCTAGAGAGGGTTGAATAGAATGATAGATCACTTGATAGATAGGGTTGCATAGATAGCTAGATAGAGAGGGAAACAACCTTTACAACGCAGTCATTACATCGCACTACTTTTACATAGCAGTCATTACATCGCATGTCATTACAACGCAGCCATTACATCGCATGTCACTACAACGCAGGCATTACATCACAAGTCATTGCAACACATACCATTACAACGCATAGTACCCTTATACTATACAACACTTACCCTACTGTTGCACTCACTGGAGTTAGAATAGTAATTTTTACCCCTACATTATCCAACACTTACCCTACTGTTGCACTCATTGGAGTTAGAATAGTAAATATTACCCCTATACTATCCAACACTTACCTTAAATGCGATGAAATGGAATGCATTGTAATGGTATGCGTTGTAAAGGTATAATGCGATGTAATGAAATGCATTGTAAAGGTAGTTTCTGAAAATGCGATGTAATGGCATGCGATGTAAAAGAATGCGTTGTAAAAGATGTCGCGATGTAAAAACTGAGTTGTAAAGGCATGCGTTGTAAATGTATGCGTTGTAACGTCATACATTCGATAGAGAGGATTGCATAGATAGATATCGAGGGTTCATTGCTAGATAGATAGCTAGCTAGCTAGTTAGATAGAGGTTTGCATAGCTAGACAAATAGCTTGTATGAACAGGGTCGCAGAGCTAGATAGGTAGACAGATAGACCAACATATAAATCAGGCAATTCACTTGGAGGTTATTCAGAAATTCACTCACAAAGTGTCAGCAAATATTAGCTAGTATCCACAAAACGCAAAGGCGAGGAGTGTTACTGCTTATCTTTTGTTTTAGTAGTACATAATACACCTCCACCAATAGGAATGTCCGCTGACAGCTGGATTCTTCATGATGGAGTACCAATGGAAGGGTAGAGTGAGTCACAGTGAGTTACCTACTTACTTGCTGGAGACTAAATACTGGTCTGGGGCCTGGAACAGGAACGGCAAACTAGTTCACTTCAACAGGAAGAACTCAGGAGTGCTAGAGCTACAGAAACAAATGGGTTCACCACCGACAAGCCGAACTGTGGTTCTTGCCCACACCGATGGCTGCAGGCGCTCTCTTGTTTCTGGCCACCTTCGTCAGACCAAAAATGTGCATAAACCCTTACACACTTCATGTTGTCCGTAACTATCATATCCTATGAAGTTGAGTTCACAGATCCTCTTAAATACAGTACATTTGAAAGAGTACAGTATGAACAATAAAGGAAAAGGAAAAAACAAAAGGAATCACTGAGGAAGAAAAAATGAAAGTGAAGAAATGATTCCAGAAGTCCAAGGAAAAGTAGTAAAGAAAAAAACCAAAATAGGTCAAAAACTCAGAAAACAACGTGTAGCTCAAAAAAAAAAAATCACAGTAGGCTTCAAATAATAGGTCACACTTTTCAAATCAGGCAGAATGGCTGAACAGGCTAAAGGCCCACTACTGACAAAATGCTGTGTGCTGGAGGTCATGAGCTTGAAACTCATCAAGGCAGACTTAGCTATTCATCATTCTGAGAGTGGTAAATTCAGTACCATAGATAGGTTAAATAAAACATCTGTTATTTACAGTGCTTAGAAACAATAGAAGTGTAGTATGGAATATAGCATGCTACAATGCATGCAATTACATTGCGTTCTGTAACAACACAGTCGTTACAACGACCGTGTTGTTACAACGCGATGCCATTACTACGCATGTCATTACATCGATTTGCAGTAGATGGCGCTGTAACATTAGGAATGTATAATGTACTATTCCAACTCCAGCCTATGCAACAGTAGGGAAGGTGTTGGAATAGTAAATTATACTATTCCTTAGGTTGGAGCGTCATCTACTGCAAGTCGATGTAATGGCATCGCGTTGTAACGACCGCATTGTAAATGCATTGCGGTGTAATGACCGCAATGTAAAGGTTGTTTCCCTGTAGTATGTAGTGCTATATAGAAATAAACGAACATTAATTAATATTTTACATCAATAGCCATGCCGTTGCATGCATAAAGTTTTAGAACCGTTTGAGGGTACAGAGGCCCACACAAAATGGCTTTCTCTGGACATTAAAAAGTATGTCTAAAATCAGGGATCATAAAGATTTTATTCACGGCTGATAGACACTTTAGTGATAATGTTCTAGGATTCTCCAGGATATAGTCTAAGCATGTGCATTTATTGAGCATCCAATGCAGTAAAATTGCCCTTTGCAGTTTTAAACACGTTTAAGTAGGGCATAATGATGGGCAACCTACTAGCTTTGTCTAGAGGAATGTTGAGGTTGTCATCCATGATATACAACTATATTACCTGTATTTATACTAAACTTTACCCTGATTTGCCTACTAACAATATTCACATTTAAGGTGTGATACTTGCTTTCTTTAGATTGCAGTTAATTGGCAACACTCACAATTATTACAAAGCCGATAACCTAATGATAGCGGAGGCCAACTTCAAATGTGACCAATGAAAAAAGTTTAAATCTTTCACCTTCACTACATTGTTGTTTTGAGCACCTACATTCAGCCACCAAGTCTTCCCATACATCTGATCTCGCTGGTCTGAGAAACTTCGAGGTCTCCATACTTTATGGCTCACATTACAGGAAATATCAGGTTTCTGTATACAAGACATAGGTCAAACACTTACAGGGCCGAACAAATATGCAAAGATACACTTAAAAGAAGGAATATGTTTTTTTATTATAAAAAGCATATTTAAATGGCAAATAATGCTAACAAATGTAGTCTTACGTTTTTCAGTATAATGTACAAACGTGTACATTAGCCTAAGAAAATATCTCACAGCAATTATTGCAAACATTTTATGGTACAGTTAGAACGGAAGCCATATTGCACTCAAGATGAATAATCAAGTCCTATGAATGTTTTTGTTGTACAGTTTCCCCACTTTAGTTTTCCTTCTTGATGCATTGCATGTGTTGAAAGAATCAACCACCCCAGCAGCTACAACTGCTAATCACATGACTGCTCCCTCTTCCTTAGCTTCTTGGCACAGAAGCAGTTCCAGTATTTATTAAATTAAGCTTTTATAATGCATAAACAATAATTAGGACATTCTATTTAGGATGTAAGCTCTTCGCATTTGGGAGCTTTAATTCAAAGAAAATTTCCTTTAAGAATTAGCTATCAGTTATGTTTATAATTCTTGAAATCTCCAGTCGTTACTAGTAGGACAGCAGGATTCACGCACATTACCCTCAGGTTACACTTAGAATAAAACCACAGATGCATGCTCCACAGTTATTTCATCAGCTTGCATAGCCTTAACTGAGGTTCAGTTATACATTTCTAATCTTTAATTACAAAGAACATATCACCCCATATCTTAAAACCAAGGGAGTGAATGCCCGTAGTCAGTTACTACACTAGTCAAGTGGAGACTAACCTAGGGTTTGGGGGAAAAAGGCTAAGGTGAGCTAAGGAACCCATGAGTTAAAAAGACTTTCAGAAAACATTTGGATGCGAAAGGAATGCCAGTTTGGATATGCTAACTTGGTGAATGTCATTCATTTTGAAAAACTTCATGGAAAAGGGGAGATCAATATTTACCGGCATTCTAAAGGGCGTTTTTGGTTTAGATCACACAGAACCTGCTATACTATGCTTTAGCACCAGTATGATAGTGACCAAACGTAGGGCCTGATTTAGAGTTTGGGGGTCGGGCTACTCCGTCACAAACATGATGGATATCCCCTCTGTGGTATTACAAGTCCCATAGAATATAATGGACTTGTAACCTGTCTGCCAAACTCTAAATCAAGCTCATTGTCTCAATTATCTGAAAATGTTCACAAATCTGTAAATCACTAAAATGCTCCCACTATGTCGGAGTAAGCACCCTTGTTGAAAATTCCCTACCACAGCAGTGGGGAATTTTAAATGTGGTAGGCTGGATGGTAAAGGTTGCATCGCAGCTACCAAATAAGCTTAGCGGGCTGCCAACTGAAGCCTAACAGACCTTCACAGCCTTGATGGCAGAAAGTGAAGAAAACACAACTGATACCAATACCTATTGTTCCAAGCACAAATCTGAAGAGCAGCAACTAAAACAGATCAGAACACAAATCCCAGAACCTTGGTTTTAGAATGATTACTTGACAACGTTCTAGAATCTAGTGGTACATCACTGTTTAAATGCTTCAGAACCATTACAAAAAAATCATTTTCCAAACTGAACATACAAAAGTTGGTGATCATACATTGCCAGTTATTTAAAAGCAGTGTCCAGTGACAAATAGTTTAATTAAAATCAAGATGGAGGGATCTGAAACACAATTAACTGTAACATAAAGCTGTTAAAGAAATCAACATCAGTGGACCCCACATTTCATGTGGGTCGAGAAATAAATTAATGAACTTAAGGTAGTTGTCTGATTGAAAAGAGTAACACGTGTGTAAAGGGGAAAGAAGACACCTTCCATCGATTGCAGTCCAAAAAGGCTTGTCAGCTGCATTAGAAGTCCATAAAATAAGGAAGGGTCAGCATTAACATTTCTACTTTATTGGTCATTACTAGGCTATTGTCTTGAAACATTTTGGAATAACCAAATGTAGGTGGACATCAGTGCAAATATGTAATTGACCCTATTCTCAAAAAAAATTATAGTGTAGGTGGAGTTTGACAACTTTACCAGAGCATACTTTAAAAAATAATCGTAGTTACCCACCTTCCAAATAGTACACCTAGAAAGATTTCTAAGCATACTATATGAAATGTCATATGACTAGTCCTATGGGCTCCTAATCCCATAGGTTTATGTAGTGTAGAAATATGCACATGGGGAATACTGCCCACTGGCCTAGGAAAGGAAAATGGTACTTACCCTGTAAGCATCTGTTCGTAGTCTGCAGTGCTGTAGATTCATACGCTCTGCATACTCCTGCCAGCTAGTGTTAGGCTCAGATACTAGCAAGTACTTTTTATTCGAAGAATCTTTCTAGTCATGAGGTATATAGTGGCTCGTCTCTTAGCTGGCAATGAGCATGGGCACCAAATTCATGCTAGATTGTTTTTTGCCCAGCGGGTGAGAGTAGCAAGAAGTGGTGAATAAACTGTGTAATGCACATGTGTATTGCAAAAGGAACTTAATTAATAAAGAAAAGTGATCTGTGATCAGAGCCACACACTTCTAGGGGGAGGGTGGGTGCATGTGAATCCACCACACTACATGCTATGAACAGATTCGTACAGGGTAAGTAATGCTTCTGTTCGTAGCTACACAAGCTGTGCAATTACTGTTGCAGTGCCCATATACATGCGGTGGTTAGCATGTGGATGATGCAGATTTCTGAACTAAAGTCCTTAGGACCATCTGGCAAACTGTAGCCTGTTGCCTAGTGAGGATGTCCTCAAAGTAGTGTTTTGTAAACGTGTGTAGAGTTGACAGGCGGCTGCTTTCCATATGTACTCTAGGGTAATGTTCCATAGGGAGGCCATAGCCACACCCTTCTTTTGTGTCGAGTGTGGTCTGGGTGTAACAGGGAGGGATCTCTTAGCTTTGTGGTAACAGGTTTAGATACATTTAACTATCGATATAGCGATACCTGTTTGGATATATGTGAGCCTTCATGAAGGAATGAGTTCATCTGACCAAGGGAAGGGCTTAGTCTTGCCAATGTAATACATGAAAACCAGTTTAACGTCTAGAGTGTGTAGTGCTCTCTCTGCTACTGAGTCTGGTTGGGAAAAAAGACTGGAAGTTCTATTGTCTGGTTAAGGTAGAACGGGGATACCACCTTAGGCAGGAATGTTGGAGTGGTATCGAGTACTACCACGTCCTTATGTGCTTGTATGAAAGGTTCTTGTAATGTGAGTGCTTGCACTTCGCTAATGCATCTTAGAGAGGTAATTGCCACTAGAAAAGTCATTGTCCAAGAGAGGTACTGGAGAAGGCAAGAACGAAGGAGTTAAAGAAGGGTTCCCATAAGTCTGGTGAAGACCACATTGAGGTTCGACGCTGGAGCGGGGCAAAGCTGGGACGGATGACCCTTTTGAGACCCTCCATAAAGGCTCTAACCACTGTATGCAGAAGAGGGAGGAGTGCCCTGGAATGTAAGCTGCTATAGTTGCTAAGTAAAGGCGTATGGGAGTGTAAGCCAGGCCTGATTTCTAGAAATGAATAGCATATGATATGCTGGTCAGCAGGTTTTAAGAGGTCCAGGTAACTAATAATGCGTCAGTGGAAAACCTCTTCAAATTGGCTGCATAAAAAGCTTGTGTAGTTGGTGTACGAGCCTTGCCCAATAAGTCCATACATTCTTGTGAGGGATATAGGTAACGAATTCTAGGACCTCAGGTGCCTGATCGTTAGACTGAGTTGTTTGGGGTCTAAGTACCTGATTTGGCCTTGGTTCCTGGGGCGAAGGCCCCGCATGTTGGTGAGGCTTATTGTGAGGACTGATGAACATTTCAAGGAGCGCTGAGTATACTTATCTGGTCAACGTGGGAGCTAAGAGAATTAGAGTAGGAGATGTTTGCCCCATTTCTTGACCACGAATGGAAGAAGTGGTGGAAGCAGAAAAGTGTAATCAAATATCTCAAAGCCGTTCATACATAATGCGTTGCCCGGGGAGCGTGGGTGTGGTATGTGAAAGCTTGGGCATTTTACTTTTTTTCGGGGGTGGCAAAGAGGTTTATTGGTGGGATGCCCCAGAGGTGGAAATAGCTGAGTAAGTCCCACCTTGTTTTTGGAAATAATACAAGAATGTCATGATGTACATCTTGAATAATATGACTTTGACCCAACTAAGGGAAAGGACAGTAGCGGCTGACTTTGGAACGGGGGTGGTAAGAAACTATGAATAAAATAAATTTCCAGATTCTCCCAGCCAATCACGACACTGCATCAGCAGCGTTGTGTTTGGTCTGAGCGGCCTGTTTGGTCACTCAGGCACTGCCTGGGAGCCTGTGCATGTTCTCTACCAGGCTGTGCAACAGACAGGTGGAGAACATGCTAAGTGTGCGTGAGTGTTTGGCCGGCGCATGAGGGCTGGCCAAACCGTCATGCACACTTGGGGAGTGCAAACCACTCTTCACTCTGCTCTGGAGAGCTCAGCCACACCCACCCTGGCTCTGAATCCAGCACAGAAAAAAAATGATGATAACACCTTGTTATCTTTTCAATTGTATTTTTTGCACTGCTCAAAGAGCAGTGGGGCGATGCTCCTCCACCCTAGTAGAGGTGCCGCCACTGGGAAAGGAAAGTTTTGAGGGTGAGCTGGTTTGCTAGCAACTCGAGGTAGTTGATGTGATGCCCGTTGATGTGGAGCCCATACTACCTGCACTTTATTGAGATTGAGATGTGCTCCCAGCTGGCTTGACAGGAATCTGTGGTAATGGTGACTTGTGGGATAGGATTTAGAAAAGGCCTGCCCTGCAACAGGTTGTTGCTGTTCAACCAGTGCAGGTAGCAATGTATGGTGGCCTTTACCCACACTAGATCCTCCAATAGATCCTCTGCTTGTGACCATTGTGTAGAGAGGCATTGCTGCAATGGGCATGTGTGCACTAGGGCATGGCATGGGGCACTATGGCAATGCATGAAGCCATCATATTGAGGAGGCACATAACAGTTCTTACTGCAATGCAACAATTTGGCCAAAAAAGGCACTACTGTTGAAAAGCGGAGACTCTACTGGCCGGGATAGACCTTGCTTGTGACTGAATTTAGTGTTGACCCAAGGAAGGGTTTATATGGGTTTAACAAATGGGACTTGGTGTCGTTGATAGTGAACCTAAGGCTTTGGAGGGAGATCGTAGCGTGTGTACGCTAGGCATTGTGGCTTGCTTGTATTTCTGATCAGCCAGTCGTCCAGGTAAGGGATGATGTGGATGCCTCCCCTCCTTAAATGTATGGAGAACTACCATCCATTTAGTGAAGACCCCTGGGGTGGTGGTGGTGACCTCTAAATCAGGTAGCATTAGTGGGCAATAATGGATGGGAATGGGGAAGTAGGTGTCCTTGAGGTCTAACGCCATCATAACGTCACCTTGCTACAGCAGAAGAATGACATTCTGTAAGTTTATTGTGTGAAAATGTTCCAACAGGGTGTATCAATTAAGAGGCCTTAGGTCCAGGATTGGCCTGAGGGATCTGTTCCTTGGAGTTAAGGAAGTACACAGAATAAACCCCTTTACCCCATTAGTGTTGGGGAACTGGCTCTATAGCCCCTTTTTGAAGGAGCGCTTGTAAGTCTTCTTCCAAGAGGTTGAGGTGCTCTCTGCTGAGGCTTTATTTGCCGAGTCGGATGTTGGGAGGGGTTGGGAGACGTTGGACCATTGCTAAAACCCACTTGTCAGAGGTGATTTCCTCCCAGCATGGAAGGAAATACTGGAGTCTCCCTCTGACAGGTCCTGTGTGATCGTCGAGTCAAGGGATTCAATGTTTGGCAGTGGATGACTGTTTGTCTGAGCCCCCATAGCTCCTACCTCTGGTGTAATTGCCACTCTAGGAACCCCTGCTGTAGCCCTGTGGTGGGCACTGCTGGTAGGCCTGTCACTGCTGTCTTTGGTAGGATGAGGCAGGTTTGGGAGAGGTAGTTTTAGAGCCTGCACTGTACTGATGCCCCCAAAAGGTGCCTCTAGCGGTAGAGGTTTGGGGGCCACCAAGGTTTTTGCTGTGTCAGTGTATTTTGTTATATTGTCTAACATTTGGTTAACCTGGGGTCTGAAAAAGGATTCCCCACTAAAGAACAGATTGAGAAGCTGCTGCTCCACTTCATGCTTAAAGCCCAACTTGAGGAGCCAGGCGTGGTGCCAGATAGAGACACTCCTATTAATACTTCCCGAACAGTATATTCTGGCACGTCCAGGGCACATCTGATCGAGACACTGAGATAGTCCTACCCTCTGCCACTAACTCCTACCCCGATCTGCTTAAACTCATCAGCCAGGCATTTTATAGGATCACTCATCTCTGCCCAGTGTGCTCTGTCGTACCTAGAGAGCAGCCCGACATAGTTTGACATTCTCCCATTGCTGGTGGCTTAAACAACCACTCAATTCTCTGCGGCATCACATTTTATTGGGCGGGGTGCTTCACCCGTGCCTTGAGAGAAAGAGTGCTTGCGGCAGTATGGACTACGAACGAATCTGGAATGACCTGACCTCTGATGTATGGGGGTGTTGGGAGAAGCATTGTATTTGTTGTCTACATAGGCTTGATCACCCTGGCCTTCTCTGGTTAGTTAAAGGTGCCCGAATCCAAAATCAGCATGCCCTTGAGCATGGGAAGAAATTGCATTGTCCCCTGTGATTTAGATAAGGTTTCCATAATGTAATTATCGTCCTCATGGAGAAAGTGCATATCAACCTCGTGGAAGGCAGTAGCCCATTGTATGAACTCATATGTGGTCATGTCATCTAGGGGTGACGACCTAGCTGGGTAAGGAACGAAGTCTGGATTCCCTGGGGGATTGGCATTATAGTTTTCCCATGGATTATCAGTGGGCAATGGGTCAAACGGTGTGCCAACGGGTCACCTGGGTGAAGGGGCTGCCGTGTCCAGATGAGGAGTGGGAGAAATCCTCCAGTGAATAGGGCTCTGATGAAGTGTGGGATGAAGGAGGATGGGTGGTTGGGGAGAAGGGGGTGGAGGAGGGGGGCCAAAGGGAATGGAGATAATGACCCTTTCCTTGCGTGTTTAGCATTTGGGCACTTTTCTCCTCAAAAGTAGGCTTTCGCTTACGAGGCAGAGTCCCTACAGGTGCTGGACGCAGTCTTGTGGAAATCTCGTCAGTGTGAGGATGAATAAAGAATCGTTTTTAAGTGCCTAATTCCTTATGAGGGCGTTGGAGGATAGATGGCTCTGAATCATCAGAGCCATGCACCAAGGGTGTCTTCTGCACTAATGGCCTGGGTGCTGATGGAGGTCTCGGATCTCATAGTGTCTTCAACACCGATGGGTTGGACAGTGAGGGTGTTGTTGGATCGAAGGTGATTTGGGCGTCAATGAACATTTCGGTGCTGATGTCAGCTTGTGGAAGCTGGCCTCTGCCTCTTGTAGAGTAGCAGGTGTAAAAAAAGGTAGGTATTTTTAGCTGTAAACTTACATTTACAAGCAAAAATGTCTTTGTCAATAGGGCCCAATGCCTTTGGCCATTTTTGTTTTGTATTCTGCATTCCGCAAGTCAATTGGATTTGAACTACGAGGTACACTTATATATTTACATGGTAGACAACGTTGATGTGGATGATATCTAATCGTGTTGCATTTGTCAGAAAAATTAAAAATAAATCATGCTTCTTTGGGTGAGATGATTGATATTGTAAAGAACCAAATTATTTTTGGTCAAGAAACTGAGTGGTTACTTGTCATGCCTATCTTTACGGTGGATACAGGACAGCAAGAAAATTACAAAACATCTGCCTTTGCACAGTGTCTGGTACAGGCTTGTTCATGCATTTGATAGGCTAGAGATAAATATGCGATTTCATAATAATTTACAATTACAGGGAATGTTTTGCTACATCTTAATGCTTCCATTATTGGTGTAGGCAATTAGAATGTATTTATTATGAGCAAATACGTTCATTCTTGTGTATTGAAATTAGGAAAGGTCCAAAAGCTAAAAGAGAAAACACGGGTGATGGAAAAAGGCAGCAGACACTGTTAGAGAGCTTCATTGTTCCTGGTGATGGCATGTCTATAGTTCCAGCCATCTGCTATGAGAAGAGAGAACACTTTAGGCAATGATACTTTAGAACACAGATTCTAAATTGCTAAGACTTTAGATCTACATGCAGAGAATGGAGGTAGGCACAAATCTAGTAGCAAGACTGTCTGGGAAATAAATTTAAAAAATCAAGGCGCAGGCTCGAAAGCAGCCACATGAAAATTAGAACAAACATTTTGCTGACAATATGCCAGTTTATTCAGATAAGAGATGCTGTTTGTTTGAGTTTGATCTTCAGGGATTGATCTGAGTCCACCACACTCATTCCACTTAGACCACTAAAAGCCACCCAATGGTGAACACTTAGGTGGGCCAGTTTCAAACCATGGCTGTAGTGATAAAATGCTAATTTCCTATCTTACCAAATCATCCACAGCTCTTCCATTTTGAAACCAAGTGAAGCCTAAGAATTCAAATTGTTCAAATCAATGTAACATAGGATATAGGAGATAGAGCAGACTAGAAGATAGCCAGCGGCGCTATCATGTGCTTCCAATTAGATAGGAGATGTGCCCTAACCGTAAGAGGGAGCAACTTTGAAAGTAGGAATCCAGGTTAGAATCCGGACCTTGGCTCAACATGCTGTGATTCTGGAGAAATCACATAATCTCCCTAGGACTAAAAAATGTAGTTTGTAATCTGATACTCGTGTGAAGTGCACTAAACGTCTTAAAACTGCAAGAAACTAATAAACAAAAAACTTTGATGGTATATTTCAGGTGCCTTAAGAAGGGTCCTGCTTCTCTCATTCATAGAGGCTGAAATGAGGACGAAAGGCACCTCAGAAGTTATCACTTGCAAACATCTGAAAGACAATGGATTACAGAAATGTTCCTTCATGCAGGTCTCGATGCTGCAGTATCAGTCCTAGACTAATGTTTGGCTTTAATCACATAGTCACGTTTGTGCTCGATCATTCATGGAATTCATAGAATTCATTGCTAAAGTAGTATTTACAATCACATTATTCTGCAGATGTACAGGAGGAGGAAAGAAGAACTGAGTAAAGTTAGTTTCTGTCAACCTGAATGCAAGATGTTCACAGAATTATTGCTCAAACTCTAGTGTAGCAACCATAAAAAAATCTGATAGCTCATATCCTTTGTGTAAATATTAATGAAATAACTTGTGATAGACTAAATATCATGAATACGGTTCAATACAGAGGGCATGGCAAGTGTTACCATCATAGTCGATAAATTGACCCCAAAAGTGGTGATCCTACTAGAGCAGTCAAAGGGCTGATTAACTGAAAGAAAACGTAAACGTATGAATATAAAGTCTATCTTCCATTATCAATCTTCCTGAGCGTGCTAAGTAACACCAACAGACGCCAACTCTATGGGAATTACTGACAAAGTGCTTTACCAATGATCCTGCCCTCAGAAATGTTTTCATCAACCATCTGTCTAGTACTGTTCTTTTTTCCACATTATCAGACATCCTCCATTCCCGTTCTGGGATGCATATCTTTGATAATAACTGACAAGATAACTAAAAACTATCAACGACGAATACTTCTTGAAGGCAGCCTTAAGTGCTCCCAGGCAGAATTTCAACTACAATTTGAAAGTAATCATGCAACTTTGACTTAAGGCCTGATTAAGAGTTTGGTGGAAGGATTACTTTGCCACAAACATTGCTTTACTACAAGTGCCAGAGGATATAATGTAGTCGTAATAAGGGAGATGGGGTGTCCATCACGTTGGAGATGGAGTAACCTGCCCACCATACTCTTAATCAGGCCCTTAGTTTGAGAAACTACATGCCTTCATAAGCCAAACATATATTTTAACAGGATTTGTTATGGCTTGTAACTGCAATTAAATTCTAGACTCATAAATAATTACAATATTTAGAATTATTTAGCAACAGATGTTATACATTTTCAAAACATTCCGCCTTAACTTTATATTATTACCTAAACATTTTGTACTTTCTAAGTAAACTCTAAAATTATTGTCATATTAATGCTAGGGAATAACTTTTTCAATGTCTATGTATTCAGAAACGTATTCTTTTTTCCTATTAACCACATCCCTGAGCAATTATCGTGGCCCACAGGAAGAACGGCGCATCTTTGTCCAGGGCTTGTTGGAAACGACGCTTGGATTACTGTTGCTTCTTATTGTTGTCAGTGTTGTGCAGTGATGCTAAAAAGTCTGTTATCAGTTTGGCAGTTTTCCTAGGTCGCTCCATTACCACAGAGTGTCCACAATTTTCCAGGATATGCAATTGACTGGAGGGAAGAGCATCAACTAGGACTTGTGCTCCAGAAACATCCAGTACCTGAAACAGCGGCAAAAACGAAAATAAAGAAATGCTGTAAAAGGGCATTTTTTTAAAATTAGAGTCTTAGAAGACAGTATTTATCACACTTTCCAGGTATGGAATTTGTCTGGCGCCATTAACTGAAACTATTCCGAGTTTTTCCCAAGTAATGAGGAATAACATAAAGATTTTGGTGCGTAACATATAAAAACACGCATGTACTGGTAATTACAGACTTATTTCCTTGATAAAATCCAGTGGACTTTATTGCACCCTGCTATTGGTGGGGTGATAAAGTCCACACTAGTCATATATCGGGCCCCTATGCAATTTGTGAATCAGATCTGTAGTGGGTCCTATATAGGAAGACTAGAAACCCCTAGCAGAAGGGTATTAAATGACTATACCAGTATTCCTTTATGACTGCCCTGTAAGATTCTTGAAAAAAAGTAAGTATTGTGACCTGCTAGGACAGGGATATGACAGTGCGAAATAACATCCACTAGGACAGTCCAGGTGGGTGTCACTTGGAAAAGGGTCTTACACTATATTAGCATGCAAAAATCCTACAAGAGCTAAGCTTTCCCACACGAAGCCAATATGATGAATGTGTTTTGAGACATCCAACAAATGCTATTCGCAATTGTTTGTACTTAATTGTAACAAAGCAACTTCATACACCTGTAATTGTTTTCAAAACGAGTTTCTTATTTCTAAAAAAGAAACACACATTTAACTCGATCTGAAGTTCCCCATTGCGCATAATATGATACCAGACACTTCTCTTTTTTCCTAAACCACAGACAATTCCCCTCCAGAACGGTAAAGAACACTTCTCCCAGTATTGTAGTTTCGTTTTAGCCGAATGATGTCAAATCAATGCGTATGAAACATCCCTCAAATTATGTTTTAAAAGCATTAAAATGTTTCAAAGTCATAAAATGATGTCAAAGAGCTCTTCAGAAGGCATGTGTTGGATATCATAGGAGAAGAAACAGTTCGCTTAAAGCAGTATTGCAAGATTGTGAAACTTCATTTACACTATATGGACTGAAAAGCATCAGGAAACTAACATCCAATGGGAAACCTGATTCATTTTTAAGAGTACAGAAAAATGGTGACAAGGCTACCCTCAGTCGTCCAATGAAATCGCATTTTTTTAGACCGTAAGTAGTGAGCATTCAATCAAAAACATCAAACACAGCAGCAGGCTCACAATATGGATTGTTCAATATATTGTCTGGTGCCAAATAAATATCTTCCCCACTTATGGTGGTACTTCATCCACCTGCTTACAGATCTATTGCTTTTTAAAATATTAGTTTTCTCTGCATTTCCACACTGACAACATATTCCTAAAAAACATAAAAGAGTTTCGTACACAATGGGATGGCTGATCTAGAAAAAAATGGAGGTAGTCTGAGGACCCACTTCACAAAGTTAAACTTACACTGTTGTGTAAGGTTACAATTGTTTGCTATTCACAAAGGTATTTTTCTAGTAGTACCTTTACGACTGCAAGGTGTCTGCAAATAAAAAGACAGGAATGTCCTATCTTTTTATGTGGGGATATTGCGCAGACGTAAATATACTAATATCTTTGTGGATCAAGCCCTGAAAGTCCACCCCTAAACGTGTTACTCAGTGCTTAATTTGTGCCAGCAGCTGCAGATGATGGGCACTAGCAGTCAAACTTCGGAAGTAGGACTTATTTTTCAGGCTTTCAACCAGAGCAAGAGACAGAAAGGCAGGCAAAGGAGAATTTTGGAGGAAGGGAAAGACAGAAAATAAAATCCAAAGACGTAAAGAAGGGATAAAAATTAGCCTGTTAGAGTGAGAGAACGAAACAGAAATTGTAGCCTAGCAGCCTTTGCATTCACCAACCCTTACATTCAGAAGTGTCGCGCTCCTAAGAAACACTTTGAGCCCATGCACTTTTTTTTTCTTTTTTTTATAACAAGTTAACTACTGGTGTTACTTGATCCTTCAATAATCGGAGTCGAATTGCAGATTACTACGATAACAACTAGATTGTAGACCACAGCCAATTCACTCAAGTAACTACAGCCAACCTAAGACCTACCACAACAACATACTGCTCCCACTGCAATTACGGTAGAAGGACCTCACCAACACAACTAAAGATAAACCAATCTCCCACTGTAAACAAAGGTAGACTGATCCTCCCCACCGGCTCTCTTACTTTTGGGATATTACAGAGTTTAGTATGTGTACTAAGCACTTTGTGTCCCAAGCGTATCTTCAGAGAGGGGCATACTAGGTGTGGTTCCCATCAGTTAACACTACTCATTTCCACCATTACATGGTCTAGCTTTAAAATAACTGTTCCCATGCCTGTTTGGCTCTTTAAGATATTGTGCTTTCTTTACAGCTCAGGGTAGCTATGTCTGGGTGTGTGGTGTCTCTGCCATCTCAGGTTCATATATACCAGGATCTTGTAAAACATAAGATTAAGAACAGAGTTTCTAGCTGCCGGTCGAGGCCCAGCGCGGCTGTATCTGCAGATAAAACGTCATGGGTTTCATTGTGTACTTGGGGAGCGGAAGAGCGAAAAAGGCTCAGTGGCCGTTCAGTCTCACCTCCACTATATAACTCACGACTAACCAACCTCCCTTTCTCTTTCCTTTTGTGCAGAAGGGGGGTCCTAGAGGCCCCTTTCACACAACTGGTCCAGCGGGCCAGGTCCAGCACTCTCCGGCGGGGTCATCGCGAGACTATCAACATTGTAAATATGAAGATTTGCAGTGCTTACTTCATGAGGGCCATAAAAAGCACATACAATACTACAAACATTTTCAATTCCAAATCAAATATTTTTCATTAACCTTTACTTAATAGGGAACACGTTGAGACAGTGAGAATATTTTCATATGATAAATGTAGAAAAGGTATTTTAATGTATATTGCGCTTCTATACGTTAAGGGTTGGTTGTGTTTCCTTGCACGTCAGACCACCATACCTGATCTTGGTTTCCCCAGATAATTTGTGTTGGCGCTGTAATCTTGCTCATTCGTTCTTGGAGGACATGTCTGGATTTCTCTGTCACAAGTTCTAAAAATACTGTTCAGTGCAGACAAAAAGGCAAAAACATAAAATTAGAAAAGTTCCTGAGTACTTTTATGCATTGCATTAAACTAGCCATGCACAAATTATCTGAATCCACATACACAAAATAGCCTACTCTGATGTGCAATATATGATCTAAGAGGGAGCATGTAATCATAAATTGAACAATAATGGGAATAGATTGAGCAAAGAGGGTTCTATAAAAAAGACACTAAATGCCAAAGGACATGTTCAGAACTCAAAATATCCAAGTTACTATTCCACAAAAGCCACAGTGAAATAAACGCGGCAAAAGAAGGACTGACATCATAAAACATGAAATAAGCAGCTAACATTAATATTTGTTTGCCAGCAACACCCGGAGTAATACGTTTATTTATTATAATTTATACATGGCATTGATGACCCAAGTTCGTAAAACCTTAAAGTATTACAGAGTAAAAAACTATTAAAACGCCTTATAATAAAGGCAGACCACTTTAATTGTATAGTTAGTTTCATAGAAGTCATCCACTGAGAGTCGAGAAGTTCTTGGGCCCAGGAAATCTGTCAGCTAGTTTTTTTGGCATATTTTAATGGGCAGAATGCCTTTATACAAGCACACTGACATTTGTCTAAGACAATAGAATGGTTATTACAGTACATTCCAGAGTTGTGAATCTTTAATCTGGATATATTCAGAGGCTTTTAGAGAAGACCTCTACCTTATTTCAAAAAGAGTGTTGATTATAATAGGGTAAAATAGTCTACACCAGTGGTTCTCAAACTTTTGATTTCTATGGACCCCCACTTAATCATTACTGAAAACCAGGGACCCCAATAAATCATTATTGGAATCCGGAGACGCGGGTCTAAATTTCGATGATTGGAACAGCAAAACAATATTCAAAATTACTGAAAAAAACATCAAACAAATACACAAATTATGAAATATTTAATTTGATTCAGAAATATTAAAAAACACATATTTAATTTTAATGAGAAGGTTGGAGGTTTTCTAAATTCAACTGAGGACACCCATCGTCCTTACTATATGCTCTTTAATGCACATGCACTACTCCCATGAATCAATCTGAGGATACCAACTTAATGTTTAGCCCCTGATATTAAATGTCTTCATGTTTCAAAAATTGTCAATATAGCATTTTGCTTCTTTATTTATTTTATTAATCAGTTAACATCATTTAATTTTCTAAGCAAATGCAGAACCCCCGAGTAGGCACTGTGGACCACCAGCGGTCCCCAGACCACATGTTAAGAACGAATGTTCTAGGCTGTACATTATTAAATGTCTTGGTCGCACAGCATGCTTGCTTGCCAGAGGTGCCTAAAGAGCATTCTGTAATATAGTGATTGAAAGTATATTATATTGTTTTGATGGTAAAAGTAATGTGCATAATGACTAAGCATGTATCACTGCACACAGACAGCAAAACAGAAGTGAATGTTAATGTAAGAACAAGAGAACAAAGAACTAGACTGAGGTAAGGACATTGGAAATCTGTGTTTTGTAGGTTCCAACAAGAATGCCTGTTGTGCTGCCCTTGACATGTGCTACTAATTATCCCTGCAATGAGTCACACTAAATGCAGTCTTTGCGATAATTTCATGTACCCTTTAGTTTCAGCACTATTTTTAGTTGTAGCCAGTGAATGTAAGATTCATGAATTGCCTTCTAAGCCTTTCTTGTGTCTTGCCATTATTCAGAGAAGAATATTCTTTCAGTTTGGGAGCATGTAGCATGTTGCCAATACACCGTGCAGTAAACGGTGTTCCAGAGCACGGTGCATGTGATTGGCTCATTCAATAACCAACAAACATTTTTCACCCATGTGACTGACCTCGACATGCAAAAAGCCTTTCTGCTCTACAAATGGGAGACCATTCCCATGTGGGGGAGATAAATAGTAAGTAAAAACAGTTTCCTGCAACTACATTTCTCGAACTTTGTTATCTTTTATAGATTCATTCACAAACTTGAATACCCAGGAGTCAGGCTACGAATCACCTCTAATCAATGTTTAAACACCATAGTTCAGAAACACTTCATAACATTGTCTCTTGTGCAGTCTATTGAATCATTTGAACCCTGGCCAATGTGGTGTAGTTCAGCCCTCCACAAACCCAGAGGTTTCCATAAATCTGATTTTTGTAGCCAAATTGAAGATTCACAAATAACTAAGGAGTGAAGGTGGGGTCAGAATCTATGACATTTTAAAAAGTTGGAGAACTGTAGTTAAAAGTGAAATACATTTTTCTCTTTCAGCATTGGATTTTTCATAGATTCATCTGCTTGAACTGTGACTAAGAAAGCAATATTACCAAACCAAATTGAAGAGGATGAGAATTAGACTAACAATAAATAAACAAGTTGTAGAGCAGCTTACCCGATGGCTCTTTCGGACCTTGTTGAGATATCCAGGCACCATTTTGAGAAAAAAGCATTGCCTTCCATGTCGCCGCCTAGTCTTTTAACTAGTTCCTGCATTGAGAAGGGTTGGTCTTTTTTAGGCAATACCAAAATCAACAGAAAGTTGTTCTGATCCTCAGAAATGATTGGTTTTGCCCATGAAACATCAAGCGTTTTTTCATGTTAAGGGTATGTAGAGTCCTCTCTGTTACTGATGAAGTTTGGGCAACAATGCTGGTAAAATCATTTGGCTCAGATTAAATTGATTTGGTATACCGGGAACGAGCGTGGAGCTAGAACAGAGGGAAACGTAGTCGTTGAAAAGTTCCTCTACGGAGAAGGCTGCAACTCCCAACTCATCAAGTGGAAGGTACAGCCAGTAGGAAAGTGATTTTCCATGACAGAAATGTAATGGTTGTGCGGTGGATGGACACAAAGGGGGCTTTTACTAAAGCTTCCAGAACACCGTTTAGCTCCCATGCGGGGCAGGTTTTGTAACAGGTGGGAATGTGCAGATAATCATGAACTCTTTACTACACTTCTGTAAAAAGGGCATTTGTGTGTATAGAAAGAGGACCCGGTCCTTGGGATTTTACCCAGATAGAAAACATCTACCCTTTCATGGCATAGCTCTTAATGCTGGAACCTGCAATGGCTGCTCTATTATGTGGATACCTGCATTTTTCTGGCTGATCAAGGAATCCAACTACTAAGTTTCCTGCAGCTAGGCAATCAGCTGAAAAGACACTGGTTCATGGTGAAAAGGAGAGACGTTGGATTTCACTGCATTCATATGCAGTAGTGAAACTAGAATGATTGAGCACTGTTCTGTCTTGAGCTTACACAGCAACCTGATTCCCTTTGTGTGCCCACATAAATACTTTTTAGCCTTAGAAAATTATTCATAGTCCAGGACAGAACTTTGTAAAGTTCTCTCTAGTTTCCTTCTTCATTGCCAGAGGAAAGGGCGACTCCTCCCAGTAGCCATGGTGACACCCTACACTTAATAGACACACAAAATACCTCAAGTGTCTCATTAAGAGGGTCCCAATTAGGAGTAAAAGCCCCAAATGGTAGACAAAAATCCTACTTGTCAGCTTTTGCAGATGATGAATAGTACAAGAGTGGCTAAGCGAGGCACCAAAACTAGACTGTACCAGGTTGAGAACAAGCCCATCATAAATTCTTCCAGGAGAGATAAACAGATTAGAAATATTGCTGAAGAAAAAGGGGGCAAAAAAATCAGGGACAAAAAGCATCTAATTAAGTGATGAATGATACGAAAAAGAGGGATACGGGGAGTCTCTTCCAACGCCTCCGTGTACATGGTACAAGGAGGAAATTACATCACAGTGAGGGTGATCAACATGGATAGAAATGGTTTGTGCTGGCCGCATCTGCTTCATAAAGAAAATGAGGTTTCCTAGAATTGGCAGGTATAATAAGACAATGTCATTCTTTTCCTCCATTTTTTGACTTTGATCCTCCATACTCTCGTTCTGTGCTAACTGACTCTTCAGGCCAGTGCTCCTTATGCACACAGAGAAGCCTGATGGCAGTAGGAAGCCTTCTGGGCTGTCGAGGGAATGTTGACTATTGCCAGGTAGAGCTGAAGCACCACACTGAAAATTGTGACGAACCATCAAAGGGGTATCGACTCAAGTACCATTTTCCCAGGAGCATTCATGGAGTGTATATTATTTCCAAATTATCCCAAATTTAAACTAACCTCAGTCCACATTTCATTTTGAGAAGGACAGGGTTTAACAGCGCCTCCATGCCAGTGTCGCCCATGCCTGAATAGCCACACCACTTCACTGTGAGCTTGAAAAATACAGGGATGAACAGATGAGGATGACTACATTTGTTATTAGGAAGTATCTACCACTCAAAGAGGCTACAGGAGAGTTACCTATAAGAAACTGACACTTCAGCACCTATATCGTCTTACTTCATGAATTATTGATAAGGCAATATAGTTTGTAATCATATGACTTCAAAAAGTCCCGTTGGGGCCGAAACACGTGTCAGCTGATGATCATGTACTTGGCTCTAGGCACGTAAAACACAATAAAGATGATGAAAATATATCACATGACCTTGGACTCATGGGCTGAATTTTTTTCTGGTCATTTGT
Source organism: Triturus cristatus (assembly GCF_964204655.1). NCBI lineage: Eukaryota > Metazoa > Chordata > Amphibia > Caudata > Salamandridae > Triturus > Triturus cristatus. The sequence goes on from NC_140592.1 coordinate 215,329,559, forward strand.
CCTCAAACATTGTTATTTATACAAATTGTTGGAGTGCTCCAGTATATTGTTTTAAAATACCGTGGCTGCTGTTCTTTGGAGTAACACCATCATTTCCCTTACAGGTAGCGGGGTTGTACTTTGGTAGCACCAGTCTTTGAACAAGTATTCTTGCTGTACACTTTCTACCCTGACTAGTTGCGTACTTTGCAACAATAGTTGTTATTGTCAAAGCTACCTATCTGTATCTAAAAACCTCAGAAAACGTAGGTTACACAAGATTCTTGGACGCCATATTCAACTTGACTATTGGACATTATAGGAAGTGGTTCTGAAGGTAAAAAATTATATGGTTCAAATAATATAGGGATTTAATTGCAAGGTATGGCAAACAAGATGAATTCTACAAATGCAAGGCCATTTCAAGTAAAGGACCACACTGCCACTTCTTGGCGTCTTGTTCCCAGGTGGAACATTCACTCATGACTTGAAAATTCATAAGGGCTCAGTCTTCTGAAGAATAGAAACAAAATAAATGATTAGGTATTACTACCAGAAAATAAGTAATTATCCCTAGGAAAAGAAGAAGAAAATTATGTCTAATAAAGCGCTCCAGATTATTCACATGTAGTTGACCTGTGGAAGAAAATCTGAACTATGGAGCCTCTGTTGAGAGTGAAGCTCTAAGTCACTTTACTGGCCACAGTTTGGTTCATATAGTGAGGTAGGCAAACTGCACATGGTGCAATGGTAGGCAACCTGAGCATGGTGCAATGGTAGGCAACGGTAAGTGCATGTTTGTTTACACTCCAACGTAATCTATAAAAGATTCTGTGCTGGCGAAGTACCACCGCCTGCAATCTTTTTGAAGTGAAATTTCAGATGAAAGAGATTTAGAGACCTTAAGGAACCAATGCTGTTTAAGGGTAATAGTAAAAATAAAACAGCAAATCAAACAATAAAACAAAATGAATGCACAGAGGCAGTGCTGATGTGAAATTATTAATGGCTTTAAGGAAGGAGTGTAGGTTTTCAACAATCTTACAATGGAAGAGTTTCACATTAAGATTATGGTCCAGCTGGGCGATATGAATATATTCATATATATGAGATGGGCAAAAAGATCACAAGGACAAAATCTGATATCTCCATGAAGGACTTTAAATCAAATCCATGTAACCAATATGGAAACACAACTTGCATACCAGCTACTAGAGTACAGACTGGCCACACTGCTTGGACAAAGACACACACTAGTTATAGGTGTAGAGAAATCAATACATATAAATCCCTAATTCGTGAATGATTAGTCCTTTTTACATAATAGTGGTTGAGATAAGACATACCTTTTACATAACATAGTGGATAGATGTAAAATGGCATTCTCCTGTGGCACATATAAGGAGAAATTATTTCAGAACATAATATGCCAGATTGAGTAATGTGCATAAACATGGATGAGGCAAAGACGTAAGCACAAAAATAAATGTTGTTAAAACTTTGAAAACTTAGAAAATATGCAAAGACTAAGGGTCTGATTTACATCTCTGTGGGCGGGTTACTCCGTCACAATAATGGCGCATATAATGTCCTCCGAAAAAATCCCATAGGACATAATGGGATTTATATTTTAGTGGACGGGATATCCTTCACCATTGTGATGGAGTAACCCATTCGAAAAATCAGGCCCCAAGTACTGTGCGTACCTCAACAAATACATACAAATTAGACATGTCCCTAAATAACCTATAAAATGTAGGTGGAATGCACCAACAAAGGAGCATCCAGAAACAATAAAACTACAACAAAGAACTTGAAAGAAAAGAAGTCACGGACATGCATATTCACTGAAACACTTATTTCACACAAACCAAACAGGACACTGGTGTACATACAGCACACAGAAATCCCACAAATTGAAAGCACTCAAAACTAGAAGGACAAGCAGACCATGGTCATGCATACAGCGAAGAGATCTATGTCTAATAACCGAAATCATAGATATGCATTTCATATAAAGTACCGAATTAAGTTTGTCAGAACTGTCACCAAGTATGGTATAAACACTGCTCGACGTACACTACGAGGTAAGAAATTACAAATACACATAAAAAGGTAACAATGAAAAAACAGAGTAAGGGGATTTGCCTTTCTAGGTCTAGAGCACAACCCCACCAGGAAGACATGAAATACCCACGATTTATACAAACAATGAAATGAGGTACTCTGTCATGCCTAGCTTTCAATTGAACAACTAGTTACTTCAAGAAAATACTGCCTTCTGAACTATCAGCATCAAAATATAAAAGAATGCACAAGCAGAATTCAGCAGATAAAACCCTCTAAGGAGACAACAACATCAATGTTCCTAAATGGTGGGTAATGTCACATGATCAAATGCATGGTAGCAGCTAAATTTAGATGACAGTGTAGCTACTGTGGCAAGTACCATTTTATTAATCACTGCATTGTGCAACTGCATGTTGCACATTCATAAATACTATACTGACACTGATAGATGTGTGTTGCAGTCCTTACCTGCAGACATACACATTTGACCCACCACAATGTCCTCGTTTACAGTAGGCATGTCAATATCAGACCAGTAGAAGAGAACTGGCACTGCAAACGTCTAACAAAGGAGAGCCTGCAGAACAAAGTCAGTGTTTTAACTCTTTATGCCACTTGACCGTTCATTTACCTGCATATACCAGGTGCCAACCGCTAATTGAACAATGATGCAACAGCAGTCTGGAATACATATACACCTGTCATTTAGTACAGGTGCTAAGATACACTAGTCCTTTCACTTGCCCATATGTGCATGGATCCAATAAGCACATTCAACTAGTTCAAAATGTAGGGTCTTCCTTTGTTTAGCCCTTGCAGAGGGATGCACTGAGAACAGTCGTGTAACGATTGCAGAGCTCATGCCAAGACAAATGAAATCTCCAGGAGAAGAGATTTAAGGATTGCTATAAAAGGACTACTTCTTCATGATAATCTGTTTATTAAAGTGATTATATGCACTGGGATCTCTCTTCCTCTCTGAGGTGGGTTCAGCTGTATCTTTGCAATGACTTGCAGGGCAGGATTAATTGAAAAAAGTCTTTACTGTCTCTTATGACAGGAATAGCTTGAGGCGGCAAACATTCCACAAGCATTGACTATGTGAAGTTACTCCCAGTGTTAGCTCATGTCAATTACATAACAACCGCAAGGTTGATGTCAATGCCATTAAGTGGTCTTTCATGAATGTTGCCATAAGTGAGCGGTAGGTAGATAGCGTACCTCCAGTTGCCAAAGAATACACAAGGATAAACATAATGCTCCTACACCTGAATACACAACTTTACTGAGAGGCCCAGAGATGGAGGGACAATGGAGGAGAATGGTAGGAGGGAAGCCGACCTTCAAACTAGGGATAGTTTTCTTGATGGCCTGTCTACAATTGTTAAACCACTGCGAACCAGGGACGTAAGTACAGTGAGCTCATCCAGTCATTTTCTAGTAGTATAACAAAAATATGCTCAAACCGCCAGGTCAATTAACAAATATGAAATGAAATCAGCTTTCCCTTGGATGGGTGAGGACTGCAACCTATTTAGATGAAATAGGTGACTTTGTTTCCTAAGTGAGATAATACAAATAGTTAGCGGAATATTAAAGAGTTACAAATTCAGCCAATTGCTTTGGGAACACAAGGACAATTAGGATGAGAACAACAGGATTGATGAGCAGATGGAGGAGTTATTAAATTCCTTCGGAGTTGCTCTAGCACGTAAATGTAAATGAACAGTTTTTATACAAGTCCACATAGGATCTACTCTGTCTCTAAGCAGCTCCAATCTTAGACAGATATTAGAGCTACAGAACAATGAAATAAAGTGATTTGCCTGGTGTCACATAATTTAGCTAAGTGGATATGTTGAGATTAAAATGCTGGAAGCTTATTCCCACCGACAAATACTTTACCAACAAACTACATACTAACGCTGGGAGCTCAGTCAATGAATCAAAAGTCCTTTATTCGGCTCAATGAAAAATAAAAGTTATAAAAAAAATATATAAAATACTCTCACAGTCCTACAATATTAAATACATAAATGCAACATTATCATCAAAAACAACTACATGATAAAATTCTATAAAACACAATTTTCAATGTACCAAATATTAAACAACTTAAAACAATGAGCATTCATATTCAATCTCAAATCACATACAGTAGTGGTTGGTACAAGTTAGTTAAAAAAAGAAAAAACCCTAAAATTCATTGCAATGCCTTCATCCTGCTAAACCATATTGAGGACAAGTAGCAAGACTGAAAACCAATTCAATCGTGTGTTAGTCCTTCATAATCTTAATGCTGTATTACGCTCAGTAACACCCAACCAGTGGCAAAGGGGAATTATACAATGAGAACACTGTTTATAATAATCTTTACAAAATAACAACAAATGTTGATCATTCTCAACTGACAGACAACTCATAAGGCAGGTATTACAAGTGGTACCTTTTTCATTCCAAGAATGGGTGAAACCAGGCAGGGGCAGAATTCCCAATCAGAATTTAATGTAAAGTTCTTGTGCAGCGGGTTTAGTTAAACAATCCATAAAAGGCTCAAATTCAGGTCCACATTTCAACCTCAAATAAGACTTTACCAAACTACCCTTGCTGGCCTTGGAAATCTTTGCTCCCAACACATAGTTCCAAAAGGTTGTTTTCACCTTATCTCTAGCAGCACAACTTCATATAATAGGATGGAGCCAGTAATCCTTTAGGCCCAACTTCAGGAGCCATGTTTTTATATGCAAATAATAGCTAAGGTGGATTCCCTGTTGGCAAACTGCAAAATAGACCCAGCCCTTTGCTTCAGGGATAGGACACTTTTTTGAAGTCAAATTCCTTTACGCTGTCCAGTATCCCACCCTCAAACGATACCTTGCCCTTTATTTTTTTCTTGTGACTCAAAACCATGTATTTAGTTTTATCTCTATTGATCTCCAGCCCAAATGCCTTAAAAAAAGGTTACCATTCACCAAAAGATTGGAAAGCCCCTTTGCGGTTTTGGAGAGAAGCAAGCTTAGTCCCACAGATAACAAGTTAACCAACAAAGTACATACTATGTCAAACAAACATGAGAGGATAGAAAATGACAGAAGGCCCATGGGCAGTGCTTCATTTGTTAATACAAAAATCAGTGTCGGTGCCAAAAGTATTGCTCAGAATCCCGAGGCTGGCGCTATCTAAGCTCGGGGTGCTGAATCAAGGCTGCATAAACTTGATTCCACATCAGGTCTCTTCAATACACCACCACACATTCCTTGCTTGTTTATCACACTGTTGCAGGCTCTTTTTTATCTCTGCTTTCTCCCTCTTCGCTGTTTAGTGTTTTTCCATGTTTCTATTTTATCTTCTTTCCCCCATTTTGCTTTTTCCTCTGTCTTGCTCTGGGTCAAAATTAGTGAATGAAAAATAAGTAGCGGTCATCCAAATAACTGCTGGTGGGCTCCACCTGCAACTACCAGCTCAATTTAAGCACTGCCCACAGGACTCTCATGATAATGATAGAGAATAAGGAGCATAATTCCTCTATGTAAGAAACCCTCACAGGCTCTATGCCACTTGGCAAACCCTAGAACAAGTTCCAATCACCCACACTCAAAGAAGGGTCTCAGTAGACCATTCTGAAACTCAAATATCAACTTACGTTTTCTGTAGAAATCATTATGTGGAATGCGAACATCAACAAGACCTTGCAGGATCTAACATTAAAAAAACATATATCAATAAAAAATACAAGAAAAAGGGGGTGACACTGTTGTAGCACATCACATAAAGAGCAGCATTTTCTAGTACTTTGGAAAGGACCAAAATAAATCTTAACAGTTGCAGTCATGGCTACTCAAATCATCTATTTCTTTGCATACACAGAAACAGAGGAAATTTAGAAGGACCAGTAAATTGACTCAAAACTTTTATGAGATCATGCAGTTACACATCTTAGCACTAAGAGAACACTAGATCATCAGGGTAAGGTGGAGAGAATTATAAAGAGGGGACAAAGAGGGTGGGCCCAGCTTCATTAGAGGATCACTGTCGGGTATCTCCAATTTCCTTTTTTTTAACCTCTGCTACCATTTAGGTGGCACCCCCTTTTCTTGTTGTAACTGTTTGTGCAAGGACTGTTAATTGAGTGACTGTCACTTTTCTGTACTGATCTCTACCATAAATGTTATCATTAATATGCTATTTCTTATTCATAACTTACCCACAATGAGACTATAGTTTTATAGCTTTGTGTCTTATAACAGGGCTAAAAGAAAATGCACTACAGTTTTGGAACTGTGCCTGATTATAATTTCCAAAGAGGCAAACACTCTGCAACTTCAGGACGTTGGTAAAGTTTGAATAAGTGTGCCACGTTTATAAAACTTCACATGTGGGTGAAATTGTCACGAAACCTGCTTTTATGGACTTGAATTTCAGACACCCATATTACGTTTTTTAATGCTTGGAGGCAACTGAGAGACTGAAGATAAGTGCCCTAACCAAGTCACCTGTACCCTGATTTGGCAGGGGCTCTTCCTTCCTTGCAAAAGAAACAATTTATGGACAGAATGCTAGTCAATGCAAGCATTCACCCCCAGTCACAAGGATCTGAGTTAAACCCGTCCAAGGATGCTTGTTTCCAGTCTAGGGAGAACCTGGTCTGGTAGTTCGGGCTGGACTGTTCCCATTGGGCGCAGGGTCAAGACTGATTTGCATATGGCTGGGTTCAAACTGAAATGGCATGGTGAGCAAAAAACACAATGGACTTAGGCCCAGATCTCAGTACTGGGGTGAATGTATTACATTGTTCTGCAGTCTGTCCATCAATTGTTCTTTTTGCATTTGTCACCCCGAGTGGGACGGGTATGCCCAGACGTGGGTCCCGTGCTCTCCATGCCACTGGAGTCAAGGTATCCTGGCTGATGGGGGCTGAAAGCCCGAAACCGGTCCTAGGATGCTTGTTTCTAGTCCAGGGAGGACCTGGCCTGGCAGTTCGGGCTGGACTGTTCCCATTGGGCACAGGGTCAAGACTGATTTGCATATGGCTGGGTTCAAACTGGAATGGCATGATGAGCACAAAAAGGATAGATTTAGGCCCAGGTATGCCCAGACGTGGGTCCCGTGCTCTCCATGCCACTGGTGTCAAGCTATCCTGGCTGAAGAGGGGTGAAACCCTGAAACCGGTCCTAGGATGCTTGTTTCCAGTCCAGGGAGAACCTGGCCTGGCAGTTTGGGCTGGACTGTTCCCATTGGGCACAGGGTACAGACTGATTTGCAAATGGCTGGGTTCACCCTGGAATGGAATGGTGAGCAAAAAAACTATGGATTTAGGCCCAGATCTCTGTACTGGGGTGAATGTATGACATTGTTCTGCATTCTGTCCATCAATTGTTGTTTTTGCTCTTCCTTCCTTAACACCATCCAAGTGCACTAAATATGGGACCATGGAACTACCTTAAGGAAAAAGATTTCCCCAAATTCTCTATTGTCTATCTGATCTAGGAAATTATTTTTCTTTTTATGTTTCTGTGTTGTTTTCCTGCCTTTCGTTAAGCTTCTGCTCAGGGGTTTGCAGGCCTTAGTCTATGAAAAGGTTTAGCAATGTAGCCACTTCGTTATCTTTTAGTGTATATTTCTAATCCTTCTTGGCAAGAAAGTCCTTCTCACTGGAGAAGGGGATACGTATAAAATTCTGTGCCATTTCCGATACAATTCTTTGCTTGACAGATTTTTATAACAGGACCTTTTAATTGAGACATTGCAGCTAGAGTGAGATAAGCCCATAGATGAAGAGATGCTCTTTTTTCACCATCTTCTCAGACTTCCATAACTGATGTGTCAAATCGCCACCTGGTCCAAGAATCAGTCATATACGCTCAACCTTGGTCCTGTTCCTACTGGAGCAGGACCAAGACAGATTTGCATTTGGCTGGTTCCTATCTGAGGTGGCATGGTGGGCAAAAAGTGATGGGCTTGATTGCAGCCCAGACTAATTACCAGCGGCTGAGATTAACTCAAGCAATCTACCTGTCATCTTTTTTGTTTTCCTCTCTTTTATGAAATATTTAGAAAAAAATACAAAAGCTAAAGAGATGTGAAGCATGTTATGCTTTCATAAAATCTGTATGATGCTCTCTCTGTTTGCAGATGTTTTTGTGTGATGGAAATTGTGCATTTCCAAGATTCAATAAATAGTTGCATGTTTATAAAACTGTTTAATTGTGGAAAAAGGAATAAAGTAGCCAATAACTGTTTAAAATATTTAAGAACTGTTCACATTTTTCTCTGGAGATCTCAGATCCAGCCTTTATAATATGAGTGCAGCACAGAGCTTCTCCCTGCTAAGCTGCCCTGTCATAGAAACCCAATGTTCTTTTGTTAATATTTGATGTATTCTCGCATAGAAACATATCTTCTTTTTAAAGTTTTCTGCTGTTATCTTTACTTCATTGTTCAAACCTCTTTCTGCCAAACTTTCAAGGCATAATTCACAAATATTACTATGAATGGCTATTCCTTCCTAGGTTTACTCGTTGGGACAAATACCTAAAGGATCTCTGGAGTCTAGTAAGCACAAGTAACAAGTATAATGTGATTCCCATACATTTCTACCATACACCTGCTTTCCCTAACCTTATGTGTTCGGAATCCTGTGGAGAATTACCATGCATAGCTTCAACATATCAGCAAAAATCCAAAACAAGTTTTAAATTATTTTTAAATAAAATTAGTTTTTTCCTCTTTCTGCAACTATTTTCCCATTAAATATCTTTCCTTTCTAAGGAAAATCAATAATACAGTTGTACAGTTATTCATGCACATAAGTATTTGAATGGCACCAAAATATTTGTAAATACCCACAACGCTAAGGCTGTGCTGATGTTTACCTCTTTCGCATTGCATTTGTCCGGTAGGGACACCATCTACTCATCCATGCGGAACTGGAGAATGCACACCAACGTTGCATTACTACCTAGAGGGATTTCCAGGCAGTGGCGTAGGGTGGGGGTGGGGGGGCACAAGATCGGTTGCCCTGCGTGCAAAATTCTAAGGGGGTGCAAAATTTTAAAAGAAAAAAAAAACATATCACAAATTTGTTTTCTTTTAAAATGTTGCGCCAGGAAGTGCTACGGGTCCACGGGTTAGGGGACCGCAATACTTGCCTTGCCCCGGGTCCAGACACACCCACGCTACGCCTCTGCCTCCAGGTGAGAAACCCACTTGCTTCTGGGTTTGTAAATTAATCCTGGTTGCAGCATTAAAAACAAGCGGCTTCGCCCAAGATTTTGTTAGATGTACGCATGGAATTAGCTGTGTGAAGGCCCTTGAAGTGTTCCTGGTGACAAAGTCCGGCACGACAGAAACATATGGCACATGGGCTCCTTTTCCGAAGGCATTTCGAAAACAGGAACTCAGAGAATGCTAAGAAAAGATTCGTTATTTTAAAACTAATTATCTCACATGGAATTTCAAACTTTCGGAATTCTCCGTTCTCAAAATAATCTTGGCCACCCATGACCATCCCCTTATTTTTCTTCTCTAAACTACACACTTCCTAAGGGGCACTTTATAGTTCCTGCTTTTACACAATAGCACAATACATTTTCCATCACATCGTCTGAATATACGTAGTGAAAGGCTGCCAAGGAATTCCTAGACATCTTAAAGAAAACATGTGCGGCTGTAAGGTAGAGGTGCCTCGAGATGGTGTAAATTCGCACTGTAGTGTTTTTTTTAATTGCTTGGAATTTTCTGCATAACACCAGTTATCTGATATTCCATTCTCCAGATCGCATGGGCCAAATTCTGCACAAACTTGTATTATTTCTGGCCTTAATAATGTCGTGGTCTAGGATCACTTCCCGTGCTCACAGTGCACATTATGTTTTCTTTTCTGTTTGTAGACCATACTTGATTTATTGTTCTGCTTAGCGCTATGAAGCAGCTTTATGGCCACTTCGGAGCACCAAGCAATAGTTTCCAATATATTGTTTGAGCTAAAATATGTGATCTTAATGCAATAGGTGGTTTAAGTATTGACAAAATGATGGCTCGTCGACCACCTCCTGTTAAAATAGTGACCAAATTGTTCCACTTTTCTAGGTAGGGTTTTTTTAGGCAGCTTGGTTGTTGGCAAGGGGCACTGAATAACAAGTGGATGTAATTTGTATTGATTGCAGCTGGTTGGAGGAAGTCCAAACCTATATCAGAATAGCTCTAGGGGTGTGTAGCCAAGCCTCCCTGAGTTAATCCATCAATTCAACGCACACAATGACTGGTTATGAGCCACGCTGGTTTAAACTTAAATGCTGCATGGAGCTGGAAGCATACCGGGACTTTTGTGCAGATTTGTGACACTGACACTGTTGTGCTATCCTGGGGGTGGTGTCTAACCACAGGAATCCAAGTGACATGGACATGCAGGTATAAGTAAAGCTGGCTGAAACAGAATGGGGCAGATTCAGCTCTATACTGTTAGCATCACAAAACCAACAGAGTTTATTTAGGGTTACTGGGGCTTCTCAGCATGTTTGGTTTCAGGTTCTTACCTGCTGTGGGATTTTAAACCGAACGTAAGAGCAGAGCTTCAGCATGTCCTCCATTTCCTCCGGTGTGGAAGGGATCAGGGGGACTCTGTGCACATTTTCGTCCTCCTTCAGTTCACGCAGCTGCTTGATAAATTTACTCTCGGTTGGATATTCGAGGCCTAAAAAATGTAAGGCGCATTGTAAGAGTTCCTAAAAGTACCAAATGGCTAACACTGTTCCCAATATGTGAATGCAAAAGTCACACTCGCGCTTGCCAAGGTTAATGTTGCCTGGCGCCTGCAATGAAAGTTTTTAAAAAACAGATTATTTGCCTCCAAATTGTCCATCATTAAGGTATTTAATCACAGACCAGTCTGGTTCTATAAAGTATCAGATCCTCACACCATTAGCACAATGCTATCAAATGACCCGAAGAGAACTGCTGAAATCTCCCTTTTCATCAATATATGCATTGAAACAGTCAGTCTGGTATTCTAAATTGAGAATCATTTCATGATGTAATTCTGTGTTTTTCATTGGATGCGGTTTTTCTAACTAAGACATGGTTGAAGTAGATTCTTGTTCCTCATATGTCCTCTTTTAACCTCCATCCACAGTCTCTAATAAATAAGGATTGGAGTAGTCTCATTGTATGCATCAATTCATTTATTTTTGAAAAACTGAATTTTATTGATTTTTGAAGCAATCAACAAACCACCACATTTCTACAGGCCCCAAGAAAGAATGATACCCTCTACTGTACACCACCACATACCCCCCCCCATACCTTTGCATGCTTTTTGGGACATCTCCACGTCCCAATCCATTGCCTGCTTTCAGGGAGCTATCAGAGATGGGGAGGCCAACCTCCCCCATTTAGCGATATCTCTCTGCCAGTGCCACCCCAATCCCCACGTCTTATCCCCACTGGCATCACACACCTCCTCCAGGACTCCCAATAGAACGGGCACTGGGGAGCTGTCAATAGGTCTTCCCAGCACCCTGGACAGCACTTTAATTATCCTACCCCAGTATCTCAGGATCACTGGACATCTCTGTACCATATGGTAGAAGTGAGCAGATGTCCCCGAACAGTGCCAGCTCGCCGGCAACTCAAGCCCGCCTGCGTGCCAAAGTCGCTCCGGCATCCTATCGGTCATGTGTAGGTGATTAGGCAGGATCAGCCAGAGCACCCTAGGTACCATGCAAGCCTCCTTCCAATGAGAGTCATCCATCCAGGGGCCCCATACACTGTCCCGATCTGGTCTTGAAGGGTGCAAACAAGGCCCGGGAATAAACTATAAGGGATTTATAAATTAATGAAATTGCCATCGCTTCAATGGGTCAATTCAGTAACGTTCCCCAAGGAACCACAGTGTTGCTCCACGGCATGGCGCAATTGCACGTATCTAAAAAAACTGAGACCTGTGCAGGCCAAACTCTTCCTGTAACATCTGATTGGACTTAAGGTGTGGTCCCTGCCTGACATCTCTTACCTTGGAGACACCAATCCGGCACCAACCACTAAATCCTTCTAAGGAGGAGGGCTGCTGCAACTGCCTGCTACCCATAGGGCCGGGGTCGCAAGTGCAGTCAGCCGATCCCAACCAGTCAACCTCAGTGCCATATGTCAGGCCCCAAGAACCGCCCTTGTGAACTTAGGGAGATGGGAGGGAATAGGAGTGTCATATAACAAACCTTCAATCTTATCCAGGCCCATACCGGCCACTTCCAGCCGAAACGCTGGGTTTCCCCTCCGCCACTCAGTGACCACCACCAGCTGAGCGGCCCAGTAGTAACGGCACATGTTTGCCATTCCCAGCCCCCCAACCCTTGTGAATTGAGTGCATTTCCCATATGCTAAGCGGGGAGATTGATTAAGCCACAGAAAGGCTCGGAATTTAGCCTGCAACTAGCGCCACCAAACCTGCGTCAAAAGCAGGGTATAGTTTTGTAAAGTGTATGGCAAGCATCTTGAACAGGGCGGTGCAACCCAAGACATTAAGAGGCAACTTGGCCCATCTGGTGAGGTCCGTCACTGAGCTGGACAACAAAGAAAGAATATTCAGGCTCCAGGTTAGACCTGGCTCCAGTGCTACATAAGTTCCCAAGTACTGACAACTCCGTCTGTGAACCGTAAGCCTCTTCAACCACTCCATGTAAAGCAGCGGCCCTTTCAAGGAGACCAAGACAGATTTAACCAAGCTAATGGCAAGTTCTGAGGCGCTCCTAAAGAGACAAGGGATCTGCAACGCCCGAAGAATCATAAGCAACGGAAATGAAATATACAGAAACACATCATCCGCATGGAGCGCAATGCGGTCCTCTGTTGCTACCCCCAGTCAAATCTCCAGCCGTGAGCATCGCAGTGAATCCATACCACTAATCGCCAGTGCAAACAAAAGTGGCAACAAAGGGTGCCCCTGTCGGGTGCCCCGGATAATCCTGAAGGGATAGATAAGGAGCCATTGACCCGTACCTGGGCCTTGGAGTTAGACTAGAGCACTTGCATAAAACCCCGGAATCTAGGCCCCAGCCCCACACTAATCAACACCTCCTCTAGAAAGGCTCAACTAACTGAATTAAAAGTCTTTTCAAAATTCAAAAAGAAGGAGAGCCGTTGGGTCTCCCAGCAGAGAAGGGCGTGCGAGTGCCGTGTGCATCTTGCAAAGGCAGTGCCTAGTACTCCTACGGTGGATAAACCCGTTTTGATCAGGGTGGACCAGCTACGGGAGGCCTGCAAACAGCCGGTGAGACAGCAGTTTTGCGAAGATTTTCACATTGGAGATAATGAGTGAGATCGTGCCATATGACGCACATCAATCTATAGGTTGGTCGGGCTTGGGTAGAAAACTGTTCCTTGTGTACCACGTTTTATTGAAGGCCAAGAAGGTGGGGCGTCAGGTGGGCATGAAAGTGTTTAAAATATTCCATGGGGAACCCCTCGGAGCCCGGAGTTTTCCACAAGTTCATGTCCCAGAGAATCATTTCAATCATTAAGTCTGTTTTTTATCACTGTTTTACATTTCTGTACAGTCTTTCTTCATTTGCAACTTTATATCCTTCCTGTGAAGATGCACCTTTAGGAGTTGCTTCTCGATGTTTTTACACAACATTTTTCAGGTCACACTTTGAAGTCTTCTTTAAAAACCTATATCTGGAATGAATTAATGATAAACACTTCTAAAGCACCTGATTACCCAAGGGCATCATGGCCCTGGGAAAAAGCCTGTTCTGAGAGCAAAGAATAACACTCTCTCACCTCTAGGGAGAACAGCCAGGTTTTAATAACTTCCTACAACTGGAGGGATTGCAGTGGATTTTATTTCTATAGGTAGTGAATTTCAGAGTTTTGCTGTGAGGAAGGAAAAAGATCTCCCCATAGGAAGGAAAGAATCTGATCCGTTTGAATTTTTTTATACACTTACAAGGGTAAAACAACATTAACCCCTTGAGTGCCCATGACGAGATAGTCTCGTCATGGGCCGCGGTTGCGCTGTGCCCATGACGAGACTATCTCGTCATGAACCCCGCCCGCTAATTCAACGCCCGGCACAGGGCGGGGCACACAAGGGGTTAAAACAAGATAAAACAAGGACATTTGCCATGGTCTTTGGAGGTAGCAGTACAATTGAGAGCTTGTTCAAATTTGTGCTGTTCCTCGTAATTGTGTCAAGACTCACCCACAAATTGCGTTCTGAATAAGGGCAAGCTGAGGCCTACAGTATTCTCGGTGATGGCGAATGCTTCCATAATCTCAGGGGGCCTGCTGAAGACCCGTGTATCTGAAGACACATGTAGCTGAAGACTGAAAGTTGTGACTGGACACGAAGAAGATGAAGATTGCTGCATCATATCAGGCCATTGCGACAAAAAGGTTTGCCATCTAATTGCAGTGGCGTAGCCAGCAGTAGTATTGCATTGGTGAATAAGCTGCCCAGTTCTTGCACAATGATGGGAAAGGTAGTTGGAAACATGTTGAGTTATGTTGTATTGAGCTGTGCACTGATAAAACCTAATTTGGTACTATGAAAGAACTCAAAGATTAACAAAAGGTGGGCTCAGCCTACTAGGGAATTTCAGGTGAAGCTTTATGAAGTCGTAGTTTGATAATCTGCTAAAATAAACAAGGACGATGACACACTGACATGTGTTCATAATTCTAGGGTAGATGACTGTTTCCCTGGTGAGATGCCACAGCCCTTTGTTTTACCCTCTCCCCACTGGGCCTTCCATCTTGTGCTAGAAAAGTAAAGAACATAAACAATTGTAGAGTGTTCCAAGACCTGGAGGACTGGTTGGACGTTTTGGCCCTACTGTGCAATCCCCGAGACCCCAAGTCAGCGCCACACACCTGTTGAAGCAGACACCATCTGTAGGGTGAGAATTACCAGGAGAGGGTCTTTGGCTCCGCCCACATATTGGCAGCCATGTTTACAGGATTTGATTGGGCAGAAGATGTGCCTCTCAAATATATCAGTGCTTGTACAGCACTCCTGTTGGCTTGTGGAAGTTTTCCCCTCACCAAATATGACCATTGTGTTAAAACATAATGACGCAGCGGCAATCTAGGGGAAAACTCTCAATTATTCTGTAATATTATTTGCTGAGAGGGAGTACGGCACAAAGTGGGCGGGTGCTGAGATGTGGCAATTCTTAAAATAATTTTTGAGAGGTTGCACTGTTAATTTTTCCTGTACAACACATTTCCTGCCCCGGACAGGGATTCAGCGCTAGACTCTTCCCGCTCCCCTTGCTGTTACTGAGGCATTCATGGTTATTTTATTTTCCTCCACTTGTTAAAATGCTTAAATTCAGAGGGACACAACTATTAGCAAGCCTATGGGCAGGGAATGCCCGCATCACGTGGAGGGGCACATACGCCCTGATGGAGGAGTTCCACATATTTAAGACCCTGCTATATTGTCAGTGCGTCCTACTCAAATTACAATAGGCCTGATTGGAAGCCACTGTCAAGAGAACCTAAAGATAAAAGGCTGCTTGATATGTGAGGTAAGCCTCACAGCTGAATCTATGATGACTTGCATGATGGCTTTTTGGATGCCTAAACCCATCAATAATGCCAAAGACACTTTCATTCAAAAGCCTGACATATTGTCTTCACCAATGCTTTAAGTGATTGGATCTCCTCATCCTGAATGTCTTAGTAAAAGATCACTGTGCTACTGTACCATCTGCTGTTGGAAACCATGGCACTTACAGACACATTAATAAACAAATATATTAAATACATATTAAACATTCAAATATAAACAGGAGGCACCTTAGGTTACACAGTTCTAGACAATGTGTTCACTTATTGAAAACATATTTTATTGAGATCTCCTCCCCTCAACAATGTACTCAAAGAATTTCCTGAGGGCAAAGAGGTTCCTAAAAAAAGACCCCCATGCTGAAAAAGTGCATTAAGATGTTTAAGCAATTGTGCCTATCACTATTGTATGAGGAGCTGGCGAGGGAACAATGAAGTCTGCCATTTCTAACAGGTTGTAAGCTGATTGTAGCACTGCAGTTTGGTTAACAGTAATCAAGGAGCCTAGGAAATAAACCACGGCGCAACAATGGCCCAGAAGATAAGGTGGGGTTCATTCAACACAACAAGCAGACGACTTACCCTCAGACTAATAATCAAAAGGGGGCTTGAACCTGGTAGAGCCCTCGGGAGATGAACGGCCCTCATATTCTCATCTGATATGGCAAAAAAACAAAAAGGGGGGGGGGGGGAATGGATGCCACTATTAAAGACATACCTGCAAAGACACAAGCTCCCAAATATGAATTGACTATGAGGGGTAGCACCACCGACTGTTTAGAATTATAGCTGCCAACCTTGGATACCCAGGCAGAGGCACAGCAGGACTATGCATCATTCAAAATAACATTTCTGACGCAGGACATAAAAACATAAAAACAGAACTGAGCTCCCTTAGCCAAAGGGTCTTCCCCTAGAGGAGGCTGGGAACAACATGCTGTAAGAGCAGTTATCCTTAAAGCAGGTGCAGGAACAGAACCAAGGAAAGTTGGATGATCTAGAAAACGTCTCCAGGCAGAACACTGTAAGGATCCGGAGGGGTACTATTGGGAGCGTAGATGAAGGACATAGATGGCTAATTACAAGGTTCCCATGAAGATTTTCGGGGTCCTCCTTGCAGGGGGCAATTTAACTTGACAGAACACCACTAAGTGTAAGGGCCTGATATAACTAGAAAATCCCTACCAGACATACTCATAAGAATGCATAGGTTCCAGATCAAACGAAGAATCATGGAGATAGCAAGAAAGAAGGGAGACATACCCTAAAAGGACAACCATCCTGTTTTATTCCAGGACCTTTCGACAGTCAAGCTACAGGGGTGAGGAGCTTTCCTTCCTGTTAATGACATCATCAAACATACTGTAGATGGGGACACGCTTTTGTTTCTGGCAATAGCAGCAGCTTCAAATCAGCTTGCTGAAAACGGTGAAGGAATAAAAATGCTGGACACAGATAGAGCTGAATATACCTTTCTGTTGATCAGGCAAAGATACTATGAGGAAAGGAACAGAGCACAGAGGCTGCTGGCCAAAACTGTCCATATTTCATCACAGAAGTGATCAAGAAAGAAATGATGCCCTGCATTGGACAATAGTGAGAAAAAACTGGCACTGCATTCTTATTCCCTAAGGAAATTACAGAATTACCCAAAACAGCCACGGTTGGAGGCTATGGAATTTAGGACAAGTACATTAATGCACAGCTAGACCACTAAACACTGCGAGAGTGGGAACCTCCCAGTGTGACAGTCGCTTCTGGGTTATCACAAGCAGAGCATATTTAACCACTGCCAACATGGCTCGGTGCCTGGCAACATCAAATTTGTGTATTTTCTCTCTGCTCGTGTATAGTTCGTCTATTTCGCCTCGCTTCCCAACATCTTTATTGCATTCTTTTTTCCTTTCCCGTTGTTCAAGTCCTTGTATTTCCACTTATTGTTTTGCCTCTCTCGTTTATTGATCACTGTTTGCCTGTCTACTTCTTGCTTCTCTTGTGCCATTCTCCCTGCTTCTTGACGACTAGGAGACCTGTGTTGGTATCCTTGTCGACCTTTGGTTTCAACACTGTTCCCTCTGTCTTGGATCAAGATAAGATTATCCCTATTTTCTTAAATGCATTATAGTATATCACACCTGTCTAGTTTCTTACTTTCTGATAAATACCCTCTTTATTCAGAGTGCACACCACCAATGAGCATCTAACAGGCTGCATACCAATACGGAAGTCAACAACAGTCTGCTCTGGGTTTTACCAGCACCAACCTGCAAAAGCAGGCGCTCCTGTGTTTGTTTCCCTTCTCCCGATTCCCCTTTCTCTGCTGAGGTTGAATGTTCAACACCTCTTAGAGACAGGGGAAGGCAGGGATTTGCAGCAAGTCCAAAGTTTAAATCAAATCTTGACTCAAAATGCTCCTGAGCAGAGACTCAAAGGAGCAGACCAATAGTAGCCAATGCATTTAGTTTTCTTTTTTAATCAGGCACTATATTCTGCTCATTAAAAAATATAAGAATGAAATTACTTTACACACCGATGAAGCACAACCATATGCACTCACAGAGACACAGAAGCTGGAACTAAAGGAAGTGATACAAGTAATTACTGGCATCTCCAAACTGAAGGTCAATAAGGCACTAACCAGATGGTTTCACAGTCCTTTTCTACAAAACCTACTGTACAAAGTTACCCCCTTGCTGACTCTACTATTTAACTCCTTCAAAGGGCCCTGAGTGTCATGGAGTCAATGACTTGAGCTATGATCTCAGTCATACCAAATACCGGCAAGGACAAATCGCTACATAGCTTATACAGGCCGATCTTGATAAGCTATTTAGGGGCATTCTAGCAAGGACTCTATGAACAATGCTACAGCGGACAGCAGAGCTGGTTGATGCTGTTAGGGGCAAGGCAAAAAGCTGTTACACCCGAGAAATAATGCCCGGAAAGCGAAGGGAAACAGTATCGATCTTGCTGGCTGTTGAAAAGGTATACAATTTAATCTAATGGGTGGGTCCTAGGGTGTCTCACAAAGCCTTTGAGACTGGGCTACAACTCAAATAGCATGTGCTTAGCTACAATAAGAATTCTAGTGCATCAGTGCAGATTAGGAACCTTTTCTTGGAGGAAAACGGATGTCCAAGCTCCCCCCAAAGTTTTTAATATTGAAAGCAGGAATCCTAGCAGAGAAAATGAATTTGAAGACCGAGATAATAGGACTGCTAGTAGGGAGAGACGTGCACAAATTGACACTTCACGCCATCGACGTGCTGTTAACAATCACAAAACCAGCCAATTATATCTTGGCCCCGATGTCCAAGCTTTATTGAAAGAGTCTTGCAGTTCAAATCAACTTATCCAAATCGCATTTACTAAGTTGGAGGCTGCCAGAGCCTCAGGTGGCAGAGCTAGAAGCAAAGTTATTCCAGTTCCAGTGGGGAAAGGACATGGTGACGCACTTGCAGGTACAGCTAGCTCTTACCATGGAGAAAACAATGGAAGTCAACTACAGCACTTTGATGAAGACAATCCAGAAAGGGCTGCAGTTGCAGTACAAGAAATTGCTGTTGTGCTGCGGTATGATTGCAGCTGTTAAAATGGTGATCCTCTCTAGGGTGCCATTTCTCTTTCAGTCCCTCATATTATCCGTGCTCACTCTAATGATGTGAAGGCTGCAAGAACAGATTGATAATTTCATCTGGGCAGGAAGGAGGCCCGTCTGTCCAGAACCACTATGAAGAAACCGCCAAATGAAAGGGGTTTGAGCCTGTTGGATATTGTGAAGTTTTACCAGGTGGCTCAGTTCTGTTTTATGGCTGAATGGAGCCTTGATGAATTGGACAATCAGTGGTGGCTCCTGGATCAAACCATTCCAGGGGTGTATTTTATTGAGGGTTCCTTGGCTGCTCGAAAAGCATAGAGCCAGGCTGTATTCATCAGCAGTCACCATGGCAATGTTAGTGGCTTGAGGCAGGATAGCTGAGCCACATCGGTTGACTAACTTTCCCTCTCCTACAACTCTGATATTAGGGAATCCTGATTTAACTACTTTTCGATGGACGGGGAAAAAAGGAATTGCAGAAGAATTGGAGAGCTGTTTGATGAAAACATTTGATGCCATTTGATGGTTTGAAGCACTGATTTGAGTTGCCGGCAGCTGAACATTTGAGCTATACACAATCCATCACTAAAGGCTTTTGAGAAATGTATGTGACACAGGACACAGACAAAATGATGGTCAAGGAGCTGTACAAACTATTGATGCCACTGGGTTGACAGATAAAATGCCAGTTCATTAGAGATAGTAAGTGGAAATAGGCAGGTCACTCTCTGAAGCTGAATGGAGGGAAGCACTTGTTAGACAGCATGTCACAGTCCATGTTGCCTCACCACAGGTAGCAATGAGCAGGACAACTACGTAATGGTATCACACTCCAGCAAAGCTGCAAAAGTGGGTCAAATGATTATCAATTAGGTGCTGGAGGGGATGTGGGAAAAGATAGATGTGGGGAAAGAGGGATACCCAACGCATCAGACATACTGGTGTGAAGTACCTAAGTGCAATCCAAAGATATCTGACACACGTCCTAATGGGCATCGCCAATAAACAGACCTTTCCTATATACTCTTGTAGTGACCAGAAATGGCACAAGAATTAGGGGCCACCAAACAAGTCATTAACTTCAATGTGAAGGAAAGACAGCTCTCCAGTGGAGAAGAGGCACTGGTTTATAGGGAAAAAGACATCATTAGACTGACTACACTATATGAGGCAGATTGCAGGACTATGCAGTGGATTGGAAGAAATTCTTGGAGATCCTGTCCCAGAAGGTTTTGGAGCCCTTGACTCCTTATAATGCTTTGAATATTACCTGTAACACAATCAGACGGGCAGATCAGTAACAACCAATTGTTGTCTATTGCAGTAGTTCCCAAACTTTTGACTCCTGAGGACCCCCAGTAAGTCACTCCTGGAAGCCAGGGACCCCCCAGCAATTTGTGCTATTTAAACTTCAAACATTAACACAGTAATTCATAAACAATACACAAACAAGTGCACACCAAATAAATACTCTAATAGCTAAGGATATTATTTAATATCGAGAAAAAAAATCTAAAATCTAAAGATTTTGATGGGTAGGTTGGTGCTGCACCTCGACGACTAACTTTTCAATTTTTGCTTTTATTTTGCGGTAGGAGACTCCTGCTCCTGCCAGGGCAGTACTGGAACCCAAAGCAGCCATGGCAAATGTTGTCAGACCAGTCCCTGTACAGTGCGCACCAAGTGCAGCGAGTGAGCCTGACCACTACAAAGGGAGCTTTGGGGACTCTACCCCAAGAAAATTAGGCAAAAATGGTGCATTCCAGATACATTTGTCTTTATATATTGAATTGTATTAGCTTTTAAAGCATAGTAAATGATGACCTTACTGTGTACCAGGATACAACGATCTTTGTTAGGGCTCTTCAATGATTCCATCACTATCACCCTCCAACAGTGCCTCTTATCTCTCCATAGCCCCTCTGTCACATGAATTGCATGTTTCATTGCATCTGTCATACCAGTGTAGGGCAGAGACAATGCATCATACATGTGTAAATCAGTGTATAGAAAATGTTACATAAGGCAAAAGGGACTTCAAGGTGTAGGATTCACATGTCATATATACTGGTAGGCATTTTTTAAGAGTGCTTGGCCTGGAGAAGCACAAACTCAGGATTCAGGACATAACACAGTGGTTAGCGTTGACTGTAATAATAAGAATTTATTTCTACCCAAATAAACCTTTATTAGCAGCATCAAGATAATGAAAGACTGAGAAAAAAAATAACTTACTAACTTGTACCATGAAGTTTGAATGCAGCTCTTTGATAGTAGTTCATAGCTCACTGTTAGTTTACGATTGTAACTTATGAACTGCACAGTAACAACCAAAGCTCTGTGACAAAAGCAGTAACTCACTGAGCTATGCACATAAAATATTGTTTTTTAAATGCATGGTACACGTTCTTTGCAGCAGGCATATTAAAACTCTGCCCTTCCTTAGAGGAGTCAAAGCTGCCACTAGACAAAACTACCATCTCTCTCCAGCAGGTACAATAATCACCGGAGTTATCTTGACACTTTAACTGTTGCTTTGAAAACTGCTGATTAAACAAGAAACTTTGTAGTGCTTTTAAAACTGCTGCCTGGGGATCCCTGGGAATGTGCCACGGACCCCTAGGGGTCCACGGACCCCAGTTTGGGAACCACTGGTCTATTGGAAATGGGAGATGGGTGATGTAGACCTAGTATATATTGTATGGATGGTAGAACCTTTGAAGCTGGGTTGTGGACGATTAAGGGGCGAGATTGTTCATGGTTGACAGTTTTTGCCTTGTGGCCCGCTGGTTGTAGCCAAGCGTATGTGTAGAAGGAAAAGCTCAATAAAAATATTTGAACCTATAAGTGACCAAATGAGCATACACACAATGAAGAGCACAATACGAAACAGAAATTCTTTAAACCCTTTGTATTAAAACAAATCCAGAGACTTGCTGTTAGGATCTTGCATTTGCTTCTTGGGCCAGGTTCCATGTTTTATAAGACAGGGGAACCACGTCAGAAAGAATGTTGTGGGTTGAAAAGGAGCAGTGATGTAGTAATGTTCACATAATCGTGACTACCTATTCCAGCTCAACAGACAGACAAAGAAGGGGGCATGCATGAGTGGACAGCTCAGCAGTTCAACACAAATTGCATTTTGTTATAAGAGTCAGAAAATATTTCAGTTTATTTTCTTTTTTCTACAAACCTGCTTGCTTCAAGACTGATTGCTAAAAGTGGAAACGCACCTGCTGGACATAGCAAAGTCAGACTGCAGACATCAGCTGGGTATTCAGCAGCATACACTCCTGCAATGTGGCCACCCATTGAGGTGCCAACTAGGTGAAATGGTTTCCTGTTCATTCTGATGGACTCAACAAACTAAAAATAAAAAAGGACCAGAGTTTAATCAGAGCAAGAGATTATACTCAACAACACATTTGTATTATTGCTAAGTCTTCGGGAATTTCCTATCATCACAAATAGCAGGATTCAAGTTTCAGAAACAGGATGAAGGCAAATGCAGTGGTCGCAAAGTACATCTGTGTGGTCCGTTTTAAGGGTTTACACATGATTATGTAATGCATTTGGACATAAGAATGCTTAATGGAAATATCTTTGCTGGGTGCAGAATGGTCATGTAGAGACCCTCTATGTAGATTAAGTCTCTGCAGAAGTGACATATGCCCCCTAGCAAGCACTTTCCCAATGATACGCAATAGTGACCCTGCATAAATAATCTAGGAAAAAATCAACACATGACTGGTCTAATCCTGGACAGTGCATGCTATGTCTCCAACATATAATCAGTGCCAATTCATCATTAGTAGGGGAGCATGACAGCTGGGATCAAATTTGCAAGGATACACCCCCATGGAAAACAGGACCTGCCTGTCTTTTGTAGGTGGGAATTTTACCATTGGTGGGATCCTCCACTTATTACCAACTGGCTTACCTTAATAACAGATGTATACCACTTGGTGGTAGAAGTATCTACTGCAATGCCATATGGATGGTCCATTTTCAGAACAGGGCTCTCGGTCTTCATTGCCAGATAGATTAAACCTGGTTGTATTCATACTATTTAAGGTATTTGAGATAGTAAAGCCTTTGTTCTCAGAAGGAGAAGAGTGCTTTCAAGAGAGATTTTTATTAGTTATATCGAGAGCATCGTAAGCATACAGTGTTGAGGTGATATGCTGGGGGAAGGGGTTGTGTGGGAACATGTAACTTGGACAGTATTGTACACTTCTCACGAATGCAACACACTGCATATATTTTTGTTATCACGCAGAAACTGCAGGTTTTTGGTGAAGGCATTGTGATTGGATTAGAACTGAAGTCTACAACATATTGCAACATATAGACTAACCCACATCTTTTTCACTAGCTACATTTGTTCGAATATATTTAACATTCTTAAATGTGAAAAAATATACAGAGAGATTTGGATTCACAGAGTATCATTTTGTTGAAAATATATCCACTAAGAAATGCACTGGCAAATTGTATTAAAGGGATAGGAGAAAGAGAGCAATGCATTGTTTTAAAGTCAATTCACACTGGAAAATGTAATCATATTGTAGCAGGAAAGAGAGGAAAATGGAACAGTAATTTCAGTAACGGGAGGGAATTGGGTCAGTGGGTGACGCTGTACTGTTCAGCGGCATAAGAACATCGGTCCATTTTCCCCTTCAGTCCTGCTAAGGATCTCTCCTTGTCACACCCATCTTACCTCCTAACGGATTCCTTTCTTTAAGGGTTCAGTTCAGGTTGATAGCTTTGTTTTGAAAACCATGTGGGTCCACTAAGTTCTTTTGAATGCATCTTCTTGTTGTCATTGCTCTCCATAGTGTTATCCAAATCACAACATTAAACTGCTGAATGCATCTCCTATCCCCAGATGAAGATCTACTTAGTGATAAATATATTAAATATTCATACCTACTTGAATATTCGAAGTTAGATTCTTTCTCACTGTTTAAAAAAGCCCTTAAATCCTGGCTGTTTTCATTTTAAATTATGTCTTGGGCAACGCAGAGTTATGTTGCAAACAATCATTGCTTGGCTACCCGCTTAGACACCCTCGAAGTTTTAGTGTGCTTCATAAATATAATTGTAATTTTTTTTCATTCATAGTCTAGATTCACTGCTGTATAGTTAGCAAGGTTCCTAAAACCTTTTTCAAGTAACTATAACTCGCGCCCCGCCATGCACATTCTAGTCATCAATGATATAATTTCAGATGTTGCAGTCATGTAATCAATAATGTCATCGATCGTATCAGAAGTATTGCAATATGTGGAGTAATTAGCAGTGTAAGGTGAGGGCGCACGTTATAGTTGCCTTAAGGCACGAGTTATAGTTACTTGAGAAACTATAACTGGTAAGTTTCAGTGGTTTTGTTAGTTTAAAACGCTATGTTTTAACTGGCATTTTTTCCTAACTATAACATTCGTCAGTTAGAATTATTTCAAGTAACTAGAACTCGTGCCCCCGCCATGCACATTCTGGTGATCAATTATGTATTTTCAGATGTTGCAGTCACGGTATCAATGATGTCATAGATCATGTCATTAGTTATGTAGTATGTGGAGTAATTAGCAGTGCATCGTAAGGGCGCAAGTTATAGTGATCTGAGGGTGCTAGTTATAGTTACTTGAGATAACTATAACTTGTGAATTTCAGTGGTTTTGTTAGTTTAAAACGGTCTGTTTGAACGTACATTTTCACCTAACTATACTGTCCCTTTAAACTTTGTCCATTTCAGTGTATTTCTAAAGTTTCTTTTAATGCAAAGGGAGATATTATTACCATAACCAACTATAACATCACTTTAGCCTTTATTTGTTTCAGTAAATTTCTAGGTTTTTTGATGTAAAGTAATATTTTTTCTTGTCATACGCAATGCCAATAACACGCTGCCCATGGTGGTCCAACCCCACGCATGCCCTGCATCCAACCCCTAGTGGACAGGCAACCTCACACCGCCTTCTGCCGTGCAAGGAGTGGGGTTGGCTGGTGGCCAGACCCTGTGCCCAACCCCTACTGCTGTCCAACCACTCCCCCCCCCCCCCCCCCCTCTCAGCACCTGAGCCATGGCAGCTGGGGTTCAGCACATGGCCTAGGTGTAATTTTTAGTAAGGCAGAGCTACTGACTTTGTCAAAGGATCAGAACACCAAAATATTAAAAGTGGGCATTTTAGCTTTACAAGGGGATCAGGATAGGAACATATATTGCGGATGGTAAAAAAATGACCAAATGATCAATAATTACAATGTAATTGATAATTCAACAACACACAGTGCAATGCTTAATAAAAGTGTTTATCATAAAAATGTAATAAGGTTTAATTGAAAATAAAAACACCCACATGTCTTAGAGTCTTTTTTCATACATTTTTTACTGCAAAGTACAGCCATAAAACCTACCAAAAGAGGGTTCTGCCTCCCAGCTGAAGAGCATAGAGCTTGTGCTGGGGTTGTTTCAAAACAATATAAGGCAAGCTCTTCTAGGGACATAGATTTAATAGCAGACCTACTGTTTTTTTTTTTTTTTTTTTTGTGAAAACCTTTATTTCAAAATTCCGGACACAGCTATTCAGCCGACAGCCCGGAGGTTCGGCAGCATTGAGAGTTAGATACAGTGATGTGTCCCCAATACAGTTCAAAGAGTAATGCAAAGGTCCAATTTTAAGTAAACACAGAAAAAACTCACAACAAACCCCAGCAAGGCAAGGACATTGAAAGCCCATGGCGAAAGCCCCCAGGGGAGGCCGGACCCCACTCATCTACTAGTTACAAGACTGTGTACGGAGGAAGAAGGGGGACAGCAGAGGCCCAAAACGGTTCCTAAAACCAAACTGGGCTGGAAAGTAGGTCAGGGGGAAAGCTGTTCCTCGGGAGGTTCCAGATCCGGGGCAAGACATATTCCCCCCCTGTATTGGTTCCACCGCCCCCAGATGGCATGCCACTTCCGGGGACGACCTCTAGAGCAGTAGACCGTCTTCTCCCTAAACATGCTCCAGTCCATGTTCTCCTTCCACGCGGTCAGTGTAGGGGGTCCCGAGGAGCCCCACAATCGCGCGATATCCCTTTTAGCGACCATGTTACCCAGAGTCACCCATTGGGTCTGCGCCTCATCGAGGTCAGTGGGCCCCCAGACGTTCAGGAGGCAACACCGCGCCTCCGGCTGTACCGCAGTGCCCGTCACCTCCCCCATAACTGCATGGACTCTCCTCCAGAACTCCACAATGACACCACATTCCCAAATGATGTGCAGGAAAGTACCCACCATACCACATCCCCTTCTGCACAGGCCGTCCTCCGAGAATCCCATGTGGACCAGCCTTGGCCCCGTCACATACACCCGGTGCAGTATTTTAAGCTGCACCAGCCTCAGACGCGACGGGATCGCAACCTCCTTAGGAGAAGAAACCGCTGACTGCCAGTCCTCATTATCTAACTCAAGGCCATCCCTAGTCCACTGTTCTCTCAGCCCCAAAAGCATGTCTGCCCGGACGTTAATCAACTTCTTATATATGAGCGAGATCGTGCTCTCGGGCATATGACCATCCAGGACTCGGTCCTCAAGGGGAGAGGACTCCGGCACCTTCTCTCCCTCCACGAGGACTGATCGGAGGGCGTGACGCAGCTGGATATACCTGAAATACTCTGAGGGCCCTAGCTCATACTCAGTCTGCAACTCCTCGAAGGACTTCACCCTCCCCTTATGCAGCACATCTCCCACCTTGGATATACCTATCAGGTCCCACTTATCAAAGCCCTTCGTATGCCAGAGTTTTCCCAATCTTTCCGATTCAAACAATGGGGTAGCGAGGGTGAGCCTATCCTTCCAGCCCAACGAGTCAGTCGCCATCTTCCATACACGCACCGCCACACCTGTGGGCCCCGTGAGGGACGAGTCTAAGGACCGCGAATACAACGCCCTGTAGTAGTTGCCGCCACGCAGCAGCCACCTATCCATGGCATACCCAGGGCTGAGGGCAGGGCCATAAAGCCCATGGTTGATCGCGCTCAGCTGCGTGGCCCAATAGTACCGTCGGATATCTGGGAGCGCAATGCCCCCATCGTACCATGGGAGCGTCAACTTTGAAATAGCTATTCGCGGCCGCCCATCCCACAGCAACGTCCGTTGGAGGCCTTCGACCTCCCGAAAGTATTTGGCCGGTACCCAGTCCAAGGTGTTCTGGAGGGCGTAGAGGAAGCGGGGGAGAGACATCATTTTGAACAGGGCCGCACGCCCAACAAGGGAGAGCGGCAGCCTCCGCCAACCTTCAACATCTCGCCTCAAGCGTGCCAAGGGGGGGAGCAGATTCCTCTCATAGCGCACAGCAGGATCCATGGATATAAAAATCCCCAAATACACGAAACCCTGCTGGGCAACCTGTAACGAACATGTTCTAGGGATCGGTGGGACCTCGCCACTAAGAACGTACAAGTACGATTTGCCCCAATTAATCACAAGCCCCGAGTTCCTACCGAACGATGCGAGTACGTCACAGACCACTATAAGTGACTTCTTAGGTGAGGCAAGATACAGCAGGATATCATCGGCATAAAGCGAAATACGGTCCTCGTGATCAGGCGACCACCGAAGGCCCCGTATATCCGGGTGCCAACGTATCCACGCAGCCAACGGTTCAAGGGCGAGGGCGAACAACAGAGGCGACAGGGGGCAACCCTGCCGAGTACCCCTACCAAGCTGAAACGGAGTAGATGCCCGACCATTCACCACAACATTCGCTAGTGGCCCCTCGTACAGCAACCGAACCCAACTCACAAAACCGCGACCGAAACAAAACTTGGCCAGCACGGCCCATAAGTATGCCCACTCCACCGTGTCAAAGGCCATCGTGGCATCAAGAGATGCCACAATAGCCGGTTCACGCAGCGTGCCCGCCCTGGCGATGACGCCATGAACCTACTGTTTTTTTTAATGTTTCGGAGGGACTGGGGCACACCCTGCAGCCCCTCAGAATATTAAAAAATGCTTGGTTGTGCATCTACCCCTTATAGGATCATCATGAAGTTTAAATTAAAAATAAAGATTAAAGCTCCCTCGCACAGCATTATGAGGAGCTCGCTACAGGAGCTGTGAATAATAAATGACCGGCTCCTGCTGCTCATTTATTATTCATTTTTTTCCTTTTTTTATTTTGGGTGTCTCTGGCCCACCTGGGACACACAGATTCTTTTTTTGTTGCTGGGGGCTGTGGGGTGGGAACCTGAGGGGCCCCACAGGCAGGCCCACCGGCTCCCTTGCCAGTACTCATCCTGGGTGCTGGCGGTAGCCGCAATATTTCATTTTTTTTTTTATTGTTGGGTGGTATGCCCCCCCCCCCACACAAGCATTTACAGGCCCCGGGGACCCCATTCCCTGGGGCCTTACATATTAAGGGGATGGGGCTCAGGGCCCCAGCCCGAGCTACTCCGGGCTTTTTTTTTATCAAGTGAAGGGGATGCACGGCCCCCATCCCCTGGGGCCTTTTGTTATTAAGGGACATGTCCCGCCTCCCCGAGCCTTTACAACCCTGTGTATTCAATCCCCCAGGGCCTGATGTGGGTGCCCAGATGCCCACTTGGGACTACCACAACAGACACCATTGAGGGCCATGAGACGAGCCCATAACTCCACTATAACTGCTGGCTTTGCCAATTCACCCATCCTTTGTGCATCAGGAGCCGGCATTGTTCCAGCCTTGAGGAAAACGTAATTTTGACTGCTCTCATTGGGTGGAAGCAATCGGTTTCCCTGGTTGTACAGCCCTAAGGTGGGAACCCCGGGACACCACAGTGGAGCTGGCCCCGGAAGATTGGAGTCCTCTGGCGCTTCATGGCTTGGGGACAGGGGCTGCAGCCTCCCCCCCCCCATCAAATGTATTGGCCCGATTGATGGGGTCCCCAGGCCTTTTCAAGGCTAGGGGTGGGGGTGGGTGATGCATGCCGTCCTGCCTGTCAAATATATGAGTTGGCGTCCCCTGGCCCTTTGCAAGCTGTGTGCCACCCTCCCATTTTATTTTATATCCGCCCCGGTGAATGGGTCCCCAGTGCCTCAGTGAGGCTCGGGAGGGGGCCCCGCACCCTTCCCATTTAATGTATGCACGGACAGGGGATGGGGTCCCTTGAGCCTCCTGGAGGCTCAGGGAGGGGGGCCGTATGCCCCCTCACCTTTAAAATGCTCTATGCTGCCAGCCCGGGCCATGCTTACCCTGCGGGAGGTATACTTTTAAAGCGCAGGAGCACGCACATTTTCTTTTTTTAAATTGCCACAGATCCACTGCAAATTTGCATCATTTTTTTTTATTTTTCATGTATCCCTACTCTGCCCCTTATGTTCTTTTTTATGTTTTTTCCAGGACACTGGATAGAATACAGAGTCTTAAGATGTCTGTCTCCACATCGTTGTTGATGTGGTGGCAGCCAATCAGATGTCATCATGAGAACTGTTGGGTCCGCGGATCCTCCATATTTTGAAATATACAAGTTACAAAGGCTTAATTTCTCAAAAACTACTGAATTAATTTACACCAAGTCACAAAAAGCACGCTTTCTAAACCAAGATGTAGCTTTCTGCCATATTGGGAGCAATTCTGTTCAGCGGGCTTTGCAGTATCACTATTCAGTATTCCTACGGACAAATGAAGGGTAATGCGTGTTTTGGACTGCCTGCCCTTTTCCTCGGCCTCCTGGGATCACCGTGAAATTTTCGAGAAAGGAGCGAAGGTGAATGACAACTTTTTGAGAAAGTTTTGTGAAGATTCGTCAAATGGCGCCAAAGTTATAACTAAGCCAATAAGTGGAAAGACTTTTGTTCTCCTTTACTTCGGCTCCCTCACACCTTCTGATGGCCCCCTACTGCATGAATGGAGACTAAGAACCGGGTTATTACTTTGTCTGGGAAATCACTGACTTACTTATACAAAACCAACCTTCACTTTCTACAAACGTTCTGTGATGTTAGACATCAATGAGTAATATGCTCCAAAACGTCACAAAAATATTCACTTAAAGCATAAAAGCTGCTGATGACTAAGTTAACACCTGTCTGCTGTGAAAATACACGTCATGATTGGAACTGATTGTCTTATACATTAAGTTTGTCAAATGGTATTAAACGTTTGAAATATTTATTTATTTGTAATATCTGCAGCCTGCAGTAGTTGCACGCAACTATAAATGTATTATTCTGAACACATACTTCTCTTCATAAAATTCTCCACTGTAACTATAGACTCTTTAACAAATGATGGGCAAAATCCATATTTGGCATCGAGTCATATTTCGCCCTGAGTCCCGGTTTCCCATCACCCAGAGATGGAGTCTCTGTCTGACCTGCAAGTAAAGTCAAGCCTTCCTATTACTAGCATTCAAATTGTATATAACATTGTTGACTGACTTGGAGATAATGCAGAAGTAAATAAACAATGGTAGCACACTTTATCATAAGTCACAAACTGCACAGTGCTCAAAGCCAGGGTCTGGCCGTATTCCACTCTATCTAGAACCATCCCTCAGAAGAGACACTAAAACCCCTATATCACTGTTTTAAAAGATTACACACTTTGATACAATGCAATTTTTTTACAACCAAGTCAATCAGCGAAACTACAGTAATTGATAGTGAAGCACCCCCCCCCCACTGCCCCCGCTCATATTTCTCTCCCATATCTCTCTCTCCCCTCCTGTGCCATCCTCTCCCCGCTCTCTTCTCCCTCCTGTCCCCTCCTTCTCCTATCCCCGCTCTATGGGTCTGACATGCACCGGTCCCTTTCATTGCTGTGGGCTCCTGCCATCTACCACCCCTCATCTACACATGTGTTGGCATGGGCCCAGGCGCGCAATGCACATAGGGCTCAAAGGGCTTCAGCCCGCCCCTCCCCGTTGTGTGTGTCAGCCCTGGCTGAGAGAGCTTCCCGGGCACACAAACAGACAGTTTTTGAGCTGTTGTGGGCTGGCTGGTCTAGAGTCCCTCTTATTGCAGCCAAACCGGAGTACTTCACAGGTCTTTAAAAGACCATTTACTTGTTAACAAGGCTTTGTTGTTATTTCACCCCTTCTTAGAGTCCCTGCATCTCCACTCTGCCTATTGCTGGAAGAATTACCCCCCCCCCAACATTTTTATTACCCCCTCCTCCGAATCTTTGGTCTAATTGCGCCTCTGCATCGGCCCCATTCCCCCTCCCAGTGCCCCGGGGGCACACTAGGCTGCTGGTGTGTTACACCCCTCGCTCCTTGTTTACACCCTCTCTCCTTACCTCTTCGCTCAACCCAATCCGATGTCCAGAGCACCTTCCCTACCCTTGCTGCCGACTGTCAATGCTCTCTGCCCATGGAGGATGTCGGTTCCCCAACATTTGAAGAAGGAAGACGTATAATGTATGGTTGTTATCAGTACTACTAGCATTGTGCAGTCTTGGTCCTACCCAGCCTCTTTCCCCAGTCCCTGCCTCTTCCACCCCAACACCTCACTTTATCCGTCGCAAATGTGTACTGTGTTATATACTGTACATCTGCTGCATAGATTTGTTATCAATAAAGAAATACAACACAAAAAAATAAAGTGAAGCACACCATTAAGGAGTCTTGATCCTTGCACAGTCTTATTAAACACTGGAAAGAAAAACTGGGACATGCACCGAGATGGAAGGTCAGACATTCATTCACAGTCTCATGAAAGTATTTTACAGAAGAGACAGATGTGTCATGACATAGACGTCCTGCACACAGGATCCTTGAACTGTCAGTCAGGGTTAAGGGATCAATCGTTTGACTTCTTAAGTACAGTATTTCGCTTGCAAGCCACCAGAAACGACTGGTCTTGGGAATTTTGTTTCATGTGCTCTGTTGTACCACATTTTAAAAAAATATTTCTTTAAATCAAGGCTGGCTCATATCGCACAGTGTTTACTCATTGCGGTATCCCCATGCCACAACAACTAAATACCCACCGGTCCTCTACAGCGTAGTATCGGCCCCCAGATTTTAGACAACAATTAGCCAAGTGATGATGAGATAGCTGCTGGCCACGCGATAAAGGAGGGATGAGAGAGGCAGATGCCACCGTGTCACAGATAAGAAATCATTCAAAATAATCCTCCATGTCGCAGTAAGAGGATCACACAGGCGCTTTTAGAAAGTAAAGCATGCCAGGAACAAATCAAACCTTCCATAATTAGTTGTCACTGCAAATAAAAAAATGAGGGTTTCATGAGAATTCTGGATCTGTATTATGAATTAAATTAGGAAACAGGTTACTCCCCAAAGCAGTATATTCTAAGTGACAAAAAGCATAAAGAACTGAAATAACCCTTGAAAAGTACAGTCTGCTTTTGCTAAAAAAAACTATTGAGATCATGGCCTGGATTATGTGTTTTTCCTGCTTTCCCTTTTATGGTGCAGAAAGCAGATGGGGTGTAATCAATGTATAGAGTGCACGCGGGGAAAAACCTTCTAATCCTCTGAAAAGAAAAAATCCGCCAAAACGTGCCTAGAAACATTCCATACAGCACTACGATCCAAATACCTTTTGTTTTCTACGATTTAGGTGTTTAAAATGCATAAAATGCATATATGTGCACAGCTCGTGCTATGCTATAATGGAAGCACTCCTGTTCTGTGTACCCACAAGTGGCTACTACAGGACAAGGCGGCTCAAATGTACGTCAGAAGCAGTATTCGAGACAGGCGTCTATACAGGGATTACAGAATCTCATTTATTATAAATGGCATAACAAGCTGCGATGAATAATAAACGGAACTTCATAGCTCGCGCCACCTTCTGTAGTAATCAAGTGGAAAGATACGTGCAATAGAATGTTTTTGCTTTCTTCTCAGAATCCTATCTGCAGAACATCTCAGAATCCAAGTGCAGAACATTCGGTTCACAAAGTCTGTCTGACTACAGACCTTTGTTGTTTTAAAGGGTTTTTTTTTAAAAGTTTTTTTTTCTATTTTAACTTTGTCCAATATAACTACTGTGGTGACACAAACGCCTGAGAACATCTACAAATTTAATTTGATACGCTTAATAGAATGATTTGCCTTCATCTCTCAATCTTATGTGAAGAACATTCAATTAACACAGTATGACACGAGGTTTTGAGTCAGAAATGTGACCTCCACGATTGTGAGTCATTGGTCGACAGTGAGTCATACCGACCCCGACAGGGCCGAAGACCAAAGTTAAAAACAACCACTAGATGTTGTAATAACGCACATGAATCCGGCAGAGGATTACGCTGCAAAAACGTAAACATGCTCCAAATGGGTTTAAAGATTTAGAAACAATGCCTGCAGTGTGTGGGCGAAAGAGCAGACCTCTCCACGGCTAGCGTCACTGTGGACAGCACTCGGATTATTGACAAACAGCACTCTATTTTTTCTGACTGACACAAAAAGAGCAACTACTAGGTTTCATTACGTCACCTTTGATGGTGAATTGCTTTTAAAATAGCCCTGTGCTCAAATCTCGCCACACAGCTGATTTCACAAAAGAAAAATGCTGGAAAAAAAACAAAAACACACTATGTGTACTCTTGCGCAAACAGGTTGAATCTCAAGGCGAGTCTGCTACCCTAAAGTATCGAAAAAGTTGTAGGGTTGCACCTTCCTTTCTGTCTGGGTTTCAGGCTTGTGTAACAAGATTACTGTGTGCCTTAAACAGAGATGGGTAAACTCAACATCAGGTAAGAACACAGACTGCTCAGGTTCCTTGGGGTGATGGAGCAAGGATTCGTAAAAGAAACTTGAATGGATTCAATCCTCTCAAAATAGCATGTAACAAGGTAACCTACTTGTTTGTAAGTACTAAAACTGCAATACACCCAAAACATTTTTATCTAGGGAAACGCGGGATTTCTATTGCGCATGCGTCTACTGCATCTACGTAGTATGACTCTGTCGCTTTTGGTGGGAAACTTTTGCAGCTGCGCAATAGTACTAAAGATGGCTGCTTTGAACTTACACGCTAATGCATCTGCTGCCGAGAAACTAAACCTCGCAAGTTGTACTAAATACTAATGCAAAGGGTTTTAAAATAAGTAAATGGGGTTAGAGTAGAGATAAGTGGTAAACAGTGAAATCATTTGTTCTGTGTTCTAATGTGTTTTTTTCTTGACTTTATTATTAGTTCTTATTTGGGCCTCGGAGGGCGGCTGGAATTCCTACTACTCGCATGCTCACAAAGACTGGTCGGAAATAAGATGGCTCCTGTGTCACTCGGCCAAGGACACCCCGAACGAAGAAGTCTGGGAACATCACACCGATGACCCCAGTGACAGAAACAATGTTAAATAAAATGTTAAATTTACTGAGTAATGTGAAATGCGTGTGGGAATAAAGCTATGGGAAAGAAAATTAAGGG
Source organism: Triturus cristatus (assembly GCF_964204655.1). Lineage (NCBI taxonomy): Eukaryota > Metazoa > Chordata > Amphibia > Caudata > Salamandridae > Triturus > Triturus cristatus. The sequence goes on from NC_140592.1 coordinate 215,364,142, forward strand.
GCGGGCACATAGACATAGAGAAATGTAAAAATTGAAATGGTGTGATGAACTCACCTCCTCATCCCAACCAATTAGAACAGGGGGAAAACATGAAATGCAACATTTGGGGGTGGTACATGAATCAAGAATAGTATAATTGAGGTAAGATAGCTAGAGACCTCGTCCGACTTGTCAGATCTGTCATTCCGACTCGTCACTGACCCAACGCGTATGCTGCTCCAGATTCTGTCCGAGACGCTGTCTCAGACTTTGCTGCTGCCAGAAACTCTGTCCGAGAGTTCGAGCTACTGATCGAAATCTATTCTTCTAGAGGGGTCACAGAACTGGGATACTCGAGGACAGTAGTGCCAGAGAGGGGTGCAATACCGGCATTGCACAATTAGAGGAGGTTACCCTTCCAGATCTGAATCTGCCTGATCTTCTACCTGTAGCCTGTCTTGTAAGATTCAATCTGGCGCCTATGTACGCAGTTGGGTTCATCTCAGACCAATTGGTAAATATGAACAGAAAATCTGTCTCTTATGCCTATTTCTCTCCTTTTCCCCTTTTTTCCCTTAACAGGTACCAACATCATTGATGATTATAATTTTTATGAAGTACTTAGTATAGTTTTGTCTCTTGAATTGAAGGTGGTTACTGTAATTGAATTTGACTCCCAAATTAATCAGATAAAGGTTTTCAAAACTTCCTGAGTCTGTGGTTATTCAGAGTAAAGAGGTAAATGTCATTCTACCTTAAACTAGCTTAGCTTCCTGATTCATTGAGGAAATGAAATAAATCATTAAATTGGTGAGACTTGGTAAAAGTGAATAACAAAATTACAGGTATTATTCCACAAAACTGATGTTAGCAAGGGTTCACTAACTTGTTGTATGAATGTGGTTTGGGCCCAGGTGAGTATTAGGTGTATGTGTGACCAGAGCTGGAGACCCGCGCTCTATCAGGGGCAAAGGGCCAGAGTGTGCCCAGGGACAAGCTTATGATACTATGATATACCTTCCAGGCAACAGTCATACTCAAAAGTGTTAGAGGCATCCAGCCCTGGGTGAGGAGAGCTGGAACCCAGCAGAAGTCTTTTTGGAAACCAGGGGTCGTTCTGTTCCTGCAAGAATCAGTCGGAGTGTGAGACTAGCACACAGTGTTGAAAGCCTGCACACGACAAACATGAGGGACTTTAAAGTTAAGGCCCTAGTTAAGAGTCAGATGGAATTAACACATCAGGTAAGGCAAATAATATTTACCTAGTAAACATGTGGTAGTAGGGTGTAGTGCTGTAGAGTCACATTTTCTGTATACTTCTGCCATCTAGTGCTGGGCTTGGACATTACATCTTGATTTTCTGCAAAGAAGCGTAGAGTTACTGGATGTGACAATCCACTATCAGCATGGGCATCAACTCCACCTTAGATTGTTTCTCATTAAGTGGGTGAAAGGTGAAAGTAGAGTGTAGAGTAAGACTATTATGATACGCTGTGTGCATTGTGAGTATGTAAACAGTGAGAAGGTAAGAAAATATGTGCCATCATTACAAGCTTCTAAGGAGGAGGGTGTGTGCAAGTGTATCTACAGCACTACGTTACAGACAGATGCTAACTGGGTAAGTAACAATTTCTGTTCATAGCACGTGTGGATACAGATACATATGCTCTGCATCAACTAAAGAATTTTGATTCTAAGCAGTGGTTAGCAGGTAGGTATGCAGATTTTTGGAACAGTCGCTTTAACAAAGTCTGGCCAACAATAGCCTGTTGATGGACTAGTATGTCCACACAGTATTGCTTTGTAAAGGTGTGTGATGTTGAGCAGGTAGATGCCTTGCAGATGTCAGCTGATGGTATGTTACATAGGAAAGCCATGTTCCTTAGGAAAGCCATGTGCCCTATTACAATCAGAGTGTTCCTAAGGAAGTGCAGTAAGTACACTTTAGTTTTGGCCTAGCAGGTTTTGGTGCATTTCACAATCCACTTTGCAATGCCTGCTTTGGAAGTGATGAGGCCTGTGTGAGGTATTGAAATGGCTACAGAGAGCTGGTTAGTCTTGAGGATCGACTTAATGTCAGAGATGATATCTCACACATTGACTTTGAAGGGGTCGACCTGCTTGGAGATGTAGTAGCGGAGAAAACTCTTCCACTTGACTACATAATATGCATGTGTAGTGGGCCTACATGCCTCAAGCAATATGGTTATACACTCATAGGGAGAATTACGTAGCCAAACTCTTAGACATCCGGGGCCAAATTGCTAGGTAGATCTGTTTGAGATCTGGGTGCCTGATTTGGCTGCATTGTTGAGTGAGAAGATCCAGCTTGATGGTAGTTTCTCCTGGGCACTGATGAACTTCCAGGAGAATTGAATATCAGGACTGTCTGGCCCAAGTTAGGGCCAACAAGATTAGGGTCGTAGACATCAGCCTAATTTTCTCACCACACACACGATGAGTTGGAGATGCGGAATAGCGTAGGCAAATATCTCTGACCATTTTATCCATAGTTCACTGCACATGGACTGAATGTGGATACCTCTGTGAGTGAGTGTTTTCTGGGGTGTCAAAGACGTTGACGGCTTCAATCTCCACCAACAGGGGTTGTGAGATTGGGGGGAGCATAGGTGTGTCAGTGCTTAGGAGCGTTGTCTCATTTACCAGAGCCAACTTTTACCCTACCCTTGCCTTTGTTGCCATGTAACCACCCCTTGAGTACCATCTACTTGACTGGGACTCATGAAAGTTTTGTTGTTGGTGCTGGAAGGTTTGTGCCTGACCACAGGGTGTGACGTTGTTCCCTTCCCCTGGATTGCTTTCTACAAAAGGTACCCCTCGAAATAGCAACCACAGGATCCCCATGGACTTTGTGAACTTGGTGCCTTCTTGATTTTCTATTACATCCTATCCACTTAGGGACCAAAGAGATGCATCTGTGCCAAATGGAACAGGAAGGAGGTGTTGTTAGACCTCCTTCTTCCTTTGCCTGAGCTAATGCCCACTTTTCTGTTGTATGTACCACCAGAGAGTCCAGGGGGACCTGGCCTTTGAGGTAAAGAGGGTCATTAGCAGATGCCTTAAACTTCTTCTTAAACCACAACATTGACCACCTTAGCCCTCACCAGTTCTTTAAAGTTGTAAAAAAGTCCTCCTCATCCAGTAGAACATGCACACTAACTTTATGGTGGCAGGCCACTCTCTAAATGAGGGAAAGAGATGCAGTGGTATCATCCAGTTGAGCTGGCGCCAGCTCTGGATCATTTACAGTATCATCACTGTAGTCATCCAAAGGGTCTTCATTATCCCTTGCATCAGCAGGAGCATCATAAGGGTGTTCCTTCCCACAAGGGCTTCCTGGTTTGAAAAATGAATGGACTGACCTCTCAGGAGATTCTTTTGAAGGTGGATGGGTGGCGAGTATGTCCAAGGTGGGGGTAGTGAAGGTGGAGAAGGAGGTGGAGGTGAATGCTTGGTGTGGGAGGCTGGGGTGATGGGCCTGTTGCCTTGTCCATTTTCCTCTTGGGTACCAGGTGAGGTATCATTCTGCACTCAAGGTGAGCTCCTCCTCGAAAGTTAGACTCGGTTTCTTGGGAATGGGGGGGTAGTGTAGTTGATGGCTTTCATGTGGTTGGCTTAGCAGAAACCTTGCTGGTTTCTGGATGACCTGATAGCTGAATCTGTCTGAAATTGAGTTCTCCTGCCAGCCTCTACAGCATGAGACTCATAGATTTTCCTGACATTGGCGTCAAAGGGGACTTATCCATTGACTTAGCCCATGGATTCAGCAGTACTATGTGAGATGATTCAGCTGCACAAAAATGTTTGGTGCCCTTCAGCCGAGAGGGGGGAATGGTCAAAGAGTATTGAGGCTTGACATCCTTTGCTGGGAGCTTGCTTGAAACCTGAAGCCTTCGCTCATTGCTGACTGGCGCCAAGAGCAATGGTGGGCCATAGGTTAAGGCATTCTTTCTGGGTTTCTTGGGACATGTTGCTCAATTCCTACAGAAACAGTGCTTTGCCTTGGCGTGGGGATGTTTAACTGACGTCAAAACAGAGGACCTGCAGCACACCCTTTAAAGTTCATTTTGCCTTATTTTTTCAGTTTAGCGTGCAGCACTCAAAATGCGTTCCGATCCTTAACGCACTCCTAGATTCATTTGAAGATGGTGGCCCGTTCAGTGTGGGTCACCGTAGAGTTGCACAGCCTTATTCACACAGGTATTCAAGTAATACACTTTCACCATAGTATTCCAAAATTTATTTCATCAGTTTTATTCCTTAATTAATCCAGTTTGTCCTTCACGTCAAAGGCACGAAATTCAAAAGTCTTGTGCATTTAAATTGTTTCAGAATTGCCAATCCAGGCCTATTCGTGAACAGTGACCAATTTCGAGTTCTCCAAATTATTCAAATAACAACACCCAATGCATTTCGGTCTTGTGACCTTCGTCAGGGGTTTCTGTGATTAAAGAGAGTAAAAGTCAGCCTCAACATATACAGTCCAATCCGATAACAAGTGCAATCAAACAAGATGACTCAAATGTTCTCTCGTAAAATTACGTAATGATAATTCTAACTTATATCCAAAATCACGTGAATCACTGCCCCTTCCCCCCGTGCATCCCTCATTTCCTCAAAAGAAAAGAAAACCCAATTGTGACCTACTCCTCTCCCGTATTCAATAAAGACCCTACTAAGTATTCAAATGTCTACATTACCCTGTTCAGTAACCTCTTCCTTCCTTACTTAATACCCTCGTGCCTACCTGTTAACTTGCCAACAAACACCAATGTCATCCGCCTTTCGGCGTGTATTTCCCAACTGCATTTAAAGAAACCCAGACTCTCCCCACCTGTGACTCTGTAAACGCAACATGTCACGTGCCCACTTGGTGCACGGGGTGAAAAAAAGTGGGCACGTGACATGTTGCGTTTACAGAGTCACAGGTGGGGAGAGTCTGGGTTTCTTTAAATGCAGTTGGGAAATACACGCCGAAAGGCGGATGACATTGGTGTTTGTTGGCAAGTTAACAGGTAGGCATGAGGGTATTAAGTAAGGAAGGAAGAGGTTACTGAACAGGGTAATGTAGACATTTGAATACTTAGTAGGGTCTTTATTGAATACGGGAGAGGAGTAGGTCACAATTGGGTTTTCTTTTCTTTTGAGGAAATGAGGGATGCACGGGGGAAGGGGCAGTGATTCACGTGATTTTGGATATAAGTTAGAATTATCATTACGTAATTTTACGAGAGAACATTTGAGTCATCTTGTTTGATTGCACTTGTTATCGGATTGGACTGTATATGTTGAGGCTGACTTTTACTCTCTTTAATCACAGAAACCCCTGACGAAGGTCACAAGACCGAAATGCATTGGGTGTTGTTATTTGAATAATTTGGAGAACTCGAAATTGGTCACTGTTCACGAATAGGCCTGGATTGGCAATTCTGAAACAATTTAAATGCACAAGACTTTTGAATTTCGTGCCTTTGACGTGAAGGACAAACTGGATTAATTAAGGAATAAAACTGATGAAATAAATTTTGGAATACTATGGTGAAAGTGTATTACTTGAATACCTGTGTGAATAAGGCTGTGCAACTCTACGGTGACCCACACTGAACGGGCCACCATCTTCAATTGAATCTAGGAGTGCGTTAAGGATCGGAACGCATTTTGAGTGCTGCACGCTAAACTGAAAAAATAAGGCAAAATGAACTTTAAAGGGTGTGCTGCAGGTCCTCTGTTTTGACGTATTACCCTGCCGTTCCAACCCTGGACACAGCACCCCGTGGAACAAAATGTATACAAGTATCTTCAATGAAATCACGGTCACGTCAAAGGCTGTTCACCAAAAATACGAGCATGGAGAATAGCAATATACAGATTAATGCTTCTTTACAGCAGCAAATATGAGAACTGAGTACAGCAGCAGACTAATCTCGTTTCCGACAGTACAATTGCGCTCGATAATGGCTAACATTTGGACATTCATGTGACTATTTTAACCATTGGCATTACCATTGATTTTGTTTAATGATGTTGTTTAATTTGTTTCTTTTAATGCGTGGTGACTAATATGCATTGAGTGGGACTGTCACTTTAAGGATTTATGTTGCAGGAAAGTGCACGGGGTGAAAAAAAGTGGGCACGTGACATGTTGCGTTTACAGAGTCACAGGTGGGGAGAGTCTGGGTTTCTTTAAATGCAGTTGGGAAATACACGCCGAAAGGCGGATGACATTGGTGTTTGTTGGCAAGTTAACAGGTAGGCACGAGGGTATTAAGTAAGGAAGGAAGAGGTTACTGAACAGGGTAATGTAGACATTTGAATACTTAGTAGGGTCTTTATTGAATACGGGAGAGGAGTAGGTCACAATTGGGTTTTCTTTTCTTTTGAGGAAATGAGGGATGCACGGGGGGAAGGGGCAGTGATTCACGTGATTTTGGATATAAGTTAGAATTATCATTACGTAATTTTACGAGAGAACATTTGAGTCATCTTGTTTGATTGCACTTGTTATCGGATTGGACTGTATATGTTGAGGCTGACTTTTACTCTCTTTAATCACAGAAACCCCTGACGAAGGTCACAAGACCGAAATGCATTGGGTGTTGTTATTTGAATAATTTGGAGAACTCGAAATTGGTCACTGTTCACGAATAGGCCTGGATTGGCAATTCTGAAACAATTTAAATGCACAAGACTTTTGAATTTCGTGCCTTTGACGTGAAGGACAAACTGGATTAATTAAGGAATAAAACTGATGAAATAAATTTTGGAATACTATGGTGAAAGTGTATTACTTGAATACCTGTGTGAATAAGGCTGTGCAACTCTACGGTGACCCACACTGAACGGGCCACCATCTTCAATTGATGTTTAACTGACGCCAGTTTCATTCTCTGGCTCCAGCCATTGGTGTCTTCTTGGTGCACTGCCATGCTGGTGTGGACATCGAAGGCCCCCTTAATTATCTTTTTCCTCTGGGGGGCCTTGAGGACAATGTTTTGAGACCCACCATTTCCTCTTTAATGCCAAGCTGTCTTGTTCATTGAAGATTTCAGGCATCTAAGAGGATAACTGCTGCTGCATTTCTGAGTATGACCAACACCTTTCCCTTAGGTACATCAAAGTCTTTTTACACTGGAAGGCGAGGCAGCACTCACAGGTCTCATTGTGGTCATGAGAGCGACTGAGTTTGCAAATGCCGTGCTGGTCTGCCCAGGGATATTTTGAGTAGCACCTTGGACAAAGCTGGAAGGGTGTGATTTCCATCAAACCCTTCCTGTCCACATTCTCTAAGCCATGTTCCACAGAGGTAGAAAAAGACTTGACATAGTCAGGGATCGTGGTGTTGGCTACTTGTGTTTCATGGTGAAGCAGTCACCGTTGGCCGTAGGGAAGTGCTCCCCTAATGAGAACTGTGTGCAGTGATTGTTGTCCGAGTCATTGGTGTCAAAGAGTAGAACTGTTATGGCCACAAAAACGTCACAAGGTGTGCTTCGATTTCAAAGCCATTGATGAATACGTCCAAACCCAATGGTGGTAAAAATCAGTCTAAGATGGAGTCGGTGCCTATGCGCACTGTGGACTTTGAACATCCTGTGACGTGAAGCTTATTCGCAGAAAAACAAGTTGTAATGTCCGAAACCAACATTGGATGGCAAGAGTATGAAGAACATGTTCATCTAGACCCACTCAAGCTCCAAACATATTATTACCTTATGATGAGTTAATTTAACAGGTGTGGTAACCATCTACTATTCCAAGTTTTGTAGGTGGGGAATGAGGCATAACAGAGGGAATTGATATTTATTTCACTGAAGTTTGCATATTTTGTTTTTTCAATGCATTTTCTCACAATAAATTGCATCAGGTTTTTGATAGTGAAGTTGGTCAGGTGAAAATGGAGTGGTTGGAGATGGCGGGTGACTTGGAGTATTAACTGTATGCAATAAATACCTCAATCCAGAGTAAATATATTCTCTGCAATATTTACCCAAAAGCTCAGATTTCACAAACCACTTGCACAAAGTTTGGATTTTCCACAAAACCACAAATCAGACCTCAGATATTTTCCTGTTCGGTCACTTAATGGGTCCATTTCTTTGCAAAAAAGAGACTATATGTGGATCTCTTGCATTTGTTATTAACGTGCTGATGTGCAGGTACAGTCCAACTCTGTAATACAGATTTTTCTTCAGTGCAAATTTCTTATTTTTCCACTTCGTTCCCATCTTACTTTGGATATTTTATCAAATGTTGCACATTTTTTTTTTAATTTGGGAAATTGCCAGCAGATTTTACTATCTCTCACTGTAATTTGTAGCAGAGAGTAAAGGCCCGATTCACAAAGATGTGGCTATGAGTAGGTGTGACTTACACAAGGGATTTAAGACTAAGCCGCCAGTACTACAAGAGTAAATAAAACCTATTCAAGTGAAATCTTCATGAATATACCCTATGGGCGAGATTTAGCAAAGGCTAGCATTGCCCTTGCTTCATGCAAGGTGATACAAGAGCAACATAAGCCCCTGGGAATGCATCAAAATTCTACGCGCTCACAGGAGAGACAGAAACAAGGAGAAATTTCTTAATTTCTCCTCATCTTTTCCTCTTCCTAAGTGGGCTGCATGAAAAAGCCTTTAAGGATAGTTTATCTGTGCATGAGGGTGCTCCTTCCTGCACAAATACAATCCTGGGTTTAACACAAGCACCCATGCACCATGGCGCAAGGTGGACTGCGTTGGTGCTTGGCAGCCGCAAGTGCACCAACAGAGAGAGAGCAGAAATGAGGCATATGTTAGTAAATATGGCGCATTCCTGCCCTGCACATTTGACAAAGCGCAGGACAGCATGCTGTCTTGCCATGTTGCGCAGTGTCAAATCTTTATAAATCTGACCCTAAGTGTTTAGAAAACTGAGTCACACTGGCAGCTACCAACAGGGGCGGCTGGGGCATAGGGGCGAATGGGGCGTTGCCCTACCAGCCTCCAGACGCATTGCCCCACCAGCTTCCGGACAAGGATCGGGGTCGGAGCGGGAAGACAAAACAGACACCTTGAAACAGTGTTAGCAGTGCAGCCCAGCCTTGTACAAACACACACACCCTGCGCATGACGTGTGGTGGACGTTCGTTCGACTTCAATATCGCCCACGTCACGCATGTGCAGAGTGTGTCTGTGAGGCAGTGGTGAGGGCAAGCAGGCGCTACCTGAAGCAGCTGGTTTTCCAGGACTTCGGTCGAATTTTCGGCTCGCCCTGATCTGACGTAGTCACGTAGCTCAGCTCAGAACATTCTTCAAGTTCTAGGATCCCGCCTCCTCCCCTGACTGGATGACGTTGATACAGAGTCACCCTATGACAAGAGGCGGGATTTCAAGTACAGCTTCCTGCGCGGAGTTAGCATTTCCCTCCTTCCTTGAACCAGCTTCAACCCGGTCCGGGAGTCGGGACTCCGAGAGAAACCCGCCGTGATCAAGCTGAAAACAGTGAGTACTACTGCGATCCGCCATGTATGACGTCACTGCACTATGATCAGTTCCACTCTTGAAGTTGTTACCAAGGATGTAAGTGATGGTGCATGTGTGATTTCACTGCACAAAGGACAGTTTTAAATGTGCATTTTTATAGGTTCATTTAGCTTGCGGTAGTGATGTGTGTCACTACAATGACGGATGTTCCACAGTACGACGTCACCGCGGGAATGGCAGTTCTGATTGTACATTCCTATACGCTCACTTCATCTGCAAGAGTGATGTCACTGCAGTGTAGGACTTCCCATAGTAGAGTACGACGTCACTGATCAAAGGAAATTGTTCAGTTTTCATTGTTGAGTTTAGTTCAGTCCCGTCCCCGTATGATGTTACGGTAGTAAGGGATATCTCACAGTACGATGTCAGCACACAAAGGGTATCTCACAGTGTAGAGTGTATATTGCTACACATCTAGTTCAGTTGCCTCTGTGACGTCATGGTAGAGAGACACATCCCACACATGGGCGTATCTTTACGGGGGGGTGATTGGGGTGGAACACCCCCCTAATACCTACTCTGTGGGTCCCACGGCCTGCTGGTGGTCGGGCCAGATCATAAGGTACCTTCTGGTTGGAGTGTGAGGCGTATGATGTGTGTGACTGCTGTGCAGTAAGGACTAGGGCTACAGGCTCAGATCTGGGTATAAAGTGCACACCCCTGACTATAACACTAATACCGCATGACCCCGAGTGACTGGAGGCACGACGGGTAAGTCGCGGTAGTGCGCCGAGTCACCCTTGTGAAGGGGTGTTCATTCTCTTTCAGAAAGCTGAAGTCGAGATGTGTCACGCTGCAAGGCCTTGCAGCAGCACTCGGTTTCATCTCTGGCTTGCATGCATTTGTCACCTCATGGTGCCCGGGCCTGTCCCCACCCGAGTCCACCCCCATCGAGTATTGCGAGCCGCGACTGTAATAGTTACCGGTCCCAGCTTCTCTCCCTCATTAAACTGTGTGACCCTGGGCAAATCGTTACATCTCCTCCTGCATCACTATTCCCATACGATACGGAGTGCACACACTACACCCTACAATAAAACCTCGGTAAATCTAGTTGGCGGCTCTTCGCACGCTTGGCTGAAGCAAGGAGTGACTCCGAGGTAGAGACGCTTTGTAGTTCTTCAAATGCAGCCGGCAGTCGCTCTGAGGTACTCCCCACAGCATCTTCCAGAAAATGCTATAATTCAGTCCCACCGATGCCATCTTTCACCAAAATAGATTATGTTTTGCCTTGTAGTGTGAGGTGAGGGAGGGAGGGCAAGACGAGGAGACGCACGTTGCATGCATTTTTTTCTTGAATTAATGTCTATGAAAAGCAACAACATTACACCTGCCACACCCTTGCAACTCTCTTACGGAGGAAACGTAATTTATGCTTTTTTTATGGATAGGGCCACTGGAATTATGAAATTCTGCTGCTGCGTCGTTTTCCGCATAATGGCGACATAACTATTTTCTTGTCCCGCTCCGTGTAGTTGAAAACAATCGCCCCAGGATCACGGAGTTTAGTGACATAGTGAAGCCGGGATGAGAATTAAGCTATGATTGTTCCAAGGCTTAATGTGTCATCTCAGTTTGCTGTACTCGAATTAAGCACCCTGTACACAATATTTACTTAATGCTTTATTTAAATTTTATTTTTACCTTAAAACATTATTAGTAATGACGCATTTGTGATCCTCTCGTGCCTGCTGGTTCCACTCCTGGACATAATTTTAAAATATGCAAATCTGGTCACTTAAAATGCTATGAATGCCTTTTCTTTCACGATTCTGCTGCGATCACGCTGTTTAATGTATTGCTTTCTGCAGTTTGCTACTTTGCTGAGTGCTCCCCTATTTCCTCGTATGTCTCATCGACGTCAGTAAGCTGTTCTGTCCCTTCACTGACATCGGTGGGCTGGCCTTTTCCCCTCACTGGCGTCAGCAAGCTACCTGAATCTCTTTCGCTGACGCCACTAAAGAGAATTATCCATGCACCGGGAGAACACAGTAAAGGACACTTGTTCAGAGAAAAGGTGTTCAGACAAGGATGCCAAACAAAAATACATTGTGAGTGTGTCTGCAAGTGTGTGTGTGTGTGTGTGTGTGTGAGAGAAACCTCGAATGTGTGTGTGCGACTGTGTGTTGGTGCATGTGTGTGTGTTTAACCTCGAATGTGTGTATATTGGACTGTGCTTTTAGCTTTACACCTGTCTATATCTGCAGGTCTATATCGCTCGCCACAGTGCACTCCGACAGAAACTTTACGCCCCACCACTTTCAAATATCACCAGCCACCACTGGCTACTAATATAATGCACTACAAAAGGCTGGGACTGACATATTCATTGATTTAAATGCAGCACAGCAGTGTTGCAGGCTGAATTAAGCAGGTGGAATCTACAAAGTGAGCTTTTGCAGAGAAACATCCCAGTCAACCACTTCTTTACCCAGCAACTCCTATCCCCTAGAACTGGGTGCAGCAAGTATGTGTGCGCCATCAGGTGTACAACGATACTAGGTGGCAAAGGAAAGAGTATGCAGATATCCTGGCATCAAGACACAGAATTGTTACTGAAAGGTGTGTGTAGTCAGATATGTGAGGGAAATAGAGATCAGGACTTCAGGATTTACAAATTGTAGCTGAATACAGGCGTGCATGTGGTGGGCTGAGACTGCTTTCCGGTAATTTTTATCATTGGTCTTATAAGAGTTAATTAGATTTTTCTTGGGCATCTCCACTCATGTTCCTGAAGAAATGCAACAATCTTTTTTCTGTCAATGAGTGTTTTAATGAGATCAGAGAATAACTCTGTAGTACCCTGCAGGACCCTCCCTAGGGGCAGTCCTACCACCTCCCCCCCACCCCACCCCCCATCCAACACAGGCGTCACCGGTCAGGTGACTGTGTTACTAAAAGGGCCCAGGTGCATGTGCTTGTGGTCCAGTTATTCACCCACACTCTAACACCCAGACTTTAGGAAGAAAATGTTACTTAAAAACATAACCACTCTCACACCCACTCAATTCACACATGAGCAAAGCCGCTCCTAAATGAAGCTAAGGGGTTAGTAAGTATGTGAGGTGAATACTTCTATTTAGTACTGAGGGGAGTAGTAATATTTGTCAGCAGATGAAAGGAGCACAAATATATTAGGTAGACTTGTGTTTCTGTGACAGGGTGTTAGAGATACTCGGGTCACATGCCACAAGGGTACAGGTATCCTCATTATATTGCTAGCCATGCCCCTAAGGGCCCCAAAGCTATTACTTGGGAGATAGTCTGGGAGGAAAGGTTGAGCAAGTGACATCTTTGAAAGATGGATGATAGTAAATGTGCCCAATTTATAAAAAGAAAATGGCACACAGCCAGATGTAAGCAAGCCTCTGCATCTTGCCTGAAGATCTGCTCTTGAGTACTTCTCCATTCCAGGGTGCCCTGGCTGGCCTGCTTATGTAAAGACTACTGTTGCCAGAAGAAACCTGAGAGAGTCACAACGGCTTGTGGAGGAGCATTTGGACAGTCAGGCCTTCTCGGTAAGAGGAGATACCAGCACCTATGCCTCAGGAACAACTGCCTCTTAGGATTTGCACAAGTGAAGGTTATTTATTTACATAGTTTTTTAAAAATGTGAACAAGACCCAAGGGTATCAGAGTGCTGTACAGAGAGAAACTCCCATCCCTTTAAAACACAGATAGCAACCTGTAAGATATAAACAAAGGAAAAACAAACTACTACATTGAGTGAGGAGAGGACAACTCGTGTACCTATAGCGGTAATGTATACAGCGCGATGGCTTCCTCTAAAGGAACATTCGGAAGTTGGGGGTAATTTTGCGAATTTTGAGAGCTAGCTTGAAACCATTTTTTTCCTCAGATCTATCAGGAACAGCAGCCCAATGGCAACATAGGGCTCTTCAAATTGTGCATATTTCTTAGTTGAACTTATGGGATTTCAATGTGTTCCACAGCTGCAGCCACATTTGCCGTTCACTACATAGGCCATGTCAACCACTCATATGTATCCAGTCCTTCAAAGGATTTAAAAGCAGGTTTATTTCAATATTAGTTAGTGTTTAAATAAAACAAATTTCAACATCACCATCACCCAAACTTATCATTTATACATGACAAACATTTTCCCAACAAAGATATTTGGAATATAATGTGGGAATCAGTGTTTCTGCACTGTTTCCAGCGTTTTCCCCCAGGTGGCACACAGAGGAGACATTGGCTGCTTTCAGCAGTCTCTGGATTAATGCCACTTCTTATAAATCCATGTGGGCCTTAACTAGTGTGACTGACTCTCAGCATTAGAGGGGAGCTTGAAATAAGGGTCTAAATTGTCTAATTTCAAATATTGTATGTGGCACAACATGCAAGTGGAATTATTCAAACATACATTTTTACATTTATGCAGATTTTGTTTTGTTTCCATCCTTATTGGCTTGGTATTGCTTTCACTTGTTTGGGATTCACATTTTCATGTTGTCTTAGACATAAGGGGCATGATTCACAAAGGTGAACTTACACTTTTGTGTAGGGTTATGATTGTTGGCGATTAACAAATCACAGGTTAGTCCTATCTTTTTATGTGCAGGGACTCTGCAGTCGTAAAGATACTACTGGTAAAATACCTTTGTGAATAGCAAACAGTTGCAAACTTACACAAAAGAGTAAGTTTACCTTTGTGAATTAGGCTCTAAATCTCCTTGGAATATACAACTGCAATACGAAAATGGTCATACTAGCAAACAAAGAAGTGCAGCTTGATTGGCATGGTCTATCAAAGATTAGGATTTGCACCACAAATCAAAACACAAAACTAAACAACATTTGGTTGACACGCTTAGGCATACCTGTCGTATCCTCTTCACCTGTCCATCTATTGAGTAGTCATCTAAACACGAGCGCGTCGTGCCTTCATGACCAGGCATGTCAACGCAGACTAAGTGCATGTTCTTTGGCAGAAACTGTGGAAATAAAGAACAACCCTTTAAAACAACAGCACGGAAGGCAAGTTTCTGCTTACATAAAACAAGAAAATAAAAAAACACGTAATCTACTCTTTTTAAGCCAAGCTTACAGATATCAATGTTTGTCTACTGGCAACAGACCTAATGTATCCAATATAGAGGCAGAGTTGGCTTTGTGTCCACAGCTTGCTCATGATTGTTTGGGTTTCTTGTCTTTCTCAGTTCACTGTTCCCGATGTGAAGGCTTTCCGCTTTATTCTTGTGATTTTATGGCAAGACCGGAGGCTCCTATTATGCTTTCTATTCTTGCATTTATTTGCACAGCAGCAAGATAAACGCTAGAACTACAGTTCCCAGAGGGCCAAGCAGAACACAGGCCAATGGGAACTAAAGAAACATCAACCTTACAACCAATGGGCACTGCACCCAGGCGATAACGTCACACCTGACCGCTCGCAGTCCTCTTTTCTTGCCGCTCGCAGTCAGATAAGTGCTAATCTTACTCGCTCTGTCCATTTGTTAAATTATTTATTGTAAAATGTTGTCTTTACAGGTTTTCTTGTGCCAGATATTGTTTGTTGGTCTCGCCGAGCTTATCGCTCGCTTTAGCCTCTGTGCCGGTCTGCTTCCGTGCAGCTCCGTCTCCCCCCCCCCCCCCCCCCCCACCGCGCGCGCGTTGACAAATCGTTTTCAACGCGGCGTGCGGCTGTTTCCTCAGAAGTCTCTGGTGTGCGCACGTCGCGCTCTCTCGTCTTCTGCCTGCCGGTTTCGATATTTTCTGGGTTTTTCTTCCCGCCCCTAGGGGAGTGGCCTTGTCAGACCCTCTCTCTCCAATGATTCTGTGGAGACAGCTGTGGAGGCGTCTATGAATCGCCTGACCAAAGGCATGGAGAATTCCATGGTTAGTCTGTTGTCAAGAGCTTTGGCCCATTCTGCCGGGGATAGCAGAAAAACGGAAGGTGGTGTCCTCTGCCTCTTTACCTATGCCTAAATCTGCATCACATTTGGTTAGCGAGGTGTCCTCACACTTGACTGAGGACCCTGTTCCTCCCAGGCCTCCTACAAAGGAGGGGTTACTTTCCTCTGAAGGCAAGCGTAAAGGCAAGACAAAACACGTAGAAGTTCCTCAAAAACTTCTCATTTCCACCATTTATGACACAGACGATGACATGTATGATACTAATGACCTTTCCGATATTTTTGATGTCCCTGACCCTTCTTCTCCTCCTGCTAAAAAACTCAAATCAGACTCTTTTGACTCTTCCCCTGCGCTAGACTGTGAGGGGGTTCCTATGTTTGACCCTACTTCCATTCGCCATCCCAACTCTACTGAATGGTTTCCTGCCCAACACGTTGGGGAATATATTTCTGCTAGGCTACGCCTGCCCGTCTGCCAGAGCCAAGTTGAAGTCGGAGTGCCCCAAGCCTTCCTTGGCAGCTAACATTACTGTGGTACCTATCATTAAGACTTTCCGTCATAAATTACAAGGAACATCTACATTATCCTGCCCAAGGAGCATTTTGATCTCACTGTGTTTTAATTGGACAAGATATATCCTTCCACTTCTGATGTCAGGACCTTACATTACAGGGCATGAGGGGATATTTTCTCTTCGTCTCTCTCTATTCCCCTCTTCCCCACTCCCACTGTTTATTTAAAAAGTTGGCTCCAGGGGCAGCACCTTCGCTCGCTCATGATTCTTTGCTACAATATTCAACATCATGGTGCAGACACTAGCTTGAGGATGCCGCTGTCACAATTACCCAAAATACCCAGATTTTCAGATCTACCAATGAGTGAGTTAATCATCAGATTCCAATCTCAACCAATAAAAGTCCTGGTCTTGTTGAATTGTGTGAGCAATCTTGAGAACCTAGAAAATATGTCTGACTTGCCACCACTGGGTAACAGACTGAACTCATCAGCAATTCTAAGCCCTCTGTGTCAATTTAGGTAAATGCACATTGTTCTTCAATGCCGTTCTATGTTAAAGGACTCGGTAATGACAGTGACTTAAGGAGGAAAATGGATATATTTATTGTATTGGGGGAGTCACTAAAAGCAAGAAAAGAGAGATGTGAGGCAACCACCTATTTATTCTCAATGTAAATTAAACAATCAATGCATCAATCAGTCGATTTCCATAGAGCAGCTAATCACTCAAGAGGGTATCCAGGTGCTTGTAGGGCCTGTAGGGCCTGTACGCCCGAGGGGCTCAGTCGAACAGCCAGGTCTGGAGTGATTTTTGGAATTCCAAAAGAGAGGAGGAGGTCTGTAGCTGCAGGGGGGAGTAATTCCATGTCTTCGCTGCGAGGAAGGTAAAGGAGCGTCCTCTGCTTTTGCTGCAGTGGATGAGGGGGGTATGGCAGAGCAAGAGGGACCCACCCTGTAGCTGCCTGACTGGTTTATGGTAGATCAGGCAGTAGCTGAGGTAGGTGGGTCCTCGAATGTGTAGTGCCTTGTACGTATGAATCATCAGCTTGGCTTGAAATGGCATCTCTTCTGTATTGGGAGTCAGTGGAGTTTCTGAGGTGAGGGGTGATGTGGGTTCGTCGGGGGAGGTCAAGAACGAGTCTGGCTGCAGCTTTTGTAAGGTTTGATGTCTCTGTAGGATATGTGTGATGATACCTGCGTAGAGAGCATTGCCATAGTCTAGTTAGCTGGTGATTAGGTCCTGTGTAATGGTGCGTCTTCTGTCCTTTGGGAGCCATTTGAAGATTTTTGGGAACATGCGCATGGTGAGGAAGCAGGTGGAGGAGACTGCGTTGATCTGGGACTTCATGGTCAGTGTGCTGTCCAACATGATGCCGAGGTTTCTGGCATGGTCAGTTGTTGTGGGTTATGGTCCTAGTTCTGTGGGCCACCAGGAGTCGGTCCAGGGAGTGGTGCTATTGCCGTAGATCAATACTTCTTTTTTGTTCTGTTTCTTCTGTGCAATATCACCATTGGATCAAAGCGCTGAGATGGCTTGCTTTCGCAGATAGACGGGATTCTTTGGGGTGCACTTGATACTAATGGTACAATGCCATCACCAAGTAGGTCAGACAGTGTAGCAAAGATGCAGCCCATATGGTGTTTAGTGTTGGGCTGGCAGTTCCAAAGGTTGGTTTAAAGTAAAAAGAACATTGTGCTACAATTATTTTTTTAAAAAGGCAACCTCCGTCGATGTGGCCACGCTAAGCTTTACTTAGGTAATTCTTTTTGTAGATGTAAGAATCTTTAGTAAAGCTCTCAGTAACGCTTATGGAAGAGGGTGGGAGAAGGAACCTCAATGCAGCCTAGTTGTTCAGCCAAATATGACTAAGGACTCCATACAACTCGGAGAGTCACATTCAAGCTTCATCTAGACCAGTAGATATGTATAATATTCACAGTGGACTTATCAGAATTCTATGGGTTTCACATATAATTAGAATAATTGTAGAGGTTTCAAAAGCCTTTAGAACATTTCCAGTTTCTCTTTTTACTGGGCAAAACGCCCAGCTAACTAAGCAGTTTTACAGATAAGCATTAGGGGACAACACTTGCTCATATTCACCATTCCAAAATGCAAATAACCCTCAAAAGAAGCCTACCAGCAAAATGATGGGCCAGAATGTACTAATTATTTTAAGCTGCAGTCTGTATTTAAAAATATGAAATGGAAAAGATGATATTCTGAAAAAATAATGGAAATGAAAAGCATGTGACTGGACTTAAAGCAGGCAAGACTTACACTGACATGTTTTCTAATTAGATCATTCAGATAATCTTGAAATTGTAAATGTGTATGCATTGAACTTTTAAATAAAAATAAATGCCGCAAAACACATTTTTTTTTTTTTTAATAACAAATTTTATTCCGTTTTCTATTTGGTACAATAGCGGCCCGGAGGCCTACACATCGATAAGTTTAAAAATAAATGTACAAATAAGAATCACACAGAAAAAAGAAGTAGTAATAAAAACCAAAGAACATAAACAGTTAACCTTGCTAAACTGTGCAGAGATCTGGCTCCCATCCCTCTCCCTGTACCACTCAATCATTGACACATCATAACAGTCTGAGTGATCATGTCTAATCTCACGGAGACTACACAAGTAAATTACTTTCGAGCTGTATGAGAGATTCCTGTGACTCTATTACAGGTAAGTTAATACCTCTATGATCTGCCCATCATTGCCATATCTTCCAGTGTTTCTGTGGACAACCCCATGCCTGGAACACTGCCAGTTCCATTCCCATGCACCAGTCCAAAGCTTTATTCCATTTTCCCAAGAGGTGGCGCAGTGTTATGCTTCCAATATTGGGCAATGTCCCTGTTAGGCAAGTGTGAGCCCAAGCAAGAATAGGTGTTGTTTGTACCTATTGCCCCCTATTCCGTCCGTGCAATGGATCAAAACTAATTTGGGGTCAGAAGGGATATTCCATGAAAGTTTCTTGCCGAAGCATTTCAATATTTAATACCAGTAGGGTTGGAGAGAGTGGCAGCTCCACACCGTGTGGAGAAAGGTGCCAGTTTCTTGGTTGCACCTAAGGGACACCAGCGACTGCATTAAGCCCATACGCCAGGGACGGTGTCTAGTGCAATAGGCTCGATGTAGAAATTTGAACTGAATCAGATGGTAGCAGGAGGCGATAGCAGCACCCCGAGGGCTCGCCAGTGCCTCCATACCATTATCATCCATGAGATTAGGTATATCACTTTCCCAATTCCGTCGAGTGTTGTGTTGTTATGTGTAACTACGGTTTGGTAGATTTGTCTGATCTTTTGTGTACCTATGTCTCCCGTTAGTAGTCGCCCTTCCAATGGATGGAATTCTGGGAGTTCTGTCAATGTTGCAATGTGCAGGGGCAGAGCATGTCTCAGTTGCAGGTATTTGTTGAATTGATTGCGGTGGAGCTGGAACTCTTCCTGTAGGTTTTGGAGGGATTTAAGGACTGTACCCTTCATTATGTGTGGATATGCCAATAAGATCCCACGTGCAGAACACGGAAAGTGACCGAATTTGTCGAAGATACGATCCCTGCCATAGCGGAGACACCTTTGTTAACCGCCCTCCCCAACCCATCTGCCGGACTGGACGTCTCTACAACTGAATCACTACTTTAGGGGCTTGGGTTAGATGGTTCAAGCGACTGAGCCTATGCAGCAAGTCGAGCAATGATTGGTCATCCATCATGATTCTCTCAACCGTGAATACTGGGTCTGTCTGAGTATTATACCACCATTCATCAATGTTGAGCAGGTGGAAGGCCGAGTAATATGCGAAAATATCGGCTGCTGCTATCCCGCCGCAGTAGGTGGATTGTGTACACGTTCGTAGTGCGACTCGTGTAACCCCGCCGCCCCATAAAAAATTAGCAAAGATTGTGTTGATTTATGCAAACCAAGATTGGGGTATACCATAGGGGTAGTTCTGAAGCCTATATGAAATCTGCGGTAGTTAGACCATCTTGAAGGTGGCAGACCTACCATATAGAGACAAGGGGAGAGGAGACCAGGCCCGCACCTCATCTCTGATCTTGGGTATTGTTAGACCTGTCAGCCCTTTGGGTGGTCCCTCCTCATCATTATTTATTTTGTCACACTTTTGCCTCAAACCCTGTTAGAATTTTTCCTTTTTGGGAACCACCAGACTTTTTTAGTATCGATGCAGATTCAGGGAGCCATTTTATCTACCCCTGGAACTTCTGTCTGAGGGCCTGGAGCACAAAATGGTGGCCACCTGTGACATCATCAGAACCCACTGGAACCTACTAGAACCTTCTGCAACATTCTGGAACCCTGTGACAGTTGGAGGCGGTTTAGAATGTTGGGAAGCTAAGTCAGAGTTGACAGTTGGAGCTGGCAGTTGGCACCTGACTGGTGAAGAGAGAGCAGCAGAAACCTGAAGGAGGAAGGAGTGAGGCAGCAGGGGTGGAAACTTGTGCCTGGAGTGGGGTCCATAAACCCACCCTTGATACTAGTCCCTACTGACTGAGCCCAGCCTGGAGCCCTGTGTGGGAGAAAGCAAGAAAAACCATCTTAAGGACCTGGACAGCAGGAACAGGCCTTAAAAGTAAAGAACAGCAAGTTCCTGACCTGGTTACTGGTAACTTCCTGAAGTCCGACGTCGAGAGGCCAGGAGACCTGGAGCCCGAGGTGGAGAAGCGGCGCTGACTGGAAAGCAGACGTCGTACCCGGAGCCGCCAGAGGTCGAGATAGGGCGGCGACGGAGGTCGTGGAGAGTACCAGAGGTCGAGGAGGAAGTCACCTGAGGTCGAGTGTGCGGCGTCGACGGGGGAGTGAAGTCCGCCCTCCGGAGTCGCCGGAGACCGAGGTGAAGCGTGCCGGAGGTCGGGAGTGGAGATCGCACTCCGGAGTCGCCGGAACCTGAAGAGAATCGTGCCGGAGGTCGGGAGTGGAGGTCGCACTCCAGAGTCGCCGGAACCTGAGGAAAGGAGCACCGGAGGTCGGGAGTGGAGATCGCACTCCGGAGTCGCCGGAACCTGAAGAGAATCGTGCCGGAGGTCGGGAGTGGAGGTCGCACTCCGGAGTCGCCGGAACCTGAGGAAAGGAGCACCGGAGGTCAGGAGTGGAGATCGCACTCCGGAGCCGCCGGAAGTCGACATCGAGCCAAGGCCGGCCGACGTCATCGAACCGGAGCCGCCCGAAGTCGACATCGAGCCAAGGCCGGCCGACGTCATCGAACCGGAGCCGCCCGAAGTCGACATCGAGCCAAGACTGCCCGACGTCATCGAACCGGAGGTCGACATCGAGCCGAGGCCGCCGACATTGAACCGGAACCGCCTACCGGCGTCGTCAAGAACTGTCATTGCGCCGAGGCCGCCGACATCTAACCGGAACCGCCTCACGGCGTCGACACGACTCCAGCGGCGTCGGAACTTCATGAAAAGGGCAGTAAGTGGAATAGAGGGCGCCTAAGGCCCTGTGGAGCCCTAAGAGACCAACCTAGAGGCTAGAGAGGTGCTGGAACCAGCTTGATTGTGCCAGGGGTGAGCTGAGACTAATACAGAGGGGTTGTGTAGTGTGGGAGAGCCAGATCTCTAGATTCCCCCTTGATCTACCTCAGTTTAGGCCTCAGCCTTGTCCAAGCCAGGGAGTATACCCCTCATGCCATCCAAATCTCTACAAGCTGGGATTGGGTCAAATCATCCCATAGTACCTCAGGAATGTGAACTGATTTTCAAGTGTCACTGTTGGCTTTTATTATTTATTGAGAGCACTGTATTTATGGTATTCATCCTATTTATTGCCTCACAGTATTTATTGTTTCACAGTATTTATTGTCGCACAATATTTATTGTCTCGCAGTATTTATTGCCTCATAATATTTAATTGCCTGTTATGTAATGCACTTATATTTATGCCTTGATTATTTATGATCTACCTTATTTATTGAATCGTTAAGATAGTATTTATTTGACGTACCCTTCCACAGGAAAAGCCTTGTGTACTGTGATTGTATTATTATTTATTTAATCAGCAACTAAGAGAAAAGAAGATAAAGAGATATATTTTCAGTATAATTTTTAAGGTGTAGTGTCGTTTTTGGAACGGATGCTTAACACGGTGCCTTCCTTCCCGCTCGAGCCAAGCTACCACAGTGTGTCTGGGAGAACACACCACCACCCTTCCGGTGTGGGAGTGTGTTTTTCTAACATAATTGGTGTTCAGCGGCGGGATTGAGCTGTGCCTACGTATACTCAACAATAACTGTGGGTAGTCCATAGGCCTACACCGGGAGTTTTCTCAAAGCGGCCTTCCTAATTGTGAGTTTTTGTTTTTCCAAATTTACTCTGGTGGTGGGAGGAGGTATTATCAAAGGTACCCCCCTGCATAGCTTCTGTAAAAAAACTGTCCTCTGACCTGAGTGGGCAAAATGGAGTTTGTGCTAGAAGACCTGGAAACCTATACTGTGGCCCAACTCAGGGAGTTTTGTCAGCGGGAGGGGGTGTATTGTCCCCCAGGAGCAAAGAAGGGTGCACTCCAAACCAGCTTAAGGGCTTGGGGGGAGGCACGGCGAGAAAGCAAGGCTGAGGAGGAGGACAGGGATAGAGAGCCCGACAGTGAGGGAGCTGGTTTGTACCAACCTGAGGTGGGGAACCTGTTAGCGGGGCCCAGGACACTTTCTAGGAAGGGCAGCAGTGCCTCTAGCGGTGGCTTGTCTGAAGTGGAGTTAACAGACCGGAGGGAGAAAAGACAGCTCACATGGGACTTAGCAAGGCTGGAGAAAGAGAAGGAGGGACAGAGGATGGCCCACGAGTTAAGGCTGAAAGAGATAGATCTTCAGATCCTAAGAGTTAGGGCACACCCTGTTCCTAATGGTGGCAGCGAAGAAAGAGTTCACCAGGGAACCCAAACCCTATTTGCCGAAAGACATAGTGGCTAGCTATGGTGTGGGCGACGATATTGCCAAGTGGCTAGCGGCTAGCGGCCTATGAGGTCTCATTAAGGGCCCATGGGGTTCCAGAGAAGTACTGGGGAGGGGGATTGTACAAGTACATGCCTCCAGCTGGTAGGGATGCATTATTGGCCCTAGAGGAGGATGAGCAGACCCACTACCCCACCATGAAAGTGGCGCTCATAAGAAAGTTTGGACTAACACCCGAAAAGTACAGACAGAAGTTCCGGGGTAGTCACAAACTGGGCACACAGAATTGGGTGGACTTCCTGGACTATGCAAAGAAGGCACTAGAGGGTTGGATACAGGGCAGTGAAGTGAGGAACTACGAGGGGTTGTTTGATTTAGTACTGAAGGAACACCTGCTCGAAAAATGTTTCCCTGAACTGCGTCAACACCTGGTGGATAGCAAGCTGACCAATCCCCGGAAGCTTGCTGAGGAGGTGGACATTTGGGCTAGTACCAGGGTGTCCACAAGGGGGACTGGAGGGGAAACTCAAAAGGCCGGACAGGGCGCCCCCCAGAAGAAAGAGGGGGGGGAAAAGAAAAAGGAGTAATCCAAAGGCCCCCAAAATAATTTCCAAGGAAAGGGAACAGGATTCACCCCTAGGGCTAACCCACCCAGAAACCCTAATCCTGGCCAGAGTCAGCAGCCAAGGGTTGTCCATTGCTTCGAGTGCGGTGGCGTTGGACACTATAAGGGAGATGCGAAGTGCCCGAAACGACCACCCCCTCCCATTGGAGGAAAGACCCCCGGAGTAGCTAGTGCAGTGCTCGGGGAGGAGATGCCCTTAATTAAGGGAAGGGAGTGGGCGGGTGTCACTTTAGTGTCCCTGGGAGAACGGGAGATGGTTCCTAAGATCCAGGTGCCCGCAAATACTGTAAAGTATGGGCAGTGGGTCACCATCAACGGCCAAAGGGGGGAGGCTCTGAGAGACACAGGAGCCAGTATGACTATGGTGCGTAGCCAACTGGTGTCTCCAGAGCAGGTGATTCCCGATGTACTCCACCCTGCAGCGATGGCTGACGGCAGAATGGGCCACTATCCGGTGGCCGAGGTTCCCTTTGAATGGGAAGGGGTTGCAGGTTCACTTCGAGTTGCCGTAAGCCCTGCCGTGCCAGTCGATTGTCTGCTGGGGAATGACATGGAGCACAATGCTTGGAAAGAGGTGGAATACCGGACTCACACTGAGATGCTGGGTACTCCTGACTGGGCCTGTGTGAGCACAAGGTCCGCGACTACCCGGAGAGGGAGTTCGTTCAGGCTGGAGCCTGGAACAAAGGCCCAGCCAGCTGCCGATCAAGGGAAGAACCGAGGACAGGAGGAGCCTGCCTCGGCGTCCGCACCCCGTAGGACGGATAGGCCACCGGAGGTGGTGGACCAGGAGTCTGCGGTGGGGGATGTCACCAAACTGGAGGACCTCCCCATCCCGGCCGAGTGGCACGTGGAGGGAGGCCCGACCAGGGAGGAATTCTGCCAGGGCCAGGAGGAGTGCCCTACCCTTGAGGGACTGAGGCGTCAGGCCGAAGCCCAGGCAGCAGGGAACGTTGAAGGGAACTACAGTGTTTACTGGGAGGATGGCCTCCTCTACAGTGAACCCAAGGCACCCCTACATGGATCGTCACGAGCCTTGGTAGTCCCTCAACGTTATCGAGCCTTCCTTCTGGAGTTGGCTCACGAGATCCCACTGGCAGGACACCTGGGGCAAGACAAGACCTTCGCCCGTCTTGTCCCACACTTTTATTGGCCTCAGATGAAAGTGTCGTCCGACACCTACTGCCGGACATGTGTGTCTTGCCAAGCCAGTGGGAAAACAGGGGTGAAGCTGAAAGCTCCCCTGGAACCACTTCCTGTCGTTAGCACCCCCTTTGAAAGGGTGGGCATCGACATTGTGGGTCCATTAGATCCGCCTACTACAGCTGGTCACAGGTTTATCCTGGTTTTGGTGGATCATGCCACACGGTACCCAGAGGCTATACCTCTAAGGACCATTACAGCACCTGTTGTGGCTAGGGCCCTAATGGGAATCTTTACCCGAGTGGGTTTTCCCAAGGAAGTTGTGTCCGACAGGGGGACCAACTTCATGTCAGCATACATGCGGGCCATGTGGAAGGAGTGTGGAGTGACCTACCGGTTCACCACTCCTTACCATCCTCAGACCAATGGTCTGGTGGAAAGGTTCAATAAAATCTTGAAAGGCATGATCAGAAGTCTGCCTGAAAGCCTGCGGAGGAAATGGGACGTCCTCCTACCCTGTCTATTGTTTTCTTACAGGGAAGTGCCACAGAAGGGAGTGGGCTTCAGCCCCTTCGAGCTTTTGTACGGGCACCCTGTGCATGGACCTCTCAGCCTGGTGAGAGACGGATGGGAAAGAACTCCCAGAAAGCTTCCCCAGGATGTGGTGAGCTACATGCTGGCCTTCCGGAGCCAAATGGCTAAGTTGTGGAAGCAAGCTTCTGACAACTTGGAGGCCAGCCAAGCAGTAATGAAGGTGTGGTATGACCACAACGCTCACCCGGTGGAATTGGAGCCTGGCCAGAAGGTGTGGGTGATCGAACCAGGAGAGCTTAGCGCCCTCCAGGATCGCTGGTCAGGACCCTTTGAGGTATTGGAGAAGAAGGGTAAGGCTACCTACTTGGTGGATCTTAAGACCCCTCGTCAGCCCCTACGGGTGCTGCATGCCAACCGCCTCAAACCCCACCACGAGAGGCCCGAAGTCATTTTGATGATGGTGACTGACGGAGCAGAGGACGCGGAAAGCGAGCCTCTCCCCAATTTATTTGCGTCTCAAGAGAAGGATGGGTCGGTGGAGGGAGTGATTCTCTCCCCATCTCTAACTCCTGAACAGCAGGAGGACTGCCGCCAGGTCCTGGGACAGTACTCTTCGTTGTTCTCCCTTGTCCCGGGTAGGACTCACCTGTGCGTCCATGACGTGGACACAGGAGACAGCCCACCTGTGAAGTCCAAGATCTACCGGATGTCAGACAAGGTGAAGGCCAGCATTCACAGTGAAGTCACTAAGATGCTGGAGCTAGGAGTAATCGAACCTTCCAGCAGCCCCTGGTCCAGTCCGGTGGTGTTAGTACCAAAAGCCGCACCACCGGGTGGCCAACCGGAACTGAGGTTCTGTGTGGACTACCGGGGACTGAATTCAGTAACCAAAACTGATGCTCATCCGATCCCTAGGGCGGATGAATTGATTGACCGGCTGGGAGCTGCCCAATATCTAAGTACCTTTGACCTTACTTCTGGGTACTGGCAGATCTCTTTGACTGATGGAGCAAGGGAAAGGTCAGCCTTCTCCACGCCCAATGGCCACTACCAGTTCTGTGTGATGCCCTTTGGGCTCAAGAACGCACCTGCCACGTTTCAGCGCCTGGTAAACCAGATCCTCACCGGAATGGAGAGTTTCTCCGCTGCTTATCTGGATGACATAGCCGTCTTCAGTAACAGCTGGGAGGATCACTTGCGTCACCTGCAAGCTGTTCTCCAGGCCCTGAGACAAGCTGGATTGACGATCAAGGCCAGCAAGTGCCAGATCGGGCAGGGGTCGGTAGTGTACCTTGGACACTTGGTGGGTAGGGGAGCGGTGCAACCCCTCCAGGCGAAGATCGAGGCCATCATGGCCTGGTAACCCCCCAAGACACAGACTGAGGTCCGAGCTTTTCTGGGCCTCACGGGATATTACCGTCGCTTCGTGAAGGGGTACGGTACCATTGTAGCCCCCCTCACGGAGCTCACGTCCAAGAAACAACCTCGACGGGTAGTCTGGACGGAGGCTTGTCAGCAGGCCTTTGTGAGACTGAAGAAAGCCATGTGCGAGGCCCCGGTCTTACGGGCCCCAGACTTTTCCAAGAAGTTCATTGTCCAGACGGATGCATCAGAACATGGCATTGGGGCAGTGTTATCGCAACTCAATGAAGAGGGTCTGGATCAACCCGTGGTCTTCCTATCCCGGAGACTACTTCCCAGGGAACAGAAGTGGAGTGCAATAGAGCGAGAAGCCTTTGCAGTGGTATGGGCTCTGAAGAATTTGCGACCATACCTGTTTGGCTCGCACTTCCTAGTTCAGACCGACCACAGACCCCTTCGTTGGCTGATGCAGATGAAGGGGGAGAATCCCAAGCTGCTAAGGTGGTCTATCTCCCTACAGGGAATGGACTTTCAGGTGGAACATCGGCCTGGAGTGGACCACGCCAATGCAGACGGTCTCTCAAGGTATTTCCGCCTTAGCGATGAGAACTCCCAAGGGGTTGGGTAGCTCTCCCCACTTTCAGCTGGGGGGGACGCGTGTTAGACCTGTCAGCCCTTTGGGTGGTCCCTCCTCATCATTATTTATTTTGTCCCACTTTTGCCTCAAACCCTGTTAGAATTTTTCCTTTTTGGGAACCACCAGACTTTTTTAGTATTGATGCAGATTCAGGGAGCCATTTTATCTACCCCTGGAACTTCTGTCTGAGGGCCTGGAGCACAAAATGGTGGCCACCTGTGACATCATCAGAACCCACTGGAACCTACTAGAACCTTCTGCAACATTCTGGAACCCTGTGACAGTTGGAGGCGGTTTAGAATGTTGGGAAGCTAAGTCAGAGTTGACAGTTGGAGCTGGCAGTTGGCACCTGACTGGTGAAGAGAGAGCAGCAGAAACCTGAAGGAGGAAGGAGTGAGGCAGCAGGGGTGGAAACTTGTGCCTGGAGTGGGGTCCATAAACCCACCCTTGATACTAGTCCCTACTGACTGGGCCCAGCCTGGAGCCCTGTGTGGGAGAAAGCAAGAAAAACCATCTTAAGGACCTGGACAGCAGGAACAGGCCTTAAAAGTAAAGAACAGCAAGTTCCTGACCTGGTTACTGGTAACTTCCTGAAGTCCGACGTCGAGAGGCCTGGAGACCTGCAGCCCGAGGTGGAGAAGCGGCGCTGACTTGAAAGCAGACGTCGTACCCGGAGCCGCCAGAGGTCGAGAGAGGGCGCCGACGGAGGTCGTGGAGAGTACCAGAGGTCGAGGAGGAAGTCACCTGAGGTCGAGTGTGCGGCGTCGACGGGGGAGTGAAGTCCACCCTCCGGAGTCGCCGGAGACCGAGGTGAAGCGTGCCGGAGGTCGGGAGTGGAGATCGCACTCCGGAGTCGCCGGAACCTGAAGAGAATCGTGCCAGAGGTCGGGAGTGGAGGTCGCACTCCGGAGTCGCCGGAACCTGAGGAAAGGAGCACCGGAGGTCGGGAGTGGAGATCGCACTCCGGAGCCGCCGGAAGTCGACATCGAGCCAAGGCCGGCCGACGTCATCGAACCGGAGCCGCCCGAAGTCGACATCGAGCCAAGGCCGGCCGACGTCATCGAACCGGAGCCGCCCGAAGTCGACATCGAGCCAAGACTGCCCGACGTCATCGAACCGGAGGTCGACATTGAGCCGAGGCCGCCGACATTGAACCGGAACCGCCTACCGGCGTCGTCAAGAACTGTCATTGCGCCGAGGCCGCCGACATCTAACCGGAACCGCCTCACGGCGTCGACACTACTCCAGCGGCGTCGGAACTTCATGAAAAGGCCAGTAAGTGGAATAGAGGGCGCCTAAGGCCCTGTGGAGCCCTAAGAGACCAACCTAGAGGCTAGAGAGGTGCTGGAACCAGCTTGATTGTGCCAGGGGTGAGCTGAGACTAATACAGAGGGGTTGTGTAGTGTGGGAGAGCCAGATCTCTAGATTCCCCCTTGATCTACCTCAGTTTAGGCCTCAGCCTTGTCCAAGCCAGGGAGTATACACCTCATGCCATCCAAATCTCTACAAGCTGGGATTGGGTCAAATCATCCCATAGTACCTCAGGAATGTGAACTGATTTTCAAGTGTCACTGTTGGCTTTTATTATTTATTGAGAGCACTGTATTTATGGTATTCATCCTATTTATTGCCTCACAGTATTTATTGTTTCACAGTATTTATTGTCGCACAATATTTATTGTCTCGCAGTATTTATTGCCTCATAATATTTAATTGCCTGTTATGTAATGCACTTATATTTATGCCTTGATTATTTATGATCTACCTTATTTATTGAATCGTTAAGATAGTATTTATTTGACGTACCCTTCCACAGGAAAAGCCTTGTGTACTGTGATTGTATTATTATTTATTTAATCAGCAACTAAGAGAAAAGAAGAGAGATATATTTTCAGTATAATTTTTAAGGTGTAGTGTCGTTTTTGGAACGGATGCACGCATGGTTATTGTGTGGGTATGACGTATGCTTAACACGGTGCCTTCCTTCCCGCTCGAGCCAAGCTACCACAGTGTGTCTGGGAGAACACACCACCACCCTTCCGGTGTGGGAGTGTGTTTTTCTAACAGGTATTAGTGGAAATATGTTGCGTGTCCATGACACCGTCTGATCAGGTGCCACAAAGACGCCTTGGTATGTGAAACCGTCTGATGCATGTGTCAACTGTGATACCCACACGCCTCGCCCCTGATCACCACAGACTGGGAATAGTATGGATTTGGTCAGGTTTGTGCAGAGATCTGATGTTTCCCCGACACTTTAAGAATATGCAGTATCCGTGGGCCCGTAAACACCGTATCAGTAAGAAAGAACAGGATGTTGTCTGCATAAAGCGCAATCCTGTCCGACACCTCCTAGGACCATTTAAAGCCCCGAACTAATGAATCCCGTCGCACCCAGTTTGCCAGTGGTTCTATAGCAAGTGCAAAGAGGAGCAGGCACAGGGGCACCCCTGTTGCGTGCCCCGCCCCATGGGAATGGGGGCCGAAACGGTGCCGGCAATTCTAATCGAGGCAGGGAAATCTGTGTATAGGAGTGGAAAATAGGACGTGAATTTTGGGCCAAGGCTTAGGGCTTGTCATATAAAAGGAATTCATACTACCAGTCTAATGAGTCAAAGGCTTTATCTATGTCGGGAGTAGGACCGCCGAAGGACGTTCAAGCTTTGGTACCATGGCAAGGGCATTGTCTACTCGTCTGATATTGTGACGTGTGGACCGTTGCAGCATAAAGCCAGATTGGTCTGGATGGACTAGTTCCGTGATGTGTGGTAAGGGACGGTTGGCAAGGATTTTACCTAACAGCTTGGCTTCCAAGTTTAGCAATGAAATGGGGCGATAGGAAGAGGAGTCGTCTGGGGGGGCGCGTCCTGGTTTAAGAAATACCACAATTTCAGCATGTTGCCATTCCGGCGGAAGAATCCCCAGCTCAAGGGACTCCTGTAGTGCCCCAAGGAGATGAGGACCCGTCCTGGAAATGCATCCTCTGAAGAGCTCACCCGGCAACCCATTAGGACTCTGGGCACGTCCAGGGCGCATGGCTTGGAGAGCGGTGGTGAGCTCTTCCAGCGTGATGGGGGCATCTAATTGATCACATAGGTTATCTGGGATCTGTTTCAGCGGTGTATTCCATAATTAAATCTGGGGATAGAATTTCCCTTTTCCTGTACAATTCTGAGCAATACATAGCAAATGCTTGGGGAGTAGTACATAGGCTGCCATTAACTCCACGATGTATGGTATTGCGGCGTGTGTCTGCATTGCTTGACACAAGTGATGCAATGTCTTACTCAACTTATCCCCCCACTGGTATATTCTATGTTGCGTAGCTTGCCACACCTGTTGGGCTTCCTTTGTGAGTATTTGGTTGATCTGTTGTTGGGAGAATAGGACCTGGCGATGGGCCCGGTCTCCAAACCCAGCTCGCACTGTGTTTTCAAAGGTGCGAAGGTTAGACTCCAGATCAATAATCCTGGCAGGGAGCCTCCGCCTCGCCCCGCGCAGTAACTGACATCAATTCCGCGTATAGTGGGTTTAAAGGCCACCCATAGTGCTACACATGAAGACGTGGACTCTGTGTTCAGTGCAAAGTAGTCTGTGATGGCCTGATGAAGGGTTGCTGAGTACTTGGGGTCTTTTAAATGTCAAGGTGACATTCTCCAACGGAATCGGGATGGCTGAGGTCCCAAGTGTCATAGGCGAGTGATCAGAGAGTTCCTGTGGGAGGATAGAGGTAGACGTGACCTTGTGGACATATGACTGCAGGAGGAATATGTTGTCTAATCGGGATAGGGACCCATGTGTTGATGAGAAGAAAGAGTATTCAGTGTCGGATGGATGATATGCCCTCCGCACATCAGATCACCCGGATGTCAGGAGGTGTATCTTTGATTCACTTGTGGCTCTGTCGCATTCACCTAGGCGCCACCTATCAATGGGTTGCATGGAGTCATTCCAGTCCCCTCCCATCATGAACAGGCCCCCAGGTAGGGCTCCCCATAAGCTTATAACTTTCTCTACAGTGGTGTGCCTTAGTGGGGTGGGTATAAAAGCTGCCCAACACTAGGGACTCCCCATACAAGGTGCCTGATGCAACTGTGTATCTCCCACCTGAGTCCAACCAAATTTGGGTGCATATAAAGGGGATTCTACGGTGAATAAGGATGGCCGTACCCCATGACCCCAGGTAAAGCCAGAGTGGTATATTTGATCGCATCCATAGCGTGCCAGGCACGGGGCTCTATTATATTAACCAACATGTGGGTCTCTTGCATCAGCAATATGTCGACCCCAAGTCTCCTGGCTTGTCTCAACACTGCTCCCCTATTGATTTTATCCAGGATGCCTCGCACTTTCCTGGTCGCTACATGAATCTCACAGGAGTGAGCAATCTGTGTGTCAGTCATCAGTAACTCCCTGAGAGTGGTGGTGTGCATGAACATGGTGCACAGGAGCGGGAAAGTGCTCATGTCTGTACCTAAACATTGATGAACAAAACTCATGTAATGTAAACATTCCCAAGTCCCTCCCCGACCCCATACCTCGAGGAACTTGAATTATCTGTCGCGGTGGGGGCTCTACCATGACCCCAATGGGGGGTCTGGGAGGTCCCCCACCAATGGAGCCCCAATAACACCAACCCTCCAACCATCGTTCCTTAAAGCATGTGGGTGGGATTCGTGATGGACTACCATGACATTCAGTCCCCCACATGTGTATCTGGTCCAAGAACAGCCAAGTCTCATTCTTGATATCAGATTCTATCCTAAAAGGTGAACAGTATAGCAAAGGGAGAAGGAACAAGAGAAACGTTTAGCACGTAATTTTGAGTCTTCTCCTTGTGTCTGGGAACGGCAGTTCGACCTCGATCGGTGTCTCCGCTTTGAGGTGTGTCTCTCCGGGTGGTTCTGTTTAGTGGTCCGATTTCAATAGAGGTGGAGTGTTCAGCGTGAGTGAGGTAGTCTCATCGGTCCATTTAAATATCTCTTCTGGCGTATCGAAGAATATGGTTTTGGACTTGTATATAACACTCATTTGTGCGGGGTACAGCAACATGTATTGGATGTTGAGGTCGGGCAACTTGCACTTGGCGGCAAAGAAGGATTGACGCTGTTGTTGCACAAGGCGTATGTTGTCCGGGAATATCATGATGTTCTGCGAATCATGGATCAGTTTGTCCTTGGGGCCACAGGCGAACTGCAGGACCACGTCCCGGTCTGCGTAGTTTAGGAGTTTGGCAATGATCGGATGGGGCCGCGTCCCAGGGGGAGGCCTCCCTGCCAGGGCTCTGTGAGTCTGCTCCACCACGAAGCATGGAGATAGGGACCCCTCTGGCATCAGCGAGCACAGCCATTGCGTTATAAATGCGGTCATGGAGGTCCCTTCACAATCCTCGGGGAATCCCACAAAGTTATTGCGCCTAGCGTGGCCATCTGCATCTTCGACTCTTGTGGCAAGTTCTTGAGTGATGACCGTTAGGCGGCTGACTTTCTGTTGCAGTGTCGTTACTGTATCTTCCACGACCGACACTTGGGTCTCTGCTTCAGTAATCCGGTCCACTGCTTTGCGAAGATCAGATACTTCTGTGATCACTGCCCCGATCTTGGCGTCCAGCATATCGCGGGATTGCGTTATCGCCGCCAGCAGGGTCGCATTATCCGGGATAGAGCTTCCCCATCTGACCCGCACTTCGCGTCAGTAAGGGTGGTTGTGTACTGGTCTAGGGTGCTCTGCTTTGTTGAAGGTGCGGGCGCCTTGTCCTTTGTCATGGTGGCGACAGAAGCCAATCCCAGCGGCTAGCTCACACGGGCGGGGGTCTCCAGCCGGAGTTATCTCGGCAGAGGGGGAGAGGGAGACCAGGTGTCGGCCCTCATGGACTCAGCCTGTCCTGGGCAAGCAAGAAACACCGGGGCTATCATGGCTGCCTCCGCCACCCAGGGACCGACCTAAAGGGGACCCCCTAAGAAGATCCCGCCCGCCGGACCACCAACTCCTAGTAGTTCCCCCACATCCCTTAAGCAGTGGTTTGTG
Source organism: Triturus cristatus (assembly GCF_964204655.1). Taxonomy (NCBI): domain Eukaryota; kingdom Metazoa; phylum Chordata; class Amphibia; order Caudata; family Salamandridae; genus Triturus; species Triturus cristatus. Next base: position 215,397,305 of record NC_140592.1, read on the forward strand.
GTTCTGCCACAGGAGGGCACGGGTTCTCCAGATCGACGGTGGGGGCCAGTTCAAATCCCCATGCGCTTTCCGTCTGGACACGTGGTGACGCAACTAGCTGGAGGATCTTTTCACCGCTCCGATGTCTGCAGCGTCCTGCACTGCAGACCTCTATGGACTCTTCGTGATCATGCCGTCAAGACACGCCAGCTGAGGTTTCAAAATCAGCTGAGGGAGGGAGAGGCCGTGGGGGCAGCATCCAGAGTGCCAATATCACTTGCCGCAGGCCTTCTCACCAGGCCATCTCTGCAACGGTCTCAGATCCTGACCATTGCTAGCTCACCTGCAAGGAATCTAGGCCGTCCCCGGTGTCCCAATCACTGCCTCTAGATGTGAACACTCAGGGAACTCCTCCAAACCCCTGAGAGCATGTCCGTGCAGCTTTGGGTTTTTTAGGTCTCACCTGACCCAGCGCATGCGCTGCTCTGGCGAGACTTATTGAGAGGGCTCCAAAAAGTGCTACCAGGCCAGCCTAGAGCTACAGTGCATGTGCGCGCGCGCCACTTTTACCGCGATTACTTTCATTTTCGCGGCCCCACGGCCGCTTTGATGTTTGATCGCGATCACTTTCACTTTCGCAGCCTGGCTAAACACTTATAAGGTCCCAAAGTCGAGACCTATTGGCTATGCCAATGGTTGTACTTCCCCGTCGCGGGTCCTCTCCTCTGGGCTCCGTGTGCAACCGGCAGGCCTGTTCACGGAAGATTGGGGCTGCACCACCACGCAACAATCTCAGGCCATGCAAGCTGTGTGCTTGGAGGAATCAGTCATCTAGAATGAAGCCCCCACAGTCGCGCCGGCGCCTCTCAATCCAGCACCCTCCGTGCGGCTGTGGAGAGACGACCCCCCAGGGGAGCGACCCACCTCCAGCAATATGCCCACATGTCAGGCCGACTGCTTCCGGCGTCATATAATGTCTCTGGTTCGCCCGCTGCGCTCACATTCATAGGGGCTGTACTCCTACCTGTAGAGAGCCATCTGGGCTCTCTCTTACAATGTTGCACTACTCACGCATTCATACACCCCTCGGGGCGGGCTCATCCCGAGGGTATAAATAAATGGGGTCGAAGACCGCTCGGGGTCTTCCGGCCACGAGGAGTGAATGGTGGTCCTGTGTCCGTTATTGCGCGCTGCTACTGTGAACTGCGACACAGGCCCCGCCGCGCTACATTGGCGACGAGGCCGGTCGCACCACACGCGTGCCTTCTGGTCCCTAGAGTGTGCAGAGCCCACCCGCATTGCCTGCTCTCCCGCTACTTGCCTGCTCTTTCATCTCCGGAGCTCGCGGAGCCCATCCGCACCGCTCCACCTAGCCGCCTGGAATGAGCATCGGACCCGTCTGTTACGTCCAGTGTTTCTGGCCCGTTCGCGCTGCGGCCGCCCACGTGTCTCCCCTGCCTACGGGAGCGCGTTCAGCTGGCGGCGCATCTGCGCGCGCTGGGTGAGGTAAGTGGAGTGACCTTACCGGCGCTGCAGGTGCTCTGCGAGGGAAGTCCCCGCTCCTGCTCTGCCTGACGCTGGCTCCCCACCTGCATCGACCGGCGTGCTGTGGGGCCTCAAACACAACGGCTGCCCCCTCTGCTGCCTGAGTGAATTAAACTCGAAAAAAAACCAGGGAAATGCGGAAAGAGAAGGGAAGAAGGTCACCCCAGGAAAACAAACATTGGCCCATTGTCGATAAGCATTGGCAGCATCAAACAGACATTGCATGCCAACAAGCATTGGTAGCCCCAATCCAAAGGGCAGTGGGGTTCATTCGTGGGCAGCAGGCGTCACCTACAGGATTACGCCACGTGGGCGTCTGACTAGGTGGAAGGACAGTGCACCAACCGTAGAGGGCTGTGGCATTTAGGCTCTGCTGGCGCACGCTCTCCCCCACGCGCAGGACTGCGCTGCAACGTCAGCCACGCCCCCACCTGCAGTCACACGGACCCTGGCACCGTCAGCCCAACAAGGATACGGGCGAGAGCACACGCCCCAGAGCTACACGTTGACGCGCGAGCCGCGCTCCTATACCGGCGCACCCCTGCCTGGCCGCGATGAACACCGCACCTGCCGCAGGCGCGGCTGCCCAGCAAGGCGGAGGGCAAATTCCAGCCGCTAGTGCCCACCCACCACCACCGGTGGTCACCCACACTGCAGTCGCACTGTTACCCCTGTTCAGCGAGGTTTCGGATCCCGCCACCGCTGCGCCAATATGGAAGGCCTGGGTAGGACGGCTAAATCATTATTTCAAGGGGACACGTGAAACCGATGGAACCGTAAAACGATCACTCCTTATCTACTATGGAGGAGCAGAGATTTACGACCTGTTTGAGACGCTCCCCAACACAGGGAATGATGACGACTACGATGCGGCAGTCGCCGCGCTCAACAGACACTTCGATCCACAGCTCAACCCCGACTTCGAAAAATTCAAGTTCCGGAGGGCGAATTGGTCAACATGTTCTATGCGCGGCTACGCCGGCTGGCTAGCACGTGCCCCTTCACAGACCAGAGGGAGGAAATCCGGGACCAGATCATCTTAGGCTGCCGCTCAAAGCTCCTGCGAAAGCTGATCCTCCGACAGCCTGGAATCTCGCTGGACGAGATCCTGGTCCTGGCTCGTTCTCATGAACTATCGGATGCCCGGGCAGAAGAGATGGAAGCGGCCTTACACACTCCGGTTGCCACAGGGTCGGTGCCTAGGACCCTGCACATCAAAGAAGAAAAGGTGGAGGCCATCCAGAGGCGTCCTGCTGTGACTCGCCAGGCGTCCAAACCACCACCAGGTGGGTCGTGTGGGTACTGTGGCGAAGATCACCCGGCAACAGCTGTCTGCGGGGCAAAAGGAAAAACGTGCTCCCGCTGTGGAAGGCTAAACCACTATGCCAGAGTGTGCCGCAGCGGGCGGTTCCGGCAGCCATCGTCAAGACCAAGGTTCAGGACACAGCAGGTTCGTCAGGTCTCTTTCGTTGATGCGCCGCCAATCTCGGAAGACCAACCACAGGCACGACACCCGGTATACGAGGACGAAGACGATTATGTGTTTGTGGTGTTGTACGTCAGCCGGACAGGCTCCTGGCGAATACCACCTCCCATGTGCTCGGTTTCAGTCGAGGGCACGCAGGTACAGGCCCTCATAGACACCGGCGCATCTGTCAATGTGATGGACTCCGATCAGTATGACCGCCTGTCACCGCGGCCCCCCCTTGCACCGTCCACGGCGCGAATATACACGTATGGAGGCACTGATCCTCTCCCTCTCCGTGGCGTCATTCGCTAGTGGGAGCTACTCTACCGAGGCACAGTTCCACGTCACCGAAGGCAAGAAAGGAACTCTCCTCAGCTGCCACACAGCAGAGGATTTAGGACTTGTCTTTTTCACCAACCAGGTCCACGACTCACATGCGGAAGCAATACTCAAGGAATTACCAGCACTCTTCACCGGCCTGGGGAAACTCAAGGGCAAGAGGTTCAAGCTCCACATAGACCCTTCGGTACGGCCGGTAGCTCTCAGACACCAGAGGGTGCCCTTCAACCTACGCCCGCAAGTGGAGGAGGAGCTGCGAAAGCTCGAGGAGCTGGACGTAATTGAGAAGGTCTCGGGCCCCACTCCCTGGGTGTCCCCGCTGGTCGACGGGGGACCATTAGACTCTGTGTTGACATGCGACTGCCCAACACCGCGGTGAAGAGGGAATGTCACATCACCCCCACGATGGACGACATCGTGGCGGACGTTAATGGGGCAAAGTGGTTCTCTAAGCTGGACCTGAATGCCGGCTACCACCAGCTGGAACTGGACCCGGGAAGCCGGTACATCACCACTTTTTCAACCCATGTTGGCCTCTGGAGGTACAAAAGGCTCAGCTTTGGAGTATCGTCAGCCGCTGAGGTCTTCCAAAATGCTATTCGCGAAGTACTGTCAGGGCTGCAAGGGGTGATTAACCTTAGTGACGTTATCCTTGTGTTCTCCACAACGCTCGAGGAACATCACTCCCACCTCCGGGCCACGCTCAAGAGGCTGGCGGATTGTGGACTGACTCTACACAAATCCAAATGCTCCTTTTATCAAGAAAGTGTAGACTTCTTTGGGTACACATTCACTCGTGAAGGACTCATGGAAGACCCGAAGAAGGCTGAAGCGATCAGGGCGGCCAGCACACCTCAAAGTCCCACCGAAGTGAGGAGTTTCCTCGGCATGGCCACTTACTGTGGACGGTTCATCCCCAACCTCGCAGCCATGTCTGAGCCGTTACGCGCCCTCACGCGTCACGACCACAAGTGGGAATGGACGCCAGCTGCCAACAAGGCGTTCCAAGACATCAAAATAGGGCTGCTAGACAAGACGGTCATGGCTTATTTCCACCCCAGACGGCGAACAGAACTAGTCGTTGATGCCAGCCCGGTGGGCCTGGGAGCAGTCCTCCTGCAGGAACATTGCCCCGAAGTGTGGAAGCCCGTCGCATATGCCAGCAAAGCTCTCACGGATACCGAGACAAGGTATGCCCAAATCGAAAGGGAGGCGCTAGCCATCAAATGGGCCTGCCAACATTTCCACCTGTATCTGTGCGGACAAGAGTTTCATGTCGTGACTGACCACAAACCGTTGCTCCCGCTGTTTGCTGGCTCGTCTAGGCAGGCGCCCCCGAGGATCGAAAAATGGGCGGTGCAATTGCTGACCTACAACTTCAAAGTAATCTACTGTCCTGGGGCCCACAACCCGGCGGATTATCTGTCCCGTCACCCGGAGTTAGCGGTGCCATCTACCCCGCCGGGGGACACCTGCAGCACTGAAGCCTTTGTCAACATGGTGTCGCAAGGAGCGTGTCCCAAAGCCATGACGCTGGCAGAGATTGGTCGAGCAACTCGAGAAGACCCCACTCTCTCTCGCGTTCAAAGAGCACTGGAGAACAATGGATGGGCCCATTTCATGGATGGAGCCCGCGCTCTGCGGCAAGAGGTCAGCCATGCTCGCCAACAATTGTAGCACGTCCGGAGTGAACTCAGCGTGGGGGACGAAGGAGTCGTCTTGAGGGGACACCTCATAGTGGTTCCGGAAAGCCTGCAGAGAAGAATCCTTGCGCTGGCACACGTGGGCCATCAAGGGATGGCCAAAACCAAAGCCAGGCTGCGTGACAAAGTCTGGTTCCCGGTGATGGACTCCAAAGTAGAGGAGATGGTCCGACAATGCCACACCTGTACCATCACCGGAGGGGACCCTGCGCCAGCCCCAGTAATCACCGAAGAACCGAGCAGGACTCCGTGGACACATCTCAGCGTGGACTTTGGGAGCTTTCCAGACGGTCGTCACATGCTGGTCCTGGTCGACTCGTTCTCGAAGTTCCCTATCGTGGAAGTGATAGCGTCGACAGCGTTCACTCATGTGAAAAAGGTCCTGGACCGAGTGTTCGCAATGATGGGGCTGCCTGAAGAGGTCTGGTCGGACAATGGACCCCCTTTTCAGGGGTGAGAGTTCCAGGAATACCTTGAATGTCTAGCGGTACGCCACCGGAAGATTACCCCACTGTGGCCCCAAGCAAACGGGGAAGTGGAACGACTAATGAGAATGATTAACCGAGCCCTGCGCATCGCTGTGGAGAACGGAGAAGACCCTGAAGCAGCTCTGGACCAGTTCCTAGGTGCGTACCACCAGACACCTCGCAGCACCACCAAGTGTGCTCCGGCTCACCTTCTATTCAAGAGAGCTCCACGGGATAGCATTCCGTCAGATCCGATGTGGGTACCTGTTGAGTGGGATGACGCTGCCATCCAAGCGAGGAGGAAAACAACCAATAGGAAGGCCAGCGAGGCCCGCAGGGCCCAAGAGCCGCAGCTGAGAGTGGGAGACCGCGTGGTGACACCCAGGGTGGAAGTTCTGGACTCCCTACGAGCCTGAGGTGTGGGTAGTGGTCGGTGTTCAAGGGACCATGGTCACGGCTAAAAGGGGACAGCAATTCATCACGAGGAATGTATCTAGCTTCAAGAAGATCTCGGAGGCGGATACGAATCGAGATGTGTCTGGTTATCAAGAATCACCTTTGAACCTCCCTACCCCTGCGTCGCCCAGCGAAAGGATCACCTCACCGCTCACCCCTTTGCCATTCAGTCAGGGCCATGCTGACAATGTCCGGCCAACCAGCCCGGACACCGCCACCGAGGTGGCCGGGAGTGTCCCGTTGGGCACCTCCCCGGAGCCCTGTGTCCGGAGCCAGAAGTATGGTCTCCGGCCGAATCCAGTCCCGAGTCAGAGGCTGAAGGATTTTGTATATACGTCTCCATGACCGGGGAGAACTTGATAGTCCTGAACTGAAAGAAAGGAGGGATGTAGAGAGCCATCTGGGCTCTCTCTTACAATGTTGCACTACTCACGCATTCATACACCCCTCGGGGCGGGCTCGTCCCGAGGGTATTTATTTATTTATTTATGGGCTTGTAACGCGCCGGCATCACACCCGAAGGTGTATCTCCGCGCGGTGCTGTGAAGGAACAGGTAGAGCAGCGCTCCAACTAGAACAGGGTAGTCTTAAGGTGTTTCCTGAAGGCTAGATGGCTAGGGCAATCTCTGAGGGAAAGAGGAAGACTGTTCCACAGACGTGGGCCCATGATGGAGAGGGAGCGACCTCCTTGTCTGGTCTTGTTATGTCTAGGAACCTGAAGTAATAGCTGATTGCTAGACCTAAGAATGCGGGAGGGGCGGTGGTATACAAATTTCTCGGCCAGGTAATGTGGACCGAGGTTGTGAAGACTCTTGTGCACCACACAGCAAATCTTGAATTCCACCCGTTTCCGGATGGGAAGCCAATGGAGGGCCTTGAGGAGGGGCAAGGATGGGGTTCTAGGGGGGGCATTGGTCACCAGGCGGGCCGCAGTGTTTTGAACCACCTGAAGTTTATTAAGCACTCCTTCGTTGGCTGCTAAGAATAGGCCATTGCAATAGTCCAGGCGGCTCAAAACGAGGGCCTGGACCAAGGTCTTTCTTGTATGGTCAGGTAGAAGAGGGAACACCTTACGAAGGAGGCTAATAATGTGAAAGCAGGAACCCGCCGTGGTGCTGGCATGATGAGCAAGGGTGAGATCATGATCTAGACGGACCCCCAGATTTTTCACCACCTGTTTAGGGGATGGGGCCTGACCCAGACTGGAGGGCCACCAGTCAGGGGTCCACAGGGTGTTTGCCCCTCCGAATAGCATGACCTCAGACTTTCCCACATTACACTGGAGAAAGTTCTGGGCCATCCAGCTGGCGATCGCAGTCATGCCGTTGGAGAAAGCTTGTCTTATCTCCGGGGTAAAGTCTTTAAAAGTGAACAGCAGCTGCGTATCGTCAGCGTAGGAGATAGGCATAAACCCGAAAGACCTCACAATGTTAGCCAAAGAGGAGACATATACGTTAAACAACGTAGGGCTGAGACAGGAGCCCTGCGGGACTCCTCTGGTGATGCTGGCCGAGGGGGAGCTGAAGGAACCCATATTCACCTTCTGGGTACGCTCAGAGAGAAAGCTGGTGAACCACGCCAAGGCGGCTCCATCAATACCAATCTCCTTTAATCTGGTAAGGAGAATTGCGTGGGATATGGTGTCGAAAGCTGCGGACAAGTCCAGCAGCACCAACACCACTGACATCCCTCTGTCCAGGGACAAGCGTATAGCATCCGTGACGGAGAGGAGAGCCGTCTCGGTGCTATACCTGGGCCTGAACCCCGACTGAGAGTGGTCCAGACAGCCGGCCTGCTCAATAAAGCTGGAAAGATGGTGATTCACATGCTTCTCCATCAATTTGCTGATGAACGGCAAGAGGGAGATAGGCCTCAGATTAGTCATATCAGACCAGGGGATGGAGGTGTTTTTCCTGATAGGCTTGACCATGGCCTCCTTCCACTCCCTGGGGACCAGTCCCTCAGAGAGGGAGCGATTGATCACCGTCTGAATGGAAGGACTGAGGACACTCCCAATGAGGTGCATGACACGGGCAGGAACAGGGTCCACTGGGCTGCCTGATTTAATAGTCCCGATCAGGGAGTTGACTTGGTCCAAGCTAATCTCGGGAATAGAGGACAGCGTAGCGGAAACAGCACCGACTGTTCCGGGCTGGGGGCTAAAAGAGGGGACCGTCTCCTCAGTAGGTGGGCTTATTTGGGAGATGTTACGATAAATGGAATCGATTTTATTGGCAAAAAACCCAGCGGTATCCTCACACAGTTTTTGGGTCAGCATTTCAGGACTGTCACAGGCGACGGGCTTGGTAAATGTGCAAAGAACCTGGTACAGTAGTTTAGGGTCGTTGCCAGCCTCAGACAGTTGGAAGACAATGTGGGATTTACGGGCAGCTCTGATGTTTTTATGATAGAGTCTCATGGCTGAGCCATAGCGATCTTTATCGGTCATACTGCGTGAGATTCTCCAGGCTTTCTCCAACTTCCTGCAGGCCTTTTTCTCCGCACGCAGTAGGTCAGAGTACCATGGTTCCTGCCTGCGGTCAGAGCGCCGATTACAGCGTCTTAAAGGGGCAATTAGATTGACCGCCGTGATCAAGGCATCATTGTATTTAGACAGAGCCGAACTGGTGGAGTCAGAGGGGAGAAAATCGGGAGGTACGAAAGTAGATTTAAAAGTGTCAGCGGACACCTTATACCACTGCCTGCGCCATAACGGAAGGGAAGCAGGTTGGGAACGTTCTGTAAAGAGGGCGGGGAGGGAGAAATTAATTACAAAGTGATCGGTCCATTCCACCTGCGTAGAAGGATAACACGACAGGAGGTGCGAGTTGGACAGGATTAAGTCGAGGGTGTGACCGGCCCGATGGGTCGGACCCTGGTTGCACTGTTTAAGACCAAGGGTAGATAGATCAGCCAGCAAGTTGCGCGCATCTGCATTGTCAGCCAATTCACTGTGGACATTGAAGTCTCCAAGGAGTACAAAATTAGTCCCTATGCTGATATGAGGAGCTAATGTCTCCAGAAGGAGAGTCGAAGCCTCCCCACAAGGGCCAGGGGGACGGTACACCAGTGCTCCCTTCCAGCAAGCTTGTGACAAGGAACCAATTCTGAAAACAAGGATTTCAATGTCCCTAGTACAGCATTGGTCGAGAAAGGTGACAGTGAGAGTGTCTTTATAGATTACTGCGACCCCGCCGCCGGTTTTGACAGGGCGGTCGAGCCTAAGAATCTTGTACCCCATAGGGATCCCCAGGGTGATGGCAGGGACCAGATGGGGTTTGAGCCAGGTCTCTGTACAAAAGCAGAAATCAGGGCGGGCCGAGTGGATTAAGTCCCAAACCTCCGAGTGATGCTTCGGGAGGGATCTTATATTGCATAATATACTATTGCCCCTAGGAGACCTGGGACACCAGTCCTCAGGGGTCAATGTGCCTGAAAGGGGAGGGCAAGGGTATGACTGGTAACGGCAATGCCTACATGAGAAAGGGCCCTCTGGACATAAGTCAGGGTCCTGAGCGCAACCTTTCAGCGGCGGGTGCCACAAATTACGTAGGTCATTGGAAGAGTACCTAAGTCTGTCGGAACCGCGGTATAAATAAATGGGGTCGAAGACCGCTCGGGGTCTTCCGACCACGAGGAGTGAATGGTGTTCCTGTGTCCGTTATTGGGCTCTGCTGCTGTGAACTGCGACACAAGCCCCGCCGCGCTACACTACCTGGGCACCACGGCCTCCCGTTTCCACGAGGTTGCCGCCATCAATGGTGTACCTTCGCCCGGAGCCGCAAGGCCTGACCCGCAGACCGGGCTGAGTTCCCAGGGAGGTAAGAAGTCTCTCGGGGGACGACCGCCCGGGCATCCGGAGAGCTTCTCCTACTCCACCGCCCACCGAGCCACGGCCCAGGCCCAATTTTCAAATATTGGTCCGCTCCGTGGTTGCCAATAGTAGATGTGGCCGGAACTCTCTGGTCACGGGCCGCGGCACTCAGCCCACTCCGACCACACGGGACCGCCCAGCTCGCTCACCGGCCCCGGAGTGGTCTGCTCTCTCGGTGCCACTTGGTCCGCTGCTGTGCCTGGGCTGCCATCCGTCCAATGATGGCCCCCCGAGCACCCGATATAGTGCCTCCCAGGCTGGCCCAGATGAAGGGGAGCACCAGTGACTCACTGGCAAGGCCCGCTCGAATGCGTTTCAGGCCGCTAGAGTATGGAGTTCATGGGCTGCAGCTCAATCAGTGACTCTAATCGTTCCCTGCGATTCCCGATCTGGACCATGGATGCAGGGAATGAAGAAGGATGTTTGGCGGATTTTGGGCACGGTGGGCCGGAGCACTCTAAGATGTGCCCGCCATGTTGCCCCGCAAAACACAAAAATTTACTAAATGTGTCAGCAGATGTATTTAAAATCTGGAAGAGAAGATGGAGCGATTATGTCACTGCTGCGATTTGTGCATAATACTAACCAGAGCAATGCCAAAATAAGCTGTACAGTGACAATCCCTGATAACCTGTACAGCTGTGCCATCCATTCCATTCATCTTCTGTTCTGAAAAGTTTACAAAGTTTTGAATTTTGGCAATAGTTTTGGGGCTCAAATTGACACATTGTAAACTAAACTGGTGTCCTTGGAGACACCCTTCTGCTGTCTCCTGAGTGTAGAGAATCTGAATTGATCTACCAGGACTAGTTGCACATTGGGGTGGAGCCTAGACGCCCTGTGTCCAGGCCTATGCTGATGGCAACAGCTCTAATGTTTTTGGGGTGTAAAGTTGCATCCAAAGGAGCAAAATACTAGCCTACCCACGCAAATCATGTCCTAAGGCTTGCAGCAGAAAGGATGTTGGGTTTATTATTTGTAGTGTGTTTCTAACGTTCGTGAACTTTATGAGCACCATTTTTTTGCAAATAAAAGCAATCAGAACTTGCGCACACAATAAATGCTTAGCCAACACTACTGGTGCACCAGTTGTTAGTGGCCATTAATGCACATTTACTTTGCCAAGAACGTCGGCTGCAAGAGTAAGGATGGATGCTACTCACTGCCTTCTTTGTTTCCAGGACTTCTGGAGGAAACACAAGATTTCTCAATGCAGCGGCCTCCTGGAAGGTGTACCTGGTCATCTACATAGACAATGATCATCCATTGCATGAGTGGAGAAGCCATTTACAGAATCACTCCGATGAGGGAAGAGTGTGACCTAGTCTTATTGTCGAACTCTTAGCTTATGGATGATGCTCTGACTGCCAGTGGTCACTGCCAAACTGCCTAAACTTGAATATGTAAGCTGGAGATTTTCTCCAGTTTACTGAGAACCCAGTAGGCCTGGGCCTACACGGTCTGAGCTGCAATTGGTGCTTCTAAAATGTAAAGCTTAGTGCAACCTCTGTTGGAGGTCTAATGGCCAACGCTGTTGCTGGCTTTGCCTGCAGAGAAGCCACTAACCACCCCAAGGAGTTCAGAGATGTGGACACGGTTCCTTGAAGACTTCTCTACTTTACGAGGGCCTAAAGGAGGATTGCCAAGAACCCTATAACTACAAGTGTAGGTGAGCCGAGTGTTGACTGGCAAGCATCACCTTTTCCTGTTGTCTTTTCTTTGCTGACCCTGCAACGGTTCTGTTGTTACTGCAGCTGGTTGTAAGAAGTTGTTATTGTATGTGGGACTGCATCCATTCTGTGGTCAAACAGAGGTCATAGCCCATCATACTCGAGGTTGGCGCCCTCTGAGTGAGTATCCAGGGAACAGGAGACTCTAGAGCTCCTAGATAACGAGTCCACTTTGGACGACCAACATCATTAACTCTACCTTTCAAGGAACAATTCCCCTTTTGTAGGTTAGCGGTTGCTTAACATGTTATTTTCCCTGTTATTCTTTGATCTGATTTTTAGAGGTATTCACAACCTCCTGGGCTGCAACCAGTCTGCATTACCAACCTGTAGCAGACAAACTCTATTTTGGTGGAAGGATTGTAAATCTTCTATTTTGTCATGTAATTATCTTGGTTAACTAGTCATCACAATTAGTGTACTGTTTGAAAATACTGCTTTAACTTACTAATAGCTTTGTAGCTGCATTACTGTGAAATTGTGTTTTTCACAACATTAATATGTTCTAATAGCCTTATAGTCCCTCGTAGCTGGGCTATACCGGCCATTAAAGTACCGCTCCCTTGTTAGAGGCCCTCGTTTAACACTGGAGCGGGCCTTTAATGGCCGGTATAGTCCACTACGGCGGGCTATAAGGCCATATTATATATTCTTAAATTGTTACTTAAGTGTTTTGTATGCACAACTCTGCCTGCACACTGACATCTTCATTGAAACTATGACAATGGCGTTGTGTGTATTATAGCCAACTTACACCTTCTCCTTTGAGCTTGGTGTTGACTGCTCATCCACAACTGAAAAGACAGCTTCAAGGAAGCTTAGTCAGGCTACCTGTCCTTTTCAGCTGCCGTACCCAGGTTTGGTGTGGGTGAACCTCTAACATTATCACTTTTTGAGTTCCTAGTGGCGCCTGAAGCTGCAGGCATCCGAGAAAAAGCCAGTCTTACGCGAAATTCATAATAAGTCAGCAGCTTTGCCATATTTTTTTAACCAATGTAGTCAATGTGATCTTGGCTGGCAAACAAAGTGACCAGTTAGAGGGTTAAAATAACAACATGAAGAGAGTGTAAGAGGGTCAACAACAAACCGAGACTTATATTGGGGAAGATGCTGCACTCATATTGAAAATATATCCAATGGTCCCTTGCAACCAGTGGATTTATTTCCAAACCCTTGCATTTTGTCGTCTGATCTGTGCAAATCACTTAATCTCCCCGTGCCCATGGACAGCACCTGGATACCCTCAAGAGTGATAAGCTGCGCTATATAAATCCACAAAACAAACATTGAATACCATATTACTAATTCAAAATTACACCTTTGCTAACTTTAAAGTAATTGGGCAGGCAGAAAATGATACCAATTTTTGTATGCATGAAGTGTGATTACAAGTGTTTCAACTTGTGTTCTTAACTAATCTGATCATTAACACAATATGGAACATAATAGCACCAGAAATTGGTGACAGGTGAGAACGAGCTTTTGTCTCATGTAATGCTTCTATGCGATCTATGCAGGAACCCACCTTAACTACAGCCAACCACATGTCTTTGTGTGCAGAGAAGCCATGCAGCATCAGAACTGAAGGCTTGGGACCAGGCTTTCCTCGATAAGAGTAACAAAATTGATAGTTCCCATAGCTAGAAAGTCGCACTTGCATACCAAGGGCTCTTCGCCAGTACCTGCAAAAAATAAATAAAACATTTCAAGAAATATTCAATTATTTCCTTTGTGTAGAAAAAAAAGACTATGGTAATAGTGTGTATTTAGAACATGTTGTGACTTGAATTTTTACTTTGCATCCTTTCCCCTAGTTACCTGTTCCGTGCTGCTCAGCCAGTATGAATGTGAGTAGTGAAATGATGGAGTGCTTGATGAGGTAATTGAATGATGGAGTGCCTGGTGCGGTGGGGGGGAGAAGAGAGAGAAAGAGAGAGAGAGAGTTGGAGTGTGTGGGCTGAGCAGAATGGATGCTGTTCCTGGTGGTGCTATCTACATGCGAACTGATACATACTTACCATCTTGATTATCCTGTATCTAAGCTTAATAAAACTTCTTCCAATAACCTACTCTAAGGCTGCCTGAACCTTCTTCCTTTACAACACTACAACACTGGCGACGATTTTGGAGTAAAAACCAAGGTGTTGTGGAAGATGAAGTGTATTTGAACCTGCTGAGGAAACCTGAAGTAAAGAAACCTGAAGTTTGAAGGAAATAAACGCCCTGGTTAGCCCCACCAGTGTCCTTTACCATCTGGACAGCCTGCTTGGGGCATTTGACCTTCCTTACATCAAGGCATTTGATGAACTTATTGCAACAACATGATGCCTGATTCCGGTTTGCCCTGTTGTGCTATTACACATTTAAATGTGTTTCCAGGCACAAGGAATCGCTGAGCTCTTATCTCCTCTGAGCTTCCTACTTAGGTGGGCCAGCTGCATGTATCTGGAGGCGTTTTATTTTAAAGAAACCAGCAGCGTTGTGCACTTTTATGAGAATGCTTGACAGCCGGCTGCGGGAAGAGCTACGTTCAAGTGAACTATGTTACCAGAGGAGCTGGTCAAGCTTGGTGATTTGCGCTATGTTGGGGCCATGCCAAATTGTATTGAAGAATTGCCGTTACAATGGTGCGGCGTTTGAATGGGTCGCGAGACGTTCTTTTGGAGAAGTTTGCGCTCCTCTTACAGTTGCCAGGGGCTTGCTTGAAGGTGCTGCAAGGAAATCTGCGTAATTTCTGTTGACATCCAGGAATGGGAACAGTCCCAGGACATTTTTGGAGCATTTTTGGAGCAACGCCGTTCACTCCTGCGTGCCGCCATCTTTGTTTTTCAGCCAGCAGGCAAGCCTGAGGTTGCACTTCAGGCTGCATCGCCCAGGCCGCTGTTTTGTCTACTCACCTGTCCCGGTGCGCCATGTGCAGCACAAGTTGGTGGAGGGCGGTGACATTAACCACCACCAACCTCGGCTGCCGCAGGGCCTCAGAGGACAGCAGCTCAACAAACAGGAGGACATGGAAATGGAAGCTGGCGGTGCAGATGATCCTCTAAGGACTACTCCAAATTCTGTTATCAATGGTAACGTGCTGTGGCGGAGGGTCACAAGAATGCTAAAGAAGACATGGAAGATGACACAACTTGGCATTCAGAAGCAACCTTTGGGTTTACGGTGCAGCGTTTTTTTTTGGGACCTATACTTATGATTGTGCTTTATTTAGAGTATGCTTATTAGTGTACTTTATTTAGGATAATTGTCTCTGGAACAGAAGTGGGGGGGTGTAGTAGAGATCCCTTGTATGTATGTGAGGCTATATTGTGTATGCTTACTCCTCATCTAGTTGTTAGATGTAAGGTGGGAGAGAGTATGCAGAGTTAATTTTCATGCGTGTGTTGCCATGGTTTTGAATAATGCCATACGTGATTTCAGCCTAGGTGTGTTTGTTTAATGCAATTCGTATGTTCTGCATGTATGCTGTTATTTTTTTTCTCTTTTCCAGTGTGTCATTATTTATGCTATGCTGTTTTAGTATGCTATCATTAATTTCTTACCTACGTGTATAATGACATGCGTGTTTGGGGGTCTAGTGTGTGGCACTGGTTATGCAGAATTTTATTGAGTTACAGATATTGTATTGTAGGGTCGTGTACCCTAAAGCTCTATTGTAGAGTCGTGAACCCTGTACTGTTTAACCTGGGACTGTTGGTCCGGTCAGGTGTACAAGTTGTGCGCGTTGTAGGGTCGTGTACTCTGTGCTGAGTAGTAGGGTTGTGTACCCTAGTGCTGTTTTGTAGGGTTGTGAACCCTGTCTTGTTTAACCTGAGACTTTCGGTCCTGTCAGGTGTACAAGTGGTGTGCTTTGTGGGGTCGTGTACCCTGTGATTTTCGGTCTTATCAGGTGTGCAGGTTGTGTGTGTTGTGGGGTCATGAACCCCGTGCTGTTTTACTCGAGTCCTCCGGTCCCTTCCGGTGTGCTATATGTGGTGTGAGTTTTGGGGTCGTGTACCCTAGGGTTAAGTGTAGGATTTTGTGCCCTAAGTATTGCGAATTTCCTGTGGTGTTCAAAAGTGGGGGAGTTAGGGTGTTACACCTCAGTTGGGCCCTCAATTCTCCAAGTCCTACATAGTATGACATTGGAGTGATTTGTAATGTATTTAGTGTCATGGATTGATGAACTTTTCTTGTACATTGTTTTATACTGTTTATTGTATTCCATTAGGAAAGGAGATGTGTTGTGACTTCGATTGTTACTTTGCATCCTTTCCCTTAGTCACCTGTTCCCTGCTGCTCAGCCAGTATGAATGTGAGTGGTGGAATGCTGGAGTGCTTGATGGGGTAATGAAATGCTGGAGTGCCTGGTGTGGGTGAGAGAGAGAGAGTTGGAGTGTGTGGGCTGAGCAGCAAGGATGCTGTTCCTGGTGTTGCTATCTACATGCTATCTGCTACTTACTTACCATCTTGACTGTCCTATAACTAAGCTTAATAAACCTTCTTCCTATAACCTACCTACTCTATGGCTACCTCAACTTTCTTACAACAGAAAACAGGTACAATCACCTTTCCATCTGTGGTATAAAAAAATCAACAATGAAATTTACAGTGTGGATTTCATGCATACTAGCATCCGCCTCAAAATACAGACTGAGATAAGGAAGACAGATGTTGAATTCTGCATTATTTTCTAACACCATTTTATTCTTATTTTGTATCTGGTCATTTCTATGTGGCTGTCTTGCATGACTCAAACAGATTGACATGTAATAATGCTGTGCATTCAAATGATCAATGGTCTATTTTAAAATAAATACTTCGGGCATTGGCCTTGATTTGAAGACAGCGTTAGAGACCTATGTTTGATTTTGATTATGGTGATAACAGTGGTTCTCCGCTCAGACTGACAAGGGATTACCAAGTCTAATAACTCACTTATTTTAACCTGACCATGGAACTAACTAGGACAAAGTGGGGGTAGATTAGAAAACAATACCAATGGTACCTGAGCCACATAGGGGACTATCATTGTATTAGTTGTGACATTTACTGTTCTATTGTATAGGCTGTTACTAGGATGTGACAAATGTCTACTCATTTACATTTAGCAGTTTAGACACCATCTCTTTCTAAAGGGTAGCTATTACGTTAATTTGAATACTTTGCCATCTCCCTTTCAAATGAATCAATCCAAATGCAGTGTTTGCTCCTGTTTAAGAACATGTTACCTATTCATATTAAAACAGAGCGTACACATATGCTTCCCATGCACAAGGCTCATAGGAATGACTCCTCTTGCTAAAGCCAGGTAAAGAAGCATTTTGAAAGAGATTAAAAGAAGAAAGATTACCAACTCTGCAAATGATACAAATGTATGTGTTTTTATCCCTTGCATACAATGTAGAATGTACATAGATAAGAATTTGAGTCAGAGGCATTACCAAGTGAACGGTCTGACTCTAATGGTAGTTCACAATTTGACAAGCAATATGTTCTGACTTTCATCCAAGGTCAATTATTTTAAAAGGTTTGTTTTGAAACTAGAGAGTCACAAAAAGGATTGTGGATCAAAAATAATTCTAAATAGCTTATTGTTGAAAAGAAGACTCTTGTAAGGTAAGAGATGCGTTTATTGAAACACCACCAACAGTGTCCAAAGCCTTTCTCACAAAACAGTGCCAGAGGAGGCTACCATAGAACGTTCATCGCAGAGGGGAAGATACCAAGAGGGAGGAAATAAGGGGGGGGCGGAATAGACCAAGATTACAACACATCTCCCTGGGCAAAGGAAATTTAACAAGGCCCAACTGGAGGAAGGACAAAATAAACAAATGCAAAAACCTAGTCAAAAATTAGGTAATAACATAGTCTTTGTGCCAAACAGGACCTGTGGTGTTCCTTGTCGAACTGCGGACATAGTCGTGGTTTCTAGACACAGGAGAAAAAATACCACCCTCATTTTTTGGAGGGTTACATTTTACCACTCTGTCCATGCCCCATGTTTGTCCATTATCCAAATGGACCACATTCCTTCCAACACTTGTTATCTTGACAGGCTCCGAAAACCTAGAAAAATTTCTCCTTCTAGCAGGTGGTAAGTCAATACGGACCCAATCCCCTGATTCCATTGAAGGTACTTTGACACTCTTTTTCTGGTCATACCTCAACTTATACTTCTCCTGTTGCTTTCCAATTTTTCTCGCAATGTCCAACCTGTCTATGTTGCAGTTGTAGGTATTACACAACCACCCTGCTGTGAGCATAGTTTTAGGTTTCCTTCCTTTCAAAGACACAAAAGGAGAAATATGAGTGACAGTGTTGGGTGCCGTTCGGTACGACCATATCATTTCTTGTAGTGCTTGTTTGGCAGCCATGCCGGTGGCCTCTGCTCTTTGAATGCATTCTTTAATGACCCTGTTCATACGTTCCACTAGACCATTGGCTCTCAGACAATACAACGCTGTTTTCAAATGGTTGATGCGTAGGTCAGACAAAAATCCCTTCATCAACTCTGAAGTAAACTGGACTCCATTGTCCGTCACAATGGCATCAGGAATTCCTTCTTCATAAAAAGTTTCTCTTAAGAACTGGATCAAGATCTTGGTATCAATCATATTCACCCATTTGGTTACTACCCATCTTGAGTGATAGTCTATAAGGACCAGGATAAAGCGGTCTGAGGCTTGTCTTAAATTTAATGGCCCAATAATGTCCAATGCCAGTTTGGACCATGGACGATCAGGAACATCCACCAGTGATAAAGGAGGTTTTCTAGTAGACAAGGTCTTGTCACTTTTAGCACAGTTCTCACAATTCTTTACTACTTCCTCAACCTCTCTGTCCATGCTAGGCCACCAGTAACCTTCCCTTACTTTGTTTTTTGTTAAACTCCGCCCTAGATGACCCACATGTGCTAGGGTAATGATTTTGTTCCTCATACCTTCAGGGGGTACGATTTTCTCCCCCCTATGTATCGTTCCATTGATTTCAACCATTTCGTGTCTAACTTCCCAGAATTTTCCAACCAGGTCCGTCAACATACTCTTGTGTTCTGGCCAACCCTTGTGGATGAATTCTTTTACAGTTTTCAATGTGTTGTCTAGTTCTTGTTGTTCTTCCCATTCTTCCTTAGTTAAACCTGTTACTTCTAACACTATAACATCACTCCCCTCCTCCTTCACATCATCAATGACATTTAAAGGGGAGCGAGAAAGGAAGTCAGCAATTACATTTGTTCTCCCAGGTACATATTCTACTTTGAAATTGAACCCTTCCAAACCTATCATCCATTTTGCTATTCTCGGGGTTAACCTAATGGACCCCTTGGTTTGTAAATACGTATGTGAGTGGTTTGTGATCCGTTTTGATGGTAAACGGAATCCCCCAAAGAAAAAATTTAAAATGGTTTGTAGCCCAAAAACAAGCTAGGGCTTCCTTCTCGATGACCGAGTAGTTTTGTTCAGCCCCTTTTAGGGTTCTGGACGCAAATGCTATCACTTGCTCAGTATTCCCTACTTTTTGTGTCAGACTGGCTCCCAACCCTTTATTACTGGCATCCGTGGAAAGGTAAGTAGTTTTAGTGGGATCAAACCGACCCAGGAAAGGAGCTTGGGTAATGCAATTTTTTATGTCTGCAAAAGCTCCCTTGCAATTATCATTCCATACAAATGGCATTTTATTTTTGAGAAGATTCCTTAACGGTTCTACTCTGCTGGCATAATTTTGAATAAACTTAGAGTAATATTCGGATAATCCTAAAAAGGATTTCAATTCCTCTACATTAGTGGGAGCAGCTGCTTCCAGTATTGCCTCCACCAGGTTCGTTTTAGGTTTGATACCTTCACTGGAAATGGTGTGTCCTAAATATTCTACAGACTTTACCCCTATTTGGCACTTGTCTCTTTTTAAGGTGAGACCTGCCTGGTTTAATTTTTTCAGGGTACTTCTTAACCTGTCATTGTGTTCCAACTCATTCTTACCAAATATCAAAATATCGTCCTGAAAGCACATTGTGCCTGGAGCATCCTTGAGTACATGCTGCATGATTCTTTGGAATGCAGCTGCCGCCGAGGCTAGCCCAAAAGGCATGCGAAGGTATTGGAACGCCCCTAGCGGAGTAACAAAAGAGGTTAGATGTCTGCACTCCGGATGTAACTCTACCTGGTGGTAGGCTGACGATAAATCCAGTACACTGAAATGACTGGCATCTTTAATTAAAGTTAGAATTTCATGTATTCGGGGTAGTGGGTGCCTATTTACCCAAATTTCTTTGTTTAAGTCCCTAAGATCAATGCAAAGCCTAATATCCTTGCTGGCCGCCTTGGACGTCATAACAATGGGAGACAACCATTGGGAACACTCAATGGGTTCTATTACCCCTAGCTCAAGCAGTCTGTCTAGTTCTTTTTGTAACGGTTCATGCATTAAATGAGGAATAGGCCTTACTTTATGTGCAATGGCTTTAGCCTTGTCTTTAAGTTTTATGCAATGTTGGTAGTTTTTAAGTAGGCCTAATTTATTTGTGAAAACCTCCGGGAATTCTTCACAGATGGTTTGTCCACACACTGATCTATCCACTAAGAGAACTTGGTCAGTGCTGTTGGGATCTAACTTCATACCCAGGTCTTTTTGATGTCTCCAACCAATTAAATTGGACCCTTTCTCTGACACATAGATTTTCCCAACAGTACTTCTGCCTTTATACTCAATTCTCATTGTAGTCATCCCCAACAACGAGATGGGGTCTCCCCCATACCCTCTGGGTTTTATATCAGCTTCTTCAAGAGTACTTTATTTGTTAGGAAATAACTCTTCAAATACTTTGCCATCTAACAAGGTGTATGGGGAGCATGAATCAGCAAAGACTTTTACCAATTTGTTGTCTACCGTGATGGTGCATTCCGGAAACTTAACTGTACTGTCCTTGTCTTCCACCTGAAAAATCAACTTATTATCCTCTGGTACATTTTCCGAATCAACCAAAGAAACTGTCATAGAATTATTATTACATACCCTGGCTATGTGTCCTTTCTTGCCACACTTATGGCATGTTGCACTCCTAGCAGGGCAAGAAGGGCTATTAGCCAAATGTGCAGGATTACCACATCTGTAATATTTAATTTTGATACTTGAAGTATTCACATTCTTTACTTTGACCTCCTTTTCCTTTGATCTATCTTGCTTGACAATGGCATTCACCTCATGACATTTATTATCGTCCCCCACATTAATCTCCTTTATGCACTCCGCTGTGTGTTCAACACTTAATGCTATATCCACTGCTTGCTTTAGATCAGGATTACCTGTTAACAGTTTCTCTTGAATTTTATGGTTGTTTGTACACCTGACCAACTGGTCCCTGATGAGGGAATCAGTTAACCCTTCGAAATCACAAGTATTAGATAACCCCTTAAGAGCTGCAATGTATGATTTGACTTTTTCACTCTTGCCTTGAACCCTTGAGAAAAATGTATGTCTCTCCAATACAACATTTATTGCTTTACCAAACTGTTTCTCTAACTTATTCATTGTAGCCAAATACACATTGAAATCACCTTCACTACCACCTTCATCCTCTGTATCAGGTCCTTCCAAATAATTGTAAATCTTCCTACCCTCCACTCCTAGATTATGTAGCAAAATATGTTGTTTCCTGAAATTGGAAAACTTTTCTCCTCCTATAGCAATCAAGTATGATTCAAATATGACTCTCCAATCTTTCCAACATATGGCAGGATCTCCTTCTTCATTGAGGAAAGATGGAGGTAACGCCATATTTAACGCAGCCATACTGGGAGCCCAGACTGGAAAAATACACCAAGAGGGGAGGGGAGAAAATGTGACAAAAAAAAAAACAGAAGGGAACAAGGAAGGAAAACAGTGTAGAAGATGGAAAATGGGGAGGCACAAATATTTCCAAAGAAAGCGGAGAAATGACCTCAAAAGGTGCCCCTATGGGATAGAATATGTTAAGGATGAATTTACAATGTGATATACCACAAATTTTAAATACACTTCACAGATCCAATAGGCAAAACAGCTGTGCCTATCAGCGTGTAGAAGAATGTCACACAACCAGTGAATGCAATTGACAGGCGAAAAGGCTGTGCCCATCAGCGTAGAATATTGTATAAAGCTTGAGGAACAAAATAAAATATATTTTTTCTGTGCCTGTCAGCATGTAGAACAATGTTACAACCCCAGTGAATGCGAATTTCCACAATGACAGGCGAAGAGGCTGTGCCCATCAGCGTAAAATGGTGTGGAAACTGAGGAACAGAATAACATTTTTCTTCAAAATAACGTGACTGAAACGAGGAATCTGCTGAAAGGAATATTAAGCCACCAGGGGCGCTCACGCGATGAAATCTCCTCAGACGAACTTGAACACGGAGGAATCTGGTAGAGTGCTGCGGGAGGCAGAAAACCTTCGTTGCTCCAGAAACACTGCCAACCGTCGGCTCACACTCGGTAGCACCCAGAACCACAATGGGAACCGGAACGAGTGAGCTGCACCACACGGACAAAATGAGCGTAGCGAAGAAACGCTAACAAAACCCCAACTCTGACAGCGCATCCGGAGACTCGTGAACAGTGTACACAGTCCGACCAGCCGAACAGCCACAGCTGACCATCAAAGACAGCGAAAATGACCGGAACACGACCCGGAGCCGCACCAACCAGGCAGAGAGGCCAGCAGAGGAAACCACTCGTACAATGATGTTACAACAGTACGACAAGCCAAACCACAGTCAGCTGACAGGCAGTGCAGACGACCACCATGAATCGGAGTGATCACTCACAGATTGGAGTAACAGGAACACAGGTACATAGTCCGTTACCATGGATGAAGAAGAAAGTCCCTTGAGCCAGAATGAAAGGATGGACAGGAAATGCAAACAGCTGGGGATGGTGGCGTACTGCTCCCACGCAGTGTTCGTCGCCAGTGTTGAAAAGAAGACTCTTGTAAGGTAAGAGATGCGTTTATTGAAACACCACCAACAGTGTCCAAAGCCTTTCTCACAAAACAGTGCCAGAGGAGGCTACCATAGAACGTTCATCGCAGAGGGGAAGATACCAAGAGAGAGGGAATAAGGGGGGGGGGGCGGAATAGACCAAGATTACAACACTTATGTTACATAAATGCAGCTTGGAGTTAGAGGCCACGTTAAAACACAACTCTTGTTATGTTTGGACACACAGATACTAAATCTGGACAAATATATACACACATTATCTTAAATGTCAGATTAGTCCCAACCTGCCACCAGACGGTGTTTCCTAAAGATGATCTTTGATCTTGTCTGCATCATGGGCACTAGATTCTATGCTCTTCTGTTTATACAGAAGCTATCAAATATCTTTGAAACCATATCCAGTTCACATTCTGTTTTGGGGTGTGCTTCTCATCTGAGAGCTGGGGAGGATCTTCAGTGAATCTATTTATACTTTGAACCATATGCTATCACCTAAAGAACGCTTGCACTCCTTTGCATGTTTTCCTGCCTTTTTCGGAAACAAGATCCATTCCACATTCCACTACGGAGTTTAAATCTAGCCACTTGTGTAAAGAAATGCCTCTTTTTGCATGATCACCCCCAACGTTTAAGACTGATGCTGCTGGTTTTCGACTCTTACTTATAAGTCCCTAGTGTATGGTACTGGGTTACCCAGAGCCTGTAAGGTAAAGTGTTCCACTAGGGCTGCAGCACTTATTATGCCAACTTGGATGTGACAACGTCTCCCAGCCTGCCACTGCAGACTGGCAGAGCAGTTTTAAACTGCTAATTGGGCTTTGCCATTTAAACTAATGCAAGGTCCAAAACTCCCTTTTTATATATATGTCACGCTTACAGCAGGCCAATAGGGTCCTAAGTCAGGATGCTGTATATTAAAAAGTAGAACATATATTTTTATACGTCCCAACAGTAAAAACTCCTAATTGTATCTTTTACTAGGGAAAAGCTAGTAGCCCCACAGGCAAGTACAGGGTTACACATTGACAACTCAGCTGTGCTAACTCCTGAATGGGACCACTAAAGTTGGTACTTCAAGGTATCAAAATAATCATTACATTAAACTCGACTTGATGCCCAAAGTCAAATTTAATGTAACTTTTAAGAAATTCAACTTTAAGAAAATTGCCACTATGTTCCCCAGGTTTTATAGGGCCATTCACAGATGCCGGCCACAAGACCGCTTTCTGCCCTCCTGGGAATAAATGTGAATGACTCCCAGGAGCTGGAAAAATAGAGGCATGACGTTGGAAGAGGTGTTACATCTCCCTGGTAGGAAGCTACACCGGGTGTGATCCCAAACGGCGACCTTCAAAGGGCAAGCCGCCTTTGAAGGGCAAGTGGGGGACACACGAGAAGGCTGCTCTTTTATTGAGGTAGACAATTTGGCATCAGAGACAGAGAGGGGAGACCAGCTGCCAAACTTTTTTTTCTGTGGGCCTGTAGCCCTCAGGGAGCCCCACCTCTAGGGTGGGCTGCCAGAGCTGCATACACCCAGAGAGGGGTCCTGTCATCTTGGGAGTGGGCAGTATAGTATAGTGTAGTGTACTCTGGGATAGCTAGATGCCACACATTGCAGGTAGTTGTCATCAGACGGGGAGGGTCCGAGTAGCTCATTGGCTAGTAACATCTGCTTCCCTCGAGGGTACTTTCTGGGCATAAATATGGACCCCAGGCACCCCCAACTCAGTACACATCTGGAATGGAGAGAGAACCAAAGAAGGACTACCCTGCTGTTCTCTGGACCTGGCAAAAGAGCCTGCACCAACTGCAGGACTGCACCTGCTGATCTTTGGGCTTGCAAAGAGAAAACGGTGCTTGTGGTGCCTGGCTCATGGAAAAGTCCCTCCTGAGCCCCAGACAGAAGAGGTGACCTCTAAGAGTCAGTTGACTGACTTCTTACTAGAGCATCAGGGCCACAAAAGCTGAAGAGCCTATTCTGCCTAGTCAGTAAAGCAAACAAAAGGAGATGATGGACGGCGCACTGAAACTTTTCAGACACTCACCCCCAGTCACAGATCTGGGTTTAATCCATCACCCTTCTTTAGCTCACTTCGCCACCCCAGTTCGGACCCAGCTATTTGCAAATCAGTCTTGACCCTGTTCCTCATGGGAACAGTCCACCCTTAAGTGCCAAGCCAGGTCTTCCCTGGACCGGAAACAAGCATCCTGGGACCGGTTTTGGGGTAACACCCCTCATCAGCCAGGCTAGCTTGAATCCAGTGGCAAAGTGAGCAAGGGATCGCCACTGAGTGCGACGTGCTGTCAGTGACACCAAGTCCAGACACTCAGAATTTGCACCAGTCTGCTGGAATTAGGAGAGATGTCGGGGTGAAGTTTGGTTGGCCAAGACAGACACTAGCCTTCATAAAAGGGAATCTCTGGTTTCGCTGTGACCGAAGACCAGTAGTCCAGTGGCAACTGGACTTTTGCTGGACCAAAGAGGACTTTAAGGGACAACGACCCCTGTGGCCAAAGTCACCCCATCTAGATCGAGGACAAAGAAGTAGCCACTAACAGCATCTTATGTATCCTGTGTCTCTTGCATCAGGACCACTCCGTTAAAGTCTATGGAAGTTCATTTTCAGAGCCTGGAACTGGACTGGAGTCTGTTTTGGTGACAAGGTATCTGCCTTACAACTCCCTACTGGCCCCCGTGACCTTTCCCCTGCCGGAATTGGTCGCCCAAAGTGGGACAGAGTAGCTAAATACAACTCTTTAAATGTTTTACAAAGTTTGCAAACTTCAGGTAAACCAAGGCTTGTTGGAATTTTGCAATGCCTTTCGATTTTACTAAAAATCTATATCTCCAGAACCCTCCAGTCATTATGTTAGGTTTGGCATCTAAAAATTCATAAAAATGAGATCTATTTTTATAAATTGGTGACAGATTTTTTCTGTGTTTTGTGACTTCATTACGTTGTTTTAGTTCTTCTAAATGCTTTAAACATATTCCTTTATTTAAGCCTGACTGTTCAAAGCTACAGCCACTCAGGGTTGAGCTAAGGTTTAACAAACGAGCCTGACTGGACCCAAGTCGGTATCATGAGTGTATTACACAGTGAGGTCGCACAACCGCACCTTATAATACACCACTTTCCTCATAATGTGTTATTTCTTGGAATCTAAACTCTTTAAGCCTCAGAACTGGAGACAGGATTTTAACGGCTCTCCCCCATCCTGTACTGCAGATGGCTCACATTTATTTTATAGCAGTCAGGCCCATTATCTGTATTTGTGAGTTGAGAAGGTACAAAAGTGGGAATTATTTGCTCAAAATTCTTTCTACCAACTGCTGCTTCAATGAGCTCCTACTTTGTTCTGCAGTTGCCTGCACAATGAACTGGTCTTTGAGAACCCGAGGAATCCCACAGCATGATTCGCAAAGGAGAAACAGTCTCACAGGGACAGTCTTCCATTTCCAAATCACTTACCATACAAACCTTGGGTAACAACAAGGCATTACTCGTTCCAGTGCGATTGGGTACATTTTCAAGTTCCTTGTTATAGTTTTCATGCATCAACAAAGCATCAAATGTTCCAGTGCCTGTTGTATACATTCTTGAATTGCTGTTTCGTGTACCAAAAAGTACAGCCTGATCTTGATCCTGAATTACATTTCATGATTTCTGTAGCCCTGTTCTTGAATTCTTGCCTGATTGTTTCCCTTACTCAATGTCATCTCTTGGGTGAACAAAGCTAGTACTTGTGTAGTTCTTAATCTCTGCATTCTGCTCTTGAGTTTTGTCTATCCTTTATTCTTATTCTTCTTTCCACTCTCCTTTACTGTTCATTTTGAAACCAGGCCACTCTTTGATGAAGCCCATATACCTTTACAGTCTGATCAATATTCCACCTAAATAAGGGAAACTTTCACTTGTTTTGTCCAATTCTTTTGGAGTCGTACATGGCTCAGCATTGTTGCAAAGTGTGCTCTCCATTAACACTGTATACAACATTCTCTATAAACATGAGCAAATTATGACGTTGCTTTGTTACATCCTTTACTCTGCGGTACAAAAGGGGGTTGTGATGGACGGAGCATCAGAAGCAATCAAACACTCACACCCAGTCAACAGATCTGGGTTTGATCCATCACCGTTCTTTAGCCCACTCTGCCACCCCAGTTCAGACATGGCCATATGCAAATCAGTCTGACCCTGTGCCTCATGGGAACAGTCCAGCCCGAACTGCCAAGCCATGCCTTCCCTGGACCCAAAACAAGCTTCCTAGGACCGGTTTCTGGCATTTCAGCCGTCTTCAGCCAGGCTTGCTTGAATCCAGTGGCAAAGTGAGCAAGGGACTCACGTCTGAGCATACCCTGCCAACTAATGGCGAACAAAGCGGTACAAAAGGGGGTGGTGATGGACGGAGCATCAGAACCAATCAAACACTCACACCCAGTCAACAGATCTGGGTTTGATCCATCACCGTTCTTTAGCCCACTCTGCCACCCCAGAAACCGGTCTAGGAAGCTTGTTTCCAGGCCAGGGAAGGCATGGCTTGTAAGTTCGGGCTGGACTGTTCCCATGAGGCACAGGGTCAGACTGATTTGCATATGGCCATGTCTGAACTGGGGTGGCAGAGTGGGCTAAAGAACGGTGATGGATTAAACCCAGATCTGTTGACTGGGTGTGAGTGTTTTATTGGTTCTGATGCTCCGTCCATCACCACCCCCTTTTGTACCGCTTTGTTCGCCATAAGTTGGCAGGGTATGCTCAGACGTGAGTCCCTTGCTCACTTTGCCCCTGGATTCAAGCAAGCCTGGCTGAAGACGGCTGAAATGCCAGAAACCTGTCTAGGAAGCTTGTTTCCGGTCCAGGGAAGGCATGGCTTGGCAGTTCGGGCTGGACTGTTCCCATGAGGCACAGGGTCAGACTGATTTGCATATGGCCATGTCTGAACTGGGGAGGCAGAGTGGGCTAAAGAACGGTGATGGATTAAACCCAGATCTGTTGACTGGGTGTGAGTGTTTGATTGGTTCTGATGCTCCGTCCATCACCACCCCCTTTTGTACCGCTTTGTTCGCCATAATTTGGCAGGGTATGCTCAGACGTGAGTCCCTTGCTCACTTTGCCACTGGATTCAAGCAAGCCTGGCTGAAGACGGCTGAAATGCCAGAAACCTGTCTAGGAAGCTTGTTTCCGGTCCAGGGAAGGCATGGCTTGGCAGTTCGGGCTGGACTGTTCCCATGAGGCACAGGGTCAAGACTGATTTGCATATGGCCATGTCTGAACTGGGGTGGCAGAGTGGGCTAAAGAACAGTGATGGATCAAACCCAGATCTGTTGACTGGGTGTGACTGTTTGATTGCTTCTGATGCTCCGTCCATCACCACCCCCTTTTGTACCACATCCTCTGACCAGACCTATTACCTAATGCCCTTGCTTGTTTCCTGCTCTCTCCTTGCAACCAGCTTGTTGACCTTCAGTTTCTTCGCACGAGCAGCCTTGTTTGTACCTTGTTCTGAAGTTGTGTTATGTATTATCTCCTCGATCTCCTCTCTCTGTCTTCACTCCCTAACATTATGGTCCAATGAAAGGGCTCAAAATCATTCAAAAATCACATGAAATATAGACTCAAATGTTGATGTCTCTTGCCTGCTCTCCAATGTCAACTGTAAAGGGTCCAGCATGCAAGCACTGATGCTCAATTTTTTTTTTGTATAATATCAGTATTCTTACCAGTAATAGATTCTGATCAATACTGAAGGCCACAGGTAAAAGGATGCGACGAAGGCTAAAATTGGAACAGCTAAAGTGCCCCCAGCGACTAAAAACATGTTCATCATGTCAAGGTCCATCGTCTCTTAGGTTTAATATCACCTGCGTTGTGGGAAAAAGTAAAAATAATCAGAACACTGATAGTTTGTATGTGGTAAAAGCCAATAGTCATTTAAAAATTCACTTCAGAGATAAACCATTACAAAGTCAGAAGACTGAAATCAGTTTAGGGCTGATGTCACACACATTTACCTGTGGAAACTCCATAACATTTGGGAATATTGTAGGCATTATAACTGGATGAGCTATTTTACTGATATTCAGTTCTTGTTTACAATCAACAAAAGTCTACTTTTCTGCAACAAGTTTTTGACTACAAGTACTAGCTTTAACCCCTTCCATGCGGGGCGGATTCCCCCGCTGTGCTGAGCGCTGCTTGCGCGGGCGTGGTCATGACGGAACGGTTCCGTCATGAGCACAGCTCAACTGACGCTCATGACGGAACCGTTCCGTCATGAGCACCGAAGGGGTTAAAATACAGAACAGAGCATGTTTCTGTTATCTTTTGGCAACATATCATATCATAACATAACATGTGTATTTGTAAAGCGCACCTTCCCCCAGGGGTATCTTGGCGCTGAATAACAGTGTAAATGTTAATAATCTAAATATTGATCTTCTTAGTTTGTCACTAGCACAATTCTGGGACAGCTGAAAGCATCAACAAAATGTTAAAAGCCATGTTGCATTTGTGCCAGAAACAATAAATGCCAAGTTTATCGTTCTACTGCATAACTCATATTTATTAACAAGATCAATTTGACACAAACCAATATTTATTTAATTTCACACATTCTGTTCATCTTGATATAATTTTAAGATCCCTGCATTCAGCGTTAGTGCTTCCAAGGAACAACTGTCCTATACCCAGACTATCACTGGGCATTTCCCTGGGAAGACCCTGTCTATCTATCTTTCTAAAGTCTCAGGGCCGCTGCAGGAGCCTCTTACATACTACAGCAGGTACAGTAGGGACATAAGAAAAGAGAGACATAGAAAGGAGGGACGTGAACAAGAGGTGATGGAAGGAAAGCGAAAGGAAAAGGAGAGAGAGAGAGAATGGAGAGAGTTCAGAGAAGGGAAGAGGAAGGAAAGTTAAAACAGAGAAAGAGAATAAAGGAATAGGATGGAGGAAGAGAAAAAGCAGATGAGAGAGCGAGAGAGAAAGAGAGAAAGAAGTTGGCGGGCTGGTTTGAACATTTTTGATAGGGCTTTTTCTAGTTCCCAGTCTGGAAGATTAGCAGGTAAGATTATTCCAAATGAAAAGGAAATATGCTAAACTGGCTGGCCCTTACATATGGTGAAACACAATTGGTATACTTAATTTTTGATTAAAGCATCAATAATATAGCCCAGAATTGCATCACTGGCGTAAAGGATCAATGCCAAACTAAGACTGCAATATCAATTTACAGCACCAACATGAGTGGTTCTGAAAGCATGACATCAGGCCTAACGTTGCACCTATACACTGCTGTGAGAAAAGCTGCTGCAAGCACATGTAAAAGGAAAACACTTTTGATTTGTTTGAAAGCCTAATTTTAATATTAGCTAAGTCGTCTAAAAGTGCTGCCTTGATGCTTGCTAGGCCTGGATGCACAATGTGCAAATGTGGCACCCACCAAATATTTCAAATTTGTATGTCCTTCCAGTGACACACTAAAAAAACCTCCCTTTCGCTGCATAAGCGCTTTCCTATTGTAAAAGCCTCTAGAGAAAAAAAGTCAGAATATTCACAAGTGGGTTAACAGACTACCAGCAGAAAGTATCTGCTCACTGATGCAATTGTTATCAAAAATCTAACTCAGTGGAAAACACAGATTTATGTTATATATGCTCAAACATATATTTTTTTCAAATTTTTTTAAATTAATTTTCAAAGGTACAGGATGGGCAATGCCCAAAGCATTCATTGTAAATATAGTTGAATGTAGACAGTATCATGTTTTTGGAAACGTCTTCAAACTGGCCTGCCATACAGCTGGCCTAATAACTGAAATATGGCACAGATCATCACAAAATTCCCTCAAACGCAAATGACTAGGTGTATATGTATTGACGCAGAGTTACTCGTCTTAGATATGCTAGTAAGTAGGGCATAATGCCCAGCGAATTTATGGAGGGTCGGTTTGTGGCATAGGGGGTAGATAATTGAGAAGATTATGAATGCGGAACTTGTGACTTTTATCGCAACTAATCAAATTCTAGATCATAGCCAGTTTGGCTTTAGAGTGAATCATAGTACTGAGTCAGCGTTGACTAAGACTACAGAAGAAATCCTCTCCTCGCTGGACAGCAGTGGGTCAGCAGTCTTGGTACTGCTGGACCTATCCGCTGCATTTGATACGGTGGATCACTCTCTTCTGGTTCATCGTTTAAAAGAAATTGGGATAGGAGGTAAAGCCCTTGCCCTGCTGACATCGTTTTTATCGGAGAGGTCTCAATTAGTTCACTTGGGCAAATTTAAGTCTACACCTTTTTCTCTTCCATGTGGTGTTCCGCAGGGCTCATAATTGAGCCCTACACTCTTCAATATCTATGTGGCGGAATTAGAACCACTGATAAGAAACTTTAATCTGATTCCGACGTCTTATGCTGACGACACCCAGCTGGTGATCTCGACAGTGGATAAGGACATCAATCACTCATTAAATCTTCATAACTGTATGCTGTCCTTAGGCCACTGGATGAGCACTCATTGCTTAAAGTTAAACTCGAGTAAAACAGGCTCACAAGGCATTAGGGCAGAAGTTTTCAAAGCACCTGTTCAGATGGTACTCTCCGAACAGTGTGCTGCGTTCAGCGAATGCCTATCTGATGCAGCCAGCTCGGATCAAAAAGATGAATTGGTGAGGGGGGGGGGGGGGGCAGGGGAGGAGTCTTACCTTTAATACCATCAAAGAATGGAACTCTCTCCCGTTATATGTCAGAAAAATCACTCCCCATTTGGAATTTAGGAAACAGTTGAAGACCGGTCTTTTTCAGCAGTAGTAGAACTCAGTACAGTATTATTCCGCAAGCGCCAAGACACCCGAGGGTATTCGTGCTCTGTACAAATTTCATTAACTTTAACATTAACATTAGAGCAATACCACGATATGACACCCAGCCGGACTAAATCTTCCTGCGGTTCTGCGGGCAGCCCCCTGCCTGGTAGACTGCAATCTCGGCCCCCATACATCTGTCCATGTCCTTCTTCCACCCACCCACCCTTAGTCAAAGATAATTTTAGTAATACTTGCTTTTATCTGCTTGAAAGCCTGGACAGTATTTGTTTCAGTACTTCTCCAGTGGCAGTAGATATCTAGTTGATGAGGTGTGAAATACATTTCCTGGGAAACAAGACTAGGCTTGGCCAGCTGGCAGCAAAGCAAGAAGGAGTTAATCAAAGGCCATCCACGACTAGCTATCCTGGAATGTGGGAGAAGGGGTAAACAGGAACAGCAGATGCCATCACAAAAGCCACATTTAGGCCTGGATGTTTGGTTGCTGGTTCTTAGGGTTAGATTGGAGTTATCAACAATCACTGGGTAAGGGCTTCTATAAGACAAGAAATGTCCAACACCAGCACCAGCTGTCAGAAAGCTCATGGATATGTAGGAATAACAGAAGAATATGCTGTTGCTGTGCTGCCTAGGGGAGAACTCAGGCCTTGCGTCTTGCTAAGCCTTGTATCTAAGCTTTGGGGTGCTCATCAAAGGTCAGACCACTAGCCTTCCACAGCCTTAGCAATAATAGGCAAAGGAAGGGCACTTGGAAGAACAGCAGGACAGTCAGGCCTGCACATGTACTGGAATCCCTGGCTGGAGAAAGTGGTTGAGCCTCCCTCACATATTGACTGTGGCCTGGTATCCTAGAAAACTCAAAAACAACCTTGTGAGCATTAGGAGAGACCAAGAGGAAATTGTGAATCTTGGTTCTATCAGAAAGAGGGGGTAAAGCGATCGGTCTTCCCCTTAGGCCTGTGGCTGGAGTGCTCCTAGAAAGTAACTGACTCTGTTCTTGTCTGTGTGAGGCAGAACCCCATTGCTAGGAAAAGTGGCCTCTAGTGGCCCTTATTGGTAGTCCCCTTAGAATTACATTGACTTTTATACCAAACATTGTCCTTTGTGCATTTCTCTCACATTTTCTTCAAAAATATCTTGCTTTTCATTTAATTGGTCTGGAAATGTTATTATTTTTCTGACTTTATTGCTGTTTTGGTGCTGCTCAAACACTTAACATGCCTTTCTTTGGGAAAGGCTTCCTGATTTGTGCCACTGCCAACAGGGGTGAAACCTAGGTTTTCTCTTTAAAATGGTGCTTTACCTAACAATGCCCCTGCTGATCCTAGTTTGGAGGAAGCCTTCCCCTACTTTCTAATCCAGGATCTCCCACTTCTCAAAAGGCCATGTTTGGGCCAATCTGTACTCTAATTCTGTTTGCCTCCTACTCCTACCAATGTAAACTCCTTTCTATGCTCTTGCAAACAAGTTGTTCAGTCCCAACTTTCCTCCTACCTTGATTCTATTTCTCTTCTATTGCTAGTTCAGTCTAATTCAGGCGGACAAATTCTATGGAGATAGCGCTATATTCAGTCACAAACGATCTCACCTCTGCTAACCACTCCAAACTTTCTTCTTTACCCATTTGATTTTGATCTCTCTGCAGCAATTAACATAGTCAATGCATGCTGCAAACTCTGCTCATGTTATGTGATCTTTGATTTGACTCAGTTTTGTTTTATTTCTCATCTGCCTACTTTTTCCAACTTGTAGCCTGGGATGTGCAATGTCCCTCTTCCCATCCCTTTTTCTAATGTGTCCTACAGATTTGACATTGGGGGGTTTTCTCATTTCCATTTATGCTAGGCTACTTCACTCATTTCTTCCTTTAAGCCATCATTCAGTATCAATGCTAATACCTCATAGATATGTATTTCATTACCTACGTTGGCTACTTATCTTCACCAGCCTATGTCAAGCTACCTTACTTGTCAGGAATCAACCTCAGATTCAGGCCTCTCCAGGGGTTATTCCTAGAGACAGACATCAGGAAAAACCACTATATGGAGTTAGGACAGCCTTCCCTAAGATATCTAACAAACAACAGCAGCGGTGCAAACAAACACAGGCCTGGGCGCTCCAGAAGACCAAGTAGTAGACTGGGATGTCACTTTGCGACTGGAACTGTGAAGCTCAGATCAGGTACTGGTTCCACTTCTGGGCTATGGCAGGCGGCGCCCATTCAAAGGACAGAAATTACAGAGAGTAACGGTTGTTGGGCTCCCTCTACTTCCATCTAAGTTTGTACCCACTTGGCATTAGGACACGTTTGTAGTGTTTTTCCTTTCCTTGCTTACTTCAGCAGTTTGTTCCCTCTTAGGCAGGGTTTTATCCTCTCCCTCTACTGCTTAGTTCTGTGCTACTCACCATTTGGCTGTCCTCCCTCTACTTGAGCCGCTTACGAAGAATCACAGACCAAAGATTGGTTTGACCAATGTTTCCACTCTTTTGGTTCTGTCCTGGCTGTACGTAACTTTAGCCCATTTTCCTTTGAATTGAATGACAGTCATTTATCACATACTGATAACTGGACTGCTGTAAACTTGTATTTGTAAAAGCACTATATTACTGTGCTTTATAAGTTAATAAAATATATGCAAAGTAGCAGACGAAGACATAGAAACATATGCATTTGTTCTTGTTAATTCATCAAGGTGTTTACTGAAGGTTATAGACAGATAGTTTACATATCTGATGGAAAATACTTTTGTAGCTTTAAGCCCTACAGTGTAAATTAGAATGATCCATTATGGGGGACCTAGCAATGAGTTGGCCCGGGGTTCAAGTATCTTTGTCTCTGCATCATTGCCATGTTCAATTCTTTTTGGGTACATCCATACCATGGGAAGAAATCCAGCACTATTCTCTCCACAATGTGGCCTCAACACAGAGTAGTCTCAATAGATCTTACTCAGAACCCTTAAGGTTAGACAGACCGTTCACAGTAACAAGGTTCTCAGGAGTGGTGTAGCAGTGCTTGACCCATTTTGCTTTTCAATACTTTTTATGCATTTTAATGATGAAAAGTTTTTCTATTTGAATCTGAACTGTAACCTGTTTTAACTGAATTTTAATGTTGCCGATTGCAGGGGGCGGGCAGTGTACCTTAACAGTACTTTCACAAGAAACGACACTGCCTCCCGCCACCCCCCCTAAAAAAGAGTAATCTTCAAAGCTCTAACGATTTTTCATCATGTGCTACATGATACTGGACCGAAATACCTGAACTCAAGGATCCGCATGTACTGTCCCCCAAACCCCTCTGCTCCACGAATGTACGATTTCTTCTTGTTCTGCCATTTAAGAAGAAAAGGCAAGGGGGCTACTCTTTCTCCTTTCTGGTAGCCTCTTTGTAGAATCAGCTCCCTCTCTAAAGGAAATTGACACTCTTGAACATCAGAAGGTTGTCACCATCAAACAAATGCCTTGTTCCGTGATACACTGCCTCCAACCACCTCTTCACCACAGCCTCTTTATGAAGGTCTCTAAAATACAGCAGGCTCAGTCCTGCCAGCCACATTTCTGATCACCCAGAAAGTCCCACATTTCTGTTATAGGGCTACTCAGATCGGTGTCTGTCGTGGGAGACACAGAGAGATTCTGCATTCCCACACTGCCAAAAGAGCCTGCCAACAAAGCTTTATCATCGCCTGGTTCTTTGTTTGTCACCCCACCAACAGCTGCAGTTAAGATACAAAACAATACAGATAGAAATCAGGCTGCCCTGCCCCGCTCATTAGGAAACTTAAGTCTCACCCTGAGACGGGATCTGGTACTTACCTATGAAATCCAGCTTTTAAAATATAAGTTTATTAAAAAGACACACCAATCCTTCCAGTACCTGTAGATATCTGTGTTAGCTAAAGAAATTTGCCCAGCCACAGTAAAGGGAAATGAAGTCCTGAAAGATATTGCTTTTTATATTAATTTCTATCACATCATCAAACATCTAAAATCCCTCATGTGGAACCTGAGTCCCAGGTATGGAAGTTGTGTCCGGCCACAATGCACATTACGAGGAGCTGACACTTACACCAATGAGCAAACAGACCCTACAGCCACCAAACCTACCAAAGGTTTGTAACTGGAGTGACATGGACATCACTCTGTTGTTCTAGTACATTGTGTTGTAAGCCTTGAAGAACACCACATAGTTAATATCACCAAAACAAACATAAAAGTGAGGGCTCCGCAACCAAGTGGCAAGAGAAGTGACAGTGGTGACAGAGGATCCATGCTGTGAGACACATTCAAGCATTCAAGAGCACATCTTTCCAACATCTCACAGCTCATTCTCCCTTGGTGAGGCATTCAGTAGTCTAATCCAAATTATAATGTAAGGGATCACTACACAATACAGAGGTAAACATTATAGTTTGACACAAACAGCGTGACAAAATTATCAGTTGCCAAAATATCGTGTACCTGTACTTATAATGTTAAGTACAAAAATATCAGACTTTTTTTTCCCAATGACGTTAATATCATGAAAAAATATACAAAAATATCTAAGTTTTAAACAAATAGGAGTTTAAAGTAGTAAATGTTAAATATATACATTTAAATAATATAAATTAAATACATTTATATAAATTAAATATTATTTTATAATAAACATTTTACAATATATTAATGTTTGAATACTTAAAAATTACTGTGCAAAAAACCATATATATATATATATATATATATATATATATATATGATAACTATTATATAAATATAACACAATATGCATAAGTATTCTATTAAAATATTATTTGAAAAATATTGACTATATTTAATTATTAATTAACTTCCCACCCTATAATCCTACAAACCCGCACCAATAAAACTAAAATAAATCAATATAATATACAAAATTATCAATCACATACTTACAAACAATTAATTAATAATTAATTATCACTTAATTAACTTCCCACCCTATCCCACTACAAACCCAACAACCAACTACAACACTATAAATTACTACTAACAATTACATTAAAAAAAATTAAATCCCTCAAAATTACAAACAATATTTAGGAAAATTAATAACAATTATACAAAGATTAACACATCACACTTATATATACACACTTAAACACATTAAAAGATTCAAAAAACGATATTTTAAACATCTAAATTATTAAAAACGATATTTTATAAAAACTAAATTCTGAAGAATATTACTTACCTGAAACACATTATTCTTGACAACAATATTTCTACAGCACAATATTTTTGTATCACAATTTTTTTCACAATAATTCTGTCTCCTGATGTTAAAAACTCAATATTTTGTCTTCTCAATACTAAAGTAAATGAGTTCAGACAAGCACCAGCATTCGGACATTGGACACAAAGTGCCCGATTACGATCTCAGCCGTAAAGCCTCCGACCTTAGGTCTGAAGTCTCACGGCAGAGATCGTCGGTTTGAATTCCGAACAGCTGATTACAATACAGCTGGTCGGAATTGAAACCGGCAGGTAATTCCGGCTGGCTTCCGACAGGCTCCTGAAGCCCGTCTGCCAGTCGGAGACCGGCCTGTAACCCAAATGGAAAGCGTTTCCGCCTTCTGGATTACGATGAACAGTTTCCGTCAGGGT
The DNA here is from genome assembly GCF_964204655.1 of Triturus cristatus. Classification (NCBI taxonomy): domain Eukaryota; kingdom Metazoa; phylum Chordata; class Amphibia; order Caudata; family Salamandridae; genus Triturus; species Triturus cristatus. The sequence continues at coordinate 215,434,284 of NC_140592.1, forward strand.
TTCCATGTCGGCCTTTTCGACATGGAAACCCTGTCAAAAATCGTCTTTGGGGTTCCTAGCAGGAACCCCTTCTGTTTCCGACCTCCGGTTGGGGGCCAAGGGGACGCTATAGGTGCCCCCGTGGTGAACCCTGCACTTCGTGGCAGGCAACTTGAAGTGCCTGCAACGGGGTGCAGGGATGAACACAGACTCCCATAGAGGAGTGGGAGTATGCGACGGCACCATGTGCGATCACATCGTGATTAGGCGATCGGTCAGTCCGTTTCCGTGATGGTATCGGGCAGACGCATGTCCGCCCGACATCGAAATAAGCCCCCAAGTCTAAATGGTCTGAGTCAATCAATCAGCACAACACCAGAGCTTTACTGAGTATTTTCATGTAATGGAGAAAGGTTGTAAGACATACAAAAAGAGGCATCCTTACCTGGTTTTGATTCCGCCACTATCACCATTAAAGATTCCCTCATTGTTTTCGGAACTACCTGTTCTCGTACACTTACAAAGAGACCAGCCATAGTTTCTAAGTTTATATGAAGTGTACAAATAATACTTCATTTGAAGTCCATAAGTACCAGAAATATATCCTCTCTGCATGTAACATTAAGGCCAGACCTGCCAGCCTAAGAATACGTTTCACCATGTGAGCGTACAGGGAAGAAGACATGGCCTTAAAGTAGGGGCAGGACCATGGCGTGCAGGACTATGGACACCCCTGGTACCCTTCCCCGCAGCAATAAAGATCTCATCTGGCACCAACACCCACGTCCTAGAGAGGTTTTAAATGGAGCCCAACTGTGCAGAACGTTCACACCTGACCTGGAAACGCTTTCTGTGCGAGAGGTTCCAGCTCACCGTGGGATTGTGCCTCCTCATTGGGTGGCCCTGTGATGAGACAAGAAACTGTGTGTCAAAGACAGCACTGTGTGTGGGCGAGCAGATCTGAAGTACATGTCTCTCTCCCAATACAGGTGTTGTCTGTAGGTGGTGTATGTGACTTCTCTAATGAATCTTAAAGGTGGACTATTCTCGGTTTTTCTTTTTTGCCATGAGTTCTTCCACTTTTCACGTTGTTTGGGGACTACCCTCTCCTACACAAATAATTCATGACCAAAGTCTGGGCCCATGTGTAGATCAAACTGAAAGGGGGGGCTGAATTTTAGATCACTTTCAAGGACATCAACATCCTGTTAGTCACTGAATCAAAAGGCAAAAAGATACATTTTTCATTACAGCAAAGTCATGAATATTCAAGAGCAAACATTCAGTGATGTTTGGGAAAAATTATAACTTTGCTGCATCTAAACTCTGAATTTCTCACTGCTTACTTTGGGTCCGGACAAAGTACAGGTTTGATATTCTTATTGCACAGAAAAGATTTTTTTTAAAGGGTCAAAGGAGAAAGATGATACCAAAGTGATGAATCATGCTCTAAAGTTTCCCTCTCTCTCTCCCTGTCTTCCCCCCTCTCCCTGTCTTCCTCCTCTCCCTGTCTTCCTCCTCTCCCTGTCTTCCTCCTCTCCCTCTCTCTCCCTCCCTCTTCCTCCCTCTGTCGCACTCTGTCTTCCTCCCGCTGTCACCTCACCCCCTGCTCTCACTCCCTGCTGCCCTCCATCACCTCACCCTGCTGTCCTCTGTCACCTCACCCCTCGCTGACAGCTTCCAGGGAACGCAAACGGCCGCCGCACCCAAGTACTTCACAGGTCTTTTAAAGGCCATTTACTTGTTAATGAGGCTTTGTTGTATTTCACCTCTTCTTAGCGCCCCTGCATCTCCACTCATTCAGAGGGGAGACACAGGGGCACTAAGAAGAGGTGAAATACAACAAAGCCTCATTAACAAGTAAATGGCCTTTAAAAGAATCGCCCGGCCTCACAGCTCTGCGCTGCTGTAACCGGCGGTGTTCGCTGACAAGCACAGGGCACAAGCACTATGTCTGCAAGGTCCGCGGGCCGCCAAGAAAGGCTTGCCGGGCCGCTGACGGCCCGCGGGCCGTACTATGAGTACCCGTGCTCTAAACTATGGTTACTTAGAATCTCTTTTGTCGGATATGGCACAGGTACAAATGTGAATACTTGGAAATGAAGGGCCAGTAACTGATAGCGGCGCTCCCTTCTGGGAACACGAACAAAGGGGACAGAGTCCAGGGTTCGTCTAAGCACACATAAGTTATATCACTGAGTGTATACTCTTGCTGTCCAGGTCAGGGGTGTCGGCGCGCCCCCTTTAACCTCTACAGTACTCAGTCTGAGAACCTGTCTGCCATCATAGTAGCATTTCTAGAGAAATAAGAAATGTGGGGCTGTCGGTTTCGCGATCTGCAGAGCAAGAGAGATACGTAAACAACGTGGTTCAAGACATTTTAGTTATGTGACTGTTCTGGGCGACGTGCCCATCGCTAGTCAGTGTGTCCACATAAATGCCCCACCAGTACGAACTATAGTGTGTTCCCGGACAGTTTCCTCACCCCTCCTTGCCTCTGTTTGGTGAGTTGTTCCAATTCCATCCAGACCCCAATCTTTCCCTGATCTGTGTCGGGAAAGGTTCCCTGCATGCTATTGTTGTAGACTATGCTAGTTTTCAATTCTGTCCATGTGTGGATTTTTTTTAATCTATCATTTTTGTACAATAAATAATAGCGAGTATTAATATTTTTTAATTTTTGGGATCCAATGCTCAAATGATGAGTTAATTTGATTATAGTTGAAACGAGTTTAACATAAATTAGTTGTTCCACATGTACATGAAAACTTCCTCTTGAATAAAATGGATGCGGATTCTGTCATTCACTTCTGTATTCACCACCTCCCATCCTGTCCCGCTGCACGAAGCAGAGACAGTTTTTTCACTGTCATGAATACAAGGCTTTCAATTAAATTACTAGTTTTCCTCATATTTTGTCAAACCCAAGGCCTTTTCGCTGGGTAAACGAGTCCTAATCATGTGTGTACTGATATTTTAAAATGTTTCATATTTTGTTTGAACATATCCTGAGGGCAGTGGCACGGAAAATGCTGGATGCTGTCTTAGAATGTGACAGTGCTTAGGTGTGAAGGTATTGATGTTATTTCTTCTGATTTCCTAAAGAGTTATTACAAATAATCATGCTATTATGAATCTGAAGTTTTAGCTAATTTATTGTGCAAGAATTGTGTATAAGAACCCCTTGATTATGGGTGTGAGCCAGAAGAGTTTCCTGCTCTATTAGGGATCTTGTCCTACTCTCTTTAATTTGCTGTTCAATTGGGACTTTTTTTTTAATACTTTATTTTTCCAATTTGTGATAACAGCCCAGTGGGATGGACACATGTGGGCGGAAACCCCAATTCAACGCGAGCTCAATAGACCATAAAAACCATTGACACATGGGATTCAAACAATTGTAGACCCCAATAAACATGTTCATACAGTTGCATATATATGTCAGAGGGTCTTATACATAGCAGTATTATGAGCTATTGCTCTCTTCACCGGTTGACCCTCTCTCGGTATTTGAGTCACTGAGGTCATTCAAATTCATTTCTGCAGTTAAGAGATTCCTGCATAGTTCTCTCCACACGCTAATGTCCTCTTCCATTTTCTCATCTTTCCTGCACGCGCTCATGTGTACCTCCTCTGCAAGCGACAACTCACGCGCATCCTTTAACCAATCGTCAACTGAGGGGGGAGCGTCTGCTCATCCATATTAAGGATATCCTTCGTCTTGCTAAAACCAGGGTTAATTGCAGCAATTTATATGCCATCTTACACTTTTTGGGTCTCTGTACTTGTCTCAACAGACAATGTATTGGAGTAGCCTCCACTCGAAGGCCAGTACCTTCCCTCACTTGTTCAATTACAAATAGCCAGTATTGGTGTATCTCCGTGCAGCCCCATCAATCACAAATAGCCAGTATTGGTGTATCTCCGTGCACCCCCATCAATCACAAATAGCCAGTATTGGTGTATCTCCGTGCACCCCCATGCTAATTGGAGAAAATCCGCTCCTTCCCTATTACATATGGTACCGGCATTGGAGAGGCTTTGGTCTATGGGATTTAGTTGTACTGGGGTCAAATACACACGATGCAGGAAGTTGAAGTGTATTAGCTTGAAACGTGCATTACAGGACACTGTGTGCATTAGGGCGCACGCTGTTTTACATGTCTTGTCTTCCATGGATGTCTTTAGATCTTCATCCCAGGCGGCCCATGTCCTTGGAAGAAGGGCTTTTGAATCTGCCCTCATACAACAATGAGATCAGTTGACGCTCACCTCCGTAAGTAAGCAAGATATCAAGAGTTCTGGTTGTCTGAGGGGCATTTGGGTATGTAGGCCACGTTGCTCTGGCCAACACTGTGAGGCCCGCATGTTGTAGATACTGCCCACATCCCAAGCTGAACCGATCACAAGCCCGTTCATGTGTAATAAAGGTTTCATTGGGGTACAGGTGTGACAACACCTGGCATCCCCCCACTCTTCAGGCCTAAAATGTTATATTTTCCACCATTTTACGCATTGGAGCTAGGATCCAGATATTCAATTCCTGGTGAAAAGGTGTATGCCAGAGTAGCCGCTCCACAAACTTCTGCCAGATACATGCGGTCTGTTTAACCACGTACGGCAACTCTGTAGGTGCACCTGCCCCCTCCATCAATATTGCCGGTAGACTGTCCGGCTGTACTAGCCCTCGGAGCAGCCGCTTCTCCCAGTTTTCCCCCTTGTCCAACCACCGGGCTGCATATTGGAGCTGGGCTGCATAATAGTATAGGTCTAGTCTGGGTGCTTTTAGGCCCCCTCCTCATATTGCTGTGTTAGTACCTGCAAGCTCTCCCTTCTTCGCTTGCCGGCCCAGTATAAGGACCCCAGCACTCAGTTCAGTTGCCTAAATACCACCATGGGTACGCCACATAGTGAGTTCTGAAGCACATATAAGCATCGGGGCAAGACAACCATCCTGGCCACCGCAATTCTGCCCATGAGAGATAGTGGCAGGGTGTTCCAGAAGGTCACCGAACGCTTCAGGGATTCAAGTACTCTAGTTAAATTCAATTGCAATAATTGTGCGTCGCCGTGTGTTACCTGTATACCTAAATATCGGAGTTCTATTGGGACTTAAGGCGATTTCTGATTTTGGACTATTCTGTAATAACTCTGCATTTGAGCCTTCGTTGCATTTATTCTGAGCCGCTTAGTTTTGAGTTTTCTGTAATAAAAGCCTTTATTTTTCCCCTGATCTAGAACTCAGTTATTGAGTGGTCCCAGCTACTTATTTTGATACACTGCCAAACTGATGTCTTGGAGGGTGCCTTTCTGCACAATTATTTTCCATGGGAGAACCATATGAAGTAAAATTTAAGGCTTTTTAAATTTTGAGGTGTCCTAAAATATTGAGGTATCCTTTTTGCTCCCACACGTGCTCTGGCCAAAAATAGTGTTAACTCACCATCCTCCTTTGTCATTGCTCTAGGCCCTGTGAAGCTTGCACCCAAGAGCTGATGCTGGGAACTGTCCTCTTAAAGGTGTTCCTCCTGTCCCTCTGGAATTAGGGAGTTGTCCTACCCGATATGAGAGAAGCCCAGGGACAGTGAATGAACATTAAATGGAGAAGTTCACACAGCATGGTCTTTCTGTATCTGGCTTAATATCTGCAGTGATCTCCTTTATTACTATTTAATACTAGAGTACAGGCTTGTACATTAGTAGAGTCAGGAGTTGGATAACCTTTTTTAAAAAAACAAAAAAGGCAGCCCATTCCCTGGGTTTGTACATAATAACAGTTTCAAACTATGTGCTCCAGTGTTCAACAGCATCACAAAATATTGTGTACATCTCCTCACAGGACTAAACAGTCTTTTGTTAGAGGGTGGGTCCTGTCTCTACCAGGTTTGTATAAAATAGGTACAGTACCATCCGTGCTGGTTCTTGTAACCCTGCACTCTGGTCCACAGCCCAGTCCCTGTTTTCTACAGGCCTCAACTTTCCCAGGTCCTTGTTTGAGTCATGTCGTCCAGAAGAGGTTTTTTTTTTTTTTCATTCTGGTATATGTAGTCCTACATTTATATTGGATACAGCATCCTAAACTGAATCGCCCCCAACCTCCAAAGGAGGCAAAGTACTTTCCCACCACCTGTGTTTGCTTCAATTCCTATCTTCTCACACTGTGGCCTTCCCCAAGGCTCAATCATCTCTCTTCTCCTGTTAAATCTCTACTTCACTCCCTCATAAGGCCCAATTAGGTCCTTCAGCCTAAAACTCTACAATTCCACAGACAACACACAGATAATACTAAAATAAGAACAGGCTGAGGATCTAGAGTGGTCTAGACTTCACCAGTGTCTCTGTGCAGTTGATGAACGGATGGTAAAAAACCATCTTAAACTCAAATCCTCCAAAACTGAGATCATGACCAGTGCAAAGGAGTATCCACCAATGTACTACTGTTTGGCCAAAGGAAAAAGAGACACCACCGTCGATATCAAGAAAGTAATAAGCCTTGGAGTGATTATGAATTCCAACCTATCCTCGGTCTTTCAAGCAACACAATTCACAAAAAGTTCCTTCAACACAATGCAAACACTCCACAGCATCTTCCCACACACAGGGTACACACAAAACTACAGGCCTGCTAATGGCCACTTCCCAAATTGCTAAGATTCAAAAGCTGCAGCAAGACAGCTCCCACACCGGCGTCCAAGGGAATTCACCACACTAATGCTTCAAGCACTTCACATTACCAATCAACAGACTCTACCTTCAAGGCACTCTGCATGGCCACAGGGCCTTTCAAGGGAAAGGACTTTTGCTTGTCCAAGCAAAATTGCATAAATACTCTGAGAAGGAACATTATGTTCTAAACTAGCCCCTCATCCATCTGTCCTATAAGAAGAGCTTAGGTGGAACATCATTTTTAATACAAGCTACAAAGGTTTGGCACTCACTATCAGGCAAGATTAGAAAAATCTAAAATCATCTCAAGTTCAAGAAAGAGGTAAATACTTTGCTTTTTCTCAATCAAGAATGCAGAACCACCATGATGGCCTGGTTTAAAAAGAACTGAACAACCTCTGATATCTGCGCCAAAAAGGTCAAGAATGATCAAAATTGGGTAATTACCCTAGACCCAACTGAAAAACAAGTTGTGTTTCTCTCAATCTCACTCCACCACAATACTCTTTCAACCAGGCATTCCCCCATGGACTAACGTGCTACCGGTCCACTAATGCACTACAGTCCCTCGACTGAAGTAATAAGCGCTCTACAAATACAAGTACACCACAACATATAGCAATGCACGCACGTGCTTAGGTGCTCTTTTGTTGCCCCCTCACATCCTGTCCCTGGTTCCTGTACTGTGAGCAGGGGTCACAGCAGGTACAAACCAGCTCAGAGTGCGCAGCTTTCACAAACTGGTTGTGTACTAGAGGCTTCAAAGTGATTTCCTTGGTCTGTCCTTTCCTTGACTATACATCAGAATTCCCTATTGATTGAGGTTGTTGGTAGTCATGAGTTAATCACCAGATTTTAAATGTTAAACATACGGATTTCAATCTACCAAAATGCGAGGGGCAGTGGAAGTGACAACAGCCATCCTTTGACCTCAGTTTCATCACAGGAAGTGATATCATATAACCTTTGTCCGACTTTAAGACCCACATAAGTGCACAGTTAATATAGAACAGCAGTTAATAATACAAATGCAAATCTGTTTTATATACAGCTGTATCCTAATTAGAATGCTGATATAATATGCTAAAGCAGCATTACACATTTCTATTCTTTTGAACTGTAGGATATTGTGCTACAAAACAAAACATGTTATTTGCTTACATTACTCTATTTATGATCACTCTCTCACTCTTAATAGGTGCAAAGATGAAGAAATGTTTCTGCCACAATTAATCATGTATTCACAATAAATATAAGTTGTTTCTTTCACTTTTTTTGTTTATTCAGAAAAGTGGAATTCTTCTACTAAATACACTTATTTCAAAGAATTTGTTCCCTGTGGGCGCAGCAGAACGTAAACAGGAGACTATTTACCTTTTTTCTTGGGACGTCTTAGGCCATCTTGGAGGCCAAGGGTCGCAAAGGAAGTGCCAGGGGTAGCAGAGGGAAAGCCATGGGTTGCAACTGAGACACCTGGTGGCCCCTAAATATATGGCCAACACAATTACACGTCCAAGTAAGTTTATTTCTGTGGTTTTTATATTATATAGCAGTATTGAGGAAATGTTAATATCTCACTGGACTTATGTAAACATTAAAAAACAAGCAAACGTGCACACTCAGCAAAATTTGTTGACGATGGTAGACTTGCTGCTCATAGGCATGAGAACCACTACTAATGGACAGAGAGTGAGGGAGTGAAATCTAAAGTAAGTTGTTAAAGCAAATTAGAGGGAAACTGTGCATTTGTGTGTGAATTTCCCTATGATTGTTTCTGATGAAACTAGTGAAGTTTCAGCCAACTTTCCCTCAGTGCTAATTGCTTTTCCCCTACTTCCACAAACATAGAAAGGTCTCCATCTCAGGTGGTAGCTTGAAGATTTGGAACTACAATAAATGCCAGTTTCCTCTGCAGGTTCGACGGTTTGTGAGACATGCTAGGCCTCTTCTTCTCAGCAGTCTCTCCTCCTGCAGAGGCTGGTTTCTAGGTACTCGTGTAGACCCTCAGCTCCTCCAATCGAAAGTGAAGGCACCAGCCATGGTCACAGTGTTCCTTTGAGTGCAGAGCACTCCCTTTCCTTACTCATTAAGGACTTGGAATTTGTGTCCCACTTTTATACATATTTTCGCTCGCACTTCAAAATTGGTTTGGGGTGGCCCACCTTTCAAGTGCCCTTTTCAGGCTGCTCTCCAGACTCAGCCTTTGTGTAGAGCAGAGGTCTTCAAACTTTTTGATGCCGAGACCCCCTTGTCAAAATTATTTAGGCAAAAGGACCCTCTCCTGAGAAAAATATCAAGAGCCTGGTTCTTCCCATAGACAACTAATGACAACCATAAACACCCCCAATTCTCAAGGCAAATCACGTTTATGGTAGGAAAATAATATTAAACAGTGTTTAGCAAACCAAAGGTCAGTGAGCGTGGGGCAAGGTCAAAAGTGTAGCTAAAAACAAAGGGCCTCATTTAAGAGGAATTGGCATAGGGCAGTGCCGCAAGTCTTCTTGCTGCGCTGCACTACGCCAATGTGAAAGGGCAGGAATGCATCATATTTATGAAATACGGTGCATACCTATCTTTTCCCCTTGCGTTGGCGCACAAATTGCTGCCTAGCACCAACGTAGGCAGGATTGTTTTTGTGCAGGAAGGCCACCTTTCTGCACAAAAACAAACAATCCTGAGAGGTGTTTTTCTCTTTCTAAGTGAGCTGCAGAATACAGTACACATGGAAAGTTGAAAAAACGAGGAGAAATGAAAACATTTCTTCTCGTTATGCCTCTGCTGGGAGGAGTAAGGTTTTGGCGCTGCCCCAAGTTTAGCTGATTCTGTAAATCTGGGGCAGCATCAAAAATCCATGGGTGCTGAGTTTGAACGCCTCCTTGATGCAGACAAGGCAACGCAGCAACTTGTGCTGCTTTGTCTTACCTCATATCTATGAGGCCATGCAGAGTGACTTTGCGCTGCTTCATGGGTATGGGAGAGATGCTTGCGCCACTGGAGCATCAAAAAAAGTGATGCTCTGGCAGCGCAAGCCTCTCACATATAAGCCCTAAAATATTCTGTTCATTTGTTAGGTCTTTCACCATCAGGTAGCGACATATAAAATAATTGGCAGCTTAAATGAAAAATACATTTTAAAAAAGTTGTTATTCAGGGGGGCGTGGCTTGTGCGCCAAACATGATGGCCAAGTAGCCTCGGAGCTCGGCTGCATCGTTCCCGACACCACATGTTTTTCGAGAGGAAATCTTCTATATTCCGGCTGCGGGCACCAGCTATCACTTCCCTGCAATGTGGTGAGCCCTTCAACAGCTCTAAATGCCTTTTTTCACTGCGCTCAAGCATATCACCGCATTTGTACTATTTCGAACTATAGGCTTTGGATATCGCACTATGATTTATGCGGTGAGCCCTCTCATTCTTTGAGTGCCTTTTCATTTTGGTATGGACCTTTTTTGAAGGCACTTCCGTCTTAGTCCTTGACGGCTGCCATTTTGCAACCTGTTTTTTCCTCTCAGTGCCTGGTGCATGTTGATGCGGTTTCTTCATGATTTGGCTCCTCCTCGCTGTGAACTATGTCTGCTGTTTGTCTCCTTGGACAAAGTGAGTGAGTTTTTAAGTATGGAAATGCTAGTTTGCTTTTGAACTCTTTCTGACATATACAGCTGCGATGTAACCATCACTCTGTAATCTCTTTAATATATTCTGAGTTTTGGGGATTTCTGGTCTTAAGAGTTTTAGTTGCTTCACTAAACTCCAACGGCAATTTTCTGTCTTCAGTGTGCTCAATTATTTCTTCTCTCAAGGTGTCTCTCTCAAACTATAAACCTTTGGACTTTGTCCCTCAAGAGTCTGGTTTATTTTTCATTAATCTCCTTCCCATTTTTTTTATGGTTAGACTGCGGATCACTACGCACGCTGCTTCCACTAAGGTTGCTCCGTGTTCTGACTCCAACTCTAATTTTAACGTCATGAATGACTCTTTGCCTTACAAACCTGATCACTCCTCAGGCACCATTCCTAAAACGCAACCTGCTAGTAAATTACCTGCAATATCTACTATGTGCCCTAAGAAGGACCCCCCCTTCTCCTGTAAACTCTTCCTTTGCCTTCATGGATTTAATCCTTGTGGAAGTTAGGGCACTGAAACCTTTCGTAGAAAAACACTAATAAAACACTACAGTTTTTTCATGACAAGTTGTCTTCTCTGGACTTGCGAGTGCTTATTGTGGAGCAAACAACAGAATCCCTCCAAGCTTCTTGCTCCCGCATTTCCTCTTTAGAATCTGAAGTATCTCGAATCAAAAAACAAGCGGAGGATTTGGAGAATCAAAATCGTAGGAACAACCTCAGACTTTTTGGTCTCCATGAAAATGTTGAGGGTTCCAACCCAACCGTCTTTTTTCAGACATTTTTGCCTAAACTTTTGGACTTACCAGCTACTCTTTCTCTTAATATCCAAAGGGCTCACAGACTTGGTCCTAAAACATCTGTGAAACCACATGGTGTTATTATGCTTTTTCTGCAATACACAGATCTCCTTCAAGTTCTGTCAGCCATCAAATCCAAAAGACACATTTTTTGGGAAGGTCATCATATTTTTCTTTCTCAAGATGTTGCTAAAATCACGGCAGATCGTTGGAAGGAGTTTCTTGATCTTCGCCCTCAACTACGTGCTATTAACGCCAGATTTGGTCTTCTACATCTCTGCCTCTTCAAGGTTACGTATAAAGACAGGACCACAACATTTGAGGATCCCGCTGCGTTGCAAGAATTTCTTCGTCTTCATGGAGCTGATGTCATGAACACATTTCAAAACCTGCATGATTATTATTCTTGCCTCCGGTCGTGTTTTTGTTCCCTTGTTATGGTTACATACTGCGCGTTGTTTAGTTTATATTCTTGTAATTTCTTAATATATTGTGTTTTGCTTGTATACTCTTCTCACTTTCCTCTTCTCAATATTATTGCTCTTATTTTTTTAACTTTTCTTCTCTTATACACAGGTGTATTTCTTCTTTCGATTGTGTTCCTTATTTGCCCTCCCTGTCACTTTGAAGTCTTTGATATAGTCCGTCGGGATGTCGATAGAGTTTTGTTGCTGACGTCGTCATCTTTGGTGTGGTCATCCCCCACTTCATTTGTATCAGTAGGTATGTTTTTCAGTCGTCTGATGTAGGACTTGTACTGTCTCTTTGTTTTCTATTTTCCCTTTTTCTTTTTTCTATTGGTTCTTTATCATTTTCTTCTTTGCTCTTTTACCTTTACTCACCCTTTTCTTTTCTTTTCTTTTCTTTTCCTTTCTAAAACAATTGCTTATTCTCTCTTGTCTTTTTTCTCTACATCTCCTTCACTCATTTTCAATTTCTGTTCTTGTAAGCATGAAATTTGTTCACACTTCCCTCATGGAGTTACATTTCGGGTTACAACCTGGAACATTAAAGGACTAAGTAACCCTATCAAAAGGCAACGGGTGTTATCTCACCTAGCTAAAATAAGAACCGATATTGCCTTACTCCAAGAGTCTCATATTTCTGAAGATGAAGCTTCAAAACTGAAAAGATGCTGGGTGGGACACGTGTTTAATTCCCAAGCCTTGGGTAAGAAAAATGGAGTTCTGATTTTATGTCACAAAAAGTTGCATGTTTCAATTGTACATCAGGAAATTGATACTGAAGGTCGCTGGATTATTGTTAAACTTCTTATAGATAAGATCCCTCTTGGTCTAATGTTTCTGACAAATGACTTGCTTATAATGATGATTACATTATATTTGGTGGTGATTGTAACCAAATCCTTGACCCCGTACTAGATAGACATTCTAAAATTGAGTTTTGCCCATCTAAAATGCATTCACAGTTTACTTCAACTATCCGTCGTAAAGCCCTGGTGGACATTTGGAGACTTTGTCTTCAAGACCTTAGAGAGTACAGCTTTCATTCAGCCCCCCATCATTCCCAATCCCGTATTTATGAACTTTTCCTGAGGAAATCCCCAGTACAGCTCGCCACCCACTCTGAAATTGGTTCCACTTTAATCTCAGACCACGCCCCTGTCCTTGTAGATATTGACCTTATCCCCTTTTCCCCTCACCCAGGACGCTGGCGTTTTAACAATTCTCTTCTCCTTGACCCAAATTTTTGTCAAAAGTTTAACTCTTTTGTATCTGAATTTTTTGCTATTAATAATACTCCTGATTCTCCTTTTGTTATGGTTTGGGATTATTTTAAGGCTGCTGCCAGAGGTTCTCTCATTAATTTTGTTTCACAAAAGAAAAAATCCATAGAAGCCCAATCCTCTCAATTACTCAATAAAATCAAACAATTAGAATATACATATCACTCAAATGACGAATCTTCTCTGAAAAATCTTATTGATGCTAAACTTACCTTCAACAGACTTTCTACTGATGCTGCGTCTAATATTTTATTGAAAAGTAGTTCTCGTTATTACGGCGGTCAGAACAAAATGGGGAAACTACTAGCAAATTATTTAAAAGTTAGAAAAGAAAGGACAAAAATTGAATCCCTGCTGAGTCCTACCGATACTCCTATCTTCAAAGATAAGGACATTTTGAATGAATTTGTCTCCTTTTACAAAAATGTATATACTCCTGAAAACCCGCCAGATCAATCTGATCTCCTTTCCTACTTCCAAGCCATTCCTTCCCCTCCAGCTAGTCACATTGATTTTGAGTCATTGGACGCTGATATTTCTTTAGCAGATATTTCCCGTGCGGTATTGGTATTACATCAGGGGAAGGCTCCGGGCCCAGACGGTTTTACCATTGAATTTTACAACTCTTTTGCGAGCATACTTTTACCAAATCTTTTACTTTTATTTCAATCTTTCCTTGATAATGGTTCTTCTCGAGGCACTTTTCAGGAAGCGCTGATTTGTTTGATACCTAAAGAGGACAAAGCTCTTTCTCTCTATAAGAATTATAGTCCGATTTCTTTGATCAATACAGATTATAAAATCTTTGCAAAGATTCTGACTCTTCGCATGGATCCTGTTCTTCCTGATCTTATTAGCCCGGAAAAATCAGGGTTTGTGAAGGGGCGTCTTGCCTCTAACAACTCAAGAGTCCTCTTTAATGTTTTAAGTAAAGCCTCTTGTTTAGATCATCCTCTTGCCGCGATCTCTTTAGACACCGAGAAGGCATTCAATAGAATTGGATGGAATTTTATATTTCATGCCTTAAAGTGGCCCGGTTTCTCTTCCAAATTGATTACTTTCATTTCTTTACTGTACTCTAATACCCAAGCCTCAATTTTTTTCAATGGTATTACCTCTGATTGTTTTTCATTGCATAGAGGAGTACGACAAGGTTGCCCCCTATCCCCCCTAGTATTGGTTATTGCTTTGGAACCCTTTTTAACTAAAATTAGACAAGATAATCATATTACTGGATTTTATTTTGGTTCCCATCAAGTTAAAATGTCAGTCTATGCAGATGACATTCTTTTATATTGTTCTAATCCCGAATCTTCCCTTCCTCCTTTTCTTCAACAAGTGTCATCTTTCTATAGTGTTTCGGGTTATCGTCTTAATGTGGATAAATGTGAAGTTTTACCTTTTAACGTTTTGTGCCAAAAACATCTTTTTCAACATTTCGGGTTTGCCTGGAAACCTCTGAAAATCAAATATCTTGGTTTATGGTTTACTCCTTTACTATCTGAGACGTTGAAATTAAATTTTGATTGTTACTAAAAAATTGAATGACTCCATCACGCGTTAGCACCCCCTTTTTCTATCCTGGTGGGGTCGTTTAGATTCAATCAAGATGATGCTATCTCCGCTTATCTTATATACCCTTTCCATGATCCCTATTCACATCCCTGAATTTTTTTTTTTTTAATTGATTCAATATTAATCAAATTCTTGTGGAAAGGTAAGCGCTCTCATATAGCTTTGTCCTCCTTGAAAAAAGACAAACCCAAAGGGGGTCTTAGCTTCCCCGACTTTAGAACTTATCACTCTGCTTTTTCATTAAAACGAACGGCTAAATGGTTATCTAGAGATCTTCCTTTATATCCTCCCCTGTGGTTAAAAATAGAGAATTCTTTAATCGCTCCTTGCAATTTTAACTCTCACTTCCACCGCTTCTTCTCAACGTTCCCATATCATTTACCATTCCGCAAGCTTTTGATTCCTACACTCTCCTCGTCTTATCCCTCTTATAACTCTCTACATCAGCAAACTATTTGGCACAATAAATTATTACGAATTGGTAATCGTTCTATATACTGGAAATCTTGGCACTCTAGAGGTTTAGGCTGGATATCCCAGCTTTGATCTAATACTCAACCCCTTACTTTCTCTGATCTCCAAGTTCAATTTTCTCTACCTTCCTCCTTCAGATCACAATATAACATTCTTCTTTCTTCACTCACCTACTATCTTAAAAATATTCCTAAGTCTCATGATGTCCCTAGCTTGTATAAAAATGTATTCCAAGTTCTGAACAATTCCCCCTCGGCATCCTACATTTATAAATCATTGCAATTTTCTCCAGACAGATGCAAAAAAAAGTTGAATTAGCTTGGGAAAAGGACTTCTCACAAAATTGCCCAACTCTTATGGTCTAAAATTCATAAAATCTCCAGAGCTGCAAACACCACACAAGTCCTTTTTTTCATTTACCATCGAGCATTATTTTCTCCGTTGCTTTTGGCTTCTTTTTCATCAGATACACTACCCACTTGTTGGTCCTGCCCCTGTCCTGCTGCTGATTTAAAGCACATGTTGTTCGAATGCCCCTCAATCCATCAATTTTGGGAACTTGTTTGGGCCCAAATCAATCAAATATTTAGAGTCTTGCTCCCTTTTTCTTATACACACACATCTTTTTAGGCACTCTATACACTCAATGGCCTCAGTCTCCTCTCTAAGCTATTAGACTTATTGCTAGCTATCGCTTTTCATCTGAGAACCTTTAACTGGAAACAAGCCGATAAATTCAATTTCAAATCCTGGAGGAATGCGGTCTGTTTTCATCATCGACTGGATACTATGTCTCCCCCATATCTCTTGCAATTAAAAGGGATCTTTTATGGCTCCCTTTAACAAATTATTTATCTCCATCTGCCTCTCTTAGTGTTGCTCCTAAAAATAGTTCTGACGAAGTACGAAAACCACCTTCATTTTCCTCTTTGCCTCTTAATCTAGATAATTAGTTAGTCTTGTAAGTTTCATTACCTTGTTGTTGTATAGTATTACTTATTGTTATGCTTACTTAGTTAAAAACTGTCTGTATAATGTGGAATCTCCCCCCCCCCTTTTCTTATTGTTTTATAGGATGCATTTAACTTGGTATTCCATGTGACACAAATATTATTATGTACCTCCTTTTCTTATCTTCTTACCCTTATGTTAAATAATACCTCATTCTATGGTAATACTGTTATAACTTTTTCTTGTTCCTCTCTAATGAACTCAAACTTTAAAAAGTTGCAACTCAGTGGGAAATGCACTTTAGTACATTATGACTGCACTGCAGAGATCTCTTTGTAACTAGAGAGCCACAAAATTAAGTCTTGATGGTGCAGTGGAGAATAGTGACTTTTAGTGCTACACACAGTACAAGATAGACTGCTACAAAACGTGCAAATAGTTTTACATAGAATCGTACTTCCAAAATGTAGATTTTAGTAATACCAGACCCTATATAGTGCCATTTTTTTTTTTTAACAAAACTGTCGCTTCAACAACTTCTTAGGTGTACTAAGGGATGTGTACATACAATTGTGACTAAAGCAGCACTTTACAGCCCAGTTGTGAACTCTTTGCACTACCACTAAAAAAAACTAAATCTTTGTCACCACAAAGATTGGAGTGATTGGCACAACTAAAGCCAGGACCAGCTCCCAAACACCCTTTACACTTGAAGATTAACTCACAGCACACATTTCATCTCATTTAGGAAAGCAGGCACCCTGATACGTCACAGCGACCGGAATTAATCGCTGCGGGACAGTTGTCTTTTTCTAAAATGAAGAGCAAACGGTCTGGATTTCAGGCACAAGTGAGGCTGGGGAACGCGCTCCCCCTTTCCAGGACTTCACGGCCCCCCCTGGGGGTCTCGACTCACAGATTGAAGTCCTCTGGTGTACAGTGACGCTTCTCACTGCAAGTAGTACTCAGCTGTTTCCAGAATGGAGCATCCACAACAGAGGCACAATGAATCTGCACCAGGCTGTCAGCAGCGTCTCTGAAGCATTAATCGAGGAAAGATAAAAGGGCAGGCCTGACATAAGAACTTCCGCACCTAGCACAACAGCAGCCTCCCCCCCACCCTCATCCAGCACTCTGGAAGGACTAATCTGCAGCCTCTTGCTAGGAAACGTCCTCATGAGATTTCTAAGGATAGCTCTATTTTCATTCTCCTCACTTCAGTGTCTGGCTGTCCATCCTCCAGCCACAGGAATGCAGGCAATACCTTTCCACTGTCTGGGGAAGCTTTCCTCATTATCCATCATATGTCATACCAAACCAAGGACATCTAAAAGCCCACTAGATTCAGTTCCCAGGACCACTTACACACAGTACACACTACTACTGCACATGTGCTACACAAAAACTAAACATGCACATGCATTTGACATACACCGAGGATTCCAGTGCAAGGTTCTGGGCATAAACATAACAGCAGACTTCTACAAAAGGAAGATCTGTAGACTCTCAATATCGCAGATAACAAGCATTGGAGAATCCAACAGTTCTCACTTCTGCTAATTGGTTTTGTCAATGTTTTTAGTTATGTTCTTTCTATAGAATGGCATAGTAAGGCCTGTCGTTTTTTTGTTTAAATTTGTTTTATTAGATTTTGCAATTTGTTTTAAACAATAACAGGCTAGACAAGCTCATAGAACGTACTGTTACAATTTATTTAGCTAGATACACATCTCGTAATCTACAGTTGTGTGGCATCAGCCTGAGTCAGTAGTTCTATGTACGAGATGGTCACTCGTGCATGTGACGGCTCCACATGCTTCTCGCATTCGTCTCTGTTACTATGCATGGAGATCCGGTCCCCTATGATGTTTTATCTAGGTGCTCATGACGTAACAACTGTGAACTGGCCTACCAACTTGGGGAGTGGGCAGTAATGAATGGGCAAAGAAAAAGAAAAACTGGGGGTGGTTAGTGTTAACTTGAGAAAGCCCTCTGTACCCATCTCAATAAGACCTGCCTGCTTCTTGCTGCCTGGATCAGCAGAGCGCATATTAAGAGGCCTGCAGAGATCATGGTGTGAGTGCGGTCGTTTGCAGTGGTTCCCATCCATGTCTGCATCAGGGGCAAAACACTTCTTCCAGTTTGCCTTCAGCATGGCCATGGGAGTTCAATGTGTCTGTGGTAGTATAGGGTTCGTTCTGGAATTCGTTCACGATCATATCCCAGTTTGTCACGATTGGGATCTTACGGAGTCCTAGTGTGTCTTCTCGAAGTAGCACAACACTTTCTGCTTTGGCCCATATTTGCAGGGAGCGTCGCCAGGCCAGTATCTGTGAGGGTTCGGATGTTTTCCACCTCTTCGTAATCAGCCGCTTCATTGTATAGTATGATATCATATGGCCTGTCATTGTGTAATATGGTATTGTATGGCCTGTCATGGTATAGTATACTATGGAATGGATTGTCATTGTATAGTACAGTTTGTCATTGTGTTGTATGGTATGGTAAGGTATAGTTAAGCCTGTCAGTGTTTGTATGATATGGTACGGCATGGCCTGTCATTGCATGGTATGCCCCGTCATTGTATAGTATGGTATGGTGTTACCTGCCATGATATGTTATACAAGCATTGTCAAAGCCACTAACTCTTGCCTACAAGAGCTATTGGATTTGTCAATGGTTTTAGACATGTTGCACAGCATCGCTGCTGTACAGCATGGAATAAAAACATTGACAAACCCAATAGCTCTTGTAGGCAACATTTGTCAATATTTTTAGCCATGTTGCACAGCAGCGCTGATGTGCAACATGGCTAAAAACATTTACAAAGCCAATAGCTCTTGTAAGTGAGAGCTACCGGCTTTGCCAATGCTTGTTTCTGTGTGTGCGCTAAAGGTCAAAGGGAAACTTTTTCATTTTCCTTGAAGCCATCTCTGGCATGGAGCATTAGTCTGCTCTCGCTGTGGGTGGCTAAAAGCATTCTTGGCCCACAGAAGTCAATGGTGTTCAATTGACAGTTGTAAAACAGTGTTTTAACAAAACAAAGTAAAAAATGTCTGACACAATTGCTGATAAGAGTACCTTACGTGAGCTTTCACTATGCTGGGATCCCAAACACATGCATCAATGGGTGGGTGGGAGGATGTGTAAACAAAAGGCAGGCCCAGCTTACAGTGGCCATTGGCCACACTTTTAAGAAGACAACATGTTTGGAAGTCAATGATTTTAATCATGGCATGTGGATGTTTTCCTCTGCACGACTTGCAATTCATTCACACCACTTCTACTGAGACCTGCCTCTGTGTTTTTAAAACGAAAGTGGCCACAACGAAATGTGAGCCCACCAAGGATTTGTTTTTAATTACTTTCAGTCCCATGACATCTTATAGGTATGTGAAGGCATTTCTGTATGGAGGCTCTATGCGCCACAACACTTCGTACGACGGACAGGGCAGTAAAAATGGGCTAGTCATAGAGAGGGTGTGCGGATCTGGGCAAGAAGTGATGTGGGAGGGGGAGGTAAGAAGGGATGGAATGGGGGTGGGGGAGTGGACAACCAACAATGATTGGGGAAATCGACCAAAAAAACAAAAGTACCTCAATCTGAACGTTAGCAGCGGAGAGACACTAATAAAGTAATTCATCAGTGCTTAGTCCATGCTCCATCAAAGCAACAAACACACAAGAGGAATTGAAACTCAGGCGAGAGGACCAATGAAAAGCAAGGAAATTAGAGTGACAATAAAGCCAATCGATGGTAAGTAATGGGGGGTTAAAAGCTCCTTTTTAGATTTTTTTTAACAAAACAATAGATCATCACAAGCGACAGAGCATGCATGATTTTCCAGGCTAGACCTAAAAGGGTCTGGCCACATTAGCAATCTCAAAATAGGTTATACTTTGATCACTGTGAAAGCACAACTATTGCACAACTGCAATTATTCATAAGGAGCATGTACAAATCACGATGCTTGATCAGCGTATCAACCCCCAAATTGAAATTTTGGTCTTCAAGATGGTAATCGGTCCACACGACCTATGGAGAGGGGCTTTGGTGTACCGACCCCCGGGCACCTTTAAAGAACTCCTCCACACAACTAATGGAAATAATAGCCCCTCATGTCATTGCCTCTAATAATTTCCTACTATTAGGAGATTTTAACATACATAGTGAAAATCTTTTGCTTCCCGAAATATCATCTTTCTTTGCTAATCTTTCTACCCTCCACGTCACAAAAAAAAAATGATGGCCCGACACACACAGCAGGCCACACCCTTGATATTATCTGCGCCAATACTGAGCGGCTTACCTGTGGTGCCCCCCGCCTTATGTGCTGGACGGACCATGCACTTATTAACTTTCAAGTGCAGTGCTCTCAGATGCCCATTATAACGGCAGCACACACACAACTTACCTACAGACAATGGTATAAAATTAACCATGAGTCCTTCTCATCGGTTTTCATACCCCCTAGCTATCCCCTGACTAATAATATCAAAGGAAATCTCACTCTCTTTAACAACTCGGTCCTAGCAACCATTAATTCCATCGCCCCTGTAAAGACGTGTACCAAAGCCCCTAGGAACACTTTAGCTATCTGGTTTACCCCCGAATTACGCACGACAAAAAGCCGCTGCAAACAACTGGAAAGAAGGTGGCGTCGCACTCACCAAGACACGGATAAAGCAAACTACAGAGCCGCACTTACCCTTTACCATAATGAAATTAAACAAGCTCGTAGATCGCATATAGCCCAACAACTAAAACAGGCAGGTAATTCTCCCAAAATTCTTCACCAAATCTTGCAAGATTTTATATGTCCTAAAGCCTGTGAATTGGATAACAACTTATCCCAGTCCCTCTGCAATAACATTAGCTCTTTATTTATACAAAAAATTGACTATCTATGATAAATTCGCTAGTAATTGTCACGCACCCTTGCCTGATGACACTTTTAAACCCCATAATGCCACCACTACAACATTATCGACCTTCCCTACCCTCTCTAGGGATGAAACCATCACACTTCTGTGCAATGTCAAATCTGGCTCCCCTTTAGATGTTATGCCTGCAAAAACTGCGGCGCCCTTTGCACATGGACTCGCAGACTCTGTTAGTCCCCTTCTTAACTCCTCCCTTGATAGCGGTCTGGTCCCCTCCACTTGGAAAGCAGCCCAGGTCATTCCATTGCGGAAAAACAAGAATCTTCCAATGGATGACCTCTCTAACCTCCGTCCTATCTCTCTTCTGCCCTATCTGAGCAAGGTCTTGGAGAAGCATGTGAATAGACATCTCTCCAACCATATCGAAGCAACAGGATACTTGGACCCGTCTCAATCAGGATTCTGCGCAAACTATAGTACGGAGACTGCGTTGGTAGCCGTAACCGACTACATTAGACTTATTCTTGATCAGGGACAGTCTGCCATCCTGATCCTTTTAGATCTCTCCGCTGCTTTCGATACGGTGGACCATCCGACCTTGCTTGGAAGGCTAAAGGAGACTGGTCTCGGAGGAATGGCGCTGAACTGGATTACCAGTTTCCTTTCCAATCGCACACAAACACTTAATTTAGGCCCTTTCCGCTCTACCACCGAAAATCTGTCCAAGGGTGTGCCACAGGGCTCTTGTTTAAGCCCCACATTATTCAACATCTATGTGGCCCCCCTTGCTTCTCTTTTAAGATCTCTTGGGTTCATCCCCGTATCCTATGCGGATGATACCCAACTTATTTTTCCATTCAATAAATCCTCTCTGACAGCCCATTCATCTTTTGCCTCAGGTATGTTGGCCATCTCGCAGTGGATGAGTAACAACTTCCTCCAATTGAATGCAAATAAAACGGAGATCATCCTCTTCGGTGATGCCCCCATCCTGTGGTCTCCCGCTTGGTGGCGATCGGAATTGCGACCTGCTCCTCCGCCCAAATTAACAGCAAAAAATTTGGGTGTGCGCTTTGACCAGGCTCTGTCTATGAAGGACCATGTATCCTACACAGCCGGCGCATGCTTCTTTACTTTGAGCCTCTTGAGGAAAGCCCTCCCCTATCTCCCGGACTCGCTCCGTAAGACACTAGTGCAGGCACTAGTACTGAATAAGTTGGATTACTGTAATGCCCTCTTGGTTGCCGCGAATGAATCCGCTCTTAGCCGTTTGCAAGTGGTTCAAAACACCGCGGCACGACTAGTCACCAATGCCCCATATAGATCAGCTTCACTCCCACTGCTCCAACAACTTCATTGGCTGCCAGTGCGAAAACGGATTAAGTTTAAGCTTTGCTGCCTGACTCACAAAGCACTGTGGGGTCCCGGCCCCCAATATCTAGCTGCGAGACTCCATCAATATACTCCCAGCCGCGACTTGAGATCAGGCTCTAAATCTCTGCTACTTATTCCGAGAATTAAGAGAACTCGGTTAGGTGGTAAATCTTTCTCCTATCAAGCTCCTATGATTTGGAATCAGCTCGCCCTTCCCCTAAGGCAATGCTCCGACTACCTTAGGTTTAGAAAGATACTGAAGACAACCCTCTTCGCAGAATGATTTTGCCCCAGCCGCCCCGCACTGCCCACTAGCGCTGAGAGACCCCCCTGGGGGTGATTCACGCGCTTTATAAACTATTAACATAACATAACAACTCTGTCTAATAAGAAGGGCATGCTTGGGACACCCCTCCCAGTGATAGGACAGGTCTACGACCTTGCATGGTCAATGACAGGCCTAAGGCACACGTTTACATTAGCTTGATGCTAGAGCCAAAATAAAAGTCAGATACCAGATCTACATGCAGTCAGGCATTTATGTCAGTGGAACATGCATGTCTAAAAAGCATTTGATATTACTGCCCTAGCACTATTCATCTATTCATTCACGCACAAACCCAGATCCAAACTTCCACCCAGATACATCGATTCACCTATTTACACCCTCTATATTCATCCATATACTCTCCATCCATCAATCCATTCACTCAACCACATACCACTCTTCCATCCACCCATCTATACATCCATCTGTCCAGTCATTCATTGGTCGGCCTATCTAACCCAAACCATAATAACATAAACATCATAATTATTTAACAACATGTTCTGGATAAAACAGTGAACTTCATTAAAAAGGCCCTGAAAGACTCTTTATACTCCATCTTCCACACTTGACCAAATTGTGTGATCCTAAGCAAATATTTTTTTTCACCAAGCCTCCTCTTTCTTCATTATCATATATGAGAACACCTTCAAATATGCGAGTTCAGGACGTGCGCCGTACAAAAACCTCTCGCGTTTGATATACCAGACTATATTTTTGCTTTGTGTATATTAAGAATCTAGGCTACATATAGGATGCACTTGACAAATGAATTGCCTTTTAGTTCACTAATGTCATAGTCGTCAAGGTGGAAGTATGATGAATGTTTCTAAGTTCATGTTTAAAAATGATCAATTTTAATAAATGCTTCGCAATTAAGTGATACAATCTGATGTACTAGGGTGAAACACTAGCACATGTTAAAGAAATACACTTTTTGGAATTTTGAAGAGACCATTATATTTTTACCTGATGCTTGTTTCACTATATGCCAAATATTATTATGGCTCGGCTCGTGCATGGACTGGAGCCTTAGAACATAGCCAGATCGTTGGCTCCAGTCAGTCATCTTTGTCAATTTGCTGGCTCTCCCATGTCTGCCCAGTTTAGGCGTTAATTTACGGATCATCTGCAGTGTCACGGTGACAAAGATTTTCTTGTAAAAGTACTGTAAGAGCTGAGTTATGTAGTGAGTCCTTTAAATAGACCATTACTAAAAGAGGTTTGCATGAGGTTTAGTTTGATTGCATGCTACTAAAAATATGTGTTTTGAAAACACTCGTTTTTCTTAAACACTTAGGGCCTAATTACAATGTGGGTCGGAAAGCCCCCGACAGAAAGTCGGAGTTCCTTAGACGGTGTTGGAACCCATCCGGCCGACTCAGTCGGAAACAATTACGACCAACCGATTACGAAGCTCGCGGCCGGAATGGGAATTCCGAATCGGTTACGACCGGCATTCGGAGAATCCGAGTCAGTCGGAGCCAATTCGTACAGCTCAATGGCCAGAGTTTCCGACCGACCGATTACAATGTCAGTCCGACTCGGTCTGTCAGACACAGAAAGGCTGTTGGAAACTGACTTTGGGGCCCCTAGCAGGCGCCCCTTCATTCTGAGTCCTCCGGTATGGGTTTGAGGGGGTACCCAAGGGATCCCCCCTGAGAAACCATGCATAGTGTGGCAGGCACCATGGGGTGCACGCGACAGGGTGCAAGGTTTTCCGCAGACACCCATTTTCCCAATAGGAGCCTGTGTTGTTGGTTCGAACACAGGCTCTCATTGAAGTCAAAGGGAGCCCTTCTGAACGGTGTTCGGAAGCATCATAATCAGTCTGACAAAACCGCTGACCGCGAGTCGGTTGGAACCGAAGCCGACACGGAGTCGGGCGGTTTATTTTCTGACCGACATCGTAATGAGGCGTTAAATCTTTGTGCACATTTTAAACAATCATATCCCGTGTGTAACTGTAATGCAATTTTAAAATAATGACATACATAGTCACAGTGCTTTCTGTTGCAGTCCGGGACTTTGACCACTATAACAGAATATATTGTTATTTTAGCCAAGTGTCTGACTCCACCCCCACCATAGTTCCCACACATTTTTTTATACCATTTAACCGCTGCCATGAGATGGGAGCGTGTGCTGTTATGGATGACAAGGGAAGGCTAATGAATGAATCCAGATATTAGTGGAGAGAATCAAAGATGAGCAAGCTCGAGGGCCAGATACCAGGGCGCGCGCCTAGGGGCTCGCGCAGGGGTACAGCTGCAGAAGGCCCAGCTTCCCTGTCCCCTCTGAGCACTGGGCTCTGACTGGCTGCTGGAGTCCCGCTGGTTATAAACAATTGCTATAATTACGCACAAAAGGCGCCCGTAAGAGAGAGAACATAACAGACAATGGACTTCATCCTGAAATAAAGGATGCCCCCTTAAAATAATGCTCGGGGGTCATCCAGAGTTATGTAATACAGTCTGACGTCTGGCAATATGACATTGACAACAGAGCAGATTGGGGCGAGAGACAACCGAATTTTAAATCCAAGAAGGGCTGTAAAGTAGCTTTCTCCCACCTGAAATGTTCCCCAATTCAATAGAAAGCAATAAAAATATATTCACCTTACTCGATTACGTTTTTCAAATTCTCCCTCTTTCTACTTTGGAAATGTTTGCATGTATGCTTTACTCCAGCAAAGGGGCGTGGTTTGGAAAAAGCAAGAAACTGCACAAGAAATTACGTGTGTTTATGTCATCGATGTCAGCCTTGTCATGGACCGTAGCCGCTCTGTGTGGACTGCCCTTTGTGAAACTGACAATGGGGTGACCTGTCAGAGGTAGGAGGGGGTCCCTGTATCCTCGCCTGCAGGAGTTTAACCTACACACTGCATCCCAATGCTGACCTACATTCCGCATCCGGGCAGTTACTGCCCGCTGGAGGGGGCGGCGGTCCGCGCTGCACCTGCTCCTTGCACCTCTGGAAGGCACCGGGCAGCAGCTGCACCTCTGCCCGGCCACGAGCCGCTCTTTGCCCCGTACAGCATGTGGAGGGGACTTGCAGAGGGTTTGAATATGGTGCCCTTACCTTCCGGCGCTCTGACCTGGTGAGGGGCGTCCCCCGGCGGCCGCTCTTCCCCGCTGGCCACTCTCTCTTAAGGGTCTCTTTCTCCTGACGCTTTATGCCGCTCAGCAGGAGCCTGTCCCCGGCCCTTCCTGTCTCCCTGTGGCCTTGCACATTGAGCCGGTGTCAGGCCTCCCACTGCCGCACTCGTCCTCTGTCTTAAAGGCAACGTGCAGGAGCGCGATCCTCCGACAGAAAAGAGGATAGCAACCGCCGCGCGCCCTAGAGATGACCGTGTGAACCTCTGCCCCAGTGACGGCGTAAATTTGCTCGAAAGCCGCGTGCTCTTGGAATTTTTGTGACTCCTATGATATGAGTCACTAAAATGTGTGTGTGTGTGGGGGGGGGGGGGGGGGGGGGCGGCAGGGAACTGTGTAGGTCGCACCAGTTCAACCCGAATAATCACTGAGTGGCCTTACTACAGAAACATGTAAGTCCCCTACTAAAATGTTTGCGCATTAACATCTCTGGGCTTGATTTATAAAGGTAAACTTACACTTTTGACTAAGTTTACGATATTTTGCAACTCACAACGCAATATTACGAGTAAAATGTATGCGACTGCGGAGTCTCCCTAGTGCCGGCGACTCCGCATATTAAAATACAGGCAGTCGTAAAGATACAACTCATAACATTCCTTTGTGAATTGCAAAAAAATCGTAAACTTGCACAAAACTGTAGGGTTACCGTTGTGAATCAGGTCCACTGTATTTTAAAGTAAAATAGTGAAAAAGGAAAGTACAAAGCTGCGTGTAATAGTTTACAAGTACACCTACAGGCATTGCAGGGGGAAGCAGATGCTACCTGGGATCCTAGAGCAGTGAGAATGCATTAGTGAAAAAAAGTCACACTTGTGGAAACTTTCACCAGTAGGAAGGCACTGTCTGAGGAAGATGTCAATATTGGCTGAGCAAAGCACAGCCAAAGCATTAGAAATCATTCCTAGAGGAACGTCAATCAATCAATATTATCTTTATTCGATATGTAAAAACATGATCATAAAAAGTACAATAAAAATCATGATTTAAAATATCGTAAAATGAGATAAAACTTTAAGATGAGAGATTGCAGTAAGCGTAGTTTTAATGTGTTAGCAGCCCTTGTCATAGAGATTTCAGAATGAAAAGTACATAACATACATGAGAACTATTGTTGTCTAAGGCTGCATAGAAGCCCTTAGTCTGACAATCACTTTCAAGTAAAAGGAGACCACAGCTATAGCTAGTGGACTATCTAATGTCTTCAATTTATGGTAAGCTGTCCTGCACGTAACCCCCATGATTTGAGCAATGGTTTCAGGTAAGTGACCCTTGGCAATTTATAAAATTTACAGAATAAAATGCAATGAATGTTGGATTGAGATGACAGGCCGTCGCATGGACATTTCTCCAAATTTCTGGACCAGCAGTTCTGATTGGGAAATGTTAACAATCTGAAAAAGGTGTCAGTACGGAAACGAGTCACGAGCATGCGAATGAAGGGGGATGGAATTAAAGACAGGTACTTTTGCATCCCTTCAACAATAGTGCAGTGTTGGTACTCCACAACCATACTCTTAGATTTTTCAAGGGACCAGCCACGATTGGCCAGATGGGTAGCGACCAATCGTTTCAATGAAACTCTAGATATTTTGAGTAAAGTAGAAGGATTGGTAAAAAATTCTGGATGCCCTATTTCAAGTGACAGGTTTCGTATGTAGTTCAACCAATTGATATTAACAGCCTCATCCAGGCTGAGACAGTCGCTAATGATTTCCCTATTAAAGTGTGTTTCGTGAGTTGTCTAGAGGAACGTCACACTGCTGAGCCTGGAATCTAACACTGCTGGAGACCTCAAGCTCAACGGTCTTCTCAGAATGACAACTTATTTTTTCACAGCGGTTCTATAAAACTGGCAGCTCCAAACACATTCAGTCGTTGTAGCATTGCACGTATTGTCAGTTATCCCTTCTAAAAATGCAATATAGTACATGATTTCCAACAACCTATAGGTAGCCTGACCTCCATAAAGTGTAAAAGGATCCACAAAGTGATTCGTTATCAGAAATGGCGGAGAGGGCCGTTGAGGGAATGAATGAATGAACAAATGTTATTTTTTCAATTGATTATAATTATTACAATAATACATCACTTAAAAGAAAGTGAAGATTATCTTATAAAATGATCATCAATGTTCAGGGGTTAGATATTTGTGTTAAATGTTTACAAAAGTTATGCTTAAAACTTTGAAAAAGGGGGTAACTCAAAGACTTTTTCAGCTGTCAAACAGTAACTCAGGGCATCCTAGCATGCCAAAATGCCCCTCTTTAAAAACATCAGTTTTGAAAGCGTCTATTTGTCATCTCTAACTCCTAGTGTTATGTGCAAAGTGTGCAATAATAAGATTCATGGGCTTATCTAGCTCAATAATATTAATTAGGAACACTTGAAATGGCATTTACATGATGTTAATCCAATTTTCCCTCTTATTGAGCACTGTAGACAGTTTTGACCTATAGGTTTGTCATATGAGTCACAAATTATGCCAGCTTTGCTCCATAGCACAAAGGTGCAGTTGTCCTTCATGCTTGGAATTAAGGGAAGCTGCTTGTTTAGCATGAACTTTATAGCTAATTGTGGTCAGATTTTCAGCCAGACGGTGCTCATTTCAAAGTCTGCTAGGCCTCTGTTTAGTTGATTACCCCACAAGTTGTTGGCAGTGATGCTGTGTTTATTTGGCACCCTTAGATAATGCTTCAGAAAGTTGGGTGTTACATGTTTAAGGCTGTCACAATATTTTAGGAAAACTGCATCAAGAGCCAGTTCCTGATTGTGTAAGCCAAATTCCAAGCATACCTCTGTGAGCCCACAAACCGTACTCTAATAGCAAGGACACTCCATTAATTTGAAACCCCCCAAATTTTACATCAGCCGGTTCTCTGACATAAAATAACTGCATCAAAATGCACCCTCCATGACATCATTTAGCAGAGTAGCAAAAAGCAGTAACAGGGACCACTAAATAATTGAGTTCAAGGACAGGGAAAAGTTAAAGGGTTTTTATTACAAAGATATAAAATCAAGCAGTTCAGAAAAAAATGCCACAAGGGTTCAAATGCAGAGTTGTACAAAAGAGTCAAATTCAGAAGTCATTCTGAGTCTCAAGATGAGCAGATAAATCAGAAATAAATCAGGCAGCATCCCTAATAGAAAGCAGAATGTCTTCTTCAGGCTCATTCCCAAAATTAAGGAGTTTGTTGTAAATAAAGCGTCGCAAGTCATTTGTTCTTAAAGTAAGGAGTTTATTCCAAGTAGAGAGGAAGTACAAGAGCGGACTCTCCACGACAGGAGCAACAGGCAACTGCAGTGGAAGAGAACCCAGAATCACATCACAACATAGAATACATGGGAAGGAACATTCCACCAGCACTTGTAATACTAAGAATGTACTACACATCTTCTTTCTTTCTAATAAAACAAATGCAGATAACAAAAGCAAAAGCAAAAAAAAAAACAGAAGATCACAACAACAACAAAAAAAATGATCAACATATGAAATCTTGCAAATATGCTGGCGTTCTCCGAAATCTAGGAGTGCGATTAGAAACCAAAGACATCGGCAATTAAGAGGAATTTGGAACAACACGACTATCAGATGTGCATGAATCACCCGCCCCACCAACATCCTGAGAAGCAGAAATCAAAGGGTTAGACTCTGGTGATGATGAAGCCAAAAAGGTAACCGCTGTTGTTCTTTGACTCGCTATGGTGAGAATCGGGTACCCCTCTTTTATATAACGCAACACGTCTGAAATTCCAACACTCACCATTATTGAGAATAACGCAATGGTCAAGAACTTTCTTGACCGTAAAAGGTCCCTTGAATTTAGATAAACCTTATACAATCCTGCCCCTCTTAACTTTGACCAACTCGCTAACATTAAAAGGACGAAGAAGAGGAGAAGAGAATGCTGAAGGAGTATTTTGCACAGACACAACACGCTTCATCCATGAAGGGATTAGTTTAGAGCCAGGAGCTCGCCCTCTCATGAGGTGGAAAGGCGAGAGCTGCCCATCAGCCAAGGGAGTAGTGCGATAAGCCGAGAACATTTCATTAACCATCTTTCTTACGACAGAACCATCAGAGGAGGCCATCTGTATTATACCTTTCACAACCCTGTTAGCCCTTTCACAGATTCCATTACCTTGCGGGTTGTACAAAGAAGTACGGTGATGGGAAATCCCACACTCTTTAAGAAAAGACTGCATTTCAAAGGAGATCAGCTGAGTGCCATTGTCGGTAATGATAATAGAAGGAAGACCCTCATCCTTAAACAAATTCCCCAGGAACTTAATGGTGCTCTCAGTAGTGACAGTATTAGTAAATTCAACCACCAACCACTTAGAAAAAATGTCAACTACAACAATGGCAAATCTATCCCTCTCATGTAGTTTACCCATGGGGCCAATGAAATCTAGGCAAATGGTATGCCAAGGTAAACCAGGATTTTGTAAGTGGCCTTGTGAGGAACTGGGACCAACCTTAAGCCTCTTCTCTCCATCCCTGCAGGCAGGGCAATTCTCCACCCACTCCACTACCTGTGAATCCATACCTGGCCACCAAAAGTGATCCTTCATACGACGTTGAGTAAGGGTTTGACCTAAATGGCCCTCATGTGCTAAAGCCACAAGCTTATTTCTCAAACCAAGAGGAGGTATAAACTTTTCCCCTTTTACAATAAGGTTGTTATTAATGAGAGAGAGATCTTTCAAAACCTTAAGATAAGGACGCCCAGAGAGAGAAACTGCACTTTCTCTTCTAGAACCCAAAGTGATTAATTTGAGAACCTCCTGTAACGTAGCATCGGAAGTCATTTCTCGTTCCCAATCACTCGCCTGAAAGGCGCCTTCATCAACAAACACCGCATCTTCAACAGAGGCTACGGCAATGTCCTCCTTAGAATTAGAGATAGACTGACCCTCCACTGTGCGCCAATCCAAAAACAATCTTGAGAGACAGTCTGCCTGAGTATTCTTCCAACCCTAAATATACTGAACGGAGTACTGAAATTCTTGAAGCTTGGAAGCAAGTCTAACTAGTCTAGCTGACCCTTTACCCGTACCACCAGGAGAGAGGATTTTAATCAGAGGTTTATGGTCTGTTCTTAACACAAATTTCATACCCCACAGATACGTTCTAAAGTGCTCCACTGCCCAAGAAGCAGCCAGTGCTTCTCTTTCAATGACCGAATAATTCTTTTCAGCGTCAGTTAAAGTTCTAGAAGCAAAGGCAATAGTATTCTCAGACTGGCCAGATATCTGTGAAAGTACAGCTCCCAGGCCAGTGGCACTAGCATCCACTGTTACCACTGATTTTCTCTTTATGTCAAAAGGAGTAAGTACCTTCGCATCACAAATCTCCTTTTTAATAGCATCAAAAGATTCTTGTAATTGAGTAGACCAGACAAAACTGATACCCCTTTTTAAAAGTGACCTCATACTGTGAGTTTTATCAGAAAACATTTTCACGAATTTTGAGTAATACTCAATGAGCCCCATAAAGGAACGCAATTGATCCTTGTCCTTGGGCTGAGGGGCAGAATGAATCACACAACACAGGTCTTTCTTTGGTTGTACCCCATTCGCACTAATAGTGTACCCTAAGTAGTCGATCTGTTCAGACAAGAATTTGCATTTATCTTTACGCAACGTCAGGCCAGCAGATGCAAGTCTGTCAAGGACTACTTTGAGTGTGATGTTATGCTGCTCAACAGACTGGCCAAAAAACAAGATGTCATCTTGAAAATAGACAGTATTGCCTACGCCATCAAAGATATCAGACACCATTCTTTGAAAAACACTAGCCGCCGAATTCAGTCCAAAGGGCAGGCGTGTAAATTGAAATGTGCCAAAAGGCACAGGTTCAATAACCCCAGAGACAAGCATGTCACCAATCATTTGTTTTACCTCTTGTCTGACTACTATTGGAATACGTCTGACTTTGTGCTGTAGTAGAATGGAGTGTTTCTTTAGGACAATGCGATGGGAATACCCTTTGAGTTGGCCTAGACTCTCCCTAAACACAGTATCAGCATCAGCCAAGATTTTATCCAACCCATTATCTTCAATGATCATAACTTGTGGAGTAGCACGAGGATTAACAATTATTCCAAGATCGTACTGGTGGACCCAACCGAGTATTGCTGGACCTGCCTTTGATACATATACTTTGCCTTGAAAGTTCCTCTGCGAAAAAGCAATAATAGCTGTGAAATACCCTAAGATATCAATAGTCTCACCCTGATAGCCCCCCGGGGAGATATCTTTGGGTAAAAGATCTTGCGTCCCCCATTTGCTCTGAAAAAGCTCATTTGGAATGATTGTGTATTTTGAGCCAGTATCTACCATTAGATGCACTTCTTCCTCATCAATGATGAAGAGCGCCTTTGGCCTGACTTTGCGCTTATCATCCGATTTGACACTAGAGTCACACTCAATAATCAAAATTTTATCACCCTCTTCATCAGACAAATCAGAACTTTCTACTACAGTTGCTATGGAAGAACGAGGCTTGCTGCGGCAGACTCTAGCATAATGACCCATGCGACCACATTTTAAGCACTCTTGTTTGGCTGCAAAACAGAATTTAGAGTCAGAAGAATAGACCGTACTGCCACACCTGTTACACATACGAGCGAAAGGCAACTTTTGTGTGCTGACCGGCTTAGTAGGGAAACTTTTCTTCAAAACTTTCTTGTTCTTTACAGCAGCCACATCATTGTGTTCTCCATACATATTAGTTTGTTCTAAAAACTCTTGACCAGATATTTCATTAACCTCACTAGAAGAACTCTTCTTCTCTAATTCTTTCATGCAGCCTTCTGACTCTTCGACAATCTTAGCCAAGTCTAAGGCAGTCTGTAAATTAGGGTTTTTCGCTGCCCAAAGACGTTCCTGAATTTTCTTATTATTACACTGAACTATAAGTTGGTCTCTTATAAGTTCATCATTCATGTTGCCAAACTTACACTTGACGGACATTTCTCTTAATCTTGCTACAAAGTCGTCAATTTATTCACCCATTTTCTGACTCTTAGTATAAAACCTGTACCTGTTCATAACTAAATTCTCTTCTTTAGCATATCTAACTTCTAACCTGCAAATAGCCTCTTTGTACTCATCTGGGAGAGGTTGACCATTGGCTTGCAAAGCTTAAGGTAAGTAGCGAAAAACACGTTGAACCTCTTTGCCCAATGAGCCTAACAATAATGCTTTCTTTCTTTTTGCTGAATATTCTTGTGTCTAATGCATCCAAATAATTTTCAAACATAGGGAACCAATTGTCCCAAGAAATGCTTGGTAGACCAGGAAGTGGTAAGAAACTTGGAGGAAGAACTACAGAATGATTTTCATTGGTCCTAATTACGATTTGAAACACACTGGCAATGCACAGTACTGGCCAAGATAACAATGAAATAATTTGCCCTGTATCCTTAATAACCATAAAAGTGAAAACGTGTTATAGTTTCTCCCCCGATGATTGATGTACTTAGGTGCAAAATAATTCAAGAGTACTTTCATAAGCAAACACACGAAGGCGTGTGCAACGCCGTAAATACACTGAAAATGGACGTGGTGTCAAGCGTGTGTATGAATCGAAAAGTACCTTCACCAGTAACCACAGAGCGTGTGGATCGCTGTAGACGTGCTGTCAGTGAACGCAGAGATCCACAACGAGGATGCGTAGTTTATAGAGAGCACGGCGTAAAGCAAAGAGGAAGTGTTGAGATCGTTGCCATGACCATAGAGTGGTGCGCATTTGCGGAAGAGTGACTATGGTAACGTCAAAATGGCCGGCGGAAGACATAGGAGGCGTGAATGCGTGGACGTCTGACGATATAGTAACACGCAGGGGAGCAGAATGCAGTACTTACAAAGCGGCGAACAGTTCCGCTATCTCCAATGGACGTTCGATGATGTCACCACAATGGGATCCGAGGTTGAAGGCAGCAGAGCTCCTCATGAAATAACTGTCACGGCAAGACAGTACACGATGAGGTGGGTAGAAGAGAATGAGTTGCGTGAGTTGCTCTCTCAGTATAAAGTCTTTGTTTTAGCTGCGCCTCGCACACCCCCTTTCTCACAGGAAATCGAGCAGACAGTCCGTTTGAGGTACTCCAGTGTAGATGGGATAGATTTGAAAGTAACTTGCTAGCGCAGACAATGTCTCACCTTGGACTGATGAAATAAAGTAGCTGGCCTCAAACTATGAATGCCAAGAAGGGTGTGCAGGAGTGAAGAGGCCTTCCGCTCTTGTAATGTAGAGCCAAAGTAGGTTACCAGTGTGGGTTGAAGGAAGAAAATCGTCGCCAAGAATTGTTGTAAATAAAGCGTCGCAAATCAGTTGTTCTTGAAGTAAGGAGTTTATTCCAAGTAGAGAGGAAGTACAAGAGCGGACTCTCCACGACAGGAGCAACAGGCAACTGCCGTGAAAGAGAACACAGAATCTCATCACAACATAGAATACATGGGAAGGAACATTCCACCAGCACTTGTAATACTAAGAATGTACTACAGAGTTCCTATACACAATTCTTGCATAACAAATTAGTAAGACAGCAGATTTATGATGTTGGGATCGAAAACAACTCGTTAGCAAAAAATAATTTGAATATCAGTACCTTAACACATAAGCACTGCCCCATTTTAAGAAAATATCCATACTCTTCTGTGCTACTGTCATCCAGAGGTGTTGAATAAAATATGAAACATTTCAACAATATCACTTCAGGTAATCAGCAGGAAAAGAACATGGAGTAGCTGCAGGGGTCAGACAATGAGGCCATAGAAGGCTCAGCGCATAACCCCTCAATAGGGATAGCAGTTATGGCAACATCATCGGCCTCAATGTTGGACAAAATGCTAATGCTACAAAAAACATTGTAAGGTTTATTGGAAGTAACCATGATGATTAATGGTATTCTTAATGCCCCAAAAGATCAACTAAGAACATTGTGGGAGAACTAAAAGTAATTCGGACCGAATGCCGTCTTTAGTTAGACTCGTAGAAATCGCTAACCAAAATACAGAAAGTACTGGGGATGCTCTTCAGCAGCTGAAAAAGCTGAATGTGTATATCTCTAAACTACCTATGCTCATGTAGAAACGGGGAGAACCAACAAGATATAGACAATATATACCCCAGCTAAAAAGAGGGAGGAAGATACCAGAGAAGGGAACGGGGAAGGGGGGTACTGAAAAACAGCAGGCGGAAAATATTGTTGGAGGTTTCACACATGAGAATAAGCAAAAGATATTAAGTCCCATAAGAGTCATTAATGAAGGAAAATGGAAGGGTGTCTCTGGAGAAGAAGGTAGGAGAGTTAAAAAGGGAATAAGGAAGGATCCACAACAGCCACAAAAGATAAGTGAAAGGCCCATAGATTGTGATTATTGCTCCTCTGAGGCGGAAGCCGGAGGTCTGTTAGGCAGTAATTTTAACTTTATTATTTTTCGCGCACTGTTACTTTTTAAGAATTGTATGTTGAGCCTTTAAACACTGACTCGCACTCACCCTGTCCCGCCGCACTGATTGGCCGCTGCTCGCACAGTCCACCAGCATCGGATGCGTTGGAGGCAGGGTTTGCTGACGCTGGGGGCTCATTCGCTGACCGCACCTGTGTTGTGATGAGTACCGCCCATTTCTTTACTTAACCTCCCGCGGCGGAGCTCGCTTTAGATTGTGATTATTGCTCCTCTGAGGCGGAAGCCGGAGGTCTGTTAGGCAGTCATTTTAACTTTATTATTTTTCGCGCACTGTTACTTTTTAAAAATTGTATGTTGAGCCTTTCAACACTGACTCGCACTCACCCTGTCCCGCCGCACTGATTGGCCGCTGCTCGCACAGTCCACCAGCATCGGATGCGTTGGAGGCAGGGTTTGCTGACGCTGGGGGCTCATTCGCTGACCGCACCTGTGTTGTGATGAGTACCGCCCATTTCTTTACTTAACCTCCCGCCTCCCTGCTCGCTTTAGATTGTGATTATTGCTCCTCTGAGGCGGAAGCCGGAGGTCTGTTAGGCAGTAATTTTAACTTTATTATTTTTCGCGCACTGTTACTTTTTAAAAATTGTATGTTGAGCCTTTAAACACTGACTCGCACTCACCCTGTCCCGCCGCACTGATTGGCCGCTGCTCGCACAGTCCACCAGCATCGGATGCGTTGGAGGCAGGGTTTGCTGACGCTGGGGGCTCATTCGCTGACCGCACCTGTGTTGTGATGAGTACCGCCCTCTCCTCTCCCTATGTAAAGCACACCATTTCCCGACCGCGCAGCGGGCGGGCGCAGCGGGCGCGCCGACGGCGCGCCAAAGGCAAGCCCGTCTGCGCCCGTCCGCGCCCTGCTGCCCGGCACCCTGCCCAACCAGATCAGTTACGCCTCAGCCTGATCACCTACACTTCTAAGGAGCTCCACCGCTTAAATATTACCCCCTCCTCTTGCACACCGCTTGATTGTTCGCTGAAACTGTCTCAAAGATGCTCAAATTGCAACTTTTCCTATTCTGAACACTCTGCTCCATCCGTGCCTTTAAGTCCTCCCTATCAGTTCTGGAATATCAATTGCAGATCCTTGCCTAAAAATCGTGACCACATATATGATCTACTATCCTCCACCAAGCCAGACGCCCTGTTCCTAACGGAAACTTGGCTGCACGCTGGCTCTGGCCCAGACGTAGCTAGCGCTCTACCATCGGGATATGTAACAGTCAGGCTTGATAGAAGCACGGGAAAAGGTGGCGGGATTGCGATTATTTTTAAAGATATACATTCCTGCTCTTTGGATGCTGTCCCTTTTCCTAATTGCGAAGCCGCTCTGTTTAAATTAGCAATTTCCCCCCAACTGAC
The DNA here is from genome assembly GCF_964204655.1 of Triturus cristatus. Classification (NCBI taxonomy): domain Eukaryota; kingdom Metazoa; phylum Chordata; class Amphibia; order Caudata; family Salamandridae; genus Triturus; species Triturus cristatus. Next base: position 215,470,687 of record NC_140592.1, read on the forward strand.
GCTATCGGGCATCCTAATCTATCGCCCCCCCGATCAGCCTACCCAGTGGCTTACCTCATTTGCTGAGCTGGTTGCTCCTCTTGCTATGAAGGCAGCGAATTTTACCATCGTGGGAGACCTCAATCTCCACCTAGAGGACTCACAGAACGGACCCAGCAGAATGTTTCTCTCTGATTGTGAGGCCATCAACCTCACACTACGTAACAGCGGCCCCACCCATCAGGCAGGACACTTACTCGATCCTGTCCTCTCAAACATTCCGCTCGACTGCTCTTCTCCAGCTCTTCCCCTAGACTGGTCCGATCATTTTGCCATACATTTCACTCTCCCCGCTGACACTAAAAGATGCACGCCCCTTCCCGGCTTCAGGAACAACTATAGACCCTGGTCCAAGCTGAATATTCCAGCTTTTAATGCCTCTCTCATGGATTCCTGCCCCGATATCAATCTTGGGTGCACCTCCCTAGCTCAGGAAGTGTCAAATTGGTTAACCTCTAATATTAACCTTCATCTACCGTTGCGCCCGAGTCCACAGACCCCTCATCATGCTCCTGCCCCATGGTTCACAGATGAACTGAAGGTATCCAAATCTAAATGTAAACATTTAGAGAGATCCTGGAGGAAAACTTATGCCCTGAACGACAGACTGATTTACCGTTCAGCACTTAAACTTTACCATCAAGCCTGTCGAAAGGCTAGAGCCTGGTTCGTCTCTGAGTCAATTGAAAAGGCTATCAATCGCCCAAAAGCCCTTTTCTCCATGGTCAAAAAGTTAGCCGGTTCTAAGACCGTTCCCATCCCACCTGCGTTAGGGGACGCAGAATGCAATGAAATTGCCGACTTTTTTATATCGAAAGTCGAAACCATCTACACTGCCTTATCCTGCGCTTCCCCTATACCCCCTTTCAAACCCCCTTCTAACCTTTCTACCCCGGACTCATTAAGCCTGCAATCCCAAGCATCTCTGATTTCAGAATGGCCTCTGCTAAATCCCAACACGCTGTCTGCCTGCTTAATGAAGGTCAACTCAGGCTCCCCTCTTGACCCGATTCCTATGAACACTCTCCGCCTGCTTTCCCCTGATGCTCTCCTTATCATTCAAACACTTCTGAACTCCTCTTTGCGTGAATCCACTGTTCCGGAGGAATGGAAAAGGGCCCTCGTAGTGCCACTCTTAAAAAAATCTGGTGCAGACCCTAAGATGCTCTCCAACTTTCGACCTATCTCTTTGCTGCCCCTGTTTTCAAAAATCCTGGAAAGGCATGTTAACATCCACCTTACATCTCACGTGGAGACTTCAGGTTTTCTTCATCCGTCCCAATCGGGTTTCCGTTCTCATTTCTCCACCGAAACTACTCTTCTGTGGGTCACCGAGAATCTACGCTCCCGCCTTGACCATGGCAAGACCACGGCGCTTATTCTTTTAGATCTAAGCGCCGCATTCGACACAGTCTCACATCCCATTCTTCTGAAAGCCCTAAGATCGGCGGGAGTGTCGGGCTCCGCTCTTGCCTGGTTGGCCTCCTTCTTAAATCAACGCACTTTCCAGGTGGTTTCCTCCGGCTCCTCCTCCTCCATTCGTTCATCTGCGTATGGTGTCCCGCAAGGGTCCTCACTGGGCCCTATGCTCTTTAATATCTACGTGAGACCCCTAGCTACCATCGTGGAAGACTCTGGTCTTTCCCTTTACTCATACGCCGATGATACTCAGATCCTTTTCTCCCTCTCCACGGCTGCTGAAAACTCTCCATCTGCTCTCAAATTAGGCCTCAGCCGAGTAGCAGAGTGGATGCAGGCTAACCTTCTGAAACTAAACGGAGATAAGACGGAGGTGCTCATTCTGGGCAAGCAAAAGCATCTCTGGAGCTCTGCTCATTGGCAATCAGAAATGGGCCCTCTACCCATCCCAGTCTCCCAGGCTCGCAATCTTGGTTTTATCCTGGATGACTCACTTTCCTTGCGACAACAAGTGGTTAAAGTGGCGGCCACTTGTTTTTCCATCCTAGGGTGGCTTCGTAAAATTCTATGGATGCTTCCACTCCCGACCAGACGCTCAGTGGTCCAGGCTTTAGTCACCTCTCGCCTGGACTACGGTAACGTGCTGTACCTCGGAGCCACCCTAGAGCTTCAGAGGAAACTTCAGCTCGTTCAGAATTCTGCTGCCTGTCTCCTCTGTAAGGACCCGTGGCGATCTTCCATTCCCCTTATCTGAAAGACCTTCACTGGCTCCGTATAGATAGCCGTGTTAAATTCAAGGCCTTCTGCTTTTTGCACAAAATCAAACATGGCTCGGCTCCCGGCTACCTGAGGGCCCTGGTCCAACAATACTCCCCTTCCCGCCCCCTCAGGTCATCCACTCAAGGCAACTTCCGGATCCCACGTTTTAAACTGACGAGAATGGGTGGACGCTCCTTCTCCTGTGTTGCGCCTAAGTTGTGGAATTCTCTTCCGACCGTGCTTAAACATGAACCATCGTTGTTAAAATTCCGCAAAGACCTCAAAACCTGGCTCTTCTCCCACTAACAACTCTATGCGTAATCATTAACTCTATTGGCGCCGGGAGACCCCCTGCGGGTAGCTGTGCGCCATATAAATTTAATTACAAATACAAATACAAATAATCAACAGGGGGAGGGATATGACACTAAAAAGAAAATTGTAGCCCGTGAGAAAAAAGCAAGTAAGCTGAATGCTTTAACTAGTAGGAAGGGGAGGCAGGATAGAGTGGATCTAGAAGGCACAGGAAAGAATAAGGAATCCAATATGTGGTTACATTTTGAACCAGCCCAACCAGGAAAGAATGATAAAAAACGGGAAAGCTGTATCCCTTAAATCAGTCCCAACTTCTGTTTCCTTTCTCTAAATGTATCAGCCTGAGAGAAATAGTAACTATGACCTCAGACAAGTTGGGTTCATACAGAATAGCAAGAGAAAAGAAATAACGAAAGTTCTAATGTATTCAGGGCTAAGAATAGCAGTGCTGATAAAGGCAGGGAAAGAACTATAAAAGTAAGGCATAAGGTTAGTGTCAGAAACAGAATTACCAGAAATAGGACACCCAGGTGAACCTTCCTTGAGGTACCACGTAGGACTTGGGTCAAGAAAAGTTAGACTACTAGATAGGATATATGAGGAAAAAGGCAATATCGAAATTACTGTTGACAACGCAGAGACAAGCAAACATTTTGGTAATGGGATTTTTGAAAATAGGTACTTGAGCCCTTCTCAAACTGACAAACGAAGAGGGGTATTTAAGCGAAATCGATTAGGGTGCTGGGTCGTCGCACAGCCTTTGGATACCAACTTGGAACATTAATGGGCAAGGGAGAAGGACAAAACTAGAAGGCCTTAAAAACTCCCCAACACCCATGAGCTCATGTGTCTACAAGAAACTTGGCTGTGTGGTGAAACCCCCACAATAGATGGGTTTGTTCAAATAAATAGGCCTGCAACAAGGAGTCAGCAGGGACAGCCCACAGGGAGGATAATGACTTTAGTATCCACTAGGAGAGCGAGAAAGATAAAACCCCTAGAAGTAAAATTCAAATGGCTTGTGGTGTGCAGAGTGCTTCTAGGGGACCCTGACTCCAAATTTGACAGTGTGTTAATGATAAACATATATATGCAGGGTGGGTGGAAAACTACAGGTCAGGAATGGGGTGCTTTAAGGAAGACCTGGATTATCTGTGTGAAAAATATGATAAAGACATGTTTATTTTAATGGGGGACTTTAACCACAAAATTAACCCAAAATGATTGATCCATGGTTCAAAGAGGTGCTGAGTACATACAATAAAAATGCAGTGAGCTTCCCTGAAACTAAAATGTCAGCACGAAATATTGCACTAGGAAAGCATTTGGCCAAGAAGAATCTGTTCTGTCTGAATGGCAGGATGGAGACTGATCGCCCGGCTAAAGAAACGCTTAAGGTTGGCTCACAACACCTGCCCAATTTTCGACATTTTCATGCATGCCTGGAATTTTGAAAACATTAAGAGTTTTTCAGTAATATAAGGAGAGGGTAGTGACCATGATCCTCTGAAATTAGAATTATTCAGGTGGGAACGGGCCCTACGAGAAAAGATAATTCCTCTACAACTGGATTACCCTAGACTCCTCCCTACCAGAATGACAGAGTAATGCATGTCAACACTGGCTAATCTGCAGCAGAACTTAATAATGGAAAATATAATAGTAATAAATCTAGAGAGGTATGAAAATATAATTAACCAAATTGTCCAGTGCCTTAGGGTTAAGGTAAACCATAACAAACGGCAAAAAGAATGTGGATAACCATGGAAAGAGAAAGGATTGGTTCAGTGAGGAATGTTTGAAAATAAAGAGAACAATAAGGAAAGGAGAAGTCTCAAAGAAAAGCATGATTTTGAAAGCTATAGTAATCTGGTGAAACTAAGGAAAATGTATAAAACACTTAGGGGCCTATTAGGATGGCGGTCGGAAAATCTCCCCGACCGCCATGGTAGCGGGAAAAGACCGCCTGCAAGGACCGCAGCATAACCACCGGTCCAATTAGGATGCTCCGCAGTCGAAATCCGACCGTGGCGGTCGGATTCTGGCGATTAACATTGCGGCGGTTGCTGCTGCCAGCAGCACCGCCGCGGGGTGAAAAGGAGCATGTCATGCATGTCACTGCACTGCGTGGCAGGCACTGCACAGTGCCTGCCACCTGGTACAGGGACATCCCCCCAGGGCACCCACACCCCCCCCAAACACATTGTGGGCCCTCAATGGGCCCCCAGAGACATTCTCCGCATGCCTTTCCATGGCGGTTCCACCGCCGTGGAAAGACTGGCTACCGCCGACATCATAATCATGCCGGCGGAGCCTGGCCCTGCACCGGCTTCATTGTAGCGGTCCAGTTCCGCCCGCTAGGCATGCGTGTGGACTGGTACCGGCAGAAAAGTGGCGGGCAGAGATTCTCACCGCCGCGGTCGTCACCGCCATGCTAATGGGACCGGCGGTTTTCAGGGTTGCGTGATCGTGGGCAGATGTCCGGCGGTGGCCCGGCGACGGCCATCCGCCCGCCATCCTAATAGACCCCATTTACAGAACCGCAAAAGGAAATTTAAAGAGAAATGCTTGAGTAACTTACTGGAAGCAATAGAAACAAAAATGTAAAAAAGTTCTGGGGCTAATACAGGAAGGCTTAAGCAAAACTCGGGGTGTAATGATTTGTGTGGTCGAGGAAGCTACTTGGGAGGAGTACTTGGGGGAAATTTTTGGTAAAAGGCAAGAGCCAGCAGAAAGAAGTAGAACCCACTGGGTAGGGACGAAGGATGACATTAGAGCACACTTCACTGTAGACAATATAAAACGAACTATAGCAATCGTAAATCTGAGCCATGCAGCTGCCCCTGATAATCCCCCAGCCATAATAATAACGGCTCGGCTAGGGTAGTGGACAGACCTTTTATCTTGGTTGTTCTCCTTCATTGTTGACAAAGGACTATTCCCAGAAAGTTGAAGAGGTGCGATAATAAGACCCATCCATAAGAGAGGAGATATAAGGTCCCCTAAAAACTATAGGATGATTAATCTTTTAGATGAGGATGAAAAAGTTTTCGCAAAACTCATTCTTGAAATATTGATGGACTGGGTCGAATTGAAATCAATAGTCACCCCCGGAACAAGGTGGCTTCAAAGAGGGTCACTCCACAATTAATCACTGCTATGCCCTCTGGTCCATCATACGGAAGTCGGTCGAGCAGAGAGGGAGGTTGTTCTGTTGTTTCGTAGACCTCCGTGCTGCCTTTGATCCGGTTGATCGGGACTGTCTATGGGAAACCATGACAAATTATGAGATTCCAAAGGGAATTTTGGGCATAATACAGGAGTTACACAAACACAATTGTGCCCAATTCATTATAGATACAGAGGGGTCACTGACGCAGAGACTAGAAATTAACAATGGATTAAGACAGGGTTACGTGCTGGCTCCACTGCTAATCTCCATATTTGTTGCGGATCTCCCCAAGACACTGGAGGGGGAAAAAGACACCAGCACAAGAATGGATGGGAAACACATATCATGCCTTCTGTATGCAGACAACCTTGTAATTTTATATCAGACGGAGATGGGTCCACAGAGAAAGTTGGGTGCACTTAGGGATTATTGTAGCCACAAACAGTTAACTGTAAATATGGACAAAACTAAAGTGGTGTGTTTTGGCAAAAAAGTTGATAAGTTCAGTTGGCATTTGGGAACCACTAAGCTGGAAACAGTTAACAACTATAAATACCTAGGAATCTGGTTTGAAAGGTCCCTGAGCTGGCATACACACTTGGAGGCCCTACAGGCGAGGGCCCTCGGCTCGGTGAGCAGCTTGTGAAAATTCAACCAGGACTATGGGGATATGTCACATAGACCAGTTCTGAAAGCTTTTGTGGTCATGATACCGCCACAACTACAATACAGAGCTGAATTTTCTTTGCATCAGTGGTAAAGGCAGTAGGGACGCCGTCGAAGGGAAATGGATTATGACCTTAATGTCTCTGCCAGGTTCCTCCATGGTACAGGCTATATTAGACTAGAGGCAGGTCTGACCTCATGGAACATATTGGCCCAAGTGGCTCTTATAAGATTCTTGAAAAGATTGGAACAGTGAGAGGAACAGAAAGTCTCCCATTGGTGCAAAAATGAGATCCAGCAGAGCGAACTAAAATGGGTCATAGGGGTCAGAAGAATCTGAAATCAGTCTGTAGGGATATGACGGGGAGCCTATGTCATGAAACCCTGCAAGTGGAAGTCTCCAAGGGGGAGCTGAGGTCTGTAGGGAGAAAACTATCCCAGGAAAAGGATTGGCAGTATCTGGGTGGGAAACAAACAGTTGAATTTATGCTAAATGCATGGCAGAAGGAGGTCTGGTTTCCTTCCCTGGACTTTTTGCCAAACCTCTGGTTTAGGTGAGAAGTATTAAGAATTATATTTGGTGTCAATCATTATTATGCAAATGGGAAAACAAAAATAGAAATGATCCAACCTGATGGTTATTGCACATGTGGGCTACATACAAAATGCGACATTTTGCACGTACAAGTGGATTGCTTAAAGGTGCTGCCCTTGCGGAAATTGATTTTACGTCCACTATTTTTTAAATAAGGAACCGAGCACAGGCTGTAGAGTTTATTACTGACATGCATACTTGGACACTGCAATTGCTATTGGAAGGTTTATGGCTGCAGTTATAAAGTCAGGCTGGGATAAACAAAATCAATCAGGCGTCTAGAAAAAGCATTTTTGCAGTTTTAATAAGAAATGAAATGCTGTAAATATAATTTGAAAGTTTATATGTCACTGTTTTTATCTTGGTTTTAAATGAGAAACTCTTGATGTGTCAACCCTACATAATAGAATGAAAATGCATTTATTAAATTTAAAGATAGTTGAGGCAGCTAAGAACGGACGGGTTAGGGTACCCAATTTTAAAATTAGGAACTCTGACAACTTTGTAGAATTTTTTTAATTATTTGAGTACTAAGGGGCATCTAAATATTATGGCCTTCTGTCTGTTTTAAATTGTACTGGCTGGCATTTAAATTTCGAAGTTGAAATTTTAAATATTAAAATATTTTTTACCTAAGTTGTTAAATGTTTTAGATAATATGTGATGTGTTGTTTAAAGATCATAAGGTCTAAATAAACATTCTTTTGAATGACTGACTGTTGTCCGGTAATGAATACGACCCAAAAACAAAGTAGAACTACAGCAGAAGGTCATTAAAGTTGCAACAAGTTTGGTTCACTAGACAGTTAATTCAAAGCTTTGTATTCACAACAATGTAAAAACCGTTAGATATCACCTTGACTTCGCCCTGCACAGCTAATGGGAAGAGAAAATTCACAATGGGACAAGATGGGAGGGGGTGAATACAGGAGGGAATGACAGAAATAGCATCCATTTTATCCAAAATGGCACTTTCACATAAATATGGCATAGCTACATTCTGGTAATAAACACACTTCTATACATCATATTAAATTCATTTCAACTGTGACCACATTTGCTTATTATTTGTGTAGTGGACCAACATAACATTATTATTATTTAATATTATTTATTGTCTAAAAATATATACTTGAAAAAACGCTTTCACACATCCTCCTCTAATTACCCTATAATCACTACATTCATTATTAACTTTGTTACTGAATAAATGATTCAGTATGTATCCCTTTCTGCTTCTTTCTGGAAATTCCCTCTGCCATCTTCAGCTGGTTCTAGCCACAATCCTTGATACACTCCATCTGGTGCACAGACATAATATCGAGTTTTTTATTTTGACCTACAAAAATATTGAATTTTAAATATCATAGGGACAGAATATTGACATCAAGAATATCGGTGACCAGAATATCGACCTGAAGTTAAGAAATATTGTTTTTGTTAGTATAGAAGTTAATAATGTCGATAGCAAAAATATTGATGTTAATAATATCGATGTTTATGTTAGTGTTATGTATTTTAGTATGTATTTTATATGTATATGTTCCACATGTTTTGTTATGTTTTTTTTTAAAAATATATGTATTAAATGTTTAGACGTTAGTAAATTTTGCATTTTAGTACCGCAGCGGGTTGTGGGTTTATAGGGCAATAGGGTGGGAAGTAATTTAATTGTAATTAAGTAATGATTAATTTTTATTTATTGGGATTGATATTAATTTATTGTTAAAGAATTTTTATTAATTGATTAATTGATAATTATACTATTTGTGTTAATTTTTTATTGGAGCGGGTTGTGGGTTTATAGGGGAATAGGGTGGGAAGTAAATTAATTCATAATTTTTATTTTTTGGTATTGATAATTAATTTATTGTTTAATAATTATTAATTGGTAATTAATTTTTATTAATTGATTCATTGATAACTATATTGTGTTAATTTAGTTTAGGAGCGGGTTGTGTGTTTATAGGGGAACAGGATGGGAAGTAATTTATTATAATTAATTAATTATTAGTTAATATTTATTGGTATTGATAATTAATTTATTGGTACTTAATTGTTTTAATTCGTTAATTGATCATTATATTAATTGTGTTAATTTTTATGCAGAGCGGGTTGTGGGTTTATTGAGGAATAGGGTGGGAAATACTTTAATGTTATTAAAGTAATTATTAATTTGATTTTATTGGTATTTCTAATTAATTTATTGTTAATTTATTATTAATTCATTATTTAATTTTTAAAAAGTATTTAATTGATAAGTATGTTATTTTAACCCCTACGCTTTCCAACACTTTCCCTACTGTTGCACTCTCTGGAGTGAGAATAGTAATTTTTACCTCTACGCTATCCAACACTTTCCCCACTGTTGCACTCACTGGTGTGGGAAGAGTAATTTTTACCCCTACGCTATCCAACACTTTCCCTACTGTTGCACTCTCTGGAGTTGAAATAGTTATTTTTACCCCTTCGGTATCCAACACTTTCCTTGCTGTTAAACTCTCTGGAGTTGGAATAGTAATTTAATTCCCTTCGCTATCCAATATTTTTCTGTATTGTTTTAGTTCATATTGTGTATAATTTATTTTAAAAAGATTAAAAATATTGTAGTTTTTTATTTTGTTATACATATTTTTTGTATTTTTATTTATATTATTTTTGTATGTGTATAGATGTATTTATAATTTATAAAATGTTTTTAACAATTTATAAGTTATTAAAATAATTATTTACAAATATTATTAAGTAAGTATATATATATATTTTATATGTATATGTTTAATTTATTTTAACATTATGGTGCCGATTCCGATCCAGGTCGGAAAGCACTCCGACCGAGCCGGATCCAGAGTGTTTTCCGACCGAGCCGGAGTCCTGCAGTCCGACCGAGCGAGTACGATGCGGCCGTATGCTGCTGGACTCGGTTCGGTCGGACTCCCATAGAACTTCTATGGGAGCCGGTCATACGACACGTACATGGGCTCCCATTGACTGAATGGGTATGTCTCGCCCAAGGGTGCCCCCAACAGTGGGCACGCGTTGGTGCCATCCGCACCATACATGCCTGTGTTGGGGGGACCCTTGGGTCTCTCCCTGTGTCCAAGTCGTAGGGCTGCGGGTGACGGGGTCCGACGTGGACCCCCTAAGGCAACCACCCGGACGTTTTGTGAGCCGGACAATCCGGCTCGCACAGGCTGTCCGACGCGTGCATCGTACTGGCTCGGTCGTAAATCGCATCCATTGCACACCACGGTTAGTTTCCAACCGAGACGTACGGAGCGGTTCGGACCCGAAAACGACTCGGTCGGTGAATTTCACGTAGCTCGCATCGTACTTGCTCGCTCATACAGCTGTATGAGTGGGGCGGAAAACACGCGTACGGCTCGTAGTTTTTCCGGCCGGATCGTGTTTGGTGCCCTTCCGACACGGATCGGAATCGGCTCCTATATGTATTAGCTATGATTTTTAAACTTTTTAAATATGTTTAACTATGTTTCTTTTAGTTATTTGTATTATTTACTTTATTTTAAATTATTTTTTTAACATTTAAAAAAAAACGATATTTTTAACAACGATATTTTAGACATCTCTATTTTTTTCTCGATATTTTTGTACTTACCGTGATGTAGATATATCAATATTCTTGACTTCGATATTTTTGTCATGATATTTTTGTACCTCGATATTTTGTCAGTGATTCACTCCATCTCATGATCCTCAGATCTTTCCTCTTTAAATAACTCTTATTACCTCTGTTACCACACTTCCCGGATATACACTCACAAATATTTAGCAAAAGAAACAAGACAGTTTCACAAACCATTATAATTACTACAGGTGTTAAAATCAGCCATAATGTACTTCTACCCAAATCATCCAACCAATTACCAACAGTGCTAAAACCCTTTCTTAGCTCACTAAGGGGCCCATTATGATGGCGGTCTGATTTTTTCCGCCTGCCACTGTAGCAGAGATTGGGTCCGTCCGCCATGCGTGCGGTATCATGATGGGCCCACCACCGCAGCAGTTGGATTCCGCAGCTTTAACAATGTGGCGGGCAGTGCTGACAGCAGCACCGCTGCATCGCAAAAACAAGCATGTTGTGCATTTCACTGCACTGTGCCTGCCACTTGGTGCAGTGAAACGTAGGGGGTACCATGGGTACCCCCCAGTGCAGCCACACTCCCCCAACACGAGGGGGGCCGGCAACGGGCCCCCAAACACAGTCCCCACCAGCATTTCCATAGCGGAGAGACCGCAGCGGAAAAGCTGGCTTCCGAATGCATCCTAATCTGCATGGCGGGAAAAGCTAGGCACCGCCACCATTTTGGCAGTCCAGCTCCGCCCGCCAGACCAGCAGGCGGATTGCTACCGGCGGAAAAGCGGCGGACGGATTTCACACCGCCGCGGTCACCACCGCCATCATAATCTGACCAGCGTTTTTCAAGGTTACGATCGCGGTGCGAAGGTCACCGCCGGCCCGTAAGTGCCGATCCGCCCGCCATCTTAATGGGCCCCTAAGTCAGAAACTTATAGCTTCCCACAAGCCATGCTCTTCGAAAGATTGAAGTGCACGTGAGCTGTTAGTTATATAAGTACTATAGGAATGGATAACCCTAGTATTATCTGGAACATATCTAAAACATCTTTTTGACTTTATCACTGTTAGAAACTGGGTTGTTGGTTGACTGGGTAGGTAAAATGGACCGCCAACCTCGAGAATTGAAACTAACACCGGGGTAAAGCAGGGCTGTGTTCTGGCTCAACTATTATTCACCCTGTACACGGCAGACCTAGGGCAAGCTCTGAAAGACGCCAGCCTAGCACCTCCGAGATTGGGCAAGATGACCCTCACAAGCCTTCAGTATGCGGACGATACAGTGATCATGGATCACACCAGGGATGGGCTCCAAAGTGCTCTAAAGACTCGAGCAGTGTATAACAGGGAAAACAGCCTGCAAATTAATGAGAACAAAACAAAGATAATAATCTTTGGCAAATATCCTTACAAAAAGCAAGCAGTCTGGTCTCTGGGCGACCACCGAATTAGAACAGCTACATCCTACAACTATTTGGGGGTATGGTTATCACAGAGGGCAACAGCCACAAAACACATAAAGGAGCTAACACCGAAAATCAACAGAATAATTCTCTCACTCAGACGTTTGAGTCATTGCATAGCAAGTCCATCCGCAGAGCCCATGTTGATAGTACTCATGGCAAAATTAATTCCAGCAATCACTTATGGCCACTTAGCCTTCCCAGGCGCATTAGAGAAATCCATAACCGCAGCCCAGATAACAGCTTATAAGATCGTGCTACAGGTGCCCAGACAAGCAAGGAACACTAGGCTAAGGTTGGAAATAGGACCAAGCAGACCGGATTTGGTACTACAGGGGGACCTAATAAAATACTATATCAGAGTGCTTAAAGCCCCCGAAACTACTCTCAAACACTTTCTGAAAACGATTTTCAGGGCAGCGGGATCTCCATGGTACTCTAAGCTGGACCAAGCAATACATTCACTGAAAATAGAGGCAGAGAGCATGCCCCTACATGAAATCCCATACACTGCCTGGGCTAATGCTGTGACGCACCAAGTCCAGACCATTTCGTTTGCACTGGATCGCTACTCACTTGGGTACAATTCCCGTACACTGGAACTTGACAATTCGTATATCCCTGGGAAAGCTCAACCTTACATGCAAGTCCCACTCTCAGCTAGAAGGAAAATCCTGTTTCTGCACCTCATTACCCTCAAGATCTTGGAATTCAACCCAACATGGGCGCGAAAAGACAACACTGTCTCCTGCCGGCTATGCAATTACCATAGGGAATCCTGGTTACATCTTTTATGCTGCTGCCCTATACTGGCCAGTGATCACTATCGTTTGCTCCATCCCGTCCCAAGGGATAAGGGCTTTAGAACCTGCAGGGATGCTTCAGACTGGTGCTTCTCAGAAACTACTACTGGCTTCCTTGCCAGAGCAGGCAAGTTTATTCATCAAATTAGAATCGCACTTGACTTCCAACAACAGGCAGCAGTTTCCAGGCTCGCAATTATTTAGTAATTAAACCAGCCGGGGCCCTAGCTTTGACGGACGTCATTCAATCCAGGTGCTTTCTCACATGGACAATTGGATTACAAAGATAGAGTGGGGCTCAGTAGGGAGCACAACAAGAACTCCAATCAAAGATAATCTATATAACGTAGGCAATGACCCTGATGGATTTTTATAAAACTATTGAACCTAAAAGGACTAAGCAAAAATTGGCGCAAATGACCATTACAAAGGAGTTGATCTCACATTTTAATTACATTTTAATTTGCAGTCTTAAAAGGGCACTAAGGTGCCGAATCCGATTCCGGCTGCAAAACGGCCTGACCGACACGGACCCGGAACAGAGACCGACCGACACAGACCTGCGCCGTACGACCCGTGCAGTACGATGCAACGCGTTTGAATTACAACCGACATGTACGGAATACAAGCTGTACGACCAAGCCGTAGGGAAAACCTTGATTCGCCCGGAAAACGGAAGCGATTTGCACCGTACCAGGAATGAACCCAACCGACACGGACCCGCGATGTCCGATCCGCGCAGTACAATGCAATGCGTGTAAACCCAGACCGACTCGCACGGAGCCCAAGCCGCATGACTGCACGCACAGAAAACAGGGACCTGAAGCAATAGAGATCTCCGCGACCGACGCGGATGAAACACAGAAGAAAGTCAGCGTGAACGACCCGGAGAAGCCTGTACGAGCCAACATCAGCGTCTGTTTCGGTCAGAAGAACGTCTCCTTCATGCCTAGAAAACCCAAAGGAAAAAATACAAAAAAAGGACCAAACAAGCAATGACAAAGTCAATAAATATCACCAAAAAAAAAACTTGGAACAAAGACACACCCACAACTGCACCTATAGAAAGGACATCATTCACTACCATGATCCTTTGCAAATAGAAGACAACAGCCAGCAGAAAACACCATCACACAGTAACCACAGACACACTCACAACTCACCCATCACACAACTTTCACACCATTAGCACCTCACCAAAAGCACCCACACATACAGCTAGCAAAACCGACACTCACCCACCCTCACTTGCACCCTCACACACACATCACTCACCACCACCACCCATCACCATGCCCCCAAAGAAGAATCCAAAGTTCACAGATAGTGAGTTAGAAGTGCTGGTAGACGAGATCATCAGAGTAGAGCCACATTTGTTTGGTACATTGGTCCAAAGGACCCCCATGTCACAGAAAACAAACATGTGGGCGAGGATTGTGGACAAGGTGAACGCACAAGCACCAACGTTGCGCACAAAGGACGATATCCAGAACAGGTGGTATGACGTGCGCAGGAGGGTCAAGAAACTCATCGAGAAAGATCACGCCTTGAGTCAGCGCACTGGCGGTGGCCCTCCTGCCAAACCAGTATACTTCAGGTCCTGGGAGGAGAAGGTGCGGGACATCCTACCACCAGAGAGCGTCCATGGTCTAGCAGACATACCAGAGCCTGATGAGTACACAACCAACATACTCAATATTATGAGGCAAGGGGACAGTGAAACCATGCACCGTTAGCAAAGCCACAGTAACCAATAGATAATCATCCCAAGATGTGTATGCTAGTCAGACAAACACAATACCTGCCATCTCATAGTGACGTGTAACTGTGTCATGACATGTACAAACCTACCAACAAGTAGAGCAAGGCAGTGGCACAACGCCAAATAAACACTGTCAGACAGTTTGCCACCACAAACCCACTACCTCACAGTGAAGCTGACTGACAGGAATGAATAGTGGGTATGCAGGTGAAGTGAGTGTATCCAAAAGCATGATGGGGTTTGTAGTCACAGATAATGCTCCCCCTCTAAATTGGCCCATTAAGACGTCTCTGAACCATGCCCACATCACAGGGAGTGGAAAATGACTGACAAGATGGCTGACACTGGGTCCTGCTGTGGGGAGCACAAGGCCCTGGGAGGGCTTGTGCGCAAATCAGAAGCAGGACACCACTGCCTGACATCCTGAAAGACAACTTGCACGCCCTCCAATGGAAGCACGTTTCATGGTGGGATGTCTGGCCGGGTGGGAAGGAGGACTGACAGCTCTGACCATACTTACCAGCATGTGGAGACACACACACCCCTCAACAGAAACTCCACACAAATCATCGGGTAGAATGCATTGACTCACACTGTAGTGAAATATCACCCAAAGATACACCGCACTGGGTGCTGCTGTGTGAAGCACATTGGCTCTCTTTGGACTTGTAGCCAAACAAACACTAGGAATTCACAGTCAGCCATCTTGCCATTGCTGTCACACTCCCTCACAGGGAAGCAGAGCCAAAAGGAAGGAAGTATGAGCATGCTGGGAAGGGGGGTGTAGCCAAAAGCATGATGGGAGTTGCAGTCGCAGGCATTCCCCACTCACCCACATGACCCAGGAAGCTCACACTGAACCATGTTCGCCTCACAGGAAGTGGGAATGGACTGACAAGATGGCTTACACTGGGCTCTGTTGTGGGGAGCACAAGGCCATGCGGGGAACTGGGCACCAACAAACACCAGGACTGCACAGTCAGCCATCTTGCCATTGCTTTCACACCCCCTCACAGGGAAGCAGAGTCAAAAGGAAGGAAGTGTGGGCATGCTGGGAAGAGGGTGTAGCCAAAAGCATGATGGGAGTTGCAGTCACAGACATTCCCCACCCACCCA
Source organism: Triturus cristatus (assembly GCF_964204655.1). NCBI lineage: Eukaryota > Metazoa > Chordata > Amphibia > Caudata > Salamandridae > Triturus > Triturus cristatus. The sequence goes on from NC_140592.1 coordinate 215,486,394, forward strand.
CATGGCCCAGCAAGCTCACACTGAACCATGTTCGCCTCACAGAGAGTGGGAATGGACTGACAAGATGTCTGACACCGGGCTCTGTTGTGGGGAGCACAAGGCCATGCGGGGAACTGGGCACCAATAAACACCAGGACTGCACAGACTGACATCCTGAAAGTTAACCTGCACCCACTGCAATGGTGGCACGCTTCATGATGGGATAACTGGCCCGGGGGAGAAGGAGGTCCTGACTTGAAAACAAATAACACCGATTCTGGCCATACACACACCTTCTATGCTAAAACACATTCCACATGTGGTACCAGTCACTCACAAAGATGATGCCCGGGCAAGATGTCTGACACATGAGAAATTATGTGGCTGAAAATCACACATATGCACTGGCCAAACCAAACACGGTCGCACACACAGCCATTGCAACCATATGTTCAAACTCACAGTCTGGGGATGCAGTGTCCAGGGGTGCCCCCTGGCCTGGCTGTGGAGGTGTGTCTTGCAGATGACAAGTGTGGAGAGCCATATATAGTACATTGCACAAAACACACAGGAACTCACATATACATCATTGACAGGGGACATCTGACAGTGAATGGAATGGACACACCAATATAGCCGACACCATAGCATGGTCTCATTCACACTCTGTGCTGTTGTGAGCTGCATTCCACTCCTACATCGTGCTGAAACATATGCATCCTTCACACAACACACCACTCACTGACATGGACACTGTAAACACAAGGTCTAACCTGGACTGCATTGGAGGAGACATGCTACTCACAGCAGCCAAACCGTAACACACACACCACCGGCTCTCACTGTCATGAGCATTGAAAAGCCAGAGTGCTACTTTGCCCAATCCATGTCACCATGGAGAACATTGACAAGTCAAATCACATATGCGCGTACAAAACTCAGCACCAGACTCATTAACAATGGTGACATCGGGAGGAGGAGCCTAGCGCGCAACCAAGATGGCCGCGTAGGTGCGAGGCTCCCGAGGACCTCCGCAACCTCCTACGATTATCCTGAAATTATCCTGCCCTGGATGAGGGGACTATGTTGGTGAACCTGAGCTGAGGTGGCACCCGTTTCCCGCTTCCGAATCGGACCTCGGACACCGGAGTGAGCACCGATTGAGGTTTGCGGCCTTCCCCTCGCCGGACCCCGGATTTGCGCTGTGGGGTGATCCAGTGACAAAGTGAACAACAGCGGCAGGCAGGGCCTGGCGACTCGCGTACCCCGCACTTTCGCTTTCGCTTTCGCTTTCACACCCCCTTGTCGTCTCTGCGAGGTTGGGTCGCGGAGCCCTTGGTGTTGGTGTGGCCTTGCTGGGAGACCCTGCCTGCCTGCAGGCTGTGATCCACCCCGCTGCTTTGAGGGGGCCCCCCCCCGGAGCTCGTGGCCCTGCTTTCCTGCCCTACACAACGTGGCTGGTGCGACTGGGAGACTGGTGGCCATGGCCACGAAACAAGATGGAGACCGGGCAAAGACCAAATCGACCCGGCGTGGCGCCGTCCATCAGGCCAACAGTATGGACCGCTATACCCTCCAGAAGGGATCTCCCGATGGACCGCGCAAGTCCCCTGAGAGCCCTCCTGATGCCCCAGACCTGCCCGCAGATCTGACTCTGCGAGATGTCATGGGCGCCATTGCCAAGATGAAGGCCTCGGTGGGCCAGCGGTTTGATACACTGGCGCAGAAGATCGACTCGGTCCTCGTGGATGTTGGCCTGGTGAGGGCCGATCTTTCCAACACCAACGACCGAGTGGATTCTTTGGCCCACACCGCATCGGGCCTAACGACAGATGTGGCGGCCTTGCAAACAGAGGTGCGCCGGCTTAGTCAGGCGAGTGCGCTTCTGGATCGACGCCTGGAGGACTCCGAGAGTCGGGCACGGAGGAACAACATCCGCATTATCGGGGTGCCCGAGGGACGCGAGGAGGCGGCGGCGGATCTCTTTGTGGAGGACCTGATTGCTACCCATCTCCAGCCACGGGGGCTGAGCAAACTCTTCGCTGTGGAGAGGGCCCACAGGGTTCCCGGGGGAAGGCCGAAGGTCGGAGCCCCTCCGAGACCTCTCATCGCCCGGATTTTCAATTTTCGGGACAGAGACGCTATCCTGCAAACCTCCAGACTGCATGGACCGGTCAAGCTTGACAATATGGAGGTTAATTTTTATCCTGATTTCACCCCAGCGGTCCAGAAGCAGAGACTGAGCTTCCTAGGCGTCAAGCGCTGTCTTCGGGACCTAAACCTCAAATACGCCATGCTCTTCCCAGCCAAGCTGCGAGTGGAGGTGGATGGTCGCACACACTTCTTTGATCGTCCCGAAGCGGCCGGGGACTGGCTGGATACTCTGCCCGGGGATCGTGATCGGGGGGGCGGGGGGGGGGGGCGGCACGCTGAATCGGGACTGAGGGTCTAATATTGGGCCTCACTCTGGACGAAAATGATGCCACTTTCGATTCTGCGTCAGTTTTTGTAAGTTCCCCTCCTATGGAGGTTGTGTTGGGTCTATTGGGGGTTCTCCCTCCTCCTCTAGGGGGTCTGGTTAGTCTAACTATATATGGGGCGACAGGCACACTGCACGTTGGGGGGGCTGTTCGGGCTCATGCAGGGGTGCAGGGAGGGGGGAGTTCTGTTGGGGTGGGTGGGTAGGGATGGGGTGTTGTTCGTTTTTATCACAAGGCAAACGTATTTTTGTGTTAGTTCTAAAGTGCTCTCCGGGGGACGAATGATGGCTTCTGTATATGATGGGGGGTAGGGAATTAACTTTGTTGTCTTGGAATGTGAATGGACTGGGGGACAGGATCAAACGAGGTGTGGTCCTGCAGTTTTTGAAGCGAATCTCGCCCGATGTAGTCTTTCTGCAGGAGACACACCTCATTGGCAACTCCTTCTGCGCCATGAATCGGCGTGGCTATCGCCTAGTGGCTCACTCGGGCTTCACGTCTGGCTCAAGGGGTGTGGGCATCATGGTGAAGAACTCACTCCCGTTGGGGATTGATGAGGTGCTCCACGATGACAGGGGACGTTACACGGTCTTGGTGGGAAGACTGGAGGGCAAAGTGGTTGTCTTAGTGTCAGTATACATCCCACCGGGGCTGCAGTCGACCACCTTTGCGGACCTTGGGCGCCTTCTCCTTGGCCTTCCGGGGGGGCTTTTAGTTGTGGGGGGGGATTTTAATGCGGTGGTATCTGGGACTGTGGTTCGTCACCCCCCTAGGGACCTCCCCCGGGCACAGGCGTGGCTGCCCGGCCTCTTGGATACATTTGGATTAGTGGACTGCTGGCGTTTAAAACACCCCACGCAGCTGCAGTACACTTTCCACTCGGGAGCCCATGGTAGTCTCTCACGACTAGACTATGTCCTTGTCCCGGCGGCCTATGTTGGGAGGGTGGGAGAGGTGCGCCATTTGCCACGGGGTATTTCGGACCACTCCCCGCTCCTACTGCACTTTGATGTCTTTCCGAGGGGTGAGGGTAGGGTGGTCCCAATCAATCCTTGGTACCTGCGCGACCCCACCATTCGCGCTGAATTTATTAAATCCCTTCAGCGATATTTTGATGAGAATGTGGGGTCCGTGCCTTCGGCTGTACCGCTATGGGAGGCCTTCAAGACAGTACTCCGAGGGGAGGCCCTATCCCTTATTTCCCACGCCCGGAGGCGCGAGCGGGAGGAGGTGACCCGGATGGAGGCTGAAATAGCCGAGTTGGAGGGTAATTTAGAAGGTGGGGTGACGGATGCCGCATTACATGTCCTCCAACTCAAGCAAGCGGCCTATAGGGCCCTCGTCACGGAGGCGGCCAGGGGCCTCAGTAGAGAGCAACAGGGGCGACTGTATGATGTGGGTGATAAGGCTGGTAAACTTATAGCGTGGTTGGACAAAAAAGAGAGAGCGAATCGTGTGGTCCCGCTGATTGAGAAAACGGATGGTGTGTGTGTAACTGAGCCAGAAGAAATCGTCTCCTGTTTCGCGGATTATTTCCGTGGGGTGTATTCCCCGGTGTCTCCCTGCTCGGAAGAGGATTCCCGTGCCCTGCTCAGTGATATCGCGCTGCCGTCCCTTTCCGGGGATGACAGGGTGTCGTTGGACGCCGCTCCCACCTCCGACGAGATCGCCCTCGCCATACGCTCGGTCGCTTCCGGCAAGGCCATGGGTCCAAATGGTCTCCCTATCGAGTTGTACAAATTGCGACCGGATACGCTGGCACCCCACCTCCGGGCTATGTTCCTGGCGGCACACTCGGTGGGCTCCCTCCCGCTGGACCAGCGTCTGGCTACAATCGTGGTCATCCATAAGGAGGGGAGACCTCGGGACCGGGTTACATCCTATCGGCCCATTTCGCTACTGAATGCGGAGCCCAAGATTCTCGCCAAGGTACTGGCCAATCGGCTGGTCGGCGTGGTGGGCGATTTGGTTCATCAGGACCAGTCTGGCTTTATTCCCCATCGCAACACAGCCCTTAATCTGCGGCGTTTGCACGGTGTGCTCGCACGTGCCCCGTTCATACGGGAGCCGGCCATTTTGGCGTCTTTGGACGCCACCATAGCGTTTGACACGCTTGAATGGCCATATATCTGGGCGATGCTTGCGAAGTTTGGATTTGGCCCAGGGTTCATCAGTGGGGTCAAATTGCTGTATTCGGGCCCATTGGCGCAGGTGGTGGTGAACGGAAGAGTATCGGCTCCGTTCGAGCTGGGCCGGGGCACACGGCAGGGCTGCCCCTTATCGCCGCTCCTCTTTGCACTTGCCTTGGAGCCCCTGGCGGAGTGGCTGCGGTGGGAGCCTTCCATCCGTGGTCTCCGCTGGACCCCTGAGTATGAGGACCGCGTATCCCTATACGCTGATGACATCCTCTTGTACCTAGCTTCCCCACGTAAATCACTCATAGTACTGGTTGATGTTTTGCATTCATTCGGTCGTAACTCCGGTCTGGTCATCAACTGGGCTAAATCGTGTGTGTATGTTCTCTCCGGGGAGGCTCCTATCCTCCCGCGGGGCTGTCCGATCCAGGTCGCCCCGCAGGGATTTAGGTACCTGGGGGTCTTCATTACTCTGGACCCGGAGGCTCGGTATGATCGGAACTTGCTTCCCCCCCTCCAGCATTTGAAAGAGGATGTCGCGCGCTGGCGGCGTTTGCCGCTTTCGCCGCTCGGCCGGGCGGCATTGTTTAAAATGATGTCGCTGCCGCGTTTCCTGTACGCGTTGCAGAACACTATGGACCTCGTCCCAGCGCGCTACTTCCGCGAAGTGGAGAGTTTGCAGCGCCGCCTGTTCTGGGACGGGAGGCCACGTATTGCCCTGGCTAAGCTGACGCTCCCATGGTATGACGGGGGGATTGCCCTCCCGGATATTAAGCAGTACTATTGGGCCTCCCAGCTAGCTGCGATTAATCAGGGCCTATACGGGCCCGCCTTAAACCCGGCGTTCGCAATGGATAGGATGCTGCTTCCAGGTGGTGACCATAATCGAGCGCTCTACTCTAGCGCGCCCGACGCTCGCCTAACGGGCCCCACGCGAGTCATGGTGCGAGTGTGGCACGCGGCCAATGCAGCTATGGGGTGGAAGGACCGTTTGACCCGGGCGTCACCACTATACGCGTCTGAGCGGTTGGGCTCCTTGTGGACCTCGAAGGGCTTTGAGAAGTGGGACTTAATAGGCATTAGCAAAGTGGGGGATCTCTGGACAAGGGGAGGATTTAAAACGTTCGAGATGCTGCAGACGGAATTTCAGTTGCAGGGCAGCGAGTACTTTCGGTATCTGCAGGTCCGGCATGCGCTGGGCTCCGTCTTTCCGGACGTTGCCTCCATCCCGGAGTGCTCCCCCCTGGAGGATAGAGTGCTGGATGGACACGTCCCTGACAGCACGATCTCACTGATCTACAAAAAACTGATCAACGACCGCTCAGACTTGTTGACTGCCCTTCGTGGGGCTTGGGTAGCCGATGGGCTGGAGCTGGACGACGAGGACTGGATCTCCGCGGTGGCCTCCCCGAAAGAGGTGGCCATACCAGCCCGCCTTCGTTTCGTCCAGCTCGAGATACTCCACAGGGTCTACATGACGGGGCCAAAGCTCCTGCGTATGGGCTATGCTGAGGACGGTTTGTGTAAGCGTGGGTGTGGTGCGCTGGGGACTTTTCTGCATATCTTGTGGGAGTGCCCGGAGGTGGAGGGGTTCTGGCGTGGTGTGCATGAGGTGCTGCGAGTGGTCACGCATGTGGCGCTGTTGCCCGAAGCGAGGAGATGCCTGTTGAATGTGTGGGAGCCTACCGATTACTCGGTGCCGCAGACGTGGTGGGTGACTCTGGGGTATATGGTTGCCAAGCGTGATATTGCCCAACTGTGGGGATCCCAGAGGCCCCCCGACTGTCTCGGCCTGGAAGGAACATATGGATTGGTGCATGTTTCGGGAAAAGGTGGTGTATGTGGCGAGAGGTAAGCCTGTGACATGGGTGAAAGTATGGGGCCCCTGGAACGCCTACCGCGGGGGAATCTGTGCTCCACCGTTATTGCCTGATCCGTCGCCGTCCCCGTCCCCTTAGCCAACTCATCCTCCCGGTACCTGGGCATTAGGTGTACCCAGCCCTAGTTCTGATCTCTCCCCCCTCTTGAGATTCCTATGGATGGCTAGGATCCCCCCTCTAGGGGAGCACGTGTTGCTATTTCCGATTGAGGATTGCCTTGTGGGTTTGTTTGTATTTGTCGTTCTTTAAGTTTAAAATGGAACCGTATAGTGGGGTCTGGATAGTGTGGCTCGCAACGATGTTACCTCCTGTGCATGCTCAGCCGCAGCACCATGTGTTTTATAAATGTATATCGTATGCTCCATTCATTGCTAGCGACCGGCCGGAAGGTTGTAGGCCCATATTTGTATATTTTTGAGTCTTGTAATAAACGGTTTCCAAAAAACAAAAAACAAAAAAACAAAAAAACAATGGTGACATCATCACTTGTATGAAATGAGATGGGAACTAGGAACACAGGAAAAAGACACTTTCTCCCAAGAGATCACAGGCATATCGGACTGTGACCATGTCGGAACAATACACCAATGTGACACACAAAGACTAGCAAAATCTGCTACCACACATGCCCCAATCTTACAACATCTCCTCAGTGGAATTGCACGTATGTCCTTGTTACAGCTCAAATGTGTACAGGGATGACACACCTGTGTCAGCAACGTGATGGCCCTTGAGTAGTAATGGCCATGTACAGCCAAATCTATACATTAGCTGGGCATGCACACACTTCGACATGCACATTGAAATGTTTCATTTTGGCTGGGCAATGTGCCACAACAATATCAATCTCTGTCCATGACAACCTTGGACAAAGCAGTGTACAGGCACGCATCCTGATGTACAGTAGAAAATGTCATGTATGTGAACCATTGATGCCTGTAGAAACATAACTTACATTGTGTGTCTCTTCCAAACGCAGGTGGTGCTGGGGACACAGCACCAAATGAAGAGGAGTCCCTGTCCCAGACTCTGGTGGACCCTCAGCTCTATGGTGAGGATCCGTATCTGTCCTCTTCGGATGACGACGAACAACCTGACACTTCCGGTGTGAGTCATCCCGCAGCACCAGCAGTACCAACATCTGCACCCCCTGTACCCACGCCTCCAGCATCTGGCAACAGACAGGGCACCCCAGCCAACACGGATAGACCAAGGCCACAGAACACCGACAGCACAGGGACACAGGACCCCCAGGAAGCTACGGACAACACCACCTGCAACAACACCCAAGGGGGCCCAGTGTCACATCTGCGTGCCGCCGCAGGTCCTGCCCGTGTGGATAGGGGTGCTGGGAGGGGTGGTAGGCAGAGGGCGCGCCTTGCAGAGGGGTCTGGACTGCATGATGACCCCCAACTGGCATGCATCATAGATGCGTACCAGGATAGCACTGGAGGATTCGGCCAGGTAGTGGGGATCCTCAAGGACATTCAACAGGAGCAGGCTGCCCATCATGCCCGCATGGAGGCAAAGTGGGATGCACTTACTGCGGTGCATCGGGACATACTCCAATGCCTCCGCCAGATAAGCACCAACATGTCCACACCTCCCTGTGTGGCCACAACATCTGTTGCCACTCGATCTGCCAGTGTCACAGGGAGCAAGGATGACTCTGGCGGAGAGTCCTCTGCACCGCAGACGCCTGCACCTCAGGATCCCCCCCCCCAAGAAGAAGAGGGGTCGTCCGAAGAAGGACAAGCGAGACGCAGATGTCCATGCACATCTCCCAGGGCCTCTAAACCTGTTCTGGACAATGTTCTTTGTGTGCAAACCGTTCACCATGTCGTATCTAACACAACTCGCCTACATGACATGGAGGGTTCATGTTGGTCCAATGTAGCAGATGACTCTGAACATTTCAGCTACCAACACTTCCAACTCTACTGTGAACTTTGGATTCAAACCCCAATGTACAGCACCCACCATCCTGTGCAGTATCCTCACACATGTTTGTAATTAAACTCACCAGTACACTATACTTGCCTATGTTGTGATTCCAACTTGTCATGTGTCATGGAGATGTTGATCTGCTAAACAACACAGTGCATGCCAAATACTACAACAATGTGATCACCGTTATGTGAGTCATGGTGATGTGACACAAGTGAGGGAGACACACCACTATGGCACCACAACAGATACTCACCATGGCCATGTAACTCATCCCACACAAGGATGTTGATCTAAAATACATTGGAATGCCCAGACACCACACCTAGCCACAGTCAGTGGTAACAATCCCAAAGGTGAGGTAAGCAAATGTCAGTGAGATGTGGGAAGACAGACAACGCATCTAACAAAGCATAACACAGGTTCATTACACATCAGCAACATGTTTATTCCACAATAGTTGCAAGGTAATTGTACGTTACAGTGGACACACAGTCACAAAGTGTCGGAGAATTGAAGTCCGGGTCTGTGTGGCACATCACTTGATGGGGATTGAGAACTTCCACACTGGTGTTGGATTCTAGGTGTTGGAGGTCATTGTTGACCAAACAACAGGCAAAGTACCCTGGGAAGGACAGAAACAAGACACAGTCAAAAGAACAGCAGAATCGGAGAGAAATGCAATACATATGCAAAAAACATGTCAAAATAAACCTACACAGAAACAAGTTAGCAGTTCAACACTATTGTGGAGTACAGACCACCTGAAAGGACACATCACTGCACGCATCTAGTCAAGTGGCACACAGACACACTCAAACAGCAACAGAACAGCCCCAACGCATTTCATGCTAACTCAATACATTGACATAACAACCCTGTAAACTCACATTCAGGTGAAGAAGTTGTTGATGAGCTGTGTGCGGATGTCACCCTCATCATCATCATCATCACTGGCATCGTGGCCCAGGCCTGGATCTTCCACAGGTGGCGGAGGTAGGTCATCGTCATCCTGGATGAGAGGCAACTTCTTCCGTACTGCCATGTTGTGTAGCATGCAGCATACAAGGATAATTTTGCACACCTTTGCAGGGTCATATGGGAGGGCCCCTCTAGTCTTGTCCAGGCAGCGGAAGCGGCTTTTCAGGAGACCAAATGTCCACTCAATGACCCTCCTGCTCCGACCATGTGCCTCATTGTAGTGCATCTCGGCTGGTGTCACAGGGTTCCTGAGGGGTGTCAGCAACCACTGCATGTTGGGGTATCCGGAGTCACCTACATACAAACAATTGAAAAATTCACTGAGTTTTGAAAGAGGGTGGAATACAACATAGCCGAACACACACAATGGTAAACAGTCAGGACACACCGACAAACCAGGCATGCTGGTCTGGCATCTGTGACATCAGCGTTGCAATGCGACTACTCATGATGTAGGCATCGTGTGCAGAACCGGGGGAACGTGCACATACATGTGTGATACACATGTCTGCAAGACATACCACCAGAGAATTGATGGAGTGGAAATGTTTCCTGTTCCGGTATGCCTGCTCATGTGCTCGTGGTGGTACCAGGGCCACATGTGTACCATCAATAATCCGATGACGTTCGGCATCCTCCCCAGTGTATAAAAAGGATCCTTTATTTCAGTGAGTTGACCTGGGCTAGGAAACTTGATGTACAGGTCAAGGAAATGCAACATCCCCTCCAAGACATCGCGTAGCACACAACTGAACATAGTTTGCGACATACCACCAGCAGTAGCCACAGTGTACTGGAAGGTACCAGTAGAAAAGAAGTGCAGGGCTGCCATCACCTTCACCTCTGGGGTCAGTGCTGTAGGGTATGTCCGGCCAGGTAGCAGATGTGGCGCCAACTGCTCCGCCAACTCCTCAATCTGTGGCCTGGTGAAGCGGTACCATCGGATGCAGTTGCGTTCCTGCATGATTTCAAGGTCTGGGAACAGTCTATGGACAGCTGGTGCCCTGCAGTACAGAGATGAACAAAGGAAGATTGTCGATTAATCCACCCATGTGGCTATGACCAAGCAAAATATCAAGATACATCATGACAATACACAATGTACTGAGGTGTGTGCTGTTGGGTATGGACACATATGTCACTTACATGCACATCACCTCACATCTCAAGTCCACATGTCTACATAAGTTCCATGTAGTGCAATGGCCAATCATTGGGCTGTCTCACAGTACCTATGTACTGCTGTCACTTTACAAACACACACCACAGTGACAAGTGAGGCCTGATGTCTCCCAGGCATCACAGCTCTTTGACATGCAGGTACCCAGGGTCCCTGTATTGCCACATGGAGACTGGCATGACATGGCGTATCATGTACACGCCACAAAACAACCGTGAGTCCCACAGGTAGTGGCCACTGTTGTCTCTGCAGGCCCTAGATGGCCGTCTCGTAGACACACACACACCATTAATGTTGGTGCACAAACCACATGGATGTTGAGACTGTCCCCCATTGGGCACATTTGATCATCCACATCTGAGACACAACATGCACACAGACTGTGGGTGTACATCAGAATTGGGGCTATAGGTCTCACTGTGACGTACATACCATCACAACCAGGACTCAGGGTGTATGTGACATGTCCTAGACATATCCAACCTGACACTGTGTCCATGACTCATGACCATAACTGTACAGTTACACATCACAGTGGTAATGTGCACAACACACAAAGGATTCTGTTCCCATGAACACGTGCACAGCCTGGGAGTGGCTGCACAAATGTGCCACACAACCAACCAAATTTTTGCCCACCAAAACACACAGGTAATGCAGCCTAACATGCCATGGGACACAGTGTGGCACATGCTGTAGTGTGGTAGGTGTGCACCTGAGTCCCTGGCAAGTAATTGTGTGTGGAAGCCGTCAAAAAGTAACACCAATGTCAACTGACGCAGGTGACTATGCGTACGCATTGTACAGTCCAGCACCGAGCCGTGCGTATGCTTAGCCATTGACTGCAATGCGAACCGACACGGGTGACTATGCGTACGCATTGCACAGTTCAGCACCGAGCCGTGTGTACGCTTAGCCATTGACTGCAATGCGAACCGATGCGGGTGACTATGCGTACGCATTGCACAGTTCAGGACCGAGCCGTGCGTACGCTTAGCCATTGACTGCAATGCGAACCGACACGGGTGACTATGTGTACGCATTGCACAGTTCAGGACCGAGCCGTGCATACGCTTAGCCATTGACTGCAATGAGAACCGACGCGGGTGACTATCATGCATACGCGTCGGGCAGGCATGGACTCAGACCTGCGTACGCCTTGGCCATTGAATCGTATGGAGACGGGTGCGTGTGTATTTTCAAACTACGCGTTGTACAGTCAGTTGACCGAGCCGTGCGCACCCATTGGCTCTGGACTGTCATGGAGACGGATGTGGATTCAAAACTTGTACAAGTCGTGCGCTGGAAATTCAGTTGGATGCCTACAACAGTGTTGCAATTACTAGGGTTTTATGAAGGTGAAGATTTGAACGATGCGGAAGACGTGTTCGAGTCGTACATTTGCATGGATTTGCCAGATTCATAGAATGCAACCGTGTTGGACCTATCACTTGGGACACATGGCACAGATTCTGCCTCTGCAGCACAGATATAAGGCTGGATGGCCCCCAGGGAGCTCACTTGCCTGCACTACATGCTACTGGACCACAGCTCTGCTACCACTGCTGCTGTCTCTGCATCCTCTGGCGACTGCTATGGCACGTACTCTGGAGAGGGCCCCAGCCTTCACTGAGGAGGAGAACCAGGCCCTGCTGGATGGGCTCCTTCCACAGTACAGCAAGCTGTATGGGAAACCAGGGGAGCAGATTAGTGTGCAGTCCCCTGCCTTCCTAATTGTGCGTGTTGTCTGACTAGCAGTACTAGCAGTGTGTACACCAGTGGCAAGCTTACTCACTGAGTACTTTCATCCCCCAAAGTGTGTAGGTACATGTAATGAACAGGTGTTCTGCAGCTAAAGTGCATTTGTGCAAGCTTAAACTTCCCAGGCATTGTTAACATGTCAGACATGCAGGGCATTTGTCCATTTCCATGGGTGCACTACCTGTGTTACTCATTTTTATTTGTGATGACGACATGTATATCCAACAGTGTGCAGCACAAATATGGGCCATGTGTGTTAATGGACTTTTAACTTTGTCATCCTCACAGGTTGATGCCCACCAGAAGCAGGAGATATGGCTGACCATCGCCCGGGCAGTTCGATCGGTGGGGGTCAACAAGCGCAGGATCCGCAACTGCCAGAAGAGGTGTCAGGACCTTCGGGGCTGGACCCGGAGGATCGCAAGGGTCCAGCTGAAGCTGTTGCCTCCTCGCAGGAGGGGCGGACACCGGACCCTGACCCCCCACATGCTCAGGATCCTGGCGGTGGTCTTCCCAGACCTGGATGGGCAACTGAAGGCCAGACAGCAGCAAGGAGAGGGTAAGTCCATGCCTAATCTGAGTACTTTGTCCGACATGCTATTTGCAGTCTTTTGGCCTGGTCACACTTCCACATTACGTAGGTCTTGTAGTCCAGTACTCATGTCCCTCAATTGTGTGATGCACCCTCCTCATCTGATCCACAGGTGTGGACCCTACAGTCTGTGGCTTGTGTCACTAGGGCACTGTGTCCCTGCAGTCAGCTATGCTTCAGGTTCCGGACAGCATCTGTTTCCTTTGACTCTGTTGTGGGTTTCATGGGTGGGTCAATTGTTTACACAATGCCTGAGACCTGACATGTGATCTGTGTGTGCCCTTGATATGTGTTACAATTGCTGGCCTGACTCGCCACATGTGCCTGGGGTATTTCAAACACACCCATGCAGCAGGGGACTCTAATTTGTGTGTCTCAGGAGTATGTATATCAAGTGTGTCACACTTGCTTAGCCACCGGACTACTGTCCAGGGCTAAACACGGTTTCACGTAGACCTGGGAAGTCATGCCTACTCAGGGGCATTTAGAAACACTCTGTAATCCTACTCCTGTGTATCAATTTACAGGTTATGCTTAGTGACATGTGCCTTCAGGTGTCTGTCTCTGTGTCATTGCGGTGTGGCTTCCTTTTCCAGACAATTGGGGTGTTCATGAGTTTGAGGGTCAGCAGGACATCTGAGATGAGACTATGAGAGACAAGACCTGTGTGACATATAGGTGTGTGATCACTTGACAGTGCACAATGGTGTATGCAACTGTGAACTTCAGGCAGCTGTGTTTCATGCACAGCAGACTGTGATGTGCTCATGTACAGGGAGTTGTGTTCGCAGAGACTCATATGTCTGTTTTGTTATGATATGGGTCTTCTGGGTCCGGGATATGTTGTTTGCAGGGGATAGACAAGTGCACTTGTCAGCTGCAGAGTTTGCTTTACCCATGAGCTATGATTGTGACACAGTACATACTGTTGTTGTCTGGATGCCCTGACCCTGTGACAGGAGACAGTGTTGACTGTCTTTCCAGGCATGCCAGTGCCATGGCATTTAACTTGCTATGAGTGATCCTGCATTGTGGTCAAATGTGCTCCATGCACCCCATTGTGACATTGACTATCAGGACATGAGAACATCATAGTGTGTGTTGCTGGCATGCATCATAAGCATGTGAAATGAGACTCTGGTCATCCCTTCATCCTGACACCTGTCCTGAGTCAGTGGCAAGAGATGTGATGTGTGTATAGTGACATACTCCTACATGTTCACTTGCATGTCCAACAAATGTGTAGGTGGTGCATGTCGGCACATTGGGGTATTAGCATCCAACATGCAACAGACATATGGGTGCAAGTCCAGGAGGGATATGAGTGCCATGGTTGATGGTGAGACTGACAATTGGCTTATTCTAAACAGTGTGAGCACTTTGAGCAGTGTTCAGCTGATGATGCCAGGGCTTGCCCTGTGATGTGCTGTACTCACTGTGGTGTGTGCAGTCAGTTCAGGTGACTGATGTTCTTTTTTCCTAATTCTATCCAGATACATCCACGGCCACAGGAGGGGACAGCTCCACGGACCAGGAGGAGCCACAGAGTCTGACTGGGACAGAAGGTGAGGAGTTGGAGGGACCCAGTGGCACGGAGGGTGATGGGAGCTACACCGAGGAGTCCTCAGCACCATCCACCCCAGCTGAGGGCCACAGCAGCTCAGAGGATGACTCCCTTGTGGAGGCAGGTGTCAGCAGCCACCAAACCCCAGCTAGTGAGGCTGTCCCCGCCACCGCCCCCACCACCACCATCACCACCCTCCCATCGGCTCCCATCCCAGAGGTCCGTGGAGGCTCCTGTGTTCGGGAGCATGTCTCCTTTGTGCCAAGCACCGCACCCCCTGCCCCTGTGTCCCCTGCTGCCCTGAGTGAGGAGTCTGTGGACTTGCTTCGACAGATCCATGTAAGGCAGACATCAATGCTGAGTGTTCTCCATGCACACACCAGTCTGTTGACACAACTGGTGTCGTTCATGGAGGGCATTTTATCGGGCATGTCTGCCCTACAGAGGACCAGTCAGTCCTTGGCCTCCTCCCTGATGGCAGCAGTGTCCCTCCTCCAACAGTCCCGCACCCCTCCTACCCGTGCACCACCCACGATTCCTAGCACCCTACCTGTCCCAAGCACACACACACCAGCATATTCACACAAACCCACAGACATGGGCAGCACACAAACACCCAAACCAAGGGCTAGACATCCACACAAGCAACCTCAGGGGACTGATACCTCACTCACAGTGGATGGTTTGCAGACACACACACTGTCATCCACAACCACTCCACAGTCCTCCGATACCTCTCCCTCCCAGCCCCCTTCCCTTGCCACACCTGCAACCCCATCTTCCCAGAAGCTCTTCCTCTGTGACCTTGGCCTCTTTCCCCCCGACCAGCAGATCCAGCTTACAAGGGGAAGAGGAAGTCCCCACACACAGAGGGGAGTGCACCTCACACCCGGACACCCTCCACCAGGCGCAGTCAGACTGAGGCCCCCACCCGCAAGTCCCCTCGGAGCCGGAAGAGCAAGACCCCACCCCCGCAGCTCCACGACAAAGTCTTCGTCCTCCATCCCCCAGGCCACCACTCCACAGGTTCCCCCGCCACACCCTGCCCCAGGTTCCCCCACCCACAGATACACCATCCCCAAAATGCTGAGGCCCTCCCCCCTACCACTTGCTCTTCCACCCCCACCACCCCCGGTCAGATAGTTTGTGCCACTGATGTGGGGACCGTGTCCCCCTCCCAACCTCACCTGAACCCCATTCCGCTCCCATTGAGTCAGGCACTGCAGTGGAGTCCACGACCACCCCGTCTGACTTGGGCACTGCAGTGGGGACCCAGTCCACTCCATCTGACCTGCCCACTGCAGTTGTGCCGGCACCCACCCCATCTGACTTGTGCCCCCCAGTTGTGACTGCACCCACTACTTCAGTCAGCTCCGCTGCAGTTGCCAGTGACTCTCCTGCATCCACCACCCCTTCACTGCCTCCTTCTGCTGAGCCCTGATCCTGTCCCTGCGGTGCCTGGCCTGCCCCCATGTATGCCCCTCCGAGGGGATGTCCCCTGTCCTTACCAGTGCAGGCAAGCAACGTGTGACAATTGTCACTCAAATCACATTGTTGACATTTGGATATGGACTGGCCATTGGCCTTTGTTTGGAAAGGATTTTGCATTTAAAAATTGTTTAATAAAGCTTTTTTCTTTCTCCTTGCGAATTTGATTTAGCTGTACATTATGTTGATGATGTTTAGCATGACCTTGCAGTTGTAATGCTGGATCTCCAATGTTGAATACTGAGGTGTTGATGTGAGGTACTCCATGTGGTCTATGAGATATGTATCCTATTCTGGTCGGCATCCATGTCATCCTTTGCAGCTAACTGGGTGTGTCATGATTAACAATTTGTGAACATCTCTGTAAACATTTTATTTGCATGGTCACATCTGTGGCATGCACACGTGCACATACGATGTGCTTCCCATTGTCCAATTTGTCTATTTCCCTGACTGTGGGCGCATCTCCACTGGACATGTAGGTGTGGGCATCATTGATGTAGGAGCAACTGGGTCCTCTGTGCAACTTGCTGGACATATGTATTGAGTATGTGCAGATGACTTAAGGGACACTCCCGTACCCAGGCTGTTGTGACCAGAGCCTTCATGGTGTGGTAACTGATAGCTGACTGGCCAAGCGTTCTGCTGACATGACTGAGACCTGCTGGGACTATGTTTGGCACAGCTGAGCTTCCACAGGAGTTGAGTCCCCTCAAGTGTGTTGTTCTGTGACATTGCCTGGGCCCATGGTGTGTGGTGTGTGTGTGTCAACATCCCTTTTCATACAAAGGCAGTGTTCCCTTGATATGTTCCTGTTGTGGATGCTTGCTGAGTTGTACTGTGTTCATCCCACATCTTTGCCATGGGCTACTAGATGTGTGGGTGCATGACACACTACTGTTAATTGGTGTTTCATCATTGGGATTTGTCAGTTCTGAGTCGTGATGATGTTGTCAGACACAGATGGGACACAGTCGGGGCTCCCCAAGGCACTTGTTTATTCGCAATATCATGTAGTTGTCCCTAGGTGGTACCTTTCAGTGATTGAGACATGCATATGTGTGTGTTACTGCTCCCACTTGTCGGGTTCAGGGCTGCAATGTTGGCAGGTGTCAGCATGTGTGCCTTGTGGTTCTCCTTGGCTTCTGCATCGTCCTGGGATTGTGGCAGGTATTCTGAAGGTTACGTGAGCTTTGACGTCATGGCCATGTACCGCATACTGTGAAGTATGTCTGTCATTCACCAGGGTTGGAGACTATCCTTGTGTGATGAGTCTGTACACCTTAGTTCCGCCCAACATTACTGTGTTTGTCATGGGTGCATGTGCAATGTCACCTGTCCATGTGGGCTTCACAGATGCACATTGGTGCAGTTCAGGGTGTGTGGTGTTGAAGGTGGACTGATGTAAATGTTGACATGGATGGGCCCCTAGCTCCCGTTTGTCCATGGATGACGGGCCATGCTGAGTGATTTGTGTTTGTGTAGGTGTGATGTACGTTTGTGGCACAGGACACATGTCTGGGTTTCACAGTTTGTACGACATCTACCTTTTTCATCACAGTGGACGTGTCATGCATGCTTGTGTCACCCCAATGTATGGTCAATGAGGGTAGTGCTGTTGTGTGTCAGTCTCTTGCTGTGTTAGTTGCTGTTCATTCCAGCTTGTGTCACATGTGTCTGTTGTGCTCCCTCTCATCTCACAATGCCTGATTGCCCACTAAGTGGGTCCCAATGATGGGTTACTTTTGTATGGCACTGTGTCCACATCTGTCTCACTGTGGTTCAGCCCCTCTCATGTGTTGTGTAGTTGCCTGGTGATACTGAGACACACACACACGTTGTGTCAGATGTGCTGTGTGAGGTTGCCTGTTTGTGTTTGTGCATCTGCACCAGTGCATTGGTACTGCTGTTGTGGGCCATTGTCTGGATGTTGTTTTTGTGATTTTCCCTGCTGTCCCTGTGAGTCATATCACATCATTCTGCACATTCATCCTGGTTGTTAGGTCCCATTGCTGCCATGGAATGGGAGTTTGTGACCTGACACCTACAGTCTACACAGGATGTTTTGATTTGTGTGTCTATTTTCGAGATGTGTGTATGCTTTGTGATGGTCACTTCTGCTTTTGTGTCATTGTACACAGTATGCAATGTCAGCCCCCATGGGTGGTGCTTGTCTGCACATGGCCGAGAGTATGTTAGGGTTTCACAGCACTGTTAGCCTCACTACATCTCTGTGGGTATGGGACACAACCACTACTTTGCCACAAAAGTGTTTCATGTGTTGGGAGCAGGAATCATACATGCTGTTTGGCATTTGCAGCTTTGACCATGATGACACTTACCTTTTGGCCACTGTGATGAGGGGGCTTTTAGACCCCATTACCACAATACTCAACATTTGCTGCAGTTTGGAACCCCACACTTAACTTTTGTTCTACACAGAGAGGGGGTGTTAGTGCACATTGACACAGTGCTATAGTGATGCGTGCCTTGTGTAGGCCACACTCTTTGGTCACACATGTGATGGTAGTTACATTGTATGTTTGAAGTCATAATCACTGTTGTGGGCATTTGTCACAGACTATACACTGAAGTCATGATGTTAGGGCGGATGTATTTTGCTGACATACCTAATGTTGTGTATGATGGATGTGTGGCGCATCACCCATCCTACGAGTGGGGGTGGCAGTAGTGCTGGGCAACAGGTCCCCTATAAGTGGGGGTGGCGGTAGTGATGGGCAACAGGTCCCCTATGGGTGGGGGTGGCGGGAGTGCTGGGCAACATAGTCCCTATGGGTGGGGGTGGAAGTAGTGCTGGGCAACAGGTCCTCTATGGGTGGGGGTGGCAGGAGTGATGGGCAACAGGTCCCCTATGGGTGGGGGTGGCAGGAATGATGGGCAAGATAGTCCCTATGGGTGGGGGTGGCAGGAGTGATGGGCAACAGGTCCCCTATGGGTGGGGGTGGCAGGAGTGATGGGCAACAGGTCCCCTATGGGTGGGGGTGGCAGGAGTGATGGGCAACATAAGCCCTATGGGTGGGGGTGGCAGGAGTGCTGGGCAACGGGTCCCCTATGGGTGGGGGTGGCAGGAGTGATGGGAAACAGGTCCCCTATGGGTGGGGGTGGCAGTAGAGATGGCCAACAGGTCCCCTATGGGTGGGGGTGGCAGGAGTGCTGGGCAACATAGTCCCTATGGGTGGGGGTGGCAGGAGTGATGGGAAACAGGTCCCCTATGGGTGGGAGTGGCAGTAGTGATGGGCAACATAAGCCCTATGAGTGGGGGTGGCAGTGGTGATGGGCAACAGGTCCCTATGGGTGGGGGTGGCAGGAGTGCTGGGCAACAGGTCCCCTATGCGTGGGGGTGGCAGGAGTGCTGGGCAACGGGTCCCCAATGGGTGTGGGTGGCAGGAGAGATGGGCAACAGGTCCCCTATGGGTAGCGGTGGCAGGAGTAATGGGCAACATAAGTTCTATGGGTGGGGGTGGCAGGAGTGCTGGGCAACATAAGACCTATGAGTGGGGGTGGCAGGAGTGATGGGCAACATAGTCCCTATGGGTGGGGGTGGCAGTAGTGCTGGGAAACAGGTCCCCTATGGGTGGGGGTGGCAGGAGTGATGGGAAACAGGTCCCCTATGGATGGGGGTGGCAGTAGTGATGGGCAACATTAGCCCTATGAGTGGGGGTGGCAGTAGTGATGGGCAACAGGTCCCCTATGGGTGGGGGTGGCAGGAGTGCTGGGCAACATAGTCCCTATGGGTGGGGTTGGCAGGAGTGCTTGGCAACAGGTCCCATATGGGTGGGGGTGGCAGTGGTGATGGGCAGGAGTGATGGGCAACATAAGCCCTATGGGTGGGGTGGCAGGAGTGATAGGCAACATAGTCCCTATGGGTAGGGGTGGCAGTAGTGCTGGGCAACAGGTCCCCTATGGGTGGGGGTGGCAGGAGTGAAGGGCAACAGGTCCCCTATGGGTGGGGGTGGCAGTAGTGATGGGCAACATAAGCCCTATGAGTGGGGGTGGCAGTAGTGATGGGCAACAGGTCCCCTATGGGTGGGGGTGGCAGGAGTGCTGGGCAACATAGTCCCTATGGGTGGGGGTGGCAGGAGTGCTGGGAAACAGGTCCCCTATGGGTGGGGGTGGCAGTGGTGATGGGCAACATAAGCCCTATGGGTGGCAGTGGCAGGAGTAATGGGCAACATAAGCCCTATGAGTGGGGGTGGCAGTAGTGATGGGCAACATAAGCCCTATGAGTGGGGGTGGCAGTAGTGATGGGCAACATAAGCCCTTTGGGTGGGGATGGCAGGAGTGATGGGCAACATAAGCCCTATGAGTGGGGGTGGCAGTAGTGCTGGGCAACAGGTCCCCTATGGGTGGGGGTGGCAGGAGTGATGGGCAACATAAGCCCTATGGGTGGAGGTGGCAGTGGTGATGGGCAACATAAGCCCTATGGGTGGGGGTGGCAATGGTGATGGGCAACATAAGCCCTATGGGTGGGGGTGGTAGTGGTGCTGGCCATGCAACCCCTATGGTGGCCTGTTGCTAGTGGCCAGGATATGGATCCCCTGGGTGTGTGTGACATTTTGCGGGTACGTGTCGTTTGTTTGTGTGGTGGGTGTCTGACTTACCGTCTGCGCTGTCCGCGTCTGTTCCTGATCCGGTCATAGATGTACAGTACTGGTATGACCAGCGCGATGGGATTCATGATGTGTTCGTCTCGTACATGCTGCTTGTTGCTCCGTCTCGTACCCGTTGCTAGCTGGTCCGTCTCGTAGCCGTGGATTGTGTTCTGGCACAAATCGTACCTGATATTCTTCTTTTCCGGATGCTGTGACGTGTTGTACGTGGCGACCCGTCCGGCGCGTATGATTTGCGCATCGTACGTGTCCGGCCGGAAACTGCTGTGGATACTGCTTCCGGGCGACTCGGTTTAGCGTTCGGAGGTACGGCTCGGACGGAGAATGAAGCTTGAATCACAGCCTACGTGTCGGTCGGATTTTTGTCAGTTATGCGCATCGTACTTCCTCGCCCGGATGGACCGGCTCCGGGTACGAGTCGGCTGCAAGGTAAGGCTACGAACAGCTCTCGGAGAGCTGTCCGACCCGGATCGGAATCAACCCCAAAGTAGCAAACAGAGCACAAGTAGGCATGGTGCATTTTAACTTCGAATGCAGGGAATCTCTATGGGGGAGGGTGGATCAGAGGAGGGATGTTGCTTATGTGTTTTATACTGTAAAGATTTTAAGTAATCGTACGGTTAATAAAGAATTCACTTACTGGGTAGGAGCCCTGGTCAAGCAGCAACCACAATCGTAGTCAGGATAAGAGGCAGACAAACCTTAAATTAAGCTGTGCTTACCCTCTAGTAGCTTGGCACCGAGCAGTCAGGCTAACCATAGAGGCAATGTGTAACAGATTTTTGCAACACTTCAAACAGTAAAACAGTGAAAAACACTGCACAAAAAGATCCTGCATCAGATTTAGAAAAATAGTGTACATTTTAATAAATAAAACACTTCCAAATCTACAAAAATCCAATTAGTAGAACCGGATATATTGATTTTGAAATTTTACTGTGAAAAATAGCTCCAAAAAGCATAAAGCGCTTTTGAGGGATATCTATTAATGCTGGACCGAGACAAAGTCACAAGTTCAGGCTGACCACGATGGAGCGCAGGCCGGCTACAGGGAACCAGTTAGGTCCACTGAACAAAGTACCAGAAGTCTTGGTTGCAGATCATTGCATGGATGAACGTCGAAGATGCGTCATGCAGCAGAGGCGTTGTGTCGGTTCTGAGATGTGGTAAGGTCCTGGTGTGAGGTTCTGTTGCATCTTTGTCAAGGATCCTGTTGACGGGGCTTGCGATGTGGAGTCCAGACTGAAGCGGTGCAGGAGAACACACCCTAAGACTTCGAGTTCTTCCTGTTTCAGACCCACAGAAACACAGAGTCTTCTAGGTGAAGTCAAAGATCTTGTTTATTGGCTGCAGACCAATTACAGGTATCCGAGAAGTACAACACAATGTATGTTCTCAGGAGACTGCTTAAACTTACAGAAACGGGCTTCTCCTTAAATACAGAATATCATGCTTCAGGCACACATTCCTCGTTTTACGATATGGTCATTCACATGTATTCATTACAAACGAAAAGGCAGAGTCATGATGACCATCCCACATTCTAGTTAAGCCAGCCCACGATTATTTACCCAGCGAGGCTCAGATCCCACATCAGATATCAACAGACCCCAATAAACACGGGCATCTCCTGTTTGTAAAACAAGTCATAAAGCAGGAAGAGTCAGGTGTGAAAGAGATTAGCCGGAGGCTTGTGTGGGATGAAAAGGCTTTATGGTGTGTCAAACCCTGATGCTAATCACAGGTGGCCGTAGGACGGGCAGCTCGTGGGACCGGACTGACCTGGGGCGGTGGAGCCAAGTCGCACAGGTCACAGAGAAGTCAAAGGAAGGCACATGTGTTCTAAAGGCCTGTGCTTGTTCGTAATGTGTAGCCTATGTGAGGGCAACCATAAAATGGCCACCGCTCCAAGATGGAACCCACGAAGTCAATGTGTAATATCGTATACAAAGTGCATTTATCGATGAAATGTTATGCAAAGCACTTGTACATACCGCATTGACCATTCGCGGTTCGCCGATACCGGAATAGACAGGGGTAGGGCCCTGCCTCCTACGCGGTCCCAAATTTTAAAGTACCACAGACCCTCCTTTTGCCCTTACATAGGCAATACCTATACTCATATCAATCCGAGTCCAGGTCAATATTCATGAAGTCATGGAGATGTTGCTGTAGCATCATCCTATTACTTAGCTCGTCCCTCGATTCAGGTTTCCTTACACATAATGTAGCACAGAGGCCACATATCGCAGGAGCACACTGTATACACAGACAGAACAGGAAAAGAATGGCTAAGATCATTCCAATGACCATCAGAATCTTCCAACCCCAGGCAGATATCAGTTCCCAGAACCACCCCATCAGTGACCAATCTCCTTTATCCACGTGTATGGATTCAGATATTTTATGCAGTTTGGAGATGGCTTGATAAACTGTTGGAGCGTTATCTGGTATGAAAATGCAACAGCTAGATTGGATAACCTTACATACCCCACCGCGGTCTGCAAGTATGACGTCTAGAACCATACAGTTCTGCAAAGTCATGAGGCGATCCGCTTGGAGCTCAGCTGTCAAATTACCAAGGGCACCAGCCGTAACATTAACAGTGGATTCAACCACACGAGTCAGTTGTCTCAGGTTCCTACTATTGACCATAGGTCACCAAAAAGGCAGGAAACCCAAAAAGAAGTCTCCCGCTTCCTGACCGGCAGTATCCTCCTTACTAATCACTCCTCTCACAACTCTGGTCTTGTGATAATCAGAGGCAGCAGTAAATGTTGGCGGTAGCAAGTTTGCAATATAACAAGTGCCGGAGAAATCAGGGGGCAACCATGTATATGCTCGGTCATTGCAGACAAAATATGTACCCTTGGCAGCCAAAAACGCAGGGGAAAACTGTGATGGAAAAGTGTACGTTTCAGTACAGTCACTTTTCCCCAGTTGAGCTCTTGGATTCTGACCATTACCTTGTAAACAGAACCGACCTATGTGGGGTACGACCCAAATTGGGGATGAAATTTTCCGCTGCCTTTCACCCAGATTAATACTATACCCCGTCGCGTTCCACCCTACATAAGCTCGCAATTCATCCTTGGGAATAGATGAGTATGCGTCGATATCTCTGCTCATATCGGCAACTCCTTTCATTAAAGCTTTATTATTGGTGCTAGGTCTGATGGAACGCGGTTGTCGCGGGGAGTAGGCATCTAATGCAAAAAGAAACATGGTCTGGAATGCCCATGACGATCCATTATAGCTAAACGGCAGCACTAGATAAGGAATACCTTTGTTAATGGTATGTGGCATTAAACCACACACCCAGCAATTGGTTGTATTCATGACTAGTTGGTGCTGGTGCAGGAGTTGAATGAATGAATTGTTTATAAATTCGGAACGTCTAGCTTGTTCGTGTTCAGGCAGAGGGTGGAAAGAGTGCAAGGAGACAGTAGGAGGAGGTATCGGCTGTACAGTGGGTGCAAAGGGCTCTTGAGAGGAGAAGAATACAAATCCTACAGAAGACACCATCATACTACATAGTATAAACAGACATAAAAATACAAAACGTTTGCTCTTCATTATTTTACATATTTTCGTTTTAAAGTTCATTTCCTCAGCGGGTCTCTCCATCTTGAAAAACTCCATCCTCTAATCATGCCGCTCGCGGCGGGTGAGTATCTTCTGCTAAGGAGTACGCCTGTCAGTCCAGGGAACGCCCTAGACCAACCAGAACCGTTGACCTAACGTCTTCGGCCTGTACCCCAAAGTCTTGGCACCGCGACCCTGCGGCTGAACCCGGATGGTGGTTCGAAAACAAAAATCAAGAAAGTCCTTCAGATGGGAGAGCTATAATATCAAAAAAAAGAGTAGTAAAAGAAAGGAATATTTATTTGTCCATAGGCCTTGGTCTCAAGTTGTAGCGGAATCGGCCAGGGACTGTCTGGTCTTGAAACAAGAGTTCAGGCTCTGTGGTGTCCAATCGACTTGACGGTGGCACAGCTTCTTGCAAAATATTGTCACTTTCTTGTGCTGAAGTTGTGCCTCTCACGCGTGCATCACTAAATGGTACAAAACGAGGTACAGTGTCTGTTTCAGAATCAGCAATACCCTCCTGGACCCACTGGTCATATGGTAGAGGCAAAGGGATCCGTTTACAGTGGGCACCGTGAATCCAATTCTTTTTCCCTTTCACTCGAACTGCTGATCTTGTTGATAGAAGTACGAGGTGAGGGCCAATCCAACGGGGCTCATCGTTGTTTTTTCGCTGAAAGTTCTTCACGAGAACCCACATGCCAGGGTCGATATGGTGTCCTGGAGCTTCAGAGGCCTGGGGGAGAGTATCGTGCACCTGTTGGTGTAAAACACGCAATTTAGCCGTCAATTCATACAGATAGTCAAGCAGTACTGGATGTTCGATTTCGCTGAATTTTGTCGGTCTTGGCACACCCCATACATTGGCCGGGCGGCCAAAAATAATCTCATATGGGCTAAGTCCCACTCATGAGTGCACGGTCATTATGGTGGATAGGAGTGCTAAAGGCAGAGCGTCAGGCCATTTAAGACCGGAGCTCGCCTGGATTTTTGCCAGTTTGAGCTTTAGAGTGCCGTTGTAG
This sequence comes from Triturus cristatus, assembly GCF_964204655.1. Classification (NCBI taxonomy): domain Eukaryota; kingdom Metazoa; phylum Chordata; class Amphibia; order Caudata; family Salamandridae; genus Triturus; species Triturus cristatus. The sequence goes on from NC_140592.1 coordinate 215,511,622, forward strand.
CACTCTACTAATCCAGCTGATTGGGGGTGATTTGCAGCGTGACATTTTTGCTTTATCCCTAACCCCTCACACACATTCTTCATCACTCGACCCACAAATTCACTCCCATTATCACTCCACACCATTCTTGGCATTCCAAACCTAGGAAAAAACTCTTTCACAAGGGCTTTGGCTGTGGATAAAGCAGTGTTGTCTTTTAGGGGATATGCTTCTATCCATTTTGAAAAAGCGCAAACAACAACCAGTACATATTTCAAGTTGTTGCACCTTTCCATGTGGATAAAATCTAGCTGCAAAACCTCAAATGGATATGATGGAGGCGCAAAATAACCAGCTGGAGTTGGGGTTCCCCTACCAGGGTTGTATTTCAAACATACCATACAATTCTTGACCACATTCTCTGCACACTTGGGAATTCCAGCGTTCTGCCATACTGGAGCCAACAACTTACAGATTCCTTTCACACTGATATGTGCCATTCCATGTGCCATAGTAACCACTGAAAGCACATATGCATCAGGTAGCAACCATCGCCGATGTTCTGACAAATCAACCCAACAACCATTCTCATCCAATTTACCCGTACTTTCTCTCCACTTGCTCAACTCTTTCTCTGTGGCTTCAGCTTGAAGGGACTTCACACTCTCTATCGTGTCTTCACACATTCCAACATCACCAACCCATCTTGCAGGGCCTGCAACATACATTCGAGTCTTCACATCTTTTGCTGTTTCTTTCGCGATTTCGTCAGCAAATGCATTACCACGACCAACATCATCAGTGACTTTCTTGTGCGCACTGCATTTCATAATCGCAACTTGTAACGGTAGGGTCAGTGACTCAAGGAGATCATTCACCAACTTGCCATTCAGAATTTTAGCTCCATGCGAAGTCGGGAACCCACGTTCTTTCCATAGGCGCCCAAAACTATGAGCCACGCCAAAGGCGTACTGGCTGTCGGTATATATGTTCACTTTCATTCCTTCAGACAACACGCATGCTCTTGTAAGGGCGATTAATTCTGCTGCTTGAGCCGAATTATGTGGCACTCGTGCAGTTTCAACAATCGTGTTCAAAGTCGTGATAGCATATGCAGCAGTCGTATCACCATGCGGAAGCTTGAAGCACGAACCATCCACCCATAAGGTACCATCACACTCAGTCAGGGGAGTATCTTTAAGATCTATTCTCCCTTTTGTCTCTTCTTCTGTTCTAAACAGACAATCATGTTGCTCAATCTCATCTATGTCTGCTGGAATCTGCAACAATGTAGCTGGATTCAACGTGTTGCATCTCTTTATGTGTATATGGTTTGCCAACAGTGTCAATTCATATCCTGACAATCGAGCACTAGTTAAGTGCTGTGTCTTGGTCCTGTTTAACAATGTGTCCACAGCATGTGGAACCATTACAATCAATGTATTATCCATCACTAGTCCAGCAGACTGTCGAATAGACATAGCTGCTGCGGCTGTAGCTCTCAGACAACTTGGCAATGCCCTCGCTACCGGGTCCAAGGTTGAATACGCGCATGGACGCGGTCTGTCGCCAAAAGGCTGTGTTAACACTGATAATGCGCAACCGTCTTTTTCATGAACATACAATGTAAAAGGCTTGCTGTAGTCAGGGGTACCCAACACAGGAGCTGAACATAATGCATTACGCAATTCCCAAAAACTTTTCTGACACTCTTCAGACCATGGGACAGGATTCGGTGTGTCTTTACACGTTAATGCTAACAAGGGTTTTGCCAGCAAAGAGAAATTCGGTATCCAATGCCTACAGTATGAAGTAATGCCCAAGAAAGCACGCACTTCTCTCTGTGTTCTTGGCACACTTAATTGTGCAATGGCTTGAATTCTCTCTGGGGTCAGTTTCCTTCCCTCCTTCGATAAGAGATGACCTAAGTAGGTCACTTCTTGTCGACAATATTGCATTTTTGAGAGAGACACTTTGTGATGAAAGGCAGACAAATGACGCAACAATGACAATGTAGCTTCTTTGCAAATCTTTTCAGTATCCGCGGCGATTAGTAAATCGTCAACGTACTGAATAAGGATAGCGCCACTAGGTAAAACAAGTGCATCAAGCTGCGCTTTCAAAGCCTGACTGTATATTGATGGACTTTCACAGTAGCCCTGTGGAGCGCGTTTAAAGCGGAAGCTTTGACCTCCTAAACTAAAGCCAAAAATGTCCCTGCTCTCCTCTGCAATTGGGATGCTAAAGAAGGCATTCTTTAAATCAACCACCGAGAACCATGCAGCGGAAGCTGGAATCATAGTTAACAAGGCAGTTATATCAGGGACAACTGGAAACTGTGGCACAACTATTTTATTTACCTCTCTAATCAATCACAAATCTGTAAACAGGTGGCTGTGAAGGGTCCGTTCGTTTTAAGACAGGTAAAACAGGACTATTGCAAACGTTGCCTCTTGTTTCTTCAATTACACCCTTTTTAATCAAATCGCTGACAATTGCTAACAACGCTTTCTGACCTTCATTGGAGATCTTGTACTGGGGAATGCGTGGCAATCTGACATTGGCTTTTAAAGTGACCACGTATGGCGGTATTTCCAAGAGACCCACATCATTGGGACCAGTAGCCCAAAGGACATCCGGAAGGGATGACAATTCAGGCGGCAATGCATTCTTTGACAAATATATTGGGGAAATCACTTCCTTACCCAATGTAAGTTGTACCCCTGAGGGGGAACAATATAGCGTTGCATGCAATCTTTTTAACAAATCCAACCCTAACAGATTTTCACCACAACCTGTCGTTAGGATGAGGGGTGCTTTTAGCTCACAAGATCCAACAGAAAGTGGCATAGGACTGGAAATCGGGTTCCTAACTGGGGCGCCAGAAAAACCTACTGAAACATTCATTTTGCCAGACAAAGGCGCGCCAGGGAGGTTTGAATGCATAATTGAACTCTTTGCAGCACCAGTATCCAGCAGAAAGGGCTCTGTTACACCCGCTGTAGTCACCTTAACATACGGTCCACTCTGGTCCACTGGCACTGAAACAACTCCCTCTCTCTGTCTATGGCTGTCCTAGTAATCATTACCTTCCACATTGTCGTCTTCTGCATAATAATCATTATTATAGTACTGAGCTGTATTACCAGTTGCATTGGCTTGCTGATCAAAGCTATTTATCGTATTTTGAGGCGGAAGAGGACGCGCGTTCTGTGGAACATTTACACGCCCTCTACCTCTAGGAGCTTGCTGACCACCTCTACCTCTCGCGCCATACGCATTACTGGTACGCTGCATTAATTTAGGACAACTATACTTAAAATGACCTTCCTCTCTGCAATATGAACATTGATTGGGACCTATAGGGATACGTGGTTGATAATACCCATTCATCTGCTGGTTATTCTGAAACTGTTGGGGTTGCTGATAGATACCTTGGGTTTGCCTATAATTATTCTGTCCTCCACGTGGCGGATAAGCCTGCTGTAAAAGCACCTTCGTTTTCAGTTCTTTCGGTTTCTTGTTTGTTCTATCCTTCTCGTCTTTATCTCTATTTTCGTAATACTGTGCAGTAGCCAGTATTTGCGCTGAAGAGGAAACAGCCCAAGAACTTTCTGAATCTTTTAATTTCTTACACAACTCGGGAAGTAGATTCTGCACAAATTTATCAACAAATATCCGTTGGCCACCTTCAGTACTCATGTCTTGACCACTGTGGTCGATAAACGTTTCTTCAAACCTTGTAAAGAAATCGGACACTGTCTCATCTTTCTTCTGCTTGCATGCAGATAGTTTATCCCAATTCACGCGCATCGCGGGCATTAAAGTTTTCATGTATGTAATAATTCTACCAGGGAGTTCTGCTACCAAAGGGTCAGGCTTCGCGCCACCATCTTGTCTAGTGTCTGCGGCAACGATATTAGCCCATGTGCCCCCTAGTTCTGCAACATGATCCGTATTACGGATGGATCCCCATAAAGGCTGTGGAACCCCATTCCCGAACAACATATCTATGTCAGCCAGATTCATGACACACGAGTCTGCAGTTTGTGATAACTCCTTATAATATCCCGCAGGGTTTTTACGGGGGTCAGGCAATGTCTGCTTAAGCGCTAACACCTCAGAACGCTTCCATGGGACATGTACCCAAACACGCTGAAAATGTGCTAAGACAGGTGGAGCAGCATTTGGATCAGCAGGTCTCCAAACTGGGGGAACCTCACGCATCGGATATTGGCGCGCTTTTACCTTCTTCCCCACAGGGAATTCCTGTTCGAACAATGATTGCTGACAATCGCTATTTCTGAAGGACAGTAAAGTCGCAACTGCTCTATCTACATCGGGACCCACAATTGTACCTGTTCCAAAATCAAATCGCACTCGACACAATTCCTGCGGGATTGTGTTTGAACCATGATCCTCCAATTCCTCACAGAGGCATTCACACATTTTGTCAAAGACATACCTCTGTTTGGGGGCATCCCATTGGTGAAAAACGTTAACAACTGATTCCACCTCATAGAGTGAAGGGAAACCAATCCACCTACGTGCCAGATGATCTAACACCTCCTTCTCTTCAGGACCAGGCAGCTGACTGCGCAATTGCTTACGTTGTAAACCAGGGGTCATACTAGATGACCCAAAGAGAGGCGACATTAAACTAGTAATTACATTAGCTAGACGTTGTCGTGCTGAAGGAGAAATTGAGGCGAAAACGGGGGGAAAGACAGAGGGAAGAAAAGAGGATGCAGACACAGGTACCCGGGTAGTGTAAGAAAGAGCGCCAGGGGAGGCAGCTGATGTACTAGGCAAAGTCGCAGGAAGCACGGGGGCAACAGGTAACAAAACTGGCGGCCCTTGAGAGGGCTGCACTGTAGGGATAGGAGCCAGCTGAAGAGTAGCTGGCGGCTCTGGGAAGGCTTGCGGCACATTAACTGGAGGCTGCACATTCACGAGCTGTGGAGGCGCTGTGGCATTTTGCGCATACGGGGGTGGTGAACTTAGCAAATGGGACATTAGGGAATTCTTTTCTTTCTCTTTTGTCTCATCTTGTACAAGGGGTGACAAAACTGGGTAACATTTATCGATCCCTAGTTTGCGCTGTCTATGTAACTGTTCATTCATTTGTTCCTCCTCATTATCTTTAAATTGCACAGCTGCTTGCATCATTGATATACCTCTTTCTCTCTTATTCCTTTTCGCTAGCTTAATTTCCTTCTGTTTGGCTTCCTTTCGCCATAGGCGGAAAGAATCAAACATCGCCGGCCGGGCTTTCTTTTTAAACAACTTAACTTCCAAATTATCTAAGATATCGGTATCGAAACTCCCATTTTGGGGCCATTTTAAAACACCGTCCTTTCTGGTGTATCGGATCCATACTTCATTATATGCAATGGGGCCCACTCCATGTTTTACATAAAGCTCATAAGTTGGAGTTCCAATTGGAGGAACCGGACATGAGTCCTCTAATTGGGAATCCCTTCTACAACCCAAACAAAACAAATTACCAAATATACTAGAACTAGACATCTTTGCTCACTAGTCTAGTTTCAAACTTCAAAGGATTATCGAATACGATAGTCTCGTGAATACACGAGTCCTCTGGCTTTGGCACTTGCAAGTTCCAAATCAAAGCGATCCCGAAGGATACCAAATTCCCGAAGGATACCAAACAAACTGGGAGACGCTCCTCTTATACTTAACTGAATATCGATGATCGATGGCGTCACCAGAAGACTCTCTCGATTGTTTCGCTCTACCAAATCGTCAAGGGTCCAAAACAGGGCGATTAATCAGGGCAGCAGTCCTTCGTAGCCGTCGGGACCCGGAGAACCTTGCAGAAAAGACTTTCGGACCACGTCGACATGCAGGGGTCGATGAAGTGGCGGCCTTCCTCCGGAATTTCCACACGAAGCTCCTCACGAACCTCTGGCTTGGACCGGTACCGCTGAAATCGCCCCGAGTTGGGCGCCAACTGAAGTACTGGGTTTTTAAAACCCAGCGGTGCAGGGGAACACACCCTAAGACTTCGAGTTCTTCCTGTTTCAGACCCACAGAAACACAGAGTCTTCTAGGTGAAGTCAAAGATCTTGTTTATTGGCTGCAGACCAATTACAGGTATCCGAGAAATACAACACAATGTATGTTCTCAGGAGACTGCTTAAACTTACAGAAACGGGCTTCTCCTTAAATACAGAATATCATGCTTCAGGCACACATTCCTCGTTTTACGATATGGTCATTCACATGTATTCATTACAAACGAAAAGGCAGAGTCATGATGACCATCCCACATTCCAGTTAAGCCAGCCCACGATTATTTACCCAGCGAGGCTCAGATCCCACATCAGATATCAACAGACCCCAATAAACACGGGCATCTCCTGTTTGTAAAACAAGCCATAAAGCAGGAAGAGTCAGGTGTGAAAGAGATTAGCCGGAGGCTTGTGTGGGATGAAAAGGCTTTATGGTGTGTCAAACCCTGATGCTAATCACAGGTGGCCGTAGGACGGGCAGCTCGTGGGACCGGACTGACCTGGGGCGGTGGAGCCACGTCGCACAGGTCACAGAGAAGTCAAAGGAAGGCACATGTGTTCTAAAGGCCTGTGCTTGTTCATAATGTGTAGCCTATGTGAGGGCAACCATAAAATGGCCACCGCTCCAAGATGGAACCCACGAAGTCAATGTGTAATATCGTATACAAAGTGCATTTATCGATGAAATGTTATGCAAAGCACTTGTACATACCGCATTGACCATTCGCGGTTCGCCGATACCGGAATAGACAGGGGTAGGGCCCTGCCTCCTACGCGGTCCCAAATTTTAAAGTACCACAAGAGTGGAGGATGAGAGGAACAGCAGAGGCAATGCGTTGGATCCAATGACCGGTGAAGCTGTAATGCAGAGTTTCTGCATTGTCGTCAAGGCTGCCGTCGACAAGGGGTGTGATATGTGAGGCGCTTGCGTTAGAAAATATGTAACATAGTGGAGGTTCTGTAGGTGATGCGTCGGACCCTAGATGCGGGAGGCGGCAGTAATGCAAGTCTTTTGCGATGGGTTCAATCCATGCAGTAGCGATGATGCGTCGGTTCTGCTCGGGGTGCACTGCTCAGCAGAGGAGATGTATTGATTCTGCTCGGGATGCGTCACTCAGCAGAGAAGATGTGTCGGTTCTGCTGGCAAGCACCTTAGGCCCACTTCCAAGTGTCCAGGACTGGGTCGGCACCACTTGGCATGGTAGACTCACAGATGGCAGAGTCCAGGTGCAGCAGTTAGAAGCCTGTGATGTCCCTGAGGCTTCAGATTAGGAGGCCAGATAACTAGCCCTTGGAGTCACTCTGGGTTCTTGGGTCAAGTGATGCCTGTCCAGTCCTTCTCGTCCAGGTAGGAGGGCAGCAGGCCACCAGGTCAGCACAGAAAGGTCTAGCAGTGCACCAGTCCAGCAGAGTGGCAATCCTTCAGCAGCACAGCAGTCCTTCTTCCTGGCAGAGTATCCACAGGTCAAGAAGTGTACTTAAGTGGTGGTGTCTGAGGTCCAGTACTTATATCCTGTGGCGCCTTTGGAGTGGGGTATACTTCAAGGACATGCCTTTTAAGTGCACAGAGGTCCTCCCACCTGTCTTGGCGTCAGGCTCCGTAAAGGGGGTATGCAGCCCTTTGTGTGTAGATAGGACACAGCCTATTCAAATGAAAGTGAGGCTGTGTTCAGCTCCTCCCTCCCATCTTGACAGAGATGGCCCATTGAGACACACCTTTGCTCCCATTGTGTGTAACTGTCTGAGGTAATACACAAAGCCCAACTGCCAACTCCACTCAGTCATGTGATCAGAGACAGGATACATGCACCAAATGGCTAAAGCAGGAAAATGCAAACTTTCTGAAAGTGGCATTTTCAGAATTATAGTTTAAAATGCGAATTCACCATAAGTTAGAATTTTAAATTGTGATTCCAGAGCAGCCGTGGGCGCCATAAGCAAAGGGTGATGCAGCTGGTGGGGTTGTGCGGGAGGCGTCACGCACGGGGGGTTAATACAATATAAATAAAATATATAAAACGTACCTTTTGCCGCCGGGGCCGGCTGCCTCCAGTGTGACGTTCGCCACCTCACGTTCGTCCCAGCAGCCCCTGAGACCCCGACCCCCATCCAATCCCCTAACTGCAGAGCAGCGCGGGGATTGGTCTGAGCAGGCTGGGAAGACGTCCTGCTCAGACCAGGGAGTCTGTGGGGTTTCTCCAGCCCGGCTGCTCAATGCAGCTGGACTAGAGAAAACCTAAGTGCACATGTGTGTTCTACTCAGCCTGAGATGACTGGCCAAAACACATATACGCACTTTGGGAATGGAGTGCACATAGCAGAGTCGGCAAATATAAAATAAACTATGTAAGAGCATCATTTTATTTTACATTTCCTGGCTCTGAGCCAGGCAGTGGGACAACACTCCTCCATCATTGCGGAGAAGCCGCCACTGTTCCAGAGACACTTGTCTCTTCCCAATTGGAAATTAGTCTTATAAAATGTAACCCCAATGTTATCCTAACGGAAATAGGCTTTGCAGTAGTGAATAACGAATTTGAGAGTTTTTTACTACCCGGACATGTAAAACATAAAAGTACATGTACTGCCTTTTAGATACATTGCTGGGTTGTCTAGGGCCTTCCTTAGGGGTGACATATTTGTATATAAAGGGAAGGACTGGGCCTGGCAAAAGGTTTATTTTGACAGGTTGAAATAGCAGTGTAAACTGCACACACAGTCTCTGCAATGTCAGGCTTGAGGCACGGCCAGAGGGCTACTTATGCGGGTGGCACAAGCAGTGCTGCAGGCCCACTAGTAACATTTAATTTACAGACCCTGGGCACATGTAGTGCACTTTACTAGGGACTTCTAAGTAAATTAAATATGCTGATTGAGTATGAGCCAACACAAACAAAGTCAGAAAGTGGAGGAGGATGGTAAAAAAGTTTGGGATGACCCTGTAAAAAGGGCCATTTCCAACAATCACCTTGCAAACTCTGTCCGTCTAATGTTAAGCAATTCTGCATAAGCATAGCCCTAATAGCTATCATTTATGTATTTACCTGTATCAAGGTTCAAGCTGTATCTATTGCAAGCTTTTTTCCTAAAGGAGACAGACGTCTAATTTTCACATCATTCATTGTGATAGCTATTGAAGGGATCATAGCACCTAATATATCTAAAACAACTTTTCCAAAACTCAGTTTCACCCTTTTCAGGCCAATTCATCATCCATTCCACTTATACGATAAACTTTAGGAAACACTAAAACAGAATGACAAGATCCAACTCAATTGTTTGGCAAATTAAAATAAGAAGTCTTCCCACACACATAATAAATTCTTCTCAAGATTGGCTCCCCACCCAACAAATAATTTCAACTCTCCTCAAAACTTCTTTCACACATACTTTCTTCCATGTATTCAACCTTACCATCTTTCAAGGGTCTTTGGTGCACACACAAATCACCCTGTGGTTCTCTATCCTTAACCCAGGATGCATATTCAATTATCTAAATTCTTCCTTTTCCTGTATCTGTTCTGTTATAGATTTTCCCTCTTTCCAATCTCTTACGACCCTCACTCATCTCTCGTTATATTTCCTGAGAAACTGATTTTTCTTGGCTCAAACCCCGTCCAATAGTTTTAGTTTCATACTTAACTTGTGCAATCACCCTCAAAATGTACCATATTTAACTGCTTTATTATCTTCTTTTATGGGTAAGTCCTCTAATGACACATTACACATTGTTAGACAAGGAGAAAGAAAATCATCATTATCAAAAATAGCAACATACACATTACATGACAAAACATAAGAAATTGAAAGTTGAACAAACGTTGAACTCTCACCAGCAGAAGTAGGAATAAAAGTGCAAATATAACACCGCTTGACATCAAAATATGTGTATATTTATGTATCGTTTTAGTATAAATGGTATCCTGAAATCTACTTCTTAAATTTTCTTTATACTCCAACATATCATAATTTTGTTTATTCTTTATTTTTTGCATTTTATTTATTGATTTTTTTAAGCAAACACAAAGAAGACATAATAATACAAAAATAAAGAAGACAAATTTGTGTATTATCGTCACAGCTTGTCAAATGTCTTGTCTTTCCATTGTTGAAAGCAATGTCAACAACCAAAGAAAAAAGAACGGACATTACAATAATGGAGCATATGTGTTCTACAGTAGAATATAGTGCACAGAGTACCTCATGTAGTATAGTATTCTAGTCAGTGACTATGAGTGAATAGGATCCATAAAGAAGCATATTTATAACCATATACCGGGTCCTGATTGTCTAATTGAGCGGAATATGATTATGCATACCCTCGTATCGCCCCACATTTCACCCATGCCCCCCCATTGCGTCATCTAAAGAATAAATCTGCAGGTAGTCTTTGAGTGGTTGCCAGATATCACGAGGGCGGGAAGTAAGAGGTAGCAGTGTAGCGTAAGTATCACTCGTTGTATTACAATAAATAAGGTCCCGAACCCAATCTTTGATAGTTGGCGTTCCGGCTCTACCCCAGTGTAAGGATACTTGACGTTTAGCTAGGATGAGCGCAAAGGGCGAGAATCTTCTGAGGCTTCTCTTGAGGGGTTTGACATAACCTAACAGTGCCATCAATGGGGAGGGTCTTAGCGTGAATTCAATCATGAGTGATAGATGGTGAAAAATATTCTCCCAATAATCCTGGAGGGGTGCGCAATCCCAAGCGAGGTGCGCAAAGTCTGCGTCTGGCATCGCGCATTTGATACATGAATTCTAGACAGTGGGGTTGATTCTGGCCATCAATTTAGGAGTAATATATGCTCTATGGAGATATTTAAAATGTATCAGTTTATGTCTATAGTTATTTGATACATATCTGGTTTGAGCACAGCAGTAGGACCATATTGCATCTGGCAGAATTTCACCCAAATCCAGTTCCCAAGCCTTCCTAGACTTGAGTCCCACTAGTGGTCGCATGGATTATGACACATGATAGAGGCTGGAAATGAGGTGTGCGCTATCAGGGGATTTAATGACTAGTGTGAGAGGGGGAAAGTCAGCTGGTTCTGCAGCAGCATCAGGCAAAACACTCTTCAGGGTGCCATGCACTCTATGTAATAAAAATCTATCCATGTAGGTAGCAGTGCCCCTTGCTGCCAAGTCAGAGACAGTGAATAGTCGAGAGTCTTTAAACAGGTCTCCCACATTACTAAGCCTCAACCCGTCTAGTGTTAGTTTAGTAAGAGTTTCGGTGGTAGGGGGTAACCATAAATTATCGAGTAGTGGTGTATGAGGGGAGTATAAAATGTCATATTGCAAATACCGACACAGTTTGGTCCACGCCCAGCAAGTTGTGGATACTGTCTGTATTTCCATAGGGCAGCGTGGGAGCGCTTGCGGTAGAATCGACGAGAGTGCATTCGGGTGCACCTGAGATAGTTCAGGTCTGAGATACTGTATAAGAGCATTGGGGTGATACCAAAAATATGTGAAATGGACCTGAGCTACCAGATAGTAGAGGTAGAAATCCGGAACACCTAAACCTCCTTGCTCGTATGGCATTGTGAGAGTATCCCATCCGATTCTGGGTTGTTTATCCGCCCACACCAGTCGGATTAGTATAGAGCATAAAGTGACAAAAAAAGCAGTTGTCAGTGCAATTGGTATATTTATAAATAGGTATAGCAGGCGTGGGAGTTGGGAGTACAAACATTTTAATTATGGCTATCCGGCCGGCTATAGAAAGAGGGAGTTTAATCCAGCAGTCAACCTGCGACGTAAGGTGGTCAATAGCCGGCCCGTGGTTGATGCGGATGACTCCGTCCGCGCTGCAATGTAGATAAATGGCAAGATATTTAAGGGGAGAGATGTACACCAGCGCAAAGGGAACTCAATGTCCACTTCAGTAGTTGCAGGCGTCAGTGGAAAAATCTCTGACTTTGACCAGTTTATGACTAGGCCTGAGTGTACTCCAAAACGGACTATCTCTCTTAGTAATGGAGGAAGGTTTTCTGCCGGTTGTCGAACGAATAACAGTACATCATCTGCATAGAAGGAGGCAATGAGTGGACCAGTGTGTAATTGCAAGTCCCTGTGGAGATGACGTTCCTGTTGAGTGCCGCGTGACAAAGCAAATGGCGCTGTAAGTATCCCGTTTACTCTTAGTCAAGCAACTAGATTGGAGTATAGAAGTCGAATCAAGCTCAAACATCCTATGGGAATACCACGTTTCTGCATTGCAGCAAATAAGAAGGACCATTCCGAAGAATCTAATGCCTTCTCGGCATCTAGCATCACGACAGCCGCTGGGAGCATAGGTTCCATCTGGTTTATTACCGAGAATACTGTATGCAAGTTGGTAGTCGTGGATCTACGGGGAATAAACTCCGCCTTGAAGGAGCATAAGATGGTATCTACCAGTAATGAGAGGTGAGTTGCTAAGATTTTAGCGAGAATGTTATAGTCATGGTTTAGCAGCGATAGCAGTCTGTACGTCTGGCATTGGGTGGGGGATTTGCCCGGCTTTAGAAGTAGCGTTACTATGGCTTCTCGCATAGTTGGATAGAGGGAACCGCCTTCCATGGCCTCTGCATATACCTCAACCAATTGAGGGGTGAGTATGTCTTGATAAGCCTTGTGAAAATCTGCGTTGAGGCCGTCGGAACCAGGGGCACGACTACTAGCTAAGTCTTTTATTGCCTGCCGCACTTCATCAGTGTCAATGGGGGAGGCTAAGAATTCACGTTGCCCATCTTCAAGCCAGACCATAGCAATTTCTTGCAAATAGTCCCTCAGTGCCTGGTCACCGAGTGGGGACTGCTTTTCGTACAGTCGCGTATAATATGTTAATAGGGTTTGAGTGATGTCAGTGTTAGTGATCAGTGGGGTCCCCGCTTCCGAGTCCAGCTATGTAATGTACGTCGATTGGTATTGTGGGCAAAGTAGTCTTGCAAGCGTCCTACCCGGCCTCTCGCCCTCTCCATAAACCCTGGCCTTGGCATATTTCCCTAGGTATTTGACTTCCCTAGCAGCTGCGTCATTGAGTTCAACCATAAGAGCCGAACAGGTACGAAAAGAGGTTGTGGAGGGATCTGCAAGGGAACTGGTGTCCACAGTTTTTGTTCAATTGCGCTCAGCTCATTATGGATTGAGCGGAGCACCCCCGCCTGCTTAGAGATACTGACCCCACACACTACCGCCTTGAAGGTGTCCCAGAGCATACGTTGGGAGTCAACCATGCCTTCATTGAGTTTGAAATATTCCTTAATGGCGTCACCTACTTCAGTGCGAAATACTGAATCCAAAAATGGAGAGGAAGGGAACCGCCACATTAGGCGCTGTTTGGGGAGTAATGAAAAATCTAATACAAGGAGGACCAGGAAATGATCTGAGATTGTGCGAGGTAAATATTCAATGTCATGCACATCTAGCATCAGCTGTGGTGTAATGTACCAGTGGTCTATACGGGACCAGGACCCATGTGGGCTGATTAAAAAAAATATGTATGGATCGTTGGGTGGTGTGTACGCCAGGGATCCTCCAGTAATGAAGCACGCAAGAGGTTCAAGAGGCCTAAAGTGGAGTGCGGTTTCGTGGTTCGTCTTGGGCCAGTAGAATCAGCAGCAGGGTCAAGTGTGAAGTTAAAGTCATCCCCCATCAAAATAGTGTCAGCACCCAATTTGTCAATACATGCGGAAAGAGTAGGAATCTGCGTTCGGAGCATAAACATTTACTAGCAATATAGTCTGACCCCCCAGAATACCTTTTGCGAGGACATATCTACCATCAGGTCAGTAACTACCTCAACAGAGCGGAAAGGGAGGGAGCGATGTACTAAAATGCATACTCCCCGTGAATAAGTGCTATAACATGAGAAGAAACGGTTCCCACCCCAAGTGGATGCAAAACTGTGCGTGGAAAGTGGTGCCTAATGGGTCTCTTGTAGGAATGCAATTTGGATAGTATGTCGAGCCAGATATGCTAATATTTTCCTACTCTTTTGGGGATTAGCCAGGCCCCTAACATTCCACGAGAGGCACCTGAGGTGAAGTCCAGGACTAGTACCACTATCAGTGGTCATTTTCTCACACGTATGAAAAATATCACGCACCAGAGGTTAACAGTGTACACAATCTGCAGTATAAAAAATTATAATGCTCCATACCAACAACCAACATAACAAACATAATCATATATCAAGAACACCCTTTCAACTCATTCCCACCCCTCACCCCCATCGGATACACAACAACAAGGCACCCGGTGAATCCCAATATAAGAAGCCCAGAAAAGAGTGAATAGAGAAGAAAAAAAAAAAGAGGAAAAGAAGAAAATGGATAGAGCCATCAGATTATATAATAAGCACAAACAGTAATTCCCACCAAACCAATATCATTCATAACATTGTCAATCAGCCCCATCAGTGTTTGTAAAGGGCACTTCAGACAATCAGGCAGAGACGTGGTATTAAGATATGCTTGCACACAGGTAGTCTATCCGCCTCAAGCAAGAGAAAAGTAAATCGCGGTTTATACAATGCGATTCATGCATGGAGATACCAGTTCACCCTGAATCAGGAAATCAGGGGTCAGGCACTGTGCCGTCCTCTCGTCGTTGCAGCGATGTAGATGGTTTATGCTTCTTCCAGAACTTCTCTGCTTCATCTGGTGAGTCAAAAATATGAGTCTTACCATCTAGCTGAATGCGGAGCCTGACGGGATAAAGCATTGCATATTTGATGTTCGACTTTTGGAGAGTGCGTTTCACATTTATATACTTGCATCTGGCCTCCTGCACCAACGATGTGAAATTCGGGAAGATGGAAATCGTGGAGCCCTGGTAAAGAAGCGTTCCTCGTTCCCTGGCTAGTCTAAGGGCCATATCGCGATCGCTGTAGTTGAGGAGTTTCGCAAGTATCATCCTCAGAGAAGCTCCAGAAATGGCCACGGAAAAGGGGTCTTTCCCAAATAGATACACCAGGACTGCCTTGATGAATTTTGTCATAGGCCCAGTGTTTGTGGATTCTGCAATTCCCGTGACACGGATATTACTGCGGTGCGAACGCGCCTCCAAATCTTCGGTTTTGGCGGCTAGGTGCTTGAGAAGGGATTCCGAACGTTCAAGACGTCATTGCAGGGAGGGCTGTGCATCCTCCAGGTCGGAAATACGCTGCTCTGCACCCCTTATGCATGTGTCCTGGGCCTCCATGCGGCCATGAATATCATCTAGCCTGCTGGTTAATGTGTCCAAGCGGGTGTCGATAGCACGGAAGCCCACTCTTAG
This sequence comes from Triturus cristatus, assembly GCF_964204655.1. Classification (NCBI taxonomy): domain Eukaryota; kingdom Metazoa; phylum Chordata; class Amphibia; order Caudata; family Salamandridae; genus Triturus; species Triturus cristatus. The sequence continues at coordinate 215,526,903 of NC_140592.1, forward strand.
TTCAGCTATTATAGCCACAGTGCCCTCCAGTTGGCTCCCCTCCTCACCAGTAACATTACCAGATTCCTCCCATCTCGGGGTTTTGCCCCATCGAAGTTCAATGGGCGTTGTTTGGGGTCCGAGTGACCCATTTTTGAGCTACTGGCATTGGAATGGGGCATCCCAGTAGATGCGTAGATATAGATTTGGGTCACCAGTACTGGTCAGATGGGAGAGTCACCCCAGACAGTGATCACATATAGGTTATGGTGTGCTCACTACGACTGATTGGGGGAGCAGGACGTCAGTCACCAGCCAATACACCGTACAATGAGCGCTGGGTAGTTGATCCTCATTGGGTTGCTAGAAAAGCAGCAGCGTGTCTGTATTGCTCGGGCTGGAGGGAAAAACCAGACCCCTTTAGTGAGTGTCCTGGTTAGGGGATATAGCTATACCACAGAAAAGAGAGGGTCAGAGCTTTAAAGGTCCGGCACCAAACGTCACTACCTATTAGGCCTCTTAAATCAGCACCATACCTCGGTGCAGCAGGTATGGAATGTGACCCACATACATCCCAAATAGGTGGTTAAAAACCACCACTATTAACAGTTACAAATTGACCCTGCACCCGAGAAGGATAAGCGTTCGTATTATATAATTGTCCTAATGTATAACATCTTAAACAATAACACAGTGTAATGAAAATACAATGGCTTCCCAGAGAAAAATTATCACAGAATCACGTATCTTGATTGCAGTTGGAATTAATCTTTTTATTGCAAATCACTTGTTCCTTTAAAAACACCACACAATTGCTTGCCAACGCGTTTCATCCCTCTTGGGACTTCTTCAGGGCTAAAAGCAATTACAAAACACTATTTACAATATATACACAATAAAACGTACAGTATACATCACATATACAATCCGTTATAATTCAATTTTCGATTATCTTCTTATTGCTATTGGTCATCATTGTTTTTGAACATGACTCAAGTCGTATTTACAATTAAAAGACATCAGGAAGCCATTCGAAATTTCACATATTATTTACATTACAGTTTTATAGACAAGGGAGAGAACATGGTTAATCAGTACAAAGTCCATTATTATGGATCCAACATCATCATCAGAGCAAACACAAACATCTTATAAATCACATGTATTCATTGTACTTATATCAGCAAAGTTGAGTTCAATCAACATTGATCCCTGGTCACTAGCCAGAAACAGGCATGTATATATTCATCACATAGATATTGCATGTGTGCGCTTTCTTTATTACCTTTTTCACAGTCTGTGTCTGCTGTTGGAGTTAGATGTAACTTCAAGCCAACCTTAACAGCAGCGTAGGCGAGGTTGTTTATCTAAAAATAGACATAGTTTGTATAAAGCTATGGATACACGGTATAAATAGTAACTTGCTTTTGTACTACTGGCTTTGTATAATTAAACTATTTTACACACAGAATATGGCATAAGTGTTGTTATTGATAGAATGAACACAATTAAACTAATGAATCAATCACAGCTCACATAGTCATCATGACACAGCAATTTGTCAAATCACAATCAAATCTATCAGTGATATTTATACTCAAGAAATGGCCTACGTCATAGTTATACAATTGCATATATAGGTGCAAGATCTCACTTATACCTGGATCATGTTCATTTTCAACCCATACCATTGTCATGTATTTTGTTTTAAAAAACAAAATATATATAGACGGACAAATTTTAATGCCAGCATTTTATGTTTAAATAGATGCACTTTTTATTGTAATCAATTCTAAATCCTTGTTTATCAAAGTTTCATTTTTATATAGATAGTAATGTGAATGGGCAACTTACGGATTTTAAGCGTTGTCGTTATTATATCATTATAAGCCAATAAGCAAAAGAGGTTTCGATTTTTAATTTGCTTTGGAGGTAACCACTATACCAAGATGAAGACTCCCTATAAAGACACGGAGATGTAAAGTGGTCTCATATCGTAAAGACTAATCATTTAACCCATTCAGCGCGGTGCGGATTACCGCACCGTGCTGAAGGTTCCGTGCGCGGGCGGGGCCGTGACGGAGCGGTTCCGTCATGCGCACAGCACGACCGACGCGCATGACGGAACCGCTCCGTCACACGCATCGAAGGGGTTAAACATATGCCTTGTGTTTATACATTGTAAAGGCAGGTCATAAACGCTATATACCTTTATGCTTTCAATTCCATGAATAGAAATGGGAGTCTCAAAATTTCTGTCCTTCTTCCTATTACAAAAGCTGAAAATAATGATAATATATATCAAATGCAGACAAAAGTTGTTCTATAAACACAATCACAAAGTTATAACCGTCAATAGTCAAGACTCAGAAGAACGAAAATGGCAACTAAAGTGTGTATCACATAAGCTCACTTACTAGCGAAAGTCCCCGTGTTATTATTAAGTCTGCATGTTCAGCGTTCTTTATCAAATATCGATAGCATCTGGTAGCGCAGTATGTTCAATGAGTAGTTGCTGTAATGATATAAAACCCACATTGAGCCTATCAGTGTGTATCCAGTCCTCGTTCTATTTCTAATGCCGGGCGTTGACTTGTATACGTCTCAAGGAATATAATAATTACATAGCTCTGTTAGAATTAATGGGAATGCTATGCTGCACCTAATGTGTGGATTAAACAGACGGTAATGTTACCGCTATTGCACCAAGTGCGTTTAATATCTTATTGGCAAGAGTAGCCAATTTATATTTAACATCACCGTTGCCGATAATTTACCCGCTCACAGTCACGTACTAACAATTTGCAATATTCACCAGTCCCACACCTAGATGAACTGAAGGTCCAAAAACCCACAACAAGTTTTGATTGCTCTTTTAAATTCGGGCATCCACTTGGATAAAATCACCCTTACTATGCAAGGCCCTAGTTGGTGTAACCCACCCGGACTACCGTAAGAAACGAGAAATTCATAGCATTCAGCGGTCCCGAACACAGGCTGAATACAGGGACCAGTACCCATTGCAAAAACCTAGTTGTACTAAGGTCACAACAACTATGGGAACTCGATCCTTGATTTTAACGAGTCACCACCTGATATCACACACCCACAGTCCCTTAGGTAAACATTGTATATATAAAGCGCATTTCAGTACTCACATCCAAGTATCAAGTCTTCAGTATATAGGAACCAGTCCGGTTACTTCCAAAATATAGGGAACCAAACATGATTTCTTAGCACTTTTTATACTATCCTTCAGATAGCTCACACCTGTTAGCCTTGAAACCCGCCTGACGGTGACATGACCCACATAAAATATCGAGCGCCATCTTGGAGTGTGTTAATCGATCGTACTTAAGGTGTGTCTAACATAAAAATATGCTTATTCAAGCGGATACCGCTACCTCCAAAGTACTGGCGAAGTCGCCATTCGTAATCCCACGAGTATTAACACAAAACCCAGTATTTCCAAAACATCGCATGCACTTAAAATTAGCTTTTGATACTCGACTACATCGATAGTGTTATGACGATGACCGTGGACGCCATATTATGTACTCTGTTGTTGCCTTTTCATTATTATTATCTGCCCAAGAATTTATGTGCACAAATATATGGAATGCAAAGATATATTCTCTGCCGCCAATTAGTCATGGCCGCATGTGTAATTCACACACGCAAGTCACGGTTGAGTACTATTAGTAATGTTAATTTGCGCCACAAATAGTGCTCGATAATTATATACTGTATCACTCCTAAGAATTAATTCATAGATCAAGTGTGTTGTGTCTTGTATAATAAACATTGCTGTATTATGATCAAATTTGGCAATAGGTAGTTATAATATCGCCACTCTGATGGCTTTCTCAGAGTAAAGCTCCACACCTGACAGCATCACCTCGCACCCATCATGCTATTGTATTGTATATTGTATGATTCACATTCCTTAGTTACACCCAAAATGGCAATATATCATTAAAAGTAACGCCACCTGGATTGGCATCATAGAGTCGAACTTAGTGCTCGTGTAACGTCACCTTACACCCTTCTCATCTTACAAGAATCATCATTTCTAAACAGCTATTGTACAGCAGATCTCATCATCTTGCACTTATCTCATTTTACACAAATCAATAATCCTCATTGGATCACTGAGGGCTAACATGGGTACAAACGCCCACACTCTGAGTCCTTCATTACAAACAGCAGTACATTTGCACATGCCATCATAAAAAATGATGGAATTCATTATTATAGTTAAGACCCGATGTAACCGCTCTTAATCGGGAAATCCATAATGCCTCTGTCTGTCTTAGTAAAGAAGTCCTGTTCCCACCTCTGACACTACATTTCACCTGATCTAAGGCATGAAAAGTAATCTGTAGTCTATCAGGATGTGTGTCATATAGATGTTGTGCTTCCTGTGAGTGCTCATTTCTGTTCTTTATATCTCTGACATGTTCTTGTATGCGAGTTTTTAAGCACCTAATGCTATTGCCCACATAGATTTGATCACACGCACACCTTAACACATACACTACATGTATCGTGTTGCCGTTTATGAAGGAGAGTATCCAGTATTTTTTTGAATTGTTGTATTGGAAACTGACACATTTGTTCATTCCAAATTTACAAATACAACAATTGCCACACGCATAGAAACCATTAGGTTTATCCAGTAGCCACGATTGAGGTGTCCCTTTGGGTTCTTTAACGTGGCTTGGACACAGCATATTCCTCAATGTTTTGCCCTTCCGATAAATGAGTCGCGGTTTGTTTGAAACGATGTTAGCTAGCAAGGAATTGGACTGCAGAAGATGCCAGTTTTTTCGTAATATGTTGTATATATGTCCACTATACATATTGTATTCTGTAATGAATGAAACCTGATCTTGATATTTCTTATCACCCTTGGGAATCCTATCTCCGAGAGTGTCCTTTCTGTTTAGTTTTTTTTTGCCTTTTCTGTAGCTTTCTTGAGACAACTGTTCTTGTATCCTCTATTCTTAAAATCCAATTCAATGCCCTTTATTGTTCTGTCAAAATCGATTTCCTGGCTTCTATTACGAAGTGCTCGTACCATCTCGCCATATGGAATGGCCGAGATGGTAGAACTCGGATGGCAACTATCAGCGTGTAAAACGCTGTTACATGAGGTTACTTTCTTGAATATATCACTTTGGATACTATCTCCTGATATGTATAATCTCAAGTCCAAGTACTTGATCTCTTTTTTGAAGCTATTGATAGTTAATCTAACATTGAAGGTATTATTATTGAGATATAGAAAGTATTTATGTAATTCCTCATTGCTGCCTTTCCATGTGAAAAGAACATCGTCAATATATCTTACATAAAAAAAAATGTTCTCAATCCAGTCATGTGCTCCAGGGCCCCAGGCATGCTCCAACTCATATAGCCCCATAAACAAATTTGCATACGATGAAGCAAACCTGGAGCCCATTGAAGTCCCCTGCTGTTGTAAGAACCACTTCTCCCCATGCATAAAGACATTCTCTGTTAAAATCAGATCTGCCATTTCCATCAACATCTGAGTGTGTTCCAAGTAGCATGCGTTTCTTTTATTCAGTTCTTTTATTCAGGAAGTGGGTTAATCCTTTCAGACCTTGGTCCCTTTCTATACATGTGTACAAGCTCTACAAATCCATTGTCACGAATGTGAAGATATCCGTTTCCCATTGGAGATCTTCCAATGTGCAGAGTAATTCTTTGCTATCCCTTATATAGGAAGGGAGGTTTCCTAACAAAGTATTGAAGGAAAGTATCTACATACTCCGCCAGATGTTCCGTTGGTCCACCATCTCCTGATATTATTGGGCGACCCGGGGGGAAACTGCCCCCCTTATGTATTTTGGGGAGTATGTAGATACATGGGTGTCTAGAATTCTGAGCTTGGAGATACTTATATTCCGAGTCTGTGATTAGACCCGATTTTTGCCAATCAGATAATTTGGCATTGATATTTCTCTCAATTTATACAGTTGGATTCAAGTGCAGTTTCTTATAACAGCAATCCTGATTTAGTTGATCTATTTCTGCGGTGTCGTCCGTATAGTCCATCAGGACTATAATTCCTCCCTTATCAGCTTTGCAGATCACTATATTCATGTAATTCCTCAAAGATTTCAGACACTGTTTCTCATCTTTGGTTAAATTGTACGGGTGCCTACACTTTCTCTGAACGTTGTGTGTCTCTTCTAGACGATAGAGATCCTGTGTAACTCTCAATGAAAATTCATCTATTGCAGAGTTAGTGTAACTTGGAGGTATGAATTTAGAAGTGTTGCGTAAGCCACTATCTATTGCGGTGTCCTCCCTAAACTCCAAGTTACTTGCAAAGTCAACCAGATTGTTCATGTCCCCTTCATCATGCAATGTTGCTATAACATGTGATACATTAACATCTGCAATGGTAAAATCAGAACTGCATGCATTGTTCACAAAAGCACTACGTGTGGTCGGATGTTCGGCAAAAAACAGTTTTAATTGCAATTTGCGAACAAATTTAAAGAAATCAAGGTACACATTTTCTAGGTATGGTTTCTCTGTGGGACAATAATTTGATCCTTTGCATAACACAGCAATTTCTCCCTCACTCAAAATTCTGAAGGACAGTTTAATAACATTTAGAGCATTGGTATTAGTTTCCACATTTTCACTGCCCTCATCGTGGTTCACAGTCTCATCATTCATTTGTTCTGTCCGTTTGCTATTCTTGATTTTGTGCTGGCCCGTGTATTTTTTGCCACCCTGCCTTGTTCGTCTACCAGATTTTTCTTTTTGTTTCCAAGGCGGAATCGTTGGACCTCTTGATCCAGCGGCGTTTACCAGCTCAGCACATTCATACACACAACACTCATTTGGGCCCATATACATTCATATACTCAATGAGCTAGCAAATATCCACTGGCCATCAATTTTGTTTTACCCTAAGAAACCTTTACACCAGTATTCTCACCATTTCTGTCTCCTGAGTAAAATGCACGTTCGATAGATCTAGTAGTAGATTAGAATAGGGAGGAAATAATATAATACATTTATCCTTTATTCAAAGAACCACAGACTCAGAAGGAGTTTTAAAAGTTTATCTGAATTAATAATTTTGTGAGTCAAATCAGAGTACACATAGATATACCAGAATTCTCCATCAGCAATAGAAGTTCAATTAGTTTATAATTCAATTCACATTAATTAATCTCATATGATGACAGTACCTAAGGAGAGAAAGAACAGAGAGCAAATACCAAACACAACCCACAGAACTATATTTACCTAGAATGATGTGAGGACCTAGACATCAGAGTATCAAGGATTCAGGACAGGTTTAGGACAGGGAAAGTGGCCTCTTCTAGTGTAATGCCAGCGTTACACCCCTCTCTGGTGCTACTCTCTCAGGCTCGGGCTCGTCCGGACCCCTTCCTAGATGTGCCTCCTCGGTTGTTCTGCGAATTTTCCCTAGTGTTGGATTCTCCAGTCAGATTGCAGCAAAATTGGGCAGCATCTCAGCATAGCATCGGCATCTCGTAGGTCAAGTGTGACTAACTATCTAGAACTTACCTCTGTTATACCAATTCAAATGTGTGATCCACCCCCAAATGTTTCAATTCCATTTTCACCCGCAATTTGATTGGGCTAAGCAGTGGGGTGAGGACATCACACCATACTAAGTGCAATAATTTTCCTTAGTTCTATTGTCTAATTCCCCGCCCCATAATTTTAATACCCACAAGCTTTATTCCCACGCATTTCATATGTGGAACGATAAATCTGTAATACAATGTTTCGGGTTCTTCCTCTCGTAGGGTCAGGAGTTGATCTTACCATGTCCTTGCTGGGCACATGGATTGGCAGCCACCCAATGACTTCATTGGTCTCAGAACGAGAAGGTTTTTTCACGCATGCGTTGTTGTCACAAGGCCCAAATACGAACTATTAATAAAGTCAGAGAAGAACATGTTAGAATACAAAATTAAATGAATTCTCTGTATACCACTTACTTCTACTCTAACCCCATTTACTTAATAAATCTTTTGCATTAATGGCTTAGTAAAATTTGCATAGGTTAGTTTAAGCACGGCATGTGCATTAGTGCGAGGGTTTCGAGCAGCCATATTTAAAGCTATTGCGCAGCTGCAAAGATTTCCCCCCCAAGCGACAGAAGGCGTCATACTACGTAGATGTAGTAGACGCATGCGCAGAAGATTTCCCGTGTTTTTGGCGGCCATTTTAGGACACTCAGGTTACTTATTAGCAAAGCACATAGAAAAGCTTCCCCTAGATACAATATGTAAAATGTGATGCAAAATTAGCATTCACGGAAAGGTTGGTTATAATGTTACTGGTTATTCGAGAGGATTGCATACAAGCAAGTTTCTTTTTATACGATACCTTGCTCCATCACTCTGTATTGGTCATACTGGTGCTAGGTCCCTCACTTAAGTCACTCTGTAAGGAAGAGAGAGAGGTGGAGCTAGAGGAGATGCTGGGATCTTTAGTTGTAACATTGGGGACCTGGGTCGGTTTGCTCAAAATATCATCATACTTCCTAGCGAAAGTAAAAATCCGCCCCCTCTCGTAATCCCCTGCTCTCGTATCTTTTGTAATTTTTTGTCTTTAAGATAGATTTGGTAATTAGCCAATTCCTTCTTAAGAATAACATAGTTCACCCGTATGACATCCGTCATATTAGTATCATTCATTTCTTTCTCTAATAGTACAATGTCATCTCGAATCTTTTTAACTTTGCGTTCAGAGTTGCGGATAAGAATATCCATCATTTTGTAGGAGGCGTTGTACAGTCCATCCTCCCACTCTCCCAGGTGGTCGGCATCTAAATCCTCATAATTTGGAAAGATGAGAATGCGGAGATCCCGTGGGATTCTCCTATTCTCCAGATATTTTTTAAGTGTTGCCCCATCCCACCATTTGGCGAGTTCTTGCTTCTTCAGTCTTTCTAAGCGCTCAAATTTGTTTTTTATACCTTCAGTCCGTGGAATCTTAGATGCTACCTGTGTTACATTAGCATCATGTTTACCAAATAAATCTCCCAATAGTTCCTCCCTGTTGTCATCAAAGTCCATGTTGTCACGTCGTTAAAGGCTTTTTTTTGGTCGAGTGTGCGGGTAAGCTCAAATTTGAATATACCACAGAAAAGAGAGGGTCAGAGCTTTAAAGGTCCAGCACCAAACGTCACTACCTATTAGGCCTCTTAAATCAGCACTATACCTCGGTGCAGCAGGTCTGGAATGTGACCCACATACATCCCAAATAGGTGGTTAAAAACCACCACTATTAACAGTCGCAAATTGACACTGCACCCGAAATATAGCTGGTTAGGATCATAAAGTGCGCCAGCAGCCCGGTGTGCAGCGCACTAAAATGGCGGCCGGAGATACAGAGGTCGTGCAGTAGTCAGCAAGGGTTGAAGGGATTAATGAGGGCCCGCGGCATAGGGCATCTGGGTGCTGTACTCACAGTACCGGAGGTGCAAAGTTGTGGTGCATAGGGCTGCATTCTGTTCACAGCAGGTCCCAGCAAATCGCCAGTATCAGATCAGGACTGGGTGCCGACAACCGCTCTTCGTGGCTCATGTGAAATGAAGGCGCTCCTCTCAGCGGGTGATAATGGTGTCAAGGTTATGCCCGACACGGGTCCGGCAAAGCTGCAGGGGAGCCTCCGTCCCCTGTGGCGGCAGCGGCAGGCATCCGGAGCGGTGGTCCCAGAGCTCGAGCCCAGGACCCCGCCCCCAAGCTCACCCGAGTCCCCTGTCGACTCGGGGCCTCCGGAGGCCGCATCAGGTCCGGGCTCGGCCTGGATTAGACATCAATGAGTGCACAAAGCACCATACGCGCCACCGACGGTTCCTTAGAGCCTCCAGTGCACGATACAATGTACATGGGCTGGAAGGATCAAGAATGGACGTGGTTAGGCGGGTAAATGGTCATGATGGCTCCAGAGCTCCGAAGTCAGGCGGCCATCATGGTGCCGGCTCGGCCACGCCCCCCATAGTTCTGTTTATTCTTAACAGCAGTAAACTCAACATTCATAGAGGCATATCCTACTGGCGATAGTAAGCACAATAGTCCAACTAAAACTATCACTAAACTTGTAACTTTACAGCATTTGTAGTTCTCCATCTTATATTTGAGACAAAACAATTATTGTGAGGATAAACAAATTGAAAGAAAGTGCTTAGCCTCGAGGTGCTTCTACATTCTACTGGTTCTCATTGAATCTTGGCCAGTCTGCCCTCTGTGGTTTTCTTTTGCCAACTAAGAGCTCAAAACACTTTCGCACCAGTGGTTCTTTTTCGCTGGTCTTGCTTCTTGTGGTGCTTCAGAAGTGCTTAGAAGCACAATGTCATCAACATCCTCCGCTGATGAACCTTACATAGGTGTGCTGGACGTGCACTTGGTCTGAGGCTCCGATGACTTCGAATTGTTTTTACTGCTAACTGTCTCTGTTAAACACAAATCTAGTAATGGTGGTTAACAAAATTATTTGAGATTGTTTCGAAAGGGTATGGTATTTTTTTGAGGAGTGTCTCCTGAGTGACCAATTAAATATATATATATATTTTTTTTTACCTCCCATAGGAAATTGGTCCTATGGGTCCTGCAGGAGACCCATGTAGGTTTTACTTCCTGTTCCGGATCCTGCCCGGAACAGGAAGTAAAACCTTTTTTTTTTTTAAATCCAAGTTTTGATGTCACTTTTTTTGTTGAAAATATCTTTATTGGCATTTTATAATCATGCTTGACATTGTACAGTAGATATTAAATGACATATAATACAAGTTGAACACGGCTTTCCACATACTTTCCATTTGACCGTTTACTGGTATTACAAATTATTATTGCATCTCATTTATTAACTAAATGGCACGTAACGTGTGCGGTTAAGGAATTTACTGATATTTGACTGCACACCACTATCTATCACATGGGAGCTCGTGTCAATTATACCCCACCTGTTTCTCGTGATAGAGGTGTGCCTGCTCATGTCATTTTTCCTTATTATTCCCTGGGGCCTACTAATTGGTGGAGAGTGCTGTGGGATTCCCCATCATCTCCATACAACAAGTATGCCGAATAAATCACTAATTAACAAAATATTCAAAAGAGAAAAAGAGAGCAGCCTCAAACAGTTCATTCGGGTGCTCATAAGTCTAGCAGGGTTTCCAGAAAGGATGGTTATGTTATAGTCCACTCTTCCCAGTAGGACAAACTAAGCCTTTATACCTGTCGGTTGGGCCACTATATCCGTATACTACTATGTTTATTGTTATTTTTGTTGTTGAGGGGGTAGAGAAATTAGGGAGGGGGGAGCCCAGATTCAGCACTGGGAGTGTCTCTGTCATGTCTGTCTCTGTCATGTCGTTTGCCATGCCTCGTCCTCTCATCCCTTTCAGTGTCCACTCAGACCTACTCAGTGAAAGACTCACTTCCCTCGTTTTCGCTATTAGGGCGGGTCGGGTGGTCCCAGTTAAACAATATGTCCCTCCATGCTTCAGCAATTGGTCGCTGGCGCAGCCCCCTCAGCTCTTCCCTACCCAGCGCTCTACCTTCCGCAGCAGCCCACCTAGACATCTCTTGTATCCATGTGCTACTCTGTGGTCCTATGGCTGACTTCCATGCTATCGCTATTCGCCTCTTGGCCAGTGCCAAGGACAGATCAATAAATGTACTCCCCACCTTACACTTGGATCGTCTAGGGTATAGGCCAAGTAGACATATCACTGCCGAATGCTCAAGTGCATGATTTAGTGTGTCATTGATCTTAGCTAGTACTGCAACCCAGAATCCTTGCAGCGACGCTCAGCTCAAGGTCATATGGAGAAAGTCTGCATCCAATTGGCCACACCTCGAGCAGCCTCTTGGCTCTCCTCCAAAGGCGGTCTGGAGGCGATGGGGGGTCATGTATGTCATATGTACAAGGTTGCATTGAAGGTATTTGAGGCGGGCACTACGGGAAATCTTTTTGGAAGACTCCAATACGCTACGCCAAGTCGGTAATCGTCCTATTCAGGGATCTTTCCCACCTACCTCTCAATTCCTGCATAGGGACAGAGATGCGTCGAGAAGCGATGCATAGAACCACTTTATTTGGTTTCCTGCTGTGCCCAATAAAATTAGTAAGTGGAGAACCAAGTGCGTCTCAGGTTCATCTCTTCCTGTATCCCATAGTCTCCCAAATGCCCGCACTATCACCTCATATAGAAGGAACTGGCCTGGGGGAACTCTGCACCCCTCCACTAGTTCAGCAAAAGGAATCAAACATTTGTCTAGAAACAATCTCCCGTTGTCTCTATCCCAGCCTCTGTCCAGGGTGCCAGCTGTTCCGCCCCCAGAATCGCCTGTGGTTCGCCGTAGGACAGCTCCACCAGTGGCAGTATCGGGGAGTATCTCGGAGTGGCCGTCAGTCTTGCCATGCATCTTTTCCAGCACTGTAGTGCTATGGACTGCAGTGTCGAGGTATATGGGACCCTCATGGCCTGGTTTAGCAGGGCCACCAGTAGCTGGCGTGGGTGCTTCCCAGGCTCTGCCAGGTAGATCCCTCCTGGTTCACTCCCTCCAGCCACTGGGCCACCCACTGCAGCTGTGCAGCCAGTTGGTAAAATTCAAAATCTGGCACACCCAATCCCCCCTCTCCCATGGGGCATTGCAGGGTCCGCAGTGATACTCTGCTTCTTCCGTCCACCCAAATGTACCAGCGCATCCAGCGGCCTGAACTATGCAGTTGGCATCAACACCGGTAGATTAGTGAAGAAGTACAGTAAGCGGGCAGCATCACCATTTTGGTCAGTGACACTCTGGCCATCAATGGTAGTCGCAATGAATTCCAAAAGGCCACACTAGAGCGCAGCGAACGGAGGGCTCTGCCCAGATTACCCTCCCTCATGTCTTCCAGTGAGTGAAAAATCTGGATACTCAAGTATTTAAACATGCAGGGGGTCCAGTTATTTCCGCAGGTAGCTCCCCTAGTCTAGGGGAAGGCTCAGCCACTGGGAACAGATGTGTTTTATGTCGGTTAACCCAGAGACCTGACAGAGACACAAAGTTTTCCAACAGTCCGAATGCAGTTCCTGCCCCCTCACAGCATCCCCTAAATATATCAACAAATCGCCTGCGTATAAGGAGATCACGTATGTTCTGCCACTCAATGTCAGTACCAGACCCTCCCCCCCCTCTACAAAAGAGCTCAGCAAGTGGTTCCACAACCAGCGCAAACAGGAGCGGGGATAGAGGGAACCCTTGACGTGTACCACGTGATATCTTATATTGTGGAGAAATAGTCTTGCCCGTCTTGACTCTTGCTGTGAGGAGAGTGTATAGCAATTGGACCCACTTCAACTAGCCCTCCCTCAACCCCATTTTCCGCATGACTTCGAGCAGGTAGTCCCAATTCACCGTATCAAACGCCTTCTCCAGGTTAACTGAGAGGAAGGCAGCTCGTGTCAAAACTCGGGCATCAGAGTGGTAGAGCACCGAGTATAATCTGCGTAAATTATACGATGTGTTACGGGAGGGGATGAACCCATTCTGGTCGGAGTGAACCAGATGTCTCATATGTGGGAGCAGCCGAATTGCTAGTATCTTACTTAGTAACTTAAAATCAGTATTGAGCATGGGCAGGGGCCTGAAGTCCCTTACTCCTGCATCCTGGTCCGTGGTCTTGGGGAACTGGATCACTAGCGCAGACCGCGCAGAGGACGGCAGGCATCCCAGTCTTAGAACCTCTTTATACATAGTCACCAGGTGGGGCGCCAAACTTTCCTTGTATTGTGCATAAAACTTGGCAGGGAGGCCATCAGGACCCAGTGTTTTCCCACTCGCCATCCGTGTCATGGCACCCCTAACCTCCTGCAAAGTTACCAGGCCACCCAACTCTTTTGCAATTTCGTCATCAACCACGCGAAGGTCTAGCAGGGTCATAAAGGCGCCAAGTTCCACCCGGGAGGTACCTCGCTGGGCAGTGTATAATCTTTCATAGTATTCCTGAAAGAGTGTATTATTCTTATCAGGGTCAAATTCTATCGTGCCTACATCAGTCTTAATTCAGGTTATTGGGGAACCCCGGGATTCAGGCCTAACGAGCCATGCCAATAAGTGTCCGGCCTTCCCTTCCTCATCCTGCACGCTGTCCATACAAGCCCTGTAGTCATGGGATCTAAGCCTTTCTAGGGCATTGTCGTATTTTTTCCATAACTGAGTGTGTGCCTGTGTCCCTGGCCCCTGCATATTATCCAGTGTATGCATCTCTCCCTCCAGATCCAGAAGTTCTTTATGCAGCTCCCTCTGTATTCCAACTGACTGTCCCATGCAGTGCCCCCTCACCACCACCTTGAATGACTCCCACTCTACCAGTGCTGTAGTGGCCATGCCTGTGTTCTCAGTGAAGTATGTTTCTATTGTGGTGCGTAATGATTCTGCAAATTGTGTAACTTCTAGTGCCACTGGGTTAAGTCTCCATGTAGGCATTGGGGGCCTCCCCCCTTGGGGTTGGTACGACATTAACAGAGGGCAATGGTCTGAAAATGTCCGACAAAGATATTCCGTGTTTCTAATGGAGGTGCCTTTTGCCGGGGAACACCAGAATGCATCCAATCTTGTGTGGAGGTGGTTTATGGGGGAGTAAAAGGAATATTCCCTATCTCCGCCATGCTGGAGCCACCATATGTCTTGCAATTTCCAGTGTGCCATCCACTCCCGTAGACCAGCTGCGATCCTGTGTGACCGAGATCCCGGAAGGGGGGGGGGGGTGGGATCGATCCAAGTGCACATCCGCAACACAGTTAAAACCTCCCCCCAGCACCACCTGCCCTACCCTTATGTCAGATAGATGAGTGGAGAGAGAGGACAAATTTGACATCTGATCCTGGTTGGGGTATAGCAACAGCCCAGTGTAATCTCCTGACCTAGCAGGCTCCTGCTAGCAGCACATATCTACTCTCCTTGTCAATTAACATATGTGTGGCATCAAGGGGGACCCCCAGATGGACCCATATCAACACCCCCTGGGCATATGCTGAAAAAATAGTGGCAAAGATCTGCCCTCTCCATCTCCTTCTTAGGCTCCCCACCTCCCCATGTGTGAGATGCATCTCCTGCAACAGCGCTATCTGTACTCCCTGACGTTTCAGGTTGATGTGTATGTTGTTGCGCTTAGACATGGAATCCATCCCCCTAATATTCCATGTGAGTAATTTTAGGTCCTGGTTCGTAACTGCCATCTCAAGTAGGTCCAGACTCCCTTCCCACTGGGATCTCCCACCCCTGCTAAATTCTTGGAGGATTTAAAGAGAGCATTCTTGCATGCATTAGGAACATAACAAAACAAACATAGCAAGTTTCAACTTACAACTCCCCGGCCCCAAGGCATCCTAGCAACAGCCACCTGCCCAAACTCCAAGCGTACTGTAATGCGAAACATCGAAGGCCCAAACCAGTCTCGATGCGAGCCTTCAGGGGGGATGTGGACTCACAAGGTTGCGTGCTGCTTTGAGTTCAGCAAATATATAAAACACTTTGCAATGTGTGGCGGTGTCACCAGCACCAGCCCAAAATTACGACCAGCCCGGGTTGATTATCTCCCATTACATGATGTCATCTGCCATTTTCGGAGTCAGCACTGGAAGTTCCAAACTGTTCCTGCCTGATGTATCCGATTCCGAGCCTTTAGTCTCTTTCATGGATCCGGATCCAAATTCAGATGGGGAGCCACTCTTCTGGGCAATTACCGCAATGGCCCATAGCGCCGCCACCCTCTCTCGTTCTGTCTGCGAGGAATTCGGTTTCTTTGCCTCGATTCACTCAGAACGTCGTTGTGAGCGCTTCCTGGGGCCCCGGCTCCTTACCACCCACTTGGGCTTTTGCCCGACCCAGTTGTCTCTGTTCGGTAGGCCTCTATCCAGTCCCAAGCCATTTTGGGATCTTCGCAGAAGTGAGTCTTGCCATCTACAACAATGCGGAGCCTGGCAGGAAACATAAGAGAGTACTAGATACCCTCCTCTCTAAGAGCCTTCTTGACCTCCAAGTATGAGGCGCGCTTTCGTTGGACCTCCAGGGTATAGTCGGGGAACATTGAGAACTTGGCATTATTTACTACAAAGGGGCCATCTGTGCAGGCCTTCTGTAGGAGAATGTCTCTATCCCTATTATTATTATTATTTAGAAACCTATATAGCGCGCAGCTACTCCCGACGGGGGTGTCCCGGCGCTGCGAACAGCAAACAGTTGTAAGTGTCTCTGTGCGACTAAGGGTTGGAAAACAGCCAGGTTTTTAGATTGCGTCGAAATAAGCATTCCGATTCTGTCATACGGAGGGACAGTGGCAAGCTGTTCAAGAATCGAGCAGTGATAACTGCGAACGCTCTGCCCCCCATTCTAGAACGACGAAATCGGGCAGTCCGTAAGAGGCAAAGATGATTTGATCTAAGAGATCGGTTCGACTTCGTATAATTGGTTGTCTCTATCCCTATAATGCAGCAATCTGGCCACCACTGTACGCGGAGGGTGGCCCGGCGCCAATGGGTTGGCCGGTACTTGATGCGCTCTCTCCAGAGTGAAGAACTGTGTCAGTGCACCCGGGGCTACCACCTCCTTGAACCATGGTTCCAGATACGCCACCATATTTCCGTCCTCAATCCCCTCCGGCAGACCAAGGATCCGTACATTATTTCGGCGGCTGCGTCCTTCTCCATCCTCTGCTCGGCGCTCCAGGGTCTGGACCCTGTTAGTTAATTCCTCCACCTGCTGCGAAAGGGCTTTATGTGCTGGCGATAGGTCCTCGAGGCCCAATTCCACCACTTTCACCATCTTATTGAGTTTTTGGTGTTCCGCGCGGAGGAGCCCAAGGCCCACCGACACTGTGCTAATGTCTTGGTGGATTGTGGCTTTCATATCAGAGATGGCCTCCAAGATCTTAGCCAGTTGTTGCTGGATAGGGTCTGAGTTGGGCTGGGGCTCAGGACTGCCCCGCGCCTGCTCCCGCTGGTCATCTTCTTGTACTGGGGTTGCCCCAGCGTCTTTTCCCCGGGGTTTACCCATCCCTGCAGCCACAGCCATGCACTCTTTGTTCATGGCCTCCAGTCAGCACAGTTCACAAGCTCACCCATCAGATCCAGGGGAGTTGCACTTTGGTCCACCAGGCACACGCTGACATTCAATAGGAAGCCCACACTCAAGGGGTTGAGGGGGAGGAGAGGCCCGTCTAACCCGCAAGAGCCACACGGCGTTGTTCCTGCCCCGAGTGTGATAGGAGCTTATGAGTTCAAAGGAGTCTCTGTTCCCCTAAATATCGTCTCTCCAAATCCCAGCACTCAGGGCACAATGGGGCCAATCCCGCAGCGCATGTTGGAGTCCGGCAGCTGGGCTCCACTTTTTACAATTCCGGGAATACTCTCCATTTGGGGGCTAAGGTTTCACTCTTTCATCCAGATCCCCAGGCACCCACCGCCCGAAACCCGTGCTGTGCCCAACAACTGGGGGCCCTTTCCCTTCTCATTTGATACTATCGGCTTTGTGCCGTCTCGCTTGTTCCCTTGTGCAGGGTGTCAGCGGTGTGCCGGGTCAGGAGGGCAATTCCCTTATAACAGTACACCATGTGGGGCCCACACGTTCTATTAGCCGTGCCGCTCCTGTAGTCTATTCAACTATTTATACATGACAGATCCTGCCTCCTCCCCTCAAGATCTCAGAGGGCAGCGGTTCAGCTGGTACACCACTCCTCAGGCAAGGGGCCCCCCCAAGACCCATTCGGTCACACTCACCGCCTCATGTTCATCACACAGCCTCTCTGCCGCCTGGGCAGTTCTGGTGCGCCGCGCCACATTGTGATAGCGGCTCCAGGCCGCTAGCGGGGCCCACCGTCGATCCGTTTAGAGCCTTTCGCAGTCTAGGCCTCTCCTGTTCATTCTGTCCTTCTCGAAGCCCAAGGCAGCGCCGGAATGCAGAGCTCACCGCCCGGTCACTGCCGCTGGCTTATCCAGCGCCTCCGCGGTACCGCTGCATCACCGGGAGGCCACTTCGGGTTTTATTGACCTCGTCCAGCACTCAAGCTCTGGGCCGAAGCACAACCAGTCTTCCGGGCCTCTCGCCTCGCGGCGGGCCTGACCGCAGTCATCAGCTCCGCTCCGGGTACCGCTCAGGGTCTGCCATCTGGGCACAGTCGTGAGCCCGCCAGGGAGCCGCCAAAACACTGCAGCCTTGCCAGGCGGCCATCTCCACGATACCGTCCTGCCAGGCCCCAGAATCCGAGGCCCAGGCACGGCTCGCCTCCGATGCCTCTCGCTTGGCGCCAGCAGCGGCCACAGGGCTTAGCTCCGTACCAGGCACCACCGCACTAGCTCTCGGCGGTTAACCCACCTCCTCATGCCACCCAGGCTGGGCTGTGTACAGTATTCAGCTGATTTATGTTGGGCCGGTGCCGAGCTCGAACGCGTCCGCCATCTTCGGCTGGTTTGCCACCCCCCGTTTTGATGTCCCTTTTTCTTCCTTTTTAGATCAATCCCCAGCATTTTAAAAAAAAAGTTCTTATTGGAACCAGATTTTCTGCATTAGAATTCGAAAAGATGTTGTATGTTGTTTGTTATATCTGTCTATTAATGTTAGTATGTCAATATAGTCTGTCATAGCTGGCTGTAGATAACAGTAAGAGGGTAGTCTACTGTTATAGGTCCAACCTAATGGTGAACAACTATAAACACAGACTCGGACTCTAATAGCTACAATAGTCTGCTACAGCAGGCAATAAGTCACAGACTTACAGAGAAGTTGCTCCACTGCATTTCGTGAATGGGAGAGAGCAAAACAGCATAATATCTACTAAGAGGTGGCACTGTTCTGCTCTCTCCTTGTGATGTCACACTTTAGACAGCCATGCATCAACACAGACTCTCTTGTGTCATAGTGCAAAGGTATCGGGTTTTTGTAAAGCATAGTATTTGTACTTGAAGGAGTTCCTTCTAGTAAAAAAAAAACTATTAAGGCTTTTCCACTTTGTATGTGTGCTGTACAATGCAACACACATGCACAATGGAAAAGTAAGGAGAAATAAAAGCATTTCTGTTTGTTAACCAAGTTTGGCCCTCTAAGAGGGATATGGGTTTATAGCCGAAGTAGTTTCTACCCTCTGCACAACCCCTCATGGACAGCCTGCTCCCACCATACACTCAAGCCCCCCCTTAGTTGCCTAAACTGCTTGTGCGCACAGCCTTCACTCTGTACTAAAAACATCTTGCAGAGTGAACCCCTTTTTCTCAGTCCCCACTTGCCAGAACCCCCCAAAACATTCCATGAAGTAGCTGAGGTGGATGAACTTTTTTTGGAAATGTTTGTGGAGTTTCATAAAATGGCGTTAAAGTTATTTGTGGGGGGAAACACGCTCTGCCTATGGAAACTATAACAACACAGTTACCTTTTTCCAGCCACCCTGCATGGGAGTTGGATTCACTGTCTCTGCTGGCCATGGAGTGACCATCCCTCCATATTTAAAATTACCCGACTTGTCAATAGGTGTTTATGCAGAAACTGCTCCTGCCATCCTGGAGGGAGTCACTCGGTGAACAAAAAGTGTAATGTCTGGCATGCCATGTCTTTGCTACATGGCAGACTGGTCATCAAATTTTTTTGTTTACCAAAGTTGTCTTTGGAAAATGAAAATGCAATGTCCCATATGCACTGTGACTTTTCTTCCAGCAAGTCAGAGACATTTTTTCTACCTGCATATAATGCGTTTGTGGGTCTAACAGGTAGTTTCCAAAGGCAGAGCCAGCAGAGCCCCCAAAGAGCAAATACAGCATTACCCCAACTTCTAAGTGATTCTGAGAAATCGACGGGCAGATGGTACAGGCGTAAATTTTTGACGGATGTCCTGTTATAGCCAAAATTAAATGAGGCTCTTAGAGCTGGCTGAGGAAGGCTTCCTTCTACCAGGATATTTTGCATCTAAAACAGCTGTAAGTAATGCAAGTGATGTATAAATAGAGCCAGATGGGCATGAAAGGAGTGGAGAGTGAAATCATTGGATGCATTGAATAAATACAATGAAAGGAATGACCTGGCCGCGAACTCATGTAAAACAAAAGTGGTGATTTTCGGGCGCTACCCGAAAAAGGACCCAAAAATGGAAGCTTGAGTGGCAGAAAATAGTGACTGTCCGAAACTATAACTACCTTGGGGCATGGTTTAGTGACACTGGGAAATCCACCATACACCAGCAAAAGATGAAAATAAAAGGAAAAGCGGGTATACATGCTGTTTGTAAATTAAACACCAGTCTCGTCAGCCCTATGACCGAGGCCATCTGGAGTGTGATCAAAATAAAACTCATGCCTACTGTCAGCTACACCCAACAAGCGTTTCCTGGCACACACGGGTCATAATTAGGCAAAATACAATGTATGGAGTTGATAGAGCGTCATGATGTTCTGAAAATTGTAGGGGTGCATCATAAACGTGGATAGTCCTATTCGTATTTCTTATGTTAGCTGAATTATGTAGGCCTGAAGTGTACTTTCTCTGGTCGAGCTCTCATTTGGAGGTAGTCCGCGAAATTCATGTGCTTGCAAGGATGTCTGTTCTCATGCTTCTGTTGCAGGTGCAAGGACACCGTCTTCGTCAGTTAGAATAACGCCTTTTGTTTTAGGAGTTAGGTATGGAGGAGAGCCACAACAGAGTATCCTGGAATGCCGATAATTGGAAGAAGCCTGAGACCCAAGGACACACCGACCGTTGTTGGACGAAATACAAGTTTTGGTGGAAAACTACCTAAGAGAGGTGCCTAGCCAGAAGAGGTGTTTCAGAGGCGTGTCCTTTTTTGGGTTGTACATTTTGTATTAGGGACAGTGCCCAGAGGGAGGAGAGAGCAGATATGAGCAGAGAGCCATTAGAGGGTAGAAGGAAAGGATCGATACTGAGGAAGGAGACTTAGGACGAATCTGTAGCTTTGGCTACTGACCCTTACAACGCGAGTGCACTTCTTAGGAAGTCTTCACGAGCTGACACCTTTTTTTGATTTTGCCTTGAGACATTTTTTCTACCTGTCATGTAATGCGTTTGTGGGCTGAACAGGGAGTTTCCAAAGCCGGAGCCAGCAGAGGCCCAAAAGAGAAAACACAGCATTACCCCAACTTCTAAATGATTCTGAGACATCGGTGGGTGGGTGGATGGTACAGGTGTAAAGTTTTGATGAATGTCCTGTTGAAGCCAAATTTAAATGAGGCTCTGAATACTGGCTGAGGAAGGTTTCTTCCTCCAGGATATTTTGTATCTAAAGCATCTGTAAGCAATGTAAGTGATGTATAAATAGAGCCAGATGGACATGAAAGAAGTGGAGAGTGAAATCATTGGATGCATTGAATAAATGCAACAAAATGAATGACCTGGCCGCCAACTCAAGTAAAACAAAAGTGGTGATTTTCAGGTGCTACTCAAAAAAAGGACACAAGTTCCTGGCTACGTCCTCTACAAACACTAAGTAATGTACTCTAAGAGTTTGATACATATGAGATTGAGCCCATCCTGTACATAAACATGGCATACTGGTGGGTTGCACTAATAGCTGGACAATGCACCATGCACTTTTACCCTTTAGACCTATAGTAGTATACTGGACGCACACATGCAGACTTTCAAGTAAGGCTTTTTTATAAATGTTATATTGATGAATTCTTTTAACTGCATGTTTTATTATTGTGACTGTTTCTTTTTATCTATGCAATGATTTTAAGTAATCATACAATAAATTCAATTCAATTCAAGAGTGTGTAAAAGTGAGATATCTTATCTGTCTCACTGGTACAGGGCCACCCTTTGTTTATGGGTTCACAAAATGAGGATCGACACTGGAGTGGAACAAAACACAAGTTTATTATATCTCATGAGATGGCTCCGTCATACAGACACTACAAGTGCCTGAGAGGTAACGAACTAGAACAGTTTCAAACCTGTCTTTTATACACTTTGGGTTCCATAGGAATTCACCCAAAACCCCTTTGTCATGGTTACATCACACTTTACATAACCATCTTATGGCATTTTTACATAACGCTTACACAACCCCTTACACAACCCTTTACACAATGCTTACATGCTGAACTGTGGAATCCTGATAAACCCCTAACCACGTCATCTTTGTAGATAGGCAAGGGAGGTTACAGGCGTTGGTGGGCTAACAGATTAGACATCTGTGCACTTTGGCTCTTCGGCAGGACAGGACTCCTTACTGTGGCACGCAAGTATTTTCAGTACAACCAGCTTTCAGTGAACATGTAACGTCTGACTTTACGAAAGTCCCCGCAGAAACACAAAAATGGGGGCTGGTAGACAACATGGAAGAGGAGTAGAGGCTAACTTAACAGAATACATTTTTTACCGTTCAACAAGTGGAGAGTGGTCACTTCTTGCAATACTTGATTTCTGAATAAGAGTTCAGGTAAATGACCCGCTGCGAGTGAAATGAAGAGGGATGCCTAGAATAAAGAGTAGATCCTGGCAAGAGAAATACCTTGTGTGGAAAAATCAAAAATTTGCTTCATTGTGCAAAAAACAAATTGTTTTCCTAGTTCTTTTGGACTTCACAATTGCCACCAAATAAAAATTATAGAAGAAAAAAACAAAGGATGTAAATGGATAACATTGAGTCAGAAGGGCCACAGTTAGATCCCAAAAATGAGCAAGCGCTTGGAACACTGGCAAACAATAATCCAAAATAGCACAATACATGCATTACTAAGTGCTTTACAAAAGAGCCATCCCTTATGTGTTCTGAAAATCTTAAATTGACACCTACTGATCTCACAAATTAGGGTAAAACCCATTAAAATTGCGACAAACAAAATCCCAAAACCCTTTGGATAAAGCCCTTTAAGGTTTCCCATAGGAAAAAGGTGAATGTAGAACTGTCAAAGTCAGGAGAGAGAGATTTTCTCTGCAAATGGACCCCTTCTGGGAGCTACTCTCCCTTTGAAGGTCTACCACTCAAGAATGAGGTCACCTCATGAAGATGGATATGAGCTAGAATCTTGTTGCGCCTTGTAGTAGAGGACTGAACAGACCAACGTTCTGATGGCAGAAAGCTTTGCAATTACTCCTTATTGTGCTTCGCATTGTGCCTTCCAAGCCAGGACTTCATATTCCATTGATGCACATTGAGAGACACTAAGGGCTGTCAATTCTGCAGATTAAGAGTCTGTTGTGGCTGAGCAATTTTGCTGTCCATTCAGACCCTTAAGGTCCGACCTTTCGATTTACAAGACTATGGTCTGGCAAATCTCAAACTTTGTTCTGGTTTCCACCATATCCATGCCAGACATGAAGGTACACATGAACTGAAGCTTCAGGCAGATGCCTAATTGTGGAGAACCGCTTCACCTACCACTGCAGCATCTTTGACCCTGTAAGATGACCTAGAACTACTTGGATGTGGGTAAGGCAGCCTGGGTGAGAAGTATATACTGATTGAATGAACACATTGGAAACAAGGCCATGCTGGGCAATCTCCTCTCCTTATCAGCCAACTGGGTAACTATAAGCTAATAGTTACCCAGTTGGCTGATAAGGAGAGGAGATTGCCCAGCATGGCCTTGTTTCCAATGTGTTCATTCAATCAGTATATACTTCTCACCCAGGCTGCCTTACCCACATCCAAGGAGATTGTTGAGCCTTATTCTGGAACACTGCTCCTATTTCCACTCTTGTGCTGTACTGACTATACTGATGACGTCAGCAGAGAGGAGTAAATGACTACATTTTACAGCAGGTGTTGCTGTGAGCGACAGGAATCAATGGAGGTAGAGATTTGATTGATTGAAAAAGAGATTTTAGAAAATAACGACAAGGAAGTGGAGAAGCCAGACGGTGGATTTAGGGGATTTTGGTAGCCTACCACCATGAATCAGTGATACCAAGTCTGGTGAAAAGATGAGGAAGTGACCCGTTCAGTATGAAACAGATGTTCAGTGACGTCAATGAGGAGACGAATGTGATCAGTGGTAACCAATGGTAACCAAGACTTGCACAGGGAAACCAAGAGAACATATTGTTCTAATCTCTCTTGCAGTATGGTTTCTCACTAGTGGGTTCTAAGTCACTTTTAACACTTTTAACAGTCATGAACAAAACATCAGTAGATCAAACATGATTGATGTGATAAGCCAGTCAACTGTCAATTGGATACAGGGTAAATGGGCTGAGTCCATTATGTTATATAGTTCAATTTGTTTTTAAAGTTAAGATGAAAAATTAGGAAATGTCATAAGCAAATATATCATTAATTAGTTTATTTAAATGACAATTATAAAATACTGGTTGCTGAACACTTGCAAGCTCTTTTAATGTTCAATGAAGTCTAGTAAACACCTCAAAGATGTTCACCGTGAACATCGTGAGGATGGACCCATTTAACAAGCAAAGAAAGTTGAGGGTTCTTTTTTAAATTAAAGTCCAAAATTCTGCTTGCAATACGTCATGAGCTGGTTGACAATCTCTCGGTCATCGTTCACTCAAAGATTAATTTCTTGAGTCTAAAAACATAGTGGGGCCAAAAAAGAAAATCAGTACTCTGCACCCACCGTTTCCACATTTGCTTTGGTGAAAATTTACGAAGTCCAGGAATTCACTAAGCTTGCCCAAAATTCCAGGTGTACTTCTGGAAAATGTTTGTGAATTCCTATTTGGAACGATCCGATTGGAATGATTTGTGATTTATTTGCTACGGGGAAAATATATTTCCCTGAGATGAAAGATCCATCTTCTAATATACCACCACCAATCGTAGAGGGGGACTCCTTTCCACCTGCAACCATGGAAAGTGATTTATTCCTGCCCTTGGCAGGAGTAAATCACTGGGCATTTCTAGGATGGAAAGGGGTCTGAAAGGAGTTTGAGAAAGAATACTCACAAAGTTTCCAATGAACCCCGCCCTGCCATGTCTATATAAAGTTTGTGCATTTTTTAAAGAGATTTTGACAGCAAACAGCTGAATTTTAAGTGGGACTGCATATGCATGGGTATTGTGTATGCATTCATTAATGTTCACAAACATTGTCATAACATAGAATATCCTTGACACCTCTTAGACAAGAAATGCCAATGGTTGCAAAAATCACACAATGTGATTTATTGGAATCTGTAGGGCCTAATCACAAAGGAAAATATACAGGTTACAGCTAAACCCCTCCAATTAAGAATTAATTACTTATTTCAGCCACTGCAGCTGGTCCCTCCAACATTTACTAATGGAACATATGCTTACATGTGCGGTGGCAGCGAAATTTGCACAGAAAGGATAGAAGAGGCGGAGGTCTCCTTCGAGGGTTTGTGAATAGCGTATATTAAGGAGGTAGTACTACTGTAGTACTAATTTACGTATTGCAAAATACAGTTTGTGAATAGACCCCTTTGTGTTTTATGCGCTGCATTTTCCAGTGAATTAAACTCCCCGGGGCCTCTTTAAAAGTGATCACATATAGACAGGAATTTAGTTTAGTTAGTGAGTTTCAGGGAGAGTAAATCTCAAATTTCACAACTAAAAAAAGTAGTGGGATAATGCTGCCATGAATGTAACCTGTGGTACATTAACGTTGAGGTGCAAAGGATCGGAGTTACTGAACGTATGATTTGAATGTTGCTAATGTAAATGTTTCAGATAAGAACCCATGTGTGGACACGATAAGTTGTTGTGATCCAGATCTTGTATAATATACAGAGCTATGCACTGTTGCAATTTGAAGATGAACATCTAACTGATCAATAAAAAGAACTTATGAAAAAAAACCAGTGGGCTGCAGGGTGGAGTGGTGAGATGACTAAGGTTTCTGATGGGGTTTGTATCCAAGCGGAACACGGTCAGTAATGATCTGTATTAGGTGGGCCTCTGTCTAGAGAGAAAAAGTGGGTGTAAAACGACGGGTTGGAATAGTACCTCGAGCGATTGCTACTGGTTGGAGTATTAGTAAGCATTCATCCCATCATCTTTTGGGTGTTTGATTGCCACTAGTATGCGTGGAAACTTGAGACTGGCATAGCTTTCCAAGTCTACTAATGTCAATGTTTGTGAATTCCAAAAAGTAGTAAATTTGCACCCATTCAAGGAGTACTTTTATGGGTGTAGATTTGCTACTTTTTTGGTAAACAGGTCTATGTATATTTAAGGTCCTGATCCAAAAAATGAACAAGCTAAAACCGCTTAGTAAAATGAGAATAAGTAGAAACACTGACGCAGACATAGCAGACACAACATGGGCCTTCAGACCCAAATACCACACCTAGAATGCATTTGAGGGGTGCCACACCCCAAACACTCCCCTGAAGCTACGGCCCTGCCTGTCCCACCTGGGCCTAGTAGTTCTCCTTGGGAACTCATGATTACGGTCCTGCACAACACACCGGCCTAGAGTCCCTGCACCTATTTTAAATGTATTTTCACTACACACATGCTTCTTCTTCTACGGTACAAGAAGCCTTGATGGTAGAGTTGTCAAACGGTGTATGGTGGCAAGGCTCCATGTTTCTAGGCTTCGTCTTTTACAAAACATTTTATCAAGTGACTGACTGCCCCATGCACTAAGCCCGAGTCGCAAATAGAGAATAGCATGCAGGCATATTGATAGGGCGGGCCAACCCAGAGCTGAGTCATGAATCTGGCGTGGCTCTAACATTCTGTGCATGATACAAGCCATTAAAACATTTGGCATGTATATCTTGCAACAAACATAATGTAAAAATATGATAAATCTCATCAAAAAGTCCAAAATGTGTATTTCTTTTTACATGCGGAAGCACTTCACCTTAGTACATCAGATTATATAACTGCATAGACAGACATTTATAAAAAGTGATAGTTGTTAGAAACATTCATGACTCGCGCCCAATGACAATGGCATTAGTAAACTAAAAGGAAAATCAGTAGTCATGTAAAGGGGGGATTGGCTAGCAGGGCCAAAATGGCAGCCGCGCTCTGAAGAAACACCGTGCAACTTCCCCATTATCTGATCACTATCCTGGCCTAACAGAGCCATCTGGAGCCCTAATCTGCCCCATCTGCTCCCCATAGTTGGCCGCTACTGGCACATACATCCCACTGTTGTGCGATTTGCCCTCCGGAAGCTGTCCTTTTGCTGTAGATCCAAGCTATGGCCTACACCCGCATGGAGGCGCACTGACCCGGTGCCGCTGAGGTGTTCTGGCTGGTGTTCTTGGCCGCTTCCCACCTATCTGACAATGAAAGCGTGTGGGTGACCAAACGAACAGTTGCTGAGACTGACGGCGTGGATGCGGTGTGTCGATTGACCTGGACATTTGGGACTGTGGTGGGTGTGACTGGCGAGCGAGGAGACTTCGGCCGTGACAGGCCTGAGTGGGCATGCTGCCGCCTGAGGGATCCATTTCAAGAAGGTGAGCCATTATTCTGCTGTCTGCTTTTTTTTCTCTCCCCACTCCCACCAGCTATGCCGAATGCGGAGAGCCCAAAGGCTGTGTCAGGCCTATGTTCAGCCGTGGGAGGTGGAGTGGATGCCATCACACAGCGCCTGTGCTCCAGACCTGGCTTCCCTGCCTACTGCCTCCCCTGTGCTTCTGATTGAGATCACACACCCGAAAGAACTACCAACCTGCCTGTGACCATTGGCGTTGCAGCGGTCGCACCTGAGGCGGGGGCATGAGGGTCGGTTTCTGGCCTGGGCCTCTCCATTGTTGCCAGAGATCCTGCTTGCCCTCTTTTCTCTCCCTCCGGTCGCCACGACTGCTACGAGTCTGGGGGTCATGTTGGGCCTAGGCTCAGTCGTTGGGGTGTGGAATTGATGCCAGTGCGCGGTGCCTGGGCCCTTGGCCTGGCTCCCTCACACACTGCCTTCCCAGTGCTCCTAGCAGGGGCCCCGATGACTGCAGGCCATGGGTGCTTCCTCTGATCATCGGTGAGGCCACTGCTGGTGTTGTGCTGGATGGAGGGGGCACAGGGCTTTCGCTGGAGGCAGTCGAGCGGCCTCACACATGACACCGCTGCTGGACTCAGCTCTTGGATCTCCCTGCATAACGATGCCCCCCCTTTGTGTCTCTCCCTGGTACTTGTAACTGGAGAGGTGTGGTCCGGGGTTAATTTGAGCCTGGTCCTGGCCCGGGGTTAATTTGAGCCTGGTCCCCGCTTTCACCTTTCAACCTTCTGTGGGACTGCGTGTGGCTGCACCAGACCTGGGTGCTGCTCTGGCCTCCTGTAACTGCCTTGCCTGCTGGCCTGCTGCTGCTGCAGCCAGTATCTGGTGGTGCAGAGTGACTTGGCTGTCTGAGGGGTGGATTGGACCCAGGAGTAAGCTGGGGTTCTGTTGTGCCCTGACACACCTTCGGTGTATTGTGGTGTTCCTCTGGTCCTGAGGGCCCTAACCAACATTGTTCCTTCATGCCAACACACCTTCTAATTCCCCTATATTGACACGTTGATGGTACTTAGAGCCACATACATACATCCTTCTGTTGGCACCAATGCCTGGGCTGCCTCTACTTCTGCTGCCATTGTCACATCATGGGTCCTCCTGATTGCTTTAAGCACTAGATCCCGCAAGATTGCCTCCATGCTGGGTCATTGTCTGTTGTCTCAGGGCTCCCCGAACTACTGTGAGGCCCCCTGGTGAGTGCCACCTTGGTGCGTCTGTCCAGTGCCGACACCGGCCTCTACTTGTCCCCATAGCCTGGCGGTGTTGCTGCACCATTTACTTTAGGGCTGACTCCTTTTCTGACACTGGTGGAACATGTCTTGTCCTCTTGGTCCCGAGGCACTCTGGTGCTGCAAAACTCTGACCCACAGAACTGCCAGATTCCCAGGCACACTTGCCAGCAATGGGGCGCTTCCACTCCACTACACAGGACACCCTGTTGCTCCTGACAACAGCCCCCTCCATGCCTGCCAAAGATACCTCTTTATCGGAGCCTTCTCACTGCTCCGTGTCATTGGAGGAGAAATTGGACACTATTTGAGCAGCCATTGAGGTGGCCATTGAGAGCTCTAGCACATCATTGGAAGCCAAAATTGATGCTGTAGCTATGGGCCTAACACTGCTACATGCCGACTATCGCAAACTCGTTGACCAGGTAGACTCAGTGGAGTACACCCTCGCTGACCTACAACCGAAAACTCAGCACATGCACTCTTCTGTGCAGACACTGCTGGAGCGAGTCAGTGTCCTGGAACTGAGAGGAAAGGATGTGGAGGGAAGATCGAGGAGAAACAATATCCATTTTGTGGGTCTCCCGGAGGAGGCAGAGAGTTGTGACGCTGTGCACTATGTGGAGCAGTGGCTGCAGGAATTACTTCCTCCGCACACCTTCTCACAATATTTCACTATCAAATGGGTGCATCATGTCCCAAAAAGGAAGTCCCCACCTGATCCAATCTTGCCTGGTAGTGTTCCGATTGCTGCATTTCCGTGACTCAATTTCACGTGAGGCCAGAAAACTCACTGAGATCAAGGTGAACTATGAGCACGTCATGTTCTTTCCAGATTATACTATCTCAGTCCAGAGACAATGAAGCACCTTTCTCCTTTTTGGCGGTGAGTGGCGCCTCCGTGAATTTTAACTGAAGTACTCACTGCTGCTTCTGGCGCACCTCCATGTGGTTGCAATGGAACCATGCACTTCTTCAACTCATCTGACGAGGCTTGCCACTGGCTGGAAACCTAAGGCTCCCTCCCTACTGGCACGTCGCGGCCCGGTGCTTCAATGGATCAAACACACACCGGTGGGTGTCGCCGCCATCCGGGACCACACAAGTCTCCGACTCTGTAGGCACACAGTGAAATGGAACGCTGCGTCCCTTCTCTTAATGGCATGCTTTGATGCTTTTGCCCCACAGGGGAAATCGCCCTGCTTTATATTTGCCTGTTATCCTGTACCGGCATTTACTATTGATTACACTGTGGGGATTAGCCGCCTCCTGTGTCTGTGCTATCCCCTCCTCACACAGTGATTTAGATCATTACCTAAATGCTAGCTTCAGATTGGTTTGAGCGGGTGCTCAGTTGGTGTACTTGTTACTTTTCATTGTTCTGCTTTCTCATTTCTGTTTACACACGCTACATAGCCTACCCGCTTTCACCCCTGCCATTGGCGGGACATCACCGTCAACTTCACGCTCTAGCTTGACCTCATCGGTCATGCCTTGCCCCTCCCTCACTTACATTAGCAAATGTGACATCTATTAAAGTGTTAACCTGGAACGTCCATGGAATCCATTCTCCCAGATGCAGATATGCCATCTACTCTTACCGTAGATGCCACTCTGTTCTCGTTGCTCTGTTGCAAGAATCCCATTTGATGCACCCTGGTGTGATTAAACTGCAGCGGCGCTAGCATGGGCAAATATTTGCCACTGATTTCTCATCCTATGCCCGTGGAACATTGATCTGGGTGCAGCCAGGGGCACCGTTCAAGCCAGATGAAGTGGTCACAGACCCAGAAGGCAGATATGTCCTAGTGAAGGGCAGACTGGATGGCCACCATGTCTTGCTGGGTAGCATATATTTCCCCAAACTGACCAGGCAGATTTCTTACACTCAATCTTCAGGGTTTTGTCACATTGGAGGGGAGTTCCATGGCTGCTGGGAGGTGATTTTAACAGCGTGTTGGACCCCACCCTGGATCGTTCCTTCCCTCCACTGCCTCCACAAATGCCAGGTGCTTAAGAACTGGTTACAGAAGTGGGGCCTGGTTGACTTCTGGCATAGTCGTAACGAGACTGCCAGGGTATACTCCTTTTATTCTGCACCTCATTCTTTGCACATGAGGATTGACAGGCTGATTGGTACACTGGACCTCGCCCTGTGTGTCACTTGTGTTGACTACCTGGGCTGCACCCACCCCGATCATATCCGCAAATATTTACAGTTTGAGTGGGATACTGGTGCCCCCTTCAATCCTCACATGGCACCTACAACTGGTGGCCCTGGAGGACCCAACCTTCTGTCTCTCTGTCGTCGCAGCTATTGAAGGCTATTTCGATCTAAATGCAGGCTCTACTACTGCAAGATCTACTGAGTGGGATGTCTTTAAAGTGACATTGAGTGGACACTGTATGGGATTCGGCTGAAACATTTGTCAGCAACTAGACACTGACATTCTGTGCATACAGCACCAGCTCCTACGCTTTGAGGGTATAACCATGGCAGACCCAGCTGACGGGCACAGGCTAGTAGATGCGCAACGTGAACGCACGGCTCTATTAGCATGATTGCGATGCCACAACTCTGACGCCCACTCAGCCAAGACCCCTGCAGTGGCCAACAGGGCTGGATCGCTCTTAACAAGGCTAATACGTCAAGATTGGCCCAGCGGCCCTATTGCAGCGCTGGCCAAATGCTCTACATAAAGTGAGGCATTCATGGTAAACTAGTATGTCACTACACATCCCTTTATCAATTGGTCGCTGCAGCTACCCAGGAGAATATTACCTCTTTCCTGGTCGCCGTGCCCCTCCACAGCATCACACCAGACCAGAGGGCGTAATTAGATGGCACCATCACGCCGTTCAAGATGCAGGAGGCAATACGGGGACTGGCAGGATCCCTGGTCCTGACGGCTTTCCAGTGGAATTCGTTAAGGCCTACACTTTACAGTTGACCCCCCCCCCACCTACAGTCACTGTATGCAGAAGCATTGGAGACCTCCTAACTCTCAGCCTCTCGCCTAAAAGTACTCCTCAGTGCCCTGCCTAAGCAGGGCAAAGATCCTGAAGCCTTGGGTTCATACCGGCCCCTAGCACTGCTGAATATGGACTACAAGATCCTGGCGAAAATTCTGCCAGACAGATTGGTGCCATTGGTTCCAAAGTTGATACACCCAGGCCAAAACGGGTTTGTTCCGGCCCGCACAACCTCATTTAATCTGCACCATTTTTTTCTGCATTGTGGAACATGCCCCTATCGAATAACCTCATGCAGGCTGTTTGGTCCTTGACCTGGAAAGGGCCTTTGATTCTTTAGAATGGCCTTTTCAATTTGTGGTTCTGCCCCAATATGGTTTTGGAGACAAACTTCTGAGACTCCTTCGCTTACTATATACACTAACATTGACCCGGGTGAAGACTGACTCCCTCATTTCTGATCCTATCCTTATAGGCAGGGGCACACACCAGGAGTGCCTGCCCTCCCCACTACTCTACTCCCTGGTGTTGGAACGACTGGCAGCCCACCTGTGCACGCCAGGTGTAGAATGAGGTATACCCCTAGGAGATGGCATTCACTTGATCTCCCTCTGAGGATGATCTTCTCATCTACTTAAGGGACATTTCTTCTATCCCTGACGTGATTACTCGCGCTCTCCCCCACTTTGCTGAACTTTTGGGTCTAGAAGTCAACTGGGCCAAATCCTGCCTTTTCCCACTCTCTCCGACCACTTTTAGCCCGGGAATCAACCTGCTTGCTACCCCCCTCACCTGGCAACCCAATACATTGAATTAATTAATTAATCAATTATTTTATAAAGCACCATAATCACACCCGAAGAGGCATCTCCGCTCTATTGGAGACAGAACAACAGACCAGCGGAATTAGTTGCAGAAGAGTTCAGTTTTGAGTAGTTTCCTAAAAAGAAGGAGATCCATGCACTTCCGAATGTGAGAGGGTAAGTGACTCCAATGAAGGGGAGTCAGGTAGAAAGAGGCTTTACCCCCAGTATGGGACTTCCTAAAATGAGGAGTAATGAGGAGGGATTCCTCAGCTGTTAAGGGATAAGTTTTTCAGTTAAATAGCTGCGTCCTTTGCCATTTAACGTTTTATGTACTATGAAGCAGATCTTAAACTTCTTTCTCTGGTGTATGGAAGCAAGTGTAGTAGTTGTAGAAGTGGGAGAGAAGCCGTTCTGGCTGGCATGTTCTGGATCAGTTGGGCCGCTGTGTTCTGAACCACCTGAAGTTTATTCAATAAAGATTAATTTGCTGCAGCCAAGCTCGTCGACTAATAACCAGTGCTTGAACAAGAGTGTTTTGCACAGATAATGGGAGGAGTGGAAATACTCTACGCAAGAGACTCATCATATGAAAGCAGATGTCAGTGGCCGCCACTACCTGATCTTTCATAGTAAGGGACCGATCCAAACGGACACCCAGATTTTTAACCACTGTCTTAAGAACAGGTGCTGTGCCTAAGTCTGAAGGCCAACACTCTGCAGACCAGAACGTTCGGGCATTCAGTTAAAGACATTTTTCTGTCAACCAAGAAGAGATTGCTTTCATGCCTTCCGAGAAGCTGGATTTGGTGGACGTAGTGCTATTGTTAAAAGAGAAGAGGAGTTGGGTGTCTTCTGCATATGAGATGGGGGTAAAACCAAATTCTCTGATAATCTTAGTGAGCGGAGCCACATATACATTAAACAATGTAGGGCTAAGACAAGAGCCCTGTGGCACTCCCTTGGTAAGCTCAATGGTACAGATATTTAGGCTATTTAAGTAATAGGTAAATAATACCTAGGGCACACATTTGTCTATTAAACGTACACTTTCTAGAACTCATTGTATAACACCCTGACATTAAGTATCAAAAAGAATAACTGATTGCCCCCATGCAGCCTCATGTGATTCCATCAATCAAAGCCTAAACTGGCTTCCAAGCAGCCTTTACATTTGGTGATTAACCTACTGCACACATTTACATTCTTTCAGGTAGCAGACACCCTGGTGAGAATGCCTGTTTCGTCCTAAGCTCTCTGTCCCTCCCTGAGCTTCACATCACAGGAAAACTCCTACACGCCCCAAACCTGCCCTCTCTTCACTTTTACTCTGAGGCACTTCAAGGGCCACAATAACTGTTCAGGGATGGTTGTTTTCAAATGAAAAGTAAGGGAACTGCAAAAAGCATAGGGCATGTGCGTCCCCATCGATCCTGTCCACTTCGACCTCTGTTTACATGCACATATCCTTCAAGGTAAGTGCAGTGGGTGAGGGAGGAGTCTAGCAGGGTCATGTTCAGACTGAGCGCTCTGATCATCCAGACCCCTTGGGTCTCAGGGTAACTGTCATGTACCAACGAGTGAGCGCAGGCAGAGACATGGAGCGGTTCGCTCGCCGCGCCGCCAAAACTACACCTCCCATCATGCTTAGCGCGTCTCGCGAAACTACGCGACCAAGACGCATGAAGCAGGAAGTCCTCTGCACACCGATGTCGGAAATTCGTTTGCTGAGTCGAACTCGACCGATCCTTGTCCCAGTTCCTGTACTCGGAGTACGGTAAGGGTGCTTGCACCAACTGTAGTTTGGGTCTTTGCAGCCTAACTCCGTTTGGGAGCTGACGCTCGTACGGAGGCTGGCGGGAGACCTTTTGGGATTCTAACTCGCTAAAGAAACCATAGCGGATTTACTCGGCCTGCATCTATCGGCTGGCGGAGAGAGCGAGGCGCTCGCTCTGGATGTGTTCGGCCTGCTTTGTCGGCCGGCCGGGGTAAGCGCATAGCCTGAATTAAGTCACGGGGGACTCTCAGTCCTTCAAGTCGGTCATTTGATACCGGATATCACAGAACAAGGAAACTCATTGCATTGAATACACAGGTTTAAGCTAACCGGGACAGTAGCACACGAGGGGAAGAGTGTGGTGAATGCATAATGTGGGCTTGCAGTAAATGTGACACAACACATTGCCGTATTATCTAAATGGTGTTTTTCTTGACTCTATCTTAACAGGGGTTAAAACAAGTGGTAGAGGGCTACGCTCTACCCCTGTGACGCACGGTGGAGTCATGTGGAGGGTAGGTGCTGATGCATGAGTCAGGGCCTAATTACCAGGAGTAGGACTGTACCTGTGGGGGTTGATCGTTGTTTGTTTCTCGTTACTACAGAAAACACCCCCACCACAAGCCAAGTTCGCCCACCTCTCGACCAACCCTCAACTTTATTTTACTGTCTTCATCAGTGAATGGATAATTTTGTTTCTTTACAGGTATATGGGTTAGGGGTTCTAGCAGGTTGAGAACACGTGTGTTTGCCATTTATATCTGTTTCTAGGGATCCTTACCAGTGTATGTTTTGTTCTTTCTCCTTGCAGATCTCCCTCCCTGGCGTTCCCTTCCTTTCCTTCCCCCACTTGATCCTTCCGCTGACCTGTGCCATTATGGCAAATAGGCTTGGTTAGATCAAGAGGTGGACCCCTCAATCATCAATCCGATCCTGAGGACTGGTCGACGCAACAGAATTTCCGACCCACGAATTGCGGTCCTCCCGGTCGGGTTGTTTTTGAGCATGGCCACTCTTGAAGACGTGATAGCCGTCCTGGCTACCATTCAGGGAGAATTAGCTGCCTCACGACAAGAGGCCGCTGATTTAAGAGCGAGGTTGGATAGTATCCAGAGAAACCCGTTTACCATAGGCCCGGTGGCAGGGCTGGCCACAGCGGTAGTGGTGGAAATGCCGGTATCCATCCCTTTAGCCTCCCCGGAGAGGTACCATGGGGGTTCTGACACAGTACAGGTGTTTCTCACGCACGTGATGCTTCACTTTTCCTGCAAGCCCAAGTCCTTCCCCACGAATCAGGCCAAGGTGGCATTTCTGATTTCTTACTTAGCGGGGGACGCGGCTCAATGGGCAGTGCCGCTAGTGAGTCGTGACGATCCGCTGTTGCACGATTGGGACGCCTTCAGGGCGGAGTCCCTAAGAGTGTTCGATAGAAGAGCGGACTCCTATACCGCGGATAGAGAGTAGCTTGAGCTAAGACAGGGAGACAAGGAACTAGTCTATCTGAATTCCTTCCGACGGCTGGTGGCCGAGACCAAGTGGCCAGAAAGCAAACAGGCTGCCCTGTTTCATCAAGGGCTGCGGGAAGACCTTAAAGACGTCATAGCCCAGATAGACCCACAGCCTTCCACATGTGAGGACTTAATCAATTTGGTGCTCAGGTTAGACCACCGGCTGAACGAAAGGAAGGGAGGGCGTAAGGATAAATACCCGCACCCGCAGGAGAGACAGAAGGCCACACATATGAGTCCTTCGTCCTCTAGTGAACCAATGGACATTGGGGCTGTTAGAACGGCGTTGACCTTTACTGAAAAGGAAGCCCATCGCAAGCAGGGTCTTTGTCTCTATTGCGGCAAAAAGGGGCACTTTGTGAGAGAATGTCCTGTGAAACCAAGGCCAAACCGTTTTCGCAACCCTCGCTTGGCTACTGCGAGCGCAGAAGCGACTTCGGAAAACTAAGAGGCTCGAAGAAAGACGAAGGGGTTTCTTGGAGTCCGGCGTTTATCCCTTCTGTAGCCGGAGGAGAGACGGTATCTGGGGGACATTTATTGATTTAGGTGGAGTTGAGCGTAGCATCTGAGAGAATTCAAATGTCAGCCATGGTGGACTCTGGGGCGACGGGCATGTTCATGGACTTAGGGGTGGCACAAAGGACAGGTATTCGTTTAGTGCCCAAGGACAAGCCTGAGGTAGTGTATGCCGTGGACGGCAGGCAACTGAGCACTGGTCCGGTGGGGTTTACCACAGAACAACTAGAGGTCTTCTATGGGGACTCCCATAAGGAACAGATGGTCTTCAGTGTCATACAAGCCCCACAATATGAGATTATACTTGGGTTGCCCTGGTTGCAGCGACACAATCCGGTGATAGACTGGGCGGCTAAAACCATTCACATGTCTTCCTTGTATTGCTTGAAGCATTGCCATGACGAGTCGGTGGAACCCGCCCTGGCCTTGGCCCAGGGTTCTGTGATCGCCACTGCCGCCGAAAAGGATGTCCAGTTACCTGAGGTCTATCGGCAGTACCACAGCGTGTTCTGCGAGGCCCAGGCCGAGGAATTACCACCCCACAGACAATACGATTGTCAGATAGACCTGGTTCCTGGGGCTGTGGTTCCTACCGGTCGGATTTGCGCTCTGACGGAACCCGAAACGCAACATCTACGCGAATATCTGGACAAACTCTTGGAATTGGGCTTCATTCGCCCGTCCAAATCCCCGGCCGCTTCCCCTCTTTTCTTCATCCCGAAGGCCAACGGCGAGTTGAGGGCCTGTGTGGACTACAGGGCTTTGAATGCTATTACCATAAAAAATCGGTACCCACTGCCCCTCATAAGTGTGTTGCTGGAGCAGGTCAAAAAGGCAACTATATTTACCAAGCTGGACCTAAAGGGGGCGTACCACTTGGTCCGCATGAGACACGGAGATGAGTGGAAGACTACCTTTAAAACCCGCTACGGGTTATTTGAATATTTGGTGATGCCGTTCGGGCTGTGTAACGTCCCGGCGGCATTCCAATATTTTCTCAATGATGTTCTGCGGCACATTCTGGACCACTATGTTGTGGTGTATATAGATGACATTCTGGTATATTCAACTGATGAAGTCTCTCACATACAACACGTGAAGACGGTGCTCAGAATCTTACAGGAGCACAACCTCTTCTGTAAGCTAAGCAAGTGCGATTTCCACGTCCGAACGGTGGAGTTCCTGGGGGTTATTCTGAGTCCCGCCGGCCAGGAGATGGCTGAACGTAAGGTCTCAGCGGTGAAGGAGTGGCCACCTCCTCGGACTATACGTGACGTGCAATGTTTCATAGGCTTTGCCAAATTTTATCGGAGGTTTATCCATCAATTCTCCAAGCTGGTGGCCCCTCTTACTCGGTTATTGAGGAAATCTCAGCGGTTCCTTTGGGACGAGGCGGCTCACAAGGCTTTTGAGGCGTTGAAGACGGCCTTCGTTACCGCTCCCATCCTCTCGCACCCGGACCCTGACAAACCATACGTGGTGGAGGCTGACGCCTCGGACGACGCGGTGGGCGCCGTTTTGTCACAGAGACATGCCACTGCGGGGCAACTCCACCCGGTGGCTTACATATCCAGGAAGCTTAACTCTGCTGAGAGGAATTATCCAATAGCCGAGAAGGAGCTTCTGGCCATTAAGGTGGCCTTCGGGGAATGGAGACATTTTCTTATGGGAGCCAGACACGTGGTGACGGTCTATACCAACCACCGGAACTTACAGTTCATGGCCGCAGCTAGACATCTGACTCCCCGACAGCTACGTTGGATGTTATTTTTTGCCGGCTTCAATTTCATCATCACCTATCGACCAGGAGCGGAGAACCGGAAGGCGGATGCGCTCACGCGGCAAACGGCTAGTGTAAAATGGGAGGGGGCTCCTATGGATAGCATCATTGCCAAGGGGCAGGTGATAGGAGCCATACAACCTGACACCTTCCTTCTCGGTGTCCAAAGAGGGGTGGCTTCGGCCAAATGGAAGACCTGGCTTCGCTATCATCCTGAATGGCATCTCCATGGGGGGTTCCCCATACGAAATAACCGTCTGTTGATTCCCTCGATACGGTTAAGGAAACAAGTATTCATGTGGTGTCATGCGTCCCCCAGTGCTGGGCACCTTGGGGTGGACAAAACCCTCGACCACATCTTGCGACAGTTTTGGTGGCCCTCGATAAGAGTGGATGTGCTGAAGTGGGTGTCCTCCTGTGCTACGTGTGCCACTATGAAAACAGACCACAGACGCCCGCAGGGGTTGCTACAGCCTCTTCCCACACCTATGAAGCCATGGGACCGCATTTTAGTGGATTTTATAGTCGGGTTACCCGTGGATCAGGGGTGCACGACCATAATAGTGGTTATCGACTTTTTAACAAAGATGGGGCACTTCATAGCCTGTAAACAGGTGCCCACGGCTGGCCAGTTGGCAGGGTTGCTGTTGGAGAACGTGGTACGGTTGCACGGCCTGCCTAGTGTGATTGTAACAGACAGGGGGTCGCAATTTACGGCGCAATTCTGGAAGAAATGGTGCTCCGCCCTGCATATCAGCACGGCTTTGTCCACCAGCTTCCACCCTCAAACTGACGGTCAGACAGAGCGTCTGAATCAATCTCTGAAGCAGTATCTCCGCTGTTATGTGGACGTCAATTTGAACAATTGGGTGGAGCAGTTATGGTTGGCGGAGATAGCCTACAACAATGCCAAGCACAGTTCAACTAACGCTTCCCCTTTCTATTGCAACTATGGCCACCATCCGCGGTTTCTCCCTCTCATTACTCCTATAAGGGAGCACACCCTCCCGGAAGTATCCAAACGGGTGGCCCATATACGGGAGACTTTACCGCAGGCACAGGTACGTCTCCGAGCGGTTAAAGAGCGCTACAAGGCAGCGGCTGACAAACACCGGCGGCAGGGGCCCTTGTATTGTGCCGGAGATGTCGTATGGTTGTCGATAAAGAATATCCACTTTCAAAAACGTAGTATGTTTAACCCCAGATACATTGGACCGTACCAGATCGTGAAACGACTCAGCCCGGTGGCGGTGAAACTGAAACTGCCAGCGCATGTGCGCATCCATCCAGTGTTTCACGTTTCCTTGTTGAAACCATCTAAGGCGGTACT
This sequence comes from Triturus cristatus, assembly GCF_964204655.1. NCBI lineage: Eukaryota > Metazoa > Chordata > Amphibia > Caudata > Salamandridae > Triturus > Triturus cristatus. The sequence continues at coordinate 215,566,246 of NC_140592.1, forward strand.
CCGGAGACCACCTCAGCCGGTTTTAGTGGAAAGCGAACTGGAATACGAAGTCCTGAGGGTGTTGGACTCGAGGTTGCGCCGCGGGAAAGTATGGTATTTGGTGGCATGGAAAGATTACGGTCATGAGGAGAATTCATGGGAACCGGCGTTGGGCATCCATGCTCCGCGGTTGGTGGCGGCCTTTCATCGCGCACATCCTTCAAAGCCAGGCCCTTAAGTGCGCTCTTGGTGAGGGGGGATGTACTGTCATGTACCAACGAGCGAGCGCAGGCAGAGACACGGAGCGGTTCGCTCGCCGCGCCGCCAAAACTACACCTCCCATCATGCTTAGCGCGTCTCGCGAGACTACGCGACCAAGACGCATGAAGCAGGAAGTCCTCTGCACACCGATGTTGGAAATTCGTTTGCTGAGTCGAACTCGACCGATCCTTGTCCCAGTTCCTGTACTCGGAGTACGGTAAGGGTGCTTGCACCAACTGTAGTTTGGGTCTTTGGAGCCTAACTCCGTTTGGGAGCTGACGCTCGTACGGAGGCTGGCGGGAGACCTTTTGGGATTCTAACTCGCTAAAGAAACCATAGCGGATTTACTCGGCCTGCATCTATCGGCTGGCGGAGAGAGCGAGGCGCTCGCTCTGGATGTGTTCGGCCTGCTTTGTCGGCCGGCGGGGGTAAGCGCATAGCCTGAATTAAGTCACGGGGGACTCTCAGTCCTTCAAGTCGGTCATTTGATACCAGATATCACAGAACAAGGAAACTCATTGCATTGAATACACAGGTTTAAGCTAACCGGGACAGTAGCACACGAGGGGAAGAGTGTGGTGAATGCATAATGTGGGCTTGCAGTAAATGTGACACAACACATTGCCGTATTATCTAAATGGTGTTTTTCTTGACTCTATCTTAACAGGGGTTAAAACGAGTGGTAGAGGGCTACGCTCTACCCCTGTGACGCACGCTGGAGTCATGTGGAGGGTAGGTGCTGATGCATGAGTCAGGGCCTAATTACCAGGAGTAGGACTGTACCTGTGGGGGTTGATCGTTGTTTGTTTCTCGTTACTACAGAAAACACCCCCACCACAAGCCAAGTTCGCCCACCTCTCGACCAACCCTCAACTTTATTTTACTGTCGCCATCAGTGAATGGATAATTTTGTTTCTTTACAGGTATAGGGGTTAGGGGATCTAGCAGGTTGAGAACACGTGTGTTTGCCATTTATATCTGTTTCTAGGGATCCTTACCAGTGTATGTTTTGTTCTTTCTGCTTGCAGATCTCCCTCCCTGGCGTTCCCTTCCTTTCCTTCCCCCACTTGATCCTTCCGCTGACCTGTGCCATTACGGCAAATAGGCTTGGTTAGATCAAGAGGTGGACCCCTCAATCATCAATCCGATCCTGAGGACTGGTCGACGCAACAGTAACGGTCAGGAGAAAGAGGAAAGTAGTGAGATCTTTGGATAGCAATAAAGAGCTAGCCCTGAGGAAGTGCTGCTATATGGGGGTCTGGGGATATTTTTTTAGATTACAAATGATATAGACAGCTTCCTCAGAGAAATGACTTGAGAAAGGTGGGGAGTTTTGGGGGCTTTTTTTGGTAGGGCTTTTTAGTGCAGCAGGTGCAGTTCCAGAGGACCCAGGCTCACAACACCCCTGTTGTATTTTGATATATTTGTACTTTTATAAATCTCACATATAGCGTGGATTAAAAACTACAGACACATAATCCTGAAATTATCTCCTAAGCGCTATCCTGGAGCTCACCCCTTCCCCTCCCACTCTCCGTAGCCTTGCCAAACATTTTTGGAGGGGGTGCCCCGGTGCCAAAACATTTTGCTTGGGGGCTCAGAGCAAACAGGTTTGAAGACCTCTGCTCTAGACAGAAGGTGAACTTTAGCCCAACGAGTCGCTGGTGGAAGAGGACGGTCACCCTCCTGGTCAGTGTCTTCTACATACGACATTAATAGGGGCACTAGGGTAGAGATGGGGGGACATGGCTAGAGACCCCCATGAATCGACTATACAGTACCTACATGTTATGGGCCAAGGTAGGCATTTGGTGCGCTGGCTGGCTGAATCTTTGCACTCACTCATGGCTCCACCACTTGCACCCCTCCATGCACGATGGGAGACTGACCTTTCTCGACCCTGCACGGACAGGGAGTGGTCCACCATTTTAGAGGGTCCTACTTGCATACCTTGCAATACCCTTTTCGTTTGATTCAGCTGTACATTGTGCACACGGCCTACCTCACTCCTGCCAATATCAACAGAAACTTTCACTGCATAACATAACATAACATAACATAACAGGTGTATTTGTAAATTACCCGTAGGTGTCATGGTGCCAAATAACAGATGTTTATCCTTACCCAACTCAATGGTACTCATTTTATCAACCTCAGATGGATGAAAGGCTGAGTGGACACGCCGGGATTTGAACCTGTGACCATGAGGTCCAACACAGGCCACTGAAGTGGCTGCTTTAGTCCACTGAGCCACCACACTGCACAGATGCCACCTGCCCCAGATGCGGGCTAGTAAAGGCAGATATCACACATATGCTCTGGGCGTGCCCACACTTACAGTGCTATTGGGAGGAGTCAGGGCCCGTTTAGTACACTGTACTGAGAGAGCTCTCTCTCACACATGAGAGGTATGCCTGCTCGGTCTGTAACAGCGAAACAAGCACACAGTCTTGTCCTGTTTCATCGATCTGGGCCTAATAGTTGCCAAACGGCTAATCACACGCAGATGGAGATCATCTGATCCCCCTCACTTCACAGGCTGGATGTAGTCGTTCACCAGCTGGGCGCAGGCGGAGAGCGTTGCCTTGCATAGGGAGGATGCCATGGGGCTTCGTAAACACCCACGGGCCGGTAGCTGGGATGTCGTCCTGGCTGACCGCCACACTGATTTACCTGATGCTCCCCTATCACCAGGAGTCCAGCCGCCTCGCGACGGCGAGACAGGAGGTGGACTACGGGATGCGCTGCCCCTTGCCATCACTGCCACTGCCAGTCTGCCACAGAGGATGTGCACCATCCGCCCCATACTGGCCCCGTTGACGGGATATCTGGGGACAGTCACAAGCAATCCAATAAGCAACTAGATGGGCGATGTGGTTTGTTGGTGGGGCGGGTGGGGGAACTGGGGCTATCATGACAGTTACTGCTACGGTTCTTCATTTGCATATGTTTCCATTGTTTTTGATTGGGATTCTTCACTGTTTATTTCTGTCATTGCGTTTTATTGCTTATTGTGAACAGCGCATGCTCATTTGATGCAATTTTGAAACCAGACTGCAGTGCCACTTCTTAAGGTTCATAGGTATGCCTTCTGTCAGTTTGCCTCCAATTGTTTCTACAGGTAGTAAATAGGGCACTTTCAATCTCTACTCTGTATCGCTAACAATACAACCTGCCACGCTGCTGCTGCTCTCGCAAGAAATAATGTGCACTTGTTAACTGCCATCACCATTGTATACTGCGTTCCTGTCATTTTTGTGATTGTACTAATACAAAAAGCAATAAACAGATTCAAACAAAATATCTGTATTTATTTAAACTCTATAAATACTCTAGATTCTTATTATAGATTGAGCAACATTACAATCTATGAAATCAAATATAAGAGGTGCTTGTACAGCGCACAACCTGAACTCAAGTATTTAAAAGTGTGCTGCTATGTGATAATAAAGAAAAAAGGGTCTCCATGAAATAAAATATGTGCCTAAGATCACACAATTTGGAAAAGCAGGGAAATCGGTATTAATTCCAGGTTATCTGATTTCACATTTTGAAATTCTGCCACCAGATGGGTCTCTCTCTCTCTCTCTCTCTCTCTCTCTCTCTCTCTGTCTCTCTCTCTGTCTCTCTCTCTTCTCTCTCTCTCTCTCCCTCCCTCCCTCCCTCTCCCTCCCTCTCTCTCTCCCTCCCTCCCTCTCCCTCCCTCTCTCTCTCCCTCCCCCTCTCTCTCTCTCTCTCTCTCTCTCTCTCTCTCTCCTCTCTCTCTCTCTCCCCCTCTCTCTCCCTCCCTCCCTCCCTCTCTCTCTCTCTCTCTCTCTCTCTCTCTCTCTCACTCTGTCTCTCTCGTTCACATCAAATGTCATTGATTTGTTCTTTATTCTTGGTCACTCAGAAAAACCGACACAGACATAGCAGACCCAACCAAGGGCCCCCAGACCCAACTAAGAAGCCAAGCATACTTTTAATTGGGGTGGTTTCATACCCCAAACATTTCCCTGAAGCTACACCCCTAAGTAGAGTAGAATAAGAGCAAGGTTGACTTGTGAGTAGGTGGAAAATGAGCCTCTGGGGGATCCATAAATATTTCCAACTGCTGCCATTTGAGCATGATCCAAATTATGCTTAAAGATAAGTGAATTTTTCCCAGACCCAATTACAAGTTCCTGTAGGTAAACTTGCTCAAGGGCAGGTGCCATAGTAAAACTATTGGATTTGTAAGCACTTGCCTGAAGGTGCATAGCACCCTTGAAAAATCTGGTGGGCATCACCTAACATTCTGCTCAAGTTGAAGGTGTCATAGATGTGTAAAGGCCTTGGGCTGAACATAGGAGCCTAGGAGGTCTGGGGACCATCTATGCTGAAGGAGAGTTGCGCCTCTGTACTGGACCAGAATTGCCTCGAATGCTCAGTTTGACTAGAAGGATTATTCTACATATGGAACCTGGCTTGCAGTAGCACATGATGTAAGAAGGTAAGGGAGACAAACGACCTCATACCCTCTCACACGTAGCTCTGTGTGCTAGCCGTGCAGCTAATAAATACCAACAGAGTAGGGTGCAGGATTTAACAGATACAAAATGACTGCACCACTCTAAGTTTCAGATCTCAAAATAAAGAAGAAGCTGTGCATGTTTTCAATGCTTCAAGATGTGCAACATTGGCATGCACTTGGTTTTCCAAGAAGATTTGTTCTACATTTTTCCTGCCAAAAATGTGTAGGCAACAGCTACTGGGGTGTGCAATTATTGCTCCAATTGTAATCCCAATTTGGGATTTGCATGTTGGAATAAGACAATAAGGGGGAGATTTTCTAAGATTTTACACCATGCTTGCGTCACAAAAGTGATGCAAATTGGCTAAAATCTTTTTTTTCTGATTTACTTTCCAGCACTAAATTTGTTTAGTGCTGGAAATGACGTGAAAGCAACTCAAAGTAACGCAAAGCTTTGCATTACTTAGCGTTGAGGGGGCGTACCATGGGCGGAGCATGAGCGTCCACATGCAACAACCCAAGGTTTCTGATGCTAAACCCAATTTACTAAACCAAGTAGACAGGCTTTAGTATCAGAAAACTGCGCCCTTGTAAAGTAGGCGCAAGGAAGGAGAAATGCTTTCATTTCTCCTTCCTTTTCCAACTTTGTACGTGTGCTGCACTTTACAGCACACATACAAAGTCGGAAAAGGTTTGAAGTCTGCCTATGCATGGTATTTTGTACTGGAAGGATACCCTTCCAGTAAAAAAACCTATGCTAGACTCATGGAGACACCCTTGTACTATGGCGCAAAGTTGTCTCCATGGCGCACTGCAGCTGATTTCAGCGCCGGCGTTAGGGAGAGGGGACGAGAGTGCCATATTTCAGTAAATGTGGCGTTCTCTTCCTCTCTCCTTCTCACGCAGCACAGAATTTACAACTCTTGCACTGCGCTGCGTGAGAATTTAGTTTATCTGGCCCTAACTCTACAGCTCTGATGACATTTGCGCGTGGGCATCAATTCACCAAAATGCCAGCGGAAGTGGCGTCCCTTAACTTCACTTTGATGCAATGACATCACCGGAAGTAACATCATATGGTCTGACACTGAATCGTCCCAAGAAATGGTCACATGGCCTTAATCCCAATGACATCACAATAACTGATATTGCTGAAGTTAAAGGACTCTTAAGTGCACAATTATATAGTAACACAATTTACAACCATAGCTAAATATCTATTGAATAGTATACTGACATGATAGGAACATTACACTTTCAATTTTTTATTGCACATAAATGATGTGTCTTTGAAAGAGGAAAATAGAGTGCCACTAAAACACAAAATAACACTGGCAAGCCACTCCTCAAACTCCTGATTTAATAGTTTCGCTAGTATATACCTTTATCTAAGAATGCATTGGACTGTTATAGAAAAAGCACCAAAATATTCAAAAAAACATTAATGGTTTTTTCCACCTGTATTTCAACATGAACAATGTTGTTGACATAAATTGTTGCTTAGCGTTGTTAATGCATTTTTGTTAGCGTCACTTGTAAGGCATTGTGATTTACTATAGCACATGGGTGAAGTTTTTATTTTAACACATAGGGGCATATTCACTAGAGGATTGCACCACCAGAGTGTCACTTTTTGATACGCTGCGGTGGAGCTGCGCCTGCTCCATATTTCTAAGGCGGCGCTAAGCCACTTTGCGTGGCTTAACGCGGCCTTGCAAATATGGCCCTCCTCTACTCAGTTTTCTTGGATAAAGGGGCGTGCAACGGGTGCCGTGGGTGTTCCCATGCAACACCCATTGCTTTTTAACACTGCTCCGGATTTACAAGGATCTGTACATCTGAGGCAGTGCCACAAACCTACGCCTCCCCAGGGGAGGCGTAAGAGTGGCACAACGAGGAGGAATACTTTTATTACTCGTCATTTTTTGCTTTTCGAAGGAGCAAAACGCCATTGATGATTACTTTTGTGCAGGCATGTGTCCCTTCATGCACAACAACAATCATCCCTGCATCGCAAACACCCTTGCTCCATGGTGCAAGGGTGCCTGTGCTGGCACTAGGCTGATTTTTTTGCACCGGGGCAGGGAAGAGTACTGCAATACGCTGTATTGTTGTTAATACGGGGCGTTTCTGTACTTAGAAAATGACGCAGCGCGGCGCTGCACAATTGCTTGCGGCACCTCGCTGTGCTATTTTCTTGCAAATATGACCCATCACTTTCCATATGTTCACAATAAATAAAATGTGCAAAATGTTGTTTCAGAATTTACATTTAACATGTTTTTGAAATTGTTTTCAGCAAAGTATACAGTGCACTGCTGTATACTTATTTGTGTTAAAGTGACTGACTCATTTCACAGATGGAGCTGCAGAAAGAAAACAGTGCACGTCACGGGTGCACCACCTTCTGTTCTGTGCATGGCATTATTGCCTCTGTATCTCTGAGTCCAGGGGTCGCAAAGGCAATTCCGGGGGTAGCAAGGGGCAAGACCCCCCTAAATGCCGTCCATGCATTACAGCCACAAATAATGTTTCTGGTCAAAATTCTTCCTTGTTCAAAATGGAATTACAAATTGGGCGCAAAACACGCATGAGATTGGCAAAAACCTGTTGCAAATCGAGGGTGCAAATGGCAAACGAATTCAGGTTTGTGCAGCTCCGGATGCACAAATCAGGTGCAATTTCCGCACCTTTGTAATTTTCACCTTTCACTTGCACACGCCCTGCAATCAGCGGATTTGACACTGCAACAGTGAAAATGGTGGATATAATGGGAGCGGTGTTGTGATCCCTGTGTGGTGGTAGTAACATTTAAGAATTCATATGTCTAGTTGTAGATATATTTGGAGACCACTGAAGATTTGCAATGCGTTTCCGTTCAGAATGCGAATTTCGTGCCCATCCCTAACATCCGGGGAAAGAATGGTTCTTTCCTATCAGTTTTCACCATGTGGAAGTGAAAGGGGCGAGAGGAAGTCCGTTGTTTCGTTCTGTTTACACCGAGATAGCTGGTGTATATATAGCCCTGCATTAAGAAGCAGAAACTCTGCTTTTTTTCAGCTGTCGCGCGCTGCCATCCTCGCCTTCTGCCAGCAGCTCCTCGCTTTCCACAACTTTGAAAATGTTTTATTCTATGTTTTTACTGTTTTATTTCTTTAACAACATCCTGGCTCTGAAAATCTGCTCCTTCAACGTGAGGTCTTTCGGTGAAGCAAAGATTGCCAAACCTGAGGTTCTTGACGTCATCGTCAAGGTAAGTTGTCTTCGGTGCTTTGACTGGGCGCTTCTAGGCCCTTTTCAGCTGTGTGGGGTATACGGTTGCTTTTCACAGGAACTTTCAATGCATGTGCTGCTGTTGTCTGGAAATGTAACATTTGTTGACATATCTTAAAAAAACAACTGGAAATAACACCATAGCATACACAAAGCAACATGGCATCAGACTTAAAACATAACGGGGCATGTCACAACAAAACTGTAAACACAACAAAATCACAAATACATAGCAACACAAACCCAGCAGGGCACATCACAACAAATACAGAACAACACAAATGCACAGTCTAGTCACACATTACCACCTCCAGAATTCTGCTCTCTTAATGCAGCTATAAAAGGTGTGTGGAGCAAGCACTGCCTTAACTTACCCCCAAGGACCTGATATAGTACCAGTCAAAAGCGTTTTGTTATCTGGCCAGCCTTCTTTGCAGCAAAAAGTATTTCCTACCAACATGTACCGCTGGTATGACGGATTGTCGAATTTCAACTGTATTTACTGATAATAATTTCAGGCCGGATTGCATAAGCTGCTCAGGAGGCATCCATTTAACATCAAATGCACTTTAGCACCAAGTTGGCTCTTGCAAGTGGGTTCTGTTGCCTCGTTTTTCAGCGATCTAGGCTGATTCGTGGCAGTAAAAAACAAGCATTGGCATAGCCAATAGGTCTCGCCTTTGGGACCTTATCAGTGTTTAGCCATGCAACAGTTGCGTAACGAAATACTTATAAGCAGTGCTTTAAATGGGCCGGTAATCCCCGGTACTGAGTACCGGCACTTCTTAGAATTATCACTCTGAGTACCGGCACTTCTCTACTGCCCTGGAGAGTACCGGTACTCATGAAAAGGTAGGCTCATTGGCTGTGCTGGTGACCAGGAGTGGAACGTGTCTCTGTCAGCCAAGGCGCCGCTTCTGTAGACCCGATCTGAGCCCCAGCTGAGCTATTCAGCAGGGCTCCTTTGAATAATGTCCGGGTGCTCGCCATCACGCTGTGATGTGTTTGATGGATCTGCTGTCAATCACATTGCAAAAACGAAGGTTGCGATCACACTACTTTAAGTATAAACAAGCTTAATGCATGAAGTTGTCCCTGTCCTGATGTTTAGGGTGCCAGTGGGTATTCCTTGCCTGAATTCGACCCACAGTACGCGTCTTACTGACGTTCATAATACGAGTGGCTCAGCAGCCCCAAGGGTGACTGTAGAAAAATAACGGGTGTCTGGCACAAGAATGTGCCCCGTAAGAAAGAAAGTGTGTCCGCTTAATTGTAATACCGAACTTAAATAAGTGCTCCTGACGTCTATCAGAATCCAAGTGAATGAGAACCCGGTGCATCTCAGAAGTTAATAAAGTGAACACCGCTTCACCTAAAATACAAGACGTTTGCAATGCCGGGACGTGGTGTCAATTACATGGAATAAAAGAACGTGTAACGTGACAAAGAATTGAAAGGAAACAAAAAATAGAAAATGCAAATGTGAGTCACTGTCTCCAATGTAAAATAACTGTGAATGGAAACCATGTTATTTCACATGGTCAGGAACTTGAACGCATGATTGTGACATTAAGGCACCATTGTTTAACGGTAACTAGGTGTTGCTGGAGCAGTACATCGATGTACTTTGTTTTTTTTAATGAATTATACACACGTTGGTATCAAGCGCTTGGATTACAAAGAGTGATATTCTTGATTTTGGAATCGGGGTTTGTGCTAAAGCAATGTGAAGGTGTATGCTAAGTACAATGTGACGTCAACATTAGTGCTGCAGAACCACAAGATGATTTAAATGAAATTTGTAACAGAATTAAATACAAATTGGCCAACACTGTGATTGAAAGAATAATTATTCAAAAAGCAACAGTGGAGTGCCGGGAGGGTGCGATTTTCCTCGTGGGAGAACGTCCTCTTTACACTGTCAATCACATTCACACTATCCTGTGAATTTCTGCAAACACAGTAATCATGGCAGTGGCAATCAGGCTACGGCTAGTCCGGCCCTGGTGGCAATTCAAAAAGACATGGTAGGTGAAGAGTATAACATGGCTTTTATCATACCGAGTCTTTTGTGTGTCTGCTTATGTTTGTGTGTTTGCCTACATTTGGGGGCCTGTTTTTGTAAGAGAAAAGTGAAAGAAAGAGAGAGAGAATCAAGACACTCTCAGGAGGTATTTTAAAGAAAATGTGTGGCACTTTGTTTGTACACGTCTGATCGGTGACAAAGATTCATAAATAACGTAAAAGGGAGGGTTGGTGGGTTGATGGGTGAGTGGATGAGTGAGTGGATGGATGAGTGAGCAAGGGTGGATGTATAGATGGATGGATAGATCGATGGATGAGTGAAAGCATGCATGAGTGCAAGAGGGTGGATGATTGGATAAAAGGGCGGGTGATGGGTGGATAAGTGAAAGATTGGATGGATGAATGAAAGGTAGGGAGCATGGATGAAAGGGTGGGTGATGGATGAGTGAAAGGATGGATTGAGTGAAAGGGTGGATGGAAAAAAGGAGTGAAAGGGATGATGGATGAACAAAAGGATTGATGGATGAGGGAAAGGGTAGATAAAGAGATGGATAAGTGAAAGGATGAATGGATAGGTTTGGAGATGGATGGATGGATAGGTTTAGATATGAAGGGTGGATAGACGGAATGGTGAAAAACTGAATGATTGATGAAAGACTGAATAGATGATAGCATGTAACGGTTAAATGGCAGAGATCAGCAGATAAATGGTAGGATGAAAGGATGACAGGATGAATGGATAGATTGATGGAAGAGACAAGAGATATCTTCTGGGAAGGGTCATTATGAGTTGCTCCATTTGCTTGGTGCCATAAGAGCTTTGGTTCGACGGGGGGGTATTTTCAGTCTTCCTACTAGCGTGCTCAAGAATATATAGTATTGGGCCAAACAGCAATCAACAGTATGAAATTAAGAAGGTGCAACTATTGCAAAAAAAGGAAATGTTAACATATTATCGCATTTCTTTTTCATTTTGTGTGAGTTAAACTGCTTTGTTTATATAAACACATTTCTCATGTGTTTTGATATGTGCTGCAACTAATATAGAAGTTGTTAAGTTTCATCATGTCTTACGCTTAGCCCCGCCCCTAACCCCGCCCCCTCATTACACCTCTAGCTCATTTTAATGAGTACCTGCACTTATTTTTTCCCATTTAAAGCACTGCTTATAAGGTCCCAAAAGCAAGACCTATTGGCTATGCAAAGCGGCCGTGGGGCCGCGAAAGTGAAAGTGATCGCGATCACGATCAAACATCAAAGCGGCCCTGCGGCCGAAAGTGAAAGTAATCACGGTAAAGCGCGGCGCGCGCGCCCGCGCACATGCACTGTAGCTCTAGGCTGGCCTGGTAGCACTTTTTGGAGCCCTCTCAATAAGTCTCGCCAGACCAGCGCATGCGCTGGGTCAGGCGAGACCTAATCAATCTATATATTTTGGCATTGTGCATCAAACATAGACCTGTGACTTCTGATATTGTCAGACTGCACTGACGGGCATAAAAACTAATGGAGTAAACTATGTTATGACAATATGTACTATGGTGCTAAAGCTCATAGGTTCCAAATTAGGCTCCCTGAAGTAATGTATGTACTTCAACCTCTTATAAGTGGTGGTAGTGTTTGGTGGTTGCCTCTCAATGAGGTGGTGAGCACCAAAAAGCTCATGCGGACGTGGGTATTTCAAAATGTTTGCCGTCACGTTTTCAACCTGGAGAGTTGCGGCTGCAAACAGCAGGAGTATGAGTTCAGGGTGGAATAGGGAGGGGTATGTCTTTTTTTTCCACGACGGAAATGAAGTAAAATAAAGAATAAGCCTTTCCTTATTTCTATCATTATTGCTCGAGAGGAATTGTTGGTGGCAGACATTCATATGAAGTACATGTAGTGGGCTATGAGTCCTAGTAAAGCACATTCTCCAAACATTTCTATTCTTGCTCTTATTGGAATTCTGTGAGTCCATGAAAATGCATACATCTCTGTAATTATTAATCTCTTTTATATAGTTCTTCGAACACACTTCCTTCCTTTTTAAGCACTGCAAATCTTCAGATGTTACTGCCCAAATAATGATACTCAATTTACCTACCTTGGAAGGATGGAAAGCTAAGTCAGACTTTCCGTGATCCAAATGTACGCTCTGCAAGTCACGGTGGGGCAGATTTACAAGCCCTTTGTGTCACTTTTGCATCATCGTTGCGTCACTTTTGTGATGTAGCGGCAGCGTAAAAGTTGCGGCCCATTTACAACGTTACGCATCTAGGGAGATGCGTCACGTTGTGAAGCCCTGCGCCACATTAAACCTGCGCCAGGTTTAATTTATGCAGGGTGGGCGTTTCGTCGCAGGAAGCCCCGTAAAAGTGACGCAGTGAAATCTACAAGATTTCACTGAGTCACTTTTAGGTCCTTGCTGCGTCAAAACCCTGCGCCTGCTTGAAGCAGGCGTAAGGAGTGACGCAGCATGTTAGGCATAGGGCGCCCCTGAGCATTGCTGGAGTTGCGTCGTGCTTGCGACACGACTCCAGCAATGCGTGACTTTTCCATCAACAGATGCGTCAGAATTTCTGACGCATCTGTCAATCCTTACGCCATGGTGCGCCGTGTTGTAAATACGGCGCATCCATGATGTTGCAAGGGTTTTGCAGGTTGGCGCAGGGAAAGTGACGCATCTCTACAGATGCGTCACTTTCTTGTAAATCTGCCCCTTTATGTTTAAGCAACAAGCGCTCAACTCACTGAGCCACCCTGTCTGCTGACCATGGATGTACGTGTACCATGCACACAAGTGGGCATTTTTTTGTGAACATGGCCTATAACTGTAATGAGATCATAGGAATGCTTGGGCATACCTCTGTATTTTAGGTTAATCCATCTCCATTTGAATGATGTCATAGTGAAATAGTTTTGGGATGACCCAAGCCTGAGGAGGCAGAGGCTGCAGCGTCCTGCTTGAACCTGTCACATTGACGTAGTGCTGTGCGGTGTTCCTACAGTGCGTGCCAATGCATTTAGTCCCAGTGGTCACACTTGTTGCAAACCTCCCTTTTTTGTGAAATATTTAAAGCAGCTGGTCTGAGTGTGAATAATTGGGACACATGCTGCCTATTATATGCATTAGACCCTAAGAGCCATGGATAATATGTTCAAGTCGCTGAAGCTCTATCTGGCCTTTTTAATACTAAATATACAGCCATAATTTATTCCATTACACATTCCCCATATATGACATGATAATGAATTTGTCAATACCAAATTTAGATGTGTCCAACGTATGTCCACGATGGGCAGATTCATGCCACGTTTTCAGGATCTGGCTGGCCACGCAATACTTTCCCCTAAGTTGCACATCCATGACCAAAGCCATAGGAAATGGCAGACAATATAATAGTAGTGAGCCTTTGTTGCATCTGGGGAGCATACCAAGGGGTCCATGGACCCTAATGCAAGCAAGACAACAATGGGCCCCTCTGCTCCTCGGCTGGGTAGTAAAAGACAATCATAATTCGGGTGCAATGGGCCCCTCGCACTCCTGGGCCCTGGTTTCCATTGATGCAGGCTCGTTTAAATATTTAATCGGTTCAAAATGCAAGCCAGACCTATTGGCTTTGCCTCACCTCGTGAGAAGAACTCCCCCGTAATGAAGTGCTTCGGAGTTTCCCACCACATTCATTACTTACAACGTGTGTGTCTTTCTGTGACCTCCGTTGATTTTTAGTAGGGTGGAAACATACCTTACTATGCTATATGCCTTCCTGTTCAGTAACAGATTCAGAGATGCTTTTTAAATAATGTTTGCGTCGGGCAGTTTGAGAATGATAAAGAGAGCAGCTAGCTGGTACAGCATTCTCACTCAATATTTTTAATGTCTTGTGCAATAACTTTTCAAATGCATATTTATTTTGTTCAAGAAAGTAAACAGACGGCCTTTAGCGGACGGGTACTCCGTGACAAAGGTGACTGGTTTCCATTCCTCCTTATTCCACATGCATAGCAGCCTAATGCTACGTTTGTGACGGGCCGAACGACGGACTCTAAATGAAGCCCTGAATGCACTGTGCAAAGGTGTTAAGAGGAAATGAAATCCCTTCAAGGGAAGTCTAGCGGCAGCTAACCTTTTAAAGGGCCATGATGCAAACGAAGCACGCGCCACCCATCCCACGTGCAGGCAGTGTCTCTCTTACCGTAGGTGCGCTTTACTGACACCACATGAAGGGCTTGTGTACTAGACTTAATCTGCTAACTGAGGGGCAGTGTGCAGATAATCTGAGGCACAAGAGGCGGAGGCGGATACAGAGGCGGGGCAAAGAGGTGAGCATAATAAATAGGCTCAAAAAAGACTTATGAACATATATAACAGGAGTATTTGTAGAGTCCAAGATCTGGCACATGACTGTACACAGACTGTAGACCAGGATTTGAAATGTGACCATGGCGTCGATCTTAGATCCCTGCTGTTGATGCATTAATTTACCGAGCCATTCGAAAAAACGGATTGAAATGGAGCCTTCAGACACTTGTTCTGAATGAGTGTGGGGTGTTCATACCAAACTCAACCCAGTTTGGTTGGTCCTTGTCTTCTTACTACCTTTTATCATTCATGGGATTTTGTGATCCCTGTATAAACAGCAGTCACTAATTTTACTAATCCACTATACAGTATTCCACTGCACGCCACTATACTCCATGCCACTCCACTCTATGCCACTCCACTCAATGGTATTTCATTGTACGCCACTCCACTGTATGTCACTCCAGTCTACACCACTCCACCCTTCGCCACTCCACTCCATGCCACTCCACTCTATGCTATCCCACTGTACGCCACTCCACTGTACTCCACACCACTACACACCACTCCGCTGTATGCTAGTCCACTCCTAGAGTATCTCACTGTATACCTCTCCACTGTATATTACTTCACTTTATGGCACTCCACTCAACTCCACTCCACTGTATGCTGTTCCACTGTATGCAACGCTATTCTACGCCACTCCACTCTACGTTTTCCCACAGTATGCAAAACTATTCTACCCCACTCCACTCTGCGCTATTCAAATGTATGCACTACACTCTCTGCCATTCCACTGTACGCCACGTCGTTTTACAGTATTCCACTGTATATTACTACAGTGTATGCCACCCCACTCTATGCCACTACATTATACGCCACTCCACTGTATGTTATTCCACTCTTTGCCACTCCACTCTACACCACTCCACTCTATGCTATTCCATTGTACACCACACCACTCTATGCCCCTCCACTGTATACCACTCCACTGTACGCTATTCTACTGTACACTACTCCCCTCTATGGCACTCCAATCTATGCTACGCTACTCCACTGTATGTCACTAGACTTTACGCCACTCCACTCTATGCTTTTCCACTCCATGGCACTCCACTCTATTCTACAATACTCTACTTCACTCTATGCCACTCAAGTCTATGCCATTGTACTGTACACCAGTCCACTGTACTCTACACCACTCCACTGTATGCCACTCCACTCTGTGGTATTCCACTGTACACACCTACACTCTACGCTACTCCACTATATGGTATTCCACTCTACGTCGCTCCACTCTACTGTACAGCAAACTACATGACTCTATGTCACTCCAGCCTACGCCACTCCACTGTACACAACTTCACTCTGTGCTAAATGCACTTTATACCTCTATGCCACTTCCACTCTATATGAATATACTGTACACCCCTCCACTGTACGCTCTTCCACTGCACGCTCTTCGACTTTATGCCACTCCACTGTATGCCACTCCACTCTATCCCACACCATTCTACGCCACTACAGTGTATGCCACTCCACTGTACGACACTCCACTCTAGGCAACTCCTCTCTGTGCTATTGAACTCTACCCTACTCCACTCTTTGCCACTTCACTATATGGTATTCGACTCTACGTCGCTCCACTCTACTGTACAGCAAGCTACATGACTCTATGTCACTCCAGCCTACGCCACTCCACTGTACACAACTTCACTCTACAAAACTCCACTATGTGCTAAATGCACTTTATATCTTTATGCTACTTCACTTTATATCAATCTACTGTACACCCCTCCACTGTACGCTCTTCCACTGTATGACACTCCACTGTATGACACTCCACTCTACGCCACTCCACTCTATGCCACTCCACTCTATGCCACACCACTCTATACCACTACAGTGTATGCCACCTCACTATACGACACTCCACTCTAGGCAACTCCTCTCTGTGCTATTGAACTCTTCCCTACTCCACTCTTTGCCACTCCACCTAACTCTGTACCTCTCCAATCTACGACACACCACTCCACTCCACTCCAGGGTATTCCACTGTGCACCACTCCACTTTATGCCACTCCAATGTATGGTATTCCACTCCACGTTACTCCACTCTACTGTATGACACGCCACTTGTCTCTACACCACCCCACTGTATGCCTCCCTACTACACAACATGCCACTCTACTCTAAGCCACTCCACTCAATTCTACAACATGCCACTCCAATTTATAATACTTTACTCGACTCTATGCTTTACCACTCCACTATACTGCACTCCATACCACTTTACTCTACGCCATGCCACTCCACTCTAAGACAATTTACTCCTCTCTACACTATGCCACTTCACTCTACTCCACTCCGCTCTAGTCATCTATTTAGACAATTTACACCACTGGCGACACTCCATTCTACACCACTGGACTCCATTCTATGACCCGACCTACCACTCCACTCTACGACGTACCACTCCACTCTACGACACACTTCTCCACTCTACAATATTCCATTTTACATCACTCCACTTTATGCCACTCCAAACTGCGCTATGCCACTGTATGCTGACCCATCTATCCTATCTAATTACCGCCCAATCTCACTTTTACCCGTGTTCTCTAAAATTTTAGAAAAACATGTAAACTTTCAGCTTGCAACTCATATTGAAAACTCAGGTTTTTTACATCCATCGAAATCAGGTTTTAGGACCCATTTTTCAACAGAGACCACCTTACTGGGGGTAACTGAAAAGCTGCGCTCCTGTCTCGACCAAGGTGAGACTATGGCACTCATCCTATTAGATCTGAGTGCAGCATTCGACACTGTGTCTCACTCTATCCTGTTAAAATCTCTCCAGTCAGCAGGAGTGGAAGATTCAGCCCTTTTGTGGCTGACCTCTTTTCTCAGTGATTGCACTTTCCAGGTCTTCTCCTCCGGTTCTTCATCCACTTCTCGTTCATCTGCGTATGGAGTTCCCCAGGGGTCCACTCTGAGCTCATTGCTCTTTAACATCTATGTGAGACCCCTTGCGGCCATCGTAGAGGATGCTGGCCTCTCCTTGTACTCCTACGCCGATGACACACAAATCATTTTTTCTTTATCTTCTTCTAAAAATGCTCCTGTATCTTCTCTGCAGAGTGGGCTACGTCAAGTATCGGAGTGGATGAATACCAATTTTTTTAAATTGAACGGGGACAAAACTGAGGTCATCATTCTGGGCAAACATAAACATCTTTGGAGTCCTCTCCATTGGCCCCAGGAAATGGGTCCGTTCCCCCAGCCGGTTGCTCAGGTCCGTAACCTTGGGTTTATTATTGACAATGAACTATCCATGCGGCAACAGGCGGTTAGCACCGCTGGCATCTGCTTCACTATACTCAGATGGCTACGGAAGATCATCTGGATGCTTCCTGCCTCCACTCAAAAAACTGTGGTCCAGGCTCTTGTTATCTCTCGCCTGGACTACGGCAATGTACTTTATCTGGGAGGCAGTAAGGAACTTTTGAATAAGCTCCAGGTGGTTCAAAATTCTGCGGTGCGCCTTCTTTGCCACGTTCCTAGAAAAACCTCCATCTCTCCTTTTCTCCGTAATCTGCACTGGCTTCGCATCGAAAGCCGTATCAAATTTAAGACCTTATGTCACATTTTCAAAATCAAGCAAGGTTCATCTCCGGCATACTTGCAGGAACTTATTCGCCCTTATGCTCCTCCCCGAGCTTTCCGTTCTTCCACTCTAGGTAACCTAGTACTTCCTAGACTCAAATTGACCAGAATGGGTGGGCGTTCCTTTGCGTGTCTTGGACCTAGACTTTGGAACTCCCTCCCTAACTTCATGAAACATGAATCTTCTTACCTCAAGTTTCGACGAGACCTTAAAACCTGGCTATTCATTCAGTAATCAGCCCAGTTACTTAGTCTACGGTTGTGGACACACTTGCGCCGGGAAACCCTGTCTAGGGTAGCTGCGCGCCATATAAACTTAATTAATAATAATAATAATATGCTATTCCACTGTGTGCCACTCCACTGTACGCCACTCCACTGTACCTGTACCCCACTCCACTTTACACACTTCACTGTATGGTATCTCACTCTCTGTTACTCCACTGTATGCCAAACCACTCCACTCTATGCCAATCCACTCAATGCCACTCTAATTTATGCTACTCCACTCTACGTCACTCCACTCTACATCACTCCAATCTACGCCACTCCACTGAACACCACTACTCTATTCCACTCTAGGCCACTTTACTCTACTTCACTCGACTCCACAGCACTCCACTCTGTATGCCACTCCACTCTATGCCCCTCCAATCTACGCTGTTCCATTCTACGACACTCAACGCCACTCTACACCACTCCACTTTACGCTATTCAAATCTATGCCACTCGACTCTACACCACTCCACTGTACAACACTCCACTCTACAACTCTCGTACAATATACTCTGTGACACTCCACTAAATGCCATTTCACTAAATGACAATCCACTCTATGATTTCAATCACCTTTTTTATTAAAAAAATTAAAACCAATGAAATTCAGTAAAAAAAAACCAATTGTTAAAACTTAGTTATAGTTACGAAAACGTTATTATTTTTATATACACCAAACTTAAACTACACAAACATAAAAAAATTCTAAAGTTATGATACCTTAAATTTATAATGTATCCTCCACCTTCAAATTACTATAACCCGAGTACCTCCTTACACACAGTTGGAAACCCTGTAGCCTCACTACATTAACTTGGACTTGTCACTCTACCCACCACAATGTTTTTATAAATGACTTCATTACACATGTCATGAGTCTTGTTAGAAATGCTCTAATTTATCATGCTATAAGTGATGTAATTTGAAAGGTTATAAGCAATTCATAGAGAAGGCTCGAGTTAAAGCTAATGTAGTGTGGCTAGCAGGTTGCCAACACTGTATAAGGAGTTGTGCAAGTTATAGTAATTTGAAGATGGTCCGTAAATGATAACTTTAATGTAGAACTATATCTTTAGAATTTCTAATGTTTGTGTAGTTTAAGTTTGATTCGAATAAAAAGAATAAATAAAGCTTTCTCAACTATAACTAAGCTTTAACCATTGTTTTTTCAAATTGAATATGTGTATATATATATATACACACATACATACATATATATATACTGAACCGAATTTCGGAAGAAAGCTAGATCTTGGTTTTGTGATTTGGTGTAAACTGTTCAGTATTTTCGTGAGAAACTGAGGTTCAAAAACTTTGTATATCTGGACTATTGGATTTTCAGGAGTCTTCCAAGAGTTCCGCAATCACGCAACCTCAATAATAGAGCCATCTGCTTGGCAGAGGGGGCTTTTTTTCCTGTCGACTACATAGCTCCCATGGGAGCAAAAGGTTCCTGCCAACTCCTGCAAGAGCTGGAGCTCTGATTGGCTGGCCACAACATGAAGAAAAATGTTACGCCTGCAATTTCAGGACATGGGAACTCAGTCCCCATGCCTAGAAAATAAAAACAAAACAAGCACTGGCATAGCCAATAGGTCTCGCCTTTGGGACCTATTAAGTGTTTAGCCATGCAACAGTTGTTGTTGCACCAAGAAGTTTGTGCTGCATAACTAAATACTTAGACGGTCCAAAAAGCGAGACCTATTGGCTATGCTAATGCTTGTTTTGTGTATTGTTTTGCAGTTGGCATCAACAAAATTTCTTAGGCTGGGGTCCCTGGATATCAATAATGACTCATTGGTGGTCCACAGATTCCAGTCATGATTCAACGGGGTCCCCGCATTGCAGTACAGATAAAGTGGGTGTGCACAGAAGTCTAAATGTTAGAACCACTGTTGTTATGTAATGGTATGTTGAACTATATAGAGCCCTAATCACCCTGAGGACATCTAGGCATGTGGGGTGGGTAGGTCTGTGGTCCTCTTGGTGTGTAATCGAAAAGTCAGGTCTTCAGCTTCTTGCAGAACTCAAGTGAGGAGGAGGCCCTGAAGTGTTGAGGGAGGTTGGCCCATGTTTTGGGTGCAAGGTAGGAGAAAGAGCAACCTCCTGCTCTACTTTTGTGGATGTGGGGAGTGTGCATGAGTAAAAGTGAGGCAGAGAGTAGGTGTCTGGCGGGATAGTGAATGTGTATGCGACTTCTCTGTTATTCTGATTATGTGTTGCGTATGGCTTTGTATGTGTGCATGAGAAGTTTGAATTAGCCATGAATGGGGAGCCAGGGTAGCTTTTTGAGGTGCAGTGTGATGTGGGTGACATGGGAGTTTGAGTCTGAGTCTTTTGTCAGTGTTCTCGATGGTCTGAAGTCTGTATAGGAGTTGTTTGGAGATTCCTTTGTAGAATGTTGCTGTAGTCCAGCCTGCTGGTAGTAAGTGTTTGCGCGACGCTCTGTCTGGTGTTCTGTGGCAACCATTTGAAGTTCTTTTGCAGCATGCTTAGGAAATGAAAGCAGGAGGTGATCACTGCATTAACTTGTGCTGTTGAGCGTGTCGTCTGGGATGATTCCTAGATTTTTTGTGTGGTCTGTGGGTGTTGGTCCTAGCTTCGACGGCCATCAGGTGGAGTCCCATGGGGAGTCTTGTTACCGAAGACCAGTACTTCTGTCTTGTCTGAGATGAGCTTCAGGCAGTTGTTTCACCACCAGTTTGCTACCATGGTCATGCAGTTGGTGGTTGTCTTGTCTGTCAGGGAGAAGATGAGTTAGGCGTAGGAGATGACGGTGATGTCTTGTGATCGGATGATGTTGGCGAGCGGTGTCTTGTACATGCTGAAAAGGGTGAGGGTAAGGGAGGATCCCTGTGGGGCTCCGCATATCAGGTTATTTGTCTCTGATGTGATGCGTGACAGTCTGACTCTTTGGGTTCTTCCTGTGAGGCAAGAGCAGACATCTTTGAGTGCGCATACTTGTATGCCATGGGTGTTGTGGGAGACAGTGTTGAAGACCACCGAGAGGTCGAGCAGGATGAGGACAGCTGTTTCTACTCAGTCCAGGATGGTTTGAATGTCATCGGTGGGCACAATGAGTGCTGTTTCAGTGCTGGGGTTCCTTTTCAATCCTGATTGGGTGTTGTCTAGAAGCTGGTGGGTTGTAAGTTGCTTGTTGATGGCTTTCTCAATCTCTTTGGCTGGATTTCACCGTCGTGAGATGGGTTGGAAGGTGTTCAGTTGATTCAGCTCAGCTTAGGCTTCTCGAGTATAGCGTTGATTTCAACAAGTTTCCATTCATCCGAGAAAGTGGCATACGTGATAGAGGTGTTGATGTGGGTCAGGGAGTTGCTGATTGGTGATGTTGGTGGAGGCAAGGGTCCATTGGGGCCTGTGAGTGGATAATTCATATGATTGCAGGTGTGTCGTTTCTGGTGAGGATACTCCACCATACGGCTGTCTTGGTTGGTGGTGGGTAGGTTGACAATGAGTTCCCTGGGCTCAGGTTAGTGTGCTAAGCTCTTCTTGCTAAAGCGCTGTGAAATGCAGGTCAGAAATTCAAATCCCAGAAAAGCCCTCTTGGCCTTTTATCTTTCCGAGGTGGGTACAGTGAGTTTCAGGAATCTGGGTCATAGTAACACCTGTTATTTATAGTGCCTATATGCGTTCGCTAGTCTATAATGAAGCACTGTGGAGCAGATACAGGAGAAGTATTGCACTTGTTTTATTTATGTAGGTCTGTTTGTTTAGCGCCACATGCCACCATCTATTGGCACTATAGAGCATTAGCATAATAATCATGACGTGAAACCAAAGATTGGAGTCATAACACTTTCATTGCTGCATAAGAAAACATAAATCCATGTTCACCAATTCTGGTGCTTGTGTTATACAGAACGATGCAAGCAGATTTTATTCCATTCCATATTCCATAACCGGAGGTACCAGAATGAGAAACCCTAGGGATTCTAGTCCCAAAATAAACTTTAAAAAAAAAAAAGAGCAAACTAATTTTGCGCTTTTTCCCTCTTCTGTGATAAGTGTACACCTAGTGTGTATGCTTTTATTGCAGAGAGATGAGAGACCACACGCCATGGTAGCCCTTGTCTGACGTCATGAACCGTGTATCTGGGTGGGAATTAGACGCAAGTATACCATAGGTTGCTGAATTAATTCTTTATCTCCCAAACCCACTCTCATCGTCCGTTGTTTGGCAACTTGCAGCGCCATTCAGTAAACATGAAGAACCACGTGCGCATGCACACCGCCCCCTCCCTCACTTCATAGAGGTGCATGTGAGGAGGAAATGGACCAAGAACACCATATGAAAAAAACAGATTCAGAAAGGTACGTGGTCGGTGGTAAAGAACTAGTTTACAGAAGAAAAAGTTACCAACGGTGCTGAGAGGAACTGGTTCCAAGCTTTTAGGGGTATGTTCCAACCAAGTGGGGTGTCTGAACAGCAGGAATGGACTAGACCCCCCCAAATTAGGATGAAGAAGCCAAGTACCAAAGTTTTGTGGCGGGGGTAGCTTTTGGTACCTGCGGGTGAGCTCTGGGGGCTGCTGGGGACGTCTGGTGGCTGGCTGCGGAGTGTGGGTCTGTGGGGTTCCAATGCCAGCTGTGGGGTATTTAAGTGTTTCAAGAAACAAGGGGATCCCACGCTAATGTGACCTGGGGTAATAGTATAGTTAACAAAAACAGTGCCTTCGTTACCCGATCAAGATTCCGGCTACCACCTCCCGGCCCAAGCAAGCCTTGTCCTTCGGACCCTGCATTCTGATCCATTCAGTATTCACGCAATTCTACGTGCTCTCACTTCATAATGTCCTGATGATGATCTGGATTAACTTAGATCGAAACGCCGTCGACCACAATATCAAAGTTCCCTAAAACTGTAAAAATTACTTGGGTTCCTCTGATCTGTTTCTCAATGCAATGTAAAGTTTTTACTGTCACTAAAAACCTCACTTCACGCACTGTCACTTATTTATGTGTAAGCACTGTATTCTCTCTCTGCAAAATGAAAGAAACGGAAGTTACTCCATTTTATGATGTTTAAATAAAATGTGATGCCTTCCTTTAATTTTCTGTGTCCATACATATATTTCTGAACTGAATCCACCTTGGCTTCAGTATCTCAATGACTCCAATTGAATTAACCTTAAACTAAATAACTTGTAGCCTTGCTACCGGAGGATCTTACAGACCTCACCCAGACCACTGTTTTTGTTAACTGTGGGGTTTCTAAGGACATGCCAGAATTCCCCGAGGCCACACCAAAGAACTCAGGGTGTCAAAATAGAGGTGTTTTAGGAACATCTGGCAAAGATTGTAGGCAGGCTGAAGGCCTCTAAAAACAGTGACAAGCCTTGTGGGCATGATGGAGGGAGGGATCGGAGGCCAGAACAGGGGTGATAAAGGTGGGCCTTTATCACCCCTGTGGTGTCCGCATTGCAGCCAAGTATCCCAGGTCTGTGCGTGACGTGCTGCTCTGCTCCAGGCTTTTTCCTTCAGATTCTGGGACTCGTAGCCCTGTTTTGTTATGGAACAAATAAGTGTACAAGTCCAAAAATTCAAAGAAAAACCTGGACTGGAGTAGCACACCACTCAGCCCTTTGAAACTGGGCAGGGCTTGGTGTGTGTGTGTGTGTGTGTGTGATAGATCACAACCGCTCACCTACGGTAACTGATTCAGTCTAAGTTTTACCTTTCCGTTCTGGTTCCGCGTGTCCCACTATAAATCCAGATCTCCAAATACCAGAATGAAAAGGAACAAGCATTGGCCGCATGCGTGCGAGCGGCCGCGAGACGCGATATGTGGTGGGGGAGGGGGAGAAGCGGGAGTTGTGTGCACGCGCTAAATGAAAAAAAAGGACGCGACTGGTGAGCGCGCGATGGCACCTCCGCTCGTGCATGTGTGCGTAACCGCACGCTCCATGCCAGCAAAAAGCATGTGGTAGGACTTTTCAAAGCCCACTACTAAATGTCTCACGGAGTACCGAATGCGCTGGCTCAGGCGAGACCTAAATAAGGTATATGGGGACAGGATAGAATACCTTCACCCACAGGACCTTGTGAGCAAAACTTTTTTTTAGGTTTCTATAGTCTAGTGGGATTCTCGGGGTAGACAGCAACAGCCCCACTTGCCCTTGCGAGAGTCTCAAGGGGGTGCAGGGGCCACGCTGACTCCTGCAAGAGTCCTGCAGTATCACACTTTTGAAAAAAAAAGAGGACGAGGCCTGAATATCTATGGTCAATTTCCACGAACTGGTGAAGGCCATGAGCTGCGGGGCATTGGCTGCCTGAGGGTAGCTGGACGCAAGGCCTTGCTGTAGGCACAGAGTGGGCTAGCCATGAGGGGTTGGACGCAGGTCAAGCCCATGCCGCGCCCTGCCATGGAGTGTGTGCGGTGGGGAGTTGTTTTTAAATATGGTAGTAAAATATTACCCATTAAATACCCTAGAAATTCACCCAGAAAAACAAAGGTTAAAGTGATGTTATAGTTAGGTGAAAATGTTAGTTTAAACATTACGCTTTAAACTTAAAAAACACTGAAATTCAACAGTTATAGTTATTTCAAGTAACTATACCTTGCACCCATACACTGCACTGCTTATGACCTCACATACTGAAACACTCATGTCATGTTCTGTGACATCGTTGATAACATTACTGATGAAAACTGAGCTGACATTATTCACGACAATACTGTGCATGGTGCGGCCGCAAGTCCCTAGCTATGCCACAGACACAACTCCCTCCTGAGGTAGAGATGCCTGACACCAGCCTAAACATCTTTACCTAATGCCGCCCCCCTTGAGAGTTGCCAACTGTTGATGGAACTATGGGAGCACAGGCTTTATAGCAATGTGGTGCCCTATGAACATCCAGAAATGACAACACCACCGTTTTGATGTCTTCTACTTTTTTATTATGGAGTGGAGAGCGCAATATCACAAATATAAACAAAAGTAAAAAAATATACAAATAATCCATAATAAGAAAGAATTATTGCAAAGACAAACAATATGTTTCCATAATACTCTTGCATTATACTATTTTCCATAAAAACAACATTACTACTAAGATGTAAACTTAACAAAAAAGAAATTCAAAATAGTTGGGAATTTAGATTATACATGTACAGATTACATTTGAATTAAACATCCCCAATTTCGAAGGAATCAATTCTGGCCTTCTAAACCTTTAATATACAGAGCAGCTGCCTCAAGTTCATAAACTCTGTACAACTAATTCCACCATTTACCAATGCTAGGTGAACAGAATTAATCAAATCTTATATATAAATTCAACAGATTTTCGTGGAAATGTCACTTCAGCACCAAATATAATGTCCTGAAAAGTTGACATAAGTTTATACTGCACCAATCCTGAAATTGCCTCAGTAACCCCAGTTCAAAACTCTCTTACTAACTTCAAGCAGTACAAATACCCATACAAGCTGCACAGCTGTAATTGTATACACTCAAGGCAATTCAGAAAGAAACAGGTGAATATTTGTTTGGGGATGAGGTGAAACTGACTACATCACAGACTCCTCTGAAAGATTATGGTAGGAGTCGGTGGTATAGGTAACTTCCCAAAAGTGGTACAGTTTCGTAGAAATGGTAATATCCAGGACCAAATCATGGTCAGATAGCAGCAGGCCATGCAGTTTTAGGGTTTGTCAATTTGCAAGGCTTGGTTGCAGACCATACATCTGATTGCTCTGAATTTGTGGAGGTTTATGTGTTTAGATACTTCCAGTAGAGTATTTAGGTTAGGTAACAAAGAAGTGATATAGCAAACCTGTTAGAAGGACTTGGACATCAAACACACAAAAGGTGACGGGAGGATGCTTGCAATACGTCTAACCACTGGCAATCTCTCGGGGTAGCATTCCAACCCATTGATCATTTGCCCACCATGCCACCTAAGATTAGACCCAGTCATATGCAAATCAGTCTTTACCCTGCTCCAATGGGAACAGTCAAGAACACACTGACAAGCCAGGTCCTCTCTGACCCAAACTATAGGAAACCCAAGACTAATTTCACATCATAAATGTGACGTAGTGTTCCCCAGTGCAGGAAGTGAGTAGTGAAGCAAGCATTGCCCAATAGGTCTTGCCTATGCAAGATGTATTAGCTGTGTCAGTGTTTTTAGGTCTCGCCTGAGCCAGCGTTTTAGCGCTGCTCTCGCAAGAGCTTTTGTAAAAGGGGGATCTGGAAGTGCAAACTAGTGCTTTTCAGGCCTCCAAATACAGTGCATGTGCGCCGGGCGCGCGCACCATTTGGCAGCCTGAAAAGCACTGGCTGATCACTTTCGCGGTCGCTTTGATGTCCTCAGTGAGGACATCAAAGCGGCCGTGCACACCATTTGCCACCTCCTTCCTGCTTGTTTTTACTGCGCCATGATTGGCACTCGGCTATTCAGGTTTCTTAAGAAAACATTTAGCCGCTCCTGCCAGGACCTATTATTTTAACACCGAAATGACATGAATGTAAAAAAATCGAAGCATCGCATTTAAAAGATATTTAGAGGGGCTTATTCACATATACGCAGAAGAGTCTAATCGAACAATAAGAATGATCGGGAAAATACGGATGGCCAAATAAATGTTTTGCATCACATTAATTGAAGCCATGCAAGGAAACATCTTCAAATCAGCAAACTGTTTAATGTTCCTGTCCTCAGCTCCTTAATAACAATAATGGACCAAAAGCGCTCATCCTCAGCAAGAGCGGCCTCGGCAGTATATGAACAATATATCGCTTAGTTTGAGGCAGTGTGTCCTTCATGTGTGTGGGTTTACGAGATGCAAGGACGTTCGCTCTGTTTACTTCTCTGGGTTCGAGGGTTTGCGTGAGCACTGTGCCCTCTTTTTTTATTCCCGCCTTTGACGCGTTGGTAACATTTAATTTATTGGCGGCTATTAATGTTTAGCCACAGAGAACTGCGGACGGAGTCGTGGAGAATGTTCGGCTCAAAGGCTCCGCAGAGACAACCACAGGGGTGCGCCACACACTCTTTCAGCCTTTCAGCTGCTTCAGAAGGCGAAGCTTTTCCGGCAAACACTGAAACATGCTCACCTGGAGTAGTGAGGCGGTGTACATGATGTGAAGTTTGGGAACTCGGGAACCACCCGTTCGATTCTAGGTGTCAGCTAAACATCTTGTGATTCTGGGCAAATCACTTAACCTTCACATGTCTAAAACCCTTGTTTAATGAATCTGGTGCTCACGCTCCAATACCCCCGGGACCAGTTCACTCAATATAAAACTACAAAAATGAAATCAATACATTCAGTGTAGCACATGTTTTTTAGTACCTTCTCTGCTTCCGTTGAGATGTGTAGGAATAGTCACCAGTGCGTAGCCACGGGACCCCATGTGCAAATGAAACCAAGAATATGCGCGAAGAGTGGACAATCGCCAGGGAAACTCCGGCGAAATATATGGAGAGTGTATGTGATAAAAGAAGGAGGAAACTGCAGCCCTTTTTATCCAGCCTGTGAATAGTATCATAACATACAGCACACATCATTTTGTTGTTCATTTGCGCTAAGAGTAGGGATTGGCTCAATTTGGGAACTGTATAAACTGAAAGTGCTCAATTAGGCAATATAAAAAATAAAATGAAAAAAAAGATCTCTAACTGAACTAGGAAGAACTGATTATTGACTAATTCACTAACATTCCCGTCAGACTACCTAAATGTCTCACTCACTCCCTCATCCCGCTGCTCACAATTCCCCTGTTCACATATTCCGATGCACATTATTTTTCCAGGATCGCAGAATCCTTATAATACAACAAACAAACTGGTGTCGGTATTAGTATCCCAAATAAAATGATAATTAAAAAAAAGTTACAACAAAAGAAAAACTCAAGAAGCCCAGTGTGTTTAGTGTCAAAAATCGTAATACTGATTTAGACACCCTAGTACGCTTTTTGGTATGTCACAAACCAATCCACTTCTCCGAATCCTAGAGAGGGTAGCAATATTACAGTCACACACCAAGCAGGTTATATTAACTTTGCTTCATTCTTTCACCTCTTTAAAGCGCATTTCCACGTTTTATAACCATTAGGCAACTTGTGCTGGGGCTTGATCGGGGCACACGTGAACAGTGAGGCACAATCAACAGTATACGACCAGTCAGCAGCCTCGCCGGTCTCTGCAGAAAGGAGAGGCAAGAGAGGGCGGGCGTCAGCGGGGTTTGCTTAACAAAGCCTCCTGGGATCTCCTCACCAAAGCAGCGACACCCCTTCCTGCATCTCACCCTACAACGTGCCTGCAGCGCAGAGTGTACCTGTCGAGGAAAAGACAGACTGTCTGCTTCATCTCACCTCACAGGAAAACCAAGCATTGGCATAGCCAATAGTTCTCGCTTTTGGGACCTTATAAGTATTTAGTTATGCAGCACAATATCATTGGTGCAACATCAACTGTTGCATGGCTAAACACTTATAAGGTCCCAACGGCGATTTAACTCCCTGGCACACGAAACATTCATAGAAGCACCAAATACCGCTTATGGCTGGCTGAAAAGCGAGCCTTTTTTTTTTTGCATGCAGCACAATTACAACACGGGCCCAGATACAGCTAACATCTAAGAAGCTTCTAGCAGGCGACTGTGAAGGCCATAAACCACCCCCCTTTCAGTGCGAACACAAGGGATTGTAAACATCAAGGGGCCTTCATGCGGAGCTCAAAGACCTCATAAATCAGGTGCTTATCTCTGGGAAGCTCATTCCTTAGCTGCCCTCTAAGCAGGGACAGGAAGGCAGGATTACGGTTCCAGCAACAAACAAGCATTTGCAATGCAATAGGTCTCGTATTTACATGAGTTTAAGCTATTGGCATTGACTCATTTGGAGGCAACTGTTCGAGGTGCTGTCTTACCTGCTGGCTGATTGCGAAGGCTGGCGGGTCCTCGTTGCTGTGTGGCCCTTTCCCCTCTTTCCGCTGTGGTGGTGTGTGCGGAGACGGTGCTGAGAAGGGTGCAGCGGGACTGCATCCCCCAGGCTCCTTTGCCCTTTGACTTTGAACCCGGAAGTGGCATTTCGCGCCCGAAGGCGCTTTAAAAATAACTCCGCCCTCCGCATCGCGGGACCGCGCGCGGGCGGCGCCGGGAGAAGCCCGGGACAAGGGCGGGACCGTCTGTGGCCGTCCGGGGCCGAAGGAGGCCGGGCTGGGCCCCCCCCCTGATTTTCACCATATGCTGGAGTTAGTTACAAAGGTACTGTGATTAATCTCAGAGGCCGTGAACTATCCTATGTTATATACGTACTATACGTGAGGCGGTCCGACATTTCCTGCTTAAGGTTGCCTGTGCAGGATGTGTAGTTGTCCGTGTAAGACGTCTACGACGGCTCCTGATTTTATGGTCATTTCTTAACCTGTTTTGTTTTATAGAACCATATTCTTTCCATGTATTATTATAGGGTTAATTTTAATTCTGCTATATAGATATTGTTGCGTATCTACATAGCTGGACTCATTTCATTATAAGTGCTTTCTAATTGGCCGTGTTTTCTCACTGTATATATTTTAATATTTTGAAACATGTCTAGGTCTACAGGGACACCTAGGCCTTTTGTCTCTACGCTGGATAACTATTTAGTCAAGGTCGTAGATAAGATCAATAAGGAATGCAGATTATCCCTGGGTTTGATTAGTAATGGAGGCCCTGAATGTCTGAGCCAATTAGTTTCTGTTGACATTCATTCCTCTGAGGACAGCCAAGCACAGACTCATATAGACCCCCCAGTGAGGACTGATGCATGTGTTATTGAGCTAACTCAGGTTTCTTCATTCGATACTGATCCTCCTGAAGTTTCCGAGATTAGTAGGTCTTCTAAGGTTGTCGCAGGTTCGACCCCTGTGGCCCCTAAAATGCATAGAGTGTTAAGATCAGGGACGCACTTTAATAGAACTGCTCCGCCAAAAAAGGCAGTCCGTAAAAGCAAGAAGATTGTGGTCTCTGATCCTAACAAAGGCACATCTGATTATACCTGTTCTAATAATACTGTTAACACCAGCCAAATGATACTGGCCCCAGATCAGCTAGAGTTGTTAATTGGTATTATTGACAGTAGGTTTGGCAAAATTATCACACCTCTTTTAGACAAACTTGAGGCTGTATCGAGGGAAATGAACAGATTAAGTGAACTGGTGCAATCACGACTGAACCCTATAAATAGTTCCCACTCGCACACTACGGCTGGTGGAACAGTGGGGCTAATCGGTAATAGGGTACTACACTCCAAGGAAGTACCCGATATTGGCCAGTCACGTGCTGATACCACCAGCCCCCTACAGTCTGTAAATGGGACTAATTTAGTTATCGAACGGCAGGGTTCTGATGGTAACATAATACCACCTACTCCCCGGGATATATCCACTGTTATCTCATCTAAGCCTTCCTGTCCTAATAATATTCCCGATAATGTAGCTATCCAAGCCTTGGGGACTGCGGCAAGGTCCGCTGGTAGGGGGAATTTTAACAACCCAGGTCTCCCCAACCTAATTTGCCACCTGATTGTGCACCATACGTGGCAGTATTAACCAATGTGCCACCAATCAGAAAGGACGGCCCCTATCGCCATACTGAATCTCACGACTCTCTCAAAAATAAAACTGTGGCATGGCTCAATCGTGAATGTGGCTTTCCTGTGGGTCTGGCGGACCAGATTTTGTCTACCACCAGAACCAATTGGATTGGAATGTCCCCTAAAGTTATCTCCGGTGATTGTATTATTATTAATTTTGGTAATCCCCATCTTGCCACGACAGCTCTGATCCGTGCCTCGTCCCGTCCTAGCACTGGTCAGGGCATTTCACTCCGCCCTTTGGGGTATTTCTATAGTCATCATATGGAACACCTCCCAGTGCATCAGGGGGGTGCGAGATTGAGGAGAGAAGAGATGTCTAGTTGGATAAACAGCCCCCAGATTCTTACTGCCAATCGATTTCAATGTCTGAGTGGGCTGGACCAAAATGATTGAGAGGAGACGGGTGAAGCCCTAGAGTTAAATAAAAACTCCCCCACTATGGATAAGATGGCCGTTCCTATTATAAACACGGAATCTTGTACGGAGGAGGGGGTAACCCCTCAGGAAAGTGGCATAATAGGTTATCCGGTATTAGACGGAGAGTTCTGTAATATTGCCACCCCCGTACAGGCCAATAATATTACTGATCCAGGGATGGACGTATATGGTTTATCCGGTTGCTATATTGTAAGCTGGAACATCGCCGGAATTAGATCAAAAGCTGAGAGTCTAGGGTGGTTTGAATTTTTAAATCTCTTTGACATAATTTGTCTGCAGGAAACATGGTGCACCGATTTTAATGGATTTAGTGGTTTTAACTCATACCAGTTACCTGCACTGGGGTCGGTATCAGGAAGAGCAAAGGGGGGCTTACTTATTTTGATCTCAGTTAAAGCCCCCTTGTCAGTTATCAAACATATCCCAGTCGGGAATAACTCCCAAATTTTATGGCTGCATATAAATGGAGGCAGAAATATCCTTTTAATCAATTTTTATAATAATTTTTTTACATATTTTAGGGACCAGCCTGTTAAGGATCTTAACAATGCATTGGAGGATCTCCTTAGGGATACTAATGAAGTTTTTGATTTGCTTATGGCTGGGGATTTTAATATCACTACCTGCCCCTTCTCAGAGACCAATGTATGTGGGCTGGTGGATGGTCATGAGGACGGGTTTCTTCACTTTCCACATAATTACTATGGAGATGCCTTAAATAAGTTCCTCGCATCATATAATATGTATATTATGGAAAACGAAAAAAACGCTAGGGGGGAGATTTGCCCTACCTTTATAGGTCGGGGTTCGAATTCAGTTATAGATTTTATCTGTATTTCCCCGGGCCTAGAGGCCTGGATTATGGCCCCAAAAATAATAGATATCCAACTTAGTGACCATAATTGCCTGGTAGTAAAGGCCATGTTGTGGGAAAATGTTGATGCTCATACCCCGGCCCGTATTATTAATTGTATTGAGGCTGAGCGCCCCAATGGCACAAGACTCAGATGGAAGGGAGATAAGGCCGACATTACGTCGGATTTTATTATATCCAGCTGTCTGGAAGATATTACTATGATCCTAGAAGGCAAAATTGGTACTTTTTGCTCTGTTGAGCATTTTATTAGTATTAATGCGGTCATCAACTCTAAATTTACATGTACACGTAAACATAAGGAGGACAGACTACGGGGTTGGTTTAATTCTACCTGTACCCAGGCTTTGAGGCAGTTGAAATCTGCCTTATCTGCCAAACCTAGAGATAAGGGTCTGGTTGTAGATTTAAGAGGCAGATATAAAGAAACCCTTAACCAGAGGAAAATAGAACTTCGTCAGGAGGCATGGGACAATTTGACTAAGGCAGCCAAATTGAATAACTGTTCCTTGTTCTGGAAAACTGTTAATTCCCCTTTTCTTAAAAATGATAACACTCCGGAACTAACCTCCAATGTATTACAGACAGATTGGGTTTCGCATTTCTCTAAAATCTTTCAATCAGATGTTGCTTCCAATGTTATAGAGAATAGATGGTCGCATATACCTTTAGATTTTACAGTCCAAGAGGTTTTAGTTAGTATACGGGATAGCAAAGGGGGGAAAGCACAAGGCCCAGATGGGGTACCAATTGATGTGTACAAATTGGTCCCAGAAATATGGGGGCCTCTGCTTACTAATATTTTTAATGCAGCAGTTAGTAGTGAAATGCCCCCAACCTGGGAAGAATCTATTTTAGTCCCAATTTTTAAGAAGGGTAATCGTGGGGAAGCCAAAAACTATCGACCAATTTCCCTGTTAGATTCCTCGGTAAAAATTATGAGCCGAGTGCTCTTGGTAAGATTGGAGGAATGGGTGGAAGAACACGGTATTTTGGCCGAGAGCCAGTTTGGTTTTAGGAAGGGCCGTGGTACGATTGAGCAGTGTTTAAATTTAGAACTGCTCATCGGCAAATATACCTTGGCCAAGACGGGCACTATTTATCTCTGCTTTGCGGATTTAAGCAGTGCATTTGATCTGGTGGATCATGGCATTCTCTGGGCAAAGTTGTTGGAAATGGGGGCCCCAGAGGGTATTATTTTCTTTTTAGCACGTCTATACACCAAACTGAGAGCTTGTGTCCGATATGGGCCGCAAGGTGAATGTACACCCATGTTTAAGATTGGTCGTGGTATACACCAGGGCAGGCGGGCAACTAGAGCCAAATTTCGGGGGGGGCTGAAAAAGATTTCGGGGGGGGGCTAAGTCTTCCAGCCATAGGCAGAGTGGCTGTAAGAAGGGGCGAAAACGCAACAAAAGCCTAATTAACGTGTAAATGGTCTTTTAAAGACCCGTGAAGTACTCAGGTGCGGCTGCAATTTGACGGACGCCAGCCCGCGAGGCTGTCTCAGCCGGGCTGACACACATGACGGGGGGGGCTGAAGCCCGGTGAGCCCAATGGGTGTTGCGCGCCTGCGCCAGGGTTGTGTCCTAGTCCCACTGCTTTTTATACTTTTTATTAATGAGATTGATTCTTTCCTTAAATCCCTGGCAGTGGACGCCCCCAAAATTAATAACGAATATATCCCAGTATTACTTTATGCGGATGATGCGGTTTTAATTTCTCGCACACCATATGGTCTGCAAAAGCTATTGGATGGTTTTATGCAGTTTATTAAAGGCAGAAAGTTAGTTTTAAATAAAACTAAAACTTTTACTATGGAATATGGGCGTAGACCAGGAAAGAAACAGCCTGCCTTCTTTATAGAGGGCCAAAAGGTTCAGGCTGTTGACAATTTTTCCTATTTGGGGGTTACTTTTTCAAATAATAATTCCTGGGTTAATGAACATAAGAATGTACGGTCTAAAATGGCCAGGAGCGCTTATGGAATTTTTACCATGGCAAGCAAATTAGGAGATAGACGGGTAAAGGACATGCTTAAAATTTTTCAATCACGGTGTGTTTCTATTGCCCTATACGGAGCTGGTATATGGGGCTATGCCCCGGCAGGATCTCTCCAGGTTGAGGAGAATGTATTTTTGAAGAAACTTTTGTGCCTACCAAGCTCTGTGTCTAATGCCTTAGTGCATAATGAATTGGGTATGCATTACCTCTCCGATTTGATTTCTCTTAGACCGCTGCTTTTATGGCGTTCAATATGGATCAAAGACGAGACGTCTTTGTGTAGAGCCATCATTTCTGATTGTCTTGCCTTGGATTATTACACAAGGATCCCGTGGTTGAAGTATGTTATTGATAATTTCCGAGAGATTTTTAACATCAACATTATTTTGGATCACCATGGGGTAGATGTGGTATCCAAATCCCATCTTAAACAATGTAATTTAAATCAGATTGCCATTAAGAGACATTATAGCAGTTCTAATCTTTCATCCTATGTTTTTTACCATGATCTAAACAAAGTTGTGGGTTTTCAACCCTATTTGTCTCAAGTAACCTGGAAGGCACATCGGTTTGTGTTAACTAGACTTAGAATGGGAGTAGTCCACAACCTTGTTGCCTTCCCCTCTTTGAACAAACATCCAGACGGCCCATGTCCCTGCGATAACTGCACCCCACAAAGTACCATGCACTTTCTTCTACTCTGTCAATTGTATAAATTCATCCGAATAGCTTACTTAAAACCCTTATTTGTTAAGTATGGGGTTAGATCGTTACAAGACTGTATGAGTTTACTTTTTAACCTGCATTATCCGGATGTGTGTTTTTATACTGCTACTTTCCTACTTAAATCTACTAATGTTAGGAAAAGTATGCTTTTTTAACTATTTTGTTGCTGATGAAATTTTCTGTCTCTGTATTTAATTTAGTGTATACGCCATATTTATGTTGTTTTTAATGTGTGCTTTTATGAACTTATTTTATGTTCGAATAAAGCCTTATGAAATGAAATGAAATGAAAATGACAATGCCTTTTATTTAGGTTTTAAAAACAAAAATAAAAGGCATTGTCATTTGCAATGTCAATATCTCAAACTCGCGTAAATGCGAGACCTATTGCATTGCAAATGCTTGTTTAGCCATGTTGCACAGAGGCACGCTGCTGTGCAACATGGCTGAAAGTAAAGAAAATAAAAGCACCCTGAAGCGGCCAGCTGTTGACTGCGTCAAAGTGCTTTTTTTCATTACTTTCAGTCATGCTACACAGCAGTCAGGCTGCTGTGTAGCATTGCTAAAATCTGATAAAGCCAATACATCTCTCATAGGTGAGAACTATTGACTTTGCCAATGCTTGTTAGAAAAGTTTTACCTACTTCAGCAGGTGCCATTGAATGGTGTTCCAGTCTCACTGATTTGACTGCTCTCTCTCGCGCTTTTAGGAGGTGGTTAGTGTCACATCTTGCCTGACTGCAGTCCGCTCTAAGGCCTCTGATGCCATTTGGGTAGAGAGTAAACAGACATGCTTGAGTCTTCCCGAACAAATACTTTTCACATAGGGCTATGCCTCCCTGGATGTTAGAGGTGATATAGTGCTGGCCTATTGAAGTATATTTATTGTATGGTAGCTTCCATGGAATGCACACTGTTTGCATAGGCCCTGGAAGTAGAAGTACAGGGGTTGCTGCACACTCCAAAAATAACAATGCTGGTGTTTAGAAGGTGAATGTGCAATAAAGATGCGTGTCAATTTAGTGTTTTTTCTTGTCACATTAGCTTTGCACTCAAAGACATGGTGAAATGTCAGTCTGTCTTCTGATAAATCGCTGCTTATTCTTTTAGCATGGAGGTTGGAGTCTCTGTTTCTGAGTGCAAAGTAAGAGCATTTTGTGAAGTTTAGTACCAGATTATCTTACTGGGGGGTACAGGGAGTGTGAAAGTAAAGGGTGCAGGATGTCAATTGCTTTCTAACACACAATAACATTTGTTGTGTGTTATGTACTGTACAAATATTTTAAACTACATTAGCAGCTAGGAAAGCACAACTGAAACAAATTTTGTATAATGTAGTGTGATGGAAACAAAGATTTTAATAGAACCAGAACAAATCAAGACATTTTACTTAGTGATGTGCAAATTATAAATATTGTCTGAAACAGGTTTTCCACGCATTATCGTTTCTGCGCAATTTAGTTTTACCATGTTTGTCCGTGTACATTTAGTGGCTATTTCAATTAAAAAATGGGCTGTTTGCAAATGTCAATATGCCACCGCATCATACATAAGTAATATATTTTCTACCGCTGGCTCCAAAATACATAAACTACCAGCTACATAATACATCCTATTCACTCTCTTGCTGAAGGAGTGTGGCTCTTTTGCTATACTTGTTTTTTGGGTTAGGTTTTCATTTTTCATAACCCCCGTGACTTCAGTGATGTAATATTGATGGCAGCACCCCCACTCAGAAAATTGTTTCAGCACCACTGACAGTTTCCATTTAGGATCATGCAGCAATTAGAGTGTGGCTATAACCTGCACACAGAGGTCTCAGATTGCCTTATGTGAAGAGTGTGAATATCTCACTAATCCTACTTTATTATATGAATCCTGTATACTGCCTGCTTTGCATTTTGTTTCCTTATTTAGAAAAGTTCTTGCATTTCAGGTGAGACCTAAACAGCCTACAGCAAAACCCACCCTAGCAGACAAAATAAATGAATGAACGAAAAATGTATTGAGTGCGAACGAATAACCGGAGGCGTCTTGGCGCTAGCTGAGACTAAAAAAGACGACTGCAATAATCTCCTATTTTTGTACGAAAAGCAAAGTTTTCAAGGACTTTCTAAAAACAGAAAGAGAGGGAGCTGTTTTAAGTTCAAGCGGCATGCTATTCCAAAGTAGAGCTGTGGACCTGAAAAAGCTTTTACCGCCCCATGTGGTCCGCCCAAAAGCTTGTACCATCAGAATCTTGGCGAGGTCAGACCGAAGGTTCCTATTGGGCATGTACCACCTCAGGTTGTCTTTGATATATGTGGGATCATGCCCATGAAGGGTCTTGTAGGCACACACACAACCTTAAAGACAATGCATTGCCTGGCAGGCAGCCAATGCAATTTATTGATTGTCCCTTTTGCTGATTGAAATGTGGAAATTTTGAAGGTAAATGTGCCGCTGTATTTTATAGAAACTGACGTTTCTTCAGTGAGCCTATCGCATGACTGAGATAGAGACTATTACAGTAGTTGAGTTTTGTCAATACAAGAGAAATGACCACTGTCTTCAATAGCTCAATGGGTAGACATTCCTCAATTTTCTTGATCAGTCTCAGAGAAAAAAAGGATGCAAATGTGACCTTATTGACTTGTTTCTTCAACTTCAGATCATTATCTGGCAGTACCTCAAGGTGTTTAACCTTTGGTATTGGAATAGAGAGGTAACCTAATTCAGATGGCTACCAAGCTGGTGACCAAAAAGATGGATTATTTCCAAAAAGAATCTCCTCCGTCTTGGATGAAATCAATTTCAAACAGTTGTCATCACTCCTTAGGCCAGCGCCGCTCATGCAATTCCTAAAAATGTCACTAGTATTGGCCTCATCTTTGGAAAGTGACACTGAGAGGGCCAATAGGACATGGGCAGCATTCCCACCTCTGTCCAAAGTTGCTCTAATTTCCTCTGTTGCCACAACCAGCGCGGATTCAGTACTATGACCGTGTCTAAATCTGAACAGAGTGTCGTCAAGAAGATGGTTCTTATCGATGAAAGACACTAACTGCTTGTTCATCACTTTCTACACTACCTTGGAAGTCTAGAGATACGGTGATAACTGTTCATGTCCACCACATTAAGAGTGGCTTTTTTAAAAAGTGGGAGGACTGAGGCTGATTTCCAGGGGAAGGGAAAGAACATTTCTGCAAAGAAATCCATCAAGTAAAGTGTCATGCGCACTATATGTGGTGGGCATGGATCCTGAGGGGAACCAGATTTGATTTACAGGATAAACTTCCTAAGTTGTTTCACTGTAGGGGTCTCGGAGATCTAAAACCCTATGATCCCTAAGCCTGGATTGGAAAGCAGGCTGTGTAATCGGATGAATGATCAGAACTTGTTGAAGATAGGCGAGACCTTATCTGGGAAAAAAGTGGCTAAAGAGTCACAGAACTTCTGGCTGTTAACTGCGGCGTTAGTTGTTGTGGGTCCTGTCAATTATTTTATAGTTAGAAAAAAGGTTTTATTAGAGTCTCTAGCTATTTTAATTTGCTTTGAGTAATAAACTGACTTAGCAGCTAAAATAAGTTTTTTGTGTTCAGCTAGACTTAGCTTGTATCTAGCTTTCTCTAATGGGTTGCAATTTGTGCACCATTTGCATTCTTGCCTGCAACACTTTTGTCTAGAGGCTCCAAGAGCCTCATTGTACCATGGTTTATATGTCTTTTTATTATTTTTGGCCCTTTGTTTGGCTGGAGCAATTATATCCAAAGCACAGCTAATCCAGTTGGTATAGGTCTCCGCCATCTGTTCTACAATGTCCATTACTCTAGTAAGTGAGGACATGAGCGGTGAATTATATTCCATGGGTTGAATCTTATGGCAGGCTCTATTTAGAGAAGTTTGATTTACAAGTGTCTGCAATGATTTTTCCTGGGTCAGTTAGCTGTGTGATGGTCTCTCTAAGTCAGAGGAAAAGATGTTGGATCAATAATATAGGGGTTGTTGGAATATATGCCGTCAAGCCTATGTCCGGCACAGTGGGTGCAACCACTGGTTCTTAAAGATGTTGTCCAAAACCAGTCAAGAGCCTTACTGAGTCAGAGTCTAATTTGTTTTCCAAATGGAAATTAAAATCTCCCAATACTGAAAAGTTAGAATTTAGAATAAGCGATTCGAGGAGAGCACTTAGCTGATCAGGAAAACTGGTTCTAGGCCCCAGAGGGTGGTAGACCAGCATGCCATCAAATGACAGTGTCTTAGAAAGCTTTAGTTTGTACAGTAAAGCTTCAAAAACCTCCCCAGAAATTGGAGTGAAGACTGCAGAGAGATGGTCATGATAGACCACTGCTAACCCTCCCCCTTTTTTTCAAGGTCTGTCCAGATGAAACATATCACAGCCTGGGGGCACTGTTGCAATGATCTTTGGACCTGAGTTCAGGTCGGCATAAGTTTCTGTGGCAAAAACCATATCAGTTTGATGGGTTAGCATGAGTTCATAAAATTCAAAATGATGCTTGACCCGGGATCTAGTGCATTTAAAATCCGAGCAAGCCAAGGGGCTTTTGCCACTTTTTTCGGGAGGCAAAGCCTCTATAACATTCTTTGTACATTCTGAGGCTTTAGAGGTTAAACAAACAAATTTGCATTTTTGGCAAAGTGTTTCAACAGGGTCAGGTAAGGTCCAGGGACATATTTTTGTGCACTGTGGAAACTTACCAGCAGATCTATATGCGATCAGCACCTCTCGGAGTAGGTTAGCCTCCATACCCTAGCTGGATTAAAATAGCCATGGGCTCGGCGGCTGGGCGCGGTCCAGGCACGGACGGGCATAGACGAGCTTGTCTTAGGCGTGACCGTGGTAGTGGCAATTGCCGCAAGGAATGCAGTTGAAACTAAAAAACAAGTGATGTAAAAGCAAATTCAAAATTGAGGTCCAGCAACCTCTGACTTCAAGCACAGGCTGCCCTGTGCCAGAAGACTACTGGCGAAATTAAGCTACAAGGCAAAGAAAAACGGAAGTAACAAAGCATAAAGATATTAAAACACACTAAAACGGGCAAGAGCCCTTCTCCAGATGGCGCTGACTACGGAGCCATGGAGCTCCAATAAGGGCATCTAATTGTCTTACAAGGAAAACAAACAGCACCCACCAAAACAAGCCCTTCACAGCCCTCTTCTGAGAACAGGTTGCAGTTTCCTTAAATACTCTTGGCTGGAGAAGCTCAGGACAGGAGGACATGATTTAGAGAAGAGGGAGTGTTGCATGCCTTAACATTGATGTTCTCTTTCATGCAAAACAAAAAGATGAGCAGGGTCGAAAATCATGTGTGTATTTGTGTGTGTGCTTGTCGAATATGAAGATGGTGAAGAAGCAAAAATCCTCCCAAACCTGCCTGTAGCGAGCGAGACCGGCAAACATAAACCAGCTGCTGCTGATCAATAAAAACGAGAGGAATGAGAGCCCAAGCTGACATTGAACAATAAAAGCAAAATAAATGGGAGGGTTGTATGACAGAGGCACTATGACTACACCACGCGTTCCTCCACAACGCTGTCCAAACAACTAATGCGTCTGTACAGCACATTCCTGTGACACGGATGCCTTTACCATACAATTTCGTTTTAAAGGCATGACACTGGTAAAGGGACATGTGTGGTAAAGATCACACACCAGCCCCCAGACCCCCCTCGAGAACTTAGAACAACCCCCAACCCTCTAAGCCCTAAAAGCAACCCCACCCTGAGCCCTAAAAACAACCCTGACCCCGGAACCCCCAAAAAAACTCATCCTCTGAGCCCTAAAAACGACC
Organism: Triturus cristatus; assembly: GCF_964204655.1. Classification (NCBI taxonomy): domain Eukaryota; kingdom Metazoa; phylum Chordata; class Amphibia; order Caudata; family Salamandridae; genus Triturus; species Triturus cristatus. The sequence continues at coordinate 215,606,939 of NC_140592.1, forward strand.
CCTCCCTGAGCCCTAAAAACAACCCCGATCCCCCAGCCCTAAAAATAACCCTGATCCCAGAGCCCTACAAACAACCCAGGTGCACTCAGCCCTAAAAACAACTACAACCCCCCGAGCATTAAAAACAACCTGACCCCCCCAAGCCCTATAAACTACTCCAACCATGAGCCCTAAAAAAAACTGCCCCCAAACCTTAAAAACTACCCCCTCAACCTGTCCCCAGCCCCTCTTACCTGTCTGTGTCAAGCTTTCTGTCCCGACGCTTCCTGGAAATGGAAATGGAAGTATATTTATAGAGCGCGAATTGCTGCCCAGAGGCGTCCAAGCGCTAATAGATACTGGAGAGGAACCTAATAAGGTGGCTGAGAGGGACTAGTAGGGAAGGTTAAAAAGGAAGGTTTTTAACTCCTTACGGAATGATGAATGGTTGGAGTTGGCTCTGAGATGCAGAGGGAGAGCATTCCAGGACTTAGCGGCGTTATATGTGAACGTCCTGCCGCCTGACCTGGTCTTTTTTATTCTAAGAGGTGTCGCCAAGAAAGTTTGGCTAGAACGGAGGTTTCTGGTAGGTATGTAATGGGTGACTAGGTCGCGGGTGATCAAGGGGCCTGTGTCCCAAAAGGAATGGTGAGCAATGCACAAGGCTTTAAAACAAATTCTTTGACGAACTGGCAGCCAGTGCAGTTTAACCAACCCGGCCCTCACAGATTGACTGCGAGGGAGTTCGAGTAGTAGTCTGGCCGCGCAGTTCTGCACTATCTGAAGTCTGCGTAGGGTGTAGCCTGGTGCGCCGAGGTATAACACATTGTTAAAATCCAAGCGGGACTGTATCAGACCCTGTGTGACTACCTGCTTGGCTTCCATAGGGAGGAGAGGCAGGATTTTCATCAGCATTTTGAGGAGGCCGAAGCAGGATGCCGAGAGCTTAGTGGCTTGAGTCTTAAATGAAAGGGAACTGTCCAACCAAACCCCAAGGCTTTTGATGTTATCTTTAGGTTCTGGGGGGGGGCCTAGGACGGATGGCCAGAGGGAATTGAAGAGGAGGGGGTCGGAAGGGCCCAGGAGCATCAGTTCCGTCTTGTCCCCATTCAGTTTTAGGGACGATGAGGACATCCAGTTTTTTACTTCTATTAGGCAGTCTCTGAGTCCGCTTGACGTGGGAGGGTTGGCTCCCTGTGCCAGTGAGACCACTAGCTGCGTGTCGTCCGCGTAGGAGATGATCTTAATCCCAAAAGGGAGGACGACGTCGGCCAGTGGCCTCATATAGATGTTGAAAAGGGCAGGACTTAGAGAGGAGCCCTGAGGGACTCCGCACCCCAGAGGTCTGCTGGTGGAGACGGCCTCGCCGTCAAAGACTCGGAAGGATCTGTCCTCCAGGAAGGATTTAAACCAGCGCCAGGCTTTGTTCTTGATTCCGACGCTGGACAGACGATGCAGCAGGGTGTCATGGCTGACCGTATCGAAGGAGGATCACTGCCACTGATCCTCCCTGATCCAGGATTTTTCTCGATTCCTCCGTGACCATGAGGAGGGCGGTCTCAGTCCCGTGTTTGGGTCTGAAGCCCGTCTGGGTGGCGTCTAACAATTGGGCATTTTCTAAGAAATTTACCAGGTGGGAGTTGACATATTTTTCTAAGATTTTAGTCACCCACGGGAGCATGGAGATGGGCCGGTAGTTACCAAGATCTGACGGGTCGAGAGTGGGCTTTTTTAGTAGTGCACGAACCATGGCTTGTTTCCATGCCAGAGGAACTAAGCCAGAGATGATCGATGCGTTCAGTACATCCCTGATGATTGGCAGTGTGATTAAAGATGCAGACATTAAGATGTCTGGAGGGGCTAGATCTTCTGGAGAACCAGTTTTTACTTTCCGAGCTATGGCTTCCAGGGTGGGGATATCCAGGAGAGGGAAGTGGTCCAAAATAGAATGAAGCTGAGGGAGGGGGGTGGTTGAAGATGCGTTGGACTGAGCTAGGGATGGGATATTGCTGGGGAGAAAGGAGGAGTAGATGTTATTGACTTTTTGATGGAAGAACTCAGCTACATCATTGCAGTGAATTGGGGATTTTGTGTCGTGCAGGCTCGTAGGGGGTTTGGATAGTGTTTTTACAATCTGGAAGATTTCTTTGGGTTTAGACTTAGCTAAGAGGATTTTATTAGAAAAATAGGTGGTCTGGGCGAGTTTAACTTCCGCTTTGTATTCGCAAATTGACTCTCGGTAGCTAATTTTGCTTTCTGAAGAGTAGTCTAAACGCCAGCGTCTTTCGTTTTTTCTACACTGGCGTTTCTTATCCCTGAGAGTCTCCGTAAACCAGGGAGCCGTTTTGTGGGAGCGTTTTAGCGTGGTTTTATTTTTAGGGTGGGTAATTTCGAGCGTTTGCGAGATCCAGTCAGCATAGGCCTGGTTGGCTAGGCCTGGGTCCTCATTGTAAGGAGGTTGATTGGAGGCGAGCTTCAAGGACCAGTCGTTGATTGAGAGGCGGGACCAAGCTCGGATGAATTTAGTTGTTGGTCCGCACGGTGGAAACTTAGATGTAGACCATGTGAAGGGCACCAAAAAGTGATCTGTCCAGGGGAGCGGGGATGGTGAGTCGACTATGAGGTTAGAGCAATTGCTAAAAACCGGGTCCAGTAAGTGACCTTTCACATGGGTGGGGGTTTTGATGTATTGGGTGAGTTGTATCGCGGCTAGGTCGTCTACCAATGTGGTGACCGTCTGATCCGATACAGAGTCAAAGTGAAGGTTGAGGTCACCTAGCAGAGTGAAATTGGACGAGGTACTAACGCGTTCTGCAACAATCTGGGGGAGAAGAAGGTGGAAATTGTTAAGGGGACCTGGAGGGCGGTAGATAAGAGAACCGGAGAGGCAGTTATTCGGGGAGAAATTAATGCTAAAAGCTAGACTCTCACAATCGGGAATGGTTTCAGGGTTAACACGGCATTGATACTGTTCTTTATGAATAATTGCTAGACCTCTACCTCTCCCACCAGGACGGTCCTGGCGAGTAATTTGGAGGCCAGGGGGGAGAGCGCTGACTAGGGCAGGATCGGAGTCTGTGGTAAGCCATGTTTCCGTCAGGAAAACTACGTCCGGAGTGAGTTCGTCTAATAACAGGGCGATTTCTGTCCTGTGTTTCGGCAGGGATCTGCAATTTAACAGGAGCATATGGTACTCGTGGATTGAATCGGCTTTAGGCTTAGGTTTAAGTAGTGAGTTACACTTGGGACAAATTTGAGGGATGTCAACAGCTGAGAGGAGATGCCGTGAACAGTTCGTGGCAGGAGGTCTTAAGCTGTGTAGGGTTTCAGCATTGTAGTGCCTGAGCTCTGGTGTCTGAGGGATAGGGGGTACGGCCCTGTGCCCGGACTCGGCGCGGACGAGCACAGACGAGCTTGCCTTAAGCGCGCCTTCGGCGCGCAATCGTCGCGCCCGCTGCGCTCGTCCGCTGCGCTTCCGGAAACTACACATTGATATAGTCTGGGAAAAGGTACAGGGGGCGTGGCCTCAGAGTGGGCGTGTCCCTGTTAGAGCGTGAGGGAAGGCGGGTGGAGTTTGATGGCGATTTCTCTTCCCGGCGCTGGTTCCGCTGAGTGAGGGAATACCTGCACACCAAGGAGCTGGGACAGTGAGAGGGTGAGTGGGTATTTTAAAAAAGCAATTCCACACGTTTTAAAAAGCGAGCAAAGCGCTGTCTGCTGCCTACTCCCGGCTGTGCCTCAGGAGGTTCCTTTGTTATCTCATTTAAAATCTAAACTTGAACTGGCGGGGTAGCGAGGACAGCTTCCTATAGTCACACACTACAAGACATGAGGATAAAAATTACAAGATGAGTAAATGGCGGGACAATAGATAAAATCGTAGCGCCCAGTATGAGGAGAAAGACCGGGTCTGGTTGGCCCCATGGCCACGTGGTGGTACGCGGTAATATCGTAAAACCGCGAAGGACGACCAATCATGTCCACCGAAGCGGTGTGTTTGCACCCAAGTCCGAGCTCTCTCCAACCCCCGTTGGGTCTCTCAAGGTAGCCCCACTTACTTTGTCAAGGTGAGCTGTGGGCGTAATGCTTGTCTCTTCTAGCGCCGTGCAGGTTCCTCTCCCGCCCACCTGGACATCTACACCGCACACTGCCTTAACCACGCAAATGTGTGGTTAAGGCAAGCGTGATTCCGCTTGCGGGGATATGGCATGTGGGGCTGAGCCTGCATTGTTAAGGCTGTTTCCCAATGCGAGTGACGAGGAAGCTTATCAAATGTAAGTAATAGGTGTCCTCTAAGCCCTTTTTAGTTTTTTTCTAATGAATGCTGGAGCGGAGGGGGATGGGCCCTTCTTGTTACCTCCTCCAAGGAAGCTTGAGGAATAAAGAAGTTACGTTTCAGTTCAATTTCACAATTACAGTGCAACCCTTTTGGTCAAAGAGTAAAGTTTAGAGTCAAAAGGTCAGATTGAGTATAGATTTATTACAAATTAAAAGCCAAAGTAATATAAATCAGTCTCAGAAACATTGTGTAGCAATACACAATTATCAAAGGACTTACTACTCTGTAGACAAAGTTAATTCTCAATAGCAAACAACCAATGAGAACATCAGTAGCAATTGCAAATATTAAAAGAAATACAGCATGATGAGGAGATTGAAAATTCCGATCTTCCTGTCCATGATGCATGAGGGTTTCTAATTCCTTAAGCTATACTAAAGAATGGTTAACTAAATCTTATTAGATCCATAAAGTGAGAAAAGGTGTCAGCGTAGGAAAACTTCAGTAGAAGTTTTCTAAAATAAAATATTGCATAGCAAGAAGTCATACCACGTATATAGAGCATAGAGCACAGAGCGAGAGGGCCAAACCTCTCCTAGTCTAAAGAATTCTCAGCATGAGTGCTCTACAAAGCCAGAGAACATCACCTAGTCATACCCTCAGAGACCCTCCTAAATTAATGTCAAAGATCCAATTAGAGACCACCTTCAAACAATACTCACTTTGGCAAACACTCTCTTGATTCTCCTTTCTTATGATGTAGATTTCGAAAGACAGGCTCCAAACTCTTCTCCTTTGATCCATATATTTGGAGACGACCTTGGGTTTGTCCCTTCATTCCACACAGACAGTAGAGTCCTCCCTTCTGCTGTTATTTCTATCGCACTTGACTCCATTCATGCTTCCTTATCTGTTTCAAACAAAAAGCCTTTCTCAATTCATAAGGTCATTGTTCCAGGCACCTGTTGAGGAAAGAAAAACACTGCATCAGGGAAAAACATTCACATTAAAGGTTAAACATTGTGAAACCCAAATGCTTAAGGCCTTTGGTCAAGTTAACACAATCCGGACTTCAATACACTTTATAACTGAGTAAATTCTAATACATAAACAGCCACGTTATAAGAGTAAATGCAATTATTATAAATACATGCTCCATTATATAACGAAAGCAGAAAATCTTTGTGTAAATGCATATCAACTGCAACTCGTTGCTACTGAAAATAAAGCACTAATGAGCACATATATATAAATGTTGTGATTACATAGCATGTGCACTTCATATATAGCTTTAAGTGCACTTTTCCCTGCTGAGTTACATTGCAAACATAAGGCCTTAATATACATATGCGGCCTAATCAATGATAATGAGGGTAAAGCCAATTTTATGGTGCTCCAGGAACAACAGAATTCCAAAGCAAAGCTCATGCACTGTCTCAGGAGAGACCTAAAATACAGGAGACAGAAAGTTCAGAAGCAAAAGAGCAGCCAGGTGAAAGGATTTGCTGCCGGATGTTATGACACTTCCTTGCTGCCTTGCAGCCAGTAGCGCTCCATCAAAGGATCGCTGTATTTACTCTGCTTACGTCCACAATAGAATGCACTGCTGTGGATGCCGAAAGCCCCATGACTCTGTGGGGCATATTATCAAGAATGGCATTAAAATTATCGCCGCATTAGCGGCAGGAAACTGCCGCTAAAGCGGCGATAATGGGCTTGATAATATGCCCTTGAGAATTCCAATAGAAGCCCATGTTCTGGTGCGATAATTTTAACGCCGTTCTTGATAATATGTCCCTGTATTTTTATGCACCACACTGCTGTATGTAAAACACCCCTAACACTGCTATTGTTCCTGTGCGGGCAGGAACATTGACTTAAAGAGCAACACAAGATTCAAGTCGGCTCTTGAATCCACAAGTTAAGTTTTATGCACACCTGTGTGTTTCATTGCGAAGACCTGGATACAATATATTGGTTAATTGCTACACATTAAAATTACTAGTGTTGTGAATTTCACGAGCAGGAGCATGTTGGAGAAGATTTCCAACAACAAAATGCATGACAGCCCCACAGTTCACTTCCAAGTAAACATAAAAATACAAATAAGTCTTATTTGTAGCAATGGAGACATATTAGTTTACAGTCTGAGTCCAAACAGTGGTCGTCTTGTATTTATTTGCCAATGTGAAAAACAGCACAACAGTTACTTTTTATCATTTGGCTGTTATAATTGAAATTACGTAACTGGCTCTAACCCCCACTTTCTGGTCTGGATTGTTCAGGGGCCCTGTTGCCCCTTTTAGCACAGTTCAGAACCTGGGAGTCACTTTTGATAATAAACTTAGGGTGGAAATCCATGTAAATAAAACAACTGCAACCTGCTTTGCACTTCTGAAAACCTTTCGGAGGATCTCACTGTCCATCCTCTTCTCGAGCCTTGGTCGTCCATAGTGTTGTTCTTGGTCGGTTGGACTATTGCAATGCTCTTCTTTTGGACACACCTGATTATCTTTTGTGTCATCTATCAAGGTTCCAGATTGTAGCTGCCAAACTTGCATTGAACAGATCTTGGAGAGCCTCTGCATCTTTGGTGCTAAAGGAGCTTCACTGATTGACACTTAAGCGGAGAGAACACAGTTTAAGTCTCTGTGCCTGGACTTCAAAGTCTTTCATGCATTAGGCCCTGTACCTTTTCAAAAGAGATTGAGTACATATGTCCCTAACAGATCTCTTCGTTCTGCATCTGCTAACGTGCTCTGTGAGCCCAAGTTTAGGAAATGCAGGCAAGGTGGCAGGACATTTATGGTCCTGGCTACTAAGCCCTGGAATTCTCTTCCTTCCTCTTTATGAGCTATGACTGGCTTGTTGAAGTTTAGGAAAGCGCTCAAGACCTGGCTGTTTCCCAAGTAACTTTACCGAGCTGTCTCTTCCCCATAACACAGAGTCTTGTTCTGTCCTATGATCCTTTCTTTTTGTCGTGCCATACGTCTAACCAGGTTGGCCAGCACCAGGATACCAGTTGGTGACAGAGCACTTTAGAAAAAACTGTAAATAAAATTAACAAAGAAGCACAATAAAACAACCTTCGCATTGCTACCACAGACTTTAACACTGAAGAACGAGACAGATGAACCTGCCCTTCTTCCTAGCCAATATACGACCCCACAACTATTTAACATAACTTAGTCTACCATCAATGGGCAGTTTGTCCCAAGATATATTGTAGACTGTTGTATTTGACATAATGTCACGAATTGCTAAGCACAGTGTTTCCATTTTGTATGATGTCTTCTGAGGTTAAACCCTGTTAGGAAAACAATGGGAACAATAAAACACTGATAAATGAGGAGTAGATGATACCATATCTAATATATTTGCAATTGTATAACTAAATAACACTTGCAGCAAGAGGAATGCAAACAAAAACACACTACAAACTATAACTAGTGGTACTACCATAACCTCTATCAATACCACCACCATCATTACCATCACTGAGATTACCACCACAACTACTACCACCACCACCAATATGACCAGCACCACCATTGTCACCACCATTACAAGGGGCACCATTACCACATCACTACCACATCAGACAGATTATTACCACCATGACAATTACCACCACTGTTACATCACCATTCTACAGTGGCGGCTCCTCCGCTACGGCGAGGAGCGTCACCCCACTGCATTTAAGCAGTACGTACTTAGTAGAAACATAAAATTATAATAACTTTGCGTTATTATCATTTTATGCTTTGTGCTACTTTGCGGGCAGGCGGGTGGACAGAGTTGCTGTGCACTCGGAGCAGAGCAGGGGAGGAGAGGCTTGCCCACTCCTTAGTGCGCAATGATTGTTTGGTCAGCCCTCTCGGGCCGCCTAAATCAGTCATGCAAACTTTTCCCTTTCTCCATGCAGGCTGCATTACAGCCTGCGTGGAGAACATGCCCAGTCCCCCATTCCCTGGTTGAGCATCGAACCAGGACACTCAAAGCCAATCTTTTCGGGCCGCAGCACGAGCCACAAAGAAAAACGCTATGATTCTGACCGCCTACACGGCAGTCTCATCATAATTTGGCAGTTGGGAACTCCGATTACTTGTCGGTCGGTCCCAATTCCACTACGATGTGGGTCGGGCGCTCGTCTGACCGGCATCGTAATGAGGCCCATAGGGTTTTAAGAGAGAGAGAAAGAGAGGGAGAGCGAGAGAGAGAGAGAGAGAGAGAGAGAGAGAGAGAGAGAGAGGTAGGTTGTGTGTGTGTTGAAAACAGAAAGTTGATGTAAGCATGCAAGTCATTGTTTGTATGTTATCTATAATAAAATGTAAGTCACACCAATTGGCCTTGCAAAGCCATGTTTTTTAATGTTACCAGCCGTCTCCTTTCTACCAATGTCGCAGTGATTCAGTCCTGGATTTTCTTTTTACAAATCATTAGTTGCATGAGTGTTAGCCCAACTGGAGTAATTGAAGAAAGCTAAAACTACAGCTACTAGAAGGAGCAGTGTGTTCTTGGTGACAGGAACAGGAGTCATGTATTAATCTTCCCTTTTTCGGTCAGACAACTTTTCCACTTCCTTCTCCTCTTGTGTACTTCAGACACTAGAAGTAAACTGCTGCAGCCTTGGAAAGCAGGAAGCCTGGACCTATTTTAAATTTGTGAGCAAAATTTCGCGTAAATCAAGATTATTGGGTTTTATTTATTCCACATATTTTTTTTGTTTTTCTTCTGCTTACACTTTGTCATGTAATTTTAGCTTCTGTGACACAGTTTTGAGCATGAAATGACTCTGTGAAACCTGGAAACTTTATGTGTGCAGTGGCTGCAAGCACTGCTCTAACAACATTCACCACATAACTTTAGAAACTTAAAAATACATTGAGCAGCTATGTCACATTCCATTTGCATGTGATGGCACACTGCGCACACAATAGTCACACATATCACGGTAAAGGCATATTTTGCTTGATAAGCTTAATTTTCATACAATTTATGTGGATTTTCAACACCCAAAAAATCTAAAATGTCCCACTCCTACAAAGGAATGACATTGTGGAACGTCGCCACCTAAGTGCAGCAGCTCTTCCAATGGATGAGCAAACCCGCCTGGCCTTTGACCAGCAGGTTTGGATGCTGATCACTGAAACACCTGCATTATTTCCCCGTGCTCTGGGAAATTCAACCTCATATCTTCTTAGGGTTGCCTTTGCCAATAGACAAGTGGGTCACGACTCCTGTCTATCACTCTCAGGACTGCTAAGACAAGCCCAAAAGCACCATTAAGTGTTGAATGAAAGTACTTCTTTATATCATTCAATCTGAGAGTACAGTTAGGAAGGAACATCAAAAAATAGAGTCCATGAAATCTTTCCTTCAGGTTTCAGTAACCTTTTATTTTTTTATTTTTTCAAATTTGCTGATTCTTCAACGAGTTGCTTCAATCAACAATACAAAATCGATTTGTAGATCACAGTTGCATTTTCTATAGATCAACAGCCTTTCTGCCTACGCGTTTCGTCCTTCCCTTAGGACTTCATTAGGGCTTGTATTTTAGAGAGAAGAATTCTCTTCTTTTCTAAACATCGAATACTTTGTGTCATAAATTTGCGGCGCGCAACCAGATATCTTGAATTCCATCAATTCTTATTTCTCATAATTTCTTCAATACTTCTCTTTTCACTATGTTAAAAAGATAATCACTTGCAAAAAATCAATTATTATTTTTCTGAAATCCTTCAGTCCTCCTCCTTTCACTAAGTTCAAAATCTTTCACTCTATCAATCTTATTTCACAGAAAGAGGATTTCTGTGAAATAAGATTGATAGAGTGAAAGATTTTGAACCTTAACCTAGGGGTACCAGACGTTTTTAGCAGGTCAGAAATCCAGTATGATGAAACTTGCAAGTAGCAGACACCAGTGGCAGGTCAGAGGCTCCATCATTTAAATCAAGGGCTCAGTACACTGGTGGTAGGCAGAGCCTCGCTGCCTTTATTCTCATGGCACCAAACTTGGCGAGAGAGCCAATGCAAATTGTCATCAAAATTAAAGGCACCAAAAATGACCAGCAGGCCAGCATCCCACTGTCGTTTAAACTGAGGGCACCGGAAGAGGGCATCTGGTCAGAGCCACGCTAGACACGGATACCAGGGGTCAGACTCAGTTGTCATTAAATCTACAGTCACTTGCCACAGGCAGCAGAACAGAGTCGCAATGCCAATAAAACTGAGGGCATCAGATGCTATTGGTACTTCAGATTCTGCTGGCAGGAATCAAACACGACAACACTGTTCTTAAAAGTGGGGTCAGTGCTCTGGAAGCAGATCTGGACCTCACTGTCAATAAAACTGACAGAAACAGATGCGGTCAGTGCCGCAGTGCCATTACAAGTGAGAGCCCCAAATGCTGGTGAGAGACCCAAACTGCAGAGAGGGCTTTTGGAGGTGGCACTGGTAGAGCAGAGCCGGGAGTTTCAGGGACATCTTCAGGTATTTTGCATGGAGTTTCAATGACAATCAAATTCAGTAACAGAATGATGTAACATTACTAGCTCCATAAAATCTTCATACGATTTAGTCCGCCCCATGTAATTCAAGAACATTGGGGCAGATTTATCAAGAGTTTGTGCAGGTACAAAGTTAAAAATAGCAACGCAAACCAGAGAAGTCTTGATGATAGATTTGCTTTCCAGCCATTAAGTGGCCCTTAAAGTAACGCAAATAGCTCTTTGCACTACTTTGGCTCCTTTGCATCAAGGGAGCGTTTCCTGGGTGGTACATGGGCAATCCCATGCTACCAACCATGGGCCATATTATCAAGGAACGGTGATAATGGGCTTGATATTATGCCCTTGTGAATCCCCATAGAAGCCCATGTTCCGGTGTAAACACCTACAAAGCCCTCCATGACCTAGGACCTGCCTACCACAACCATCGACTGAACCTCCTCCAACCCACTAGACACTTGTGCTCCACTTCACTCGCCCTCGTACCCTCCTGACTTCCGTCGCAGCCGCAGCAGTGGCCACTATTTCTCCTACATCACTGTCAAGACCTGGAATGACGTTCCCCTCCAGCTCCGTGCAGCCCTCTCAGTGGCAGACTTCAGAAAGAGACTCAAGACCTGGCTCTTCCACGGAGACAATGCGCGCAGATACCCCTAGGGGTGACAGTGTTGCGCTCTGCAAATGCTGATTGATTGACTGACTGATGATAAGACTTCTTACAGAGAAGTCCAAACTGTTGCAAACTTCTTGCAGAAAAGTGAAAACTGTTAATGTTTACTGTCTCATTATAATCACAAAGGTGTATCATAGACTTGAGCAAGGTGGGTGACCCACTCAGCCACGTCTGCACCCTCACTGGAGTCAGTACCACACGCATATGCGTTAACGTCAGTAACAGAGTGACAGCCCCATGCTAGATTGTGAGGTCTCCAAGTAAAAGAATGCTCAGTTAAGGATAAATGTCAATCTCAGCCCACTTACATCTCAGTGGAATAACGAAACTTAAGCCCCCCGCAAAGTGCATGGCGGGGGCCCCTCACACTCCGAACCCATCAGGAGCTCTTAGGGCAGGGGCTCCCCGCCCCACAGGGGCTGCGGTGTCTAATGTCACGCCACTGTTACATCTGTATGCACTAAACATGGTGCATAGTGAGCTGTGGTAGGCTGCACAAGATCAACGATGAAAGCACCACTGACATCTCCCTTTGCTTCTGAATCAGCTTTTAAGAGTGGGACAATCCTGCTGCCCCTGGCACAGCTCTTCCCTAGAGGGTCCCCCTGGGCCTAAGAGTTCAACCTGGTAAGGGTCAAGTTCCATAGGCTCAGTTCCCTCTGGGGTGTCCAAGTCCTCTCCCTGAGGAGAGGGGTCCTGATCCTTTTGCTGAATAGAAGCTGGATCCCCAGTCTTCTTACCTTTTCTCTTGGTAGGTTGGGCCATTCTTTCAGACTCCAACACTATTTTTTCACCTTGCCTTTCGCTCTGTGCTCTTGTTTTTACACCCGCCAATTCAGGGATATCCAGCATTGCTGCATGGGTTTTTAGTTCAACCTCAGCCCAGGATGAGGTTTCCAGGTCATTGCCAAGCAGACATGCAGCTGGTAGCTTTGGAAAGACCACTACCTGTTTCAGGCCAGTAATCCCCCCCCCCCCCAGTCTAATGTCGCCATTGCATGATCAGTAGTAACACTGTCAGCATTAGTGACTGGGTAAGTACACCCAATCAAATATTGCTCTGGGGAAACCAGTGTGTCTCTCACCAAAGTGTCACTGGCACCTGTATGCCTCAGAGCCTCTATACTAGTTCCATTGATCCAAGGGTACTGTGTGAGAAGGTGGCCTGATATAACCTGTCCACTAGTTCTAGTGAGAACCTTGTATCAGTCCAAACAACCGCTTATGGTGATAGGTTAAAGACAACCTTTATTGAAAGCTATCCTAGTGGTAGCTATGGAGAGCAGCCTTCAGGCTAAGTCTTGAATGAATGTAAAGCAGCTTGTTTTACCAGTCTATAATCTCTTGAATGATCAAATGAAAAGACAACCACACCAGGTATATATTCAAAATATATGTATTTAAGATAAGACACACCCCTCTAGTCTCTTTATGAGACTGGAGTTCGAAGTACTTAGTTTACAAGTCAGCAATTATCAGTAATAGCACAAATACACGTTTGGGCCCTAGGGGCGTACCAAACCATATACCAAAAAAGTTGTACAAGAACCACGACTGGAATAGACACTAGGCCTATAGCCTCTAGAATCGCTGGGACCCCAAGGAACCACCCAAGGTAGTGACACAGGGGACCCACTGGGACTGTATGCAGTGTGAAAACACAACCGCGGGTTCCCGTTATCTTCTATGGGCAATGTCGCGGTTGGAAATTTAAAGATTGGGGACACTTCTAATCGAGTCAGGATCAAACCCTTTTGGACTTAAGAAGTTCTAGGGCTAGCACCCACGAGAGCACCGGAGTACTCAAGTTACCTCACCCAGGGAAGCCGGGTGCATAGGTGTCTTTTGGTGTCAGGTCGTGTCGTCGATTTCAATGGGAGCCTGCAAAGAACTGCTGCTGCCGTTAAGAGGAGAAGTGTCTGGAGAGATCCAAGCCTGGATCTAGGATGTAAGGAACCTGAAAGCAGAGGGGACAGAGTCTGGGTCACTTGCCAGTGACCTAGGGCAGGTTGGACCAATGCCCACAGATGTATGGTGCTTCAGAGTTAATGGGTGTCTTGACTCTTCAGCCACGAGGTCCAGGAGGCGTCGATGAAGTCCACTAGCCGGATTCAAGCTGTCCCACAAAGTCTGTCGAGTGCTGCAGTGTCAGCGACCAGAATGGACCCAACAAGCCTGGGCAACGGCAAGTCACTGGAATTTAGAGAAAGGACTGCGGTGCAGACCAGCAAGGTCTGAGGGACTCACCCAGCAAGGGTAAGCCAGGGCACATCTGGAGCAACCAGGAAAGCCCAAGCAGAAAATGAGTTGCCTTTGTGGGGACCTGCTAGCCAACAGGCTAGTGATCACGAAGGAGCCTGAAGCGGTTTCACTTGAAGCTGGCCCACGGGTCACTCGTGGAGTGGAGGCCAACAATCTTCGGTGCTCAAGGCTGGGGCTACTCGGAGCCCAAAGCATAAGTTTGAGGAGGACCAGGAAGATAGTGTTGCTGCAAAAGTTCATGGTGTCCAGGGGTCACGGTTCCACGTCACCCACGATAGCCACGGGCCTCAGCTTTGCTGTGGACTCAGGGTATCCTCGGGGAAGTCTGGAAATCTACCTCTGGTGATGCAAAGACTTCGGCGTCCGGTGGGAGCTTCAGCGGTGCAGACAAGTCAGTTGCTTCTTTGGTGCCTGCCAAGCAGAGGAGTCACTCCTTGACCCCAAGGGAGATTTCTTCAGTCTTCTAGTTAAAGTAGAACGTCGAAGGTCCAGGATATATGTTGCAGAGTTTCGTCCAGGGTAATCTAGAGTCCTAGGGACTGGATTCCTATACTTATAGTAAGTTTAGGGGATGGACTAACTCTAAGGCCCCACCTATGGGTGGGCTTGGAAAGAGGGGTGGTTACACCCATTTCTTTTGTCCAGTTTCGTGCCAGGGCAGGGGCAGGTAGCCCCTGCAACCGGTTTGATCTGGGCTATGCACAGGGACAGCAAACGTGCCCCCAGTGCAGGACTTCAAAGCACCAGCGAGTGCTCCCGCCCAGCCCCAATACACATCAGCCTGTCTGGGGAGGTGGTCACACCTCCCTTCGACAGGAAACCTATTGTCCAGGCCTCCCCTGCCGGAGTTTCAGTCAGCAGCAGGAGGCCAGACCCGTGTCTGTGGCAGAGGCATCCATTTTGTGATGCCAGGGCTCAGGAAAGTCCTACTGGGTTTAGCCAGTGTGAACATGTCTCTCCCTCTAGAAGGGGGGAATGCTATCCCCGCTGCCAGGATTGGCGGGGGTGTAGTATTCCAAAGTGTTTGACCCCAAACACAACATGTTTTGATGCAGCCATCCCAGAGTTAGCATTTCCCGCAAGGTTATAATGCAGTTAAGAGTATATGGTATGGCTGTATCACAGAACAGCCATAAGGAAGTATTTCCGAAAGCTGCAGAGGGGCTCAGCTCATGCTTGGGCACCCTCTCACATAAAACCAAGCACTCTGCCTTCAGGATTGTTAAGGCCTGCCATATGTTATGTTATGTTATGTTATGTTATGTTATGTTATGTTATGTTATGTTATGTTAGAATTATTTATAGAGCGCAACGAATCACCCGGGGGCATCTCGGCGCTATACCTGTTAAAGACCTAAGAAGGAACGGAGGGTTAAAATAGAAAGGTTTTCAGTTTTTTTCTGAATAGGATGAGAGAGGAGCAAGAGCGTATGGATGTAGGGAGCATATTCCAGTAGCGGGGGGCAAGATATGAGAAGGATCTTCCCCCTGAACGGGCAAGGCGGTTACGTGGGATCTGCAGAAGCCCTAAGGAAGTTGACCTAAGGTGCCGGAACGAAGTTTGTTTCGAAAGTTTGCGCGAAAGATATTGAGGTCCTTTCCCATTTAAGGCCTTGTAAGTAAGACAGCAGGTCTTGAAGAATGCTCGTTTCTTTATCGGGAGCCAATGAAGGTCAGACAGTAGAGGGGCTGACGCCGTGCCCGGGGGGCAGTTCAGAATCATACGTGCGGCTATAGGAGTGGCTTATAGGTTTATATGTGTCTGTATGTTGTAGTGATATAGGTAGCCTATACCACTGTAAGGGGTGCAAGCACACCCTTACCCAGGCTGCAGTAGCAGACCTCTGGTGCCATTTTGGAGTGCTTCCCAGGGGTGGCATAATACATGCTGCAGCCCCTGGTAGGCCTCTGAGGTACCTATGCCCTAGGTACATAGTATACCATATACTAGGGGCTTATAAGGCACTCCAGAATCCAATTAGATATGTACTTAATGTACATGCAAACCATTTTAGAGAGGAAGCAGCTAGGCTATGGTCCTGATTAGCAGGGCCACAGCCAGACTAAGGTCGAAAAACAGTGAAACACCAGCAAAAAGTGGGGGTACCCATCTGAAGCAGATCCTACTCTCCTACATACTGTAAATATTTCTTTAAGTTGGGTGGCCATACAGCTACAGTGGCAAACTCAACTTTCCCCTCTGAAACTAGAACTGCTTCAGTGTGCAACCTAATTTGCTCTGGGCACACTGTTGATCCCATCTGGAGACTGGCTACACCAGGAGTAGCTGTAGCTGTAGCTGTAGGACTAGGGGCCTTCTTGCTAGGGCAAGCCTTGTCTCCAGTTAAGTGTCTTAACTTCCTACAGTTGTTACACCACGCCTTTAAAGGATCAAAGTTCTTCCCCCTATAGGGCTGTGGAGTATAGGGAGGGTTTTGGGTCCCACCCCCCTGTGCAGGTTTTTGGGGCCCTTTAGAAGACTCAAACTTTTTATCTTGGGGATTCTCACCACCTTTCCCCTGGGGAGGATTTGTGACCCCTTTCTTTTGGTCACCCCCAGTGGTAGTCTTGGCCACTCTAGTCTTGACCCAGTGGTCTGCCTTCTTTCCTAATTCTTGGGGAGAAATTAGACATAGGTCTACCAAATGCTGATGTAACTTTTCATTCGTGCAATTACTCAAAATATGTTCCTTCATAAACAAACTGTAAAGTCATGCACATTGTGTCCAGTTAACCAACTATCTAGTGTCTTTACTGGGTAGTCTACAAATCTAATTCAGTACTCCTCAGTTGTGAGTCCAAATCCCTCAATCAGAGTTCTATTCATGAGGTCAAAAGACCCAGCATCTGGCAAAGAGAGGGTCAGGAGTATGTCTCTGCAGTTAACAGACAACAGTTCCGAAAGCAGTGCCCCCCAGAGAGGTTTCTTCACCTTTCTCGTGTCACAAGCCCTCTCAAAGGCTGTGAATCATTTAGTGATGTCATCACCCTCCTCAAATTTAGGGACAATCCCTTTGGGGATTTTAGGATCATAAAATTGCTCTTTGTCCTTATTATTTGCATTACTGCCACCATTGATGGGTGCTCAACCCATCTCCTTTCTTTCTTTTTCTAGAGCCAGGAGTCTGGACTCTAGATCTAATCTTTTGACCAGCCTTGCCTTATTGTGTACATTAGTCTGTACTGTCCCTAGAGACTGTTGTTGATATTACATAATGTTTAGGTTTTATGGATTGTGATATTCTAAATAAACGTGGTTTGACTGATGGGCTAACATTCAAAGGATATAGGCAAATCTTTAAACCTTACAGATTAATTTTTATTTCCAACTTGACTTTAGCTGGAGAGAGTTCCTGACGATCAGTTTGGCATGAGTATGCGTCCGAGTCAATCAGTGCTTCCTTTGTAATAAAAACTGTGGCAGTGCACCAAGGTGAAAGTGTCCCACATGATGCAATATTGCCAGGACATCCCCAGACAATATTCAAACACTAGGTTTTTACACAGTAGTCCACAAAGAAAAGGCATCCTTTTTTGGTTTTGCGTTGCAAGAAATGTTCTTATCTTACAGTGGACTTAGTGCCCACCCATTACATATCACTGGTGAGCCACATTGTCACTCTCATTAGCTTGCTTCTAATTTGTTAGCTCATGTAGGCTTCAGTTCCTGGTCTTGGGTTTGTCCCTCCCCAGGAAAATGGACCCATTACTTGTGTACTTCCACTTGTCATTTTCAGATGATATTTTTTCTTTTAGTTTAAGCACTCTACTAGAGTCTGTGTGTTTTATTACTGTCTGTCTCCCTCATGTGCGTCTCCTCCCTTGCCACCAGTGGCGGCTGGTAGGAAACAGGAGTGGTGAGGTGGAGTGGTTGAAAAATACAAAATATTTTAGAAAACCACTTACCTCTTTTGCTGTCTCTCCTCTGTCATCTCCCCATGTTGCTTCGCAAGTCCCTCTTTTTGCTTCACCCTCCTCCTCCTTGTTGCTTTCCCCTCCTCGGTTGTACCCCATTGCTTTACGCTTCCCCCAAAGTGTTGCTCCTTCACCTCGGTATAGCCCCCTTCTTTGTTGTTTCCCTCCCCACTGTTGCTCAGATCAGCAAACAAAAAAAAGCTGTGACGCCATTTTGTAGATACATGCCTACAAAACGACGCAGCTGATCGCATTTATTTTTTTAACTTTTTGTTTGCTTTTTTAAAAGCTATGCTGCACGGCATCAGGGATACTGTTCAGCATGGCTAGAACCAGTGACAAAGCCCTTAGGTCCCAAAAGGGAGACATATTTGCTTTGAAATGCTTGTTACTTACATCCCTCACTTGATCTTATTTCAGAACATGGCTGCTGATGTTTGGTACCGTCAACCACCGCCACAAATTAAGCATTGAAACCATAATTCAGAGAGCTTTACTGGGGCCATTGACACTAACATCAGCTTTCAATACAATCTGTGACATAAATTATGTATGCTCTAATATTATTATTATTACTCGAAATGCCTGTTATATGTTTTTTCTTAATAAATGTACTGAGTAAAGGCCCACGATATTTTTAATGTGCTTAGGTATTTAAATTCTGCCTGATCAGTTTCCAATAAATGCTTGTTTATCACTCTTATCTAGCATTGAGATTACTGCTAATCACACAATTGTCAAACTACATATTGTGTTTAAGGGTGTGCACTTTTCCATCTGGGAGGTTTCACTCAATTCCTGTTTGGAGGCCAATGGCTACTACAAGCAAACCCTGATGTAGGAGGATTCATTCCAATTTCCATTTCCATCGAATGACTTACACCTTCTTTACCCAGGGAGCACCAATAGACATTAATTAGGGGTTGTCAGGAATGCTACCTACTACGCCAGGCATGCTGCCCTTGTTTCATGGGTCTTGTTGAGAGTAGCAGGAACAGAAAGTAAACAGGACAAATGTCCATGAAGTGAAAGGGTTTGGTGCCTAAACAGGCCCTGACTACTTTCTGTCAGTTCTTCTCCCTGGCCTTCCTCAAGAGCATCAGTAACAAAAAGGACTCTGCTGAGGGGTCAACACTGTGATGTCATCGATGTGTGCCTGGTGTTACCTACACTACTCTTCTGTTAAACAGCTAGTTGTAGGTATAGTCCAGATCCTACATGGATACTTGTGCCATATCCTGCCCTGAAGAGGGATTAGTTGCATCACCTGAAAAAAGGCTACATTAACGTATTTATCTTTTCTATTAATTGTTGCCCTTTCCTGTCTCCCACAGGTGATTTCCCGCTGTGACGTCATGCTAATAATGGAAATAAAAGATTCCGACAACAAGGTTCTTCCTTTCTTGATGGAAAAACTCAACAGGTCAGATCAGCAGTTCTTGTTCCTCTTTAGTTTAAAATCTTGACACATTTTGTGCAGAAGCTGTAAACCACTGTTTAGTGTCAGAGAAACTGAACTTTTGCAAAATTTTTCATAAACTCATTGCATGCCAACCACAAAAACGCCGGGCTGAAAATTAAATGCGCTTTTTGCATCAGAGCATGATCGTTGCAGAGAACATCTACAAATAGTTCTAAACAGGCGCTGCCAATCCATGCTAAAGAGAAGTTATTTAAATAAAACTGGGACATCATAAGGTATTTAAAAACATTGAGTCCAATTATTAACCTTTTTCCAAGTATAAGTAAAACTTACACTTGGAAAAATGATAAAACACCTGTGTGTACTGTAAGAGTGAATCCAAAAAATACTCAGCAGTCAATGTGTGCACAGAATTGCTACTTGCATATGTGTAGTGTAAATAGTGCCCGTGTACATTGGAAAACAGCCTTTACTCTGTAGTTTTTACTTCGGAGTACATTTACCACGCATTTTATACTTCGATTAGACTGTCTCCACGCAACACCCATGGAATATGAAGCATTGCCAGATTAACGTGGAATGCGTCAGATTCTAATGCCACCTAAGGCGTTAGGGAGGCGCAAAGAGGAGAATATCCTTATTTCTCCTCATTTTTTTTTTTTTACAACAAATTTTATTGATTTTATTTATTTATTTATTTATTATAGCATTTATAGAGCGCGACAGCTACCTCCAGCGGAGGTGTCCCGGCGCTAGCATCCAGCCAGAATTAGCTCGAGGAGAGATTCAGGGAGTTAGAGAGAAACCAAACAGCCATGTTTTAAGAGCCTTCCTGAAAGGAAGTTCCTCCTTTATCTGACGCAGGGAGTTAGGCATCAGATTCCAGAGCGTGGCTGTCTTTACCGCAAAGGCTCTTCCTCCCGACCTTACTTTCCTAAAACGTGGAATGGTTAGTGTAGGAGAGTAGGGTCTGCAATCCTATGATCACCCAGATTTTTTGCTTTTGCTTCATTGGTTTACGACTTTCTCCGGCTGTGGGCCTGCCAATCAGACCCACAGCCTAGCTGTTCTCTCTCGAAATTAACACACATGTACGTTAGGTGCATCCACTAATTGGAACTGGGCCACCTTGTCAGTCCCTGTCTCAGCATACCACAGGTATCCAGGGCATCGGTGTACCCAGGGCCTACCAGGGGCTGAAGCATGTATTATGCCACCCCTGGAATGGCCGCCCAAATCTGACACAACTGGCTGCACGACAGCTGGGGCCACGTGGTGTAATCACCCGTCGCTGTAGGTGTAGTATTCCTACACCTAAACCCTAAAATGGACACATGGATTCCTATCAGTCACTCCTATAGCAGGCCTTATCAATCCTGAAGGCAGAGTGCAGGGAATCATGTGGGACGGTGCTCTGGCGCGAGCTGAGCCCGTCGACGGCTTGCGGAACCAAGCCCTAATAGCCGTTCCATGGTGGCGCGGGCCAACTACTTTTAAGGCATTATAATCCTTGCGGTTATTTGCTAACGTTGGCATCGCATCACCTATACATGTCGAGTAAGGTGTCATACGAATGGGAATACGAACCCCTCGCCAGTCCTGGTGACGGGGTTAGCATTCCCCCCTTTTAGAGGGACACGACATGGAAGTAACCTTGAACCCCGGTTAAAGTTGACTCAAGCCTCAGCATCACAAAATGGATGCTGCCACCAGACACAAGTCTGACCTCCTGCTGCTGGGGGACCTTCCAGCAAGGGGAGCTTGGACAAAGGGTTTCCTGTCGAGGGCGGTGTTAGCACCGTCCCAGACAGGGTTTGTGTATCCCAGGTAGGCAGGGCTGAAAGGAAGGTGATTGCAAGTGGCACCCCGGTGCTCACTGTGCATAGCCCGGCTCAAACCAGTTTCGGGGGCACACCAGCCCCTGAGCGGGCGCGAAGCCGGACAAAGGATAGGGGTGTAACCACCCCCCTCCTGGCTCCACCCATAGGTAGAACCTAGTCACGGGCCAGCCCCTTTTTCTTAGAATAAAGGTAGGAGCGAGTCCCCTTCCCAAATTGGATAATCAGATAATCGGATAACTCCGAATCACGAACTACTTTCCACGAAAGGAACTCTTGACTATTTCTGAAGACTCTCCCTTGTGGCTAAGGAGTAGCCACCCTGCACCAGCAGGCACCATCTAAGCGCTTGCGGTTTGCCGTAAGTCTCTCCTACGGATCAAGACTGCCCAGCTCGACGAGACCCGAGTTCCCTGCCATCTCTGACCTTTTACCTCCCTCATCAGCTCAGCTGAGAGTCGTAGGTGTGACGAGACCTGCGGGACCGGCTATCTTCAGAACCTGCACGACGCTTATCTAGCACGCCCACCGAGGGACCCTCGAGTGAGTGCACCTAGGGTTGAGAAGCCCTAACCCTGAGCAGCTCCAGCATCGAAGTCTGCCTCCCCAGCATCCCCGAGATCTGCGTGGGGGCCCTTCCGCTCCTTGTTGTTCACCGCGTTGTTCGACCACTTGCCGACCGGCTTGTGGCCCTCTTCACGACGCACCACGATTGTTTCATCACTAGTCTGGTTGCTCCAGACTGGCTCTTGCTCCCCTTCAACAGAGGAGTACCACGGACCCTCCTGGTCCACTCCCGACGCCATCTTGACTCCCCCGCTTGGGTTGCCACTGCCAAGATCCGCTGCCCCTGCCTGGGCCCAGCATCATCGACAGCAGACACCTTCGTGGGACAGCTCGCCCTCCATCCTGGTCGCCGCCGCGCCTCCTGGTCCGAGGAACAGCCGAGTCCGACGTCACCCACTCACCTGGTCGAGGTGACTTCAGCCGGTACCCTCCTGGTACCCACACGATCGCTGGCTAGCGGTTGAGAACTGAGTCCCCTCTGCTTTCAGGTTTTCCTTCACCACCGATCCAGGCTTGGATCGCTCTGAACATCGTCACTGGTCGCCTGCCAGCAACTTCTTCTTTCAGGCTCCTGAGACTACACGAGGACTCCCGACATCTTGACGAACTTCACGCAGCCGCAGCCTCCGGGCTAGGTAACTCGAGCATCTCGGTGCTCCATCGCAGGTTCGCTCTACAAGCGTCCAGTTCCTTTTTCGTTTAGTCCCACTGATCGGATCACTCCGGAATCAGTATCTCCAGACTCTAACCATTCGCATTTCACTGTTAGTGTAGATGGTTTCTCGTGCCCCTCGGGCATTTGTGTAAATTGTGCAACTGAAGTATTTTCCTAAGAGTTTTGTAGTGTGCTTAGCTCCCTGACTCATAAAGAGCCAGGGTAGTCCTGTTAAAAATAAATATCCTTTTATTTTCATAACAACTTGTGTGGTGTCCTTTCACTTGGTGTTCAAGGAGTATATGTGATGGTAAACAGCTGGCTTAACACGCCCTCTAGAGTTTAGCCTAAGACTGCTCGTATCCACGCTACTAGGATAGCTGGTCTAAAAGGTTGACTTACAACCAATCATCAATAAGGGTCGTTTGGAATGATACACAGTGATCACTAGAATAGTGAGCACTACATATCAGGCCAACTTCTCACAGTTAGGAGATTCACATTGCTGGAACGCAGAGTTCTAGCATTCTGATATTTTTGGAGCCTGTGTCTCAGATAGAGAGGCCCAACCTCTCTGAGTGCTTTGTGGGCTAGGACCAGGGCCTTAAACATCACTCTTTTTTTGACCGGCAGCCAGTGTAGACTTTGCAGATGGGGGGTGATGTGATACCGTAGGGGTACATTTCTAATAAGTCTCGCGGCAGCATTTTGGATCCTTTGAAGTCTCCTAAAAAGATAGTCAGGGAGACCAATGAAAAGGCTGTTGGCATAGTCTAACTGAGAGGTGATGAGCGCATGGACCACTGTCTTCCTGCATTCCATAGGAAGAAAGTGATTTTCCAACATACCAAATGGGCGACGCCCAGCAAAGAGAGTACAAAGACAATGCATGAAATGAAATCCCTAGGTACATCATACAGAACCCATACCGTCTGCAGAACAACAGACCGAGGAAGAACCCCCCCAAATCGCACCAAACATACTTATGTAAGCATTACTTGTACGGGAGATATGAATTTTCACCCACATTGTAATCAACAACAATACATTAGACAGGTGAGTTACTGACAACCAACCGTTCAATGGGGCCACAAGAAGCAGACTGAGACATTATAGGCAAATCGATACCTCTGCATGAGCCCCAGCGAGACCAAATCTTCCCGTGTTTCTGTGGGCACCCCCTCGCCTGAAATACCACAATTTCGGCTGACATGCATCTGTACATGGCATTTTTCCAGTGGGCTATGCTAGGTGGGGACGAGTCCTTCCAGTGCTGTGATATGTCCCGTTTAGCTAAAGAAAGGCCCAAGAATAATAGGTAATTTCTCCTCATTTTTACAACTTTTAATGTATGCTGCATCCTCTAGTGATTGTTTTTTCTGTGCAGGAAGGTGTCCCTCTCTGCACCAAAACAATCACCCCTACAATGCAAACACCCTTGCACCATGGCACAAAGGTGCCTGCGTTGGCGCGTGTCAGCCCATTGTGCGCCAGCGCAGGGGGAAAGGACAGGAATGTGGCGTATCTCATAGATACGGTGCATTCCTGCCCTTTTCTTATGACACAGGGCTGCGCGGAAAGATTCCTTGTGGCGCTGCCCTGCACCAAAAAACTCATAAATGTGGCCTCAGTTGGCCACTGAATTCTAGCTGAACCCAGGAAAGCACAGTTAATGTTTTATTTTTTGTGACTTTTTATCTTTATTGTAAATTAGCCAATAGAAAAAGGGCGATGATAGTAACTAATATGTTCTTAAGGGCATGGAGGAAAGGTCCCTGAAGTCTCTAGTTCACTGTCTGAATAAAAATTTCAAAGCCATCTGTTTACCTACCTTCAATTTAGTTGTACAAGGGGCATGAATCCACATTCACTTTTGGAATTTACAAAGGATGAATTTGCGACCGATCACGACTACACAGATGGGGACAGACCATGTATTTTCTTGCCGTGATTTACAACAAACGTAGCTTCAAGCTCTGCCTCCTCGTCGGTGAGGTTCCTCTTCCTCTGGAGTGGGGCTGCCTGCATCTTGGAATCTGTAGATGCTGTGTAGCATCCTGTTAGTTAGGTAGCCCAAGGGAAAGAAGACAGAGCCCAAGTTGTATTGTACTGATGTATTTCGAGTGTTTATGTGTGTCAGATGTTTGTGATTTGGGTCATGCGTTTCCCTAATCCCTTCAGCTTGAAGTTCACTGACCCGGTGATGGGCATCTCCACTATAGGGTCAGAGAACTCCCCCATCAGGAGTGCAGTAGAAATCCCACTGTAAATCTACTACATGGACATAATTTCAATCATAGGAGGCTCCTGTGAGTGGGCTGGAGATATGAAATGGGAGTGAGGAAGCAGGAAGGGAAGGGGAAACTTTTTTTCTAGCAGTGTGGAGCATTGCATGCTTCTGCCATTGGAAGCAATGAAGCCCAATGTGGCTTTTCTGCTGCAGCCAAAGCCTCATGCGATTTCTCCAAATGGAATATCCTGTAAAACCGAGTGTGTAAAAGCATATCACTCTGAAGCAGGTGGAGCGAAGGACCACAATTGTGGTATTTACTTTGTTAATTTGTTCTGTATTCGTTGTTCGCCGGTCCCCCGTCTCTCGTTGTCCTCCCTGCCCGCTTCCCGCCACCGCCGCTAACCACGCCCCTTTTTCTTCTGTAACCTCCCCGCTCCCGCCTCCCAGCTGCTCCGCCCTCCCTCGCACTTGGCCATATATGGCGACCGTGCGACGCAGGTGAGTGTGACCTAATCTAGGACACCCCCGCGCCGCACGACCACCAGCTGCTGCGTGTGCCTCCTCGCTGCCCCTGCTACCGCCGTGTGACCACGCCCCCTGCCACCGAGCGGCGTGGTCTCCTACGCGATAGCGCTGTGCTCCTGCACCTTGGTCTCCTGTTGTGTGCCCCCTGACTGCTGAGTTTCTCTGTGTGCAATTGTGGTATTTACTTTGTTAATTTGTTCTGTATTCGTTGTTCGCCGGTCCCCCTGTCTCTCGTTGTCCTCCCTGCCCGCTTCCCGCCACCGCCGCTAACCACGCCCCTTTTTCTTCTGTAACCTCCCCGCTCCCGCCTCCCAGCTGCTCCGCCCTCCCTCGCACTTCGCCATATATGGCGACCGTGCGAACGCGCAGCGGTCACGCGCAGCGGGCACGCCGATTGTGCGCCGAAGGCGCGCCAAAGGTAAGCCCGTCTGCGCCCGTCCGCGCCTGGACCGCGCCCAGTGCCAGGACCCCTGGCCCCCACAGACGGAAGACGACCCGATTGTCCTACAACGCCACCGAACTCAGCGCACTCAACACCGGCGGCATCCCTGGATGTTACCGAGCCACCCCGAAGCACACCGACGGACCCTTCAGCTGCCACGCCTGCAAGTTCACCTGCATCCGAACCTGCCCCACACCTGCAACCACCAAGCCGAACACCAGCAGCAACCACCTCAAGTGCATCCTGCTCAACACCCGCTCCGTCCACAGGCACGCCGTCGAACTTTGGAACCTCCTCGACACCACATCTCCTGACGTCGCCTTCCTCACGGAAACCTGGATGAACGCCTCTTCAGCGCCCGACATCGCCATCGCCATCCCAGAGGGCTACAAGATCACCCGGAGGGACCGCTCCGCCAACCAGTTGGGAGGAGGCATCGCCATCATCCACAGGGACACCATCCACATCACGACCAACATCGACGACACCCTGACAACTGCCGAACACCTACACTTCCAGATCCGTACCGACCCGAAGACCACCCTCAGAGGCACCCTGATCTACCGACCCCCGGGACCACGCACACAATTCAGCGAGGACATCGCCGACTTCGTCAGCCCGCATGCCCTCCCCTCCGCTGACTACATCCTCCTGGGGGACATCAACTTCCACCTGGAGAACAACAACGACCGCAACACCATCACCCTGCTCGACAACCTCGCCAACCTCGGACTCAAGCAGCTGGTGTCCACCCCCACCCACCTCGCCGGACACACACTCGACGCCGTCTTCTCGTGCAGCAAAGACATCGCCTTCAGCCACGCCACTAGACTCCACTGGACGGACCACAGCTGCATCCACTTCAACTTCAGAAGAACGACGATCCACCACCACCAGCAACCGGTTGCCCGAAGAAGCTGGAACAAGATCACAGCTGACCAACTCGCCGCTTCCCTGAGCCAGCACCCTCCCGCCAGCTCAGCAAACCCCAGCCAGGCCGCCGACAACCTCACGAAGTGGATCAGCAACTGCACGGACGAACTCGCCCCTCTGAGGACACCGCCTAGCAGACCCGGCAGCAAGAAGGCCCCTTGGTTCACCGACGAACTCAAGAGCTCCAAGAAGAACTGCCGAGCCCTCGAGAAAGCCTGGAGAGGGGAACCAACACCAGACAACATTACCGCCCTCAAGCTTGCCACCTGGAAGCACCACCAACTGATCCGCGCCACTAAGAAAACTGCATTCAAGGACCGGCTGGACAACAATGCACACAACTGCAAGGAACTCTTCAACATCGTCAAAGAGCTCTCCAACCCCAACGCCGGAAACAACGACATCACCCCATCGCAAGACCTCTGCAACTCCCTCGCCTCCTACTTCCACAACAAGCTCGCGGACATACACAACAGCTTCAGCACACAACCGACGCCCGCCACGACCGAACCACCGCCCCTCACCACCACCCTCCGCACCTGGACTCCGATTAGCACGGAAGACACCGTCCGCATGATGAACTCCATCCACTCCGGATCTCCAACCGACCCCTGCCCTCACCACGTCTTCAACAAGGCCGACGCTGTCATCGCTCCCCACCTGCGGAACATCATCAACACCTCCTTCGACACCGCCACCTTCCCGGAGAGCTGGAAGCACGCCGAACTCAGCGCTCTACTCAAGAAACCTACAGCGGACCCCACCGAACTCAAGAATTACCGCCCCATCTCGCTCCTCCCGTTCCCAGCCAAAGTCATCGAGAAGACCGTCAACAAGCAGCTGGCCGCCTTCCTCGAGATGAATGGATCCCTCGACCCCTTACAGTCGGGCTTCCGAGCCAACCACAGCACCGAGACCGCACTCATCGCTGCTACCGATGACATCCGAGCCCTGATGGACAACGGAGAAACAGCGGCCCTCATCCTCCTAGACCTCTCCGCGGCATTCGTCACTGTCTGCCACCGCACCCTTGTGCAACGCCTCAACAACGTCGGAATCCAGGAGAAGGCACTGGATTGGATCAGCTCCTTCCTCAACGGAAGAACACAGAGAGTCCGCCTACCACCGTACAAGTCAGAGGCCACCGAAGTCATCTGCGGCGTCCCTCAAGGATCCTCGCTGAGCCCCACCCTCTTCAACGTCTACATGAGCCCCCTTGTGGCCATCGCACGCCAACACAACCTGAACATCATCTCCTACGCTGACGACACCCAGCTGATCCTCTCCCTGACCAACGACCCCGCCGCAGCCAGAGCCAACCTTGACGAAGGAATGAAAGACGTAGCCGAGTGGATGACGACCAGCCGCCTGAAACTGAACTCAGACAAGACGGAGGTCCTCATCCTGGGCTCCTCACCCTCCGCCTGGGACGACTCCTGGTGGCCCCCCGCCCTGGGCTGCGCACCCAAACCGACAGACCACGCACGCAACCTGGGCTTCATCTTGGACTCCTCCCTCACCATGACCAGACAAGTCAACGCCGTCTCCTCGTCATGCTTCAACATCCTGCGCATGCTACGGAAGATCTTCCGGTGGATCCCCACCGAGACCAGGAAGACGGTCACCCAGGCCCTCGTCACCAGCCGACTGGACTACGGCAACGCCCTCTACGCCGGAACCACCGCCAAGCTCCAGAAGAGACTCCAGCAGATCCAGAACGCCTCAGCCAGACTCATCCTCGACATCCCACGACATAGCCACATCTCCGGACATCTGAGAGACCTACATTGGCTTCCCGTCAACAAAAGAATCACCTTCCGCCTCCTCACCCACGCACACAAAGCCCTACACGATCAAGGCCCCAGCTACCTCAACAACTGCATCAACTTCTACGCTCCCAAACGACATCTCCGATCAGCCAGCCACGCCCTCGCCGCCGTCCCCCGCATCCGAAGAACGACAACGGGAGGAAGATCCTTCTCCTACCTGGCTGCCAAGACCTGGAACTCCCTACCGACCGACTTGCGCCTGACCCAAGACCACCTCTCCTTCAGGAAGAAGCTCAAGACCTGGCTATTCGAGCAGTAGCAGCACTCCCCCCCCCCCCCCGAGCGCCTTGAGACCCTCCGGGTAAGTAGTGCGCTATATAAATGCCTATGATTGATTGATTGATTGTGGTTATTTCACTCTGCGTGCTTCAGGCCCAAAGTGTTCACTTAAATGAACTTCCAAACGCCTTCACAGTTGCCCAATATTCTCTCAAATAGGCCTGGGCTTGCCTATATTTCTGTCTGAATTTAGGGCTGGACTTCTTCTATTGGAACAGGACCAAGTGTGATTTTCCTATAACTTTCTTGGCATAGTTGTCAAAAATCACGATGGTCTGGAATGCCTTAGATTAATTTAAACATCAAACCCACCCCATTTCCCCACTTTTTCAGTGTTGTTCCAAGGCATTGCTTTAAAATGTAGAATTACACTGTGGCGTTGCCTAAACAAATCTCAAAACTCTAGACGACATTATTGAATGTTTATTCCAATACTGCATTATTTTGACCACACATGACTCCTGGAGCCAAAATCTGTATTGGCTTCCAAACCCCAAGGCGCCTTCTCAAAAAATCATAATGATGCTACACAGATGGCTAATAAATAGATAGCCTGTCTTAGTCATCACCGTACATTTCTGTTCCTCGTTTTGAGGTCTGGCATCAGCTTTTTGATTTCACTAAAATGATGTATATAATGTACTTATCAGGGCGTTCAGCCAGCAATCTTCATCTGTTAGTCTGTTGTTGAGCCTTTCACATTTTTCTTCCAGCCACTACACCATAAAGCATGAGACAGTGGGTCAGCACAGTTCATCCATTACTAATTTCAATGTGAATGAGGGCCTTCTTCTCTCTCTCAAGAAGCACGGTCTACAGAACATAAAGATGATCCATACAGTGTCTGGTTTTTGGGACCAATAACATATTTTATGCTTTTAGCCAAAGTTTTTCTTTATATATTGGCGAGGGTACAATGACACTCTCAACATTATGACTCGGCCACTCGCTTCATGTCAGTGTGCGCATAATTTATTATTCATCATTATTTTTTAAGAAGGATATAAAATGACTACCTGTGCATGCACCCACAATCGACTTTTCTTTGTTTTAATTTCAATAGAAAACAAAGATGTCCACCCATGTGTGTGTGCATGTGCACACACATGCAGCCATCTTTCTTTGGTTTTTACTTTAATAGAAGCCGTTCAAAAATGACCACCCACAAAAACAAACAAATGCATTGACAAAGCTAAAAGATTGGCAACCAATGCCAGACCTGCTGAGTTTGACAATGCTTGTTTGAGTTGCTCTTCTTTCAGAGAATGACCTTTAAGGTAAATCGACCATTCTCTCTGGAATACGTTCCCAGGTCACTGAAGAGGAATTCGTGGCCTGATTCTTTCTTCAAAGCTGAGAAAACAGCTTTTTCACTGCTTTTTCCCTCCTTAAAAGATAACCGCTCCCTACTGCTGGGCCATCTTCATTCTAGGCCATCCGAAGCTAATTACATACTGATCCTACAGAAGAAACAGCAGACCTTTGACATTTTTTTCTAAGCACCACCCACAGCTTGGTGTATGGATATCCAAGACGTATTAACAAAACATGTCTTGGTTTACCCAAATGATAGTGGAGGCTCCAAGGGAAGTAATAGGCCAATTGCCGGTCAAGTCCTTTGATGAAAGTGTGACTACAAGGGGGGGCACCCTCAAGCTGCCTATGGGGCTAGCAGCAGACACCAAATAAGAACCAGACTGGGAAATTACCTCAGGAAGTTGAGTAAGTATATGGCATGCAAAGATGAATGTTTCAATGTGGAATTGACATAGACATGATTAACATGATCATAAGTTAGATTTAACTAGTAGCAGGTATCTTTATACTGGTGGTCTGAAGAAAGGCAAAGTGACCCACTGGGGCTGAAACACCTAGAACAGAGTTGATGTGGAGCACTTAAAAGAAACTCTGAAGACATCAGCAAACCTGTTTTAAACCTTGTCTAGGGGGCCTAGACAAATAGAAAAAACTACAAGGGCAACCTGAGAAAATGTTAATATCCAGATCCCAACTCCCTAAGATGTAGGCAACACTATAAGATCTCTGTTAGATTTACCAAGGGTGAGTCTGCACCTCGAGTATGTTTGGAATATCTGTGGTGAGGACTCTGTGCTGGAGCTTGCTACTGAAGTGAAAACACAGTGGGATAGAGTCCTTACAATAAACTAGTAGGCTTGCCAGGGAGGTTCTTACTAGGTGGAGAGACCCCCTTAGGTCGTTTGCCCCTCCCTTTATGATTTTGATGTTTCAAGTGTGGAAGCAGAGTGCACCCATATGTTAGCTTCTTCCTCCCTCTTTTGATTGGAGTTTACCCAATTGAAAGACCTTGTTGGTGTTGCTTTTCAAAAAAGCAGCATAAGGATATGTCTCAGTAGGAATCCCTAGACTGTGACAACCTTTTCAATTTGCTCAAAAGTAACGATTACAGCCCAACTTGTGTCTCTGGATCTGCCAACACATCTTTTGGTCCTTTTACCCTGAGCAGGGTCCATATAAATCTGAATGCATTTATTCCTCCTTGGATACTTGTACAGCATTGGTTTAACTTCATTGACATTTCACTTTGCAGCTTCCACAATACAAAATTTACCTGTTTAGGTGAGAAGCAGAAAGTGCCACAGTACATGCAGAGTTGGTGTGACATCCATCCCCTGTCACTTCTGTTCTTGTTTCTGTTTTAAGGGGAGGTTTGTAGGTTGTTGTCTGCAGAGCAGGGTGAGCTGGATGTTTTGCATGTTCATTTTATTTTATACTAGAGTTATTTCAGGGCAGAACCTACAGGGATATGTAGGGAAGGTAGAGGACTTCAATTCTGTGTGCAAGGGGGCCAGTGGATTCTTTTTAGCTGGACTGCCATTGGGTGGCATTATTTAGCCTGAAGATGAGGTCGCTAGCCACGTTTTCTAATTTTCACATGCTTATGTCCTCATTCCCACCTTGACTACAGGGACACCAGCACATAAGGTGTTGCCGTAGTCAAGGCAGGAATTGACCTATTCTCCAACCACCACTGAATAGTTCTCTAAGGTGATGTACAGAAAGGTTCTTTTAAGTAGTTTCATTTAGAAAAATGTGGCTTTTACCACTGCTCCTATCTAGGAATTAGGGCAGGGGTTAACATCCCAAAATGCTCCTAGGTTTCTTACTTTGGTTTTGATAGGAATAGTTCGACCATAGAATGTCAGGAGGCATAATTAGTCTCTTCTTTAAGAATCTATTATTATTATTATTAAATTTATTAGGCGCACAGCTACCCTAATAGTCTCAATTTTAGACTAGGTAGCTTAGGCCATTTGCTGAATGAAGAGCCATGTCTTAATGTCTCGGCGAAATTTTAGATAAGAGGGTTCCAACTTCACATGGTTAGGAAGAGAATTCCAAAGTTTCGGTCCGAGGTACGCAAAAGAGCGTCCGCCCATTCTTGTCAGTTTAACTCTGGGAAGTGTTAGATTACCCTGGGTAGAGGAACGCAGAGCGCGGTGTGGTATGTAAGGGCAGATGAGTTCTCGTAGATAAACTGGTGCTGCACCTTGTTTTATTTTAAAAAATATGGCAGAGAGCTTTTGAATTTGATGCGGTTGTTAATGCAGAGCCAATGAAGATCCTGCAGAGAAGGAGTAACCGAAGATCTTCTTGCAATATGGCAAAGAAGGCGCGCTGCAGAATTTTGAACCATTTGCAGCCTCCTAACAGGTTCCTTATTGCAGCCTAAGTAGAGAATATTCCCGTAATCCAATCGAGACATTATAAGGGATTGGACTACGGTTCTTTGTGTAGAGAAAGGAAGTATCCCAATTATTTTCCGCAGCCATCGTAATATGGAAAAACAAGTTCCTACCGTGCTTACTACTTGTTGCCTCATAGAGAGTTGGCTGTCAATGATGAAGCCTAAATTACGGGCTTGGGTAACCGGCTGAGGAAATGAACCCATTTCTTGAGGCCAATGAGAATAATTCCAAAGATGTTTATCTTTCCCCAAGATGATGACCTCCGTTTTATCCCCGTTTAATTTCAGGCAGTTGGTGTTCATCCATTTCGAAACTTGGAGTAGACCATTCCTTAAAGAAGATATCGTATCGTCTTTAGAGGAGGATAGCGAAAAGATGATTTGAGTGTCATCTGCATAAGAGTAAAGGGTGAGTCCTGCGTCCTCAACGATGGTAGCAAGGGGGCGCACATAGATATTAAAAAGTAGTGGACTCAAGGTAGAACCCTGAGGAACTCCATATGCAGATGCTCAAGAGGTGGAAGAAACCCCAGAAGAAAAGACCTGGAATGAACGGTCACTCAGAAAAGAGGACAGCCAAAGCAGAGCTGAACCTTCAACACCTGCTAACTGAAGAGAATTCAGCAAGATAGGGTGAGACACGGTGTCAAATGCTGCGCTCAGATCTAATAAAATGAGCGCCATGGTCTCACCCTGATCTAAGCATTGCCGTAATTTTTCAGTTACTCACAAAAGGGTAGTTTCAGTAGAGTGGTACCTTCTGAAACCCGATTGGGAGGGGTGTAGATATCCCGATTTTTCAATGTGGGTAGTTAAGTGAAAGTTGATATGCTTTTCCAGGATTTTAGAAAATACTGGTAGGAGCGAAATAGGGCGGAAGTTCGCCAAAACCGGAGGATCGGCATTGGGTTTTTTCAGTAACGGAATCACCATTGCGTGTTTCCAATCCAATGGAACATGTGATTCATGT
The DNA here is from genome assembly GCF_964204655.1 of Triturus cristatus. NCBI lineage: Eukaryota > Metazoa > Chordata > Amphibia > Caudata > Salamandridae > Triturus > Triturus cristatus. The sequence goes on from NC_140592.1 coordinate 215,639,977, forward strand.
ATTGATGTATTTAGGAGATCTCTACAGAGTCTCAATATGGTTGGAGAAAGTGATTTTAAAATATTGGCTGGTAGAGGGTCCAGAGGGGAACCTGAGTTTACATTGGATAGACAGTATTTAAAAGATTCTTCGTTAAGAAGAGGCCACTGTGAAATTTTCACTGTGGTGGAGTCGGAGTCCTTATATATTAAGAGAGATATCCATGTGTCTCGTACCTATACCAGACAGATTTGAGTCCTGAGGCAGAGTAGGAACAAATTTACTATGTATTGTCTTCATTTTTTCAGTAAAAAAGTTAGCAATATTATTGCATTTGGTAACATCCAGGGCAGGAGGTGCAGGAAGAGTGTTTGCCCCGGATAGTTTTTTAACCACTGAGAACAGAACTTGGGGTTTGTTCAATGCGTTAGTAATAGTTTTGGAAATATGCAATGTTCTTGCAGCCTTACAAGCTGCATGATATTTGTGAAGGGCAGTCTTGAAGTCAATTTTACAATTGGGAGCATAAAATTTCCGCCACTTCCTTTCTAACACTTTACATTGTGATTTTAGACCCTTCAAGTCTTCATTAAACCATGGAACAGGGTTCCGATGGGAAAACCAAATTTTCGACAAGGGAGGCAGACAAAGATTTACAGAGGAAAATAACCAGTTTGATATTGCCTTATTTAAAGGAATAAGTGAAAGTGTCGAGTCTGGGAGATTCCTTTCAAGAAGATCGTTTAACGTGTCTAATTTCAACTTATGCCAGGGTCTCTAATTCCTTGATTCACATAATGGCCGAGGCGCTAGAGAATCAGAAACCTTAAGTTGAAAATAGACCGCATAGTGATCAGACCAACTTAGAGGAAATGCCGGGTAATTGCATACAAAGGAAAAATTCGAAAAAATAGGATCTAATAGATGCCCTGCTTGATGTGTAGGTCCCTTGTTGAGGAGAGATAAACCAAGGGCTTCCAGGTTGGCTAGAAGGGTAGTGTTATCTAAATTCGTTGGGTCTTCCAAATGAAGGTTAAGAAATTTGCGGCGTGTAGAATAAAGGGGGCAATTAAATCTGGCATAGATGATAACCAAAGTTTTGCGTATCCAGGGGGGCGATAAATAAGAAGTCCAGAAACCGTAAGTTGCGGAGAAAGAGCAAATTTAAATAGGGCGGACTCACAGCCTGGGAGGGATTGGGACTCAAATTTACAAGAATAGCCCGATTTAAAAAGGATCCCTATTCCGCCGCCCCTTCCTGTACTCCTGTCACTCCTGACAAAGACATAGTCGGGGGGGAGAGCCTCAGTAATATTTGGTCCAGAGCCATCATGAAGCCAAGTTTCCGTAAGGAACAGGGCGTCAGGTTTCTTTGAATGTAGAAAGTCATAAATATGAGCCCTGTTTTGAGGAAGAGAGCGACAGTTTAGGCTCCAAAAGTGGAAAACCTTGTCTGCTCCTAGAGATGACTTATTCTTTACAGTGGACAATCCTGAGTGCCTCTGGCGTTTTTTAAGGCTGCGGCCAAATGCGAAGTGGCAGTTATCGCATACAAATCTTTGCTGTAGACACGTGGCTACGGTGCATTTGGCAGAGGCCGGAACTCGTAAAGACCTTAAGTTCACAACAGAATATTTAATGATATTAGGTTTTGCAATAACATACGGAGAGAGTTGACCTGGCACTGAGCACGGCAGAGCGCGGACGGGCGCGGACGGGCGCAGACGGGCTTGCCTCTGGCGCGCCCCTGGCACGCCGACGGTGCGCCAGCTGCGCGTGCGCGCTGCCCGCTTGCATCTAGCAGTCCAAAATAGAGGCCGGTGCAAGCTGATAGGCTCGCGATAAGCTCACTAGTAACGTGATCGTGAGGAAGTCAGTGAGCGTTTTAGAGCAGCGCCATGTTTGAACAGTGCAAAAGCAGCACTTACAGCAAGTTTAAAAAGAAGGAACAAAAGCGTTCCGATGATTTCCTTTTTTATGGTGAGGGTAAGCAAATGACAGAAATACAAATGCAGTTTAAAATAAAAGCTAATATATTAAAATTACAATGTCTAAAAAGGGGTGGCCTATGCCCTAAGTGCAGCAATCTAATATCTCTTAGTGCAACTCGTGAAGCAATGAGATCGTCTTTCGACAAGCAGCGTCAGTTACCACAAGTGCGCGCTTGCATCCGGCAGTCCAAAATAGAGGCCGGTGCAAGCTGATAGGCTCGCGATAAGCTCACTAGTCACGTGATCGTGAGGAAGTCAGTGAGCATTTTAGAGCAGCGCCATGTTTGAACAGTGCAAAAGCAGCAATTACAGCAAGTTTAAAAAGAAGGAACAAAAGCGTTCCGATGATTTCCTTTTTTATGGTGCGAGTAAGCAAATGACAGAAATATAAATGCAGTTTAAAATAAAAGCTAATATATTAAAATTACAATGTCTAAAAAGGGGTGGCCTATGCCCTAAGTGCAGCAATCTAATATCTCTTAGTGCAACTCGTGAAGCAATGAGATCGTCTTTCAACAAGCGGCGTCAGTTACCACAAGTGCGCGCTTGCATCCGGCAGTCCAAAATTGAGGACATATTATGAGGATTTGAGTTATTGACTGTTATGTTTGAGACTGCTGTGGCCAATTCAACTTTTGCTGGTCCAGAGCCCACTACAAATGGCTGTAAATTGGTGGACTCACCTGCCACCCTGTGGTACATGCTGGGTTTTTAACACATGAGTGGAAATTGTGGGCATGGAAGATGCATATGAGTGGATTGATGTCCATCTTGAATAGTAAGGGAGCAAGGGAAGCTCTGTGGAACCCTCAGTTCAATGAGCTCAATGGAAAGGAGATGTCACCAAGACTTACTGTGTGGCAGTGGTTGCACAGGGAACTATCTGACCCCTCTCTCAGAGATACTGACCAAAGATTTTGTAGCCTGTGTAATTAGTAGGATGTTGTGACCTACAGTGCCAAATGTGGCAGCAGGTCAAGGAAACTGGTATTGTTTTCTTGGTGTTGTGGTTAGGCTATTATCAAATCAAATCAAATCAAAAACTTCTTTATTCGACCTTCCGAAGACAGGTCATAAAAGATACAGATAAACAAACAATCTCATAAAAACAGGAAATTACTTGCGACTAAAGTGACGGTGCATGTAAAGTCTCTGGGTAGAGAACAACAATAATATTATAACAATTATTGAGTAATAAAATCAGATATATATTATAAAAATAGGTTATAGACGCTCAAATCCCATCATCAGCATGACCTGAATATTAAAAGCCCCAATTAAAAATCATCATAGGTTCGTTCTATGGCGCATAATATACTGCAAAAAAATGGAAACGATATAGACCAACCCCATCCCCTCCAATAACTGTAAGAAAAGCAGAGCTGGACGACAAGTTCGAAAACCCATTCGTTTTAACAATGGGATAAGTAGTCTTTTTCGTTGATCCATGTAATAATTACAAAAAAGGATGGTGTGCATTGTAGATTGGGTCGAAGTCCCATCACAGGGACAAAGAGGTAGTTTTTTGGCCCAATTATTTCTCAGCGGAAAAACAACTAAACGGTGAAAAAGATTTAGCCTAAACCTGACCAAAAGAAACAGTTCATAGGAAGTAATACTATAAGTTAGGTAAGGCTGCATCCCAAATGCCGTCTGAACAATCAAACTATGTCTAACTGATTGCTTCGTAAGCTCTGAGGTCAATCGCAATTCTTCGAGGTGATTTAAACAGAGTTTCTGGAAGGCCTTCCTTGACATCTCCTGAATCAAAAAGGGATCATGGAAATATTTTGCTAACCCTAGGTCATTTAGAAAACTTTTGACATAGGCTAGCCACCTAGATCTGTGTGCATTTTCCAGATTTTTGCAATCTTGAATAATTGTTTGTGAGAATACTGATGTTTCCGACGACCAAATTCGGTGCCATAATAAAAGTGGCTGTATTCTCACCAGTTCAGCCACAAAGGGAAGCCCCAGTTCCAAATGACAAGAGAAATTTGCAGAGCTGCTTGGTAAAGCGAGAAGGTACTTCAAAAAAGAGTTCTCTACCCCCTGGATAGGATCAACTGCTACGTGGCCCCACAGACCCGCTCCATATAGGGCCACTGTAATACATTTGGCTTTATAGATTTTAACCATTTCCAAGGGGGCTTGTTTGCCTAATTTCCTAGAGAAATTTACAAGGGCAGTGGTGGTTCTCATGAATTGAAGTTTTCTCACATTGACTGCCGCATTCCAGCTTAATTTTTGATCAATCATGACACCTAAATAAGGATATTTGTCTGTGGTCGCCAGTTTTTCATTATTCAAGTAAATATCCGGGAGGAGCCTAGCGCGCAACCAAGATGGCCGCGTAGGTGCGAGGCTCCCGAGGACCTCCGCGACCTCCTACGTTTATCCTGCCTTCATCCTGCATCGGTTGAGGGGACTGTGTCGGTGAGCCTGAGCCGAGGTGGTACCCGTTTCCCGTTTTCGAATCGGACCTCGGGTGCTGGAGTGAGCACCGATTGAAGTTTGCGGCCTCCTTCGCTCCTGACCCCGGACTCTCGTTTGGGGGCGGCCCGGTGGCAAAGTGAACAACAACGGCGGGCTGGGCCTGGCGAGTCGCGTACCCCGCACTTTCACTTTCACTTTCGCGCCCCCTTGCCGTCTTTGCAAGTGGGATCGCGGCGCTCTTTGTGTTGGGGTGGCCTCGCTGGGTGACCCAGCCTGCCTGCCTGCTGTGGCCCGCTCCGCCGTCCTGGGGTGACCCCCCGGAGCCCGTGGCTTTGATTGCTTGCCTTTTACTGCGTGGCTGGTGAGGGTGTGAGACCCGCGACGATGGCCACGAAACAAGATGGCGATCGGTTGAAGGCCAAGTCGGCCCGGCGTGGCGCCGCACATCAGGCCAACATCATGGACCGCTACACCCTCCCGAAAGGATCTCCCGGTGGACCGCACAAGTCCTCTGAGTGCCCCCCGGATGCCCCGGATTTGCCCACAGAGTTGACTCTGCAAGACGTCATGGGCGCCATCGCTGAGATGAAGGCCTCGGTGGGCCAGCGGTTTGACACCTTAGCCCATAAAATTGACGCGGTCCTAGTTGATGTCAACCTGGTGAGGGCTGATCTCTCCAAGACCAACGACCGGGTCGATTCTTTGGCCCACACCGCGTCGGGCCTCACGACTGAGGTGGCGGCCCTCCAAACGGAAGTGCACCGACTTCGTCAGGCGAGTGCGCTTATGGATCGGCGCCTGGAAGATTCCGAGAGTCGGGCCCGGAGGAATAACATCCGCATCATCGGAGTACCCGAGGGACGGGAGGAAGCGGCGGCGGATCTTTTTGTAGAGGACCTGATCGCTACCCATCTCCAGCCTCGGGGACTGAGTAAATTCTTTGCCGTGGAGAGGGCCCACAGAGTTCCCGGGGGAAGGCCGAAGGTCGGAGCCCCTCCGCGGCCTCTCATTGCCCGGATTTTTTACTTTCGGGACAGGGACGCGATCTTGCAAGCCTCCAGACTGCAAGGGCCGATTAAGCTGGAAAATATGGAGGTGAACTTTTATCCCGATTTCACTCAAGCGGTCCAGAAACAGAGACTGAGTTTCCTGGGTGTTAAGCGCCGGCTCCGGGACATGAACTTAAAATACGCCATGCTCTTCCCGGCCAAGCTGCGGGTAGAGGTGGATGGTCGCACGCACTTTTTTGATCGTCCCGAAGCGGCCGGGGACTGGCGGGACACTCTGTCTGGGGGTAGTGCTCGAGATGGTGGGGGGGGCGGCGGGAGGAGACGGCCCACTGGATCAGGACTGAGGGGTTGATATTGGGCCTCACTCTGGACGACTATGATGCCACTTTAGACCAAGCTTCTGTCTTTGTTCTTTCCCCTCCCTTGGAGGTTGTGTGGGGTCTAGAAGGGGTACTCTTTCCTCCTCTAGGGGGTCTAGCTAGTTTCACTATATAGGGGCGACAGGCACACTGCAAGTTGGGGGGGCTGTCTGGGCTCATGCAGGGGTGCAGGGAGGGGGGAGTTTTGTTGGGGTGGGTGGGTTGGGGTGGGGTGTTGTTCGTTTCTACCACAAGGCAAAAGCATCGTTGTGTCATTTCTGAAGTGCTCTCTGGGGGACGAGTGATGGCTTCTGTTTATGATGGGGGGTAGGGGACTGAGTCTGTTGTCCTGGAATGTTAATGGATTGAGGGACAGGATAAAACGAGGTGTGGTCCTGCAGTTCTTGAAGCGAATTTCGCCCGATATAGTTTTTCTGCAGGAGACACACCTCATTGGCAACTCCTTTTTTGCCATGAACCGACGGGGCTACCGCCTTGTGGCCCATTCGGGCTTCACGTCTGGTTCAAGGGGTGTGGGCATTATGGTTAAGAACTCGCTCCCGTTGGAGATTGTTGAGGTGCACCATGACGACAGGGGACGTTACACGGTTTTGGTGGGTAGAATGGAGGGCAGAGTGGTCGTTTTCGTGTCTGTTTATGTCCCGCCGGGGCTGCAGACGACCACCTTTGCGGATCTGGGGCGCCTCCTCCTTGGCCTTCCGGAGGGGATTCTAGTGGTGGGGGGGGATTTTAATGCTGTGGTTTCCGGAACTGTGGATCGTCACCCCCCTAGGGATCTCCCCCGTGCCCAGGCATGGTTGTCTGGCCTCTTGGATACCTTGGGGCTGGTGGATTGTTGGCGTTTGAAACATCCCACGCAGCTACAGTACACCTTCCATTCAGGGGCTCATGGTAGTCTCTCACGGCTAGATTATGTCCTGGTTCCGGCGGCGCACGTTGGGAGGATAGGGGAGGTGCGCCATTTGGCACGGGGTATTTCGGACCACTCCCCACTCTTGTTGCACTTTGATATTCTTTCGAGGGGAGAGGGTAGGGTGGTCCCGATTAATCCCTGGTACCTGCGTGACCCCACCATTCGCGCAGAGCTGGTTAAATCTCTTAAGCGCTACTTTGACGAGAATGTGGGGTCTGTGTCATCGGCGATCTCATTGTGGGAGGCGTTCAAGACGGTACTCAGGGGAGAGGCCTTGTCCCTTATTTCCCATTCCCGGAGGCGCGAGCGGGAGGAGGTGACTCGTGTTGAAGCTGAGATAACCGAGTTGGAGGGTGATCTAGAATGTGGGGTGACGGATGACAAATTACATGTTCTCCGACTCAAGCAAGCGGCTTATAAGGCCCTCATCACGGAGGCGGCCAGGGGCCTCAGTAGAGAGCAACAGGGGAGACTGTATGATGTGGGTGATAAGGCTGGTAAATTGATTGCATGGCTGGACAAAAAGGAGAGAGCGAGTCGAGTTGTCCCGTTGATTGAGAAACAGAATGGTGTGTGTGTCACTGAACCAGAAGAAATTGTCTCCTGCTTTGCAGACTATTTCCGTGGGGTGTATTCCCCGGTGTCCTCCCGCTCTGAAGAGGATTCTCACGCCCTGCTCAGGGATATCGCGCTGCCTTCCCTTTCGGAGGAGGACAGAGTGTCGTTGGACGCTGCTCCAACTTCCGAGGAAATTGCCCTCGCCATACGTTCGGTGGCTTCCGGCAAGGCCATGGGTCCTAATGGTCTTCCCATCGAGTTGTATAAACTGCGACCGGATATGCTGGCACCGCATCTCCGTGCTATGTTCCTCGCGGCCCACTCGGCGGGTTCCCTCCCGATAGACCAGCGTCTAGCTACTATCGTGGTTATCCATAAGGAGGGGAGGCCACGGGACCGGGTCACATCCTATCGGCCTATTTCGTTATTGAATGCAGAGCCCAAAATCCTCGCCAAGGTGTTGGCCAATCGGCTGGTCGGCGTAGTGTGTGACTTGATTCACCAGGATCAGTCCGGCTTCATCCCTCATCGCAATACAGCGCTTAACCTGCGGCGTTTGCATGGGGTGCTCGCACGTGTCCCGTTCATACGAGAGCCGGCCATTTTGGCGTCCTTGGACGCCACTATGGCGTTTGACACGCTTGAATGGCCTTATATTTGGGCGACGCTCGCGAAGTTTGGGTTTGGCCCAGGATTCATCAGTTGGGTAAAATTGTTGTACTCTGGCCCGCTGGCGCAGGTCGTGGTGAACGGTAGAGTGTCGGCTTCGTTCGAGCTGGGCAGGGGCACGCGGCAGGGCTGCCCGTTATCGCCGCTCCTTTTCGCGCTCGCCTTGGAGCCCCTGGCGGAGTGGCTGCGGTGGGAACCTTCTATTCGTGGTCTCCGCTGGACCCCCGAGTATGAGGACCGCGTATCTCTATACGCTGACGATATTCTCCTGTACCTGGCTTCCCCACGTAAATCACTGATAGTACTGGTTGATGTATTGCATTCATTTGGTCTTAACTCCGGCCTTGTCATCAACTGGGCTAAATCGTGCGTCTATGTTCTCTCTGGGGAGGACCCTATCCTTCCGTGGGGCTGTCCTATCCAGATCGCCCCGCGGGGATTCCGGTACCTGGGTGTCTTCATTACCCTGGACGCGGAGGCCCGATATAGTCAGAACTTGCTTCCCCCCCTCCAGCGCCTGAAGGAGGATGTTGCGCGTTGGAGGCGCTTGCCGCTCTCGCCGCTCGGCCGGGCGGCATTGTTTAAGATGATGTCGCTGCCGCGTTTCCTGTACGCTCTGCAGAACACAATGGACGTCGTCCCGGCGCGCTACTTTCGCGAGGTGGAGAGTTTGCAGCGCCGACTGTTCTGGGAAGGTAGACCGCGTATCGCCCTGGCGAAGCTGACGCTCCCGTGTTATGACGGGGGGATCGCCCTCCCGGATATCAAACGGTATTTTTGGGCCTCCCAGCTGGCTGCGATTAATCACGGCCTGTACGGGCCCGCTCTAAACCCGGCCTTTGAAATGGATAAGATGTTACTGCCGGGTGGTGATTATAACCGAGCGCTTTACTCCAGCTCGCTTGACGCCCGTCTGACGGGCCCCACGCGTGTCATGGTACGAGTGTGGCACGCGGCTAACGTGGCGATGGGGTGGAAAGGTCGTTTGACCCGGGCGTCGCCACTATACGCATCTGAGCAGTTGGGCTCCCTGTGGACCTCGAAGGGCTTTGAAAAGTGGGACATGATAGGCATCAGCAGGGTGGGTGATCTCTGGACAAGGGGGGGATTCAAAACGTTCGAGATGCTACGGACAGAATTCCAGTTGCAGAACAGGGAGTACTTTCGGTATATGCAGATCCGTCATGCGCTATGCTCCGTATTCCCGGACGTTGCCTCCATCCCGGAGTATTCCCCTCTGGAGGATAGAGTGCTAGATGGACATGTACCGGACAGCACAATTTCATTAATCTATAAAAAACTTATCAATGACCGCTCGGGACTGCTGACTAACCTTCGTGAGGCATGGGTGGCCGATGGATTGGAGCTGGATGACGAGGACTGGGTATCGGCGGTGGCCTCCCCGAAAGAGGTGGCCATACCGGCCCGCCTTCGCTTCGTCCAGCTCAAGATACTCCATAGGGTCTATGTTACGGGGCCAAGGCTACTGCGTATGGGATATGCTGTGGACGGGCGGTGTAAGCGTGGGTGTGGTTCTTTGGGGACCTTTCTCCATATTTTGTGGGAATGCCCGGAGGTGGAGCGATTCTGGCGTGGTGTGCATGAGGTCCTACGGGTTGTTACGCGTGTGTCGCTGCTGCCCGAAGCGAGGAGATGCCTGTTGAATGTGTGGGAGCCAACCGACTACTCGGTGCCGCAGACGCGGTGGGTGACTCTGGGATATATGGTGGCCAAACGCGACATTGCTCAACTGTGGGGTTCCCAGAGGTCGCCGACTGTCTCGGCATGGAAGGATAACATGGATTGGTGCATGTTTCGGGAAAAGGTGGTGTATGTTGCGAGAGGTAAGCCTGGGACATGGGTGAACGTATGGGGCCCCTGGAACGCCTACCGCGGGGGAATCTGTACCCCGCCGTTATTGCCCGATCCGTCACCGTCCCCGTCCCCTTAGCCAGTTTATCCCCCCGGTCCCGGGCACTGAGTCCACCTGATCCCAGTCTTGACCTTCTTCCCCCCCTTGCTACTCCTAAGGATTGGTAGGGTCCCCCCCGCTAGGGGAGCACATGCTGCTGTTTCCGATTGTGGGTTGCCTTGTGGATTTGTTCTTTTGTTGTTATTTATATTAAAATAAAAACGTTATGTGGGCCCGGATGGTGTGGTTACCACCGCTTCTAACTCCTGTGCATTTCCCTTTGCCGCGGCATGCGCGCTATTGTTTGTATCACATGCTCCTCTTGTTTGCTAGCGGCCGGCCTGAAGGTTGTAGACCCATCTTTGTATATTTTTTTAATTTTGTAATAAACGGTTTAAAAAAAAATAAATAAATAAAAAAATATCCCTAGTTTTTTTTTTTTTACCAATCCCCGCCTTCATAACGAAGGTTTTTCCAATATATACCTTAAGGTCCAAATTGGCCATGAAGGATGAATACCTGGTTAAAGCCCTCTGTAGTTCGTTTGGGGTGCGGGCCAGTATCACCGCGTCGTCCGCGTAAAGAAGGGCCAGAATTAGGCGATTGCCTACCATAGGGAGGTCCTGCGCCCCCCTCAACAGCTCCCTCTCCAAACCGTTGGTGTAAAGGGAGAAGGGGAAGGGAGCCAAGACACAATCTTGCCTGACGCCCCTCTCCACTCCAAACGTCGCGGTGAGTTCTCCACCGGTCCCGAACCTCACCCTAGCAGTCGCATTTGCGTATGATTCCCTAACAAAGGTGACTACACTCTGCTCGACTCCCATCTCTAACAGGAGGGACCAGAGCTTAACATGACTAACACAATCAAATGCGGCAGATAGGTCAACGTAGACCATATAGAGGGCTCCATCCTTGATATTTACGTATTTATCCATCAAAAGTGATAGATTCAAGGCTTGGTCAATGGTGCCCAGACCTTCACGAAACCCATATTGTAAATCGGATAGGATATTATTATCTGCTGCCCACTCCTGCAAACGACCAAGAATTAAACGACCCATCTTTTTTTCCCAGGGAGTCCAATAGGGAAATAGGGCAATAGCAGGATACTGAGCTTCGATCCCCTTTCTTAAAAATCGGTACCAGTATAGATTTTTTCCAAGATTCCGGAAGTCCCACAATGCACAGTGCATTAAGGACCCTGGTCAAAAGAGGGATCCAAAGATCAGTATTAATTTTAAAAAAGTCTATTGGGACCCCATCGGGGCCCGGGGCCTTCCCTATCTTACATGAGCTTAAAGCACGGGTGACCTGGTATAGTGAAATGGCCAGGTCAATAGGAAACGGGGAAGACGATTGGTGGGGAAATTCATTTTCCATATTATTAAGAGATGATGGGTTATCCATAAAAAATTTTGAAAAGTGCTCTACCCAGTCTTTTTCATCAATGGCGACCTCTATTTTTGGAAAGCCACCGTTATCATTCAAAAAAGGTGATTTTGCCACTTTCCAGAATGCAACACTGTTTTTATGTAAACAGCTCTCGTGCAGTTGGTCCCAGAGTTGTTGTTTTAGCTCCAATTTTCTTTCTTTTATGGCAGAGTTATATGCCCTCCTCAATTTGGAAATCTCGGCCGGAACCCTAACTGTCAAACGTAAGGCAGATTTTAGGTTTGAATATGCTACTGTGCACCTGTGATTAAACCAACCCCGTCTTTTCCTTGTGGTATTATTCCTTTTCACCATTAAGGCTTCATTTATGGCCTTAATCACAGTGCCGAAGTTGGTGGTAACATCAACGTCTGTGGTATCCAGATCTAAACATTTCTGAATGGACGGGTATGCGTTGGTTACCACAGTTTTAACAATTTCAGCGGGGTCAACAAGGGCCCACTTGAGAGAGTAGCCATTTAATCTGTCTAATACTAGATTGTTTTGATCCAGTAGACTATGGATATTAGGGTTGGACCTATGGGAGAGTTGAATGGTAACACTCAGAGGGTAATGATCACTCAGAACAATTTGATGTAAGTAGAAAAAACTATCTCTCTTTAGTACTCCATTTGATATCAAAATGAAATCAATGGTAGAGTGAAAACCTCTCCCGTGAAAGGTAGGGGCCATTTCCATGTTCGGGTTGACCAGGTTATTGGCGATTCCTAGATCTAATTTGAACATGGTTTCGTTTAGGGAGCTACCTAGGCTTGTGTGGCTAAAATGAGGGATAAAATTATCTCTCTCGTCATTTAGGCCACATAGAAGTTGGTTAGTCACTTGACAAGAAGTCTGATTAAAATCGCCACCCCATATGGTAGTTATCTCCCTGGCTAATTTCTTTGTGAAAGAAGATATTAGGGAGTTTACTGATTCCACTGCTTCTGAGTCAGGAAGGTTGTTATAGTAATTTACCAGCAGGAAAGTGTCCTTCGTATTTAAACGAAAGCTAAGAATCTGGAAGTTGGGGTCGAGTTTTATTACCCTCAACTCATCTATATTAATTAAATTTGAAATATAAGTGGTTAAACCTCCCTTAACCCTACCAGACTTGGAAGGTTGGGCAGGTGAGAAATAGGTTTTGTAGCCATCTACGTGGACCGCTGTAGTCAACCATGTCTCCTGTAAACACAGAATGTTAAAATTTGAGATAAAATTAGTCCAGACATCGTTTCCCAATTTGGAGCGTTGACCAGCTACGTTCCAAAAAACAGCATCAATTTTTGGCTTAATGGACTCCCGACCATGGCCGATTATGGTATTTAGCGATGGAAGCGGGTGTTCCAACACTTCATCTGCCGATAGAGGGCCGGGGCTTTGGTCCAGTTGTGGTAGATTCTTATTATAAACTGTGGAGGGATTTGGACATGGGAGAAGGGAATCACAATTCGTTGATACCTTTTCTCGACACTCTAGAAAATCCAAATTATTTCCCACCATAGGAAGTCAATCTACGTCCTCCAGCCCTCTAAGAGATGAAAAGCGGTTGGAAATGGGGATGTTAAAATTTAAGCCCCCAGGTTGGTGTCGCGGATAAGCTCTAAGCTGTATTGGGTTCCTCACCAGTGTCTGGGGATAAAAATAGGTTAAATCATAAGTTTTAATAATGGTCTGCTCTTGCCCTTGGTACCAATTTATTATGTGCGTTGTTGCCCTACGATCTCTAAAATTAACAATGATCAGGTCCCCATTAATTTCCTTCGGCCGAGATCCAACCCAGCCGAGTCTACGTACATTTAAAATTTCACCGTCAATGTTGGCCGGTAAAGGTCTGTTCTGTCCTAATCAGTGTACAACCTTATTCTTTAGGTCGTGGTATCCTTCTTTTTTCCCTTTTTCTAATACTGGGACTCCTGCTAAGACCACCACATATGGGACCGCCCCCGGGGGCAAATCTATATGTTGCCTATTTGCACCTTGAGACTTTCCCGGCACAGAGGATACGGTTTCATTTAGTTTATGGGGATCGGGACCGTGGGTTTGCGCACTGGAGTTTATCTGCCCGATTCCTAACTGAGTATCATCCTTCAATTGAGGTATCGAGTTTTTGGGACTCAGTGAAGGGGGTAGGCTTTTAGAGGCCACTGACTTAGTCTGTCTGTCGTCTGTCAATAATGAGAGATTTTGGTTGTGTATCACTATTTGGTTGTGTGGCTCTATTCATTGATAGATCATTTATTTGATCGATATTTCTTAGGATCGACTCCTCCAGTGACCCAAGTTGTTTAGACATGTAGGGAGGATCTTTGGCTTAATCCAGAGGAGACTTGTGTTGTCCTACAAAAAAAACAGTTGGCAAGAGCAATAGAGGAATACAAAATGTTGCAAATGCTACGCCTAGAGCCTAGCACTAACATGACCTCTGTATTTCTCGAAATGAAATTAAGCTACAGCTTTGAGCCTGTATTGGATTTGATCCAACCATTGCTTGCCAAGAAACTTTACATCCAATTTAGGCATGGATCTCTCCCTTTGTTTTCTAGGACGAATAAATGGGAAGGTTCTATAATTCGTTCTTGCCCAGGGTGTAGTTTGAATGAAGAATCAGAGGCCCATGTATTATTTTTTTGCAAGGCTTATATTAACCCACGCAAAAAATGGATCATTCAACTAGCCAAAAATCTTGGTGTAAGAAATTATAGAGACCTATATAGGATAATGAAATCCGATACCTCACCCCTATTCGTCACAGCAACTGCAAAATACCTTTTCTCAATGTGGGTAACAAGAAAACACCTAGTATTATAACGCCTTTTTCTTATTTTCTCCAAGCCATGTATCTTTTTACTGTATCTTCGTGCTAAACATCATTTACTTTTTATGTACATGCAACGATTTAAATTATTGTTTTATGAGAGGTTTTAAGATTATTGGTTATATATGTTGTTTCTTTTTAAACGTGATGTCTGCACTTTTATGGCAACTTTGCCGCAATAAAGTTTTCTGACTGACTGACTGTTTAGACATTCCCTTCATTCTTTCAAGAAGTGGGAGTAAAAGTGATCTAACAAGTGTCTCCACGTGTCCCGTTAACTCATTAATTAAAGGATCAAAATTTTGAAGATCCAAAAGAGTTTCGGAGCGCTGAGGCATTGGGACGTCTGGGGAAACAGGCTTTTTGGTAGCTTTCACTGGTTTACTTTTGTTATTACTACTTATATTATTTTTATTATTATGTTTTTTCCCTCCCCTCTTCCTTTTTTTTGATGGCAGGCCTGAGGTGGTATTTTCGTTGCCCTTCTTGGCCTTCTTGGCCAGGACATCATCACTAGGTGTCTGTGGCTCTAAAGTAATAAGGTCAGAGGAAGAATCTAAATGTAGGTTAGGGCCAGGCCCTGTTAAATAAGTGTGTTTTTTTTCCAAAGGATTACTATTTTGCATGGATAAGGGAACACTAGCTTCGCTCAATGAGTTATTCCCCAAACAAGACAAAGGTGGTACAGGGTCCGGGGAAGTGGCCAACTGGATCGATCCGATCGAGGAGCGTTTATTCAATAGGTGATCAGCCGAAAGGCGTCGCTCCACCATGGCAATTTCTTTCTCAAGTACTGAAGCAGCCCTTATGATGAAATTATCCAGGGTTCCTCGAACTGACCCGCCTAAATGTGAGGGTCTGCTTTGGGAAGTGCGGGACAACATACTTAGAATGAAATATACTTGTACTGGTTAAAGTATCATAGACCACTATGCAAAGCTCATACAAGGGAAAATATACCGTAGTATCGACACACACGTACTAAATGCTTGATTGGACAACAATAGTTAGGTAAGAGTCTTACGCTAAACGTCCCGAGTGGTGAGGCAAAGAGAGGGGGCCCAGCCCTGCCTCCTCCTGCCCCGGACGGCCACAGACGGCCCGCCCTTTGCCCGGGCTTAGCCCGCGCGCAGTCCCGCGACGCGGGGAGTGCAGTCGATTTTATAGCGCCTCCAGGCGCGACTGTCGAGATGACAGCTTCCGGAGTTTAGGGGCGAAGGAGTCTGGAAGTTGTGGTCCCCCCTCCACACAGCGGCCGCGAAGGTGGCGGTGGCGGCGGCGGGAGGGAGACCTGGCCAGCAAAGAGTATGCTCAGGTAGGGAGAGCTCCGCTGTATAATGGCACAGTTCTGATGTTGAGCCCCAAGGTTCTGAGGTATTAGAGCGCCTCTGAGGTATTATCACCTTTTGTAGAACTTTGAAGATCCATAATAATCTGCCAGTGGGTTTGAAATTAGAGCTAAAATTCCCCAAGATTAGTTTAGTTGAAGTGGGGGGACACACCAGTGTGTGTATGTTGGAACTGGCACTTTCTGGCTGGGTGAGGCAAAACCTGTCACTTCTGTCAGGGGCGGGTGATTATACGCACTGTATAACCTAGGCTCATCCTTGAGTTGCTTGGCACCGAGCAGGCAGTTTTGACCACAAAGGCAATGTGTGAAGCAATGGTACAGCACTCACTCATGATAAATACCTTGAGCACCACAAAAGACAACTCACATGTGATGTATGTAAATAACGTTTGTGTTCAGCACAAATAATAATCAACACAACATGAAGATCATGTATTTCTGGGCATAAACCACACTTGGAATTATTACTAGCAATACTAGGACAACTGTGTTCGAATGACATCAGCAATATGCAAACTTGGGAAAGATCCTATTCTAAAACACCCTCCACCCCAGCATCCTTATGCGGTGCAACACATTGTCCACCTCGGGCCCACCCTAGCAGTTCTTATAATTCAATCCCACACAGTTCAAGGGTGCACCCTGGGTCATAATGATAGCAGAAATATGTACTTACACAGAATTATACCACTTTCTAGTAGCACCGCGGGCCGAAAAACAATGTCACACGTAATGCTCCTTTGGCAAGAAATCAACGTATCAGGCAAACCAGTGTTCAGTGTTGTGAATCACAGTTGGTTGCCCACTGTCACTCCCACACACCCCCTCACTCCACACTGATAGACAACACAACAGATATTAGGAAATTCCATTTGGAACGCTTTTGCACACTATGCGCCCTGCACCCTAATGCAGTGCAACTGAAACCCAGCAGGAAATTGATTACACACTGCAGACCCAGTGGTCTCAAACCTCCCCCACACTCTAACTCACCCCAACTATCCTACACCGATGGATTGAAGACACCCTTTCCTCCCGCTGGGCACTAGGCCGTACATGGCCAAAGTCACTCTTAGTCGGGATCCCAGGGAAGCAGGTGGGGGTAGGCAGCAAGGTCAATTAGGAGGCATTCAGCAAAAGGGGTTTGGCAGCCGTCTGGCACCAGCTCAGTTCTGCGAAGCACAGGGGGATCACGCAGTCTCTTGACCTGCTTCCGTCCAATCCTAGACGCATTCCTCCAGCCCAGTCAGACACTCTCACCACCCAGGCCCGAGCCAGGCAATGTTACCTGGCAACACAGTGTTGTAGGGGAAGGCTGGGTGAGGACAGGGCAGTTCTTATGCCTCGCTGAGGGCCAAGTAAGGGAACAGTCGATAAATGTGAATGAAGCAGGGGGCGTCTTGGAAGGAAGACAGCATGTCAAGTCCATGTTGATCAGAGACGCACCCACGCAATATGGACACAACATCAGGTGCACGATTATACGGGTCGCACCAGAACATGCTGGTCACGCTCAACGAAGAGTTGCAAATTTCCGTACCTCCTTGTAAATTAGGCTAAACAACCGGTGCATGTCAATATTGGCCGCACCAGATAATTCCGGTCACACACAACTAAGAGTTGTAAATTCAGTACCTCCCTAGAAATGAGGCACAACGTCAGGAGCACTTTGATATTGGTCGCACCAGACAGTTCCGGTCACACAAACAGGCGCAAGTTCAGCAATGCCCCACAAGGTAGAATGAAGTACTACAATGGTTATGCCCCCACCTCTGAGAGTCTCAACCTATGAAGCGGACACCGCACGCAATGAGCATGCAGTCAGTGTGACGCATGAGAGAGATACAGCACAGTCGGCGAAGTTGGTTACGCTCAATCCCATAACCTGTGAATTTGCTCACCACCAAAAAGACACTTATGAGTGCCCAAGACCCCATGATGTGGGGGCCACGCCTCTTAGATGTGAGCAAGACTTTGGGGCTCTGCACAAAGCAATCCGGTCTCCAGGCACAATTCTTAGTTCTATGCACATGCTGCACTAGCAGTTGTGATCCAGCAGACAATGTGGGCACTTGAGAGGGCAGCACTCTGCAGGTGTCACAGGTAGGTGGTGTTGGCCCCTCATAGGAGATCTTTGATGTCTCTGAGACCTCCAAAAGCACAGGGAGCAAGCTAAACAAACCCTTGGAGAGTACACTTCAAGGTGACACACAGCAGTAGGTAGTCGGCCCTGGCCAGCCACTATTCAGGAAGGGCACATTGTCCCTTTCAATGGTAGTAATCCTTTTTATGCACAGCAGATTCCTCTGGCAGTGTGCACCATGTAGTTGCAGGTTCTCCAGTCCTACGTCCCCACAAGCGTATCTCACCCTCTACTGAAGTATGGCAACCGGCAGTTATAATGGAGTGTGCCTTTGAAGTTGGGGGTGGTTGACAATGTTTCCCTTAAATTTCAGTGCAGTGTGCCATGAGGCAGTGTAATGTAGATATTTATCTTTAGTGGCTCCGTGATCTGTCTCCAGAGGCTAAGTGACAAAACCTCTTCTCCAATGTCTCTAGCCGGCTCGCTAATGGCAGAGGTCTGTCGTTCCAGTTGCATGCCAAGTGTTTTATGACTGTCACTGGGGAATGCCTAGATGTGCCCCCCCAACTTTAAGTGTGGACTGGAGCCAAACACCAAGGCTCACAAAGAGTTTTGGAGCACAGAAATGCCCACTTTCGGTAAGGCGTTGTCACTGCAAATCCAATTAAATGAAACATCATGAGGCTGCTCAACTGCAATCCATTATTGCAGCCTGAAGTGATTTCAACCATTTTCCCATGTTAGCCTATGGGAAGAGCAAACCTCATAAGTAGTGAAAACACACGTGGCTATTCCTCACTACCTGGGCAGGGGACACACTTGTGTACCTGCCCTACCTGTCACCTACCACTTGCTTCACCCCTTAAGGTGTATCCTCGGGGTACTCGGGTGGAAGTGAAAGGTCCTCTCAGGATGGCTAGTGACTTAAACAGGCCAGTCTGAGCAAACGTGCAATTGTGCACACCAGTCTTCAATGGCACACTGGACACATATTTAGGGGCACTATCGGTGCAAGTGCACACCCCACCATGCAATGGCAGTCCGAACATGTATTCACAGTCATCATTGGTGTAAAGCACACACCAGCCTGCAATGGCTGGCTGGACACGTATTCAGAGACACCATCGTTGCGCGTGCACACACCAGCCAGCAACGGCAGGCTGGATACAAGTTTAGGGACACCATTGGTGCAAAGCGCATACCAGTCTGCCATAGCAGACTGGACACGTATTTAGACACCATTGGTGCGCATGCGCACACCAGCATGCAATAGCAGACTGGACACATGTTTAGCACACTATCGATGACGAGCGCACACAAGCCTGCAATGGCAAGCTGGACATGTATACAAAGGTACCATTGGTGCAAACGTGCATCCCAGCCTGCACTGGCAGGCTGGACCGAGGTCTTAAAACATCGTAGGTGCACATGCGCCCCCACCGGTCAGCTATAGCAAACCTGACTGATTCGTTAGAAAACTCAGGTGAGCACCACTTCCTAACATGTGTAGGATCGGCACGTGCACTTTCACACTGCACTTGCCCCAAGCCCGGAGACCCTAACAAGAGAATCAGCCATACCCACGAAGTGTCCCTTAGGAAGAGCAACCCCCTAGGTAGGGAAAACGCACATGGGAGTTCACCTCTACTCGGGCAATACACACGCTGCTGTACCTACCTGGCGACTCACCTACCCCCATTTGGTGGTAGTGAATGGCCTCCTCAGGGTTGGCTACAGAGTGAGACCAGCCAACCTACACATGAGACATTTAATTAGGTGGGTGGCACAATCGGTGTTGCACCCGCCCTGGGTATGTGGTGTACCTTTTTACAGGGCACTCACAGGTATGGCAGCTAAACCAATCAAGTAAGCACACGATCTGGGCATGTGCAGGAAGGGCGTACACACTTTCCCATTGCAGTACAGTGGGAATGTGCCCAGAGTCCTAAGGTAAGGAAAAGAGAGTTGGCCAAAAACCAGGAGGACAAAAAGCTAAATGTTTTAGGGAAATCCCTCTAAGAAGTGCTATGTCCAACAGAGTTTTAAAGGGTCTGGCAGTTCTCCATTTTTAGGAGATATTCATACAGAAAGAAACTGATGTAGCAGGAATGTCTGCATTAGTGGCATTGCCACAGGACCTCCCGCCAGAACAGGAAAAAACTCCTGATCTGGCGGGCGGTCACACCATGGGTTTGGGAGTACCACAGTGGGACCACCAAACTCGTAATCAGGCCCTAAGTGATTGAAGACAATCATACCAATGAGAATAACTGGCCTTTTGCTTTAAAGTACACCAATGCTACACTTTGTCAAGAGAAGATAAAAGATAGCTGATATAACACAATTTTCTGATATAACTTTAAAAAGTGACAATCTGGGAGTCATCTGAATAACATGAGACACGGTTTGATCAGGTTAGATCAACTAGAAAACAGTTCATAGAACCACCTCTAGTTCCAGAAAAAGGTCAGCGTTGGTTTTGGGCCAGTCTTATTTTCCATGCTTCTAGCTACAAAAATGTTCCTGCTTTTAGGTTCACTTTGCCTGTGTGAAAGTTGATTGGCAGGAGATGGAGGCCTATTCAGGACTTCATAGGTTATATATCTGAATTTAAAGTGTATTCATGCTTCATTGCATAAGTGAGGTAAGGTGGGCAACGTTTTTAAATGAAGACAAGAATATGGTAAAATAGTGGCTAGAGCGTTCGACCTCGAAGCTGGGGAACTGGGTTCGAGCCTCGGCAACAACGCTTAACATCCTGTGATTCTGGGCAAATCACTTAATCTCCCCATGCCTAACGAAAATGAATGTGTCCATCTGTAATGAAACTGGTGCTCATGTAAAGCGCTCTGATACACAATGTCAGGTTCGAGCCATATAAAACTCTAAAACAAAAAAAAAAAGATTGAACAAGATTTAAGTCACCCAGCAAGCATGGACATCAGTTTTAGTGGGGTAGTCAACAGCAAGAGTTTGCTTTTATTTTGGAGTCTGTGGAAGTGAATGAGCATGATATTATGTCCCAGGTTTTCTGTTTACAGCAATGGAGAATATGTAGGAGAGATTGTCTTGGCATGGGCTAGGTGTCCTATTGACCTAGTTTAAAGTATTTAATTGGAAAAAAATCATTTAGGGCTTAGAAAACTTGATCCTGCTTTTGTAATTGCCTAGGACCTTGTGTGCTTTCCGCAAATGATTGCTTTCTTCAATAGTTGGACAATAGATATTAATTGATGTGGTGAAGCTGGTAGTAGCCTACAAAAAGGGCATATTATCAAGCACGGCGTTAAAATTATCGCAGCTTTAGCGTCAGAAAACTGCCGCTAAAGTGGCGATAATGGGCTTGATAATATGCCCTTGAGAATTCCCACTGAAGCCCATGTTGACACCAGAACATGGGCTTCTATAGGAATTCCCAAGGGCATATTATCAAGCCCATTATCGCCGCTCTAGCTGCAGTTTTCTGCCGCTAAAGTGGCGATAATTTGAATGCCGTTTCTTGATAATATGCCCCATAGTTCGTTCTAAAATTGAAATACGTGTTTTGTAATCACGATGCGTACGGGAGGGTTGAATCATTTCTCTTTTTTAAAGAGCTGGGAGGCTTTAAGTTCATTAATTCTTAATTGATGTTTAGTGAAGAGTACATGTAACAGGCATCATTATATACCTGTGAGAGAGCGGTCAAAAGTTGAAGTGTCACTTATTGTAGTGTGGCTTCTTAATTTTATCAAGTAGAGCACACATAGCAGGTGTGAGTGCATGCATGTGCAGATTTGAGAACAGGACACTTACTGAATATCTGGAAAGATTGTGTAGGCCACATTGATTAGAAATTCATACAAGTATAATGTTGAAGGAAGTGTGAGTGAATAAAGAAATCTTTGATTATAAATTAACCAACAACCATTAAGGATATATCTAATTACTTACAATGACATTAGTTGCATATGTTGTTTCTGGTGCAATTGTTTTCGGTATAGCAAAAATAAGAATATTAATAATAATAACAACAATATTATTATTAATACTAACAATAGCAATGACAATAGTAATTTGTCTCCAGAGCATGATTGAAATTATGAGTACCATGTCAATAATACCCATAAGCCTTGTTGCTATTGCACTTTTATGTTATTGAACACATCATGGTTATTAATGGTTTATACACAGTCAACTGAGAAGAACCATGGTTTAGCATTGTTTTGGCTCCTCATATTTGGGCAGGGTTCTATTCATTTCTCTTTCACCTCCATTTACATGTTTGTTTCTGCAGGGAAGGATAAGAAAAGAGAGATTACTTTGTACAGTGTTCTTCTTTATCGCTCAAATTAGGCATTCTCAGAAAAATATCCAACTCGTTTTCATTAAATAAAAAATTACGAACATTCACATATACTTAGTTTTTGATATTTTAAAAAATGTATTAAAAAAAAAGAGATTTGATCCCACAGCAGGATTCAAATTAGGGGCAACTAGCATGTCCAGTAGTAGCAAAGTAATGTACTTTTTTTAGTTTTTGATTCTATACAAAAATTATGCAGATTGGGCATTCAGGTCACTTGTTGTCCCATCCATTTTTAACCCTTTGCCCCCATGTCTTCAATATCACATGGATTACATCAAGTGAATTTGTTCTATAATCATACGCAATCCATCTATGAATTGTCTACTGGAATAAAGGAATTCTCTGCAAAATAAAATTACATACATGTTTATACTGCTTAACTACTATGCCCATGTCGGGAACTCATTGAAACAAGAAATACTATGAACGAACATACACAAGAAGACATTATTCTAGAGACTGGTTACATATCATACATTTATGTCACAATTATTGTATTTTGTAGCCAATCAGAGAAAAAGGGGAAAAAGGACGTGTATCAGTATGTCATCAGCCAAAGGCTCGGAAGAAAAACTTATAAGGAGCAATACGCTTTTATCTATAAGTAAGTAGAAGTCTCATATTGTTTTCTCTCCATTTCACCATTAAAGTATATATAGTGTTTGACGTACTAAATTTTGGCTATATGTGCAACTGATTGGGCATTTCAATCTGGTAAACTGGATATACAACACGTAATGAATGTATCAATGTACTTTAGTAATGATTGAATAACAAGGAACTCAAAAGCATTGCTTGTTTTAATGCCTTATTTAAATATGATTTAAATAATGAATATGTGTTATTACCTATTGTTTGTAACTAATGGTATGGCTTTTATGGATCATGGTGTTAATAATTGGTTGGTATTATTTTAAAATATTTTTTTATTTCATAAACATATACAATTTGAGCAAATCCATTTACTGTGTTTGTGCTAGAGCTATGTTACGTCATTGTACAGTTATGATTTTGGTACTTGTGATAAAGGCAGGAATATGTATAGAGATTCGGATGTGCAAAGAAAATACTCCTTGGCTCGCTTGTAGAAACATTTTGATCAGATTAGAAAAAATTACTTTAGGAATATTAAGATCAATTATTCAATACATGTTAGCTTTTGGTGGACATTGTTAATTTTTACTTCTTTATTAAGGTTATGCGTTGTTAAAGATAGTTGTAATCATAGAGAACAGGCCCACTGCTACCTTTTAGGTTAAATGTTTGAAACAAATTATTTTATTCTTTCATCATTCATTCATTCCTTAATTCGGATAAATACATATCCATAAAAGCATAAATCATATTTCAGCAAATAAAAAATAAATAATTACATCACGATATAATGTATAAAATCAGGTAAGTTAAGACATTATCATAAAGTGCACATCGTTTTGTGGGCTCGCACAGCAGTTTTCAGAAAGGCACCTACTCGAAAGGCCAATTCATCATCTTCCAGAAGGAGAATAGATCTGTATGCAGTTTCAAGGTGGATAGGTGAATTATTGTTAAAATAAAGTATTAGGAGCCTGTAGCATACTTATTATAAAGTTTACAAAAAAATAGGAAATTTAATATGGAGTTGACCACTCTGGCCGTCACACAGGCATGGCAAGAGATCGAAGTTGACATGGAAGCCGAGAGGGAAACAGAGTAAAAATCTCACAGTGCCCGCTCTTAAGGGAAACAGGAGTCCCCTCTCCCACCGGACAATAGGTTTTGTAGGATAACTAGCCAGCTGGTAAGAGGTGTTCTCAATTGACAGAAAAGCAGCTACCGTTGGTTTCTTTGACTCCCTGTCTAGTCTTACCTTGCTGTAAAGTGTTTCTGCTAACAGTGTCTGCCTCATTTGGATTAGTGAAAATATGTTCATTATTAAGGCTCCCTATTTTCCGTTTTTACTGGCTTTACAGATAAATACAGACGGAAAACATTCATTTTCTTGTCTGTATCCATTTTTAAACGTGGATGAAAATGGAAATTGGGTTGCTTTTTGAGTAATAACTAAATACTGTCTGCCATGACTGCCAGACCAAAAGATTTGTGGATTGATAGGTACAGGGTGTAAAAAAGAAGAGGCTTTAACAGCAGTAGATATGCACAAGGTTGATACTGAAATTTGCATATTTTCATATAAGTGCACTGATTTATCTTCTGTGGGCGTTCACAGCACTGAAACCTGGCAGACATTCAAGCATGAGCGCATATTTATCGGTTAAATAAATGTGGAAATATACTAATTTCAGCTTATTTTTTCCACAAAACCCAAAACAAATATGGATCAATACATATACAATTAACAAAAAAGTAAATATGGATAAATACAGATGGAACATGGCAACAAAAAAAATACCATAAAACTGGGAGCCCTATTCATAATTAACCATGCTTAGACTTGAGCGCACCTCTGCTAGCCTAGGGATGTTCATTCCCTTTTTACATTTAAGGCAGTCTCCTATGATCTCCCGTGTGATGGCTGCCGCTTGATTTTTCCATATAGCTAGCCAAAATAGGGCAGGGCATGCCTGAATATAATCTTCGTTGTAATGAAGATTCAGTTCACTATGGCAAACATATTGTGGCCTGGAGATTGGGGCACCCAAAAGTTTCCGGCAAACCCTGTTTTACTCCGCTGGAAACTGCAGACCCTGAAGATTCCCCAAACTTCTGCACCATAAGTAGCTGCAGGAATGCACTGAGATTTAAAAAAAAATAATCGAAAGCTAGAAGGGCCCCTGTCATCCTTGGTTGTGGAAGGCTGAGAACTGAGTTAATGACTTCAATAAACTTGTTCCTTTAGAAGGCCATGTGGTCAGACCAGGAACCTCTAGCAACAAAAACAAGCCCCAAATAGGGGAAAGTGCTAGTGCGCTGTAAACTCTTGTTGCCTACAGAGATAGAATTTAAAAGGTGCTTCTCTTGGTCCACAGGCCATTACAAAAGATTTTTTTTAATTGGTACATAAATCTAGGGTGGGCATAAAATCAACAAAACCCCGTACTAAAAGGTGTAGGGTATTGGGCGTGCGGCCCATTAAAACCGCATAGTAGGACTACAGTAGTGCGGGAAGTATATTACCGTTAACTCTTGGGCCATAATTGGTTAACTCAATCAATGTTTTATGTAAGTTGTTGATATATAGGATAAAAAGTAAGGGGGCCAAGACACATCCCTGCCTGACCCCTCTGCCAACCTTAATGTCATTAGAAACCTCGCTCCCAGTGTTAATCCTGACTCGGCTCTCAGATCCTTATGAAGGTGTGCTAAAAAGTGTACCAGGGCCTTGTCTAACCCATAGTCTAACAGGGCTGACCACAACTGTGACCGATTTACATAGTCGAAGGCTGAGGTCAAATGCATTAAGGACAGATAAATGGGTGACTTCTGTGTAATGGTGTATTTCCCTATTATTAAATTAAGGTTAAGGCATTGATCGATCATACCTACGCTGCTCCTAAAACCCATTTGACATGGTTGTAAAATAAGATTGTCTCAGACCAAGTTTTGATCTTCTTATATAAAACCCTCCCTAAAATTTTGATAGTGTTGTCGATCAGGAAGATTGGTCTGTAACAGCTGGGTTGGGAGTGGTCACCCTTTTTAAAAATTGGGACTATGGTGCTAGTTGACCAAGTGCCAGGCAGAGGGGCGCAGGATAAGTTATTAAAAACATTTAGGAGCAGAGGGACCCAGAATTCGGGTTTTTATTTAATGAGGTTGATTGGTAACCCATCAGGACCAGGGGCCTTATTACTCGGACTCTGATGTATGGCTTCCTCAACTTCAGATAAGGATATTGAGATACTATGGGGGCTTGGGACCCTGGAAGGTCTTCCTCATGTGAGGTGGCGATGTAGATCTTCGAGTAACGAGCTTCCCAGTCCTCGCTAGCTATATTGCAGCTGATCGGTGTTAGTGATAGCCCCATGGATCTCATATCTTTAACGGCAGCCCAAAAAGATTTCCCATTCCTTAGTGTGGCGGCATTAGCAAGGGCAGCCCATCGATCTGATAGTACTTCCTCCTTCCTGCGCAATAAGGCCAGCTTATACTTCTGTCTAAGTGTCTTAATTAGAAGGGGGCACCTTAGGTTGATTGATAGGGCCTTTCGTAGTTGTCTATTAATCGCTGAGCATTCACCATTAAACCATCTAGGGCCTTGCTGCTAGGCAGCATGAGGTTTTGATAGCGCATACTTTACGGGCTCGCAAAGTTTGATGAATGCGCTAATCATCTCGGGATTGGGCAACTGCTCGGCCAGCCCCCCCTGGGCTGAGGGGGAGTGCAGCCAAGCAGTTTGCAAGGGCTGGTTCCAGCCGATTTTGTTACAGGGGGGCTATAATGCCAACCCCCGGTTACAAAAACGGCCCCCAGGGACCCAAAACCGGCCCCCAGCCTAGCGGCCCACTAGGGAAATGCCTGGTGCCCGCTCCGGCCAGTCCGGCCCTGGCCTTAAGTTGTCACGTGAGGGTGCCAAATCCCTAGCGCCACATTCTTATTTATGTCTCGGCCTCAGGGGACAATTTAAACACAACTTGGATCAGGTTATGGTCACCATGATATGTGGGGACAGCTACTGTTTTTGCTAGAAAATCTTCAAGGGCAGGAGAAATAAAAATCTAGTCAATAGTACCTGTGCAACCCCTCCCTCTAAATGTTGGGTCGGGTGGGTTGTCCTTGGTTACTGGAGCTATGTCTACAACATTAAGTAAAACATGGTTCTGCAAGTATTCCTTTAGTTCCATGCCCCTATGACAAGTTTGTCCTCTGCTTCCTGACTTGAGGGCTACAATTTCTTCACTAGGGAGTTTAGCATGAAAATCACCGGCCAAGCAGGTGCCGACTTTTGTGTCCACACCATTGCTATTCTCTAGTGTGGTGACGAAATCAAATAGGTTGGAAAGATTTATATTTGGTGAGTTATAAAAATCCTTATTATAAAAATTAAGTATATATATATATATATATATAGAGAGAGACGCCCCTTTTATAAAACATTGCTTGAAATTTGTTGCTGTGGGTATGTAAAACCTTTCTGCTGCCGCCGGCAGCAATGTTTACCCAGATAGAGAGGCCGCCAGATGGGCAACCAAATTTGGAGGTTGGGAACAGAACATTAAAACAAGCAATCTCTTCAAGGTAAATATCTTTGGTAGCCCAGGTTACTAGAAACATAAGGATGTCCTGCTGTCTAACCAGTTCCAGCCAGTCTACTAGGTCTATGTTTGATTGTAGGCTGGTGACACTCCAGCTGAGTATATTTAAATTGGTATTTGTGGAGGCCTTGGGGGTTAGTATGGCAACATAGTACTGTGGCTCTGGTGGTCCAGGGGGTTTAAACGTGTATAGTTGTATGATCGACACCAGACAGTGCTGGAGATGGTGGTGGTCAATCCTGAGAGTCCATGTCCGACAGGGCAGAGAATTTATTTTGTGCGGCTGGGAAAGCAGGTTTGTTTAAATGACTGCTGGGGGTTGGTTTATAGAAATAGCTGAGTGGTAATGACCAGATGATTAGCGAGTTGTAAGTTGTGATCTCCCGACAGCTCAACAGTGACTTGACCATAGAGGGTCTGAGAAAGTTGATAACAATACAATCCACCACAATTTTCTTGGGTGAGTCGCCCATCCAGCCCACTCTTCGTACCATGATGATCTCTTGCATATTTGATGCCATGATCGGGAAGACAGGATTTTGGCACTGTGTTAGTCTTCGGGAGAAAGTATTCCCTTAGTTGGGTGTAGGTGTTACAAGTGTTGCAAGGGGGTTCGCCTAAACCCCGACAGGCGGGCATGCAGTTGCAGTAGATGAATTGACTTTAGTTGAGGCGTTAGGTGAGGTGGGGGTAGGTGCCCCACCGGGTGCGACGTTGATTGAGGCTCTCCCCTCCCACAAAGAAAGCTTATTTACTTCAGTGTCCAAACTATCTAGTCGCTCCCATAGGGGTTTAAATGTCAAATCTATTGCGTCACCAATCCGTGAGCAGACAGAGTTAATAAAAGCTTCCCCAGTGTCTAGTGTGGTCGGGCCTGCTTCCGTTTGTGTGCAGATAGAATGAGTGGGGTTACTACTCAGCCCCCGGCCAGATGTTGAGGAGGTCTGCATCTATGATGACAAGCTACGTTTGGAGGTCGCAGCAGCTGTGACTGCAGTTGTGGCTTCTGAAGTGCCCAAGGATGGCGATATCCTAGGCGAGGTGGGTGCGTGTTCATCAGAAATGCCTTCACTAAGGGGAGGTGCATCATTAAAACCAGCTCCCTAGTATGCGGGGTCACAAGATGGTATGTTAGCTGCTAGGTTATCTGATGCTCCCCCCGCTAGCCTACCAGGTGTGAGAGTGGTATATATAATCCTAATCCCCTGGGGCAGTCTGCGTTCTGTCTGTTTTATTTCGGAAGACACAATACTAACCACCCACTCCAGCATATTGTCCAGGTGGTGGCGGGCGGGCGGATGATAATTTTGCCGGTGCGTTTCCCCATCACGTACTAAAGGTTCCTGGATGGGTAGCTGTGGAAGGGGGGGGGCAAAGAGGAAGGCTCGCAACTATAGGACTGTTGAGCCTTGACCCAGAGTGGTACAGCCCAGTGCCTAGGTGCACGCAGGTGCCTACACAACACAGATAGGGTAAATGCCACAAAAAGTTCAATAGATAAGATCAGTGATGCGAACATGGGGGCACAGTACCTTGAAATGTCCTTAAATCCACAAATTTAGGGTGTGGCCCAGCCCAGCCTCTTCTGGGCTCTGACAGGCACAGATGGGCCCTCCCTTGACCAGGGCGCGACCCGGGCACGTCACCACGCACCCCACGCTGTGGGAGCCCTGGATGATCTTTATGCGCCTCCTGGCTCGTTGGAAACAACGTAGGCGGCGTGCAAGCTGCTTTGCAGGCTAGGGTTTGTGGTGTAGCCCCATGCGGCAACACAACCAACTCGGAACAGGCTACCGCGCTGCGGGAGCACTGGATGATCTTTATGAGCCTCTTGGCGCGTTGGTAACAACGTTGGTGGCGTGCGAGCTGCTTTGCAGGCTGGGGCTTGTGGTCTGGTCCCCAGCTGCCCCACGCGGCAATACAAGCTCAGGACGGACTCCCCAAATGTTTATTCTTATTGTTTGGAAAGTGTATTGTCAGTGTCACTTGCAAAACTGTAGTGGCAACGACTAATGCAATAAATAAATAAGGACATATACTATGTGTAAATATTTCATTTAAAACGTAGAGCCTGGACTTCAAAGAATATCCGCCTGATGCAAGGTATTTGGATGTTGTAAATGTACTGTGTGTGGTACAATGTCACTTAAGTGTGTGTTAAAGCTTCACTATTTTCTGTATGCTGCAGGTGCCAGAAGGTTACAGTGAAAGCCGTGTATCAGTACCCTGATGACAAAATTGATGATGTGGATGCCTTCTCCAGGGAGCCTTTTGTAGTCTGGTTCGAGGCTCCACTGACTGGTAAGATGACCATCTCATCTAAATGCCAAATTTGTCGAGTTCCTAAGTTAGTGGAGGGTAGATGATACCAATTAGATGATCCATTAACTCCATTGTTAACTCCATGGTTGATTCACCCTTATTGCAAAATAGATGGAGTGTTCCTCAGAGAAGCACTAACAAGTGCTGGAGCTACCAATCACAAATATGTTGGAAAGGATAAGGAATCCATATCAAAGAACACACTGCAACTGAAAGATCACCAATGTCAAAGGAAACTGGGCCTGCTGGACTGAAATTATTTCCATAACAATTTCACAGTTAAAAGGTAACAACTTTGGGGCATATTATCACGCGGCAGCGATAATTATCGCTGGCCGCTCTTAGCGAGAACTTATTTATCGCTGGCTATCGCTAATTTTCTAGCGATAGCGGTATTTTCCATGGACCATGGAAAACGGGGATAACCTTGCTGATACGACCCTGTGGTCGTATCAGCATAATCCACCCCCATTGTTAGGTATATGTAAGTCAGCATTTTAGCAGACGTTAGTTTTTGGCGATAACCGAGGTTTTCGCCAAAAACTAACGTCTGCTAAAATGCGTGGGCCTCCTTGTAAATATTGTGATGTACATCTAGTGATATTTTACAAGGTAGTCCGTCAGGGGTACGCCCAGTGACGCCCACTTTGCATCTCATTAGAGATGCAAAGCGAGGCGTCGGGAAAACAGGTGCAACATGCGCTAATGCATGCTAGCACCACCTTGTAAATAGGGCGATGAAAATATCGCCGCTTTAGCGGCAAAAAGTACCGCTAAAGCGGCGATATTGCCCTTGTTAATATGCCCCTTTGTCCACGGAATTCCACAACTTCAGATTGAGTTTGTCCACTTACAGGCTGGCTTTACAGTCAGTCCCTAGGAGTTTGTCAGATTTCCAAAAGGACCCTTTGATAATTGTCAAAAATTTCACTGTACCTATTGATTTCAATTCACATATAAATCAAAGACAAAAAGGAATTCATAACCAGGAAGGTGGTGCTGCCTCTTTAACTCATTCTACAGACCACCAGTGACTATTTGACTATTGATACTAATAATGCATTCAAGGTTATGAATCACAAAGTGTTATTGTACTACAATGTTATTGTGCCACTTTCAGTACAAAGCAAAACCAAAGGGGATGATGGACGGAGTGTTGAACATTGCAAGCACTCACCCCCAGTCAACTAGCATGCTTGTTTCCAGTCCAGGGAGGACCTGGCTTGGCAGCTCGGGCTGGACTGTTCCCATGAGGCACAGGATCAAGACTGATTTGCATATGGCTGGGTTCAAACTGAAATGGCACGGTGAGCAAAAGAACGATGGATTTAGGCCCAGTGTGGTATACTGTGTTGTTATCAATTCACTGTTTCTTTAAACATTTAGAATCTTTACTTAGAATTCTTCCTATGTCATGATATTCTGTCCAGGAGTCAGTTGCTGTTGTGTTCCTGTCTCCTCGACTGCTGTTGCCGTGGGCTCCTTCTCTTTCTCCACCACTATTTCTGTACTAAATAAAATAGTGGATTTCATGCGGATAGCTTCTTGGATTTATTGGCGTCTCCCACTACCATACTACAACCAGCTCTCTGTACTGGGGTGAATGTGTGACATTGTTCTGCATTCTGTCCATCAACAGTTGTTTTTCCACTTTCATTACAACCACTTCATATCTAGAGGTCAATGTATACCTTCCAATGAGAAAAATTAATCTCTTGGTATCTATTTACTACTTATTCCCAACACATGATGTTGCTCTTGTACAAGATCTGCCTGTGTTGCTCACTTGCCTGGGGGATGGAACAGGGATAAGTCTGACTGTGCTGTAATATCCTCCACAGATGTCATTGTGGTCTGTGTGTGCCATCAATCTAACGGCTCCATTCATCCTGTGCTACACTTTGCCCACTATGTTACAACAGACTCTATATACCTCTACAGATTAAGACCTAAGATGTATGCAATAGGAATGTATGTAGAAATGTGTCTGCTGACTGGGTCTCTATAATGTGAATGAGAGCCCTGGGGTCTGACGCATGATCGGTCCAATCAGACGAGGCCGCTTACGTATAATTGCCTGTGAGTATGAAATTGGTATAGCTTTTAATTTTAGCTTGTTGTCCTTTCAATACAGATTATAAACCACATGCCTTTTAATGAACTTGGTTGGGACAGCATCGAGATCTGAAAGGAAGGGGAAGATCAAAGTGAAGAGAGATGTTTATAAATTCTGAGAAAAAAGAGGCCATTGCAGATTGCTTACCTAGATAGTTTGATGTACCTGTGAAGTCTATGACTTTTTTTTACAATCTATTAGGGAAATTGTACTGTAAAGGGCACTGTTATGCACAATATTTTCATAGATTTCTTGGGTGGAGAATCATTTCTCTTTCCCATAACACCAGTTTGTGGAGTTGGGCTCAATCAGAAGACAGGAAGAATTTGGATATGTTTGAAGAATTTGGATATTTTATGAGTTCCCCTGTAGAATTGTCTATAAAAAATAAAGTAAGGTATTTTAGCTAGTGTCTTTGAAATGTTTCTTGAAAGTTCGGAAATTGCCCCCACTCCCTTCATCAAAACATTTTTCATCATGATCAACCTCCCTCCTCCTCTTATACATGCTTTCTACACCTCCCTTCTGACATTTGGTCTATTTACTCTCACGAGGTGTCCCTGCTACGTACGCACGCCTGCCTTCCAGGTGCTCCTTATTCGTGTTATTGATAAACTTCAATTAAAACTAGCATAATTTCGATGCAAATATATTTTTAGTAGAGCAGCATGTGTGTGTAGTCACATGGTGGTTCGTTGTTTCTATTGGTGGTGAACTTAAGCATGCCTTTCATGCAATTATTTTTTATTAATGTAGTTTAATTTAGTAGTTTGCGGATACTATTGTTCCACAGTTTTGAAGAAGGGCACATCCTGTCAGATTTCGTGTCAATCACCTTTACAACTTTATAAGTCAGTGTTTTTGGATTGCAGTCCATGGCCACCCTCTACCCCATTACTGTACGACTGTGCATGTAGAGACCTGTGTGACTGCAACAGGTGTCCAGCAGAGCAGAGAGTATGGCATATGTTTGCAAGCCCTGTAGGAATTTCACTTGTATCTTCTTCAGGAAACAGGGTGCTGCTAAAGGTGGTATTTCAATTGATTATAGGACGATTGAAAGATGGAGCTGCTTCCCGTCTGGCTTACCCTGCATGAACCAGAGCATATATTGCAAGTGGACTTTACCAGGAGAAAGATTTGAAGCTTGTCTCTGAGGAGAGATGAGTGGCACATGGACCAGCCTTGTGAGGGCTCTCTCTGCCAAGCCTTGCCTTGGTGACCCCGAGCAGCGTCTCGTAACAACCCCTCGCCAGGACCCCATCGCTTGGTTCCGACCCGAAATTCATTCGTTCCCCACAGTGGAAACAGCCGCCGCTCACTAATCGAGCCTTGCGACTAAACCGGTTGGATTCCTATTTAGGAACTCCCATGTTAAGAAGCCGACGCGGATCCTCGCTCGGATGGCACGTCCGGTCTCCCGGCAGGTTATTTAACCAAGCCCTACTACTTTAGTCCCTGATTAGGTGCTCACTAGCACTCGCTGCCAAATATTTTCCGACAGGAATTTTTGTACTGTCTTAAACGTAATGCATACAGGCATGAATACAATGTCCTGAAGATGATCCCTCTATTCCCCCGTAGGGATCGAAACGCCGTCGACAATATATACACCATATGCTTGTAAATAGACTGTATAAACTCTTCTGCAATGGTGTTCTCATGCTATTTAAGTCTGTCATACTGTATGATTTACAGACTCCTTTTCCTTGCATGAACCTCTTTCTAAATGTTGTTTGTTTAAATGTGGTAGTAGGACGCAGGTTGTGTCCCGCTTGAATTTTCTGTAATAACTTGCCTCTAAATTCTTATTGATTATTACATTTTGTCCGGCTGGACAAAGAATATAGAATCTATTTGGTCTATATTTACTATTCACATGATCTAAAAGTGTCTAGGGACCCCGGTCTTTAGAAATCGTTGGTGACAGGTCAGGTCATCACCCCTGGCCTAGCCCTGGGCCTCAACCTAAAGGAAGGATCGCACACAGGGGTTCCAAATGACTGCATGGCTAGACACAAAGCATTGTCAAGCCACCAGCGGGTATATTCCTGCTCTCTGTTTCATCAGCCAGTTCTTGCATGGTGTATCAACATGCAGATGATGGAGAAGAGTAGGTGGACCTGGTCCTGAGGATGTCTTCAATAGACAGCAATTGGTGATGCAAAGCAAGGCCCGAATCAGGCTACTAACCATGTGGGTGGATTCCACGCTTTTCTTGGTTCTCTAAGTATATGCCGGAGGCTCTAGGAAGCATTATTAAATGCAAATAAGCAGATTAGTATGTTTCATCTGTTTTGCCAAAACTTCAAAGCCATTGCCACTGCAAGGAAGGATTTAATAGTGTATTGAAAACACTGGTGGGAAGAGAGTTATTGTGATAGTGCCAACATTGTGGAGGTCACCAAAAATAGGCCAACTGTACTACATGCATGTCAACTCGAGTAGAACTAATGGCGGAATTAGAGGTGTTTCAAAAGGCACCTAGTCCACCACTTAGACCTACCGCCCTCCTTTAAATCGAGTTGCTTTTAGAGCTTTTAAGATAAAGTGTGAGGATTAAAGTAGTTTTTTAATATATATTACAAGTATGCAAGATGGGAAACAACTTTTACAACACAGTCATTACATCGTACTACATTTACAACGCAGTCATTACATCGCAACATCCTTTACAATGCATGTCACTATAACGCAGCCATTACATTGCATGTCACTACAATGCATGACACTACAACGCATGTCACTATAATGCAGGCATTACATTGCACATCATTACAACGCATACCATTACAATGCACAATACCCCTACACTGTACCAACACTTACCCTACTGTTGCACCCCCTGGAGTTAGAATAGTCATTTTTACCCCTACACTATCCAACACTTACCCTACTGTTGCACCCCCTGGAGTTAGAATAGTCATTTTTACCCCTACACTATCCAATACTTACCTTAAATGCAATGTAATGGTATGCATTGTAATGGTATGCGTTCTAAATGTATAATGCGATGTAATGGAATGCGTTCTAAATGTATTTTTTTTAAATTCGTTGTAGGGGCATGCAATGTAAATGTATGCATTGTAAAGGATGATGCGATGTAAAAACTGCGTTGTAAAGGCATGCGTTGTAAATGTATGCGTTGTAACGTCATACATTCATGCAAGATAATTTGATGTGACCGTAAAGGGTCTTCTAAGGGAACAGTTTTATATAGCGTACTGTAGCGCTTTACATGAACACCAGTTACATTACATAAGGACACATTCATTTTTCGTATGCATGGGGAGATTAAATGATTTGCCCGAAATCACAGCATGTTGAACCGACGTGAGACTCTAAGCGGGTTCCCCAGCTCCACAGCCGGCAGCTCTGACTGCTACGCCACATCCTCTCCCCAACATTTTATACATTTGCATAAAGAATCTAGCCTCATTTAATAAAACAGCATAACAAAAGAGCGGTAAAAATTGAAGTGCTCAATGCGTCTTTAAATTATAATTTTTATCATTAGATGCAAAAGAGTTTGTGATCATCCCCCAACATACAACACCCGAGGCTGCAGTTCGAGAGATTGATGAACTCTATGATGTGTATATGGACGTAAAACAGAACTGGACGTCACCGGTGAGTCACAGTATCACATCTCATTTGCAAAGGTCAAGATCTCAACTGGTCTAGGAATTCTTGGAATATACTGAGTTCAATATGTCTTACAAAGTTTAAAAGAAAAAAAATGAAACTAGAGACCTATTTTCTAAGCTGTGTCAGTTATTAGTGATTTTGCCTGTGTTTTATTACTTTCAGCAATATTACTGAATTAAAAAAGGTTGTGTGTAGGTATTATTCTGCTCCAAGAGCGCTGGTTTCAACATGCACTAGAAAAGGGCATTATGGCAAAATTATCTTTACTACTGTGGAGATTTCTAAATGAACAGGATATCAATTATAGAAGATATCAAATCACATTTTAAAGCTATCTTATTCTAAACTGTTACAGGACTCTATTTAATTTGAGGTTTTAAATCCATAAAGAATATTATTTTCAGAGATGGTCGAAAAATCTTTAGTGGTTAGGATATATTATCTTATGAGGTTGCTCTGAAGGGTGCCAGTGTGCTTCCTGGGTCATCCAATGAAGAGAAGTCAGAAGGAGTGTCATGTGCAGATGCTTGGATACACAGAAGACTATTCTGGGGTGTTTGCTGAGGGTGATTGAGAGCTCAGTGTTTTGGCTTATGGTGAGAATCTTCTTAACTAGGAAGTGGGTCATCTTCAATAGAATGTTATAATTTCAAGTGTTGGGAGTAGGGTTATGCATCATTTGAGTACATTGAACAGCACTTTACTCTCATTGTCAAGATAAGAGGTGGTATTGTTGTAGTGTGTGACCACGATATGTGCATGGTGGTTTTGAGACACAGAATGACAAGTGTTCTTTTTAATCTTCTCTAGACATTAAGGTGTTATGTGTACTGAGTGACCTTGAATTTTGGTTTGATCTCTTTGGTGTAGATCAGTGTGGAAGTTATGCAAGCCTTCATAGTGAATTTAAGGTCAATGAGAAATGTGTCACCAGTGTTTGTGATCTTCCAGGTAGGTATGTTTAAATGTGTGGAAGTGGACATTTTTGAAGGACATTTGAGAGGACTGTCATCGGTGTATGCTCAGCTGTGTGTCGAGTTTGAAATGAGAACATATAAAAGAGTGATACAAAGTGAACAATCAAGTCTAGAGGAAAATATTTCAGAAAAGCAAGTATGGAGTAGCAGAAAAGATGAGTTCTAGGTGGTTTCTAACGTAGTGTATGGAAACGGTTACATGGAAGGTGGGGTTAAGAG
Organism: Triturus cristatus; assembly: GCF_964204655.1. Classification (NCBI taxonomy): domain Eukaryota; kingdom Metazoa; phylum Chordata; class Amphibia; order Caudata; family Salamandridae; genus Triturus; species Triturus cristatus. Next base: position 215,676,333 of record NC_140592.1, read on the forward strand.
AAAGGGAAAGATAGGGTGGTGGCAAAGCAGTGACATTGTGCCTTACCTTGTCCCAAAGCAATGTCTGTTTCCCTGCTTGCTTCCCAGCGAGCAGGAAAACAGACACCTCTGCTTTCAGCAAGTGAGAACATTTTTGTTCTCGCTTGCTGAAAGCAGTGCAGTTGTGTGCTAAGCCATAGCAAACTGCAATGTCCCAGGGGTGGCACACCAGGACATTGCTGTAGCCGGCCCTGGGGGGTGGCAGTCGTCAGGGCCATGTAGGGCTCCACCAAGGGGCCCGTGCAGCCCCTCTCCTTTGTGATGTAAGCCCTGGTGGTGGTCCCTGGCGCCGGGGGTCCAGAATGGACCCCCTTCATTACTGCATCTGAGGTGGTGGTCCACGGGCCAGCGTGGGCGGCCAGAGTCCCCCCACACGTTATTATTTATCTTGTGCCCCAGGGAAGTGACAGGCCATAGGGCCTCCCCCACATTGTTTTTTGAAAGCGTATTTATATGCATAATTCTATGCATATAATTATATGCAGGGAGCCTCGCGCCTCCACCGCTAGCCAGGGGACCGCCACCTCCCAGCGGCAGTGATGGGTGGCTGTTCGGGCCCACCGCATTTTTATACAACAGTGCTCCGGGCAGGTGGCGGTCCCTGGGCAGCGTGGGAGCTGCAAGGCTCCCCGAATATAATTAAGTTACTGCCCCAGGGAGGTGGCAGTCCCCGGGGCTGTGGGTGAGGCATTATTTTATATTACATTTATGCCCCAGGGAGGAGGCGGTTCCCTGGGCAGCGGGGAGCCACGATGCTCCCCTTCATATATTAATGTTACTGCTCCTGGGAGGTCGCAGTCACCGGGGTTTTGTTAAGCACTAGGAGGGGGACCCCATGCCCCCCTCCTATATTTATTATATACCCACGGGACCTGGCCCACCCGGCGTTATTTAAAAGCAAGTGTGGGAGCCCTCACTTGCTTTTTTTCTACCATTTTGCCACAAATTTACGTATATCGTGATTTTGTGGCAAATTATATATTTTTTTAATGCTTTTATGCCGTTGCCCAGGGGGACCCGAATACAATGGCTTGGGGTTCATGGTATTCCTATCCTGCCCCTTTTCTTTATTTTCCTTTTTTGGGGAGGACTCAGCTGCTTGAAGCCGAGTCCCAAGATGGCTGCCCACACTTCCTGGTTGAAGTGTTGGCAGCCAATCAGAGTGGTGCATTTGCCTGCACAAGCTCTTCTTCGCAACCAGAGATATCATTATAATTTTCACAATGTTTCACAATGTTTCCTTCCTGAAGGCGATGAGGGCTACACACGTGCGCACTGGTAAATGTATCAGATAATTCTCCAAACCAAAGTCTGGTGTCTGTACCGCTCTACTCTCCCAGGTTCCACCGCCACTCAGACCTGGTCATCAAAACATTATCAACTCCTGGAAAGGAGCGTTGTTGTGCATACTGTAGTCATCAATCAACTATTGTATTAGCTAAGAACCAAGTCCATAGGCAAGCTTGTTTTGTCATAATGATACTTTTTTATATTTCACAATCAAATATTATTCAGAAACAATAAGTCCAAGAACTCATATCACGTGTTATCATCAGCCTACACGTTTTGTCCACACTTGGACGTCATCAGTGCTGTTTAAACTGAGCGTATCCTTCTCACGCATCCGCACCTCGGCCGGCCAGATAAATCCCGCCGTGGATTATAATTTTTAATAAATTAAATAGCAAAACGCACAATCTGCAGAACAACATCTACCTTTCTGCCAAATTTGGTTTAATTCCGTCTAGGAGTTCGGGTTGTAGGTTCGATAACGCGTTCCTAGGGGAACTAACATTACAAATGCACCCTTATTTTGCGCCCCTATTTCTCGGACGGCACTGTACAGATCACCCCCAAACCTTCCAAGACACACAGAACCTACTTTGACACTTCTTCGGGAATATTTCTTTAAGATTGGTCAAACGACGCCAAAGTTAAAGGCAAGTCAAAAAATGCTTTTCCTATGGAAACTAGGTCCTAACTATATCTACCCACAGTGTGTGTGTGTATATATATATAAAGTAAACCAGCCTGCGAGACTGCAGTTTGGGACTTCCTAAACTTGAACAGTACAGCGCCATATGCTAATTGAGCCTGTCGTCTTGGTCTCATTACCTACGAAGGTTAATAATGTTTTTTAAAATGCAAGCAAGATTAATGACCTTACTAAAGGATATAATCTCATCGCACCACGGGACTCAATGTCCCAGAAGGCAATTGCACAAGCCCACTGAGGGCGTGCATACTAACAGATGAATAAAATTAAGGAAAGTGAAACGTGGTGCGCTTTTCATTACTTGCCTGCTGCCCATGAAGAAGGGATTTGGTATCCTGAAACGTGTCGGCATGAAGTTATTAACCCCTTCGCTGCCAGGCCTTTTCCGCTCCTGTGCCACGCCCTTTTTTGGCTATTTGGGGTAGTGCACGCTGAGGCCCCTGTAACTTTTTGACCACATAAGGTATCCACGCCAAATTTACGTCCTTTTCTTCCAACATCATGGGGATTCTAAAGGTACTCAGGGTTTGTGGACTCTCCTAGAGGGGTCACAGAAATGAGCCAAAATACAGCAACATTTTGGTTTTTTTCGGAATAATGGGAAAAACGGGCTGCAAATTAAAGCATCTGGGTTTTTCCCTGAAAATGTTATCAAAAAAGGGTTTGTGGGGTTGAAATCACCATTTTCCCAGCTTTTTGAGAATACCAGACTTTTGTCAGAAACCCAAAATGTTTTACACAGTTTTGGCATTTTTCTGGGACATAGCCTAATTTTGCAATTTTTTTGTGCTTTTGACCTCCTTCCAGTTAATGGCAGAAATGGGTACAAAATCAATAATGGATCCTGGAAAGCTATACATTTTCGAGAAGAAGACAAAATTCTGAATTCAGCAAGGGGTCATTTGTGTAGATTCATCAAGGTTTTTTTATAGAAACTAACAGTTAAATATAGGATAAATTGAAAATTAGTTGAAAAAAACAGCCTTTTGTGTCAACGTTTTCACCTGTAACTTCTTCTAATTATGACAGCTCTTTGAAAGCAATATACCATTACATCCGCTGGACATTACTGGTTGTGGGTATATATAGGACTTGTAGGTTCACCAAGAACCCGACGAACCCAGAGCCAAAAACTGAGCAGCAACTTGCAATGGTTTTTTATTATGTACCGGGTATATAGTAATTATTCTGTAAAAATGTGTACATGGAAAAATCGGTATGAAAGACACCTATGTATTTCTGAAACAGTAGATATCTGCACATTTCTGAAATTGGGACTACTCATACTAGCATGAGAATTATCAGTCATTTTTTAGAATGACTTCTTTTTTACACAATATCTTTCATTTGGAAGGCAGAAATGCATCGAAAGTCAATAGATAATAACAGTTCCTTTACAAATCTGATTTACCGTAAGTCTCCCGATAAAAATGGTACCTCACTTGTGTGGGTAGGCATAGTGCCCGCGACAGGAAACGGCGCCAAACGCAACGTGGTCACAACTCAATATCGCAGTGAAAATTTACCCTTTTTTGGCAAAGTGCCTAGCTCTAGTTTTTGAACCCTAGCTCTGCGGGCACCTTGGGAAACCTAGCAAACCTATACATTTTTTAAAACTAGACACCCAGGGGAATCCAGGATGGGGTGACTTGACTGCCTCCCACCAGGGTCTGTTACCCAGAATCCCTTGCAAACCTAAAAAATTGTCCAAAAAAAACACATTTTCCCCACATTTCTGTGGTGGAAAGTTCCGGAATCTGCATGGATCCACAAATTTCCACCCACCCTGCGTTCCCCAAAGTCTTACGAGAAAAACGGTACCTCACTTGTGTGGGTAGGCATAGTGCCCGCGACAGGAAACGGCGCAAAACGCAACGTGGTCACACCTCAATTTCGCAGTGAAAAATGACCCTTTTTTGGCAAAATGTCTAGCTGTAGTTTTTGAACCCTAGCTCTGCGGGCACCTTGGGAAACCTAGCAAACCTATACATTTTTGAAAACTAGACACCCAGGGGAATCCAGGATGGGGTGACTTGACTGCCTCCCACCAGGGTCTGTTACCCAGAATCCCTTGCAAACCTAAAAAATTGACGACAAAAAAAACACATTTTCCCCACATTTCTGTGGTGGAAAGTTCCGGAATCTGCATGGATCCACAAATTTCCACCCACCCCGCTTTCCCCAAGGTCTTACGAGAAAAACGGTACCTCACTTGTGTGGGTCGGCCTAGTGCCCGCGACAGGAAATGGTGCAAAACGCAACGTGGTCACACCTCAATTTCGCAGTGACAAAATGACCCTTTTTTGGCAAAATGTCTAGCTGTAGTTTTTGAACCCTAGCTCTGCGGGCACCTTGGGAAACCTAGCAAACCTATGCATTTTTTAAAACTAGACACCCGTGTGCTTCCAGGGAGGCATGGCTTGCGTAGATCCCCCAACGTTTCCTTACCCAGAATCCCCTGCAAACCTCAATTTTAGCTGAAAAAATCAAATTTGTCACACATTTTTGTGTGGGAAAGTTGTGGCATCACCGGGCTGACACCAATTTCCTACCACCCAGCGTTCCCCCGGGTCTCCCTATAAAAACAGTGCCTCACTCGTGTGGGAGGCCCAAGTACCCGCGACAGGCAAGGGCCCAAAACGTAGTGAGGTACACTACGTTTAGGACCCTTGCCTGTTGAGGCGCACTACGTTTTGGACCCTTGCCTGTCGCGGGTACTTGGGCCTCCCACATGAGTGAGGCACCGTTTTTATCGGGAGACCCGGGGGAACGCTGGGTGGTAGGAAATTTGTGTCAGCCCGGTGATGCCACATCTTTCCCACACCAAAATGTGTGAAAAAGGTGATTTTTTCAGCTAAATTTGAGGTTTTCAGGGCATTCTGGGTAAGGAAACGTTGGGGGATCCATGCAAGCCATAACTCCCTGGAATTCCCCGGGTGTCTAGTTTTCAGAAATGTGTGGGTTTGGTAGGTTCCCATAGGTGGCCGCCGAGCACCGGCCAAAAACCCAGGTGACCCCCCTTGCAAAACCAGGTCGTTTTGATGCAGGCAATTTTCATGTCGCCTCAATACGTTTTGGGCCCTTGCCTGTCGCGGGTACTTGGGCCTCCCAAACGAGTGAGGCACCGTTTTTATCGGGAGACCCGGGGGAACGCTGGGTGGTAGGAAATTTGTGTCAGCCCGGTGATGCCTCAACTTTCCCACACAAAAATGTGTGAAAAAGGTGATGTTTTCAGCTAAATTTGAGGTTTGCAGGGCATTCTGGGTAAGGAAACGTTGGGGGATCCATGCATGCCATACCTCCCTGGAATCCCCCGGGTGTCTAGTTTTCAGAAATGTGTGGGTTTAGTAGGTTCCCCTAGGTGGCCGCCGAGCACCGGGCCAAAAACCCAGGTGACCCCCCTTGCAAAACCAGGTCGTTTTGAGGTAGGCAATTTTCATGTCGCCTCAATACGTTTTGGGGCCTTGCCTGTCGCGGGTACTTGGGCCTCCCACACGAGTGAGGCACCGTTTTTATTGGGAGACCCGGGGGAACGCTGGGTGGTAGGAAATTTGTGTCAGCCCGGTGATGCCACAACTTTCCCACACAAAAAATGTGTGAAAAAGGTGATTTTTTCAGCTAAATTTGAGGTTTGCAGGGCATTCTGGGTAAGGAAACGTTGGGGGATCCACGCAAGCCACACCTCCCTGGAATCCCCTGGGTGTCTAGTTTTCAGAAATGTGTGGGTTTGGTAGGTTTCCCTAGGTGGCCGCCAAGCCCGGGGCCAAAAACTCATAGGACCCCCTTTGCAAAACCAGGTTGTTTTGTGATAGGTAATTTTGATGTCTCCTCAATAGGTTTTGGGCCCTTGTCTGACGCGGGCACTAGGCCTACCCACGCAAGTGAGGTACCATTTTTCTCTGAAGACTTTGGGGAACGCAGGGTGGGTGGATTTTTGTGGACCCACGCAGATTCCAGAACTTTCCGACAAAGAAATGTGAGGAAAATGTGTTATTTTGAACACATTTTTAGGTTTGCAATGGATTCTGGGTAACAGAACCTGGTGAGAGCCAGTGAAGTCACCCCATCCAGGATCCCCTCGGTGTCTAGTTTTAAAGAATGTACAGGTTTGCTAGGTTTGCCTACGTGCCAACTGCGCTAGGGCCCAAAATCCACAGGTATGCACATTGCTAAAAAAAAAATCGGACCCCAGTGGGCTTTCTGCCACCCTGGGGGGGAATCGGGGAAGGGGGTTTCATCCTGATATGCCCCTAAAGGGGCAGAAAGACTGTGGCTATTTTTTGTGGGGGTGGGGGCCATTGGTATGACCATTTTGGGCAGCCCCCACCCCCACGCATAAAAAAAGCCTGCGTACTCGCTGGCGCCTACTGGGCTTACTGCTCCCCCAGGGGGCAGATCAGGGGCCACTGCCACCATCTGCCCTCCCGGGGGGGGGGCAGAAAGACTGAAATTTCTCTGGGGGTGGGGTGGGGTATTGTCATGCCCATTTTGGGGAGCCGCTACCCCTACACTAATAAAACAAAAAAATCCATTGTTTCTAGTGGGCATTCTATGCCCCCAGGGGGGGGCCAGATTGGGGGCTACAGCTCCCATCTGCCTCCTGGGGGGCAGAAAGACTGTCATTTTTGTGGGGGAGAGAGTGGGGGCATTGGCGTGCCCGTTTCGGGCAGCCCACACCCCTATTTCTTTTTTTTTAACAATTTCCTGGTGTCTAGTGGTCTTTTTGCCCCCCCAGGGGGGGCAGATTGGGGGCCAATGCCCATCTGCCCCCCAGGGGGGGCAGAAATGCTGTAATGATTGGGGGGTGGGGTGGGGGCATGGGCCTACCCGTTTTGGGCAGCCCCCACCCCTATTTTTTTTTTTTTTACAATTCCCTGGTGTCTAGTGGTCTTTTTGCCCCCCCGGGGGGGCAGATTGGGTGCCAATGCCCCATCTGCCCCCCGGGGGGGCAGAAAGACTGTGATAATTGGGGGGTGGGGTGGGGGCATGGGCCTGCCCGTTTTAGGCAGCCCCCACCCCTATTTTTGTTTTTATTTACAATTCCCTGGTGTCTAGTGGTCTTTTTGCACCCCCGGGGGGCAGAAAGGCTGTAATGGTGATGGGTGGGTGGGGGCATTGGTGTGCCCGTTGAGGGCAGCCCCCACCCTAAAAAAACAGAAAAGAAATCCCTGGTGTCTAATGGGCTTTCTGCCCCCCCGAAGGGGCAGATTAGGGGCCAATGCCCCATCTGCCCCCGGGGGGGGCAGAAAGACTGTGATTATTGGGGGGTGGGGTGGGGGCATGGGCCTGCCCGTTTTGGGCAGCCCCCACCCCTATTGTTGTTTTTTATAAATTTCCCTGGTGTCTAGTGGGCTTTTTGCCTCCTGTGGCGATCCCCAAGCAGGGATCCACTGGGGAGGGATACCATTGGAAAGGGGAGATTCTCCCCTTTCCAACGATACCTCTCCCTCTTTCTACGTGCTCAGGGGGCTGAGATAGCCCCCTGAGCACGTAGAAAGTGAAACTGAAATGAGCCTCTTGGCTCATTTCAGTTTCACTTTCACTTTAATGACGTCGGCGCGACGTGCGCGCCGATCGTCATTACAGTGAAAGGGGGGGGGGGGCCTCGGGAGCTGGGGAAGCTCTTCCCCAGCTCCCGAGGCTATTTTGGCAGAAAGGGAATCCCTCTGGTGCCCGCACCAGAGGGATTCCCTAGGGAATGCCTCATGACGAGCTGGACTCGTCATGGGCATACAAGGGGTTAAAGATGGACTAAGTAAGCAGGCTGCATTTCACTAAGGCAATGTCGAGTGACCTCCTATGCGCAAGGCACATTGATTACAATATATATCTATATATTATTATTATTATTATGTTTCTTATATAGCGCCTGAATCGACCCCCGAAGGGGTATCTCCGCGCTTTCCTTGGGAACCCGTCCTGGCTTTTTTCTGTGAGATAGCCCCTACAGGGCATCCCCAAGGTGAAAGCCAGGCATCCCGCCGCGGGGGGCCGTTGTGGAGATTAAGCAAGCTTAATGCCCAGAGTTGCAGAGTGTGAACCCATGATTAGGTCAGGCACCGAAGCGAGAATTATCGAGTCCATGGACATTTGAGCTCAAGACCCTGCCGCGTCGGGAATTGAACCCTGGTCCCGGGTCTGACCTCTGCTTCAGGGTCTGCCTGCTCTAACCAGTGAGCCACACTTCTCCACTATATATCTCCATATATATCTATATATATTATCTAGTGGAGGTCGCCAGTAGATAGATAGTTATAGTTAGGACCGTGTTTCCATAGGAAATCAGAAAATTCTATTTTGAATAACTTTGGCGCCGGTTGATGGATCCTTGTGAAATTTTCAAAACTAATGGGGCGCTCCGCTCAGCTCCTACCCTGGAAGTCTCGGGGTGATTCGTCAAGCGGGGGCTGAGAAAAAAGGGGGGTCCCAAAACACGTTTTCCCCATGCATTTTCCCATAGGACCTTTAGTCGAAGGTACAGCCCGAACGGTTGAACAGAATTACTTGAAATTTGGCAAAGAGGTAGTCCTCAGGTCAGGGATGTGCCTTTTAGATGTATGGTGTCAATCTGTTCAGTAGTTCCTGAGAAAATTGCAGTTAAAAGTACATAAATATCTATAAGCGCGCACCGTGCATGCACCGTACGCACACGGTGCGCGCACCATAACGTGCGCGAGCGTAATTCTGATTGGTGGTTACATGTCAGTCAACATTCGAATCGGTCGAAATCAGGAAGTGTTGTCCGCCATTTTGTGTGTGACAGTGAAAAAGAAAGGTGGAGAACGTGAAAAGGGGGCAGGGTACAGAGTTCCTGACCCCCTAGCTTTTGTCAGGGGGTCCCTGAAGGACCCTGAAGGGTGAAAAAAACATTTTATTTTTGTGTTAAAAAATCGCGGGGTGCGCGCACCGTTCGCGCACCGTCGCGAGGTGCGCGCACGGTGCGCGCACGGCGGAAAAAAAATCATAAAAAAAATAGAATTAAAAATCTAATTTAAGTATTTAGATGTTAGGTGGCTCTAAAAAGAGCCGTTGTGTTAATTGAGGAACAGAGGAACAAAAAAATGAAAAACTTATAGGGTGCCGCATGTGTGCTGCTGTATCTTGCTCTCTATTAGGGGAATGCTGGTGTCCCCATAAGAGAGAAGAGCATTGCACGCATTGCACCGTATATGCACCCTCTTAACAGAGGGTGTATATCCAGAGGAACAGAAGCAGGTGAAGCTGCCGCCGCAGATGAAGTGCTCGGCTGAGCTGCCGATGATGTGCTCGGCTGAGCTGCTGCAGATGTGCTCGGCTGAGCTGCTGGAGGGTTGTCTCTAGCAGCTCGAGCAAAAGCCACAGGATGTACACCTTTAACGTGCCTGATCATAGTGAAAATACTAAAAGAGTATTTCTTTTTAGGATCTCCTCTTGATAAGACAACACCACTAATAGTGCAGGTGACTTTTGGAGCATTCACCTTCTTCTGCACCTCTGGAAATCTAAACAATTACCAGATAAAAGAGTCTTTCTGTTTCCTCTGTCTCACAAGGGTCTCCTGCTCACTCCCAGAAGATGACTGCTGCTCTGCCATTCTCAAGTACTGGAGTACTGGAAAAGCTGCTCAGCTCCTTCTCCCAGGGAATCAGAAGAAATAATGAGGGGAGTGGGTGTGGTGTTGGAAGTTTCTGGAACTGAAACTACTATAAACCAATGAAAAGTGTTGTTTCTTAAACACATGACCTGAAATTACTATAAACCAATGAAAAGTGTTGTTTCTAAATCACATGACTTGCCGTGCGCGCACGGAGCACGCGCGCATGCGCGTATGGAGCACGCGCGTACGGAGCACGCACGACATACGCATGCGCACGTGGATCACGTACGCATGCGCACACGGAGCACGTACGTATGCGTGCCCAAAAACCCTTAAAAATGTTTTTAAAGTGTTTATAAGTTTAGAGAAGATATTAACTATGCTGTTTAACTTTATCCAAATTAAAAATTCCATATTACAGGATAAAGTCAATCTATAACTATATACATAGGTAGCTTATTGTAAAATAAATATTTAAAAAATATAATAATACATTCATAAATTAGCATTTAAAAAACCTTTGAAATTCACTTAAAAAACCATAGGTTTCACACACGATATAGTTAGGATTTAGCATTTCATCTATGGAGACCTCTATCAATGCTTTGTTGGAAACTGTAAAGAAAGGAGCATTATCCGCATGCCAAAATGCGGCACTGTCTTTAAATACTTTAAATAGCGAGGATTTATATATATATATATATTCACTGAAAAAACCATAGGTTTCACACATGTTATAGTTAGCTGGACATTTCAATCGTAAAAAAACAATGAAATTCCCCCGTTATAGTTAGTTCAGCTAACTATAACTCGCGCGCCCGCAATCCACTGCTGATGACGTCACATATTACATCACTCATGACATGGTCAGTGACATCACTCATGACATCACTGATAACATCTCAAATGACATCACTGATGACATCACTGATGACGTCATCCATGTGATAAATTACCACATCTTCTCACACCCTAATATAACCTTTGATACACCGACTCAAAATTTCAGAGTTCCATTCTCAAAACCATACATATTGCAATACCAATAACTACATACCCACTTATTAACTCTTAGGTCTACATACACCTCCACTCATTCACTGTACAGTCACTCATACTTACAGTCACTCCATACAAGACTATCATATGCATTTATACACCTATATAGACACTCACACACCACCAATCATCCATAGAGGTACTCTCACACCTAGTCAGTCATGCAAATAATCACACTCCCATTTACTCACCTATGCAGTTATACACACTCAAGTTCACTTACTCATAAAAATGGTACCACATTCTTACGCTCTTATAGAATCATTGATACAAGCACACACTCATCCATACAGTCACTCTCACAATCACACACTCTCACATCTACCCACTTATATACTCTTACACGCATATATACTGCCTTTCACATATGTAGTTAGTCACAAATGTACCACTGAGATATACATTCAATCCCTAACACAACCATACATACACTCACTCACTCAACCATACAGTCCATCACAGATGCACTCTTAAAACCATGCACCCATAGAATCACCCACTCACACATCTAGTCACAGAGTAACACACACCCTACCCACACAAACACTCAGGAACCCATACAGATACTGAGACAAGCAATCAATAACTCATATAGACACTCATATAGCTATTCACAAAACCATGCAGCCACTTATACACCAACATACAGACACATACAAACATTTACACAGTTTAGTCACTAGTCTGCAGTAAGATACATTTAATGACTCACTTATAGAGTCAGTTACGCACCACAGAAAATCATCCATTTACACACTTGTACACCCACTTATTCTTCAACAGGCCTTTCCCTATATATATTAAACATATTAAAATTGTTCAGAAACACATACTCAATCGATGATGTCATCAGTGATGTCATCAGTGATGTCATTTGAGATGTCATCAGTGATGTCATGAGTGATGTCACTGACCATGTCATGAGTGATGTAATATGTGACATCATCAGCAGTGGATTGCGGGCGCGCCAGTTATAGTTAGCTGAACTAACTATAACGGGGGAATTTCATTGGTTTTTTACGAGTGAAATGTCCAGCTAACTATAACATGTGTGAAACCTATGTTTTTTTCAGTGAATATATATATATATATATAAATCCTCGCTATTTAAAGACAGTGCCGCATTTTGGCATGCGGTTAATGCTCCTTTCTTTACAGTTTCCAACAAAGCATTAATAGAGGTCTCCATAGATGAAAGGCAATGGGTGGATTTCTTTTCAAAAGTCTATAATCAACAGCCAGGCGAGTACAGTACAAACTCCCTTTGTAGTCAACTGGGAACTATTACAGATGAATTATCTCCCATTAATCTCCATTTCACTATTGACAAAGTTATTAGTGCAATCAGCGTAAGTAAGGGTAGCATGGCTACTGGCCCAGATGGTGTGCTACTTGACCTTTTTAAATCAAACTTGACCATTTGGGCTCCTCTAATAACACAGGTACTGCACGCATGCTGCTCGTTCGGTTTTATTAAGACCTGGTCCGAGTCAATAATAGTACCCATATTTAAGAAGGGAGATGGGCACAATCCAGCTTGCTACCATCCAATCTCCTTACTTGATTCTTTGGTAAAGGTAGCAGGGCGGATCGTCTGGAACCGGCTCCAAAATTGGACAGAAGACAAAAACATTCTGTCAGATGTACAACATGGTTTTAAGCAGGGGTTGGGCACCATGGAGCAAGGTCTTAATCTTAGCATCCTGATAGGGAAATGCATGCAGGCCAAAAAAGGGAGACGCTATTTAGCATTTGTTGACCTTACAGCTGCTTTTGACTCTGTTATACACGGAAAACTCTGGGTTGTTTTAACAGATATGGGGTTGGACCCCCCCCCACTGATCCAGTTTTTGAGGCAGCTGTATAGGGTCCGCTATGGAACCAGGGGGGAATGCACTGCACCGTTCAACGTAGAAAGGGGGGTCAAGCAGGGCTGTGTCCTGCCACAGTTTTTATTTACATTATACACAAATGGCCTGGAAAAATCAATGTTGGAGAAGACCCAGGATACGCCCTGTTGGAACTGGGGTTGCCAATTCACAAAGGTAGCCTGGCTCGTGGCAGGAAGGCACCCAAAGGCATTCTGTGTAAAGTAGCTGTGCAGCACACACATCCACCCAGGCAGAGTAACGCACGCAATGATCTGACACCACTCCACTTGTGTTTAAGAACAAGACTCTTTATGTAGCGTTTTATAGCAGGAAGTAGGCTAGCATGAATTCATTTAGATAGGAGCATAACCTCGGCAATAAATTAGCATGAAATCACTAAAGACTGAGCAAAACATTGACAGTAAATTAGCATGAATTAATTAAAGACTGAGCAAAACATTGACAGTAAATCAGCATGAATTAATTAAAGACTGAGCAAAACATTGACAGTAAATTAGCATGAATTAATTAAAGACTGAGCAAAACATTGACAGTAAATCAGCATGAATTAATTAAAGACTGAGCAAAACATTGACTGTAAATTAGCAGGAATTCATTAATGACTGAGCAAAACATTGACTGTAAATTAGCAGGAATTCATTAATGACTGTACCCCCCCACACTTCAACCCTCCTTAACAGAGTCTCGGCAACTGGGGACTATATCCCAGGCAAGGGTGTATGGCTTCCTTGAACCACCTCCAAGGGGGGGGGTGAATTCCTTAAGGGGCTGTAGCGCTTGCTTGCTGGCTCTCCCCAGCCTCACTCGCTCTCCTAGGTATTGCAGGTATGTCCTACGCCTCGCTGAGCCTCATCAGGCACCCCAGGCCCAGTCTCGGTCGAGCCTCACGGTGTCTCCCCCCAGGCTTTTAGGCACAGTCTCAGTCTCCCCCGGGGAAGGGCGGAAGCGGGACTGCCTCCCTTGAGTTGGACACTTCTCGGCAGCCCCCGCGCTTCGTGAATCTCCGCTCCCTTCCCGGGGACGTTACCTGCACTCTTCGGCCCTCCAGGGCCCTTGCGTCGGTCACGATGATCTGGCGCCTCCAGAGGGGGACTGTCAAAGGAGTCACGAACCCGCTTCACTCCCGCTGGAGCAGAGCAGCTCGCGGGGAGTGATGACGAGGGGAGATGGAGGCTGGATGAGGGCGGGGGCGAGGCCTATGACACGGCCGGCACCCCCGTCACGTGATGGTGGAGAGTCTCCTCAGATCGGCTGCGGCCGCCGCGGAGATGATTTTCCTCAGCTGATGTAGGGGTCGCGACCGGGACGGCCAGCCCCTCTTTACAGTTGCAACTTCTTCGGGCAGCGGCGGTGAGTTTGGGGCCAATTTACACTTCACAGCTACCGCGCTGACAAGACTCAGGCTGCGGCGGTGAGTGGAGTTAATTAAGGTCTCTCAGCTGCCGCGCTGACAGGACTCGGGCTGCGGCGGTGAGTGGGGGAATGACTAGCGCTTCTCGCACAGCGCTTCAGGGCTCAGCGCCTCAGGGGAAGGACAGCGCCCATCCAGTTTAGGGCCTCTAGCATATAGCGCTGGGATCTGCAGGGGGTAACAGCGCTGACAGAGTCAATGAGGGGGCTCTGTGTAGGATACTCGGTTAGGTCCCCAGCAGTCCTTCGTTCAGGTGGTGGTTCCTTGTGGCCCTGTTGGCTCGTTGCCCTTTTCCCAGTTGAGGGGTTGGTTAAGGCAGATAGGGGGGGGGGGTTGAGTTGGAGGCTGCTGTCAGTCAGGCCTCTCTGGATGGTCCCCTGGGGATTCCCTCACACTGGGCCAGGTCAGTGGGTTTGGTCAGGTTTCCTCACACAACTTAAAGGGCAAGGCCTAGACCTAGTCACCCCTAGTGGTATAGGTGCCCCCTCCCCCTTCTGCCTAAAACTCCAGCACAGGGTCTCCCCAGGTCAGTGACGCCCTCACAACTGACTAGAAAGTTTCCCGCCCTTTCTATTTATACTCCCAGGTCAGGTGACCTCTCTCTATTCCGGAAGGTTCCAGGAGCTTCTACCTACTAGGGATGGTCAGGGGAACCAGGCTAGTGATGTCACAATACCTAAGGGTTCTAGACAGCTCCTGACAACTAGGGCGCTACTTGAAAGACCGCTCCGCAGTAGCAGGGGTCTGTGGCAGCCATCTTAGTGGTAAAGAGCACCTGCACCTTAGCATTGACCAGCAATGGTAAGGTGCCCGAAGACCTAGAGCCAACCAAAAAGAGGGTGGAAAAAAATGAGGCAAGGGCGAAAAAAAAAACAGGGAAGATCACCCTAGGGCGGACAGGTCTAACAGGCGTCCCCCCCAGCCGAAAGTGGGGAGACCTACCCAACCTCTAGGGAGCTCTCCTCGCTAAGGCGGAAAAACCGAGAGAGACCGTCCGCGTTGGCGTGGTCAACTCCGGGCCGATGTTCCACCCGAAAGTCCATCCCCTGTAGGGAAATGGACCACCTTAGCAACTTTGGGTTCTCGCCTCTCATTTGCATGAGCCAGCGAAGGGGGCGGTGGTCGGTCTGTATGAGGAAGTGAGAACCAAAAAGGTATGGTCTCAACTTCTTCAACGCCCAGACCACCGCAAAGGCTTCACGTTCAATGGTGCTCCACCGTTGTTCCCTGGGAAGGAGCCTTCTAGATATAAAGGCCACCGGTTGGTCTTGGCCATCCTGGTTCAGTTGCGAGAGCACAGCGCCTATGCCATGCTCAGAGGCGTCTGTCTGCACGATGAATTCCTTGGTGTAATCAGGAGTCCTAAGCACCGGGGCGGTGCACATCGCATGCTTCAAGGTGTCAAATGCCTCCTGGCAAGCAGCTGTCCAGTTGACTTTCCGTGGTTGCTTTTTAGATGTCAATTCAGTCAGGGGGGCAACGATGGTTCCATACCCCCTGACAAACCGGCGGTAATATCCAGTGAGGCCGAGAAAAGCTCGGACCTCAGTCTGAGTCTTGGGGGGCTCCCAGGCCAATATGGCCTCAATCTTGGCCTGGAGGGGCTGCACCTTACCCCCGCCCACCAGGTGTCCCAGGTAAACGACAGATCCCTGTCCGATCTGGCACTTGCTGGCCTTGATGGTTAGACCAGCTCGTTGCAGAGCCCGCAGCACCTCCTGGAGATGCTGCAGATGGTCCTCCCAGCCGCTACTGAAGACAGCTATGTCGTCCAGGTAGGCCGCTGAGAAGGACTCCATGCCAGATAGCACCTGGTTCACCAACCGCTGGAACGTGGCCGGAGCATTCTTGAGCCCAAAGGGCATCACTTTAAATTGAAAGTGGCCCTCGGGGGTGGAGAACGCCGTTTTCTCCCGTGCTCCGTCCGCCATGGCAATCTGCCAGTACCCTGACGTCAAGTCAATGGTACTAAGGTACCGGGCTGCTCCCAGCCGGTCAATCAGCTCATCCGCCCGAGGGATCGGATGAGCGTCCGTCTTGGTGACGGAATTCAAACCCCGATAATCCACACAGAACCGAAGTTCTGGTGTGGTGCCCGGTGGGGCCGCTTTCGGCACCAACACTACCGGACTTGCCCAAGGGCTGCTGGAGGGCTCAATAACTCCTAGCTCCAGCATCTTGGTCACCTCACCCTGGATACTATTCTTCACTTTGTCGGACAGCCGATAAGACTTGGCTTTAACCGGTGGGCTGTCCCCTGTGTCCACATCATGGGTACACAGTTGCGTGAGTCCAGGCGTGAGGGAGAACAACGAGGCATACTGCTCCAGTACCTGGCGGCAGTCCCTCCGTTGTTCCGGGGTCAAGGATGGGGAGAGGACCACTCCCTCTACCGAACCATCCTTCTCTTGAGCCGCCAGAAGGTCAGGAAGAGGCTCGCTCTCTTCCTCCTCGCTCCCATCCGTCACCATAAGGAGGGTCATCTCCGATCTCTCATGGTGCGGCTTCAGGCGGTTGGCGTGGAACACCCGATGGGGCTGCCGGGGGGTCTTCAAGTCTACTATATAGGTGTTCTGGCCTCGTCGCTCCACAATCTCGAACGGACCAGTCCACCGGTCCTGGAGGGCGCTAAGCTCCCCAGGCTCCATGACCCACACCTTCTGTCCAGCATCCAACTCCACCGTCCGAGCGTTGCGGTCATACCACTCCTTCATGACGGCTTGACTGGCCTCTAGATTGGTTGAGGCCTCCTTCCACAGCTTGGCCATCTGGCTGCGGAATGCCAGCATATAGCTGACAACATCCCGGGGAAGCTTCATCGAAGTCTTCTCCCATCCCTCTTTGACAAGGCTGAGGGGCCCCCTAACGGGATGGCCGTAGAGCAGCTCAAAGGGGCTGAACCCGACTCCCTTCTGCGGCACCTCGCGGTACGAAAATAGCAAGCAAGGGAGGAGGATGTCCCATTTCCGCCTCAAGTCCTCTGGCAGGCTCCGGATCATCCCCTTTAAGGTCTTGTTAAAACGCTCTACGAGTCCGTTAGTTTGGGGGTGATAAGGAGTGGAGAACCGATAGGTCACCCCGCACTCCTTCCACATGGCCTTCATATAGGCTGACATGAAATTTGTGCCCCTATCCGACACCACGACCTTGGGGAATCCCACTCGGGTAAAGATCCCCATTAGGGCCCGCGCCACCACGGGTGCAGTGATGGTCCTCAGAGGAATGGCCTCCGGGTACCGGGTGGCGTGGTCCACTAACACCAGGATGAACCGGTGTCCCGAAGAGGTCGGAGGGTCCAAGGGTCCCACAATGTCGATCCCGACCCGCTCAAAAGGGGTCCCGACCACCGGAAGCGGTTCCAAGGGGACCTTCACCTTGGTTCCTGTCTTGCCACTTGCCTGGCATGTCTTGCAGGTCTTGCAATAGGTGTCAGAGGCAACTCTCATCCTGGGCCAATAAAAATGCGGGACTAACCGCGCGAAAGTCTTGTCCTGGCCCAGGTGTCCAGCTAGAGGTATCTCATGGGCTAACTCCAGCAAAAAGGTCCGGTAGCATTGGGGCACGACTAAGGCCCTTGAAGATCCATGCACCGGAACCTTCGGCTCGCTATACAGGAGGCCATCCTCCCAGTAAACGTGGTAATTACCGGATTCCTTATTAGTCGCTTGAGCTGTGGCCTGTCGCCGCATGCCTTCAAGCGTGGGGCACTCTCTCTGGCCCCGGCGAAATTCCTCCCGGGTAGGCCCTCCTTCCACGCACCAACCGGCCGGGATAGGCAGGTCCCCCACAGGAATAACATCCACCTCCGCGGACTCTGGAGCCACAACCACCGGCTCCCCTTCCATCCCACGGGGGGTAGCCATCTCCTCTACTGGTCCAACTTCGGATTGGGCTGTTCTTTCCGGCTCCAACTCGGTGTGAGCTCTCTGCCGGGCAGCTATGGACCTTGTGACCACACAGGCCCATCCTGGTAACCCCAGCATTTCTGTGTGGGCTCGTAGCTCCACTTCCTTCCAGATATTGGTCTCTAAGTCGTTCCCGAGCAGACAGTCCACTGGCAGGGCAGGGCTCATGGCAACTTTTAAGGGGCCTTTGACTCCTTCCCACTCAAATGAAACCTGAGCCACCGGGTAATGACTCAGGCTGCCATCGGCCAATACGGCCGGATGGAACATGTCAGGGATCAACTGCTCCGGGGACACCAGCCGCCTTACTACGGTGGTCATGCTGGCACCTGTGTCCCTCAAAGCCTCCACCTCCTGTCCGTTCACCTGCACCCTCTGCCGGTATTTGGCAGTATTCGATGGTAAGGAAATCACTGGAACCTCTTCCCTATCCCCCAGTGAGACAAGGGTCAGGCCTGTCCACTCCCCCTCCCTATCTAGGGGCAACTCCACCCCAAGCGCTATACTAGCCACCCCAGGGGGCTTACCTCCTGTGGGGGCGGGAGTTCTTTTGCGACACTGGACATCCCCCTTATAGTGTCCCACCTCCCCACATTCATAGCACTTGACTATTCTGGGTGGTTGACCCTTGTCAGGGTGAGTGGACTTTGGGAAACTGGACTGAGAGGGGGTCCCTACACCTTTCCCAAACTGCCTGTTTGGTGGGCCTCGGGAGAGCTCCTTCTTTTTATCTCCCCCCTCTTTCCTCTGGGGGGTGCTCTGTCCACCCTTCGGGCCATCTGCCCCGGAACCCTTAAAGGTCACTCGGGTACTAACCCAAGTGTCCGCCTCTTCCGCAAGTGTCCGGGGGTCGGTCAACTTGCGGTCCACCAAGTGTTGGCGCAGCTCCGGAAAACACTTATCCAAGAGGTGCTCTCTCAGAAATAAGTTGTACAGACCCTCAAAATCCTGCACCTCGCTGCCACGCACCCATCCATCTAAAGCCTTCCGGGCATAATCATAGAAATCCACCCAGTTCTGCGTGGTCAACTTGTGACTGCTACGGAATCTCTGACGGTATCTCTCAGGGGTGAGGCCAAACTTTTTAAGCAGGGCCTCCTTCATCACCGGATAGTTGGTTTGGTCTACCTTCTCTAGATACAAGAGGGTGTCCCTCACTACGGGAGGTATATATCGGTACAGGCCACCCCCCCCAGTAGCTCGTGGGCACCCCATGGACCTTCAGGGATACTTCGTACGCCTCCAACCACCGGTTGATGTCATCCCCTACCCCGTAACTAGCAATCACATCTTTTGGGAGGTAGAATTTAGGCTCCCGTGGAACCTCTGGTACGCTGCCACCATTTACATTCCCTTGCGCACTGATCTGTAATGCTCTCAACTCCAATTCTTTGAGCTGGAGCTCATGCGCAAGCTTCCTTTCTTCCATTGCTAGCCTCTTATCTTCCTTTTCTTTTTCCAATTTTGCAAGCTCCCATCTCAGTAACCTCTCCTCCCTCCTGTCCTCATACTCCTCCGGCGAGGCACTCCTTCTAGACACACTACTGCCTGCCCCAGAACGTCTCCCTGGCGACAAGTTTTCACTGACATCAACGTGCAGCAGGTCTAGTTCTCCTGACGTGCCCGCCTCCCCTAATGCCCCTTGCTCCTCTGGCTCCTCGTCCCCTTTCCTCTCTGGGTGGGCTAATACCCATGCTTGTAAGGCTTTACGGAGCTCTTCTCCTTTGGCTCTCTTCCCAACTGCCACCCCCATCCCCTGACAGAAACTCCTCAGCTGAACCACCGAGTATTCCTCTATGTTGGCTAGCTGGAACTCCATTCTGACAGGTGGGGACCCAGACAATATGAGTGAATATCAGGACGTAGGTAACAACTAGGGCAATCCTCTGGGCACACCGTTAGACAGTAGGGGCCACCTGGCTATGCTTGCTTAAACACTAGGTGTCCAATTGCGGCGTACTCTGCTTCACTGAAGGGTGCTGCACAACTACAGGATCTCATCCCACCGCTGAGCACCAAATTATGTTGGAACTGGGGTTGCCAATTCACAAAGGTAGCCTGGCTCGTGGCAGGAAGGCACCCAAAGGCATTCTGTGTAAAGTAGCTGTGCAGCACACACATCCACCCAGGCAGAGTAACGCACGCAATGATCTGACACCACTCCACTTGTGTTTAAGAACAAGACTCTTTATGTAGCGTTTTATAGCAGGAAGTAGGCTAGCATGAATTCATTTAGATAGGAGCATAACCTCGGCAATAAATTAGCATGAAATCACTAAAGACTGAGCAAAACATTGACAGTAAATTAGCATGAATTAATTAAAGACTGAGCAAAACATTGACAGTAAATCAGCATGAATTAATTAAAGACTGAGCAAAACATTGACAGTAAATTAGCATGAATTAATTAAAGACTGAGCAAAACATTGACAGTAAATCAGCATGAATTAATTAAAGACTGAGCAAAACATTGACTGTAAATTAGCAGGAATTCATTAATGACTGAGCAAAACATTGACTGTAAATTAGCAGGAATTCATTAATGACTGTACCCCCCCACACTTCAACCCTCCTTAACAGAGTCTCGGCAACTGGGGACTATATCCCAGGCAAGGGTGTATGGCTTCCTTGAACCACCTCCAAGGGGGGGGGTGAATTCCTTAAGGGGCTGTAGCGCTTGCTTGCTGGCTCTCCCCAGCCTCACTCGCTCTCCTAGGTATTGCAGGTATGTCCTACGCCTCGCTGAGCCTCATCAGGCACCCCAGGCCCAGTCTCGGTCGAGCCTCACGGTGTCTCCCCCCAGGCTTTTAGGCACAGTCTCAGTCTCCCCCGGGGAAGGGCGGAAGCGGGACTGCCTCCCTTGAGTTGGACACTTCTCGGCAGCCCCCGCGCTTCGTGAATCTCCGCTCCCTTCCCGGGGACGTTACCTGCACTCTTCGGCCCTCCAGGGCCCTTGCGTCGGTCACGATGATCTGGCGCCTCCAGAGGGGGACTGTCAAAGGAGTCACGAACCCGCTTCACTCCCGCTGGAGCAGAGCAGCTCGCGGGGAGTGATGACGAGGGGAGATGGAGGCTGGATGAGGGCGGGGGCGAGGCCTATGACACGGCCGGCACCCCCGTCACGTGATGGTGGAGAGTCTCCTCAGATCGGCTGCGGCCGCCGCGGAGATGATTTTCCTCAGCTGATGTAGGGGTCGCGACCGGGACGGCCAGCCCCTCTTTACAGTTGCAACTTCTTCGGGCAGCGGCGGTGAGTTTGGGGCCAATTTACACTTCACAGCTACCGCGCTGACAAGACTCAGGCTGCGGCGGTGAGTGGAGTTAATTAAGGTCTCTCAGCTGCCGCGCTGACAGGACTCGGGCTGCGGCGGTGAGTGGGGGAATGACTAGCGCTTCTCGCACAGCGCTTCAGGGCTCAGCGCCTCAGGGGAAGGACAGCGCCCATCCAGTTTAGGGCCTCTAGCATATAGCGCTGGGATCTGCAGGGGGTAACAGCGCTGACAGAGTCAATGAGGGGGCTCTGTGTAGGATACTCGGTTAGGTCCCCAGCAGTCCTTCGTTCAGGTGGTGGTTCCTTGTGGCCCTGTTGGCTCGTTGCCCTTTTCCCAGTTGAGGGGTTGGTTAAGGCAGATAGGGGGGGGGGGTTGAGTTGGAGGCTGCTGTCAGTCAGGCCTCTCTGGATGGTCCCCTGGGGATTCCCTCACACTGGGCCAGGTCAGTGGGTTTGGTCAGGTTTCCTCACACAACTTAAAGGGCAAGGCCTAGACCTAGTCACCCCTAGTGGTATAGGTGCCCCCTCCCCCTTCTGCCTAAAACTCCAGCACAGGGTCTCCCCAGGTCAGTGACGCCCTCACAACTGACTAGAAAGTTTCCCGCCCTTTCTATTTATACTCCCAGGTCAGGTGACCTCTCTCTATTCCGGAAGGTTCCAGGAGCTTCTACCTACTAGGGATGGTCAGGGGAACCAGGCTAGTGATGTCACAATACCTAAGGGTTCTAGACAGCTCCTGACAACTAGGGCGCTACTTGAAAGACCGCTCCGCAGTAGCAGGGGTCTGTGGCAGCCATCTTAGTGGTAAAGAGCACCTGCACCTTAGCATTGACCAGCAATGGTAAGGTGCCCGAAGACCTAGAGCCAACCAAAAAGAGGGTGGAAAAAAATGAGGCAAGGGCGAAAAAAAAACAGGGAAGATCACCCTAGGGCGGACAGGTCTAACACGCCCTAAATAAATAATTGCCCTATAGCCACACTTTTGTGTGTGGATGATGCAGTGCTGATGGGCTATACACAATTAGGTCTTAAAAAGGCATATCTTACCTACACTGCATATATGGATAACCTGGTTTGAGACTAAATGCTTCAAAAACCTATACATAGAAGTGTGGGAAGGGTAGTTAAAAATGTAGGAGTATGTTTATAGGGGACAATAGGGTGGAATAAACAAGACATTCTCATACTTAGGTATTTTATATGATTCCAAGGGGACTTGGTATCAGGCTGTCGAAAGCAAGGGTTTGCTTTTTATGAAATCCATGGCAGCACTGGCTAATTTCCAAAAGAAATTGGGCAGAAGGCCACCAGCTCTGCTCCTGCATATCTACCAAGCAAAATGTGTCAGTATAGCTATCTATGGAGCGGTATGTGGGGACTTTGAGATACCCAACTTATCCAGAAGGTTAAAAACGCCTTTTTAAAGTTTCTTCTGCCGGGCCCGGGTAGCACTTCTATTTATAATTGCCACATTGAACTGGGTGTTTTGTACATCTCCGACATTATTAAAGTTCAGCCTGCTCTCCTATGGCACAGTATCTGGACCTCCCCTTGAACTGGTCTTAACTGTGATATCATTAGCGATAGCATGAAGCTGGATCAGGCCGCCAAGATCCCCTGGTTAAAATATATAGAAAACTTAAAGCATGATCGCGGTTACCCAGACTACTATAACTTTCTTGAATCCATAAATTGTGGTTCCAGAAAGGAGTTCAAAAAAGAATCTGTATGACACACCTGGACGCAAATAGATTCACTCTAGAAGTAAGCAATCCGTCAGTACAATCGCATCAATCATCAGTGTTGTCATTTGAGATGTCATCGGTGATGTCATCAATGATGTCACTGACCATGTCATGAATGATCTAGTCAGTCAGTCAAATACTCTTTATTCGAATTATGAATGATCTAATATGTGACATCATCAGCAGTGCATTGCATGTTAGAGTTAGCTCAACTAACTATAATGACTGAATTTCTCTAGTTTTGTACGAGTGAAATGTCCAACTAACTTTAACATCCCTGAAACCTGGGTTTTTTTCAGTGAATTTCAAAGGTTTTTTAAATGCTAATTTCTAACTATAATGTCCCTGAAACCTATGGTTTTTCAGTGAATATATATATATATATTCAACAAACCTCGGCGTCTCAATCCAACGTCGACAAGAAAGGCACACAGGTATCCATTTTCAAAGTGCTTTATTGCAGGTCCCCAACCCCCCTATATATATATATATATATATATATATATATATATATATATATATATATATAATATTTTATAGATCAAGTGCCAAATTGAATAAGAGGGGAAAACAGGGAGTGCTGTTTGAGGCAATTGAAATCGAAACACATCCTTAGATTCAATACTAACATTTCGTCAGGATTGAATATTGAAGAGGATCTCTACATTTATTTATTTATGACTATGAATAACATGATCTAGAATTAATTCGTAGAAATTGAGGATAGTCTGAAACATGATACTAAATGAGAAATAATACTTTTAAATAATGTTGGGCACAAGACACTTTAGATATTTATAAATTGGTAAATTTGTTGGCGGCTAGAGTCATTGCACTTTTGCACGCTGCACTTTCAAGCATTGGGCACTTGCCCTTAATTGATGTCAACATGCTTACTATAACATTAATGTTTTAATGTGTATGAAGTATGCATAGAGGTTATTAAGCCCCAGTTCAATTTGCGTGATTTTGCACAGTATTGCACAAACAAATATAAGCACTTTAGGCTGGTTTTGCACAATTCAAAATATAATTGGATAACTATTTTGCAATTACCTCTGGCAACATAGAAGGGTGATGGAGCCAGAAATGTAATTAATTTGGTCAAGATCACATTCAGCACTTTACACTTTATTTTGTGGAGAAATGGGCATTTGCCCTTTATATATACATACATATTTGTATTTATACCAGTACCTAGTGTGATATTGTTTAATCGAAGAAATATAGATGTGCAATAGTGGAATTTGGGACAGAATGCTGCACAATGTGGAAATAGTCATCAATGACATAGGAATTTATTGGAAGGAATTGTTTGATTTTAACTCAATGTGATTTTTCCACATTTTTAATTTGTTCATTTTATTTGTTTGTTTCATTTTATACATGTAATTTTACAATTTTACAATTTGTGTGTGCAGTCCATTTCTCCGTCTTTGAAATTGGTTTTATTTTATGACAAGAATAGATTGTATTGAGAAAGAGACGGACCATTCCTACAAAATGATGAAACGGTTAATGGTATATTGCACTACGTGTTGTGTATTATCAACTGCACTGTCACTTGAAAACTTTGGTGGTATAAATAGAAAAAAATGGCGTCAGGCATTCATTGTGAAAAAGACCACTGAGGTGGTTGTAACACCTTACCTTAAGCTACAATAAAGCCGATTACAAGCGAGCCCAAGAGTGTTGGAACCTGTTTTTGTCAATAAACGGGTGTGCAATTGTGAATTTCTAAAAAATTGTAATGTTATTTCCTAACTATAAAGTTCCTATAACCTTTTTTTTTGTGTGAAAATTTCAAAGGTTTGTTTTATTTTATTTACTGTCACCTGTAATTTTTGAGAGTAGGTGTATAGGTCAATGAGTGGGTGTTTGACTGGCTGTATGCGTCTGTGAGTGCCTGTGTGGGTGTGTAAGCGGGTGTGTGAATGGCTGTGTGGGTCTATGAATGGGTCTGTGAGTGCCTTTGTGGGTCTGTGAATGGTTCTGTGTGTGGCTATGTGGGGCTGTGAGTGGCTGTGAGTGGATGTCTGAGTCTCAAAATGGATCCATAAGGGGGTACGTGTGTGTCCGAGTGGGTCTGTGAGTAGGTGCATGAATATCTGAGTGGGTCTGTGATAGGGTGCATAAGTGTCGGAGTTGGTTTACAGCCTACAGTCAAAGGTTCTATTACTTCACTACATATCAGTGATCAGTTTCTATATATTTCACAATGCAGGAAGCCTTTAAAGTTATGGAGAGGGAAGAATGCTTAGCGAATGGACATGGCATAATTTAATCTCTCCCTGACTAGCTTGACAGACTCGAATCTGAAATCAGAGCTCTGGAAATGTCACACAGTAGCCACCCAGATCAAGCTATAATTGCAACCTTGAATCTGACACGCTTAGAATTCAAGTAAACCACCTATAGGGCGTTTAAACTCCTTAGGCGATATGTCACTGCTATAAGGTACAAGAAGGAAGAGCACCGAGGACTCACCCTGGAGGGGATGATTCAATCAGTGTGGGGAGCCTCTGCTATTGTCCAAATTCCATTGAAGACAGGAGACACGCTATATAGCCCTAGTGACATTCTGAATGAATGCACTGCATTTATTTTATTCAGAGTTATACACTGCCAGATTTGATCTCAACAAAGTCTATATCCAAAAGTATCTAAAAAAGGCTACATTGGTGTGACTGGAACCAGAAGAATGTCAACCACTTTGCTCCACAGTTATGTTAGAAGAAATTAAAAGGATGATTTCATCCATGAGAAACAAATTTGCCTCAGGAGGAGAAAGGCTAGCGTCAAATTTTATAAAGCATGCGAGGAAGAAATAGCCCCATTTGTACTTGAAGTATTTAATGCAGTGTTTGTTGGAAGGTTCCTTCCCCCCTAAGTTGAGGGAAGCTATAGTTATAACCTTACTTAAACCTAGCAAATCCGCCCTGCTATGTAAATCCTATTGTCCATTATAATTAATAAATATGGATAACAAAATACTTGCTAAAATTCTGTCCAATAGGTTGTTACCACTTTTGCCTGGCTAGATTAGGCCAGACCAGTCAGGTTTTATACCAGGCAGGCCCACAGCAGACAATGTACAAACATTGTCCGCTGTATCTTGTCAAATCTATCTGGATATAGAAGCCGCCTTTAGACGTCACTAAGGCGTTCGACTCCATAGAGTGGCCATATTTGCTATCAGTCATAGAAAGTATGAGGATGTGTAAGGCTATGCTGAAATGGATTGAGCTTCTGTATTCTGCACTAACAGCCCGAATTGTGGTTGACAGGGCCATGACAAGATGTTATTTGCTTTGGTGTTGGAGCCTCTTGCCAGTATCCGAGTGGGTATCCTTACCATTGTAGCAAAATGTTTGGAGCTTGTACTACCTTGCTGTGGACGTATGCTGATACCATCCTACATCTAGTTAAAGATCCAGAACATAACCTAAACACAAAAATGTGACAAATCACTGCATTTTGACTGCTTGAACGTAAACTGGTCCAAGTCAATGCCGATGCCATTGACCTGGAACACTTCAGCTCCAATGGTACATTTACCAATAAGATGGTAACTGGAGCCCATACAATATCTGGGCATTCAGCATCGCTGAGGAGAATTACGGCAAATGTTTGACAAATATAGCCTCATTAGTATGGAAATGGATTAAGCTGCCATTGTTGGTAGCTGGGATGATAGCATTAATGAAGATTATCCTCCTCCCCAAATTACTATATGTGTTTCAAAATATTCTCACAAGAACCTTTTTCGATTATCTTCGGTCACTAATAGTTAATGCAGCATGGGCAAATGGGTAATCTTGTAGTGCTCGGACAACTATGCAATTGCCCTATAATAAGGAAGGATTTGCATTTCCTAATTTTTTTAATCTACTATCTAGTTGCCCAGGCGCAGTCCACACTCCACTGGTTCCACAATATCAGAAGGACCCCAGATCGGGACTTTAATGTGGGGTTGGGTGCTCCGGTCCCATTGAGTACTACTTTAATTAATAAAACACATAGACCCCTTTGGAAATACACACAGTACACTGTACTATTTGGGAGTGGTTCAGGTTGGCTGTGCTGATTGGTAGGGATGTCATGTACTCCCACCTCTTCTCATTGGTTAATAATCCCCTCTTAAAATGACAAGTGAATGGAGAGTTAGCCAACAATTAAAGAATAGAAAGATGGGTAAACTGGGGTACTTATTCAACAATAAGAAATGTAAATCACTCCCAGTATACTTGACTGGTTGAACGTGCTCATCTAGGATGTACTGATGCATCAGCGGCTTCATCATTCAATGAGTGAACTTATCCCCTACTTGCTTGATGAACCTCCTGAGGGGACCTTGTTTTCCCTGGTAGTTATTGATCCATGCCCGATAAGCTCAGTACTAGGATGGACAACTGTGTGGTGAATGATTGGCCTGTCACAACCTTGCATGCTAAGGACAAATGGGAGCAAGAATTGTGCCATGAAATACCAGAGTAAAATGGAGATACTACTTCTAGAAACTAGTAGATGTCTCCAAGAATGATACATTTCGAGTAATACAGTTGAAGTATGTTCATAGAATATACAATACTCCAGTCAGTACGGTGCTCTATGGATTAGCCACAAACACAAATTGCTGGAGATGCGGAGCACCGAATACTGACTTTATACACTGGTCCTGCCCATTGATATCCTGGTATTGGTAGAAGATTATCACAGCGTTGAGGGTGATGTTGGACACTAATGTGGAGTTTTCCTCATTTTTCTCCCTTTTGGGTTATGTGGAAGATTTCCAGAAAACCTAAAGGAAATGTGCTGCAATTGCTCTCAAGTCTAGTCGCTTGGCTCAAGGATCTTTCCACTTGCTCAGAATATTCTGAAAGGTATGCTACTGTACTCACTCGCTCAGCCCATCCTAAAGACATATGGGGCCCACTGCGGACACACCACACCGTGCCTGGTCATCCTCCCAGCATCGCTGGCTCTTGGGCCTGTGGCTATATATGGGATGGTCGAGTGACTCGTATGTAGCGTGTAATTTCTATTCCATGTTGAGTGGTGATTCATTCCATAAGTTAATAGTGGATGTATTTTGTTTGCACCTATTCACCTGATGCACTGTATCAATGTCCTGTGATCTGCTCTAATGCTGCCAGCTTGATAAAAGTTTGGAAAAAAAAGTTTTTTAAAAAAAGGTGGTGACAAAGAAACCTGCTACATTAAATCATCATCAATTTAGGGTTTTTATACTGCTTTAGTTTCGCATTCTGAACATGGTGTTTTTAGTTGGAAAATGAATGTTAGGTTGAACCAGACTCCTTTACATCACATGCCAGGTGCACTATATGCAGGGTGAGTGGGTCCTTTCTTTGGCTGCATGTAAAGCAAGCAATACCGGCATGAGCTGCATATTTTGGTTCAATGGATGGAGTTATTGTTGTTACAGTAATCCTCTGCTCGCCACATGTTGGATTGGGAAGTCAGCACACAATAGCCCAGGAAGGAGAATCAGGAAATGCGTTTAACCCATTTCATCCTCTCATTTTCTCAGAATTTCATCTTTATGGGGGACTTCAACGCAGGCTGTGAGTACGTGCGCAAGAAGCACTGGAAAGACATCCGGCTGAGGGAAAATCCCGAATTTGTTTGGCTAATTGGTGATAAAAATGACACCACTGTGAAGGATAGCACGAACTGTGCGTATGACAGGTAACACCATAACATTGTCTTTTTTTCTACACATTTATTATTTTGTTAAATTATTTATGTATAATTGGGCACACATGTTTCTTCGATGTATTTATATACCACCAACATATTACTATTGAATGCAAATTTGTAGAAATGCTTGCATCTCTTAATAATAAGGGTATTTGTTCAGTGTTATTCTGAGTGCCTCAGAGAACGGCTTATAAGCAAGCACGCTTTGTCACAGCCAATAGTTCTGGACTTGCCAAGCCTGCAATGTTTTTGGTTCCCTTTTTGCAAACCTATGTAATAAACAATAAAAGTATAAAATTCCCAGCAGCAGGGTTTCCCTCATCTCCCTACCCTACATGGCTCTGCTTGGAGGACCCTACTTTCTGAGATACCCAAGAATCGCATATACGCCACTACTTCACTGAGAACAGAGGTACGGCCTATAACAAACTCCTCAAATGGGAGGCTTTTAAAGTGGTATCTGAATTTAGAAAATAGTGGTTACCCAGAGAACACTTGATAGGTAAATCACTGAGGCAGAACTGTGCCTGCCATCCTTATTGCTATACTGCGGGCGGACTACAGGATACTGGACAAGATCCTATCCGCGAGGTGCACCCAAATGCTTCAGGAACTTATTCACCCAGGTGGAAATGGGTTTGTCTGAGGGCGCAGCAACTCACACAAACTTCGTTGTCTGTTACATGTCCAGGATCAGGACCAGGGGTGGTTCCCTTTTGCTGTGTGCCTGGTTTTGGATCTGGAGAAGGAGTTCAATTCCCTGGACTGGAGCTACCTGTTCCAGGCCCTAATATGGATGGGCATCAGTAGATGCCTCCTCGCATACACACAACTCCTGTACCTCAAAACTCCTCTGGGGGGTCTGGCTGGGACACCACATATCTGCCACATTCTTGGTCAAGCGTGGCACCTGGTAGGGATGTCTCCTCTTGCCCTTGCTTTTTACGATGGTACTCCTGGCTATCCGCCTTCACCAGGATGGGGGGCACTGGGGGTATTCCCCCTCGCAGACTGGATATACGCAGCCACACTTTATGCTGATGATCTCTTACTGTCTATCCGCGATATCCGAGCCACAATTCAGGCATTCGCCAATCATATGGCCTCGCAGTCAACTGGGGAAAATCCTCTGTTTACCCGCTCCACACAGACTTGGCCCCGCTGGGTATCACTCTGGGAGGGGACACCCCTTGTATGGCAGAACTCCGCTGTCACACTTGGGAATCTTCCTCTACCAATCCCCAAATGACCTTTTTGACAGAAACCTATGACCTGCCTGGAGGCATTAAAATCCCTTGTATCCCTCTGCAAGAGGCTACCACTTGCAAAGACAGGGAAAATCGATCTGTCAAAGATGGTGATCTTATCATGTCTTTAGTATTATCTCACTAACCTCCTAGTGGTAGCCCCCATTGTTTCTTTCGAGAATTCGGCTCACTTCTCACTGAACTCATATGGGGTAAAAGTCACCACCAGATAGCGTTGAAGAAACTCCAATTACCTACTGGGGAAGGTGGACTAGGAGTCCATTAATTTGAAGACTTCTTCCTGGTGGCACAAGTCCAATAGGTAGCTAGGTGGATAGCCAAGTGGAATCTCAGGGAAATGTGCTAACACTCCACACCCCTTACCATCATTGTCATCGACAGCTTCCTACTTCCAAGGGTAACACCAGCCCACCCCACGCTTATTACAGGCCCAAGATGCCCACAAACGCTCACTACAAATTGCTTTCTCACCTGACATGTCCTTCCTTATGCTCCGGGGTTCTCTTTACAGGGCCTCCCATGCTACTCAGGCACATATACCGCCTCAATCCTGCATAGGTGGAAAGATTGCTCTCTAACCACGGCCGGCGACCATTATCAGATGGCCATCTCCTCTCCTTTGAACAACTCCAGACAGAGAATGACCTCACGGCTGGGCAATTTCTTACCTGCCCCCAACTACACAACATTTGTCTCACACTATGATCAACTAGTGATGAGGAAATCCCACACATGCTGTTCTTCAGGCTCTTCTCACCATGGGGGAAGGTGGCCACTTAATTACTTGGCTCTACTGAGCAATTCGAAGCCACATAAGAATCTCCTTGCGACCTCTTGGCCCTAAATGGGAAGATGATGTGGGAAGGGTGCTGAACAATAAGGAATGGAATCAGGCACTGGATGTCCCCCATACCATCTCCAGAAACGGCAGGTTCAATAACAACTAAATTTCACATCCTCCACCGTGCAAATGTAACCACGCTCAACTCAACCACTATTTCCCCGCAGCAGACCTATGTTGCCCCCAATGAGATTCGGAGGATGCAGACCTCCACCACGTGTTGTGGTACTGCCCCGCCCTAATTGCCTATTGGCAGGATAGCCACACTGCACTCCAAGAGGTCACCAAACTCAACGATATGTATTCATGGGAGGCTTGTGGCCTCTGTGTTTTCAAATGCAAAAAGAGACACACCATTTGCACACTCTAGCCTAGCCCAACCACTGTCCAAGAGGACACTCACAAGATAATTGTCTGGCCCAGTCTGCTCCGCCCTTAGTAGCTTGGCAGGGCCCTGTATGTAAATGAGGTACTGCTGAAGGTGACACCCTCCACTATGAAGAAGGGTACCAAATTCACGAACACCCCATATCCACGCTATTAACACAATCCTCAACTCCACGCCCCGGGATGATCTCACACAGTGATCTCTCCTTCCAACGACCCACTCTTCAGAACTCTCCACCAACGACCCCTTCTTAACTCTAAACTGCCCATGCCCACCCTGTTGGCCCACTAATCCCACTTACCCCTTCAACATCCCACATACCCTGGTTACGCAGCAAGCCCACCTTTGCGACCCCTTCTACCACGTTCAAACTGCTACCAACCCTACCTGTTATTTGCTAATCCATAACAGACTATGTCTGCCTCTAAACCCATTCCTCTCCTGAGTTCTTGTTGTGTAGGTTACACACAGCAATTGCCATTTTTCTTTTTCAGGTAACGGATGTCACATCATTGTTTGAAGCATGCTATGTAAGCACTATGTTTCGGTGTTTCACAATATGGCATATCATTGTGATTTCCAGTATACTGATTTCCATTGCACCGATGTGTTCATGTACCTTGTAAAACTCTAATAAAAAATTTGTTTTCAAGTATACAAGTACCAAAAAGTAAAAATGCTACCATCAAATGTGGGGTGTATATGTTTACAAAAAAAGTTACAGATGATGATTCACAAAAAAATATTTAAAAAACGATGATGAATTCGAAAATGAAAACACTGAAGCATGGATAGACCCACGAGCACTGCCACTGAAGTGGACCACTTTTTAGGTGGATGTGCACATGTGAAAGAACAAAATGCCCTCCCTCACAATATAGAGAACCAACTGGCCCATGCTGTAAAGTGTGATGGGCGTAAAAAATACGTGAATGACGCTCAAACAGACCAATGGATGAATAGGGCTGACTGAAAGCTCCTCTATCTACACATATATGTAAATATTTTTATATTTTTATTGAAAACATGAGGCAGATGAGAAAGCTATAGCTGTATCTAGGCCAGAAGTAAAAATTTACATGAATTTAAACACAGGCTATCCTGTTTCTTTGAGCTACTAAGCTCTCTTCTACTTACAATACTCTGCATCTCTCCAATTACTTCTAAGTATCTGAGATACACATTCTACCACCGCCCCTTTTCTCAGTATACAATCCTCTCTCATAAATGGTACTGGCCACTATGTTGACTCTCTGTGGCAAATAAATGTCACCAAGTCAATAAGTGGTAGGAACAGACTAAACTTGCACTGCAAATGTCAACCCTTTGGAATCAAAAGATTGACCATGTTTACTTGTCCTTATTTAACTTTTTGCTGCAGATGCGAAATTTGCAAAGCTAAGACTAATTGCTATAACGAGTGAACAGTCTCAGCAGTCTGCCCATGCAGTAAACTGATTAAAGATATACAAGGAGCTGTTCTTCAAAGACCTTTCTGGCTGTTTATTTCCTGTTCAAAGTAACAGACAGTCAGGCGCGCATGAAGTCAGCCACCACACTCTACAATGTTCTTCACCCAGTGCACCAAAAGAGTTCTCTCATAAATTTAGGAATTTGCATTTGTGCTAGTTGCAGTGAAGTGAGGTGCAAATCTTAAAGCTCTGCAATGAAGGTTGCTGAGTTGGACAGGTTGAAAAGTGCAATAAAGATATGGCCGAAGACGTTGCTTGCATTAATAATACATCACTACAAAGGAACTCCTATCCCAAAGCTTTAAAAAGATCCACAGTAAAATTTAGAAAACCAAAACGCCCTCCTGCAAGCCTACCAGCTTCAGATCCATCCACACCTTGTCATTCTTAGGTAAAATGATTGAAGTTCAGATATGTCAATAGCTCCAATAGTTAGTTGAGAATGACAAATTCTTTGCAGATACCCAAACTGGCTTTCATCCTCTTCAGGGCACTGAAACAGCCATTATGGATATTTAAAAATGTATTGTCTTATTGACATTTCAAAAATATATCAAAGACATTGTTATAACTATCAGAAATACGTACTTTCGTGATGTTTACATTTCAGAAACTGCAGCAATTTCATAATGATTATCCACCACCTATCGCTTCTCACGCCCTCCATGCACGTGTGTGTTTGTGTTTGTATGTGTATGTGTGTGTGTGTGTGTGTGTGTGTGTGTGTGTGTGTGTGCAAAATAGGAAGCAGAGAACTCTGGGTAGTTCACAAATCTGGGTGGTAAGCAGATATATATATAGAGAGCACCTTTCAACACCAGTGACACTCTGAACCTTCTCACCTCAACAGTCTGTTTTTCTAGCAAAGTGTTTAAGCAAAGGATTAGCGGAGTGCCAACCACGCTGAGCTAGAAAGGGACAAATCCTTTTGCCATTTATACAGCACAATCTTTACGCATATGATTAACAAAGTGCTATCCAAGCAGAACTGTAGAATGACAAAAGCTTTTTACCACTCCAAGCACAGAATTACAGCTTTGGATTGGTAAAATACCATCCAAGCCAACCTGGAATGCACAAAAGCAACCCCTGACAAGTGTTTCGCTCTCATTAGAGTTCTTCAGAGAGCTATGTCTTTGTCCAGACACAAGAGCGCACCCAGCATAAGTCAAAACAATACCCTTTCAGCCTTAGAGTGCCATATAAATTATGCAAAATAGGAAGCAGAGAACTATGGGTAGTTCCCAAACTTAGGTGGAGAGCAGCTCCTATATAGAGCACCTTGCAACAACAGCAACACTCTGAATCTGAACACAAGTTGGTCGCAATGCATTACTTGCATTCACACTCGAGCATAGGTGTATCCGCCGACGCTGACCTTCAGGGACCATTTTCATTGGGGGAACACGCCTGGTAGGTGTAGCAGTGTGCGACCAATCTGGTTTAACTTTATATTCAGGCTCCCTTGAGCCGGTGGAGTCGACGGACTCATGGTTACGCACCTGCGCGCTACGAGAGGTACTAGACCTGATAACGATTTTAGCAGCTTACACAGCAACCCCACACATTTTCCTACTCCCTGCTGACGAGAGGCAACTACCTCGAAACACGTGTCCAGGGATGGCACACGCCACGCATACTTGCATTCACACTCGAGCATAGGTGTATCCGCCGACGCTGACCTTCAGGGACCATTTTCATTGGGGGAACACGCCTGGTAGGTGTAGCAGTGTGCGACCAATCTGGTTTAACTTTATATTCAGGCTCCCTTGAGCCGGTGGAGTCGACGGACTCATGGTTACGCACCTGCGCGCTACGAGAGGTACTAGACCTGATAACGATTTTAGCAGCTTACACAGCAACCCCACACATTTTCCTACTCCCTGCTGACGAGAGGCAACTACCTCGAAACACGTGTCCAGGGATGGCACACGCCACGCATACTTGCATTCACACTCGAGCATAGGTGTATCCGCCGACGCTGACCTTCAGGGACCATTTTCATTGGGGGAACACGCCTGGTAGGTGTAGCAGTGTGCGACCAATCTGGTTTAACTTTATATTCAGGCTCCCTTGAGCCGGTGGAGTCGACGGACTCATGGTTACGCACCTGCGCGCTACGAGAGGTACTAGACCTGATAACGATTTTAGCAGCTTACACAGCAACCCCACACATTTTCCTACTCCCTGCTGACGAGAGGCAACTACCTCGAAACACGTGTCCAGGGATGGCACACGCCACGCATACTTGCATTCACACTCGAGCATAGGTGTATCCGCCGACGCTGACCTTCAGGGACCATTTTCATTGGGGGAACACGCCTGGTAGGTGTAGCAGTGTGCGACCAATCTGGTTTAACTTTATATTCAGGCTCCCTTGAGCCGGTGGAGTCGACGGACTCATGGTTACGCACCTGCGCGCTACGAGAGGTACTAGACCTGATAACGATTTTAGCAGCTTACACAGCAACCCCACACATTTTCCTACTCCCTGCTGACGAGAGGCAACTACCTCGAAACACGTGTCCAGGGATGGCACACGCCACGCATACTTGCATTCACACTCGAGCATAGGTGTATCCGCCGACGCTGACCTTCAGGGACCATTTTCATTGGGGGAACACGCCTGGTAGGTGTAGCAGTGTGCGACCAATCTGGTTTAACTTTATATTCAGGCTCCCTTGAGCCGGTGGAGTCGACGGACTCATGGTTACGCACCTGCGCGCTACGAGAGGTACTAGACCTGATAACGATTTTAGCAGCTTACACAGCAACCCCACACATTTTCCTACTCCCTGCTGACGAGAGGCAACTACCTCGAAACACGTGTCCAGGGATGGCACACGCCACGCATACTTGCATTCACACTCGAGCATAGGTGTATCCGCCGACGCTGACCTTCAGGGACCATTTTCATTGGGGGAACACGCCTGGTAGGTGTAGCAGTGTGCGACCAATCTGGTTTAACTTTATATTCAGGCTCCCTTGAGCCGGTGGAGTCGACGGACTCATGGTTACGCACCTGCGCGCTACGAGAGGTACTAGACCTGATAACGATTTTAGCAGCTTACACAGCAACCCCACACATTTTCCTACTCCCTGCTGACGAGAGGCAACTACCTCGAAACACGTGTCCAGGGATGGCACACGCCACGCATACTTGCATTCACACTCTAGCATAGGTGTATCCGCCGACGCTGACCTTCAGGGACCATTTTCATTGGGGGAACACGCCTGGTAGGTGTAGCAGTGTGCGACCAATCTGGTTTAACTTTATATTCAGGCTCCCTTGAGCCGGTGGAGTCGACGGACTCATGGTTACGCACCTGCGCGCTACGAGAGGTACTAGACCTGATAACGATTTTAGCAGCTTACACAGCAACCCCACACATTTTCCTACTCCCTGCTGACGAGAGGCAACTACCTCGAAACACGTGTCCAGGGATGGCACACGCCACGCATACTTGCATTCACACTCGAGCATAGGTGTATCCCCGCCGACGCTGACCTTCAGGGACCATTTTCATTGGGGGAACACGCCTGGTAGGTGTAGCAGTGTGCGACCAATCTGGTTTAACTTTATATTCAGGCTCCCTTGAGCCGGTGGAGTCGACGGACTCATGGTTACGCACCTGCGCGCTACGAGAGGTACTAGACCTGATAACGATTTTAGCAGCTTACACAGCAACCCCACACATTTTCCTACTCCCTGCTGACGAGAGGCAACTACCTCGAAACACGTGTCCAGGGATGGCACACGCCACGCATACTTGCATTCACACTCGAGCATAGGTGTATCCGCCGACGCTGACCTTCAGGGACCATTTTCATTGGGGGAACACGCCTGGTAGGTGTAGCAGTGTGCGACCAATCTGGTTTAACTTTATATTCAGGCTCCCTTGAGCCGGTGGAGTCGACGGACTCATGGTTACGCACCTGCGCGCTACGAGAGGTACTAGACCTGATAACGATTTTAGCAGCTTACACAGCAACCCCACACATTTTCCTACTCCCTGCTGACGAGAGGCAACTACCTCGAAACACGTGTCCAGGGATGGCACACGCCACGCATACTTGCATTCACACTCGAGCATAGGTGTATCCGCCGACGCTGACCTTCAGGGACCATTTTCATTGGGGGAACACGCCTGGTAGGTGTAGCAGTGTGCGACCAATCTGGTTTAACTTTATATTCAGGCTCCCTTGAGCCGGTGGAGTCGACGGACTCATGGTTACGCACCTGCGCGCTACGAGAGGTACTAGACCTGATAACGATTTTAGCAGCTTACACAGCAACCCCACACATTTTCCTACTCCCTGCTGACGAGAGGCAACTACCTCGAAACACGTGTCCAGGGATGGCACACGCCACGCATACTTGCATTCACACTCGAGCATAGGTGTATCCGCCGACGCTGACCTTCAGGGACCATTTTCATTGGGGGAACACGCCTGGTAGGTGTAGCAGTGTGCGACCAATCTGGTTTAACTTTATATTCAGGCTCCCTTGAGCCGGTGGAGTCGACGGACTCATGGTTACGCACCTGCGCGCTACGAGAGGTACTAGACCTGATAACGATTTTAGCAGCTTACACAGCAACCCCACACATTTTCCTACTCCCTGCTGACGAGAGGCAACTACCTCGAAACACGTGTCCAGGGATGGCACACGCCACGCATACTTGCATTCACACTCGAGCATAGGTGTATCCGCCGACGCTGACCTTCAGGGACCATTTTCATTGGGGGAACACGCCTGGTAGGTGTAGCAGTGTGCGACCAATCTGGTTTAACTTTATATTCAGGCTCCCTTGAGCCGGTGGAGTCGACGGACTCATGGTTACGCACCTGCGCGCTACGAGAGGTACTAGACCTGATAACGATTTTAGCAGCTTACACAGCAACCCCACACATTTTCCTACTCCCTGCTGACGAGAGGCAACTACCTCGAAACACGTGTCCAGGGATGGCACACGCCACGCATACTTGCATTCACACTCGAGCATAGGTGTATCCGCCGACGCTGACCTTCAGGGACCATTTTCATTGGGGGAACACGCCTGGTAGGTGTAGCAGTGTGCGACCAA
This sequence comes from Triturus cristatus, assembly GCF_964204655.1. NCBI lineage: Eukaryota > Metazoa > Chordata > Amphibia > Caudata > Salamandridae > Triturus > Triturus cristatus. The sequence continues at coordinate 215,714,004 of NC_140592.1, forward strand.
TCTGGTTTAACTTTATATTCAGGCTCCCTTGAGCCGGTGGAGTCGACGGACTCATGGTTACGCACCTGCGCGCTACGAGAGGTACTAGACCTGATAACGATTTTAGCAGCTTACACAGCAACCCCACACATTTTCCTACTCCCTGCTGACGAGAGGCAACTACCTCGAAACACGTGTCCAGGGATGGCACACGCCACGCATACTTGCATTCACACTCGAGCATAGGTGTATCCGCCGACGCTGACCTTCAGGGACCATTTTCATTGGGGGAACACGCCTGGTAGGTGTAGCAGTGTGCGACCAATCTGGTTTAACTTTATATTCAGGCTCCCTTGAGCCGGTGGAGTCGACGGACTCATGGTTACGCACCTGCGCGCTACGAGAGGTACTAGACCTGATAACGATTTTAGCAGCTTACACAGCAACCCCACACATTTTCCTACTCCCTGCTGACGAGAGGCAACTACCTCGAAACACGTGTCCAGGGATGGCACACGCCACGCATACTTGCATTCACACTCGAGCATAGGTGTATCCGCCGACGCTGACCTTCAGGGACCATTTTCATTGGGGGAACACGCCTGGTAGGTGTAGCAGTGTGCGACCAATCTGGTTTAACTTTATATTCAGGCTCCCTTGAGCCGGTGGAGTCGACGGACTCATGGTTACGCACCTGCGCGCTACGAGAGGTACTAGACCTGATAACGATTTTAGCAGCTTACACAGCAACCCCACACATTTTCCTACTCCCTGCTGACGAGAGGCAACTACCTCGAAACACGTGTCCAGGGATGGCACACGCCACGCATACTTGCATTCACACTCGAGCATAGGTGTATCCGCCGACGCTGACCTTCAGGGACCATTTTCATTGGGGGAACACGCCTGGTAGGTGTAGCAGTGTGCGACCAATCTGGTTTAACTTTATATTCAGGCTCCCTTGAGCCGGTGGAGTCGACGGACTCATGGTTACGCACCTGCGCGCTACGAGAGGTACTAGACCTGATAACGATTTTAGCAGCTTACACAGCAACCCCACACATTTTCCTACTCCCTGCTGACGAGAGGCAACTACCTCGAAACACGTGTCCAGGGATGGCACACGCCACGCATACTTGCATTCACACTCGAGCATAGGTGTATCCGCCGACGCTGACCTTCAGGGACCATTTTCATTGGGGGAACACGCCTGGTAGGTGTAGCAGTGTGCGACCAATCTGGTTTAACTTTATATTCAGGCTCCCTTGAGCCGGTGGAGTCGACGGACTCATGGTTACGCACCTGCGCGCTACGAGAGGTACTAGACCTGATAACGATTTTAGCAGCTTACACAGCAACCCCACACATTTTCCTACTCCCTGCTGACGAGAGGCAACTACCTCGAAACACGTGTCCAGGGATGGCACACGCCACGCATACTTGCATTCACACTCGAGCATAGGTGTATCCGCCGACGCTGACCTTCAGGGACCATTTTCATTGGGGGAACACGCCTGGTAGGTGTAGCAGTGTGCGACCAATCTGGTTTAACTTTATATTCAGGCTCCCTTGAGCCGGTGGAGTCGACGGACTCATGGTTACGCACCTGCGCGCTACGAGAGGTACTAGACCTGATAACGATTTTAGCAGCTTACACAGCAACCCCACACATTTTCCTACTCCCTGCTGACGAGAGGCAACTACCTCGAAACACGTGTCCAGGGATGGCACACGCCACGCATACTTGCATTCACACTCGAGCATAGGTGTATCCGCCGACGCTGACCTTCAGGGACCATTTTCATTGGGGGAACACGCCTGGTAGGTGTAGCAGTGTGCGACCAATCTGGTTTAACTTTATATTCAGGCTCCCTTGAGCCGGTGGAGTCGACGGACTCATGGTTACGCACCTGCGCGCTACGAGAGGTACTAGACCTGATAACGATTTTAGCAGCTTACACAGCAACCCCACACATTTTCCTACTCCCTGCTGACGAGAGGCAACTACCTCGAAACACGTGTCCAGGGATGGCACACGCCACGCATACTTGCATTCACACTCGAGCATAGGTGTATCCGCCGACGCTGACCTTCAGGGACCATTTTCATTGGGGGAACACGCCTGGTAGGTGTAGCAGTGTGCGACCAATCTGGTTTAACTTTATATTCAGGCTCCCTTGAGCCGGTGGAGTCGACGGACTCATGGTTACGCACCTGCGCGCTACGAGAGGTACTAGACCTGATAACGATTTTAGCAGCTTACACAGCAACCCCACACATTTTCCTACTCCCTGCTGACGAGAGGCAACTACCTCGAAACACGTGTCCAGGGATGGCACACGCCACGCATACTTGCATTCACACTCGAGCATAGGTGTATCCGCCGACGCTGACCTTCAGGGACCATTTTCATTGGGGGAACACGCCTGGTAGGTGTAGCAGTGTGCGACCAATCTGGTTTAACTTTATATTCAGGCTCCCTTGAGCCGGTGGAGTCGACGGACTCATGGTTACGCACCTGCGCGCTACGAGAGGTACTAGACCTGATAACGATTTTAGCAGCTTACACAGCAACCCCACACATTTTCCTACTCCCTGCTGACGAGAGGCAACTACCTCGAAACACGTGTCCAGGGATGGCACACGCCACGCATACTTGCATTCACACTCGAGCATAGGTGTATCCGCCGACGCTGACCTTCAGGGACCATTTTCATTGGGGGAACACGCCTGGTAGGTGTAGCAGTGTGCGACCAATCTGGTTTAACTTTATATTCAGGCTCCCTTGAGCCGGTGGAGTCGACGGACTCATGGTTACGCACCTGCGCGCTACGAGAGGTACTAGACCTGATAACGATTTTAGCAGCTTACACAGCAACCCCACACATTTTCCTACTCCCTGCTGACGAGAGGCAACTACCTCGAAACACGTGTCCAGGGATGGCACACGCCACGCATACTTGCATTCACACTCGAGCATAGGTGTATCCGCCGACGCTGACCTTCAGGGACCATTTTCATTGGGGGAACACGCCTGGTAGGTGTAGCAGTGTGCGACCAATCTGGTTTAACTTTATATTCAGGCTCCCTTGAGCCGGTGGAGTCGACGGACTCATGGTTACGCACCTGCGCGCTACGAGAGGTACTAGACCTGATAACGATTTTAGCAGCTTACACAGCAACCCCACACATTTTCCTACTCCCTGCTGACGAGAGGCAACTACCTCGAAACACGTGTCCAGGGATGGCACACGCCACGCATACTTGCATTCACACTCGAGCATAGGTGTATCCGCCGACGCTGACCTTCAGGGACCATTTTCATTGGGGGAACACGCCTGGTAGGTGTAGCAGTGTGCGACCAATCTGGTTTAACTTTATATTCAGGCTCCCTTGAGCCGGTGGAGTCGACGGACTCATGGTTACGCACCTGCGCGCTACGAGAGGTACTAGACCTGATAACGATTTTAGCAGCTTACACAGCAACCCCACACATTTTCCTACTCCCTGCTGACGAGAGGCAACTACCTCGAAACACGTGTCCAGGGATGGCACACGCCACGCATACTTGCATTCACACTCGAGCATAGGTGTATCCGCCGACGCTGACCTTCAGGGACCATTTTCATTGGGGGAACACGCCTGGTAGGTGTAGCAGTGTGCGACCAATCTGGTTTAACTTTATATTCAGGCTCCCTTGAGCCGGTGGAGTCGACGGACTCATGGTTACGCACCTGCGCGCTACGAGAGGTACTAGACCTGATAACGATTTTAGCAGCTTACACAGCAACCCCACACATTTTCCTACTCCCTGCTGACGAGAGGCAACTACCTCGAAACACGTGTCCAGGGATGGCACACGCCACGCATACTTGCATTCACACTCGAGCATAGGTGTATCCGCCGACGCTGACCTTCAGGGACCATTTTCATTGGGGGAACACGCCTGGTAGGTGTAGCAGTGTGCGACCAATCTGGTTTAACTTTATATTCAGGCTCCCTTGAGCCGGTGGAGTCGACGGACTCATGGTTACGCACCTGCGCGCTACGAGAGGTACTAGACCTGATAACGATTTTAGCAGCTTACACAGCAACCCCACACATTTTCCTACTCCCTGCTGACGAGAGGCAACTACCTCGAAACACGTGTCCAGGGATGGCACACGCCACGCATACTTGCATTCACACTCGAGCATAGGTGTATCCGCCGACGCTGACCTTCAGGGACCATTTTCATTGGGGGAACACGCCTGGTAGGTGTAGCAGTGTGCGACCAATCTGGTTTAACTTTATATTCAGGCTCCCTTGAGCCGGTGGAGTCGACGGACTCATGGTTACGCACCTGCGCGCTACGAGAGGTACTAGACCGGATAACGATTTTAGCAGCTTACACAGCAACCCCACACATTTTCCTACTCCCTGCTGACGAGAGGCAACTACCTCGAAACACGTGTCCAGGGATGGCACACGCCACGCATACTTGCATTCACACTCGAGCATAGGTGTATCCGCCGACGCTGACCTTCAGGGACCATTTTCATTGGGGGAACACGCCTGGTAGGTGTAGCAGTGTGCGACCAATCTGGTTTAACTTTATATTCAGGCTCCCTTGAGCCGGTGGAGTCGACGGACTCATGGTTACGCACCTGCGCGCTACGAGAGGTACTAGACCTGATAACGATTTTAGCAGCTTACACAGCAACCCCACACATTTTCCTACTCCCTGCTGACGAGAGGCAACTACCTCGAAACACGTGTCCAGGGATGGCACACGCCACGCATACTTGCATTCACACTCGAGCATAGGTGTATCCGCCGACGCTGACCTTCAGGGACCATTTTCATTGGGGGAACACGCCTGGTAGGTGTAGCAGTGTGCGACCAATCTGGTTTAACTTTATATTCAGGCTCCCTTGAGCCGGTGGAGTCGACGGACTCATGGTTACGCACCTGCGCGCTACGAGAGGTACTAGACCTGATAACGATTTTAGCAGCTTACACAGCAACCCCACACATTTTCCTACTCCCTGCTGACGAGAGGCAACTACCTCGAAACACGTGTCCAGGGATGGCACACGCCACGCATACTTGCATTCACACTCGAGCATAGGTGTATCCGCCGACGCTGACCTTCAGGGACCATTTTCATTGGGGGAACACGCCTGGTAGGTGTAGCAGTGTGCGACCAATCTGGTTTAACTTTATATTCAGGCTCCCTTGAGCCGGTGGAGTCGACGGACTCATGGTTACGCACCTGCGCGCTACGAGAGGTACTAGACCTGATAACGATTTTAGCAGCTTACACAGCAACCCCACACATTTTCCTACTCCCTGCTGACGAGAGGCAACTACCTCGAAACACGTGTCCAGGGATGGCACACGCCACGCATACTTGCATTCACACTCGAGCATAGGTGTATCCGCCGACGCTGACCTTCAGGGACCATTTTCATTGGGGGAACACGCCTGGTAGGTGTAGCAGTGTGCGACCAATCTGGTTTAACTTTATATTCAGGCTCCCTTGAGCCGGTGGAGTCGACGGACTCATGGTTACGCACCTGTGCGCTACGAGAGGTACTAGACCTGATAACGATTTTAGCAGCTTACACAGCAACCCCACACATTTTCCTACTCCCTGCTGACGAGAGGCAACTACCTCGAAACACGTGTCCAGGGATGGCACACGCCACGCATACTTGCATTCACACTCGAGCATAGGTGTATCCGCCGACGCTGACCTTCAGGGACCATTTTCATTGGGGGAACACGCCTGGTAGGTGTAGCAGTGTGCGACCAATCTGGTTTAACACTCTGAATCTGTTCACCTCAAATGTCTGTTTTTCTAGCAACGTTTTTAAGCAAAGGATTAGCACAGTCCCATCTACGCCGAGCTAGAAGGGGGCAAAGCCTTTTGCCATTTATGCACCAAAATCTTTAAGCATTGTATTAGCAAAGTGCTATACATGCGAGCTGTAAAATGACAAAAGTCTTTTTACCACTCCAGGCACCCTATTACAGCTTTATATCAACCAATCCTCTTTGGGGATACCACAGCAACTAAAAAATTAAAAGGCAAAGCTCCTGCACAGCATTATGGGTCATTCCTGGAGGAGCAGTAAATATTTTATGAACAACCTAGATGCTTCAATAGTAAAGCAGTGAGGCAGCTGCAAATGTTATTTTTTTTCTTTTTCTTTTTATGTGAGTGCCCCATCCTGGACACCCACTAGCAAGTTTTATTACCTTTATTTAACAGTGCTGGAAGATCACCCGTGTGTGGCCAGATGTGCTGTTTTTGAATTATTTTGTCAGTGTGAGAAGCCTACTTGGCGGCAGCCAGACTTCTTCTCAAAATTCCAAACCATGAACCGGTGAGGGAGTCTTTGAAACGGCTTCATTGGCTGCAAGGATCAAATTTAAATCCCTCTGCCTTGCACATAAAGCAATAAATAGCAGAGGTCCTTCTAAAATCAGAGGCCTTGTCCTCCCCTATGTTCCTGCCAGATGCTTAAGATCATACCTAGAACACCTCCTCAAAACTTCTAGAATTAACAGAACGAGACGGGGCAGCAGATCATTTGCACATTTGGCCCCAAAGCTCTGTAACGACCCACACCTCGAAATTAGACTGCTGGAAGAGGAACTCATATTTAGGAAAAAACTTAAGACATGGTTATACCCCCTGTAACCTCAAATCGACATAGTTAGCCTTCTTCAGTACTCTCAATCATGGCTGGGAAGCCGTCGGGCAGCCATGCGCTTTAAAAAACAAACACTCCTGCGCTGGTGGGGTAGAATGGCTTAGAGTAGCACTGTGTTAAGTAGAGTGGCATGGCATAGAGTAGAGTGGGGTAGAATGAACTGTCATAGAGTGGCGTTGAGTGTCGTTGAGTTGAGTGGCCTAGAGCATAGTAGAGTGGACTGGCATAGAGTACAGTGACAAAGACTACAGTGGTGCAGAGTAGAGTGCATTGGCGTGGAGTGCAGTGGTATAGAGTGGTACAGAGTAGAGCACAGTGGCATATAATGCACTGAGGATCAGTGCAGTGGAGTAGAGTCGAGCACAGTAGAGTGGGTTAGAGTGCAGTGTCATGTCATTTATAAGTTACAATTCTAAAAAATAGTATAAAACAATTTACAAAAAAAATCAGTAAAATCAGTGCAAAATATTTGTTTAGCAGCATCCGACTCAGTTCTTCATGACTATAATGTTGTTCTGTCCAAAGTTAGCAGCCGGGGGGTCAGCATCTTGATTTTCTGGCATTCTCTTCTCTGTTTGTCTCAATTATTTTACCAGGCTGCAGTTCAGCTGCGTGTCCCCTGGTGCAAATCACGCCAGCACGGCCTGCCTCCGTGTGCGGATACCTCTCTGATTAAAGAGTGGCTTTAAAAGCTGTTTCCGTTCCTTTGTTAGTTCTTTGCTGCTTATAGGTTCTGATGGACGAGGACAGATAGAAAGCTTGATTTCCTGAATTTCAGTACGAAATATGCACATATATTGTTCCTACACAAATCATGATTGCACGGCTTTATTAACACTTACTTTACTCTTCCATGCCATTAAGCAAGAAATAAAATATATGACCACAGCGACAGTGTGTTTAGATGCCAAGAATGTTCTTTGGCAAAATATAAAGGGGCAGATTTACAAGAAACTGACGCATCTTTAGAGATGCGCCAGTTTCTCTGCACCAGCCTGCGATACCCTTGTGCCACCATGGATGCTCCGTATTTACAATACGGTGCACCATGGTGCACAGATTGACAGATGCGTCAGAAATTCTGACGCATCTGTTGGCCCAAAAGTCATGCATCGCTGGAGTCGTGTCGCAAGCACGACGCAACTCCAGCAATGTATCGGGAGGCCTATACTCATTGTACTGCGTCACTCCTTACCCCTGCTTAAAGCAGGCGTAAGGTTTTGACGCAGTGGCGTCCTAGAAGTGGCACCGTGAAATCTTGCAGGCTTTCCTGCGTGGGAACGCCCACTCTGCATACATTATACCTGACACAGGTATAATGTACACAGGGCTTTACAAGGTGACGCATCTCCCTAGATGCGACACGTTGTAAATTGGCCGCATTGTCTACGCCGCCGCTGCGTCACAAAAGTGACGCAACTGCGGCGCAAAAGTGAAGGGGCTTGTAAATCTGCCCCAAAGTTCTGATCTTTTAATGCTTTAGGATGGCATCTTAGAGGCAGACTGTCCTGATGGGCAATAAATGAAAGGGGACCTAAAAAAGTCACTGATTGTAACAAAATATAGCCTAATGTGAGGAACATAATAAAACAAAAACTAAACAATTAATTGCCAGGTGGAGTAAAACGGTGGCACTGAACAGCAATAAATCAGCTGTACACGGAAAAAACAGTAGGTGCTCCCCTATGAAATTGAATCTTAGCTGCCGCTGTCAAGAACCGCACCCTTTAACTCCCACATAACACTTTAGCATAGTGGACTATAGAACACAATAGCCCCAGTTTATTTTTGAAGCCCCCTATGTCTCACACTACATACTGCTACTCCACACTGTTTCATTCCATTCTACTGCTATATGTTTGGCTTCCGCCTGGGCCATATGCAGCATCGGAGGCTAATCAGGCTGCCATATGGCATCTTCAAGTCCCAAACTCCATCTTCATTGGTCCTTTCCTGTTTCCTCACCTTCTTTCCTGTATCCACTCCCCTCTTATATCTCTCCGGTATGGCAAATAGGAGGAGACTAACATCACACCTTCTTGCCTGCAAAAGCAACCAGTAAGCCTGTCCCTGTTTTGCACATGCACATTTTTCTTTGTCACCACCAGAGCACCAAAGATTTTGCAACTGGAAACAGTTGTCTGTGGTTCAATAGCAAAAGGATTTAATGGAATGGCATTACTGAGAAACCATTTAATCTAAATTGTTTAATGGAAAATCGGAGGATAAATGGCATTTACCATTTCATTGAAAGCAGTTCATAGAATGTCTTTTAACTCAAAATTTGTTGCAGGTCTTACTTTCAGAAACGTTTTAGTAGGTGATATTTAATTCAGTCCTTTACTTGGGGGACATTATTTCAGATTTACACCATTTACATTGTCAAACAGTTACTTTGGATGATTTGTATTCGCTGAACCCTCACCACCCCTAAACACCATCCACCCCTGACCCCTTCACAGCCCTCAAAAACTATCAGTACCTGCCCCCTAAAAATGCCTTCCTACATGTAAACTACACCCATACCTGCCCCATGAACGACACTGATCCCTGAACCCTAAAACCCTTTCTTCTCCTAAACTCCACCCATCCCTGAACCCTAAGAATGCCTCACCACATCTAAACTATACCCATCGCTGACTTCTCAACGACACCCACTCCCTGAACCATAAAAGCTCTTTCTACTGTTAAACTCTCCCCATCCCTTAACACTAAAATCCCCTCGCTCCCTCTAAACTCAAAATCCCCTCGCTCCCTCTAAACTCCACCCATTCCTCAACCCTACAAACCCCTTTTTTTGTACACCTAAACCCTTTCCATTGCTGATCCCTTAAAACCCCACTCCACCCCTAAACCCCACTCATCCCTGAACCCTAAAACACCCCTAACCATACCTGCACACCACCCACCCTTACGTCGTAAAAAACACTCACCACCCCTAAACTCCATTCACCTGTGAACCCTAAAAACTCCTCACCACCCTAAACTCCACCGAGTCCTGATTCCTAAAAAACCCTCAACACCCCAAAACTCCACTCATCTCTGAACCCTAAAAACACCTCATTGGCCCTAAATATCACCCATCCCTGAATGCAAAAAACCCTCTCTACCCCTAAACTTCTTTGTCTTAAAATTATCATTCCTTTAAAATGCTTACTTTCGATATATTTGTATTTCCCAAAAATTGTCTTTTGTAAAAAAAATCCTTGATTTTGTTTCCTCCAATGTGGTTTCTCAGTTTTCGTTTTTCTATTAATTCACATACATCAATTGGCAACATGCCCTTTCAACATAATGCTTGCATTCACCTCCTGAGCGCATCCTAGCACAGATTCACCTCCTGAACTCATCCTTCAACTCAATCACAACCCTCAGTCCAACACCTCTAGCAACTCTCCCCCCAAAAGAACCACAATCAACTCAGCACCAATGCACGACCCATTGCCACTGTATCGCTCTTGACCACCGTACAGACATTTCTCTTGGACATCTCACAAACCTATCCTACTGCTATGCATCAAATACTGGTGCAACTACCTGCGTGCATTAAAACCTGCATGACAACAAATCACACAACCACCATAACACTCATCACTTAGACTCAAGAGGCATGGCATTCAGAAGTTAATACCACACTGAATCGCTAAACCATACTGCAGTACGAATACTCAATAATCCAGACAGCCATAGGGCCAGGAGGCTACATTGGTGGAGAATGCACATTACACAAATATCAATACCATGGCATAACAAAATAAACCAGATGTGTCACTCAGAAACTGCATTGCCATTCAGTGGCGGCTCCTCTTCTAAGGCGGAGGAGTGTCGCCTCACTGCTTCTCAGCAGTGAAGGAAAGGAAACATAAAATGATAATAACGTGTGTTATTATGATTTTATGTTTCCTTCTGCTGCAGCTTTGCGTTTGGAGTGGGGCTGCTCCAGCGACAGAGGAGCAGGGGAGGAGTGGTTTGCCTACTCTTAAGTGCACATGACTATTTGGCCAGCCCTCTCGGGCCGGCCAAACAATCATGCGTGCTTCGCATCTTCTCCATGCAGGCTGCATTACAGCCTGCGTGGGGAATATGCCCAGGCCCCCATTCCCTGGCTGTTTGCTGATCCACGGTGCTCAGACCAATCTCAACGCTGCATTGCAGCATTGTGATTGGCTATCGGGAGGCTGGGAGCCAGGTGCTTCCTGCTGCTTCCTGCATACTGCTGCAGGACCGGAGTCATGAATAAGTAGACGGAGGAGGGGCTGCGGCCGACCGTAACACCCGGATCCAGTAGCAGCCCCTACTGTTGCCATTATTCTCTTTGGGGCATATTTATTAAAGAGTTGCGTTGCCCTTGATCCATGCAAAGGGGCACAAGACTGATACAACTCTTAAGCTTGATTTATCAAACCAAGCAAGGTCACCTTGATTGGCCTTGCATGGATTGACAAATCTAGTCTAGAGTAACACAACGCAGCGCAAATCAATGTGTTGCATTACTCTGCCCCAAGGAGCATTCCCAGATTTTCTGGTAGACCTGGGAATGCGTCAAAATGCTACCCTTCCCTAGGTGAGGCATAACGAGGAGAAATATCTTTATTTGACTTTGTTACTCTCTCTTTCTATGTGTGCTGCATTACGCAGCACACACTAAGATGAAAATGGCTCAGAGAATTGTTTTTGTGCAGGAAGGCTTCCCTTCCTACACAAAAACAATCCTGCTTACAATGCAGGCAACCTTGCACCGTGGTGGTGCTTGGCAGCACATTGTGCACCAGTGCAGGGAAAAGATAGGAATGCCCTGTATTATGTTAAATAGAGCTCATTCCTAACCTTTCCCTATCACGCAGCACAGCAAGGTGACTTGCCAACCTCTGCCAGGCATAGTAGCAGATCAGCAGCCCAATCTATGGTGACTGGTTGCCACCATGTCTTCAAAGTTAACTTTATGAAGCACTTCTAGGGAGAGAGTGGCAGACTTTCATAGCTATCAGCCACGGCCCGTGCAGGTAAGAGCGGTGAGGCCAGCTGGGGGATTTTCGGTAGACGATGATGAGGGAAAATTAAATGAATAATTCGTTTTCACTCGTCATCGTCCGTCGAAATTCCCCTCCCCCCCAGCCAGCCCCACCGCCCACCGCTCTTACCTGCACGGGCCGCGGCTGGTTGCACTGCATCTAGAAATGCCCCCAAATAGAGTAGATCTGGCTTTGCGGTTATAAAGCAAGATACTGTACGACAGTCTGCTACCAATGGTTGACCGCTAACTCTTCTTCCATGAATTGGTAATTCTTTACAAAATGCCAATGAATAGTCTGGTAAAAGAATAAAAAGCTCCGCTGAGGAAGTCCCTCCCTTCCCGTGATCCAGTTTGAACAAGTTGAAGGCTTTGAAAAGATCAACATGCACCCGCCTGTAAATTTTGGTCATGTGACTCAGTTACAAAAGAAACCGCATTCATCCCATTGAAACGGGTTCCTTTTTAAGATGCCCAGCAGATAGCAACAGTGCACATCATGAGACACATTATAAATTTACTCACATAGAAAAATAGTATAAACACCCAGACTAGATCTTTCAAATCACTCTTTGATGAACAGCTCACCTTTACAAATCTGTCACACAGCGTTGAGTTGTAAGATCAAAGATGGATAGTTCAAGGAAATGCCACATTCGAGTTATACCACAAACTCCAAAAAGAATTAGGATCCCAAAATTGTTGCTGTGCTTTCGAAATTTCTGGGAGACGTTGAGAAGAGTTCCGATGTTACAAGGGAGGAACACAGGGCATTTAATATTTTTTCTGCGGAAGTATGTTTCTGGAATTTGGTCTTGGTCTCGACCTAAAATTTTGAGCCACATCCTATATGTAAAGAAGAAAAACATTTGTTATGTTAGTTTCAAGAGTATGGATCTAATAAGGAATTCTGTTACTTATAGCTATATCAGTAGAAAGCTGTTAATAACGGAATATCGAATCGAACCCCAGACAATATTGAAAAATGTCTTAAACTAGTCAGCAAAGTATGGAAATCATTTTTAAACACCTTGTGAACCAATTATAACATTAGTGTTTAAACACTGTGATAGGATTTGAAGAATGTAGTTTGTTGTAGATTTAAGATATGTTTTGTAGAGCTTGACATTTTTTTAAACTTATTTCAGGATTGTTATTCATGGTGAATCTCTTCTCAGTGCCATTGTGCCCAACTCAGCAGCAATCTTCAATTTTAGGGAAGCCTTTGGACTGTCTGAAGAGCAGGTAAGCTTGACATCATTCCCAAAATCTTTTTTTTAATCTTCAACTTCTTGTATCTTAACATCAAACCAGTGCTCCCCGTGGAAAGCCAGGGTCCAATTAAAATAAAACATCTGTGTTTGCATCCCAAATGGAGTAGCAGCCAATCTAGTGAAAGGATTGTCCCTGATACCATAGACTATAGCTTTATTGGAGGAGAAACCCACTGTAGTCATCACTTGTGGGATGATAACACATAATTCAAATACGGGCAAAGATCATGGACGAGAAATCACCAAATCTCCTGGTGTAGTAAGTAGAAGTGCAGTTCCAGATTACCAAATAGACAAATTAGGCACCAGCATATGGGCCCCACTCTTTTTAGGGGCCAGCAACAATAGATCTAAATAATGTTGATTTTATCTTGAAAGAAAATTACAATCAAGCTTTCTTAAATTATTATTATTGAAATGTTCTTTTAAGATCAAATCAATATTATTTTGATCCGTTGACACTGGATCCCTAAAAGGAATCTTTAGTTTTGTGTAGTAAAATTGATTTATAAAAATTATTGGTTGGTAATATTAAAAACTTATTAGGAGATAATTTGCAAGGAGGCCCCCGAAATTTCAACGGCCTAAGGGCCTCCACAGGGTTTAATCCGGCACTGACTTTGTGCACCCCAAGCCAGCTCATGAAATCAAAGGTCTGATCTATGGTCACACCAGTAGCTCGTCAATAGCATTCTATTTGTGGCTAAGGAAAGAGAAAGAAGTAAAAACAACAGAATCTAACAAGTGCCCCTTGTACCCTGTTTACTTTTTCTTCCTGTTGATTCCTTCAGAACCTCTGATGCCATGGGTACAAAAGAGCGAGCCAGGAATAGCAGCTGTTTCTCATGGCTACCCTTGAGCAATGTCTGTGAATATGATAAGGGGTAAAAGCTCACCAGTCTCACCGGATGTCTGATACCCGTCATATCCTGCCTGCTTCAATCACACAATCCCACGAGGGTCACCGAGGTGGATGGTTGCTTTGTTGGATATGAGAGTATCAGGGACAAAAATAGTGTACTACAAAAATAGTGTAGCCAGAATATTGACTACAAAAATATTGTGAAGGCAAGTACGTATAGATAAGTAGACTTTACTTTTCTTAAATCCACATCTTCATGCCTGAAGATGCATTTATCACCAAGGTCCATATATGTGGAGTTAAGAATACGACATTTGTTTTTACGTATAAATCTTTACTCTCGCACTATTTTGGTAGTTGATATTTTGGCTACAGTAGTTTTACAGTACGATATTTTGAAGTGGAGAATCTGGTAGTATACAGCCAGCCTTGGGTGGTGATGCAACATTAGAATAAACTGCGGAAGGAAGGACTGAGGGGAAAACCAGTACTGAGTGAGACTCTAATGGAAAGCAACTTGCAATATCCACATGTACAGTGAATGCAAACTGAGTATATTTTTCAGTCAGTATGTGTTACCACAAGACATGCTTCAGTAATGGCACATTTAAGAGGTCTTCAGGTTAGGCATTCCAAACTGTTAGAGATGGATCATTATGAAGGAGCTGCCCATTCCCATATATCCTCTTTCCCAATTGTTCTTATTTCTCTGAGGAACAATAAGAAATAAAATATATATTTAACTACCCTGCTGCCTGCTGCCTCGCCACCTCCATGCTCTTCTGCTCCTCTGCTGGTGCACAGGCTCCCAGAATCCCCTGCGTCAATCTAGACACTGCTCTCATGCTGGTAATACTATTACCCAGCATGAGTGAAGCGCCGGCATTGGTCTGAGAGGGCTGGTTTTGCGTTCCCACAACTCAACTTAAGTTGGTGTCTGGGGGAATCTAAGTGCGCATGTCAGTTTGGCCATCCTAAGACATGCTGAAATGCGCACTTGCAGTACCCAGCACTCCTCCTCCATGTTTGCTGCTGTCATCAGGATGGCCACGCCTACAAGACTCGGTTTCGGCTCAGTGATGAAAGATAAAATGATTAAATTGTTTTATTATCATTTTTCTTTTCATGTTTTCATCTGCTGGCATCAGCAGTGGGGCGACGCTCCTCCACCATATCGGAGGAGCCGCCTCTGGTACAAATAACATCTATTATTTAAGATGTGTGTTCTATATAAGTAGTCATTGTTATTCTTATATAATGTGCTGTACCTGGTTTTCTTAAGAATACCACAGGAATCCTACCACAAGGTATGCTGCTATTTTCTAAAAAAAATGTGTGACATGGTGTGTTTGACATGTACATTTTTCCACTGTATTAGCGTTCTGTTAGTCATACAAGTACTCATATTGAGACATGTATCTTAACAACCAGACTCTTGTGATTGACTTTTCAGGCTCTGGCTGTCAGTGACCACTTCTCGGTGGAGATGGAGCTAAAAACAAACACTGGAATCCTCAACATGATCAAATCACCTGCACCAAAAAAGAACAAAAAGAGCAAAAAACGCAGGACTGCATCGTAGAGACAATGCCCCCTCTTGAGGCTATTGTAATTAAAAATGTCAGTAGATTATGTATCGAGCTATCCAGAGAGTTGCATCTCATAATACCCACAATAATGCGACAAGTTGAAAACCTCATCATTAAATAACCCACATCAAGCCCCAGTACTCTGCTCAGAGGTCACTGTGGAAGGGGAAGATGTATATCACCAACACCACCTCTGTGCTTATGAACAGCACTTTTGGTGTCTAGTATTGTCTATGAACATTGATGGTCCACATTGTGGTTAAATTAACAGGGTACATCGCTGAAACACGTGTGTGAAGGGTTCATCTGGTTTTACAATTAGAATTATTTTGTTGCATTTATTAAGAAGTTAGGATCATTTATGTCAAGGGATCCTCACAAGATGGAATATAGTAATCTGGAGCATGGCTCACCCTGGGATTAAACATGTAAATAGACTCCGCTTTTTACCAAACTAAAAAACAACCATTGTTGGTTGGAACAATTTGTGAACTTGTGTCTTGTCTACATCAATGACCTATATGATGGCCTATCCAATGTAGTAACTCAGAAGGCTGCAAAAGTTTGACTTATAGTTGGCCTCATTTATAACTATCTCATCTCTGTCAAGCTCAGGAATCCACTGGTTCCCTGTGCAAGCAAGGCTTCTTTTAAATACTTTGACTTTCTTACTAATGCCTAGAAGGGACAACCCCAGTTACATCCAGGAACATGTTGGCCAGTAGCATCCCTCACTCCGTATTCGCTCAACACAGGCTAGCCTGTTATTGGGTTCCCAGAAACAAGTGAAAGACTAGAAGTGACACAACTAAACTCTGGACACGCCATCTTTAACACCCCAGATCCATGCAATCCTGAAAAATTGAAAACCCACCTCTTCTAAAATGTATCCCCATTTGTGAGCTGGACAGTCTAGAACAATCCCTGGTATTGCCTATCCCGCTTGAATCACACAGTTATGTAAGTCTCACACCAAGAACGACCACAACAACCCCATTGGTCCAGTATGATAATTGAGTTCAGCTATTGTCTAAGAGTCTCCTTGATGCCCACTGCAAATATGTTTGTATGTGACTGTTCACATCTGGCCAGTAACTAATGATCTGCCTCATAGCACCACCGCAATCAAGCTTTTCTCTTTTAGGTGGAAGACGGGATTACGTTCTTCTGTGTATATTTTTCAAAATAAATCCAGCAAGACACATTTTAGAAGTTTTATACTGCATTGCTAATGTTTTGAAATCTTATCAAGACCAAGTTGCATTTTTAATTCTTTTGGGAGATATGTCTTCAGTGAACCTTGGTGTTTAACATAAGGCACAAAATGAGTTACTCTAAGACATCACATGAGCATGTGCATGTCTGTTGTCGAATTTTTCAATTTTGAAATGTGCTCCCTATAACTGTACACTCTCAGGCCTTTTGCATGCATCTTCTCAAGTCAAACTATTAAAGAAACCTTCCCGAGATCCTCTCTTGTTAAGCAATTATTGCCCCATTTCTGTGCTGTCTTTCTTCAGCAACCTTGGTGAAATAGTAGTTCATATCTAACTCTCTGAGTTCATTAAAAAAAACTCTATGGACAATCAGTAGCAAGCGGAGATCTGCTCCTGTCATGGAATGGATGTGGCACCATGGTGTTGCAACTCATCCTCTCTGGACGTGTCTGCTGCCTTGACACCGTGTGTTATGTCTCATTGGTGGAAAGGCTCAGAGAGGTTGGAGTGAGAGGGATGGTCTTAGGCTGGATTTGCTCTTTTCTTATGGGTTGCTGATGTTATTCAGCTGATTCTCAGGCTGGATGGTAAAGGTTTTATGGCTAGCCTCAGCCTCCGTCTTCACTCCGGCCTCAGTATGGTCGCTGATTGGATATCCAAAAATTGTATGAAATGCAACTTGGTCTAAACAGAGGTTATGGTACTAGGAGGCCTGGCTACAATCTGGTCATCTGAATGGTGGCCAGGCACTTTGGGTTATTGTCCACCATCATCAAGGACTCTGAAAAGCTTTGTCGTAAAGCTTGATGATGAATTCTCATTTAAGGCACAAGTTGCTAAAGTTTTGTCATCCTGCTTCTTTCATTTCAAAGTCTTAAGAAAACTCCTTCTATTTTTACCGGAGAAGGCACAAATCCCAATTCTTCAAGGAGTTGTGGGCTCTTGGCTTGATTATGCACATGCATTATATCTAGGACTTCCTTATATCAAACATTAATTACAATTGGTGCAAAGTGCTGTCTCCCTCCTTTACCTTAAACTACCTCGTCATGTACCAATATCTGCAGGTCGTGCATTACCTCTCAAGTGCGTTCTACTCCAACGTCTTTCCATTTGCTTTAAATCTCATGATTAAGGTCCCTTCTTTATTCAGCAACTGTTCTCGTGGTATCTACCATGCAGACGCTACAGTCTTCTTCAGCTTCCCTTTCAAGGTGATTAAGACAAGGAAATCTTTTAGATAAGGAAGTTCTTATGAAAACACCATAATTATATGAATAAATAAACTCGTCTGTAAACCGAATTATTGTACGCTGTTTACAGTACAAGTGCCTCTGAAGTAAATAAACAGTATTATCTTGGAAAGCATGCATGCTTCTTGTTCCATGTTTCTTCATGGTTTTAGAATCTTATAAGTCTTGAACTGGTCTGGAGGTGAATGAATCTGGAAGGTAGTTTGTGACTATGAATGAGTAGAGTAGGTATGTCCCCAGCTTGTACTTATCAAACACTGAATGCATGCACCATCAATGGTGATATAGAAAAACACAATTTCTCCTCCTCCACAGTGATAGTCTATGTTTGAGTAACAGTCTATCATCTCACTCTCTGTGCATCACCACCTTTAAAGTTCACCAACTGCCACTGGTGGCATGTGCATCACTGCAGGCTGTGCCTAGCAGTTACTTCACCCAAGAATATAGAATTTCTCACTCTGCAAATGTACATTCTTGCATGATTCCGAATCCCTTGAAGGTCAGAAATCCTGCTGTTCTTTCTCCCCAGTAGGTATTCGGTGGCACAATGCTCGCTAAATGTCACAAGCATTGCCAATTGCCAACCCTCTGTCAACGACCGTACCAAACCCCTAGGACTCAAACTCGGCAAAAACCTTAACCTTCAATCCAGATCAAACTGCTGAAGATTTCAATCACAGTTCAATCTCTTCCCCTCTCAAGACTGGACTATGGTACCGACCTACCATCAGGGATCCCAACATTCCATTTGACTTCCATGGAGGCAACTGCCAGGCAGTATCAGAATGACAGATCACGTCACTCATATCTTGATTTCACTAAACTGGCAAACAAATGAAGCATAAAGCATTCTGAAACTGTCTTGCATTGTTCCCAAATCTCTTCGCTCAGAGATCCTAATCTATATGAAAAAATGTTCAGTTTTTGAAGGTCAGCATCTCCTCTGCAGCACCAACACCCTCTGGCTTGAACTTCGCTCCTGACTTAGTAAAAGAATCCTTGTACAAGGCTTCTCAGGATAAGCTTCCAGGTTGTTTAATTCCATTCCGCCACCAATCAGAACTAACCCATCTTTTGAGGGCTTCATGGCAGAGATGAAAACCCTTCTCTTCCAGCAATTCCTCATAGATGGTGGCTTTCTCTTTATAGCCCCTTTATCAGATCAACTACATGTTGGTGTTTAGTAGAACATACTCCACTTTAGTATTTTCCCATCACTCTGATAGCTGAATTTGATAAATTTGCGTCCATATTCTTTCACCTATTTCTTCTGCAGCTATCTCACTGGTTATTGTTGTATATCCTGCACATGTTTCATTATTGATTGGATGCACTTTTTGCTTTCAGTCATGTACTAATGAGTGTTCTTCATATCCTTTACCATTCAGTTGTATTTCATAAATAGTTGTATATCACCCATTCTATGTATCTACCCGATAATGTATATAATGCATTTTCTTTGGTAGTTGTTCGGTCTATCCTCTTCTATGTAAAGCACTCTCTCACCCACTGGGGCTGAGTCTACACTATAAAAAAAACATCAATAAATATATAAAGACCTGGATATTACCCCTAACTCAAGTTGGCCTGGAGTCAGGGCTTATATTAAATGAGCCTGGAGCCAGGAACCTACCAGGGCCTTCTATGATGCCCCCCTTCATCAGAGGACAGTCCAAGCTCACCAGAGCCCTCCCTTGGTTCCCCTCTTGTGTGGGCTATGTTACAAGTGAGCAGTAAATACACAATATGGGCTTACTCCATCCAAAACTGATGGCCTATTTAGGTCCAAGGAGGCCACCACACTGGCCCTCTGGCCTGGCCTCGGATGCCAGGAAGCACAACAATCCCCATAGTCTAAGTCCCCACTCCCAACATTTCCTATCAACAGTGAAGCAGCGCAATTTAGGCTCCACCCTTACACATCACAAAAATGCAATTATATACTCATAATTGACACTATATTCACTATGTGCCTTAACTTCATTGATGTGTGTGAAAGATTTAAACATATTAAGGAAATGCAATCCTTGTAGGGATTAGAGTTTTATATATGTATACCCTAATGTTCAGTTGGAATGTATAAATAAGTTCTCTCTTATTCACGTTTTACATTTATTCTTCAAGTTACAAGTGTATGTATGTATAATCATGCATTTGAGTTCACATTAAATGCTAACTTAACTTCTCCTGACTACGGGCCTCAATTGAAATGCATTTTGCCTTGCCAGTGTGTTCTCTCTTTCTTTGCAGGTGTATTATCATGATTCAAGTTAGAGAAAGGCTTACTGTTTGTATTAGACTGTTGATAGTGAGGCCTGGAGGGAAGAACTTGGCAGTGATTGACAAGAATTAATGGTCGACAGAGGCCTTTTGTTCATGTTGTACCAGGCCGTAGAGATGTTCAAGGTTGAGAACTTCAGTCCAAGTTTCGATACGATGGGAAACTATGGAATGTTGCAGATTCTCTATCGAGTAATGATTTGGTTGGTTCCTCGTGCTGTGAAAGGAGATAAGGATGTTTCTTAATCTTCTATTACTTTTAAAATTGTTTTTTCTCAGAATTAGAAGGCAGTGATTCCGTTTACTATTCGAGAGGTGCAGACCTCTCTCCTTGCCTTTTTCTTGAAAGTGTGAAGCTTTATGCTAAACACCTATTTCCTTTTCCCAAAACTTCTACTGAAGTCATATAATTCTGACACCTTCTATGCTCCCTAACTAGAGACCCTTAAAAGATGACCCTATAATTAATTCATGTTTAAAAGAGGGAAGGGAAGTGTCTTTGTAGAACACCTGTTTGCTTTAATGTGTTTCTTTATTGTTGGGGTTATCACAGTTCTGTATCTCATTTTATTGCAACTCAACCTATTGATATATTCAGCTTATCTGCTGTATTGCCATACCTTTTGAACTTATTATTGGTTTGCCTATGTACTGGATTGATTGGAAATCCAAAATAAAACCCTTTAACCTTATTTGGCAATTCCTGGTCCTTATTGTGGAGTTACAGTGGCTTCACAAGCTATAAATGTATTGTTGAAGTGTTCTCCATTACAGTGCTTTAGGTCAACCAACAAAAGTCCATACGATGTACGGGGAAAAATCTTTGATGACTTTTGGAGTTGTAAGTTCCAGCGCTCTGTTAATAGCATGTTGTACCTCAGGCTTGAGGAAGTTGGGATCCTGAAGAAATATGATCACACTTGTGGAGTATAAGAAGAACTTAGGCTGCTGTGTTTTGCCCTTACTGAAGCCAAAGAATTGAATAGCAGGGAAGTCACAGGTTGATTGCATCCTTCTCTTTGCCAGCGCCAAAGAAACATTTGTCTGCTTCTCTTGCACACTTTGACACTTATACAGAAATGACATGCTTAAAGTAAGCATAACTAAAGAAACAGTTCAAATAAATACATGTATGAATATTGGGGTCTAAGCAAGCAATCGCCATAAGTGTAAATAGATTGTGTCATCACAGGCATTCTCAGACATACCAGGTTTAAATTGTTAAAAGCTGCTCTTGAATAGGCTTGGAGTTGAGAGCTCATTACTGAACCTTATTGTCACAATGGCCGGGATGTTCTCTCCTCAGGATGGCGCTGATGCTCTATAGGGGTCCACCTCTCATCTGCCCCCAGTCCGGATAATGTATTATACACACGAACTCGGGAGATAGGTGAGCAAGGGAAGGAAGGGGAGGCACAGCTGGGAGAGGGACCTGGAAAGACACAAACACACCATAAGAGATACGATAACTGATTACACCCCTGTCCTGTTACCCAATTCTTTCTCCTGTAACTCTCTCACCTGCCACCTCCTCCACCACCGAGTAGTGAAAGGCGCTAGGTCAGGGGAGTACCCGTACTCCAGTTAGGGCACTGGATGACGGATATGTAGCAAGGGTGCGACCTAGACACAGGCCCCTCAGGAGATAGTGCACTGTACCACTGGGAGCAAAGGACAGCACTTCCAATCAGTGCTTAATGCTCCCGAGTGTACTCAGATAGCAGGGTCATATGAGTAAACAAAAGAAGATGCCTCCCTGAAGGCAAAAGGCGACCCAGTACTCACGGTTCCGAAGAGCGGTGAACGGAGGCGGGCGCTACGACTCTGTACCCGGAACTCCGTGGGCAGAGGAGCGTGCCTGTTCGCGCTGCGACTCTGAACCCGGAACTCCGTGGGCAGAGGAGCACACCTGTTCGCGCTGCGACTCTGAACCCGGAACTCCGTGGGCAGAGGAGCGCTGGAGCAGCTTCCGGGAGCCTGGGGTGTCGAGGGCGGAGGTTCTCAGGCGTCGTCTTCCAGAGCCCTGAATTCCTGGAGTGGACGTCGACGCAGGAGCGAAGGTGTCTGTGCGAAGGTTCAGCAGAGGGCCGAGGCAGCAGCACAGGGTTGAAGGTTCGGCGGAGGATCAAAGGACAACCAGGAATCATCGGCACCGCTCTCTGGCCGCGTTGGGCTATATCCGCTCTGCCGAGCGTAACGCGGGTCACGTGGGGCGTGCACGGCCGAGCGCGCCGCAGGTCACGTGGGGCGTGTTCCTCTGGCCTTCTGGGGAGTGTAGTTCACGCAGAGTCCGTGTGGGGGAACAGGAGGTTTGCGGTAATACGAACAGCGCGTTACCGGTACTTGGCTCGTGACAGTACACCCCCCCTCCCACCGCATCAGGAGCTGAGAGCAGCACCGGGTTTACCAGGACAACGGCGGTGAAAGGCAGCCACCAGGCGGGAAGCGTGAATCGCCGTCGCCGGCTCCCAGGAATTCTCCTCCGGACCATACCCCTTCCACGCCAAGAGGTACCAAACCCTGCCCCGCACCAGCTTAGAATCAAGCACCCTCTTCACCACGTACTCCCGCTCATGCTGCACCCATACTGGAGGAGGGACTTTTTTCACAGGGCACAGTGAGGGTTTGAGCAAAGACACGTGGAACACGGGGTGAATGTGCATGTGCGTCGGGAGCCGGAGTTGCACCGCCACGGGGTTGACATGGCGGACCACCGGGTAGGGGCCTATGTACTTGGGGTTGAACACACTGGGTCTTTTAAACGTGATGTTCTTAGTGGACAACCATACCCTGTCCCCCTTGTGGTACACAGGATTGGGCCTGTGGTGCTTGTCGGCCTGTGCCTTGTATCGCTCTTTTGCAAGGCGAAGGTTCACGCGGGCTGTCTTGAGGGTGGAGCGTATCTGCGTGAGCCTGTGCTGTAGATCAGGAAGAGCTACGCGCGCATGAGGGAGCAAAAATGGGGTGAAACGGGGGAGGAACCCCATAGAGAGGAAGAAGGGTGTGTGTTGTGTGGATGCGTGTATGGTGCTGTTATAAGCGATTTCCGCCACCCACAGCCAGTCCACCCATGCCTCGGTGGCCTTGTCCACGTAGCATCGAAGATACTGTTTCAGGGTCTGGTTGAGGCGCTCAGTTTGTCCATCAGATTGGGGATGAAAACTCGTGGACAGGGATGATTGAATGCTCAATTCAGTGCACCAGACCTTCCAAAAACCGGCGGTGAACTGGGATCCTCTGTCTGACACGATCTCAAGGGGAAGTCCGTGCAGCCGCACAATGTTGGTAAGCATGAGCCTTGCCAAAGTACCAGCAGTGGGTGCCTGTTTGCACGCTATGAAATGCCCCGTCTTTGTGAGGAAATCGATGACCCCCACGATTGCCGTACAGTTTTGGTCTTTAGGGAGTCCCACAATAAAATCGACCGAAATCTTTTCCCAAGGATTCATAGGGGTCGGCAGCGGAAGCAGAAGGCCTTGTCTTCGGCTGTGGTCGGTCTTCATCTGGGCACATACAGAGCAGTCTTTCACCCATCGCAGAACATCAGGCCAAACCGAAGTCCACCAGAATTGTCGTAGGACCTTTTCTAGGGTTTTGGTGCCTCCCATATGACCGGCGCTTGGTACTTCGTGACACCAGCAGAACACAAGTTTCCGGAGGCGGAGAGTAGGGACCAACACTCGTGAGCCACACATGGGAAGGCCTTGGTGCATTCGCCATTCCTTGTGGCTTCGTAACCAGGAGGTCCAAGCGCACGTCCGTATGCCTCGTTTTACTCCTTGCACGAACGTCTCCGTTTCCACTCTTCCCACCACCTTGTTGGGTGAAATAATGGGCTGTTCTGGATCCGCCGAGGGGAGATAGACCGTTTCCCGTCATGACAAGGCGTCAGCCTTCCTGTTCTGCGTTCCTGGTCGGAATGTAACGAGGAAGTGGTACTCCGCGAAGAACAGCATCCACCGTCGTTGGCGTGGGGAGAGATGCCGCGCTGACCGTAAGAACTGGAGGTTGCGATGGTCTGTGTAGACCGTTACCTGGTGTTGAGCGCCCATCAGCCAGTGTCGCCATTCCAGAAAGGCTTCTCGGATGGCCAGCAGCTCCTTCTCGGCGATGGTGTAATTTCTTTCAGCGGGGTTTAGTTTCCTGGACAGGTAGGCCACGGGATGGAGCTGTCCGGTGTCTGGATGCCTTTGTGACAGGACGGCTCCCTCGGCGAGGTCAGAGGCGTCGGCCTCTACGATAAACGGAAGTTCAGGTCTGGCGTGTCTCAGGACAGGGGTGGAGGTGAAAGCCGTTTTGAGCTGCTCAAACACCATCTGCGCCTCGGGGTGCCAGGAAAACGGTATGCCTTTGCGCGTCAATCTCGTGAGTGGGGCCATCAGCTGGGAGAAATGGTGGATAAAGCGCCTGTAAAAGTTCGAGAAGCCGAGGAAACTCTGTACGTCTTTGACGTTTTGAGGTGGAGGCCAGTCCACAACGGCTTGTACTTTGCGGTCCGTCATGACCTGTCCGGCGGGTGTTAGCAGGACGCCCAGGAACTCCACTGTAGTCACGTGAAACTCACACTTAGTGAGTTTACAGTACAAGCGATGTTCACGTAGAGCTTGCAAAACCTGTCTCACATGGACGACATGCTCTTCCGGGTTGGACGAAAAGATTAGAATGTCGTCGATGTACACTATAACAAATTTATCCAGGAAGTCTCTCAAGGCCTCGTTGAGGAAGAAATGAAAGGCGGCAGGGGCGTTGCAAAGCCCGAAGGGCATTACTAGATATTCGAACAACCCATACCGCGTCTTGAAGGCCGTCTTCCATTCGTCACCCTCTCTCATCCTCACTAAATGGTACGCCCCACGGAGGTCCAGTTTGGTGTACAGGGCCGCTTCCCGAACCTGTTCGAGCAACACCGGAATCAACGGCAATGGGTATTGGTTCTTCATCGTCACTGCATTGAGGACGCGATAGTCTATGCAGCATCGCAACTCGCCGTTGGCCTTAGGGATGAAGAAGAGCAGAGACGGCGCGGGTGACCGGGAGGGGCGTATGAAACCCAACGCGAGGTATGTGTCCAGGTACTCTCGGAGGTGGCTCGTTTCAGGACCCGTGAGTGCATAAATTCGGCAACACGGGATGACGGCCCCGGGTTCCAAGTCTATGCGACAGTCGTAGGCCTGATGTGGAGGCAGCTCATCTGCCTTCTGTTTGTCGAACACGTCTGCATAGGTGCCATACCAGGCAGGAAGAACCACTTCTTTCTCGTCCGCTGTGGCGACGTATTGTGGAGATGCCAACGGTAGGGCCGGAGAGGAATCAGGCACCGTGCATTGTTGTCGGCAAAAGGCAGAACAAAAGGATATCGTGTTCATGGACCACTTGATGGTTGGTTCATGTCGTCTCAGCCACGGCAGGCCCAAGATGAGCTTGCACCGGGGGGCTTGGAGAATGTTTAGGGCAAGCCATTCACCGTGGGTTCTCCCTATGGTCATCCAGAGGGCAGGTGTGACGTAACGGATGGGTCCGGATTCCAACTCCTTTTCGTCTACGGCGTAGACGAGTTAAGGCGAGGGCTTAGTTAGTAGCTTCACTCCCAATCGCTGGGCTTCTGCTTCGTCCAGAAAGCAGCCGGTGGCCCCGGAATCAATCATGGCCCGAATCTTCCGGGTCGTCTGGTTGATTACTAACTCGAGCGTAAGGAAGAAATGGTCCGGTTCTTTGGCAGCGTTCGACTCCATAGAAGGGATGGAGTGGTAGCTTGAAGACTTCCCTTCGTGGTCCTTCAAGCCCGTGCCTTTCCCGCTTCTCCGTCGCCAGTCACCGCTGCCGCTTGCCCCGCGCGAGGTCTCCCAATCTTGGGTCGAACGGGGCATTCTCGGAGGTAGTGGCCTTTTTTGCCGCAGTACAGACAGAGGCCCTGTTTTCTGCTGTAATCCCTTTCGCTCAGTGTTAGTGACGCTCTTACCGCCCCGATTTCCATGGGTTCGGATCTGGACAGTCCGTGCTCAGGAGCTCGTGTCTGCTCGCATGCAGGAGGGGGTTTCTCCTTCCTCCTATGATCCCCCTTTCTCTCTCGGAGTCAGTATTCTAGTCGAGAGGCGAGCTCCACCATCGCGGCACAAGTGCGGGGTTGGGGGTCTATTTGGGCTATGACATCCTTCAGCTCCTCCGTTAACCCCCTGTAGAAGATGGCGGACTGTTTCGCTTCCGGCCAGTCCGTTTCCGCCACTAGACGTCGGAAACTGTTGAGGTATCCGAGGAAATCGGTTCTGCTTTGTTTAAGGTCTAGAAGATCACGGTCCGCGGAGAAGGTGTCGGCTCGTCGATCGAAGGATCTCTCGAACTCCACTCGGAACGCGTCCCAATCGTACAGCAGGGCGTCGTCCCTCCTGACAATCGGGACCGCCCATTGAGCCGCTTCTCCGGTTAGGTATGAGATAAGGAACGCCACCCTTGATTGGTTGGTGGCGAACAGTTTAGGCTTACAGTGGAAATGCAACAGTATTTGTGTCATGAACACCTGTACCTTCTGAATATCCCCATGAAACCTTTCGGGAGGGGCCAAGGGAACGTGAGCGGGCATCTCAACCACGGCCTGGGGTGTTTGGGTAGTCGCTAAGCTACCTGCGTCAAAGGGGTTTCTTTGGAGTCGGTCTATCCGGGAGTGCAACGCTGCAGTTTCTTGCCGCGAAGCTGCCAACTCCACCTGCACTTGCGCCAAGGCCGCCACTACATCCTCTAAGGTGGCCATCCCCTATGTCAGCGCGATCGGGAGGAGCGATAATTCGTGGGCCGATGATTCTGTCACGATGGCCGGGATGTTCTCTCCTCAGGATGGCGCTGATGCTCTATAGGGGTCCACCTCTCATCTGCCCCCAGTCCGGATAATGTATTATTCACAGGGACTCGGGAGATAGGTGAGCGAGGGAAGGAAGGGGAGGAACAGCTGGGAGAGGGACCTGGAAAGACACAAACACACCATAAGAGATATGATAACTGATTACACCCCTGTCCTGTTACCCAATTCTTTCTCCTGTAACTCTCTCACCTGCCACCTCCTCCACCACCGAGTAGTGAAAGGCGCTAGGTCAGGGGAGTACCCATACTCCAGTTAGGGCACTGGATGACGGATAGGTAGCAAGGGTGCGACCTAGACACAGGCCCCTCAGGAGATAGTGCACTGTACCACTGGGAGCAAAGGACAGCACTTCCAATCAGTGCTTAATGCTCCCGAGTGTACTCAGATAGCAGGGTCATATGAGTAAACAAAAGAAGATGCCTCCCTGAAGGCAAAAGGCGACCCAGTACTCACGGTTCCGAAGAGCGGTGAACGGAGGCGGGCGCTATGACTCTGTACCCGGAACTCCGTGGGCAGAGGAGCGTGCCTGTTCGCGCTGCGACTCTGAACCCGGAACTCCGTGGGCAGAGGAGCGCACCTGTTCGCGCTGCGACTCTGAACCCGGAACTCCGTGGGCAGAGGAGCGCTGGAGCAGCTTCCGGGAGCCTGGGGTGTCGAGGGCGGAGGTTCTCAGGCGTCGTCTTCCAGAGCCCTGAATTCCTGGAGTGGACGTCGACGCAGGAGCGAAGGTGTCTGTGCGAAGGTTCAGCAGAGGGCCGAGGCAGCAGCACAGGGTCGAAGGTTCGGCGGAGGATCAAAGGACAACCAGGAATCATCGGCACCGCTCTCTGGCCGCGTTGGGCTATATCCGCTCTGCCGAGCGTAACGCGGGTCACGTGGGGCGTGCACGGCCGAGCGCGCCGCGGGTCACGTGGGGCGTGTTCCTCTGGCCTTCTGGGGAGTATAGTTCACGCAGAGTCCGTGTGGGGGAACAGGAGGTTTGCGGTAATGCGAACAGCGCGTTACCGGTACTTGGCTCGTGACACTTATACTGTAGCAGACATCTTCTGTGGGGGTGTTATCCACATTTCAGTTTTGGACCTAGAAAGTGTGGGCTCTTTCCTTTATGGTGGGTTCACCTCACATGGGGCGAATGGGTAAATATGACTCCAATAAAGAAGAGATTGTCTTGCTTTATTAATAAACCGCCTCTGTTCTAAGATTACAGGTACTGCTGCATCATCAACATATCCCCCCACATGCATATGAATAGTTATTCTCTCATTTCTTTTTTTCTTTATACTTTTGTATAGTGTGAACCAGACCACCCACTTCTCTCCCCCTGGAACTCCCCTCCTCAGGCAGCAGAGTACTTTACACAGTTATGAATATATATACTAACACTGAACTTGTTGTTAAAAGTCAATAACAACTACTGAAGACAATTATGTGTGATAGTACATGAAACATGGTCAGATTTATTTATCTCCAAGACAGATCTGTTGGGTGACTTAGTGTATGAACTTCGAAGAGCCGTGATACGAAGGACCCCAAAATGCAAGACAAGATTTACATCCTCCAGGAGATGTTATATAGCAACATCAAAAACACTTTACAATGAACTCTAAAAAAACCTCCGCCGACCCCAGCAAACTCAAAAACTACCAGCCAATCTCCCTGCTGCCATTCCCCGCAAATGTACTGGAAAAGATCATCAACAATCGACTCATGACACACCTGGAACAGAACCAGCTACTCAACACCTCCCAATCCAGCTTCTGCAGCAATCACAGCACCAAAACCACCCCGATCGCAGTACCCGATGACATCCAAACCCTCCTTGATTAAGGAGAAACAGCAGCTTTGATCCTCCTCCACCTCTCGGCAGTCTTCAACACCATATCCGACCACACAATATTCGAAAGACAACACCACATCAGCATCCAAGGGGAGATGCTGAGATGGATCACCTCCTTCCTAACCAGAGGAACCCAGAGGATCCACCTACCACCTTTCACCTCTGAACCCAAGGAGATCACCTGCGGTGTCCCCCAGTGCTCATCCCTCAGCCCCACACTCTTCAACGCATATATGACCCCGCTGACAACACCCAACTCATCCTCTCACTCACTGATGACCCCACCACCACCAGAACCAACTTCCACAGATGCATGACAAACGTCAGCGACTGGATGAAGAACAACTGCCTGCAGCTGAAAACAGACAAGGTGGAAGTCCTGATCTTTGGCAACAGCAGCAACACGTGGAATGACCCCTGGTGGCCATCAGATCTAGGTCCCGCACCCACTCCCTCCAACCATGCGAGAAACCTCAGAATCATCATTGACAACAAGTTCACGATGAAATCACAGATCAGCGCTGTCTCCTTCACCTGCTTCCTCTCTCGGCGCATTCTGCGTAAGATTGTCAAGTGGCTACCCCTAAACACGAGACGCACCATGACACCAGCTCTCATCACCAGCCGACTAGACTATGGCAATGTCCTCTACGTATGAATCACCGCACATCTTCTACAGAGACTTCAGGCCATACAGAAAGCTGCAGCCAGACTCACCCTCAGCCTTCCCCGATGAACCCACGCCACACCACACCTCAGGAAACTCCACTGGCTCCCCCGTACATAAGAGATGCCAAGTCAAGCTGCTGACCAACGCACACAAAGCTCTACACAACCAAGAACCCGCCTACATTAACCACTGCCTGAACTACCACCAACTATCAAGAAGACTATGCTCCACCTCCATTTCACTTGCCCATACTCCCCGCATCTAATGAAATCGAAGCAGAAGACGCTCCTTCTCCAACATTGCAACAAAGACCTGGAACAGCCTCCCCTCACTCCTCCGGAAAATCACCTCACTCCAGTATTCTGAATGGCCCTCAAGACCTGGCTGTTCAAATAAGCCTCTGGGGCCTGCAAGCACCTGGATACCCTATTGGGTGATTAGGTGCACTTTCTAAATCACGATTGATTGATTAATTGACTCTAGTCAGCTTATTCAACATTCCCAGGCTGTGATGATCATCATGCAGATGCTTCCAATTGGAGGTGGCTTTGGAAGAGTAAGAACTTTGAGTTATCTCTTGATGGTACTATATGAGGTCCTGATAGAAGGGGTAAGGTGTTCAATACCTTTAGAGTGCTGTTGAATTGAAGCCTGGTGTTTCACGGAGGAAAGAGGCAACAGTTCAGAGTGCGAGAGAGGCACCTGAGATGATCAGTTTGTTATCTAGATATTTAGGAGAGTCTGCATACATAGACGTTTGGACAGTGGCAGCTGGAGATCTTTAAAATTGGTGAGGCAATATAATACATGCAAGGAGTTCACTGTATTATTTAAAAATTTGTCTTGAGAGTTGGCCATTTGTTTAGAATTACCTTCATTGTTCCAATGCTAGCTTTTTGTTATGGTTCATGGCTCCCTATTATGCCAAACATTACATACAATATTTCAGTACCAGAATTATGACACTGATATTGCACATATACCATGGACGACCCGTATGTCAAAACTTGCCTCCAGTATTTCAGAGGCAGCATTTTATCATCATTTGCTTCCTCCAACCTGCCCGCACTGCCCCAATATGACACGGGTGACATCTATAAGGCAAAGAATTGTCACCAGCATCAGCAATTTGTCATAGGTGTCCCTTTGAGTCAAGTATTTCCTCAGTGTTTTCAGTATTGCATGGTCTGCATTTTGACTTGTGTGCCCTCCGTTATGCCTCCCTTATGCCAAGGATTACTGTCAATGTCCCAGCAATAGCATTTTACCACAGTTGCCCCCATGGCAAGAAATTGCTCCAGTATTCAAGCGCTAGCATTTTTCCACTGGGGCCATGCCAAGAATTACTCTTATTATGTCAGGACCTGCATTTTGCAATGGGTGCCATTTCTTTTAGCAAGAATTATCTTCAATATGCCAGCAGCAGCATGTTCCGTGAATGTGGCCATAAGTCCAGAATTATATTGAGTATGCCACGGCCAGCGGCAGAATCACAATCCAAAACACGAAAACAAACACACTCTTACTCACTTACTCCTACTCACTCCCTCTCACGATCACTCTCTTCCCCCTCTCACTGGAAATCACACTCTCTCACGCATACTCACTCAGACTTACAGTTACTCACACATGAACCTACTCATACTCACTGGTTCTCTCTTACCAACAAACAAACACACGCACTCACTGACTCTGGGCCGTGGAGTAACTGCATCTGCTGCACCATTGATAGTGACAGATCTAACATTGTGACAGACCGAACACCCTTCCATGCCCTCTCACTATCTCCAATCTCTCACTCCTTATAATGCACTCACACTCCTTAACCCACACCCACACACTAGCTTACACTTATTCATACACTCTCTTAAACTCAGATTCCCACTCACTTTCACTCTCAGTGCCACTCTCAAACCCATTCACACATGCTCTATCTCAATCTCAGTAACTTTCAACCACTCCTCAGACGAGAAGATAATGGAACACTGCACCATGCCTGCAGAGTGCACTCGGGTGCATCGAGGAATTCCCTTCGCCCTGCACCTCATGTATACTGAGAGACATTCTTGATGGAATTGGGGAGCCACTGCAGAAGCCGGCATGCCTTCACCCCTCTCAAGAACTTCATCACCTGTTGCTCCTCCATCCTCTTCATTACAATCTATCATGCCCACCTTAAATCATGGACACAGTTCTTGCTGTGTTGGCTCTTGGGCTTCCATACACCACCACTGTCCCCTATGCAGGCCCTTCGACAAGAAGCACCATATGATGAAGCATGATACCCTCTTCCGTGTGTGAGGGCATTCAGATCTGATCTTAGGATTCCCCTCAGGGTCCTTCTGATCAGATCCTCGGATCCTTCCTTGATTGTTTACTTCCACCTCTGACGCAAAGGAACTGCACCCCTCTTTTGTGTTAAATTGTACCTAGGAGCGTGGGTGCTGGACCTCTAATCAGCTCTTTGTCCCTCCCTTATTTACCACCTTAAACCATGGACACAGTTCTCGCTGTGTCAGCTCTTGGGCTTCTATACACTACCATTGTCTTCTATATGGACCCCCGATACTGGCGCCTCTGCAAAGCTCCAATGCAATGGGATGAACCTCCTTGCCAATCCTGCTCCCCCCCCCCCCCACCACCACCACCACCATGTCATGGCCTCTAGGGCTTGCAGGACTACAACCAGGAGGTTGTACACCATGAAACTGTTATTTTCTTGTATGGACAGCCAGGTGTTGATCTGCCGCCCTGGGCTTGGGAGTTGGGATGTTTATTTTGTTTAGCTTACTATGTATTTCACTGCACTTGGTGCCTCTGGATTGTGCAGCCATGAGCCACTGATTCTTCTCCCTCACAGCCCCTGCTTCCAACTTCCGACTCACTTTCCTACTACATCAAATGGGTAAACTAATACTGTTGACCTGGAACATGTGTGGCATGAACACTGCAAGAAGGTGATATTCCATACATCAGTAGCCTTAAAGAGCGGGGGCATACATAGCATTTTAGCAGGAAACGTATCTTACTAAGAGAGAAGACACCAAACTCCAGAGGCACTAGAGGGACCAATGTTACTGTACTGGCTACTCAGGTTATGCTAGAGGGGTGCTTGTCTGGATCTGACCGGCAGCGCCCTTTCACTTTATCGCAGTGGAAACTGATCCTGAGGGGGGCTATGTCCTTGTGGAAGGGATATTAAATGTCAATGCAGTATTACTAAGCAGTGTTTACTTGCCGAACACTGGTCATTCGCACTTCTTAGCTGCCCTCTCGGCCAGCTTGACTTGCTGGTCTCACATACCCTGAAAAATTGGGGTAATTTCAATTGCGTTTTTGATGCCGTAATAGATTGTTCATATCCCCCCTACCAAACTTCTCCATAATCCACACTGTAGCGTGATTATCACAATGAATCACATAATGGTCCTTGGTTGACAGCTTGAGAGCTCTACATTCTGACACTAGGGAATACTCGTTCTGTTCCCTCCCACACAACTTACATGTATGACTAGATTGGTTTCTCTGTCACCCAGCTACACAACTACTTATAGCAGAGGCCAAGTACTTGTTAAGATCCTCTCTGATCACAACTCCCTCCTACTGTGACTCACCTGGGGGGGCTATATTCCACCAGTACTATTTGGTGATTGCAATCCACAGCGCTGGAAAACCAAGTTTTCAAAGAAACCACTTGTGACACACTCAATCAATCAATGAACCAATCAATCAATCACCAGCGAGTGTCTAAAGGCACTGGTGGGGGGTTTCACGCAGCTTCGTCTCATCCAAGGAGCCAGGTCTTGAGCTCTTCCTGAAAGCTTGCGGTGTGGGGGTTTGATGCTGAGTGGGAGTTCATTCCAGGTCCTGGCTGTGATGTAAGAGAAGGATTGCCCCCCACCGCTCTGGCTCTGCGGATGCGTGGGATTTCTTCTGGGGCAAGATCGGTGGATCGGAGTCTTCTTTTGGGTGAGTAGAAGGAGATTCTTTCATTGAGGTTTTGGGGTCCGATGTTGTGGAGGGATTTGTGGGCGTGAGTGAGGAGCTAGAAGGTCACTCTCTTTTTGACAGGGAGCCAGTCGAGTTCTCGTAGGTGCTGGGAGATGTGGTGTTGTGGTGGGATGCTGAGGACAAGTCTTGCTGCGGTGTTGTGGATTGTCTGGAGTTTGAGGAGTAGATATTTGTTTATTCTGGCATAGAGGGCATTCCTGTAGTCCAGACTGCTGGTTATGTGTATGTGGGTGGCGATCCTTCTGGATTCGGGGGGGATCCATTTGAAGGTCTTGCGCAGGATGCGGAGGGTGTTGAAGCATGTGGAGGATACTGCGTTGATCTGTCAGTGCATGGTGAGGGAGGAGTTGAGTATGATGCAGAGGTTGCGAGTGTGGCCTGTGGGTGTGGATGGTTTGCCAATGGTGGTGGACCACCAGGGGTTGTCCCATGCTGAGGGGGGTGATCTGAGGACGATGACTTCCGTTTTCTCTGAATTGAGCTCTAGGCGCTGTTGCTCATCCAGGAGGCAACGTCTTTCATACCTTCCTGAAAGCTGTGCCTGGTGATGTCAGGTTCATTGGTGAGGGAGAGGATGAGCTGGGTGTCGTCGGTGTAGGATATTATGGATATTATGCTGAGTAGGTGTTTTCTGATGATGGTGGCGAGAGGGGCCATGTAGATATTGAAGAGTGTGGGGTTGAGTGAGGATTCTTGGGGTACTCCGCAACTGATCTCTGTGGGTTCGAAGAGGAAGGGTGGGAGCCTGATTCTTTGAGTTCGGCCGGTGACAAAGGAGCAAATCCAGTCGAGGGCGGTTCCCTGGATGCCGGCACCGTGGAGTCTGGCAGTTAGTGTGCAGTGGGAGACGTTGTTGAAAGCCGTTGTGAGGTATAGTAGGATGAGGGCTTCTGTGTGGCCCTGGTCGAGGAGGGTGCGTATGTTGTCCGTGGCGGCTAGGAGGGCGGTCTCGGTGTTGTGGTTGCTGCGAAATCCGGATTGGGAAGAATCGAGGATCGAGTTGGCTTCTATGAAGTTTGTGAGCTGGTTGTTGACGATCTTCTCTGTGACTTTGGCTGCGAAGGGGAGGAGAGAGATGGGTCGGTAGTTCTTGAGGTCTGTCGGGTCTGCGGTGCGCTCCTTGAGGAGGGGCTTGACCTCTGCTCATTTCCAGTCATTGGGTAAAGGGCCAGTTTTGAGGGAGCAGTTGATGGTACGTCATAGTTTGGGTGCAATGGGCGAGGCAGCTGTGTGGAAGATGTGGGGTGGGCAGGGGTCAGTGGGTGCTCCTGAATGTATACTTTTCATGGTCTTGGCGGAGTCTTCTGTGGTGACAGGGGTCTAGGCGGTGATGGTAGGCTGGGTTGCGTTGTCGGTTGGAGGTGTAGGGTCACAGTCTAGGTTTTGCTCATCGAAGTTGCTCTAGAGAGTTCTGATCTTGAGATGGAAGTAGGAGCCAAGTTTGTTGCAAAGGTCCTAGAAGGGCGGACGTCAGAGGATTCGCTGGGGGGTTTGGTGAATTCTTGTATGATGCTGAAGAGTTCCTTAGAGTTGCCGGAGATGGTGAGTATTCTGTTCTGGATGAAGTTCTTCTTCGTGGTTCTGATGAGTTGATGGTGTTCTGTCATGGCAGTCTTAGGCGGGGCGTGCTGCAGGGGTTTTGCTTTTCCTCCAAACTTTCTCGAGTCATCGGCACGTGCGCTTGGATTCTCAGAGGTCTGTGGTGAACCAGGTGGCTTTCGTGATGCGTTGTCTGTCGGAGTTCCGGAGGGGGGCGAGAGTGTCTGCGTAATCGGTGATCCATCTCTGGAGTGCATTGGCTGCGGAGTTAGCATCGGTAGTGGTTGGGGGAGGAGCGCGCTTGAGGGCAGAGCAGAGTTGATCCTCTGTGATCTTGCTCCAGTTCCTGCATGGGGGGTGAGTTGTGGGCCTGTGTACGGTGGGCTTGGAGAAGGAGAAGTGGACGCAGTGGTGGCACGTCAAGATGGGTTGCGTGGTGTGGCTGAAGCGGATGTTGTGTCCTAAAGCGAAGATGGGGTCAAGGGTATGTCCTGCCTTGTGGGTGGGGACAAGCTGTGTCAGTCCGATGTTGGTGAGGTTGTCCAGGAGGGCAGTGGAGTTGGGGTCGCTGGGGTTGTCGAGGTGGAAGTTCAGGTCTCTGAGGAATACGTACTCACAAATTTCATTGCTGAAAATACTAACAGTGCCACTACATGATTAGTTGAGTGGGATGTGCTGAAAACAGTGATAAGAGGGCACTGCATACATGCAATCATAGGTGCAAGAGGTGTCACATGGTTGCAAGGGGCACTGTCGACATCTTTAAGTTAGCATGAGCCTGGGAGCCATGATGCTGCTTTTGCGCACGTTAATAGACGCTTTCTCTTATACAAGACTATTTACACTTTTCAAATGAGAACTGTCTGCTGCGATCATTTTCCGCTTTTTCCTGGAGTTTAGTCTGAACATTGTAAGCAAGGTCAATCAACAATGCCCATTGTTATTCTGTTCTAGTCAGGCACGTAGACAAAACATACTCTGCTGCTGCTGTTTGCGGAACACTTGTATTTTGATATTGCGAGACTACAGGTTTAACACAGGCAACTTGGAGAGGGACTTTTACAGGGAGAAGAGCAATACGCACCTGTGATGTAGAAATACAATCTATATCCTAAAGGTATGGGGTCTGCTGACAAAGCCCGGAGATCTTCTATTATATAATACTTCATATTCAGTCCACGGGGAGGGAGCATGGGCACTGTAGTCCTGTTTCCGATGTCTTTGTAAGATGACATCTCCCTTCATAATGTATGGACTTGCTGCTATGCTGACAATATTTCTATTATGCATTATTCCGCTAGTAATGGCACATACACTGCATTTTAGAGCACGTTAGTTGAAAGAAATATTTTAAACTAATTCCATGACTCTGTCAGATCTTGTTGTGGACAGATACAAGAGAAGTGAGCGAATGGGGTGTCTTGTTACAGCGATTTCTGAGAGATCTGGGAGTGTTGTGTTCTGGGTTGTCTAATCATTTGTTTCTCCATTTGTGAGTAGGAGAGCGAGTTAGACACTATAGGTAGTCGGTCCTGCTCTTGTTGGTACTAAGGCGGTAGTAAGGCATGGCCCCTAAACACCGAGGTCCCATAATCCTGTGCATATGTCTGTGTATGTGCAGAATCCCTACAACAGGGGCACATTGAGGTCCGAGTTGGAGTAACTCAAGGTTTCATTATGAGGTCTGAAAAGGACCACCACACGGAATGACACTGGCTGAGCCACCTCACTTGAGGCCCGCTAGTGCCATGCCTGCTTGCTCAAGTCCCTGCAGGGCTTGGACTATAAAGCATGCAAAGCCAAAATCCACACAAAAGGACACTAGCCAGGTTGCTTAATGGCTTAGCTCCTCTAAAATGAGTCAGCTAATACACCGGTGACAATTGAATTCTATAAGATATATGCACATCTGTTGATTCCATAAATAGCTGCATTATATACATCTGTGCTTGCTTTTGTTTTTTCTTTTTACCTACTGGATGCGCGAGCCTCTATTAGTCTGCCTCCCCAAGAAAGGAAGGGACCCTCTGGAGGTCGCCTCTTTCAAGCCACTAGGGATGATCTGATGTGACTATAAAGTCCTTTGCAAAATACTAGCAACACTCCTTCTAAAATGCATGCCTTGCTTAGTACACACTTATCAAAATGGAATCATACTGGGCAGATCCACCTATCATAATTTACGATGTCTACACAGACTCCTTGAGTAAGTCCCATTGCAATGGCTCTACTGTGCCTGCTTGGTCTTGGACCTTGAAAAAGCCATTGATATGCTGAACTGGGAGTACATGTTTGCAGTCCCTCGGCATATGGGAGTGGGAGACAGGATGTTGCACCTGTCCTAACTTCTATACACAGAACCGATAAGCAGAGTAGAAACTGGTCAACTGATTTCTGCCCACATTCTTGTTGGAATGTGGTACGAGCCAGGGATGTCCCCTTTCCCCACTGCATTTTGCTTTGGTAATGGAGCCATTGGTGCAGTGTCTACAGCAGTCCAAGGGAACTTCGGGTGTGCCTCTACACGGTGAAACACATGTGGGATCCTTATACTCAAATAATGTCCTCATCTATATCAGGGACATACGAGATGGTGTAGACGCCACAACACACGATCTGAGCAACTTCAAGTCAGCCTTGGTCCTAGGAGTAAATTGGTCAAAAATCTGTCTGTTTCAGTTATAACCTGCCTGCCCTGCTCACACAATAACAGTTAAAATCCATCAAGTCAAACGGGAGTTCCGCACGTTCCACTATCTGGGCATAAATACATACCATTCTGCCGATGATCTCCTCCCGGATAACTTAAAGAAAGCCCTGTCTTTTCTTCGGTCCCAAATTGCGTTCTGGCGCTTATTCCCCATTACTGTTCAGGGTTGGGTTGCTCTTTCCAAGAGGGCAATGAATTCAATACTACTTCACTGCCTTGCAAATTTGCCAATTCCCACTCCCCCCACTTGACTGGGAGTAAGGGGAGACATAGGGCCCTATTCACAAAGGTAAAACCAGACAAAAGTCTAACTTTGCGACTTTCTGTATTCACAAAGGGCATTTACTACTTGTAAATGCCCTTTGTGAATATCGAAAGTCATAAAGTTCAACTTTTTGTATTCACAATGAGCATTTATGAGTAGTAAATGCCCTTGGTGAATACCAAAAGTCGCAGAGTTAAACTTTCGTCTCAGTTTACTTTTGTGAATCGGGCCCATAGAGTCTCCCTGGCTAAGTTACAATTGCCCATAGATGACCCAGAACTTGGAGCCCCGATATTTGAGCACTACTACCTAGCAGCTCACCTTCAATGGCCACCCTATGGCTTGCAGAGCTCCGTTTGGCTGAGTTGGTTGTGATTTACTGAACAGAACACTGGAGCTGTTTTTCCTAAAGACATTACTGCCTGCGCCCCCTAACGTCCTACTCTGTATAGACCACTCCAGTTATCAGCTGGCCCTGCTGGTCTCTGCGGGCATGCCATCATATGTGCCGGGGAGTCCTTTAGCTGTGTTTCGAATGCCTGTAGTCAGAGAGGGAGTGGGGACTTGGGAGTCATTAGGGGTGCGCACGCTGGGCAACCTATTTCAAGAAAGCAACCTGGTCCCCTTTGACCTATTGCTGGACCAGACCACTCGACCGCCGGGACTGTTTATGACACATAAGCGCCTGATCGCTGAGTTGGAGTGGCTCTAGGACATCACAGCCTCTGAACTCACCACACACCCACTAACCCAGGTACTCTTTACTCTGGGAACCAGATAACAGCTTATATTCTAGATCACAAAAGCCATACCAGACAAGATCACTAACCACCTAGCCAATCCCCTCTAGAAGTGGAAACGAGATCTAGAGCACCACCTGACCTCCTAAGAGTGCTTGTATATCTACGCAAGGTCTCAGGCAATGGCCGCTTTACAATTCATACTAACACTTAAAACTATTGGACAACACCAAACATTTTTTGACCGACAAAATTATTGAAGGTCAAAGCTGCAGAAATATCACGTCTCTAAGCGCTCACATTGAAGAAACCATCGAGGCGAGGCTTGAAATAGAAAATAAAAGAGGCATCTGCGGCTGTGAAGCCAAATGCCTGTGGCTTTGTTGTTGGACATTTCATCAATTTTAAACAAACAAAGGAGTAATAACCGCTGACTGTGGACTGAGCACCATATTAACTAGGAACCTGTCATTCGAGTGGGTTTTTCGCACAGTAGAGATCAGCTGATCTCACAAGGGAACGAGCGTTCTGGTCCTGAAGAGAACCCCGTATTTGGTGGGGTTTGAAACGCGTTGACCTTTTTTGAGGCCATTCAAGTGTTGTATTTGGATAAAATATAAAATTGTGAAGTTAAGAAAATATTGTTTCTGTTTGGCCGTAGGAATAATTTGAATTGAAATTTGTTTGCACAGTTGTTCAAATTGAAATCACACAAGGTAGGGCGGGATGTGGGTGGGTGTGCTGGTTTGTATGATGAACAGAATGAGTGGATGAGTAGATTGGCTGTTGGGTTTGAGTGAAGGGGATGA
Organism: Triturus cristatus; assembly: GCF_964204655.1. Taxonomy (NCBI): domain Eukaryota; kingdom Metazoa; phylum Chordata; class Amphibia; order Caudata; family Salamandridae; genus Triturus; species Triturus cristatus. Next base: position 215,753,607 of record NC_140592.1, read on the forward strand.
ATGAGGAGTTTGAGTTAGAGGGAGGACATTTTTTCCAAAATAATGTGGATACAAAAAATGTTTAGTGTTGTCCAATCGTTTTAAATGTTTTCGAATGTCTGGATTTATTTTTGTAAATTTGATGGTAATAAATTGAGATTTTATTCATACGGAAAAAGAGGTATGTAGTGACATTTTTTCAGCTCAATGCACTATTTTTGAAGATTTGAACTACACGTCAGTATTGGCAATTGGTTATGTTGTTATGAGTTTGGGCTCAGCCTTGCTGATTAGAGCCAAAACCCCGTTTGGTTTTTCTCTCTTACAATACATACAGCATACCATCCTACACAGAGCCTCCCTAACACTGGCTATACTTCAGGAAATGTACTCCATGGTGTCATCTGTCCACCCCTGTTGCCATGCCCCTCAAGGGTATATTCTGCACAAATTCTGGGAGTGTCCAATTGCATGTACTTTTTAGGTCACTGTTTGCATAGCCCTCATATGGGTCAGCAGGACCTGAATCAAGTGGAGGGTGGGGAGAGCAAACAGATGGTTTCTTGACTTGGCACTTTTATTGGCCAGATGCACAATCATGATGAGATGGAAAGCTGCCTTGTTGCCAGGAGTCCTGCACTAGTAGATCACTTGGGCACACTCCCTGACACTGCTCTGAGAGCAATGTGTGGCCTGTGGAAATGCCCCATAGCCGGAGCTTGGGATGATCTCTTACACACATTTCAAAGAGACCCTGATGATGACACCTGTCCACCATAGCTGCACCATTATATTCTTGACTCTCATTTTATGGATGACAGACTGTGTATCTAGCCTCTGCCCCCTTTCGCTAACACTTGAGAGTTGGTTGTAGCACGCCTAGACTTGACACCACCGACATTACACATGGCATCTTACTCAAACCTGCAACATGAACCCAGGCCCAAAAGTTACTGTTGTTTTTCCCTTGATATTTCCTGTATCTGTTGAATAGTCACACGTCTACACTCCTGCATATGGTATGTTAGCCTTGACAAACGATTGTATATTTTGTAAAAGCAATAATTATGTAACCATATTGTAAGCTATGATATATAATGCTGAAAAACACAATAAAGATGGTTTCAAATACAAATGAAGATAACAAGATACTGTCAATATTCAGACAGGACCCCCTGCTTATGATTATAGGTTCCTGGGGAAGGGTGACACTAACATCTTATAAACAAATTCCACCTGCAACCTAACTCTTTTCTTTGCAACACACCCTCAAGTCTTACATTCACACATCAATGTACAGCCCATAGAATTAAATGTTATATTAAATATTTTTTATTTTATTTATTTTACCAATGGGTATTGCACAAGAGATTACGAGACATTCTAAAACTTTCTGAGATTTCTGAGTCTTCCATGCCCGGACTGAAGCGGAAAGGAGTTTTTAGAACTTTTCCAAGCGTTCCGATCCTGGAGAGTCCCAAGAAGTAACTGGCTGTGCATTCCTGAATGGTTTAGAGTGCAAGTATGAATAGGGAGGAATAGTTTAGCAATAACTTTCCAGTTTTTGGTAATCTGCTGAAAGGCAGCTGCTAACAATAGATCCACAATCCTTGCATTATAAATAAAATTATCCCAGGCGGGTGATAGACTTCCTAAAAATAAGTGAACAATGGAGAAAGGAATCTTGGAGCCAAAAAGTAAGTTAATTTGCACCCAGACGTTTTTCCAGAAAGTGTGCACATGTGGACATGTAAAGAGTAAGTGTTTCAGAGTAACAGAAGTGGAATAGCATGTCCAACAGGGATGTCAGAATGTCTTTTATGTAAGATCACTGGATGCAATAAAAGCCTATAATAAATACAAAATATAGTTTGTGTAGCATTTGCTGCTCTGTAGAGTTTTCTGATTTTAGTCCATATTTTGTTCCAAAAGGGAATTAGTCAATCCACTTCAAGATCCTCCTCCCTGCCAAAAAAGTATTTAATGGCAGATTGCAGCACACGTTCTGGAGGATGTCTTTGTCAAGGACATTTGACCATATAACTGATTTGCAGTGGCACAGTCTACAGTTCGCTTCTTTATCTAGCGTGTCTAGCACTTCTGCGACTTGTTTTGGGCTGCCAAGAAGGCTGCGTCACATGTCGGCTGTCTAATCCTTATCAAATTTCTGGCATTACTTTTCGGCTGCATGCAATTTTCACAAAGTACCCTATTTGTTCTGTAAAGATGTCTTCTCTGTAACCAATAGCAAAAAAAGCTTTGCTGATTTGGATGTTAGATTATTTTCTGTTGTGTACTTTTATGAAACTTGTATGAACGCTTTATTAAACTCAACAAAATGATTTATAAATATCATTCATGATAGTGTAGGTTTTCAATTTTTCCTCTCTTAAAAATTCTCAACACTTACTGTGTTTATTTAATACTTCATGATATAGCGCTTTTAGGAACCCCATTATGTAGGTGTAGAAAACTGAGTTACTGTTGATGGTTGTAAATCTCCACTCAAGCAGCGCCCACAATTCTTGTCAGGGTGAAACATAAGCAAACCCCAAATTAACCTGTGCTCAGTCCCCTGGTCGCTTGGCACAAAGCAGTCAAGCTTAACTTAGAGGCATATACAGGGACCAGGCTAGTCCCACAGAAACAGATACCATCAGAAGTCCAGCACGAAGAGTTCCGCTCGTGGTGGAGGGGGCTGCGAGGAGCTGGAGAGCTTTGCGGATAGTCGTCGCTGTAGCTCAAAGAGCAGGCTGGGCGTAATGGGCGGTCGTCGCTGTGGCGCAAATATCCTGTTACGGATCACGGACAATTGTTGCTGGAGTCGGGTCTACCGGAGCTTTGCATTGGCGAACGGCAAAATCTTGGTGCGAACAGATCACTCACAGTCGTGAAGAGCCCAAAACTTCAGGATTTTTACATTCTTTGAAAGGGGAGCACAACTGATGCCACACCAAGGGTCCAAGACCTAAGGGGTACATCTTGGGGATCAGAAATTTACTCCAGTGTTATATATGCTTGTTTACTTTTCTTTCGTTGCCTCGTGCTTGCATGCACGAGATTGTATATTTGTTGTTGTACAAACCCTTGGTTCATGGCACGATCACAGTGTTCTAGAATAGAACATGTGATCGGTCCCATGAACCAAGAGGCGACAGTTGTTGGGGGTCTGCTGGAGCTGGAAGACGTGTAACCAGCGGTGCTTCCTTTTTATTATTAATGGAATAAATCCTATTTTGAATTACACTTTGACTCCTGGATTAACCTAACAAAACTGGCGACGATCCAAGGAAGCACCTTTTCATCGAACCTACGATTTGGATTGATTGGTTTTTGCGCATTTCAAGTTTTTTTTTACTTGTTGCGCATTTGATTCCACATCCAATTTTATTTGAATTATCTCGTTTGATGACAACCTCTACTTGCTGTTCAATAACTTATTTGGAGTTTGCTTTGGATTTCGTGTTCGTGCTGGGAGCGCTGTAATTTAAAAAAAAAAGAGAAATCGGAGCCTTAGACGAAGCAAAGAATCGTAAATAGGCGGAAGCGGTTGATCTTTTCAACTTTTACAGAGGTGCGGAACCATAAAGAGTGTAAGCATTTTTTTTTTTTAAAAAGCGTGCGGAGCACTCGTGGCTAGCATCTGTGTTTTTGTTATGTTTTGAACATAACCAACGTTTCACTCACCGGACACGCTGCAGAATCTTCATCGTGTTCCGTGTAGACTTTGTCTTCTTCCTGCGCTGCACTCCAGAACTTCCAACGTTGTTTCGTGTGGACTTCGTTCCTCTTCCTGCGCTGTCAACGTAACGTAGAGCATCACGTGTGTTTTGCATCATCACGTTCAACGCTACACGTGGATCAGCGGCATTTCGATTTCCTACGGAGCTCATTTCAAGATTCACTCGTTTGTCTTGTGGATTGTTTATTATTCTGTCTTCAACTTCAAAGGGTCGGACTGTTTTTCATTTTCTCACCCAGGTGAAATTACTATACCGTCGAAAGGAACTGCAAATACCTTTCGTTCTAGTTGGTTTGTATTACTAAAAAAAAAAATGTTTTTTTATGTTTCAGCTTATTGTTGAGCCCTTTTACGCCATCTAGTGGATATATTTATTTTTTTGTTTTGTTAGTGCTGCGTTTATGGGGCATTTGTTTACCATTTAACCAGTTTTCTTCTTTTGGCCAATATTCACATGATCAAGATTGTTTATGTCCAATTGTGTCTGCCATTGTTAAGTCAATTATCTTCCATTTGTTTTTTTTTCTGTTTTCAGTTACTTCTTCTGTAAAGCCTTAACATGTGTGCACAAGGCTATACTCTTTCACCGCCGCAACCTTATTGGTCAGCTGGTAGTTCTCCATGCATGCCTTGGGTTGAATGGAAAGCGTATTTTTTAAACTATATTGAGACATTAGATGAAAATGGTAAAATGAAACCACCGGAGAAGAAGGGCATTTTCTTACATTCCTTAGGTCCTGAAGGTTTAAAGGCATTTAATCAATTACCCAGTTTAGACAGTGGGGGGGATGGCAATATTTTTGAAAAAGCTATTTTAGACTTTGATCGCTACTGTTCTCCTAAAGTTTGTATTGGCATTTCAAGGTACAAGTTCTTTCAGAGGAAGCAGCTTATTGATGAACCAGTAGATAGTTATGTTTCCTTATTGAAAACTTTGTCCTTGGATTGCAAGTTTGGTACTTTACAAGAAGAGTTCATTAGAGATCAGGTTGTGATGCACTCAAACAATTCCACCATCCAAGAGAGGTTATGGGTCAATGGGGATTCTGATTTAGAGAGTATCCTAGCCATTGTGAGAAAGTCAGAAATGTCATGTAGAAGTGCAAAGCAAGTCAAGGGAGAATCTAACAGTACTGATAAAGATACTATTGCCAAAGTTAATACTAAAACTCGCTTCAAAGAACAGGATGTTAAAGCAAAAAAAACCTCCAGTTCTTTCAAGGGTAAGAATGAGGAACAAAAAGATAATTTGAAGTGTTATAGGCGTTGCAGCAAAACTCATTTAGCTAATTTCAAATTCTGTCCAGCCATCAAGCAGAAGTGTTCTAATTGTGGTTTGGTTGGTCATTTCTCTAAAGCGTGTAACAAAAAGAAGGCTAACAACAAAGTCAAGTGTATTGATCAAAATGAGGATAGTGAAAATGAAGAATCTAACAATGATTATAGCGAGGTATGTTCTTATGTTCTCAACATTAAGGATTCACATCACTTCATCCTTAATATTGATAATTATGTCATTAGGAAAAAACCTGTGTGTGATATGGTTATCGGGGGCGTTAACACCAAAATGTATGCGGATTCAGGATCTCCTTACTCTATTGTAAATGAGACTGTGTGGAATACACAATTTGTGCCAAAATTAGGCAGCACATTGGAGTCCACAGACATTAGTCCAGAGGGTTATTCTGGCGAAAGAATTGACATTTTAGGTTATAGAACCCTCGTTTTTAGATTCAAAAATCGGGAATGCACTACCAAATTGTATGTATCCAAGAAAGGACCATCTGTATTAAGCTGGTTTGATCAGGGCAAATTAAACATTATGCTTAACCCCAATAGTCCTGATCCTGTCATGGTAATTGACGAGTCTAATGGTCTCAGTACACTTTTACTACAAAAATTTCCCAGTGCGTTTAAAAATGGCATTGGCAAATGAAACAATTTTAAACATGAAATCCGTTTAAAAAAAGGCAAGATGGCGTCTGACTAGTGGCAGTAGAGAACGCTCCCGATGCCAAAACGGAAAATGAGGCTTTAACGGTGTATTAAGGATACATACCCCATGGAAGCAACCCTCAGCACATGCGATTTTGTGTCAGCGGCCGAGGGATTGATTTATGAACTTCTGGCGGCAGCAGCGGCATTGTTTGCGGAGCTCCGAGAATGGAGAGCCGGGTTGAGAGCCAGGCTGAAACCGGACGCAGGTAAAGGGACAAGCGCAGCGAGCGGTGGAGAGAGCAGAGTCAGCGGGAAAGCCGAGAACGGCAAGAACGGCAAGAGAGACGACGGGACTGCTGCCATCGCGGGAGGAGCCAGGTGGGCAAGCAGAGCACCGAGAGATCGGCAACACAGCTCTCGGAGCACGTTTCCAGGAGAGGAGCTCACACTCGAGTCAGTGGTTTCTCGGGGAAATTCAAGAATAGCCAGCGGCACCCTCAGCAACACTTTCAGGATGCCGCCAAAAGCGACGCGAGGAGGGAAAGGAAGAGTCCTGGATGCTGAACAGACAAGCAACAAACTACTTGCATCCCAGAAGGACGTGGAGAAAGCCAAGATTAGTGAGGATGCTGAAAACGGTGAGAAACCTCCAGGTGAGAGCGGGGGTGCAGCATCAAACATGGGGGCCTGGAGTAACATTAGGGGAAAGAAAGTTTGGGTGCCAAGCTCAGTCTCAGGATCGGAGACCCTGACAAGCACTAATTCTTTGGTTCGGGCTGCAAATCCTGGTGGAAATATAGGAGGCACTAAATCCATCACGGGGTATTTTTCCCCTGTCAGCCAGGACACTACAGTTAATATAGCCAAAACAGCTAATGGAGGTAACACAAATGACAAATCTGTGCCGGCCCTGGAAAAGAGAAAGAGGGATAAAAACATGACTGTACGCAAAGGTAAAGTAGATACGCAAGAGAATGCACGAAAGACTCCTGAGACACAGGACATTAACTCTGAGACGCAGTGGGGAGAGATTATGGGGGGTCGTGAAATTGAAATTGAAGAGATTCAAGAAGAGCTCGATAAGGGAAGCACAGAGTCGAATCTAATGGTTTCTTTAAATCAAGTACAAGGCCAAGTAGGCCCCCCTGAAGCTGAGGCAGCAGGATTAGAGGTGATAAGTGTGGAAAGTACAGCAGGCACGCCAAATATAGAAGCATTATTGACTAAGAATCTGATTCTGGGAGCTGCCGCAAGTAGTGGCCCCAGTGGCACAGAGGATAATATAGACGCAGCTGACAATTTTTTCTCAGTGACTGACGGGTCTGAAGAAATTCTATCTGAGTTAGAAAGAAGCGATGAGGAGGCCTCTACAGACGCCAGTCTTGGTCTTAGCTCAGGGAGTAGCAGAATCTCCCTTAAAGAAAAGGACATAGCCGTTAGAAAAAAGAGGCTTTCAAAACGACAAAGAGACACCCAGTCACAGGAAAAAGTGCTTAGCGGGCAAAGGCGTGTAAGCGGAGGGGGTAGCGCAATAAATCTAAAATGGGATTATTCAGCTACTCAGGAGGTTTACCCGGAACCACTGGTACAGGGGGGTGTTGGAGAGCCAGAAATGGAAGCTCCTCCGCTGCAGCTGATATTAAATTCGATAAAACAACTCCAAGAGGCAACAAAGAGTGAGGGGAGGAAAAATCGGCTCGCAACCAGGAGTCTGCAAGGCTCAATTAAAAGAGTAGCCAAAATCTGCTCAGATACAAAAACGAAAGTATCCCATCTAGAGGACCGTATTAGTACCATGGAAGACCAACATGCAGAAGATACAGCCAAGGTGAAAACACATGATCAACAACTCTCTGACATCCAATGGAAATTGGAAGAATTCGAAAACCGCCAACGCCGGAATAATCTAAGAATCTTGGGTATCGAAGAGGGAAAGGAAGGGAATGATGTGAGAGCCTACGTACTGAAGATGTTGAAAGGAGCCTTTCCTGAGCTGAGCCACTGGGACTGGGAGAAGGAAGTTCAAAGAGTTCATCGATTCCCATTGATGATGAAGAAGAAAGAGACACAGGCTCAGGCTCAGGGCGGAACTCAGAGACCACAGAGGCCAAGAGCTATACTGATTTTTTTTGGAAACTTCTTATTAAGGGAGGAAGTGTATGCCAAAGCCCGTCCCAACTCTAAATGCTCGTTCGATGGCCAAACTTTTTTCACAACCCCTGATTATTGTCATACAACAGTGGAAAGGAGATGGAGACTGAGAGAGCTGCTAGATCCATGCCATCAGATGGGATTGCAGGCTTATTTGATGAACCCTGCCAGGTTGAAGATTATATATATAAATACGGTTAGAGTATTTACCTCTGAAGTACAAGCCAAGGTGTATATGGACACATTAAAAAAAGATTAGTACCATTGCCTGAAGGAGGAAATATAAGAAATATATGGGCCATGTAGATCTATTTTAGATATTGGCGATAGGGGGAGGGAAAAAAAAAAAAAAAGGGGGGGGGGTAGAAAATGAAGGAGGGGTATGACAACAGAAGAAGAAGAAATGGACGATATGGTTGTATAATACACCGGAAAAAAAAAAATATAAAATTTTTAAAGGATTTTTGGCTTAGGGAGGCTGACAGTCAGACTCCATCACAGAGACCTATCGGTCTGCTTGCCTCACAGGGTGGAGGGGAGGGAGGGGAGGGGAGGGAGGGGCCTGTAGGAAGGGTGGGATAGGGGGGGGTCTAGGGGGAGAAAAGAGAGAGAAAATGACATCATCATCATATAGAAGGAAGAAGGAAGGGATTAAGTGGGAAAAGGGGAGAAAAACTCGAACTCTATGCGGATAGTCACAATCAACATAAGTGGACTGAACGATGCTAAAAAACGGAGAGAGCTGAAAGAATATCTTAGGGCAATGCACGCTGACATAGTATGTGTACAGGAGACACATATTGAGATATCTCAAAAATTCTTATTAGAGCAATTAGGGTATCAACTCCTAATATGTACAACGCAAGGGTCTAGGACACGGGGGGTGGCGGTATTGGCACGGGGCGGCATGGTGACAGTAAAAAAAAAGAAGGCAGATCCTCAAGGTCGATGGGTCATAATAGAATGCAAGGTGCAAGAGTTTGTCTTTACATTATGCTCCATCTATGCTCCAACAGTCGATGATCCAGAGGCCTTAGATGAGATCAACGCACAATTGACAAACTGGCCTATGCCGATTATAGTCTGTGGAGACTTGAACATCAATGGCTTATATGGTCTGTGGAAAAATGATCCAATTAGATTTACAGGTCGAAAAAAGAAAAGCCATAGGGCACTAATACAGATGATGCAGGATAACGGGCTGACGGATATATGGGAACAGCAAAATACTGGGGGAGGGGGAAGCACCTATTATTCTGCGCCACACAAATCTTTAGCTAGATTGGACTATTTTCTGGTATCAGCAGTATTGACGACGATCTCTAAGGTTAGAAAATTGCCACGGGTGGTATCAGACCATAGCCCTTTGATATTAGATATTGCTATCTCAAATCAACAAAAAGAGAGATCTAGCTGGACTTTCGAGAGAGCTTTGTTGCTTGATCCTAAGTATGTTACCCAGATGGATAGCTGGCTAAAAGAATATTTAAAGGTAAACAGAGGATCTGCCTCCCCCAGAATAGTTTGGGATGCTATGAAGGCGGGCATAAGGGGGGAGACTATCAGCTTTACATTAAAACGAAATAAACTAGAGAAAGAAGAAATGGAGGGAAAACAGAGATCAGTCGCTGCTGTCGAAGAAGAATTAATTAAAGCAATAGAGGCCAGGCAAGAGGTTGCTGGAATATTACAAAGGGTGGCAATAGCAAAGGCAGCAGTGAGTGAGTCGCTTGCAGTCAAAGCGGCTGGGAAATATATGGCGTGGAAACAGGACCAATATGAATTCAGCGAACAGATAGGGCGTATCTTAGCTATTAGGACACGACAGGCGGCCACTAAAGGAGAAATTTTACAGGTTAATTCCGTGGCAGGGATAGCGGCGACAACACCAAGGGGGATATGCTCTGTTTTCCAAGAGTTTTACCAGAATTTATATAATCCTGAAAGTGGCGCTGCAGATGGTGAAATAGAGAAATACTTAGAAAGCGCGCTAGTAGAGAAAATGACAATGGAGGATAGAGCGGAGTTGGAGACTAATTTCTCGATAGAAGAGGTACGGGCAGCAATTAAGGATTTACCTGCCGGGAAAGCTGTGGGTCCTGATCTTATACCGCTCGAATTTTATAAAAAATTCCTCCCTAGCATAGAAGAGGATCTTTATCAACTAATGGTAGCTACACAAAGAGGGGAGATACCTCCCGAATCATGGGGGGAAGCAACTATGGTGGTATTCCTAAAAAAGAACAAAATTTCAACCGACCCCGGGTCATATAGACCCATAAGCCTGATGAACAGTGACACTAAGGTTTACTCTAAGATATTAGCTAATCGCCTTAGTGCAGTCATAGGCAAGATTATTTCTCCCCGACAGCATGGGTTCATCCCAGGAAGGGGCACAGCGGACCATATCAGAAGGGTGTGTGCATTGTTTGACGGGACGGCAGCCTCACGAGACCCTATGGCCTTAATTTTGTTAGATGCTGAAAAAGCGTTTGATAGGGTCTCGTGGGGCTTCCTTTGGGCGGCTTTAGGGAAGGCAAACATAGGAGATGTCTGTATTGGGGCTTTGAGAGCTCTATATAAGAATCCCACGATAAGATTAAGGATTATGAGAGAGCAGAGCGAGATAATAAAGATTGGACGGGGCACCAGGCAAGGGTGCCCCTGCTCCCCGCTACTCTTTGCCTTCTATATAGATGCTTTCATAAGAAAGATTGAGTTAAATGAAAATATCAAACCTGTTGTCTTGAATGGATTTGAAACAAAAATTTTAGGGTATGCTGACGACCTAGCCATAACATCTACGGACCCGGCTGCAGCGCTGCTAGAAATAGAAAGGGAAGCAACGGTTTACGGGGCACTCTCGGGGTATAAATTAAACCAGAGCAAAACTCAAATAGTAATTAATAAAAAGGTAACGATGGTGGATCAAAGAATTACAGACTCAGCTACTTATCTAGGGATAACAATAACTTCAGATCTCTCGAAGGTAGTGGAAATGAATTTGGGGCCGGTTATAAAAAAGGCAAAAGGGGACTTAGATAGACTAAATAATCTACACTTAACAATAATTGGCAGATGCAATTTAGTAAAAATGATCTTTTTGCCCAAAGTACTATATCTGTTCCGCACCATCCCACTAAAATTTAATAACAGTTGGTTCTGTGAAATAGAAGGACTCACAAATCGTTTTATCTGGGCCAAAGGCAAAACACGGCGAGCATTGAAATTCCTGTCGTTACCGAGAGAGCGAGGGGGCCTGGCGGCACCTGATTATAGGGCTTATTATTGGGCGACTGTCCTGCAATATATCAGAGGATTAGTGGGTGGAAGTATGGAGGATCGGTGGAGAGTAGGAGAGAGCGTCCCTGATATATATGAGCTATTGATCAAGGACTCTAATAAGTGGCTTCTCTCGTTTAATGAAGGTAGCTATTACAAAAAAGTCAAGTTCAAGACTCTAGGCGCGGCAATGGCTGTATGGTCAACTGCCAGGAAGAAAATGAAAATGGGGAGGATGAATTATTACACCCCGTTATTTAATAATCAGCTATTGCCAGAGGTCTTTCACGATCCAGTTATGAGGAGGTGGGATATGATGGGGGTAAAAACGATCGGCGACCTTATGGGTGCAACAGGTCTCATAACATTCGATCAAGCACAGCAGCTATATAGCTTAGACCGCAGGGAGTTTTTCAAATACCTTCAAATAAGATCAGCTTTGTTAAAAAAACAGGGAGGGGATATCAACTATCGGAGAGTAGAAATCATGGAAATCTTAAGAGATAAGAAGGGCTGCTCAATATCCCAGGTATACGGGGAACTGACCAGGCACAAGGAGGACGATAGTGCAAAGGTTATAGAAAAATGGAATATAAAATTGAATTTATCTGGGAATGAGGTTGAAAAAGCTTTCAAGTTATTAAATTCAGTGTTAAGAGTAGCCACCCTACAAGTCCAGCAATACAAGACCATGTTCGAGCTCTATTACACCCCACATAGAATTGCTCAATGGGGTGGAACTACGGGAGTGGTTTGCCCAAGATGTCAGGCAACACAGGCAGATAATATACATATGTTTGCTGCATGCCCCGCCTTGGATTTGTTTAAGAACTTAATAGAGCAATTTTTGGATAGAGCACTAGGGATCAAAATTACTATAACTAGCGAAGTCATGGTTCTGGGGGTAACTAGGGATGGAGTAGAAATACCCCAATTTGAGTTTATATATATAGCGATGATTCTGAGTCGACTTTGTGTCGCAACAATGTGGAAAGATCCAAATCCGCCAACGTTCCAACAATGGCTATCACGATTATTAGCGGTATATGCATTAGAAAAAGCCTTGTACGATAAAAAAGGATGGAAGACAAGACAAATGGGGAATCGGATATGGGCCCCTATTGCCAACTGGAAAGAGAGGCTTGAAAAAGATTAAAATATTGGCACTCTCCGCTTTTGATTGGGGGCAATCGGCTAGCCCTCCATACTTTCTTTCTTGTCATGTTTTGTTTTTCTTACTTTTAATTTTTTGTGTTTTTATTTTCTTCTTTTTGACGAAACTGCATAATGAAATGTATCATTAAATAAATATAATTCTTGATGATGATGAATAAAAAAAAATGAAAAAAAAAAATAAAAAAAATTTCCCAGTGCGTTTAAAAATGGCATTGGCAAATGAAACAATTTTAAACATGAAATCCGTTTAAAAAAAGACTCGTGTCCAAAAATTCACAAGGCACGCAACATCCCTCTGGCTGTTCGTGAAGAAGTTAAAACTGAGTTAGATTCACTAGTGAGAGATGGCATTATTGAGAGAATTGAGTCTTCTGAGTGGGTTTCACCCATTGTCGTTGCTAAACGCGCCAATGGAAATATCAGACTATGCATTGATTTACGCCACTTGAATAACAACATTGTCATAGATCAATTCCCTTTACCACGCATCTCTGAAATGCTGAGCTGTGTTGGGGGTGCCAAATTCTTTTCTACGATTGATCTATCGGCAGCGTATCACCAGATTGAATTGAGCGAGAATAGTAAAGAATTCACCGCATTCATTACTCCGTTCGGATGTTTCAGGTATAATAGGATGCCTGTTGGCTTGGCGTCTGCTGCAGCCATTTTCCAACGTGTAATGCAAGACATACTCAAAGATTGCAACAATGCAATTTGCTTTCAAGATGACATTCTTGTTTTTGGTAATAGCTCTCAGTCACATTGGTCGGCATTAGAAAATGTTCTTAAGGTTCTCTCTGACCATGGTCTGACTATCAAACATTCCAAGTGCAAATTTGGTGTGAAGTCAGTGACTTATTTGGGTCACGAGTTGTGTGAGGAATGTATCAAACCTAAACATGATTTAGTTGAAGCTATCAGATCTGCTCCTCAACCCAAGTCCAAAGATGACGTTAGATCTTTCCTAGGTCTTACAGAGTTTTATTCGAAATATGTACCTAATTTTTCTTGTTGTACTTTCAACATAAGGCAATTGATCAAAAACAAGAGCACATTTTTGTGGTCTAAAGATTGTGAGACTGAATTTAATGATGTTAAGAAAGCCATTTGTGCTGCAACTGCACTTTCTGGTTTTGATCCTTCACTCCTGTGCATTATCACTACTGACGCAAGTTTAAAGGGTTTAGGAGCAGTGCTGTCTCAGAAATCTAGTAACAGTAAAGAACACATCATTGCGCATGCTTCCAGAGCACTAACACCTGCTGAGGAGAAATATTCTACCATAGAAAGGGAAACTTTAGCTTGCGTATGGGCACTTGAGCATTTTAGGGCGTTTGTGTGGGGCAGGAAGTGTTTAATTAGGACTGACCATAAACCTTTGGTACGTCTTTTAACCACAGAAGGCATGTTGAAGGCTTCAGCACGTATAGCCCGGATGTCTATGCGTCTTCAGGATTTTATTTATTCCATTGTTTATGTGCCCGGGAAAGATAACGTAACGGCTGATTTTTTATCAAGAATGCCTTTACCTCTTAAAGAAAGTACGCACAATGAGTGGGATGACTACCATATTGCTTTGGTACATGATGAAAATCTTTTACCAATTGACCGAAAGTTTTGGGTTAAGGAATTTGAGAATGATCCTATTTTAAAAAAGTGGAAGAGTATATCTTATCGGGTTGGCCCGATAAAAAGAACATCAATTCTGATCTTAGGAGCTTTTGGGAGGTAAGGAATGAACTTTCCGTGGTGGATAGTGTGCTTCAAAGAGGTGATCGTGCCATTCCTCCGTGCAAATTAAGACATAATATTGTTTCTAATGGGCACGAAGGGCACTGTGGTATTGTGAGAACTAAGCAGAAAGTGAAGAATAGTTTTGGTGGCCAGGAATGGATGTCTTCATCGAGCGTATTATTAGGAATTGTATCACTTGTGCAAATGCAGATAAGACTTTGGTCACTCTCAAACCCAATATAGGTGAACATACCATTCCGGATTTTCCGTGGCATACCATTGCCATGGATATTATGGGTCCAGTTGGTCCTAACTCAAAATATGTCCTGGCAACCATTGATGTTTTTTCAAAGTGGCCTGTGGTCAAGATTGTTGATAAGGTAGACACTGATTCTGTTTTGTCATTTTTGGATGAAATTTTTACTGAAGAAGGGTTACCAGTACGGCTAATCACAGACAATGGTGTTCAATTTCTGTCTAACAAAGCAAAAGTGTATTTCAGTAGAGTTGGTATTATTCATTATACCACTTCTCTGTACAACCCCAGCGGTAATGGTGTCATTGAGAGGTTTAATAAAGTTCTCAAGGGTGCTATCCAAGCTACGGGTATTGAGAATGATAAATGGGAACTGCAAATCTTTAAAACTGTATGGATGTACAGGACCTCCATTAATGCTATGACGGGTTACTCCCCGTTTGAAATAATGAGAGGTAGACTCCCTAGAACCAAATGCAATCCGGCATGGTTGGCACCATCTACCATGTCCAGTTTGGATTTTAAGACTGTGAAAGAAAATCTTATTAAAACTCATGATGTCATTAAAGAACGTTATGACAAGAAAAGAGGGTCGGTACATGATCCGATTGTTAATGTAGGAATGCTGGTTAAAGTTAAAAAACCATGGAAAGTTAAAAAAAGGTGAAAGTCAATTCATGGGACCTTTTGAAATAAAAGAGGTATTTAAGAATTCTGTTAAACTTACCAATAATAAAGTTTGGAATTTAAGTAGAATTGCTGTTCTCAAAGGGGACAAAAGTGTTTATATGAATTCTGAAAATGAAACAAGGTCTAGTGACAATTTGGAGGATGAAGATTGTGTTAATGGTCCATCTTGTAATGCTGCATCTGTCAATGTTTCCTGTGAAAATTAATGTAATGTAGATTCTGGGAAACGACAGCGGAAAAAACCTGGGTGGATGGCTGATTTTGTTTCATTTATCAGAAACAGATTTGTGTATTAGATTTTTTTTATTTTTTTTTATTTATTTTTTTTCCTTATTGTTTATTTAAGGGAGGAAGGTGTGTTATATATGCTTGTTTACTTTTCTTTCGTTGCCTCGTGCTTGCATGCACGAGATTGTATATTTGTTGTTGTACAAACCCTTGGTTCATGGCACGATCACAGTGTTCTATTATAGAACATGTGATCGGTCCCATGAACCAAGAGGCGACAGTTGTTGGGGGTCTGCTGGAGCTGGAAGACGTGTAACCAGCGGTGCTTCCTTTTTATTATTAATGGAAAAAATCCTATTTTGAATTACACTTTGACTCCTGGATTAACGTAACATCCAGCCAAGGTCAGCAAGGCTCAGGCAGATCCAGTTGTAGGTCAGGGCAACAGGTCAGCTGGGCAGATGAACACAGTTCTCAGGAGCTTGTTATGTACCTGTAGCTCAGAACAGGAGGTCAGTCAGATGACTCTTGCAGTCACTTCAGCCTGAGATGAAGGGTGCATGTCCAGTCTTTCTTCTCAGCAGGTAGGCAGCAGGGGAGGCAGATAACAGGACTAAAGACCAACACAGTAGTCCTTCCCTAGAATCCACAGGTCCAGAGGTGTACTGAAGAGTTAGGTCTGAGGGTCCAATGTTTATACTGCCAGCTTTGAAGTAGGAGAAGGTTCTATGGGTTTTCACCCTCAGAGGTGTTTGGAAATTCCTGCCTCCCTGCCCCGGACCCAGCTTGTCTGGGGACAAAAAAGACCAGTGTCAAACTCTTTGTGAGTGTGCTGAGTCAGAGGCTTTGTGATGTGCAAGTGAGGTAGGTGACAACTCCACCCCCTTATGACATCGGAAATGGCCCATCCTGCCAACATCTATTCCTCATTTGTCTCACTGCCTGGGAGTCATACACAAAGACCAACTACCAGACACACCTAGTCATGTGACCCAGGGTATAGTCTACAGGCACCAAGTGGTAAGGACAAGAAAATTCCAACTTTCTAAAAGAGGCATTTTCAGAATTACGACTTATAATCTGACATTTCCATTAAAAAGGGTTTTAAATTAGAATTCTTTAGACAGCAAACTCGACATTCCTAACTGCTCCCAATTGAAACACATCACTTATTAAATGTATTATGGTAACCCGGTGTTATCTTTTGGGAGAGGTAGACCTTGAAGTAGTGGATAACAAATTTGGGTTTTTCACTACCAGGACATGTTAAACTTAAAAGTACGTATCCAACCTTTTAAAAACACTGCACCTTGCCCTATGGGCTGTTTAGGGCCTACCCAGGGGTGACTTATATACATTAAAATGGAAGGTTTAGGCCTGGCAAAAGGTTTTTTTGCCTGGTCAAAATGGCAGTTTAAAACTGCACGCACCGAGACGTGTTTTAGAAAGCTACTTAAGTGGGAGTCACAATAAGTGCTGCTGGCCCACTAGTAGCATTTAATTTACGGGCCCTGTGAACATCTAATACCACTTTACAAGGGACTTACAAGTAAATTAAATGGGGCAGTTGGATGTAAGCCTATTCTAGCATGTTTAAGGGAAAGCACAATAATTTCTTAACACTGGTTAGCAGCGGTAAGGTGTGCAAAGTCCTAAAAAACCAACAAAAACAGGTTCAGAGGAGGAGGAGCCAAGATGGCGACCGGAGCAGACGCTTGAGCGCCCGGCTCCGTCGGCCCTTGGCCTCGGACTATCATCCTGATTCCTATCCTCGCCGATTCCCGAGGTGAAACGTGTGCGACGACGCGCTGTCCACGCCGCCGCTTCCCCGAAGTCTCAGCCCGCCCGGATGCCGGAGTTCTTGGTGCTTTTTTTCTCCGCCCTGGATCCCTGCTCCATTGTTGCCCTTGCCGGCCCCCTGGAGGCTCCGCAGTCACCGGACCCGCTAGCGCAAACCCGAGCCGCGCGGTCCCGGCCTCACCTCACACCACGGACTGTCGCCAGCTGGGCCTGGGGAGGGACGGCCAGACACCTCCTGCACCCTGCGCCTGAAGGGCTGGGGCTGTAAGGTAAGCCCCGGTGCGGCGGCTCTCCTGCCCCGATCTGCGGACCGCGCTGTGGGAGGCTGCCGACCCCCTTCTTCTATTGCTTAGTCGGCTGCAAAGAGAACCCGAGGGAAGGGAGGCGACTGTTGGCTTTCCCTGTTGCGGCGCAGACCTGAGGGGAACTGACTCCTTGCTACGACCCCCCCCCCCTGGCCATTGTACCGTCCGGCGGTAAAACATGGTGTTGTTGGCCTGCTCGTGGCTGGGGGGTGATATTCCGGTCTTGCCCGCTGCCCGCTTCGCCCTCCCTCCACCAGACACCAGCTCCACAGTGCCGTCCCGGATTGCTGCCGATGTGGGGGTGCAGCTTCCGCTGACATGCGGCTCCGTTCTGGCTGTCCTGCGGGACTTTCGTCTACAAATGTGTGCTGGCTTGCAGGCGCTGAGTGAGCAGTTTGACTCCATCCTGTCGGCTGCGGGTCGTGAGCGCTCCGTTTGTCATCAACACGGTGTGGGTCTGCCAGTGCTTATGTCCTCTTGCGGGGACGCAACGGCTGTGTGTGATCGTGCTACACTGGTGCCTGCAACTGGCTTTCCCGGCACCCAGGATCGATTGCTCTCCAGCTCAACAGCGGATTCTTTGTTTCCCCGTTCATTGCTGCCTGCTTCATTGTTGCCTGCCTCACCGCGTCTGCAAGAGTATCCAGCTGAGCAACACCTAACATCCTCGAGGAATCGTTTACGGTGGCCTACTGCTTCTTTTCTGTGGAACTCCGGTACTTTACATGCCATGTCTGGACTTTATGTGGTGCACAAAGGGACCTCTACGGATGGTCGGCGGCCATTTTGTGATCCTACTTCACCATCTTCTCCCAAGCGGCCATATTGTCTTTGTCTGCACGGGGTGCGGGGCCTCCATGTAGGGGCTGACTTAATCTCAAGCCCGCGATCGGGCCAGGGCTAGACTGATTAATATCGCCATGGTTTCACGGATGGGCTGGACTGGGACTGGAACTGTATGTATATGTTGTGCGCACTCGTCGCGATCTGTCTTCCTTCATTTAAATTGTTGTGGCAATTCATTTTCACACGACCGCTTTTGGTGTAGTGGGTTCTCAGTGTGTGGAAGCCATAGATGGCCGATGGTTCAGGGCGCTCTGATGATATGTAGGCTCCTCCCCACTTTCTTCTTTTTGGGAGTTTAGATTAGAATGGTTCTATTCTTTTCTCACCCCCTTTATTATAGGTGTAATGTTTTCTTATCTTTCTTTACTCTATTCTTACTCTCTTTCTTGTCTATATTTCGGGTTTCTTGGGCGACAGGCACTATGCTGGGGGGGGGCAGGCCGTAGCCTCCGCATTGGTGTAGGGTGGGGGGGTAATTTACTGTTTCTAATTAGTTCTATGGGCCTTTTCTCTTTCTCTGTCTCTGCGCTATATTTGTCTCGATTCTGGGTCCGGGTGTGGGGTTGACTGAGTGGGGGCGGCACTGGAGGGGTGCGTAATTGCTCATGTGACTATCCTGTTATATAACTGCATTGCCCCACTGCCTGAGATTTTACTTCCATTGCTGTTTTAATGATGCTGCTGCTCTCCCGTGTGGTGCAGATATCGTGCGGACTCGAATCTCCTTTGTTCTTATTCTTCACTGACTTTTTCCCTGATAAAATTATTTTGAAAAACTTTAAAATTAACCTTCACTTCTCCTCCCCCTGGTGTCAAGGATCTCTCCAGTGTGTAATTCATAAATCGTTGCTAATCTTGACCGTTGAAGCACAGGGGTCGTAATGTTTGTATCAGTGCTTAACCGTATCGTGGCCGGCCTGAAGGTTGTAGGCCCGTATTTGTTCTTTTAATATGCACGAATAAAGGTTTAAAAAAAAAAAAAAAAAAAAAAAAAAAAACAGGTTCAGAAAACAGGAGGGCGAAGTCAGACAGTGTGCCAGGCCGCTCTACATGTCATGGGACACAGATGCGAGATAAGCTAAAAATTAGACAAGGGGCAATAAATGGATGTTAGGAAGCAAATAAATGTACATTTTCCACAGGTAGTAGTGGTAACTTTTGGACATGAGTTATCCTATACCATAGAAAGTACATAACATAAACAAGACAAAGGGCAGGAGAGGGGAGACCGAAAAAGGAGGAGGCAGGAGAGCGGCCAATCAGTAAGAGCATGTGGTAAAGTCAAGGAGTACAATATGGGGACTGAGGTGTTCACGAGCTATCGAGCGAGTAATATCAAGTGCTCTGGTGCTTAACTATTAAGTATGAGGTCACTTTAATGAGAAGGGTGGGAGTGTATTATGGGCTAGTCAGACATCCAAATCCTATGGGCATTGCCAGAGAAGGTGTCTTTGAGTTCTGTTCACATTCAATATCTCAAGCTTCTGTACCATAAGACGAATGCCTTTTCAAAAGAACAGGAAAGTTCAGTTCGCTCATAAAAGAAGGCAACAGATCGCAGGGTGTTCTTTGGTGGATTATCATAATCTTTTTAAGAGTGCTAAGCCTAACCAAAGCCCATACTTTTTCTAAGTCACTTCCATATCATTAAATTCATTGAGATGGTGCCTCAACAGATGGAAGAGCATCAGCATTTATAAGACCATATACTGAGTTGAATACTCACCTTGTCCGCCATATGAATCCCAAATCTGTTGGAGTTACTGAGACTTTCAAACTTGGGGGCCTATTAGGATGGCGGTCGGGAAATCTCCTCTTCCACCATGGTAGCGGGAAAAGACCGCCCTCAAGGACCGCGGCAGAACCGCCGGTCCAATTAGGATGCTCCGCAGTCGAAATCCGACCGTGGAGATCGGATTCTGGCAATAAACATTGCGGAGGTTGCTGCTGCCAGCAGCACCGCCGCGGTGTGAAAAGGAGCATGTCATGCATGTCACTGCACTGCGTGACAGGCACTGCACAGTGCCTGCCACCTAGTACAGGGACATGTAGAGGGGTAACATGGAAACCCCCCCATGCACCCACACCCCCCCCCAAAACATTGCAATGGGCCCCCAGAGACATTCTCCGCATGCCATTCCATGGCGATTCCACCACCACGGAATGGCTGGCTACCGCCGGCATCATAATCATGCCGGCGGAGCCTGGTCCTGCACCGGCATCATTGTAGTGGTCCAGTTCCGCCCGCTAGGCATGCGTGTGGACTGATACTGGCGGAAAAGTGGCAGGCGGAGATTCTCACCGCCGCGGTCGTCACCGGCATGCTAATGGGACCGGCGGTTTTCAGGGTTGCGATCGCGGGACCGGCGGCGGCTATCCACCCGCCATCCTAATAGACCCTATATTTGAGTCAGAAATGATGGATATCCTATTGTGTCTCAAAAAACTTCCCAGATTGGCAAGGGAACATATGGCCTTATGTAGAGTGTGGTGGAACGGGACAACCACCAAAAAGTGCTGGATGCTGTATTGAGAGTGACACTAATGCGGACCTAATATGGCAGGCGGGAGATCTGCTGTGTTTTGTGAGATGTTCCACCTCCATCCTCCACTCAGAAAGCAGGCTGTGAAGGAGATACAATCTAATAGCTGTTAAAGAACCCTGATTAATACTAGCCCAATCATTTAAATGATGTTAAAAACACACGTCTACCACATATTATTATCTTTCAAAAATGTTAGAACATAAGTCGATTCATGGCATAAGTTCAAACTACCCATCTTTTATTGTATCACTAGTTCGAGAGTGAGTTAGGCAAATTCAGCAGTGCACAATATCAATACTGTCTTAAATTGGTTATCATCAATTGATGCTCTGCATTCAGTCCTGGGAATTGAAGCTGTTTCGGTTGTGTATTTCTTATTTAGTTGGATATGCAGTGGTATCAAGAACTGCCTACTGACCCTAACTAAAGAATGGAAAATACCTCTCTTGCCATCAGATTGGGTAGTCATAAAAAGAGGTCAAGTGGGCCCCAGGCCCATATTACTGGATGCCTCTGTACGTACTGCTTTAATGGTAGCTACTCCCCTACGGATAAAGGGATATGACATCATGACTGTCTCTGTTGCTTCACTTTCACATACATTTTGCTAATCCTTCCATTAAAATCTGCTGTGACTTCTGGTCTCATATTAAAAGATGTCCGTCCTCAAGCTATAAAACTGATCTTGTAGGAGTCGAAAACCAAGGGCCATCTTTATGACCCGGTTTGCACCCAACGTGGTGCAAGAGCGACGCAAACTTAAAGTCATATTTTTGAAACCACGGAAAGCCACTTTGCGCGGCTTTGAATGGCTTGCAAAGTATAGAGTAATGCAACGCAGTGCAAATAGCTGCATTGCATTACTCTGCACAAGGGAGGAGTTCAATGGGTGTCACGTGGGTGTTCCCACGCAACTCCAATGGTTTTTGATTGCATTCCAATATTTACCAAACCTGGTAAACCTGGGAATGTTCCAAAAAATATGCCTCCCTAGGTGAGGCGTAACAAGGAGAAATGTTTTTATTTCTTCTCGTTTTTTACTCTTCCTATGTTTGCTAGAATGCAAGAAAGAGGAAATGCCTCTCAGGGTTGTTTTTGTGCAGGAAGGTCATCCTTCCTGAGCAAAAACAGTCCTGCCGACATCACAAGCAACCTTGCATCATGGTGCAAGGATGCCTGTGTTGGCGCTAGGTGGCCAAAAGGGCACCAGTGCCAGGGGAGAGGACAAGAATATGCTGTATTGGATAAATACGGTGCATTCCTGCCTTTCCCCTGTGACGCAGGGCAGTGCAGCAAGGTTTCTTGCTGCACTTTCCTGAGCCACAATAGTGCCCCAAGTTGTTAGCTCTCACCTACCAGATAGCACAAGGTGTCTGATTGAAGAAGATCTATTGTTCAGCAACATTGGGCTTACAGCCCACTCATTGCTTGCCCTTGGTTGGCTTTATTGTCACTCTTATTTGTTTTCTTCTTATTCAATGGTTTGCCTTCCTTTTCTTGTGTTTGTTTCCATTTACAGTGGTGGCCACCACAATGAACAGGTGGTAGGGCGGGTGGAGGGGGCGCAGGGTAGCGTAGGAAGGGGGGGTTAATAATAAAAAAAAGTAACACTTACCTGGAGACGATGCCCTCATCGCGCCTCGTCCTTCCTGGTCCCTGCAAGCACTGGGGCAGCATCACGGACTCCCTGTGCAATTCCCGCGCTGCTCGGGGATTGGCCTGAGCAAGCTGGAAAGACGCTTTGCTCAGACCAGGGAGTCTATGGTGGTTTCTCCAGCCCAGCTGTTCAATGCAGCCGGGCTGGAGAAACCTAAGTGTGCATGTGTGTTTTGGTCGGCCTGAGACGGCCGGCAAAACACATATGCACACTTTGGGAGTGCACATAGCACTCCACCTCCCCATGCCCCGCCCCGCACCTCCCTGCACAAGATGGCTCAGAGCCGGCAAACGAAAAATAAAATGATGCTAGAACATCGTTCTATTTTTTATTTGTTGGCTCTGAGCCAGTCATTGGGTCGACAATCCTCCCCCATTGCGGAGGAGCCGCCCCCGCACATTTAGAAATCTATTTTTTTGGTTTTCCATTCAGTACTCCATGTGCTTTTTAGACCTCTCCTTCATGTGCCGCTAGCCCCTCCTCAAAGAACCCCATGCTGTGATGCTCTCCACGCCTCCCACTTTGTCTGTAAAGTCAGTAAAAGCACATTACAGGGATATTTTTGCTGGGGCATGGCTGAAGAGCAAACTTTAAGAGTTGTTTTTGTTTATCAACTGCATTCCACATATTGCATGAAAGCACAACCTTGGGCATGCAAAGGCTTTTATTGGGCTGGGGAAGGGTCCATCTGCTGCTCTTACTCAGTTGCCATCTGAGGCAAAAGGTGTACTTAAAATGGCACTTCTCCTGGAAGTCCATACATCTGCTTACTGGTCTGTTCCTAAAAGACTACATAGCTGAATCCTGTGGAAAGTAAATAAGGCCTTGTCAAGCATTGCCCTTTACATTCAGACCCTTCCTTCTTCTTTTTAAATTCTGCTCCTGAGTGAAAAGTGTTTGAGAAATAAGCCATGACATTTATATAGATTAAAAACATTGAATTCAATGCATTGTTTTGAGATACCATAAGGTATGTGTTTGCTTGTTCTCTAGTATTTTTTTTCACTTACGTTTTTAAGCAATACTTTACAGACAAACATTTGCAAAGCCAACAGCTTGCCATTCACATTATAAAAGCGAGGCTGTTTGGCTTTGTGAATGTTTGTTGTTTATCTTCTTACCGCCACCCCCATGAGCTCTGTTATTTTTATGATCAGGACACATTACTCATTATTATATTGAGGACCCATTTAGAATCATTGCAGTGCACCCTGGTTCTACCATTTATGTCCAGCTTGTTTAAGAAACTCTTACTTAATTACGGAATTGCTGGTTGCCACACAAATAGTTTTCAGCCCTCCCCTCTTTTCAAGGTCATCTAAAAAGGCTGGAATCTTTTTTTTTTTGTATTAGAAGGAGTTTTATCAAGAAACGCATTCTTTATTTTTTATTTTTTTTATTTTATGCAATCAGGTACATCTTTAAACAGACAAGCAGATTAAGCGAAAGAGAAAAAAAAAAAGAAGAGAGAAGCCGTACATCAGACTTAGAAAAATCAGAATAAAAAAGAATTTTAAAAAAACATTAAAAAATAGAGCAAAAAGAAGCATAAAAGAATATTCACATTTCAGATCTTCCCATTCCCCTTTACACTATTCCCGTTCTCTTCCCTAGCTCGCCATGACTTTTTCCCAGCCATTTAGATAGTGGAGCCCAGATCTTTCCCCTTTCTTCCTAGCACGATGGCCCTTGTTTTTATATAGAGCCATTTCCATATTATATATATTCAATAGACGATGAAGCCAGAGTGTATATACCGGTGGTTCCAAGTCTTTCCAAGCTGTAGCTATTAGTAGCCTAGCGACCGCTATTGAAACAAAAACGAAATCCCTATGTGCTGATACTAGTCCGATTCGACTATCATACCCTAATAGAATCAGCAAAGCACTAATTTCGATTGCACAATGAATCGATTCATGCCAAAAAAATTCTATACCCTTTTTTAAAGGGATCAGGGATTTACATGCATAAAACATATGAGTAATGTCCGCTGGGCTATGGTGACATCTGGGGCACTGATCGTTATCTCGTTTCCCCCACCCAAAAAGTTTTGCTGGTGTGTAATATAGGTTGAAAAGGGTATTATAGTGTTGGGCTTGAAGATTTGCAGGTAAAAATATATTCTCGCCCAATTTTAATGACATATCTATATCTATATCGTCATCCCCTAGTTTTGATGCCCACTTTGTCTCAGTTTTCTCCACATCATCAGGTATTGTTTCCATTAGTATTTTATAAAACTCCCCAATCCTCCCTTTTCCCCGAGATACCTTATCCATTAACGGTACTACTCTGAAGTTTTCCTGCTTCTTTGCTTGATTCTTTATACACCCCTTTATTTGAATATATTTAAAATATGATCTATTATTAATCTCAAATTTCTGAGCCAGTTCTTGAAAAAGCAGTATGTCTAACTTATCATTAAGTAGGTTCCCAACTCGCTGTGTGCCTGCCTGTGCCCACTCTCTAGCCATATTATCCGAGACTTCAGCTGTAAAAATTGTGGTTCCCCACAATGGGGTATATTTGTTACATTTTGGGATGTTCATAATTTTATTTATTTTGCTCAATACCGTTCTGGCTGCTTTCAAGCATTTGGAGTGAGTTTTTTTATAATACTTAGGTTCTAGCTGTCTGAGGAGGAGCCCTGCTGCTTCTTTCCCCACGGCAAGTTGATATATAAAGGGTAAGCCATCCTCACCCACACGCCTATCTGCTCCCAGCAGATCGCCCATTTCTTGCAGGAAGGTTGCCAAATAATAATAATATAGATTTGGAGCAGCCCATCCCCCTCTCTTGTGGCAGAGTCAATGTCCTCAGAGCCCGTCTTGTTTTTTGATAGTTCCAAATAAAGTTGGTAAAGATTGAGTTCATTTTCTGGAATGTACTAGCCTATAATTCTAAGGGGATTGTTCGAAATAAATACAGTATTCTAGGGAAGGTCTTCATTTTTAGGACATTAACTCTGATCACTATCGTTAAGTGTAATTTATCCAACCTTCGAAGCTCGGAGGATATATCCTCCAGTACTGGATCAATATTATTTGCCCATAATGTATCCATATCAGGTCCAATCTTTACCCCAAGATAAGTTGCAATATCCGTCTGCCATTGATCTTGTACATTTCCCTGTCTAGTAGAGATTATCTGGGTCTTTCCTTTATTCAGATAATAACCTGATCTACTCCCAAATTCCTCTGCCATTCTCTCGACTTCTACTATTGCTGTTGCTGGGCTTGATGTAACTACAGCGATGTTGTCTGCATATGCAAGTATTTTTGTCTCATATCCACTAGTTTTATAGGGTTCAATCACAGAGTTCTCTATTATCTGATAAATAAATGGATCCAGATATATAGCGAAGAGGATTGGGGAGCATGGGCATTCCTGCCGAGTGCCCCTTGCCACCTCTATCGGGCCTGATGCCATTCCCATCATTTGTAATCTAGCATAAGGTTGATGGTACATCGCCTGAATTGCTGTTACCATTTTGGGGCCTATCCCTCGCTCCGCTAGAGCCCCCCACAGATACTGCCACATCACTCTGTCAAAGGCCTTCTCTGCATCCAAGAGAATTACAGCCAGTCCATCCCCTCCTGCTGCGACTGTATCTAGCAGAGATATTACTCGTCTAGTATGATCCGTTGTTCCCCTTCCTGGCACAAAGCCATGCTGCCAAGGTGAGACAAAACTGGCTATGATTCTCTGGAGCTGAGTCGCTGAGACCTTTGAGTATATCTTCGCATCTGAGTTCATCAGTGAGATGGGCCAATATGACCCTGGTACTGACGGCGGTTTCCCCTTCTTATGAAATATGATTATATCTGTTTCCTTCCATGAATTAGGCGGGATCCCACGGTATTGAACGTCTAGAAAAAGATCCTGAAGGAAATCGACCAAATCGCTTTGAAGCATTTTATATAACTCTAGCGGGATTTTGTCTGGGCCAGCGGCCTTCTCTGAGGAGAGTGAATTTAAAGCTAGAACCGTCTCCTCCAGCGTGATCTCTTCTTCTAATTTCAAACGTATGACTGGGTGTAATTTTCTAAGCTGTGAATATTCCCCTTCCGTAGCTGGTTAAGTATCACAGGAATCTTGTTGGTATAGCTTGCTATAATACTGCTTAACAACCTCCATTATCTTAGAAGAGGACATTTCCATTTGCCCCTCCGAATTTTTAATTTCTTTTATATTATTTCTGCTGGCCTTTTGTCTAGTCCTGAGGGCCAGACGTTTACCCGTCTTTTCTCCATATTCATATATCTCTTTTCGGTGTGCTTGGTATGCCTGGGCTATTTGCATCTGGAACAATTTATTAATCTCTGATTTGCCAATCATTATGTGGTTATTAACTGTCATTGATCTATTCCCCTCCCCCTGAGATAGTAATTTAGTATATTCTGTTTCTAGCTGTGCTAACCTACTCATTAGGGAGGTGACCTGGCTTCTCCATATTTTCATCTGTTGTCCCACATAACTTATTATTTCTCCCCTTAGACATCCTTTATATGTATCCCACACAATTGCTCGTGAGGCGCTATATCGGTTTATTTTAAAAAATCCTCTAGTCCACTTTTTAATATACTTTATAAACTTTTCGTTTCCTATCTAATGACCAGGAGTGAGGTTCTTTTTCGAGGACCTGGCCCCTGATTTTAAGCATAAGCGGATTGTGATCCGAAAAAATTTGTGGCAGTTTATTGATCTCTGCTTCCCCCAATAAGTTGGCAGACATCAAAAAATAATCTAAACGAAAGTATTTTTGATGCGGGTATGAAAAATAAGTATACCCAGGATCTGAATCCTTCTTAGCTACTCATACATGTACCAGGCCATGACTAGACTTAAAATGATTTATAGCCTGATTCATCCGTGGCTTGCGTCCCTTATATTTCTCCCCCACCACCTTTAAGCTATCAGAATGAATATTAAAGTCATCACAAACTATTAGTGGGGTTGACCATGTAGCAAGCTCCAAATCTAGCTCTTCCCAGAGCTCTGGATCATTCTGATTTGATGCATAAACAGCCACAATAGTTACACCAGTACTTAGCGTTATAATGGCCCATCTACCCCATTTGTCTGCCAAAGTCCGCTTAATGATGCCTGCTTGACGTTTAATAAATATTGCTACACCTCTTATCATTGAGGTCTGGAGGAGCATACTGCCAAATCATATCCTATTATCTGTAGGACACCCCGGTTATTCCACGGGATATGGGACTCCTGTAGACAAATAATTTCCAGGGCAATAAATCGCAAAATTTCAAACACTTTTGCTCTTTTAGCTCTATCATTCAAGCCTGCAACATTACCTGAACAGATCTGTAATTTATCCATACTTTACTGTGAAATTATACATATATTATATGTTATTATATTATTATATTATATTTTTATTCATTCCTTCCTTTTCTAAGATTCTAGTTCTATTTAACTTTATGTACCTGAATTGGCGATAGCCCAGAAAGGGTAACCTTGGGTAGAGAATATTAGTAGCCTGCTTATCCTATTCGGTCCATGATGGGAAAATAATTAACAATAGATTTAGAGGGCCATTCCAAGGATTTTTGTAGCACATAGCAAACTTGTAGTTTGCCAACTCCTCTTTTATCTAAGGGGAGTTATATTTGCTATCTTACGCAGCCTCACTGAATCGCTTTATTACAGGATTGGGCTATGAAGCGGGAAGAAATATTGTTAAATCAATGTAGTTTAAGAGGCTTTTATCCGGCATTATTATATCGATATTCCCTTAAATTCTCAGCTGAGTGTATTCCTGTTTTTCACCTTACAAGCAGTCCTAGTCATTATCTAGTTTGCCAGTTTTTGTTTAGTTTTGCGGTGTGGGACTTGTGCGAGGTTTTCTTAGTCACATGCATTCATTAATGATCTGCTGTCATGATAGACATACATGATGGTAAACTCATAGGCTATTGAAGACACGTGATCAAAATATCGGCTGATGGAAATATCACCTCCTAAATGTTGTTTGCAAAAAGATAGACACTTCATAATTAAAAATAGAAAATCAATACCCAATGGGATGATATTTTTGTAAATATCTAGTACACAATGTTTCTGTCAAGATATTTTTGCTAACAATATTTTGACTTACTTACTTATTGAGGTATGCAATTGGAAGGTGTGCCCCTGAAGATGCACTAAACAACTAAATTGAGATTCCAAGTCAATTATACATCAGATGAAGATTAATAATATCTGTATAAGAGAGTTCTTTCTGATATTAAGGGAGGATTGGTGTTCCTCTGCATGTTCCGGTATCATGAAATGAACTTTCTAACTTAAAGCACTCACATATTTTGTGGATAGGGCATTGACAAGCTATAATGTGCTCATAACTGTAAAGCTTGTGATGCTGCGAAGTTCTATTACACTTGGAACAAAAGCCCTTAAATATCAACACATTTCCCCATAGACACAGAATGGGTAAAATCATTTGATATATCAGGCCAAAAGTCCCTTACAGTGATAGGAAGGAGCCAGCACTTGAAGTGTTCCTACTGAAAATACAAGGCCATGTGAACAAATTGAATGTGCTGTCATATGGGGATGTTTAGACTTCAAGCTTCACAATGATAAAGTGTGTAAAAATACAAGTCCATCCCATCGCTGGACATCATAAAATACAATGATTTACATTGAAAGGCAGGGCCTCTCCCTTCATTCCTTTGAACTTGAGACCTATTCTTTCTTCCATCCATGAAGGATGCCATGACTTTTGGACATACAGGTTAAATGGTCATGTGCTCTACACATGTTTCAATAGATCTGAGATGCTGACAATGTTACCTATGATCAGAAGATGAAGCTTATAGATAGGGAAAGAAATATAGAAGATAAGGGTATGTGACAATCTGTTTACGGAATCCTGTGTGAATCATCCCATTAGGATCTGATGAATATGTGGAGTTACAGTGAACCACTAGCAACTCCTTGGTACATTTCAGCCTCGTCCTCATGACACATTTTTGTGTGACTCATATTTTTAGATCTGCTCTTCAGCTTTGCACTGAACCATTGACCTTAACCAGCAGGTTTACTGGTTGATATTTTAATGCACTTACAGATTCCACTGAAAACCCGGAAGTCACTTATTGTAAAATACTTTATAGACTGTTACTTGTACACATGATGTTGCAGAACTCAAACATGAAATCTCCACCTCTTAAAACAATTCAATGTATACAATTGTTGAATGTGTTTATTTTTTATCATGATATAGTTGGAATGAAAGAGTCAAACAATCTCTTCAAATTTGATTAAGGTTAACATTTTAGCCTTCCTATATGGTAGAGCAGATTGAAAATTGCTGATGTGTATTTGCATCTATTGAATAAAATCCTTAGCTTATAATCATGATGCTATGAAATTGAGAACAACTCTATGGCCCTGTGGCTAGTATGTTCATGTATGATTTAGCAATATTTGCACGCCCTGTCTAGCGTAGTGTTTCATTCTAGCGACAAACCCGCCTCAAAGGTCAAATAACACAAAGTAAGAATTCCTTATTCTTTGAGGGTATGTAAGTGGAGTGGAACCATTCTTACCTAGTAGAGAACAGTTCACTAAATAAGCCTTGCAAATAGCTAAGAGAACATTTTTTGTTTCAGGAATCAGTGATGACACATGATCAATAAACGTGAGTTTTCATCTCTACATTAGACCACAGTTTTGCTCCGACTTCATGGTTTGACAGACATATAGAAGTACTCTTGTCAAAAAGACTTGTTTGTTGCAAAATAAAACGATCACTCAGCCGAAGGTGTACAACATTCGATCAGTGTTTGATGGGTGATGGAAGATTCCATTCCTGACATAGAACGTGTCCTTGACTATTGCTGAGCGCCCATGAATGGGGTTCCGGGCATCTTTCACAACATCACCTGAAATAAAAACAACATTGTCATTATGAGAATGATGCTCACACGGAGAGACACTTTTCTAGGCATTGGGTTATGGCATTCCCAATGAAGGGAGTTGGCTTACATGATAACACGAAGGCCAATGGACTTAGAGAAAGGCTACCCTTAAATTACAGGTTTATCTTTTAAAGACTCTAGCAGGACAGGAGAGACTAAACCTGCAATGGTGCCAAGAATGAAGAAAGCCATTGGTGAGGCTTCAAACCTGGATCCATGTATCTCAGGGTATATCAAAGCAATTCTAGATCCCCACTTCAGAGGTACAATGAAATTGAGCTGCGTGGTGACATAAAGGTCTATTTTGAAAAGTGGGGAAGCGCAAGGAAGGGGAAAGTAACACAACAAGCACAACAAAGGAGAAACGATCAGTCAAGCAAAGATGCATTTGTTTTAGGTACGATTGCAAAGGGAGAAGGAGTAAAGGTGACATTTTTAGGACAGAAGACAACTAAGAAGATGCTAGGTAATGGTTTGGGCTAAAGCTAAACTCTTGAACCGTTCTCTGTCCCACTTAGCATACTATTACGTAGGATCGTCCTTAACTTTTCTACTGAAGATCTCAAAGCTTTCTTGGGGGAGCAGTGGTACAAAATGGCTTGGATAGACAACAGTCCTTTCCAGAAGAAAGGTATATGGCACAAAGAGTCTTAAACTGCACTCGCTGTTGAAGTGAAAGCCAATGCAGTTCCTTCAGACGGAAAAAAAGTGGAGGTAAGGACCCAAAGCAAAAGAACAAATGGAGGCAAAGCGGACGTATCGAAATATGTCCTACGCTGCTCTTTGAGGGCCGGGACATGCCGGATTAAAAATATTTACACCTGAGATAAATGCCTGCACTAAACTACCAATTTGGAATCATTTGCAAAGTTTATCGATATCCTTAAAAACTAATGCTGTTGAACATTTTAGTAAGCGATGCACAACTGTGCTCTATGTAGTACTTGCTGCCAGCACTTTGGGGAACTGTGAACAACAGGTCCTACTATTGGCCTAATCAATGGTGCTTATGCTATTAAACTTAAAAAAACTGAGACGCCCCAGTGGGGGTAAAAACCTATAAACGACAGGTTACTCAGAGATCTCACCAGGATTCAACGAACGCCAATCATATTGAGAATATAGGAAAAATACTCATTACCAAATCCTATAGTCCCATTTTTCATAATAATTCTTCATTTGGTCTAGTACAAATCATAGATGACTTATGTGAGGTATGGGGTAATTTGAATTCCTGAGAGGTGAGGAAAAGCCAGCTCTGATTCCTCTTTTTCATTAACTAAAGAAAAGAATATTTAAAACTGGTAAACTGGTCTTTAGCTTTTAAAATGTTTTGCAATATGGTTTCATCACAAAAATAATGTCCGTGCCCATTTGTTCTCAGTCCACAAAATATATTAAATTACAAGATCTCTAGATGTGTGTTGTTCAACTGTAGATGCCTCCGGGTGACTATGTATGGAAGTCTCATAAGTGATTTACATTATGTTACTACATGTTATATACATTTGTGAAGTTTTGACATGAGAACGTATCCCTGCCACTCCCATGTACATCAGTGTAAAAATGTTTAATAATCATTTTTCTGTGCATTTCTATCTTTTCTGCTGATTTCACATCAAATACATTTTCACCAGAAAACGTCTGGAGGTAACATAGCAAAAAAAGAGGCGAAACATGATTTCTTAATGTAAATCAGAAAGGACATCAGTCCACATTCAAGTTGCATCATTAGATAACTGGAGTTTATGTAAGTAAAGTAAAATAAGGTAAAAATGAAATGTCATCCAAAAAACAAGGCAAAATTTGTGAACTTGAAAGTGGCTACGGTCAGTATGTTTACACAAGTAAATTGGTATTCCTCAGCACATGCTTGTTTGGCATGATAATTGTGGCATGTTTGTGTTGGTATGATAACGTATTTTTCACAGATATTTTCTTTGTGTAAAATATCCTTACCATAAATTAATTGTTTTGTATAGTGCTTGGTACCACAGTCTATCCGTTTTACAGCTCTCTAACGGATATGTGTTGCGAGTAAACAACCCACTCTAGCCAATCAAGATTGACTGGCCCTATTGAAGCAGGACCAAGACTGATCTGCAAATGGTTGGTCTTTTTCTGTAATGGCACAGATAAGCTAAAAAACAATGGCATGGAATGCATGCAGGATAATTATCAGCAATTCAGATTAGTTCAACCATTTCCATCTGTCACTTATTTGCTGTCTAATTTCCCCACACTCAGTGGCACGCTGCCAAAATCTTTGATGTGGTGTTTGCCAGCTGTGATTCAGGGCCACTGGAATTATGTGGAAGTAGAGGGCCAAATTACGTGGCAAAGCTTGCTACATTATGAAACAAACTGGCAAACAATGCAGCATGTTATGTAAATAAATGCAACATATTTTACACTTTTTCTGCCATTATTTTCTAGCTTGTATCACAGAGATACAAAATGGGCCCTGGTACTATTAAATAGGGTTTTTGGGAAAGAAAACCATTCATTCATCAGATCCTTTTCAAAATGGTATTCAGCAATAATTATTTGTTTTGCCTTGAAGCACAAACCCCATTCTCTTAACACAGCCCATTCTGATACCCGGGGGAAAGTGGATTGTGTAAAATATACACATTGCTGCAAATGTGCCCTCAGTCTACCTGCATATTGTAAAAAAGGGTGGTTCTCATTTATTTGGCTCATTCCGGTAATATTCAAAACCATATTTTTAGTTTCTGTTTCACACTATTTTCCTTCATTCTATAAGTCATCTGGAAGTACTTCTTTTCATTAAGAAGCAGCCTTGTTGAACAGCATAATGTGTTCATATTTATTATGTACATGTTCAAAAGGCTCTATACCTGCCTCAAAGCTTTTCACCGTAAAGGCCCTCAATGTATCCAGGGTCTGCTTTACCTGCCACGCATCCTGCACATACTCAGCTTTCATCCACTGTCCTTCTTTAGAGGTGTCTTAAGATCAGAAAATTCAATCAGGGTGACAGAGCTGCTGCTTCTCATCCAGCAAAAACTACCCTGAATTTAGGAGGGAAAAAATAAAAACTTGACTTTTCAAATTACAATTGTACTTTAGCAGGGGCGGCTCTAGGGCGGTGCGACCGGTGCCACGGCACCGGGTGCAGACTTCGCATGGGAGCGCCTGTTTGCTAGTTTATATTGTTTTTTAAAGTACCTGGTCACGTTCCTGGCCTCCAGCAATTTTCAGTGAGTGTTAAAAATGTCAAGTTGACTCCAGTGATTAATGTTCTTCCTGGAGAGAGACTGTAGTTTTGTCTAGTGGAAGTTTTGATTCCTCGAAAGGTTGCGCAGAGGGTTAATCTGCCTGCTGCAAAGAATGTGTACCATGCAAATCACAAAGTGACTATAACACAAATAGGTCAGTGGGTTAATGCTTTTGTCAGACTTCCTTTTGTTACTTGCAGTTTACAAGTTAAACTCCTAATGTAAAACAGTGAGCTATTAACTGTCATCAAAGAACTGAAATTCAGACTTCAAGTACAGATTAGAGCGTATTGATTTTTTCACCAGACTTTCATTATTCTAATGTTTCACAAAAGGTTCATTTGTGTAGAAATCATTTCTGATTATTAAAGAGAACCCCCAACCATGGCGTTACGTTTTAAATTCTAAGTTTGTGCTTCTCCAGCCCAAGCCCCTCTAAACTAAACTGCTTTCCAGTATGGATGACATATAAATCCTACCCCTTGTAGCCCTCTGTCTTATGTAATGTTTCCTATACATTGATTTACACATATATGATTGATTGTCTCTGTAATGTGTGTGCAATGTAAAGTGCTCTGACATCCTTCACTTTTATGAGTGACACTTTAAAACTAATAAAATCCATCTGAGAGAGAGTGGTTATGGAGACTGTTAAAAAGTGTTGATGCGAGAATCCGTTGCGGAGGTGGTCATTGGGGGAGGGGCGCCAAAAGCAATTGTCGCACTGTGCGCAACCAGTGCTAACGCCAGCCCTGTACTTTAGTTTATTATATTTGATTGGAAAACTGGTACATATATGTGGACTCGTGTACAGAAAATATTGACTTACCTGTCGATATATATGTTTTAAAATATTTTGTACTCGATTTTTAATAGCATTGATATTCTGACTACGACACCGTTTCATTGCTATTGGCACTCTACAAATACAGTAAATAAATAAGAAGAAAATTGGGCTTTAAAAGCCTATGTAGAGTGTGGATTCTTCTGAAGTTTGACTGCCTTCTAGAAAAAAAAACTGCTTGGGGACAGTGTATGGTGTAAACATGGATTTTCCATGCCTGCGAAAGAAAAGATTTTGGAAGGGGTCATTTTCCACCCGTTTGATTTGTGACTTGCAACAAAGATGTTTATTAGGTCTCGCCTGACCCAGCGCATGCGCTGGACTGGCGAGACTTTTTGAGAGGGCTCCAAAAAGTGCTACCAGGCCAGCCTAGAGCTACAGTGCATGTGCGTGGGCGCCGCGCTTGACCGCGATTACTTTCACTTTTGCGGCCGCACGGCCGCTTTGATGTTTGATCGCGATCACTTTCGCGGCCGCACGGCCGCTTGGCATAGCCAATAGGTCTCGCTTTTGGGACCTTATAAGTATTTAGTTATGCAACTTTTGCATGGCTAAACACTTATAAGGTCCCAAAGGCGAGACCTATTGGCTATGCCAATGCTTGTTTCCTACTGTAATTTCGCTAAATGAAGTTGAACCCATCTAGGTACAGTTGGTACCTCTTGAAATGTCTAAATAGGGCATTCAGCAGCTGGAAGTCGACCAGGCACTACTGTCAGCAATGTATTCATTGTGACACTACACTCGTGCTTTTACTTTGGGGGATTAGAATCCAAGGGCAGAAAATGTGGCAACGAGTGGACTGGAGAGAGCAAAAATACCAACCCTGCTTAAAGCACAGACTATCCATTTCACAAATTAGAGGAAGATTTGAATGTGGCTGCCTGCGGTCCATGCAGGGGGCCCCCATAGGAGGGAAGCCGCCTTAGTGCCACATGATGGCACATGGCAACCCTCTGGGCCCGGTGCGTCCCACGTCATTTCCGGCACACGCGTGGGCTGGAAGCCAGGTATGAGTACCTCTCCCGCCCACCTGGCGCTCTCTTTGTGGCAATCTGTTACGCCATTTCCCTCCCCTACCGCTTACCCGGCGTGTAGACAGGGGGTGGGGTGGGAGAGGCTGTTAACTTGTTTTTTTGTGTTGCACGCGGAGTTACAGGGTGATCCAGAGGCTGAAAGGTGCATAGGGGGTACCCTCTTCAGGAGCACAAAAAGGGTGCAAAGGCCAAATATCCCCAGCAAGTCCTCGCGTTGGACCTGGAGGAACGATGGCACCCCGTTAGTCCTACGGGCGGTTGTAAAACTTGGCAACCGGGGGCTGCCTGGATACGCTCCACCCCCCCTCAAGGGGCGAGAGTAGATGCGTGGACTGGCGGTCCACAGGTGGGAGGGGATAAACCCTCTGCCAAAATTGGTAAGTACTGATTGGTTAGTGCAACGGTGCACTTTGTCTCTTCAGGTGGGCAGGCCGCAGAGGGGCCTGCCCTTGGATCGCCCGTAAGTGGACCCACCACAGGCGCGCAACACCCATTGGACTCAAAGGGCTTCAGCACCCCCCTCCCCTCCCCCGTCGTGTGTGTCAGCCCGGGATGAGACAGCTTCCCGGGCAGTCACACAGCCGCACCCGAGCACTTCACAGGTCTTTAAAAGGCCATTTGCATGTTAATGAGGCCTCGCTGTTGTTTCACCCCTTCTGAGAGCCCCTGCAGCTCCACTCCTCCTTTTGCTTAAAGATTCAGCCCCCCTCCCCTGAAATCAGCTCCACTCTGCCTATTGCTTAAAGATTCAGGCCCCCCCCCGAAATATTTTCTTAGCCCCCCCCCCCCAAATTTGGCTCTAGTTGCGCCTCTGACCCACCATGTTGGCATATTTCGGTATGCATATAAACCTGCAGCAATTTTCTCCACGAAAAAGGTGTCTTGTGTGTTTATTTCATCAGGAGATTGCTGTATGTGTGATGGGGAGTGTGTTGCCGAATATTGTCACAATGTGTTAAGTAGTCAGCCGGAAGGGGGTGAATACACACAACTTAAGCTGAGCATGGAGGGCTTTGAAATCAGCTGTCAGGTTTTTACTGCACATTAGAAAACTGAAGCATACTCCATTCACGACATCCAGTCCTGTGTGCGGGAAGGGCACACATTTACAGAACATACACAACTTTTAGGAGAAAAGACAAAGGGATTTGTTCTGAAATAACGAACATTAGATATATGCCGAAGAGAAGCTGTGATGATTATTCAACTGAACAGTGCCCCTCCCACCCCACTTGTAGACAGTGTGTCAATGATGCAGGGGGCAGACTGCAGACGTGACAACTGCGTGCTCAAGTATTTCTTACTCAACAGTGACCCACGGCACGCACGCAGGCTCACACACACGTGTAATATTCAGAATATTGGGTTTTAACTTGGTGCGGCTGTAAAACGCGCAGTTACCATGTGGTGAAGAGTATCCCTGGCGACGCACGCACACAGGCTCACGCACACGACGCGCACTCAAGGTTCAGGGTGTTGAATTTAGGATGCAGTGATCTAGGGCGCAGACATTATAGGCGTGCGCGCACACACATCAGGGGTCGGGATGTTGGATTTTTAAGAGGTATTAATAGAGGTCACAGTGTGAGTAGCTGGGACCTCCCCTCTCACCTAGCCTCCAGCCATACTCCCAGGATGACAGCAGGGGGTGCTGAAACTTGTCTTCGGGGCTCTCCAGCTTCCGCCGCTGCAGGTACATGGACCGGCCCTGCCCCTCCTTGGAGAAGCCCTGATAGAGCAGCGTGCGCGTGTGGGGCGTGGCGGGTCTCATCTCCGCGTGGGAGAGGGTGCCCCTGCTGCCTCTGCCCAGCTCTGGGGGCGCCGGCTCTTCCTCCCGCTTCTCCTCTTCCTCTTTGCTTGGAGCGTGGATCAGGGGCAGCTTGGTGGTGACCACAGGCAGGTTGGTGACCATCCGCCTCCTCCGGATGGCCAGCGGCTGGCGCTCCTGCTGCCCGTACTTGGCCTTCCAGGACACCCGGGTGAAAGCCTCTTTCTCGATCAGCTCCTTCCAGCTGTTCTGGTTCCTGGTGGTCAGGAGGTCCCTCATGTTTAGGGGCTCCGAGCCGGCCTCTGCTAGATGGAAACTGCCGGAGCACTGTGTACAAACCCAGAGCCTCGTCTCCAGGGAGACGGCCCTGTGCTGGGGGCAGGACTCGCTGCACAGACTCCCCGGGGAGCAGAGGCAGGGCCACCGGACAGGTAACCAGATACAAAAGACCGTCGGCGATTGACAAAGCATCCGGAAGCAAGCAGAGAACACACGGTGTCAAGACACCGAGAAACAAACAACTGACACCGGCACAAAACAAACTGGAGTCAGCTCATGTTTACAAAAGTTTGTTAGGCAAGTTTAAAAAAAAACGATGCAAACTTTCTTTCGATCTTTAAAATAAATTAATTGCCGACAGGAATGGTGAAAATAATAGATATTACAAAAAATCAAAAGAATCTACTATGAATAATGAATTTAGATTCATTATTTATTTATTTTTTTTACCAAGGAGTGACATAAAATAAACTGGGACCTGGCAGCAGAAACAAGCGAACACAGCCGCGAACATGATTTGGCAAGCAGGAGATACCCGACAAAACTTTTTCTTTGCGCTAATAAAGGGGTTCTTGCACAGCATGCTACGTAGATTATTGGATGTGCTGATGCAACAAGCATTAACAAAGCCAATGGGTATGCCTTCACCAATCACGATCCGACACAAAGACGTTACCTAACACGCCCCCTTTGTGCAGCTGAAGGGTTCTTGCCCAGCATGCTCCGTGAATTATTGGTTGTGGTCATGCAACAAACATTGGGCCTGATTACGAGTTGAGGTGTTATTTCACCTCTGAGAAATAAGGATACGACAGGGTACGTTATTTATCGCGTGCAATAAATAACACCTATTATGAGTTTATTGGAAATAAATAACATGCAGATTTTGGTGTTTAACGCACCAAAATCGCCATCCCCTGTTACATTTTGGCAGGTTTGACCAGACGAAATTTAATGAATGTTGGGTTATTATTTAACACATGCGATAATTATCAGATGTGTTACATAAAACCTAACTTGTAATTCCGTCCTGTGCGTAAACAGATGTTTATGCACAGGACGGAATTTAACGAGCCACTCATAATCAGGCTGATTGACAAAGCCAATGGGTACGCCTTTATATAAGTGAAAGGGTGCCTTTGTGGATTGGCGAGTGGGTGTATGGTTGTGTGCGTAGGTGGGTAGATTGTCATTGTATTTATAAAGTGCTTCCTATCTCTGAATGCAATAATGAGTTCAGGGGTGGATGACTGGGCAAGTGACAAGAGGCGGGATCAATCTATGAGAGCATGGGAGACGAACCGGCCAGTGAGCAGATTTATGAATTAGTGCCTGGATGAATGCATGGGTAAATCCAAATCTTGAATGGATGGATGAATGAGTTTTCTAATCTACATCATCATATGTCCTTGCAACAAACTATACGTGGGTAGCACTATCAGACCCCTCAAGACTAGAATCTTGGAACACTATCGAAATATAAACAAATCTGAGGTGGAACCTCCGCTTACAGAACACTTTCAGGAATACCATCCCCATCAGAAAACATTCAAGTTCTTTGGATTGGAACATATCAAACCACCCTCAAGAGGTGTCAATCGCGAACTAACAATGAGATGAAGGGAGAGTGAGCTAATCATGAAACTGCACAGTGTCAATAAGGGTCTTAACAAAGATGCGGAGATGCACTCCTGGTTATATCGACGGGCCTATATCTGAGCCCATGTAGCTTCACAGGTACACATATCTGCAACTTACTGTACGATGTCGGAACCAATTCGTCTAATACATGAAGACTTACAGCAGTGTAGGGCTGACTACAATGAGAGAACACAGGACTTATGATTATATGCTTCTCATATTCACAAATTTAAATTAATGTACCTCACAGTTTAATTCATGTTTGATGAAACACTAGTTATAGGAAGCTTTCCTTTTCTCAAATATATGTTTCACTGCTATAGCTGCCTCTGTGCTATCTACTTCTTTATCCTTACATAGGTCACAACCTCTCTTCCTGAAGCTTTCTGGAAACCTTGAGGGGATGAGCCAAGTATGTATTCTGCACCCTATAATGTGGCAACACTGCAATAACACATGAGTACTAATATATCTTGCACTTAGGCTCAAGATATGTTATATGGCTTTTGTCTCTCACTTTCTTTACATGTGATGCATAGTTGGGTTCACTGACTCATCAATGTAAAAAATATCGATGTTAAAAATATTGAGTAAAAAATATAGACAACAAAAATATCGACTCTTATACTTAAACAGGTAAGTACAAAAATATTGATGAAAAAATATTGATGTAAAAAAATAAAGATGTATAAAATATTGACATATATAAATATAAAATAAACAATATATATTAAATAAATTAAATATGATATTAACAACAAAAATACATTCAATATATATTTTAATAAAATATAACAAATAAACTTAATGAAAAAAATAAACACACAAACATAATTTATACATATATATTTACTTTAAAACAATAAACTATTATTTTAAATGTATGTTAAAAGTTTCAAATAATATAAGAAATACAAATATATATTAAAGATTTAAAAAATAAAAATCAATAATAAATTAAAACACTAAACTATTAGAAAAATATTAAAACTTAAATTTCGCAATACAATCAATGCAACAGTAGGGAAAGTGTTGGATAGCAAAGGAATTAAATTTACTATACTATACTCCAATGAGTGCAACAGTAGGGAAAGTGTTGGATAGCGGAGGAGTAACAATTATTATTGCTACTCCAATGAATGCAACAGTAGGGAAAGTGTTGGATAGCGGAGGAGAAAAAATTACTTTTCCCACTCCAAAGAGTGCAACAGTAGGGAAAGTGTTGGATAGCGGAGGGTTAAAAATTACTATTTCCACTTCACTAAATGCAACAGTAGGATAAGTGTTGGATAGCGGAGGGGTACATTTTTTATTCCCACTCCAGCGAGTGCAACAGTAGGGAAAGTGTTGGATAGTGGAGGGGTAGAAATTATTATTCCCACTCCAGGGAGTGCAACAGTAGGGAAAGTGTTGGATAGCGGAGAGGTAAAAATTACTATTCCAACTCCAGTGAGTGCGACAGTATGGAAAGTGCTGGATAGCGGAGGGGTACAAATTAATATTCACACTCCAGTGAGTGCAACAGTAGGGAAAGAGCTGGATAGCGAAGAGGTAAAAATAACTATTCCCATTCCAGTGAGTGCAACATTAGGGAAAGTGTTGGATAGAGGAGAAACAAAAATTATTATTCACACTCAAACAGTTAAAAAATATATATAATAAATCATAAAAATAAAAAAATCATAAAAATAAACAATATTTAAAAAAAATCACATATATTCGACATATAAAAAGAACACATATTATAATATTAATTATATATAACAAAAATCTACAAATATTATATAAAACAAAATATTAAATACATTTATAAAAAAGAATTCTTTAAACTAGAAAATATTTACAAATACAGAATTAATTAAAACATAAATGTATTTGTCATTTCCTACCTTATAGCACCACAACAATAACAAAACACTTCAAAATGTTTAATTAAATATATTTCCATAATTAACATACTGGCACATGCATCAACAAAGACTTTTGCTATTCCTAAATTGTGATTTTTAAGGAATCGCAATTAAGTAATTGCAAAAGCCTATGCATGTAGGAATCGCTATAAAAATAGCGATTCCTACAAATTCCTTAATTGCGACTCGCAAATTGCGAGTCGCAATTAAGGAATGCCGTCCCAATCATTCCTATGGGCCTCCAGGCCCATAGGAATGAATTGGAGATTGCATGAGCAAATTGCGAGTACCAGTAGGTACTCGCAAATTGCTCATGCAATTTCAAGGGTGCAAGTGTGTCAAAAGGACACCCTATTGCACCCCTGAAATTGATCTGTGCACATATGTTGCACACACACATGCTCTAAGGGCATGTGTGTGCGCAACATGAAACTTTGAAAAATGCACAAAAGTGCATTTTTCAAAGTTTTTGCAAATTACCTTGAAGTTCAACTTCATGGTAATTTGCTCCCCCTATTAGCGAAATCGCTAATTTTTTAACTTTAATGCATTGCATTTAAGGAATCTCAATTTGGGATTCCTTAAATGCAATCGCAATTTAAGTAATCGCTATTTAGAGATTCCTTAAATTGCGATTTTTGCATTTGGGATGATGCATCCCAAATGCAAAAATACTGGTCGCAAAGGGGCAGATTCTGCTAATCTGCCCGTTTGCGACCAGTTTTCTCGTTGATGCATGTGGCCCATAATTATTAATCAATTAAATATATTATTAATAAAAAAACGAATAAACATTAATTGACTACACACACTTCAACACGTTAATATCCACAACACACACCTAAATTAAACTATAAAATAATAAAACACAATTAAAACTTCTTTTTAAATTAAAAACTATTACTATTAACAACTAATAATTGAATAATTAAAATACATTTAATACCCACCCTTTACCCTTTAAAAGTATAAACAACACACAAAAAAACAATTACCCAAAATAAATATCAAATAATTAACATTAATTAAAAACTATGTATTCATTCTTAAACACAAATTACTTCCCACCCTTTACTCCTATAAACATCACAACACACACTTAAAATTAATTACACAATTACCATAATTAATTACCAATTACTTAAATTAAATTAATTTACAACCAATTATTAAATCAACAATTAAAAATAAATTACTTCCCACCCTTTACACCTATAAATACCACAACACACACCTAAAATTAATTACACAATTACCATAATTAATTCTCAATTAATTAAATTAAATTAGAACCAATTATGAAATCATCAATTACAAATAAATTACTTCGCACCCTTTACACCTATAAACACCACAACACACACCTAAAATTAATTACAGAATTACCATAATTAATTACCAATTAATTTAATAAAATTAACCAATTATTAATTCATAATTTAAAAATAAATTACTTCCCACCCTTTACACCTATAAACACCGCAATACACACCTAAAATTAATTACCCAAATACCATCATTAATTACCAATTAATTAAAATGAATTAACAACAAATTATTCAGTCATAAATTAAAAATAAATTACTTCCCACGCTTTACACCTATAAATACCACAACACACACCTAAAATTAATCACACAATTACCATCATTAATTACCAATTAATTATTTAAAATTAAATAACAACCAATTAATTCATTAATAATAAATTACATTACACATTTAACACTATAACATCTCAGTTAAACAAATATTAATAAATACAAAATTAGCAATACATTCAATATAATTAAATTACTTCCCACCATATTCCCCTATTAAACCACAACCCGCTACGGAACTCAAAACGTAAAATTCAAATGAAAAAAATGTAATAACTACAAAAAATGTAACACATATAATAAAAATACAAATAATTCTTATACAAAATACATACATCACATACATATAAAATATATACTAAAATATGTAACATTAATAAAAAATTATATTTTTAACCGCTATGGGGTCGATTAGGAGGGCGGTCAGAAAACCATTCCGACCGCCATGGTAGCGGAAATTAACCGTCCACAGGTACCACGGGAAAACCGGCGGTCAGATTAGGATCAACCGCCAGAAAAATCAGACAGCGGCGGAACGATGCCACAAAAGACTGCGGTAGCGGGAGGAGCAGGTGAAAATCCGTCCGCGGCGGTCGGATTTGCGGCAGAAAAACCCAAACCTGCCGCAAGGTCAGCTGAGTAACCGCACGCACAATTAGGATACCATTGAGGTGACAGCGGAACGATCCGCTGTTTCTGACCGCCGTGATCGCTAACAGTGATGAATGGGAAAGCAGGCAGAAGGGCAGTTGCATACCCACCGCCGCGGCCTCTCCGGAATTATGATGGTGGTCGACAAAATAAAACACACAACAAGGCCACCAAGTGTACACATCAAACTAGCTCAGCCCCCCAAAACACCTAACACACCCCAAGGACACACCTCCATGGCAACTGAAAAAATACAAATCCCAGGACAACCCACACAACCCACCTGACAGCAATACTCCATTTTGACACACCCACATAGCTGAGTATAAAACCAGCC
This sequence comes from Triturus cristatus, assembly GCF_964204655.1. Lineage (NCBI taxonomy): Eukaryota > Metazoa > Chordata > Amphibia > Caudata > Salamandridae > Triturus > Triturus cristatus. The sequence goes on from NC_140592.1 coordinate 215,797,190, forward strand.
CCTTCCCTGACCAGAATCCCTTGCAATACTCCAGCCCTGAGGGAACTAAGCCCTACAGCACAAAGGAGAGGCAAACCACCACACATCTCACCAGCACAACAATACACACACACACACGACTTACATCACCCCCACCACCCTCACACCTGCATCTCAAACCATTTGGACATCACACACCATGGCACAAAAGAAAATGCCCAAATTCACTGACAATGAGTTATCAGTCATGGCAGATGAGATAATCAGAGTAGAACCACAATTGTTTGGTAACCTGGTCCAACAGACACCATTAGCCACCAGAGCACAAATGTGGGGAAGGATAGTCATAAAAGGTCAATGCAATAGGGACCACCCCGCGCACCAAGAAGGAGATCATGAAGCGGTGGCATGAACTCAAGAGGCAGGTGAAAAAGAAGAACTGTCAGCTAGCTCAGATGACTGGCGGTGGCCCTCCCATTCCACCAAGAACATTCACTGCATGGGTGGAGAAAGTGCTTGCCATACTGCATCCAGAGAGTCTCACAGGAATAGCAGGGGTAGTGGAGGCTGGTAAGTACAAACAAATATCTACCATCCCACTGCTATGTACTGTCTTACACAACTACAAAGCTACACCTCCTAGGCCCAATTCCATTCCTATGCACCACAGACTCCTCAACACATGTCTCACAGATCCAACATTCACTCCCTCTCACTCACCCAAAAGGTAGCTAGCAACATTCCCTGGGTTGCATGTGTACAGGCAGCCAGCACTACAACTCCCAACAGGCCCCCTGTCCCACAGCTGAGCAGGATGGAACACTCCCCCCACCCAAGAGCCATGTGTAACCATTCCCTCCCTCTGCTCCACAGGGAGTCAGCCATCTTAATAGGGAGGGGTGTCTATGGATAGGCAGCCTGCACTACAACTCCCACCAGGCACCCTTGTTCCACAGCTGATCAGGATGGAGCAAACCCACCACCCAGAACCATGTGGCAGCCATTTCATTAATCACATCAAACTCACAGGTAGGGAGCCCTCTTAACAGAGAGGGGTGTGTTTGGGTAAGAGGCCAGCACTAAAACACCCACCAGGTCCCCTTGTCCCACAGCTCAGCAGGATAAAGCCCTCCACACACCCACGACCATATGGCAGCCATTGAATCTCACTCATCAAAGTTACAGGTAGGTAGCCATCTTCACAGGGAAGGGGGTTTGTGGTTAGGAAGCCATCACTACAACTCCCAACAGACACCCTTGTCACAAAGCACAGCAGGATGGAGCACCCACCCCACCCAGAAGCATGTGTCAGCCATTGCATTGCTCACCTTCACCTAACAGGTAGATAGCCAGCTTAACAGGGAGGGGTGTGTGTGGCTGGGAAGCCAGCACTCCAACTCCCAACAGGCCCCCATATCCCACAGATCAGCAAGATGGAGCACTCCACCACACACCCAGAAAGATGTGTCAGAATTACCCCCCAAATGTGCCACAGAACAGGTAAGTAGACAGTGCATGCACCCGCCATTTCTCTAAAAAAGCATGGAGCCATATGACCACACCAGCCCTCACATCCCACCAAAATTGGCACAGATCCAATTGCCACTTACAGTGTGCAGACAGCTAAGCGTATGTAACTGTCACAGATACCAAAGTGTGACTCACCAAATCACATGTTGAAGAAATTCAGGGCACAATCATGCACAGCACTGAATGCTATCTGTAAGTGCCATGGGGGCAGAACATCAAGGCCCATATAAAAACAAAAAAAGCACGGTCTGTAGTAAAAAGAAAGCAAAGCACATGACATGACAAAGGTATGCATGAGATTACAATATTTAGTTCATGCTCAGATGTAACGTCTTCCATGTAGAGAAATCAACAAAGATGCTTCACATAAAGTTGTTGTGCTGCTAGTTGTTAAATAACAACATGTCCTTGTAATCACAAAATCTGCACGTGGCGCATGGTATCTATTGACATGTCACACCATGGACAAGTAATGTATGTACCTCTACATCATGTCATGATGCACAGTACTGTGCAGACATACAATGTGATATCAATGTAAACTGTGTGGTGTATAACTTGTAAATAAAAAAAATCTAACACCAAACTTGAGAGGTGCACTTCAATGACCATTTCCCCTCTGTTCCATAGGTGACCAAGAACTGACAGCTGAAAATGACCACACCAACCTGTAGAGCCAGTCTCCACCCCCGGAACATGGACTCTCTGATGCAGACTACCTAGATTTCTTGGATGCGGAGCCAGAAGCTGGCCCATCAGGCATGCCATGGGGCAACAGGTCCCAGGTCCCCATCGCCACCACCTCAGCAACAACTACGCTGAACCCTGCTGTAACGACCTGTGCGGCCTCCAACACCATCACCACCACCACCACCACCAGTGCTGCCTGCAACATACTCCCTGCCTCAGAGGATGACCACCCCAACCCACAATCTGAGGAGGGCAGGGAGAGTATGCGGATGCGTAGAGTGGTGACGCCACAGGTCCGGGACAGCAGGGCAGGTGGTAGGGCAACTGGACGTCAAACCCAACTGGACACTGGGACCGAAGCCTTGGCCAACATCGCCAGAGTCCTTGGGACCTATGAACGAGCCCAGGGACACACGGGCCAGGCTCTTGAGATTCCTGTGAGCTCCGCCTGCTGCTGAGGTCCATAAAAACCCGCATGGGCCAAATCGTTGACCTCTTGTGGGGGTTCTGAGAGACAGGCCTGTGGCCCAAACTACAGCTCCACCTCCCTCCAGTGGCCCGCAGGATGACAGTTCCCATACCTCCCCTGCGGCCACAGAGAGGGGTGAGTCCTCAGACCCTGCTGAGCCCGCAGCAGAGGACCCCCCTGCCAAACGCTCAAGGGGCCATCCAAAGAAATCCCAGAGAAGGATCCCATGGCAAAGCACCAGCCAAACGCCAGTCAAGGAGCGAGCCATGATGGCACACCTTTTCACCTTGCCATTGACTTTGTGGACTGTCCTTACCCACACTGCCAGGTTAATGGCATGCGTATGTTGGACTGGGTCACCACATCAATGTGGTGACTACTCGATTGTCTCATCTACCGTCACTGACAACTCATTGATTCCCTTTTCACCATTTTGTAAATATTCACTTCCCTGTCACATATACCCATTGTAAATAAACACTCCTTACACACTTATGTTTTCGTGTCAGCTCCATGTTTATCACAGGATGTACAATTTTGATTTGGTTTACAATGTACCAGGAGCATTGATTGCCTGGACTCATTGAGAGGCTGAAGGGACCTAGGAAAAGACAAGAGAACACTATTCACTTGTCAGGTGATGGCATCACAGCCATTACACAACACTTGTCATCAAGGTACTCATCTGCACACATTACAATGAGCAACAGTACCAACATAGACATCCTGTAGCTGTTCATAACTACCCTGTCCCAGAAACATTAGCAGCCAGCACAGAGCCAACAACAGGCAACAGTCACAAAGCTCACCTAGGCCTTTTTACCAACAACAAAATCAGCAGACAATGGCACAGTTGTACGTTTTCACTCACCTTCAAGGGAAGTAGCGGTTGATGAGCTGTTAACACAGGTCAACACCTTCCTCCTCTCCACTATCCTTGTCACTGGGCATGTGTGGGTTTGCAGGCGGTGGCCTTGGCTGCTCATCTTTGTCCAGGAGCAGGGGGATCTCCTTGCGCAAGGCCAAGTTGTGGAGCATGCAACATGCAACTATGATCTGACACACCATTTGGGGAGAGTACATCAGTGCACCTCCGGTCCTGTCCAGGCAGCAAAATCGTCACTTAAGTAGACCAAGTACGCTCCACCACACGACATGTCCTGCCATGGGCATCATTGTAGCGGACATCACCCGGGGTCCTGGGATTCCTCAGTGGGCTCAGCAACCAAGGCCGGTTGGGATATGCAGAGTCACCTAGGTGTGAGATACACAGAGCAATTTTGTAATATAAACAGTAGCTGAGAACAGCATGTCATACATACAGCCAGGGGCGCAACTAGAGCCAAATTTCAGGGGGGGGGGGGGGCTAAGAAAACATTTCGGGGGGGGGCTGAATCTTTAAGCAATAGGCAGAGTGGAGCTGCAGGGGCTCTTAGAAGGGGTGAAACAACAGTGAGGCCTCATTAACATGCAAATGGTCTTTTAAAGACCTGTGAATTGCTCGGGTGCGGCTGTGTGTGTGCTGGGAAGCTGTCTCATCCCGGGCTGCCTCACACGACAGGGGGGGCTGAAGCCCTTTGACTCCAATGGGTGTTGCGCGCCTGCATACAGCACAATACTTGATTCTGCGTACTCACCCACAATCCACACACGCTCTGAATGCAGATTTGCCATCAGCTGTGGTACGATGCTGTTACGCAGGATGTAGAGTCATGGGCTGATCCTGGAAATTTGGCACACACATGTGAGATTATCATATCCGCCTGGCATGCCCCTTGTACATTAATGGAATAGAAATGCTTCCTGTTCCTGTAGATGTGCTCACGTGCCTGTGGTGGAACCAGGCCAACATGTGTGCAGTCAATGGCACCAACAACATTAGGGATGTGGCCAAGGACATAAAAATCACCCTTCACAGCCACCAATTCATGCCTCCTGGGGAAATGGATGTATCTGTCCTTGTAGGTCATCATAGCGGACAGGACATCATGTAACACCATGCTGAACATAGTTTGCGACATCCCATCTGCGGAGGACCCCGTGTACTTGAATGAACCAGTAGTAAAGAAATTCAGGGCCGCCATCACCTTACACGTTGGTGTCAAAGCAGTCGGATAGGTTCTGCGAGGCCTTAGATGGGGCTCCAACAGAGCACATAGGTCTTGAAGGGTAGGTCGATCCAGACGGAATTTACGTATGATGTCCTCATCCTCCATGTCCGCCAGCACTGTGAATAGACGATGCACATTTTGTCGCCTCCTAGGTGAGATGAAAGGGCACACATGTCAATTAAATCCCCCTATCTTACGTGTTGACTGAGACAGCGCCAACAATGACTGGCAAAACACTTCAGCTTACAGCACAACTCACATGTAGGGACACCTTGACCTAAAACAGTCGCACACTTGGCCAGTATTCACACAGATATTTCCCCCAAAACAGATTCAGACTATGTGAATTCAAAAAGGTACATTCAAACATCTTGTGCCACCAGCCCTGAGAGTAGTTGACACAGCACATGTGTGAGACAGCAACACTGTTAGCTTCTACGTAGTTGCTGTAACTGCCACATCTTCTTGCGTAATTCAGACAGGGCACACATTAACAACACAATGTGCACAGTGTGTGCACAAAGATCAAGTATTAACATGAGTTCAGCAATCTTCACAGTGAAAGAGGCACATCATGTGGTCAGACCTTCATTACTGTGTGTCGCTTAAACATCTCACACATTGAAATGTGTACACATTTGAGAGTCCATCAATGTAAAGTGGCCAAGTCCCCTAGGCAACCTGGACATAACGTGCACAACTCTGTTTGATATACATCATATTAAACAAAATATTCCAATTTAGTGCGTTCTTTCAAATAAATTTACTTTAATTTCTCAATAATGTTATCATTACACAAATTTGCATTTTTTCAAACCAAAATTCAAATTACATACAGTAATGTACAATTATCACAAAGAATTTTTTGTGGAACAAACAATAATGCCCAATGCATTTCGAGACTCAATGGTCTCTTCGTCAGGGGCAAACCTGTTGATGAAAAAGGAAAACAAATCAGCTGATGTGCTATCAGTGGAATTAGTCTTACTGATGTGTGTGACTATTGAGTCTCTGTGTGTATCTGTCGACGACACACCCAAGGTGCTACCAGTCTATGGCATGCTATAACAAAGTACTTACAACTGGTAGGATGAAAAAAACATCAGCAAGTCTAATAACACGAGAGAAACAAACAATTAGCTGTTCTGCGTTAGAACACAACATTGCATCCGTATACTAAATTCAAACCAAGTCAAGTAACTGCTGTTGACAATATGGACCATCAGACGCTTCAAGGCCGTTACAGTGTGAGATAGCGCTTCTGTAGTGCTATAATGAATCAACAATGCCGACATTTAGTTCAATCACCGAACCTTGTGCGGATTTACAAGGCACGCATGAACTAGTGGTAGTCAAATGATCATACCTCGTTAAAATCACGCTGAAAATATTCTTCCCCGAATGACGGTCCGATAATGAGAGTCAAACGGGGTAGATCTAAAAACTGAAATGACATATATCCTTATTCTGTTATAGTGACTTCAAATGCTAAAGTCTTGGATATATTAGCAATCGTGCAGCGGTGTGAGTCTCTCACCTTAAATGCAAAGACTGTCATTTTTACTCGAAGAAACCACTAGATCTAGTAGAAAAACGGTCCACTGCCTGGAACAATGGGATATCAAAGTTACTCAAACACGAACAACTGAAATAATCGCTGGTAGAGACTGCAAAACAAAACACAGTCGCTCCGCTTACCTCCAGATTAGATCAGTAACCTCTCTTGCCGTGACGCCGGTATGTTTAATCAACAAACTCTGCCCAGTCGCCTTATAGCCCGCAACACCACACGAGTGTACTCAACCGGAAGTATTTGCCCTATGACCCGCACTAGTTGCACGGCAAATCTCAGTCAAGACACCACCGTTTGCATGAGGAAACCCTATCACGGGACGGCGCGCCATTTTAGAAAGTGCAGAACGCTAACAGACATAAATGTGCTGTTAATGAACTGTTGACACGGAAAGACTAAATGAATACATGGAGATTGGAAATATTACCAAGTTAAATCCATCTTACTGTCCAAAATGTGGTTCAAATAGTGAATGACAACAACTCAACCCCGATCCATCCCAAATCATGCCGATCGGTGGATGCCATCTTGGAATGGTGTTACTGGTGATGATGTGTGCATGCAAAATTTGTTTGGCAATGGAAAGGAAATATCAACTTTACAATATATAAACAGTCAAAACACAAATATGTTAAAGAACAGCAATCATATTGTATCAAGTTTTAGTGTGATCATTTTGGCCTCTCTGACTATTCCCCTCATGCGTGGGATTGGATCCCTGTACTTTATTGGAAATGTATATCGCTTGTAAAAGTGTGATTAAAGAAAACATGCCATCTCAATTCTGTCATTAAGCCCATTGGGTATTAAGGTGTTAAGCCTTTTTATCCAGAATGTCTCTCTTTGTAAAAGCTTTCTGGAGTTATCCATATTATCCTGTATAGACACTTGATCAATTATTTGGAACTAAAGGTGCGCAGTTGTATGTCGGCTCTGTTCCCAATGTGTCGCAAGACTGGAGTTGGGATTTTTGTGTCTAATATTGCTTTTATGTTCTGTCAATCGGACTTTCATCTTCCATTGATCTTCCCAATGTAAAGTAATCCACAGGGACATTTGATGGAATACACCACATTTTGTGAATTGCAGTCTGTGATACCAGTTAATCTTATTTGTTCCCCTGTTCTAGGATGTGATAATATGTTTCCTAGTATAACATTATTGCAATGCATGCAATTCCAAAAAATGTTGTGCCTGCTTTACCCATTGTTAACGTCTTCTTTTTCTTAGTTGAGAGAAACTCTTTGAGGTTGTGTGCTCTTGAATATGCAAATAGAGGTTTATTTTGAAATAAACCGTTGAAATCTGTTTCCGATTCTAATAGTTCCCATCGTTTACAGATGCTTTTTTTAAACTCCTTAGAGGCTGTTGAAAATTTAGAAACAAATACTGCCCAATTGGATGTTTATTTTGTTTTTTTCAGAAGAAGGTCTTCTCTAGAGGTTTTCATTGCGCGCTCGATATGTTTATTCAACAGATCTTCAGAATATCCTCTTGCCATGTAATTCATTTTTTGCTCAGTAAGGGTCTCCGTACATGTAGTAATTTCGGAAATATCCGTCTAGTTCTAAATTCCGTACCAGTGATGGTGGATGAAAGCTTTCAAACAATAACAAGTTGTTTTTGTCTGTCGGTTTTGTAAACAGTCGTGTTGTAATTTTGTTGGATTTAATTTCAATCCATACATCTGAAAATGATAGTGCGTTCTTTTGTATGGTATGAGTGAACTGAATTTTGAGATCCTGCATGTTCAACAATCGTATACATTCCATTAACGATTCCTCTGAATGTTTCCAGATAAGAAAAATATCGTCTATGAATCTTTTGAAAAATATCAATCCGTCTTGCCAAATGGGATTAGTCAAAATCTGGTCATGTTCGAATTTAGCCATAAACGTGTTCGCCTATGCTGGCGCCCCAGAAAATCCTATTGATGTTCCATTGAGTTGAATATAGTACTCATTTTTCCATTCAAAGTATCTATATGTTAAGCAAAATTCCAAAAGTTAAATCACAAAACTTTCTGAGATATTTTCATTTTGTGCCAATCATCGGATGTCTCTTCTTGAATAGTCGTAAGTTGGCGGAGGAAATCTGTTGTGTCCTCTATGTATGTGGTCCAATATTGTACTAGAGGTTGTAATTGGGCGTGAATGTATTTTCCTGGGCCTTCAAACAACGACCCACATCCCGAAACTATGACCATATTTTGACTAATCCCATTTCCCATTTGGCAAGACGGGTTGATATTTTTCAAAAGATTCATAGACAATATTTTTCTTATCTGGAAACACTCAGAGGAATCGTTAATGGAATGTATACGATTTTTGAACGTGCAGGATCTCAGAATTCAATTCACTCATGCCATACAAAAGAACGCACTATCATTTTTAGATGTATGGATTGAACTTAAATCCAACAAAATTACAACACAACTGTTTAAAAAACCGACAGACAAAAACAACTCATTACTGTTTGAAAGCTTTCATCCACCATCACTTGTACGGAATTTACCAGTAATGCATTGGGCATTATTGTTTGTTTCACAAAAAGTTATTTGTGATAATTGTACATTACTGTATGTAATTTGAATTTTGGTTTGAAAAAATGCAAATTTGTGTAATGATAAAAGTACTGAGAAATGAAAGTAAATGTCTTTGAAAGAATGCACTTAATTTGAATATTTTGTTTAATATGATGTATATCAAACAGAGTTGTGCATGTTACTTTATATTGTTGTACCATATGCTGGATAGGCATATCTTTAACATAGCACACTGATCGGTTTAAACACACACAACATTAAGGATCAGAGGAATCATTTGAGTGCACAATCCACACCGTTGTGTTCACATGTGAGAGTCCATCACATCACAGATCTGTGTACATGCACAACAATTTCATAAGTGACATGTGAGTGAGTACATGCCTGTGCATGTAATCCTGTGCACTGACATGGCATGTGTAGTCATCAGTGGGCTAAATTTCACACTAGCATTGGTTAGCACTATCTGGTGGCATGATTCATGTGTCTACTGTACAATGTTGACACTGCCACAGCATGATGTGTCCATAGGTGGCATAAGCGTGCACTGCCACCACAATCACAGACATAGGCACCAATATCAAGTGGCCAAATCACGGTAGCGACCGCCAATACCCATGCCCTCACAGCCAATGTGAACCGCAAACGCGGTAGTGATAGACACATTGGACAATGGCGGTTGGTGTGCTCCGCCACCACAATCACGGCCATGGGCACCAATATCAGGTGGCCAAATGACGGTAGCGAACGCCTGGCCCCTGCGGTGTGTCACCGCCAATGCCCGCCACAATCACGGTAGTGCTATACACATTGGAAAATGGTGTTTGGTGGGCTCCGCCACCACAATCACAGCCATAGGCACCAATATCAGGCGGCCAAATCACGGTATCGACCGCCTGGCCCCGGCGATGTGTCACCGCCAATGCCCACCGCAATCGCGGTAGTGATATACACATTGGAAAATGGAGGTTGGTGTGCTCCGCCACCACAATCACGGCCATGGGCACCGATATCAGGCAGCCAAATCACGGTAGCGACCGCCTGGCCCCTACGGTGTGTCACCACCAATGTCCATGCCCTTACAGCCAATGGGAAGCACAATAGAGGTAGCCAAATTCAATTTTGAAAATAGTGGTAGGCGTGCTCAGCTACTGCAGGGCCGGTCATTGGATGCAATTGTAAGATGCACAATCGCGGTAGCAACGGCCTGGCCCATGCGGAATGTCACCGCCAATGCCCATGCCCTTACAGTCAATGGGAACCGCAATCACGGTAGCCAAATGCAATTTTGAAAATCGCGTTAGGCGTGCTCCTCTACCGCGGGGCCAGTCATTGGATGCATTTGAAAGAAGCTGACCTAGAACAGCAATTGTAGCAGATTAGTACCACTGAAACAATCCCAGGGGGCTATATATGTGTGGGAGAGAGCCACACATTTCCACTGCTTCCAGACACTGCTGACTGACACACTTCACCACCAACTGCTGCTGTTCCTGCCTCCTGGACCCAGTGATGGCGAGGACTGAGAACATCAGGGCCCGTCCCTTCACCACATAGGTGCTGGAGGTCCTGGTGGATGAGGTGCTCACACAGTATGGGAGGCTATTTGGTGCTCCTGATGCCATGGTAAGTGATTCAGAGTGAAAGTAGGGGAGTGCAAGGAGAGCACTAATGAAGTTGATCTGCTGCAGTATGTGCCCGAGAGTGAGGGTTTGAGTGATACACTGCCTAGCATGCTGACTTCAGGGGAAAGGGGTTTGTAGCCTACTTTACAGATTTCCCTGGCTGCATATCAGGATGGGAGGGACATGCAGTGTGTTTTTCAGCCATACAGTGACACTGCAAGTTTGGTAAGTGGGAGTCAGGACAGAAATTGCCTGTGCTAATGGATGTTTGGGTCCATGAGGCTCTGCACAGGCTCATCTGTGACATTACAAAGAGTTTCCATGCAGAGGGTACTGATGGAAGTGTGTTTGACTTTATATTGCCACCATGGATATGTCAGCATTATGCACAAGAGTGAAATGCCTGAGGGTGACACTTTTGGTGGAAATTCACCTATGACACAGCAGATTGTTGTACTTTTGAAACATCCCCCTTCCATTTTCTTCATAATGTGTACTGACTCGCATGTGTAGGCACATTTTTCCCTCTCACATGCTTCCGTTTCTCACCTTCTTCCCATCGGACGCATAATTGGACCACTGCACCATTTTATTTCCATAGAATGTTCCAAAATGACTAAGACCTTGAACTATGTAATATTGCTATCCCCATTCTTACTTGGACCATTGCAATACTGCAACACCCAGCCAGTTCCAAAATGTGGGCGCGCGTTTTCACAGAATAACACCTTTACTCCTTTGCATCAATACACTGTCACCGGTCCTACTGTTTTTCGGCTCCTTTCGCGTCGTCGAGTCTGTTCTTTGTTTTCCAACCTATAAAGGCTGGAAAGAGATGGAGCTCACAAGATTATCACCATCTCACCCCAGGGAATCTCTTTGCGCACTTTGTTAATTAGTTCAAATACATTTACAGGACAACCGTAAGTGAATCCAAAACCCTACTTAGATATTAATATTCTGCCCTATGACTCTTGACCACAGGCCCTGTCCGTCATTTGTTGTAGAGACTGCACATATATTAATTGCCTATTTCAGTAAGACTTTAGAGATACCTTAGATGTACCCTTCTGCTACGAGTTCTCACCTTTATTACGGCCCCATAGACGGTAGATTTCAGATGTATTTTGCTAGAGATTCTCAGCACCAATGCACCCTTCTATTACGAATTCTCGCCGATAGTACGGCTCCATAGACACATAACCATGTTTCTTATTATGTTTATAACCTCGTGCTATATCTCTACTTCTCTATTCCCACTCTTGCTTTTTTCTTTTCCGTTACTTTAAACAGATTGGACATATTTAAGATTATTGGTGAGTATTTCCTGTGACCTTGTACACACGCCCACAGTCACTCAGCCCTGTCCCAACATGGACCTTGCTCCTTTCCCTCCATGATCTTCGAGAACGGGTGTTGTTTTTCTGTGGTTTAACTGGTCCTTATCACAAAGCATACTAATTCAATGCAGCATTACAAATCTGATTCTCCTTGTGTTTCTATTGACTATGTAACACCGTGGAACTTGTCAACTTTCCTCCTATGACTTTCGGACACGGGTGTAATCCTCCTGTCGCTTAATCTGGAAAACCATATTGGGGCACTCTAGGATGATAAAACGTAATCATAAATGTAATCATAAAATACCTCCTTGTGTGTATTGTTACAACTATCTGATGTAGTGTTACGAAACTGACTTTGGTGTGAGAGAATCTTTATTGGATCTTCCAAACATGTGTCAACAATAAGAAACTCTTATCAAGTTACATTTCAGTAGAATGACAATCTACTTATTCTTTATACAGTACAGACAAACAAAGTTGGTGATAACTCCTTTTTTCTTTTCTTTTCTGTTTTCCCTTCTCTTGCTCTACCCTTTCTTATGTTTTCTTTAACACAATCTAATGTGCTTTTATTTATTCATTTTTGCTTTCTCTTTGCTTCATTAGTTTATGATTATTCTCTGGATCATATCATGATCCCATTATTGATACCTATATTGTTCAATATGTCTTTACACAATTATGATTACTATATGTATGTTCTGTATGGTTTATCAACATTATGATATGTTCATGGTGTGCTAATCAGTCTTGAAAAAGCCCTTGGTGTGCCAGCCCTACGGGCGAAACACGTGACGGCTGTGCTTTGTTTCTTTTATTTGGCTTCAAATAAACAAAGAACTAAGAAAAACCTATCGCATATCTGGATATTAGGACATTTATTCCAGGAATTTAAGCACATACACTTGGCACAACCTGCCATTCCTACAATTACTTCTCATATTCTGGTGATTTTTTGGGGTGTAACCACCTGACAGGTTGTCATCTTGAAAAACTAAATAGGCTGCTGTCTGGTTGTGCGTGAATCCCAGGAGCTTACCCATTATATAACATAACCATAAATCCAAATCATGAATAGATGAATGAACTGTCCATTTACTTACACTTCTAGGATGACGAACTGACATGGAAGCAAACAGTGCAGGACTGTAAAATTTCAGTACAAAAGGTCAATTTTAAGGACACATCCAAGGAGGATCCGCTACACTACATGCATTTATTTACTATTTTTAATTGTACTGTTTATTCACGGTGCTCTATATGAGATTGCCTCTCATTATGTCCTTGTTCAATAGTAAATTGATGCCCTTTTGCACTGTCTCAAGGGCATCACCCCTACCCATATCTACCCAATCTTTCTTGGAGAGAAAGTACAGCACAATTTTGATTATGTTTCTAACAGTTTGGGAAACAACTTCTTCTAGTCTAGGCAAGTTGAACAAGAACATCTGCCTCACTTCACCCTCCACAAGATGCCAAACCTAAAAAACATAATGAGGCAGCACAGACGGTGTGGGTGATAGTCTCACACCTCATGTCAGGATGCGTGGTACTCACAACTTCTCTGCAGTCCTACAGCACCAAGAAGTCCCAACTGCTGAATTAGAGTGTGCATGAGGAACTCTACATTTATCTCAAAACCGGGAGCACCAGACAGAGAATTGGAGAACAGGGTGAAGTTGAGATCAGATGGGAGATCCGCAGGAAGTGATTCAAAGCGTCATTGCTAAGAATCGGACAAATTAGAAAGAGAAGAACAAGGCGGCATCATTTCTAAAACCAGACAAGATAGGCCCTCCATGAGTATTAAAAAGTATTGCGTACCTGGAGAGTAGTCTCAGCAGAGAGTCCTGAAACAGAAGAGGCACTGTGAAGTGATTGAATATGAAGCACCCACCCACCCTGGCAAACTGCCAGTGCAATGGTCTACTGAGAGTGCTTGTGGAAGGCAGGCAGGGGCCGGGCCCCATGGAAGGTTGGACCCTTGGCAGTTGCCTACCATGTCAATGTCTTAAAATGTCTCTGCAGCTGAGCCAATTCTGAACCAGTGCCTGGGTCTTTATTAATTGGCAAAGAAAATGCAGAACTTTCAAGATGTTTGGATTCAAATTACACAGCAACCAAAATATAAGAACATGACAATGACTTTAAAATGTAGAAAGCGTTTCTTTAACATATGGAAGTGTTTCAATTTATCACATTAGATCACCACATTGCATTGACATTTATTTGAATTGCAATTTTCTAAACATGAACTTTAAAACACTTATTAACACTCCCTTCTAACAAAGGCATGAGCGAACAAATTGAACCAATTGGCTGGTGTCCCTTACATCATGGCAATACTATTTTTCTGGATAGTGGAACATTGCAGGCCTTGAAAGCCTATATAAGTGAGGGTATTGTACAGGATCTATCTTGAACTGAATTGCTTGAAAGTGCTCCCAAATGTCACTATCAAGAAATTAGTAACTTGATTTGATTTAGATCACACAATTTAGTTAAGCGGCTAAGCCGTGATTTGAACCCAGGTTTCCTGGTCACGCATAGTGCAATTAAGCCACTGGCTAGATTATATATTTTTTCTCAATCCCCTTTACCACCAGAGGACAGTGGTTTTTTTACAACTGTATCAGATGAATACTACACTGTGTTAAGTAAGTTGAGATCACAGGTTAATTTGACACAATAGCTGAAAATAAAAAGGTACATAGTGAAGGTAATGGAAGGCAGGACACCATATGCTGATATCACTGGCTTTCTTAGACTTTACCCAGCTATTCAATGCAGCGGTCAAAGGTCATTTTAAAAAGTGTGGGTACTGTGATCCTGAGTGCAATGGGAACGGATTTAGTGAGCTTGGAGGCGGAATCAAAGGAGTAGCAAAAAAGAACAAAATATTCTCTGACCATTTTGCTGATCTTTCACCATCAGATAACTGCATATAAAATGATGTACACTTTTAATGAAAAATATATGCAAATTAAACTAATCGGTGGTAAATGCACTATTTTATGTTACAACATCTCTGTTAGTTAATGTGATCGCTGCAGAAGTATATGTGTGCAACCGGAGGCCCATAGAATTGAATCCTGTTTGGTACAGCAGGGAGTAATGACTTGTATATTTGTGGGGCTAGGAGGTCCCTACCCATCACAGAAAGCGCTTTGAAAATGTAAGTCATTATTTTAAATTTGCATTGCGAACTAGAGGTGGGCGAGCCACTGAAAGCTTGAGCAAGGCTAGAGTCTGAAGCCTGGCTCTGGCTCAGCTCAATGTCCTGTTCGAACTTAGAGTCCATAGCGAGCCAAGCTTTCATGTGACTTCTGCCTGTCTACCTCCCTGTAATCTGGATGTGGCATTATGGCTAGAGCTGCCGACTTTGGTACTGAGGAACCAAGTTTGAGTCTCAGCGTCAGCTTCTGTGATTTTGGGCAAATCACTTAATCTCCCCGTGCCTAGAAACAATAGATGGTGACTTTTTGTAATGTAACTGGTGCTCATGTAAAGCACGCTACTACTTTTGGTTCGAGTTTACCCTATATGAAAACTTGAGAAACATGCACAAAGAGGTAAAAACAAAGCCTTAGCATAAGAAGAGACACAGTGATATCTATTTAGTAGCTGATTTGTACGAAGTGAAACCAGAAACCCTTGATAAATTGCATCTTCCCCGCTTATACTGTATCATCCACGGCAAATATTTTCTTTCACCAAAACTCTTTTTCTTAACTATCCAGTATGAAAGCACAGGAGTTCAGAATACTGGTTATACAAAAAACCTAATGTGTTTGATTCAATAGACTAAAATATTGCTCTATAAAACTTTGGGTCAGTTCAGGGCTTACATGAAAACTATGTTGCCTCTTAGTTCACGTTTAAAAACTATCACTTTTAATAAAATTACTTCTCAGTGCAGTGCTATAATACGACACATTCATGTAAAAAATTCCACATGTTAAAGAAATATATATTTTTTTAATTTTAAAGAGACTATCATATTTCATGTTGTATGATTTACATAGCAAACATTTTCAGAGCTCGGCTTTTACATCAGCTAAAATCTCTGAGCCAGCCCCCTGGTTCGCTGTTCCTGTTAATTTGTTAATTCGATCACCTCTATGACACACAGTATAAGATAGGCTACCACAAAATGTGAAAATAAATGTAGGTTAAAGACAAAAAATGCTTCCAAGGTGTAGATTTTATTAATATGCATATTGTGCCCAATTCGAGCAGTTTTATAAGTGCCCATTAAAGCATGCACTCCACAGTGCAGAACACCCTTGCAATACCTCTTTAAAAGAATACATCTTTGTCTTCAGGAAGCTTAAAGTGGCTCCGTGAATTAATGCCTATACCAGCTCCCAAGCGGCAGATTAACCAGTTGCACACATTTACATTGCTTACAGGCAGCAGCACCCTGGCAAGAAGGCGTTTCTTGTTTAGCTGTCCGCCCTTTCCTCGGTATCACTGCACAAGAGACCCCCTCCCTTGTGATTCAGCTGAGCCATCTCCACAGTGAATTAACATTTATCTTTTAACACAAAGGCTAAAACTACAGACCAAATGCCATCTGTTGAAACCTCTATTATGGACAACCGACATTAGAGTGAATTATGGATGGGTGGTAACCCTATTCATCTCCCCGTTTGTCTATTTACACGTACTCATTTTTCTATCAACTTGACACTCATAAATCATCTATATTCTACACCATCCGAGCATCCATTTATCTACAAGAATGCATGCAACTAATCATTCATAAATCCACTCACACTCATGCATTCATTGATCTTTCTATATTGTCCATGCACCTGTGTGTGTGTATGTGTTTCTGACTGCATGCACGTATAGCCTGAGCTTTTATGTGTGCCTGTATGTGTGTTGTTCGTGTTCATATTTCGTATGTGTCCAACTGATTGTAGGTGTGTTTGTATGTGTACATGATTGCCAACGTGTTCACATGTGCTTATGTGTCTAAGTGCATGTGTGGCTTTGTGAATGTGCACATGGATACCTGTGTTTAGCCTCTCCTCTACATTTGAAAATCAATATATTCTGTGCACGTGTGTATGTGTGTGCATTCATGATTTAATGTGTGTTTTATGCGTCTGTGCCCGAGTGCTCATACATGCATGCCTGTGTGCAGATGTGCCTATATGTATGGGAATCTTTGTGTTTATGGACACCGACTGTTGATCAAGCAACATTGATTATGTCCAATTGCCAGTGCTTAATTTGGAAAATAAAGAGTGCAGGTGCCCAAAGCACTGCTTAGAATCTCACGGTTGGCGCTACTAAATGTCGGTGCACCAATAACCAAGGCTGCGTAATCCTGAATCCAGCCAGCACTCCCTGCCGCATTATCTTACTCTTGCAGATTCCTGCTTTCTCCCTTAATGAATGTTTTCCATTTTTCGCTTCCTCTTTTTTTTCCCGTTTGCGCTTTTTCCCTCTTTTTCTCTCGGGGAAATGTTTGATGAGGAAAAATAAGTGCCGGACCCCAAAAATGAGTGCTGGTGGCCCCCACTGGCAAATAAAATGAGTGCTGGTGCCCCCCACTGGCAAATACCGGCTCAAACTAAACACTGCCAACTGCCCACCTCTCTTCCCTGCATTCTGAGGCAGTCTGGCTCAGGGGTTCGGTGGATAGTAGAAGAGATCATAGTTGTGTAAAAATCACACGCCGACGTGCACCAAGTTTGAAACAGTTAGGAACAGTAAGCGTTTATTTTCCATATGTTGGGAATAAAAGCAATTTCCACTAAAGAATCATGTGCACAGCTGGCACGTGTATCTTTTATGTGTAGCACATTTTTGGCCAATAGCACTTCTCATTTTGTAACTTGTAGTTTCGATTTTGTTGTTATAGGTGGGAGAAATGATCACCTATTTAGAAATCGACATATTTTATCATATTAGAAATACAATTTAGAACGTGTTAAATGTGAATGAAATGCTCGCTTTCGAATTTACTCACAAAATGGTGTGAATGTACCTTAGTAGAATTAATAAATAAATAAAACCAAAAATATATTGCAGAGAGACAAAGGTAGAAGTGAAGAATATTATTAGAAATGCTTCATTAATGATTGTATGTTTTTCAAAAATGTGCACCAAGCAACTATACTTAAGCCCGTGCAGTGACTAGGGCCGAGGCTTTCTTTTTGACATTTACTCATAGTATAGTATTCTGTGTAACAGCCTAACGTTGATGTCATTTTAGAAATGTGCTGTCTTTAATATTATGTTCCTTTAGTTCCTCTCACCCCAAGTTAGATCATTTCAACTAAGAATAATAGACTCATTGAAACTGTAAAGAACAAATGGTGATGTAGACTTACAAATGTTGCTTCAAATTAACTTGATATATGTTTTCATATTTGCTGACTAGCCTTTGTTTCTGCGCGGAAACTCCTAGTGCATCTTTAGCTTAGGTAAGAGGGTTCTCATGGGAACCTTCCCTCGTGTAACAATATAGCCTTATAGCCCGCCGTAGCGGGCTATACCGGCTATTAAAGGCCCGCTGCAGCGTTAAAGGCCCGAGCCGAAGGCGAGGGACTTTAACAAAGCAGCGGGACTTTAATTGCCGGTATAGCCCTGCTACGAAGGGCTATAAGGCTATTAGAACATTCTGCCACTAGAGGGCAGAATGTTCTAACAAATTAAACAAAGCCTTCAGGGAGCGCGAGGGGATTGAAATCCCCTCAGGCTCCCTGAAGTCCTTGTTCACAGTCAGAGCTGTGAACAAAGACACATTGGAATGTTGGTGCTCCGGGCTTATACCAGCCATTATCAGCCCGGAGCACTCCATTGTTTTCAATGGAGCTCCCAACATTCCAATGTTCTAAAAGCCGGTATAGCCCTGCTACGAAGGGCTATAAGGCTATTAGAACATTCTGCCACTAGAGGGCAGAATGTTCTAACAAAACAAAGCCTTCAGGGAGCGCGAGGGGATTGAAATCCCCTCAGGCTCCCTGAAGTCTTTGTTCACAGCCAGAGCTGTGAACAAAGACACATTGGAATGTTGGTGCTCCGGGCTTATACCAGCCATTATAAGCCCAGAGCGCTCCATTGTTTTCAATGGAGCTTCCAACATTCCAATGTTCTAATTATGCTCGAAGAATGTATCAGTCCAGATGACGAGACTGCAGACTGTGGAAATCGGAAGAAGATGCATCGTATGACTGACAACACCACTTTACTAGCTGTTCTGATTGGACATCGAGTGAAGACGTCTTTGAAGATTGATACATGTATTAGAAAGTTATAATAACGAGTGTTCCTAGTTAGACACCACACCTCTACTTTACCTTCACCCATCTGGTGGTCTTGCTGCTGGATTTCTCCTCTGCCCGAGACTCCTCTCTATGGAGAGTTGATTTCTTTTAGCTATTTTGAGGTGATACCTTTATTAATTTCTGATCGATGCTAATGCACAGATCACTATTCTAAAAGTATAAGTAGGTGTTCAATATTTCTAGTAAGCACAGAACTGTTAGCTCGAAAGTGAAGACTGCCACTGTCTTGGCAGTGAGACATGTGTTTCACAAAAAGACCCCCTTCTCAGACACAACTTTAGATGTTATTCCTCTTTGTGTTATAAAGTGCCTATCTACACTTCGCCCTGACTCACCTCAATAAAATATTGTATTTATCTTGAGGTGTCTTGTGTTGAGCACAGGTAGCTCCCCCAGTCCAGGTGTTCTCTTCGCTTTCTGTAGCTCGAGGCATTCATTAATAAGGTAAAAAAGAAAATTACAAGTACCAGAGTGGAAGCTTCCACCTTTCACCCAAAGTCACTGAACTGTGCACCATGATATTGACAAATGTTCTGCCCCGCTCACCGGCCCAGTGACAGCCACCAAGGACCAATCATGGTTCTGCTTTGGGAAAAGCAAAAGTAAAAACTGGAGACGGATTTGGTGAGAAGACACTTGGAAGCAGTGACCTAGACCAGTTTAATCCATCTGATGAAAGGGCTCAGGAAAGGCCAGGCGGCTAGACAGGTGAGACGCGTGATTAATGCTTCCTGTTTTTCTCAAAGAACTTCTCCGTGGAGAGCAGAGTAAATCACTAACACAGTGGAGGACTGTTGGGGAAAGAAGAGAGATGAAGTATGCCACCTTTCCACCCTGCAGAAGCTGAAGGAGTGTGGGCTTCATCCCACCATGAGAGGTGGTCACTCAGTCACAAGCAGTAGGTCCACCTTTATCTCCATCGGGGGCTCCAGCCTGTAGGGTGATCATTGCATCAAGTGCACTGACTGTGGAATAGGTTCCGAGATGAACTGTCCACCTGGAAAGTGGCGGGCTTGGGAGCAAAGGCACAAGATTGGGACTGACAGTGCTTCATGGATAGTTTGGACTTCTGTCTGCTGCAGGTGACGTTGGTGCTCACTGATGAGCTGAAGGAGAGTCATGTGACTGTGAATGTGCCTGTAGAAAGGGAGCCTAAGGGTAAACCAGTGCCTGTAAATGTCGATATTTAACAATCTGCAGGGTTCTGTATTAGTGCTGGGGGTTCAGGATACCAATATCCAGAGGCGTGGCGTAGCGTAGTGCAGCACAAGAGCATGATGACTGTAAAAAATGTATATAATACCCAAAGAGAGAGTGCTGGAAAACCTTGCCTTACTGGCAGTGCTTAATTTGTAAAGCAAAAAGTGCAAGGGTTCTCAACAAGAGGCCACTGCAGCTTGCACCACTCATTGCCCATGCAATGCTGTCAGTGATAGTACCATCACAACTACAAACCATCACACTCATACAAGTGTGACAATTCGTACTATTTCAGGCCCCCAAAGCTACAAGGTTAGCTTGGAAGGCAGGTAATAGTCATTCATAAATCATAATGTATATTGAATTAGTAATTAACTGTTGTTGTGGTCTTCTCTAAATTAGCGAGACAGCGCTAACTTGTGGCATACTGTCACAAGCGCCGGTGTTGACAATTGAGTGCTGAGCACCGGGAAACCACCGGCTCAAATTAAGAATAGCTTACTGGTAAGATTGCCCTGGTGATGATTGACGATTTATCACCTAAGATTTTAGTTGGAGGTGATCTGAAAGCAAAATTGGGTGAGGGGCCCTAGGGGAGCGAGATGAGTGTTGAGCGCTAAATTAGCGCATGAGAGAACTTATTTGGAGGGCCAAATGGCAAGTAGGGGTTATTGGGTCTCAACCATGATGATTGGGGGCATTTGCCACTGGTGTCATTGTGTCTGTCCTACTATCGCAAGGCAAATTGGGTCAAATATACCTTCACTCTTGACTCTCAGGTTAGCAAGTGCAAGGTGCAAGAGTAAGAGATTCAGAGCTCAATCAGTCAAACAATAGGCATAAATAGAGAATGCCCAGCCCAGTCCTTTTCTTTTATGAAAAAGGGATGCACTTTAATCACGTCAAAATGTAATTCCCTGCATGTTAGACCTGGCATGTTTCCCCTGTCTTTTGGCTTCTGACCTCCTGTTTTTTGTGGTACTCTGGATCTTGTTTTTGCTGGTATAGTGTTTCTGCGCACTTTAGGGCTGCTGATAAGTACTGAAGTGCAACTGATCCTACTGTAAATTGTGTTTATGGATTGGTGTTTCCATGATTGGCTTATTTGATTTACTCCTAAGTCCCTAGTACAGTGCACTGTGTGTGCCCAGGGCCTTTAAGTCAAATGCTGCTAGTGCGCCTGCAGCACTGATTGTGCGACCCGCACCAGCAGCCTTTCAAAGGGTTCTCAGACCTACCACTGCAGTGTCTGCATGCAGTTTCTACTGCTATGTCGACCTGACAAGTGCACCTACTTGCCAGGCCCTAACCTTCCCTTTTCACACAGATAAGACACCCCTAAGGTAGTCCCAAGGTACCCCTGTGGGCAGGGTGCAGTGAGGGAAAGGTAGGACATGTACTGGTGGTTGTTACATTTCCTGATAGTGAAATACTGTCCATTGGGGCTCAGACATCAGGATTTTAGAATGCTTTTGGATCAAGGAACATTCCAAGAAGAAGTTCTGGAGAAGCTGTGAGGAGAGATTACCTCTTTGCTGTATGCTTTGCTGTGTTGGCCTGCAGTAGCTGCTTCTATTTTGGGCAAAGAAAGGACTGAACTGAACTTTCTGCAACCCCATCTTGAGTGTCTCCAAGGGCTTGAGGTAGAGCGTGTTCCCTGTTCAAGAAGTCTCAGGAACAACAAATACTTCAAGATCCTCTGGGTAACAGCTTCTGGAACTGGGTGTCTCAGCTGCCACATAGGAAAACAGCAACACAACACCATCCCCAACGCTGCTGCCAGCTCCACGACCTGAAGGCACAGCAGAGGGCACTGCAGCACTTCGCATCGCAACCCTGGTCTCACCGACCACACTGTTCGCCGCTGCCAAAGAGCAGCTGCTTGCACTGTGACCTGTGGGCACCACAATCTGCACATCCTCGCTGCACACCACTGTCACCGACACAGCTGCCTGCACCGTGACCTGCCGACACCGCTCATGGAGAACACATTTCTGTGGTTTGGGGCACCAGCCGTAATTTACACGACACACCGCCCCTTCCCACCCCACAGTCTGGGCCCACCGACGACAGCGCCATGGACTCCAGTTCATCACCCGACAACAGCGCTTCAACGATGACGACGCTGCTGCCTGTACCTTGACCTTCCAGCACCGTGGCGAGCAAGGCGACCAGGACCGGCCTACTTCGTACCACAGCCCTGGTCTCACTGACGCCACTGGATGACTGCCATTGAGCTGCTACCTGCACCGTGACCTGAGGGCACTGCACGCCACACCTCTGCACTTCGCACCGCAGCCCTGCCGGCACCCCGGCCTTCAACCGCATGGAGTTCGATCTGCAAATGCGTGTGACTTCAAGGGCCCGACGACTCCTGCACAGACCTCCGGAACTGCAGCCTGCTGATGCCAGCTCTTTGGACCTCACCGCAAGGTCACCGATGCCCTCCATTTCTAAAGGTACTGTTTGCAGGTCTTCCCGGCATGGTAGCTGGCCCGCAACACCACAGTCAGCCAGAACTGTTGGATTTGTGTGTTCACAAGGCCGTGATAGTCCTGGACAGATCTATTGACTGTAAGGAACTGTTTTTAAAGTCTATTTTTGCTTTATGAGTATTTTTGAATAACTGTAAGCTGGATTCTTATCATTTTGGTCTTATTTTACACAGATAAATATTGGCTAGTTTTCTAAAACTGGTGTGGTGTCCTTTTGTTTTGTTCTCACTGTATTACTGTTTTTTATGTGCAAATGCTTTACACACTGCCTCTGACATAAGCCTGACTGCTCATGCCAAGCTACCAAGGGGGTGAGCAAGGGTTATTTCAGAAGTGTAACTCCCTTATCCTGACTAGGAAGAAGGGTCTCTACTTGGACAGGATAACCACCTGCCAACTAGAGATCCCCATTTCTAACACTCCATAACAAGAAGTAGCATGAATAAGATGCACAATACGAGATCTACATGGCTTCACTATACAGAGACAAAAAAATTGTTAGACTTAAGCGCAGGTCCAGACTTACTATTGTAAAGTAGGGCAGGTTTCCTGTGATCTGTCACCCTGAGGTTGGTCCAATATCCTGGATTGAGCAGGTCTTATATGTTTCAGTTATACCTCAAAGTCCCACTAAAGTTTGTTTAGCCCGTTCAAAGTCAAAGAAAATGTCTCTCAGGCATTCTTGTTTGCCCGATCATGGCACATACTAGAAACCTCTCAGAGCAAGTGCGCAGCTGTTGTCTGAACAGGGCAAACAGTAGTGTTCACAATCACAAGAGCTCGTTTCAGCAGCCCAACCATTTATTCTCCATTTATTCTCTGAATCAGCTGGTGAAGACTGCAGGAACTCAGGGAAGATACACCAAATGCTAGTTCCAGTGCTCATGTTGGGCAATCCTTTTCCTCCAGTCTATGGTGCGTAAGCGAGGTCTTCAGGTAGAACACACATCCTCTATTTTTCCCGGTGGAAAGGATGCTCTGGTGGATCGACACTTATGAACTTTTTTCTTGATCAGGTAGAGAGGTCATGAGACCCTTGAATTCACAAAGATCAGCTCCAGACACACACCCTTAGCAAACTGCTTTTAATGGGAAACTCCACTCCACAGACTCAGTGACAGGGCTTCTCCTCTTTGGGCAGATGGGTCCTGTGGGACATGGAACTCCCTTGTCACCTATTAACAGGAAGGCAGGTTACCAGGTTTCACAGCTTCTCCACAGCAAAACGTCAGTCATACCAGCCCTGCATCACAGCAGCCTTTTGAGTTCTATGTGGAGTACCTCTGCCCTTGGCCAATGAAGCAGCTTGTAAACAGAACAAAGTGGGAAGGTTTGTGGCCCACTTTTACACATAGTTTCCAAACAGGGGATGTGTTTCTATTCTCAATCATTCATGAGCTGGTTTTGGATGGTGCCTTGCATCTAGCTGTCATCAGCATTCCTGGATGGGCTGCTCAGGGAAAAGAAAAAGGCCCAGACCCTGCCTAGAAACTAACCTTCCTACACAATTGGATCTGCTGACTCACTCCCCATTCCCCAACCATCGCCCAAATGACAGTGCTCCATAAGATCTAATCGACATTCTCCTGCTAATATATCAAATGTAATTTTTAAAGGCAGCCCGGTCTCATTCCCCACTACACTTCTGTGTCTGGAGCTACATTGTGCAGTTAGGAATGCAGATGCAGGCAATACACTTCCACTGTATAAGGAGGCTGTATCAGTGTGCCATGTCAAAAATAGTGCCAATTCGAAATGTATGCCACTGGCTAAACCATATACCGACAAACAGCATGGAGCCATGCTGGCAGGTACCATACAAACACCACCCACTCAACAGATGCACATGGATCTGAGCATTAAAAACAAGGACTTTATATGATCAGGCCTGTAGGTATTGCGCTCTTGCTTGGAACAGTGAAAGAGGCCTGTACTAACACTATAGATTCAAAAACAGTATGCGGTCATCACCACTCATTGTACATGTCCCAGGGAATCAGATTGTAGTTTTGTGTGAGTTAAGGGGTACGCTTTTGGACTCATGCTCAATTTCAGGCCTAAGTCTCAGCATGTATGCTTGATTTCATGGATGCTGTGTCAAAAGAAAGTGAGAATACAAGAATTACTTGCAGTTGGGTAATCCTGGTAAGTGGTTCATGTATGTATACCAAGTCAAAAAAGTCTTTAATGCGAATATTTCATCATAAAAGACACACAAACATTTCATAATATAAAATTAATTAAAAATAGTAAGAATATAGTTTAACACAATAAACTTATTAAGACAAAAAAATAATTAACATACTAAAATTAGTAATAAGAAAATATTAAATATACAATTTTGTAAACGACTTGACAGTTGATAAAATTGGTTATAATAAAAGAAGTAGTAGAAATCCTCCTGCCTTGACCTTAAAATCAAGTAAAGCCTATACCACGTTTGTCTCAGCATTATTTAGGGGCCAGATAATTAGGGACTAATCCTCCGGTACCGTAGGAGCCATGCCCAACTAATAAATTTAGCCACACCAATAACCACACATTTTGATGTATCAGACTTCAATATTCTACTAGCTGCCTGCGCAGATCTAACGCCCAGTTCACGGCATACAGGGCGTAACCACAACCATCTTGGTTGGAGATACTCTGGGCAGACAAAGAGAAAATGATCAACTGTTTCGATCTTATCCTTACATAGGGGACATTTATCACTACCAGATGTATTCCAGCTTTTTGTAAAACAACGTAGCGGTAGGGAGTCTAAACTGGTGGTAAAGTTTTCGATCCTGCAGCTTTGTTATTATGTCCCAATACTCTTCAAGAAAAGAATCATCCTTGACAGCCATATATGTTATGGTCAAAGAACTACCAGTCAGGGATGCATGACGCTTAACTTTAATCCATTGCCAATAGGTGTCCCTAAAGATCTTTTTCGGGGGGGAAAACAGCCGTCTCGGGGTTGGTCCATAACTCACCCATCCCCATATCAATCAAGATAGATTTAATTTCAGACAGCCAGCTGATCCTATGAGAGCCCCCTAGAGCTTTAACTTCTAGTAATGCCTTGGCATACAGGGACAGTTTTGGGGTAATCCACAGGCGCCGCCAAAACGCCAGAGGCCTATACCGCACCATGTCCTCAACAGGCTGACAACCTAGGTCATATAAGAGAGGTATGCGTGGGGATGATTGTGGTAACCCTACTGCAGACCTAAGAAATTTGTTTTGTGCCACCCTCAGGGAATCCAAATTGCTAAACCCCCATAGTTCAGCACCATACATTACCGCTGGAAGAATTTTAGACCCATAAATTTTAATCAGGGGGGCCATAGGTTTAGTTATGAAATGCCTATGTTCTTTGAGCAAGGCTCCACCTAGTTGTATATGCTTTAGGGTGAAGAGGTCAATCTGGGACTTCCAGCTTAGATTGTCACTAAAAGTAACCCCCAGATAGGTGAAAGTAGATGTCTGTTCCAGAGTGGGTCCTCCCATTTCAACCCTTGCTTTTACTGGTCTAGCACCACGAAGGACCATAAACTTGGTCTTCCCCACATTTACCTCAAGCTCATGTTCGCGGCAAAACAACTCAAAACGGGACAGTGCTAACTGTAGCCCCTGTCGCGTCTTAGAAATTAAAAGAGTGTAATCCGCGAACATGAACAAGGGGACTTTCATGCCAGCTATGGAGGGTGCATCTGTCGGGAAGTTTAAAAAATAATTTATAACCCCGTTAATGAACAAGGAAAACAAGGTGGGGGCCAGTACACACCCTTGTCTTACCCCTTTGGACACCTCAAATCTTGTTGTCCCCTCCCCTGGTTTTCCCCAGCGAACCTGGGTGTATATATGTTCATGCAGGTTAATCAACAGCCTCAACAGTTCTGGCGGCATAGCCATCTCCCGGAGGACTTCCCACAGTTTGGGCCTTGGCACAAAATCGAATGCAGACCTTAAGTCCACAAAGGCTGCAAAAAGCATGCCACCCCCAAGATATACTTACTTCCAATATAAGAGAATGAACCTGAAAGCTTGGTCGAGGGTTCCGACATGCGTCCGAAAACCCGCCTGTAATGGAGTTAGTATATCAGTTTCGGACATCCAACTCTGAATACAACCCAATAGCAAACGAGCTATAATTTTTTTAACTGCATCTATAAGGCTAATCGGGCGATAGTTGGCCGGGGCAGAGCGATCACCTTTCTTATAGATTGGCAATATCTCTGCCCCGAACCAAGAATCCGGAACCGATGCTCCACTGGCCAGGGCATTAGCTAGGATGGTTAAATAGGGGACCCATAGGTCCTGCTCCTGGTTAAATAAATCTGCTGGAATACAATCAGGTCCCGGAGCTTTACCACTCGGAAGAGATTTCAAAATTGCCTTTACCTCACTGGGAGCAAACTGTAGAACTTCTTCACCACTAAATGACCAAGTTACTGCTTCTAACCTGTCCCTAGACTTAAACTGGTTTTCAAAAAAGCTAACCCACTGTTCGGGTTCAACATGAGTAGTCGAGGTCATATCCTGCGGGTACCTGCCCCATTTAAGGAGGTGCCAAAATTTGCACATATTTCTACCCTCACACGCCTCATATAGCTCCCTCCAACGAGTTTCATCCCAGTTTTTCTTTGCTTTTGTTTGAGCAGTTTTGTATGCAACTCTACAACTCCTAATGGTTACTGGTAACCTAGATTTAATAGCTGTTAACAAAGCTTTATGGGTCTGTCTACAGCTTACATCGTACCAGGAATTTTCCCTCAGGAGTTTAGTTTTACCATTAACATCAATGCTTTTAATGAAGAGAGAATTAAGCCCCACAAATAATTCACTATGGATACTCGGGATAATACACTTAATCCCCTCCTCGGACTCACATCTGGTCAGTTTATGCATGGCTATACTAACCAAATTCCCAATAGCAGCCCTTGTATTCACATTAGAAGCTATCTTTGGCCAACGAACCCTTCTCTGGTCATTAGTTAGCATAACTTGCGCTTGCACAATACTAGCATCATCGATGGGGGAACCAATAAAACTACTATCAGATAAAGACAACGTCAGGGGGTTGTGGTCACTTTCTAACCTATCAGTCACCACCATATCTATGATAGCCGGCCACAACTCCCGATTAACCAGAATATAATCTATTCTACTCCCACTTCTGCCATTGTCGAAAGTCATCTTCCCAGACCTGTCCGATTTCGTTCTGCCATTAGCAGCCCTCAAACCCTTTTCAAGGCACAGTCCCTTCACGTGTAAGGATGCTTGGGTCCATTTCCTTATGGGTTTTAGTTCCAACTGAGGGATTCCCCACACGGAGTCCTCAACCTTAGACAGTTTCCCGTCATCATCGCCCAAAGGCTGAAAACAGGTGTTAAAATCACCTGCCACCACCCTGTGGCCATCTATGGGCTCAGTGCTAGGAAATTGCTCCAGAAGAAAAACTGTCGGGGAACACTTACCTCTTGGAAGACCCCTCACATAGATATTTATGATAAAGATGTTAAGACCCCTTGTGGAGGTAACCCTGATGACCAGGTTATCAGGGTTATCGATCGGAACTTCCACTACTGTAGTCAGGCCTCCCACTGGTCTACCTCTAGGGCCCTTAACGGCTGGTTTAAAGTAATTCAAAAACCCTACAAGAAATATAGGATCTACCGCCCAGGTCTCCTGAAAGCACCATATATCTACCTGGTTGACAAAAACCACCCAATCGGGTACAGCCAACCTGGATTGTAACCCGGCTACATTCCAAGAGGAGATCGTAACATTGTGGCAACCAATTTTTGTATTTACCACCTGATTAGCCAGGTTAGAAGGGGAAACAGGACAGACACGGGGTAAACCTTCATATGTAGGGCATAAAAGTTATTCCTCTCCTTGGGCCATTGGATTTACTTGAACAAGTAACTCCCGACATGATGGTACTAGACCCCCTATTACCACAGGCCGAGAGAGGACAATGCTATCCCTCAGTCAGTCGTTATCCTCCAAGGTAGATATGGCGGAAAATCGATTATGTGTCATAATAGGCTGCAGACCCTGCTGGGGAGCACTGTGCGGGGCGCAGTGCTGTCTGTTGAACATGGCCCTTGCTGGTCTATAAAAATAACCTAGGGGTAGAATCATAATCTCATTGGGGGTGGGAGCATAATGGGAGGCCATATCTAATATATGTTTTACCAGTAGCGGGGACCTAAAGCTCAGTACCACACAATCCCCTGCCAATGACTTTTGGGAATGACCAACCCAATTCACCCGCCTAACCATTTTAAATTCCTCAAACAATGTTTTACTGGCCCCAAATTTATTCCCAAGACAGTACAGGGCTTTGTTTTTAAGATTAGACCAGTGCTCCCTAGATCCTTCTGGAAGTGTTGGAACGTTAGCTAGAATACCTGTATAGGGTGTGGCTTCCAGGGGAAGATGTAAACTTGATATCGCATCAGGGCCCTCTATAACTTGGGCAACAGACCTTAACCTATTCCCCATTGACTGCTGTTCGGTCGACGGCCTACTACCAATATTGGGAGGGACCATAGACCGATTTGGGAGTTCCCTGATCACTAAGGGATCATGAGGGTTATCTGCTTGAGGTCTTGAGGCATAATGTCTATTAATAGCCCCTTCACCAGTGTAGCTAGCTACTATCTTGGGTTTCGAGTCGAGTAATGATGCGGCTAAAGATTGTTTATTTATCAAGCTTGCTTCAATGCAGTTAAGCCTTAACACCACAGAATCTAACTTTTCCAGGACGGGTTGTATAAGGGATACTAACTGTTCCCTAAGTAGAGAACATAATAGCTCAAAGTTATGCTGGGCCATAGGTTGCGATGGTGAGGTGCCTACAGGGGCAATAGGGTTCCCATGGAATTGAGCCCCTATGTTACCGGAAGCAGCCTTAGGAGCACTTTTCTTACTAGAACCTCGTCCTTTCCTTTTCTTACAGGGCGGTTCGCTAGCTTTGGCTCCAGTAACTTTTTGTTTCCCCCGTGTGGTTACCATAGCTGGGCTAGAGGGGCTACTTACAATTAAAGAGGGGTCTGTAATCCCAGACCTAGATGTTAAGCATAAAGGTCCCGTCGGAGAACAATTACCCGCCCGATTATTGTTCATGTTATCCTGTACAACAAATGGCTGTGCACAGGGTAATATTAGGGCTGGTTCCAGGGATAGCCTTCGCTCCACGGCTAATATCTTCTGATTGATTGCTGCTTCTGCCCTAGTTAAATAATCGTCAAGAGTCCCCACCATCCTTCCCTCAGCCTTCCTCTTACTCATATCAATAAATTACTTGCCACCTAGGAAACCCGTATTTAAATAAACAAATACCCCACAAATAATACAGAATAGATTTGTAACTCCTTACAACGTCCAAACTAACCACCGGATCCAAGGGCCAAGAGAAAGGGCCCAGCCCGGCCTCAACCGGTCACTGACGGGTAAGGACGGGCCCGCCCTTGGCCCGGGCTTAGCCTAGGCGCCGCCCGCGCGTGTCCCGCGCTGCGGGGGGAGAGGCGGCGCTTTATAGCGCGTTGGTCTCGCCTCCCCCTCAGGTGGTACAGCAGCGCCGGGGCTTGTGGGATTTGTAGTCCCCTTACTGATCACAGGTGAGCGATTACAGGTCCCTGAAGAAGGAAGAGAGTCTATCGGCCCCGGGACTCCTGTCCCACCGGGGTAGAAACGTTGCAAGAGGAAAGGGCAAGCCAAGGGTCTATAAGCGCGTCCATGTATACCATGCAGGGGACATTCCTGCCCCAACAGTGCATACCACGAAAAAGGAGGAGGAAAGACTGGAGCATAAGTTACATGAGCTGCTATGAAGCACCCAGGCTACTAGGCTCCCCTAAGCCAATCACAACTAGTCTGAGCGCCATGGTTCGGCGCTCAGAAGGGGACAAGGAGTCTGGGCATGTTCTCCATCCAGGCAGTAATGCAGCCTGGGTGGAGAACATGCAAAGTGCGCATGACGGTTTGGCCGGCCCGAGATGGCTGGCCAAACCGGCATGCGCACTTCAGAGAGTGCGAACCACTCCTCCTCCAACTTCTCTGTGAGAGCTCAGCCCCGCCCCAACCCAGCTGAGCAACAGCGGAAAAATAAAATGATAATAACAATTTGCTAGTATCATTTAGTTTTTTCCTTTTTGACCTGCTTAGTGGGGTGACACTCCTACGCCTTAGCGGAGGAGCCACCCCTGGACCACCCCATTACTTTGATCTAATAAAAGGTCACTAACATGTTAAGGATACTCACAAAATATATCATGAACACGTCTTCTGTTTATAGCATATTTTGTTAATGAATCGTTATGTTACATATGACCTTTCAGCTCTTGCTCTTTAGGTCATCACTTTCTATGTGTGCCTTCTAAGGACAATATGCTGATGTACTATTACGCACAAAAAACTGTAAACTCAAACAGCCTGATTTTGGCTGCTGTAGATTCCATGTACTCAGCGTGACTATTTCTTTTCAAAATGTGTTTCTTAAGAGATATTACAAATTCTATTCAACCCTGCCAAGGAGAAGGGCAGTGAACCACAAGAGGTGACAGGTCTGTGTCTGGGTCGATTTGTTCAAAAACGTCTGAGAACTCCGGCCATTGGTTATAAGCCAAATCTTGGAGTACTGCTAAAATAAATTGTTATTAGGACATGGCACCACACGGTAGCCGTGCAGTTAATAGCGGTTAGGTGGTGGGGCCTGGTGTGGTGGGGTGTGAGGATTTCATCAGATGACGATGAGGAAAAATTTTACATTTATTTAATTTTCCCTCATCATCGTCCGTTTAAATCCCCCTCCCCCCCCCCCCCCACCGCTCTTACCTGCATGAGCCGCGGCAGGTAACATTTATGAAAGATATCAATTGAAGTTGCAAATACCTGATCAATTCTGTTTGGTTCCTTATGGCTGGATTTCACCAACATGCCTGCACAGTTGTAAATTATTATATACTCTTTATAATACCCATCAGTAAGTATATGCTAGCCAGTTATTAAATCAGCAATACTCCGGAACATGACCAACATTGCTTATACAAGAGTAGTTCCTGCTTGGAAGCATCCCTTTGAGATTTTTCATGTAAAAAAACCATCTAAAAATCTGAATGAGACTATCACACGTTATTCTTTGCATTTGTTTCCAGTTTATTTTTTAGCTTTCTACTTGCAACGTAGTCGAGTATTTCACAGAAAGGCACAAAGCTTAATTAAAGGCAACAAGTAGTACTCCTTTCCAAATAGACATACCTTTACAGAATTGCCTCCAAAATAAAGCTAGAAAAGTATTTATTGCTAATGACATTTGCATGATCATAAAACCACTTTAGAGAGAAAAATCATTGGCTATTTTTAAAACCTTATTAAAACACATACATTCATTTGGCATTTCCAAACACTTGTGCATTTATTTTCTGGATTCTTCAGATATCACCAGAGCGTATAAGTGCACATGCGTAACTCCAAGTACTCAAAATGTATAAACCCTTCAAAATTGTCTACTTGTTTCGAGTTAGATAGTGACATATGGAACTTTACAGGTGCTCTTACAGTATACGCTCTATAAGAATACAACTGAAACATTGCATTCAGAAGAAAAAATGACCTCATAAGGAACAGTATACAAAAGCGGAATTTAAACTTCACAATCAGCGGCATAAAAGTCGAAATAAACATACAAAGACCTGAAATCGGACAGTTTCACCTCCCCGAAAATGTAAACACAGTTTCCAGAGAACGGCACCAAGCGCATTAGTGTTTTGACAGTGGTAAAAAGGCTTTTTTATCGTGTAGAATGAATGACGAGGTACATCATGTACAGCAACGTACATGTTAGAGTACCGCAATTTCCTAATGAGAACTTAGAATGGAGGAGAGCGTTCAGTCATAACTGATAGCAAGCCCATAGAGAAAAGGAACAATTA
Organism: Triturus cristatus; assembly: GCF_964204655.1. Classification (NCBI taxonomy): domain Eukaryota; kingdom Metazoa; phylum Chordata; class Amphibia; order Caudata; family Salamandridae; genus Triturus; species Triturus cristatus. Next base: position 215,829,980 of record NC_140592.1, read on the forward strand.
TCAGTAGTTTATTTGTACTCAATTGTTAAATACAACAGACAAATTCCAGTTTTAATTACTTCTGCTAGGACTTTAACTTCCAAAATAGAAATTAGTGTCATTAGTAATACATGTGATTTTGAGGTTAAATTTGCTGAGAGATCAATTGATGATATTGACAGGTACAACACAGGACAAAAATATTGTGGACAGATTTACATTAAAATATAGACATTTAAAACTCATAAAATTTAAACCATTTCTTTAAAAAAATATAAAATTACAAGCAACCAATACTTTACCATTGGCCAAATTGTATTCTTGGAAATGCCAGTGTGCGCTGACTGCTTGTACAACCTCCATTTACTTTGTAGGAGGGTAAAGTACGGCCATTTTGACAAGAAAGGGACAGTGTTTTCCATTCAACAAATGGGAACGCTTGTGCTACCATTGCAAAGTTTCACCACTGCCCCAATGTTTCACAACTATTGCTTTCATTGCTTTTCAATTCTCTGATGGAAATGAACAACATAGTACTTTATACAAATCTGAGTTATAGATATGAAATATATGTACACAGGAGGTATTTAAGGAACCGAAACGTGGAACGGGCTCCCAGGAATGTGCTGCTCGCCCCATTTCACTGCCAGAACGTAGTCTCCTTTCTCTTTCACTACATACGTCACGTTGTACTGCTTGTTCCCAAGATGCTTCACCGATACTTCCTCACAGGGAATTGTGGGACCGTGAACACCGACCAACAACATGTTTGAACCTATAATACACAAATAAATTGTTGGTTAGCTGGAAAAAGTTTTGCTAAAGCAGCTGCAACATTGCAATCTATGTATTTAATTTCTGAATAAAGTGCACAATATTCTCAGTGGTAAAATCAAAATATAGTCATACATGCTAATCTCTTACATTATGCAGCTGGTACAAGGTTTGCATCAGAAGGTATACATGAACGTTTTCATGCGGAACCTTTGATAAATAATAATCAGATTGAGGTTTAAATTCCATAGACACAAGATGATCTGCTCGGTGTAGAGTGTGAGGATCTGAGTGATTCAGGTTTAAGCTTTAGCGCCATGATTCTGTGCTATTTAACTGCTTCAGGATGATCAGCGGGTGGCACAAAAAGAAGAAACATACCAAAAGTTGCATATGGGACCGACAAATGGTTATTAGATAGTCATTGGGAAGCCTGACCACTCTTCCACACGTCCTTGTGCACTTGTGTTTTATGTTGGTGAAGCCTTGAGAAAGACTGACAAAAAGCAATGGTAAGCGGCCGATGGCTCTAGTTTGTGTACAAGGGGATATAGGCAGCTGTTTGGCAAGGGATCCATCTGTGGGGTGAACTGTGTATTCAGTCTGCTGGCCTGAGGGTTGGAAGGAGGGAGGGGGGTCACTGGGGTTTTAGACTGAGTCTAAACTTTACACAGTAGATAAAAAAGGAGTATGTACTTCACTGTGAAATATCAGGGTTTCGGCATCAAGAAGTTTTAGGCTCCAAGTCAGGGATTTTGGGGGTCTGGGTTTTGGGCGTATTGTGGTCTTCACATGATGATTTTGATAGTTAGGAAACTGGTAGAAAGCTGAAGGAATCAAAGTTAAATGGGCTGGAAGATCTTTGTAAAGTAGTCAAGGTTGAAGCCATGCAAAGACTCATGCACTATGCATAAACTGTTAACCTATGATAGCAATCAATACAGGGCCGGCTAAGCAGTAGGGTAGGAAAAAGGGCCAGAATACATTTTGGAACAAGAGTGATAACCTTATGTTTGAGCTTCAAATGGTAATATGATGTAAACGAAGACGTTTATGAGGCTGGTGGTCATTGCTTCTAGAATAGATAAGTCTAGGGGCCCAATTCAGAGAACTAACTTAAGACAAAATCCTAAACTTACTACTTTTGGTATTCACAGAAGTTAGGATTTTGTCTTAAATTTGTCTTAAGACAAACTTAAGAAAGACTTAAGACAGACTTAAGTTAGGATTTTGTCTTAAGTCTGTCTTAAGTTTGTCTCAAGTTTGTCTCAAGTCTTAAACTTAAGACAAAATCCTAACGGATGGAAAATAGTTATGAATTATACCACAAAGATCTGTCCAAATATCAGGTCCTAGGCTAGAATTTCAATGAAATAGAATCGGTTGTAAGTGTTTCCAGTATTTTTCTTGATCCATTTTCGACTGCAAATGTCTTTGAATTGTGTGGCAAACTTATTTGCTTAAAAAAATATTTTTGCTTTTTTACATGGAGAAAGTAGCAACTTAAACGTTTTCGATTTGTCAGAGTGATGGTGGTGCCTTTTTGGAGGTAGACACCGAGGTTCTTTTATGGGCTTGATAAGTAGTGGTATTATGCATAGCTGCTAGTATATAGTTAGTGTCGGTGGGAGACCAACATCCAGGAGCGGTAGCAGGTTGACCAGGCAGTGTCTTAGAGATGCTAACAGTAGAGCTGAAGGGGTCGGTTCTATGCATATGTTAGTGTAAACAATTACTCAATTAATGCATTAGTTCACGGACAATCTGTATGAGATCCTTGTAATACGTCAGCCTTTAGGAGTATTTCCATGGATTGCTATCCATTGAAAGATTTGGGGCCTTGGTTGTGTGTAGTACCTGTTTTTGCAAGACTATGGGGGCATGGGTTAATTTTGAAGGGTGTGTTAGTTGATTTGCAGGGACGCCTGCTGTGGAAATGTACCTGGAGAGAAACTGGGAATGTGGACATGGGGAAAGGAGGAATTCAGGTTTGGCTACAGTGTGGGCCTGATGTCTGGAACTTGTGCTGGGGTCTACCTGATGTGACCAGAGGGTGGGTAAAGCAGCTGTCTTGTTGGCTTGCCATTGGCTTGCAAGTAAAATGGCAGTATCCTGGCACAATAGGAGTTTCATCTTAGATCACCGAAGCTTTTTTATATATATTTCTGAACTGTATCACAAATGTTCACTGTACTTATCTGACTTTATCTTTATGCATACATTTGTCTGAAGTGAAGTACTCATCTCAATACTGCTAACAAAATGTCTATTTTTATAGCTAAGTTCCAAACCATGCATTTTTATATTTCTTAAATTATTTTCACTTTCTTTGGACTATTAATACTTGACGCTCTCTTTAAGTGCTATATAAATCTACAAACATGTAAAGACGAAGCAGCAATATTTACGGTATTTCCGGAAAAAACATGGAATCATTTCTCCCATGGAACTGCTATTTTGCATATACTTCTATCTGATGTTGAATATCTGTATACTGCGAACTATAAAGAAATTTAAAAAAATTACAAATCTCTGGTTCATATTTTTCAAAAGGGAGTAATGATGCTGGAATTGGTAACATATATGCAAAGCTCAGTTCTGGTAGGAGTAGATAAGAACCAGACTTAGTAGAAAGTGAAGAAGAAATATTTCACCTTAGCTATATTTGAGAATGACTCACAGGGCCTGAAGACAGCAGAATACGGGGGTGATTTCCATGTTCTGAAAAACGTTTACTCAATTACCTGCTTCTCTATATGATTTTGAAAAATGGAAAATAGATTGTAGTCTTTGGGGAGATTTGGTTCCTTTCTAATTGAGCGCAAGATTCACCAGGACTAGTGAATGGGACAGTGGGATTCCTCTTTCGTACCAGGTAGCGGGCAACTTAGAAGATCAGAATCATTTTGGCCCTGGTTGGAGGTTAGGAGCTCAACAGTATTTTGGGGTAAGGGTCTTGGGAAATTTACATGCTATGACACCTGTCTATGGTTAAACGAGAATTGTTCTACATGTACAATGTATGGAGTCTAGAGGTTCTAGCTACAACGTATAGAGCATGCAGAGTACGGACGTCCCTGTGTGTGGAATAATGTGGAGTGCATGGATCTGCCACACAGGCTGGAGGTACCAGGTGTGAAACCTGGAGTCTGAGCAGCAGCAGTGATACTCCCTTGATGCTTCCACCATGCGGGCACATTCAGAAAAGACTTGTTCATTAAAAACACAAGACTGGGTGTTCACACTTAGCATGGGCTGTCATTTAGTGTCTGCACTGTGGACCTATGCTGATCCTTGGGGAGCGTCTGTTCGGCTGTGCTGGAAAGGCACACACACTTGGGACTTATGAAAGAGAACATGATCCGGTACAGTCTTACTTGCAACATGGAAAACGCTTTGTTCAACTGGAGCCCTGTACCAGCTTCTTGCTGCAGTGTTTCTGATAAGTTTCCTCTGAGGACTGCAATACTTCTGGTGAAGAGGTTTACAGATTTACATTAGTTTAGAACCAGCTCTGGGGCTTTAATTCATTAGTGGGTGTTCATACACTGTACCCTTTAAAGATAAAGCAATAAGGTTACTCCATCTTGTAATGTTTGTATCATGAATGTAATGTTGTAGTTCGAGTTAGTTGACTAGCTTCTTCTTCTTAGTCCATGGGGGATGTCGGGGGGGGTTCAACCACCAGGACAGGACCTCTCCAACCGGCCAAGAGCCCTGGTGTCCTGTTACCTCCTTTGAGCTCTTGGGGTCTGGGACCAGAAAATCCAGAACACCGCCTAGGGATACAAGGTTAGCCTATACTACAGTGCCTTCCAGCACTACCTTATACATCGATATGTGCTGGTTACGAACTGGAGCGTTACTATCCACAAAGTGGACACGCAGCCGATACTGAACTATCTTAACTAGTAATGCACGCCCTGCCAACACTTGCACATATGCAATCTTAAAACAAATGCTATAGATTCTATAGCGAATGCGTATATTGAGTCACGTAGAGGGAGTTGTGTAGATGACGGTTTTTGTTTTTTTAAATCAAAAGTCATCTGGCCATTACTGGAAAGCTGACCTTTGTCCACTCTTTGACCGCTGACAAACATCATGTGCTACCAAATGCCAAACTGTAAAGGGGGTGTAGGGAACAAATGAGCTCCTGAGGAGATAATGGAGGGCAGTTCCTTTCCTAACAAAATCAGCATAACTCCAACCAAAGCAAAGGTTCAAACCATTTCAGTTTTGGGAAAGGTAAACGGAAAGGAGGGAAAAGGGCACACCAGGAAAGTTGAGACGCGGGTCAGTAGTTATCTGAAAGGTTTCTCTGTGTGCGCACCACGGCTTTCTAGATAATTGGAAATTGTTTTTTATTAAGTTATTTAGGCAACTCTAAGAAAGGCAATTATGTGCTCCTGTCACACAGCACGAACAAAGTCGTACAACAGTAGCTTGTATGTAAACCCATACCACAAACAAAAGCAAATATTCTTCTGCAGAGCCAAAGTGCATGTATTTTAGTTTTCTGAAGATATTGTTTTATTACGCAGGAAGTATTAAAAAAAGAAATACATTCTGCGTCATTGTGCTTGAGCTCTTCGGTAAAGGCCACCGCCATGAAAAAACAAGGAAATGTTATCAAACACTTGCAGTTGTGTTTTAAAATGGAATGCAATACCACATTAAGTGTGATTCTCACCTGCTTTGCTACAGTCCACGGTGAAGGTGCTTTTCTGTCCCACGTACGCCTTCGCCAGACCTGCTCCTTTTGACGTCACCTTGCTGGCGTCAGACGCGTATCTGGGCATTGCACTGTAGGAGGTCTGCGTCGATGACCTGGTTACAGATTCCACCAGGATTGTAGAGGTTTCATTGGAACCGCCGGTGCTCACAAGGCGCTGACCTGCAACAGACAAACGGCAGCAGTCACGACATGTCTCACCTTAGAGGCCTTATGCTCTACACTTGTCAAACATCATGATGACAATCAATAGACAGTGGATGAACAAGATGAAATGGAAACAAATAACAACAATACTTTTCAAAAAGAACTCTAGTCGTGCAAAATGAGAGCGATGTTCAATAGCTCTTCCTAGGACCTGACCAGTGCAGCCTGTGCTTAATTTGTCCCATTGTTTGCAATTGGTGGGCACTGACGCTGATTTTCCAGGTCCTAGACTTATTTTTCATCATCCGTCTTTGTCCCAGAACAAAAGAAACAAAGACAAAAAGGGAGAAGAAGGAGGAAGAGAAAGAGAGGAAAACCGTGACAAAGGGAGAAAGTAGGGAGGAAAATAAATCGCACAAGTGAGATAAGGATACAGGAAGTGTAGGGTGAGGGAAGAAAAAGGTAGAAAGATGAACCAAGACTAGAAAGGCTTGGTGACTGGAAACCCTGGCATTCACCAGCACCAACAGTGGGCTCCTAAGAAAAGCTCTGCCCCCTGCACTTACTTTTCTACAAATTAGGGCAGGACGTCAGCGGTAATCCCTACCTGGTGGCTGCAAACTGAAGCCCTAGAGGATCTGGTGTTTAAAGGCTCAGAACCAGAAGCAAGGACATGCTAATTCATGTCCAAGGTGTTGATAGAATGGGATCAATTAAGGTGGTAGTATGAGAACCGGGCATTCAAACAGCTACCAGGATATGCGCAGGCGCCTGGCAACAGGAATTCAAGAACAAAAAGACGGGAAACACCCAGGTACAGGAGAAACTGCTACCAGAAATAGATAAGCTAACACAATACAAGGAGAGACTCCCATGTTTTGGCTAAAGGGAGTACCAGGTTAGATCACACAATAAGTGTGGCAAAGCGGGTGGCTGCAGACCTGGCTGTCGAACCAGACGGAAGGGATAGCTAGTCACGGGAATCTGCAAGGCAAGTGGATACATCAACAGAGCTAAATCAAACATTTACGGAGTATTACTCTACACTCTATAAATTGTGTGACAAGACAACAAATCAGGCATTAAACAAGTATATTGGGAGAGTGGAGCTGGGGGCATTGCTGCAAAAAAGTGGCAGATGTCCTGGGGCGGACATAACAGAGGAAGAGGTAAAGGCAGTAGCTAAGAGGATGTCTGGGGGAAATACTTCTGGATCTGCCAGCCTGTGCTAAATGTGACTCCACAGCCATAGACTTGTTGGCTCCCCTGATGGCTGAAATGGGCAATATGGTACTGAGATAACACTCCATGCCCCCAGTGACTTGCACAGCTCTCTTGGGGTCCATGCCTAAACCCGGTGAGATCCGACAAAAATGGCATCATACAGACCTCTATCGATGCACAACACAGACTACAAAATCATGAGCAAGATAATAGCCACCAGACTGCTCCCACATGTAAGACAATTAGTCCACCCTTATCAAAGTGTTTCATTTTTGGAAGCGATACAATGAGTTGAATTTTTTTATTTGCAGTACTGAGGGAGATGGGCTTAGGTCGGATTGGCTCAATAGGGTTTCACTTTTCTACATGAACCCTATGGCAAAAGTCAGAACGGGTCATATCTTATGATACTGGGAGTAAGATACAGCAGGACTGTTCCCTGTCCCCGCTTACCTTTGCCCTAGCAGTGAACAAACTGAGGCAGGGAGGTGGAAACCAAGACATAGTCATTGACTGTCAGACACATGTGTTTTTCACTCCAGGCTAGTCTTGAATTATGCCAAATGGAAAATGTCCATACTGTCATTGTGCTGGAAGAATTTAGTGAACTTTCAGGGCTCCAGGTGAACTGGAATAAATCTAGTATATTAACAAGTTTTGCTCGCCGGGAGCGTGGATATATCGCTCCTAGGTAGACATGCTAGAGGAGAACACAGGTCAGCTCTGGCTGCATTACGGGCATGTGTTTCTTTCTGGATACCACTGCTGTTGTCCATAACAGGGAGGACATCCTTGAAAATGGTAATTCCTACAAGGATATTGAATTTTTTCAGGCCCCTGTCGATACATATCTTATGGGGAGAGGTCTTTCGTGAGCCGGATGCTGACTTGCTGGACATTAAATGGGGTTCCGGAAGGCATGGAGTAACACTAAACATGCTCCTAATTGCTACTAACGGAAGGGAGATAGGGTGTCCAGGACTGCGAACTGCACTACCCGGCAGTGCAGTTGCAATGACTGGCCAAGAAGGCTGGGTACATAAGAGACAGCAGATACAAGAGTGGACATCTGTGCCATATGGTGAGGAAAACTCCTTCGCAGATGAGATGCCGCTACTGGGTATACAGGGGCCACATGCCATAGGAGAAGTGAGACCCCTTTAAACCTGAAGGAGTAGAGAGCCTTCCCTAACAGGAGCCCTATTTAAGGGGGAACCCTCAGACTTTTTCAGGACTTCACATAGGACTATGATCTCTCTCTAGGACAGGCAAATTACAAAAGTCCCTAACCACGATGGTGAGGCACGTATAGGAGAGTACGGAGCGCAGAACCTCCCGCACACATGGCACTACCACGGATTCACACACTGGGGAAGGGAATGAGAGCTGTACTGTTGTACTGGATGCTCCTTGGCCAAACAAAATGTTCACTAGACGGTCTGAGAGCCAAGTCGGCGATGAATATTGGCAAAACTTGAAGAAGGACACGGGGTAGGGCATTGTGTGCCATCTCTGCATTTTCTAGGAATGCTGAAATTAAACTGATCCAGCTCAATATTGTGCACATGATGTACATTGCATCCAATAAACTTAACAAGTTCTATACAGGGCCAGCAGATCTGTGCCCTAGGTGTTTGAATGCAAACTCTGTTTTTTTGTCTACATGGTTTGGGATGGTCCCAAACTAGACATACATTGCAGAGAGGCTATCTAGGCCCTGACAAAGCCCCAGATAGAAAGAACAGACACCTGAGATCTCTTTGTGGGGTTAATTCCCACGTCCCCCCAAAAAACAGAACAACATCAAGTTCATGGTTCACCATCGTATTGACAAGACAGCATATAGCAACGAGTTGGAAAGCAACGCGAAGCCTAACTCAGGGGAGAACAGAAGCATAAAGTGAGCTGAATGTAAGAGTACCCTACACAGGGGTTAATTTGTGAAAAAATAATAAGAGCTGGGGCTCTCATCAGGAGGCAGCTTGCACCAGTCTGTTTCTCCTGTTAGCGCCGCCTAAAACAAAACCAACTACTAACCATGAAAGTGGGGAAATGACGTGGCGTAATGGCCAGAACTGCTCACATTGGACCTGGGGAACCAGGTTTGAGTCTTGGTGTCAGCTCAACATTCTGTGATTCTGAGCAAATCACTTAATCTCCCTGTGCCTTCCATAAATGAATGTGTCCTTAACTGGTGCTCATAAAAAGCGCTGGTGTTGATAATTAAGTTCCGGTGCTGAGCACCGGAAACCACTGGTTCAAATAAAGCACTGTCCCTACTGAGTATGGGGATTAAAAGACCAGTGTGAAATCTTGAATTTGCTTGAGCATGTGAAACAATACTTTCTGACTTTAGCGGAACAGAGGTAGATGGGAGTCTGCTCACCATCACGCACAAGAGGTGAGCACGCTGTGGGATTGCTAGAGCCGCAGCTCGCGCACACTGTTAAGACAGCCCTGGGTCTGCTTCATGAGGAATTGAGCTCAATCACACGCCTTATGTCTAGGGAATTGGCTACTCTGGTACAAGACGCCAAAGTTAGTTAATTTGAATAGGGTAACGTCAGCCTGGTGGTGGAGACCCGACTTAGAAATGATATTGTTAGGTCGGGCCATATGGCACGCTTCATTGCTGTGGATGGGAACGCACTGCTGCAATGCACTCTGATGGTGATAAATGTATTGCTTGCATTGATGTGATGTATAGACTAACAGAGTTTGCTATTGATACCCTGGCTGTTTGGTAAAGGAGAACCAATAGCGGACGTTCATAAAAAAAAGTACTTGCTGAACTCTGAATGGACAATACAGGTAATTCGAAAGAGGGTTTCAGCTTGACAAACAAGTGTTTGTAGTTGATTCACAATTATTCTAACTCCCAACCACAGGCCCACAGCCAGTGCTCGTACGGAACAATGCCTTGCAGCAGCCCTTCTAAAACCTACACTTATCAGTCAGCGACAGCCCGCCAGCAGCCCCTGAAAGCAGGGCCAAGGGTGCCCAGGGGCCACATTACTCATGTGAAGCACTGCAACCCGAATCAGTGAAGGGAGGCTCAAAGTCTGCAGATTGCCCCACGAACACACAGGACCATTCTTAGCAGGGCAGGAGCAATCCTTATCGACATGAACTCAGTATCACTTCCAAGAAGGGAGGTTAGACTGGAACATATAAAGATTGTTTCCCCAGCATGATGTGGCATTTCAGTGAAGGAGCTGGCATCTTAAGATCCTAAAAGTTTAACCCATTCAGGCAATTTCTAAGCGCAGGTCCAAGTATAACAAAGGGCTGCCGGAGGAGGACAGCTTCCGGGGTCCTGACAGAGGTCAGAGTAAGGTATGTGCATCGCGGCTGGAAGGAAAGGATGTAACAAGCACTTCTTGTTCCAAAATGTGTGATTTGGCTGATTAAATAAACGCCGAGAAAGAACAGTTCCTTCCTGGAGGTTTCAGTTCTATCACTGAACTTGGGATGCTGTGTGCTTTCCTCACATTCCTTGCTCCCCAGTGCAGTGAGGTGGTGGTGAGCAGCACTATCGGCATTTCTCAAACGCGCAAGCGCAATTGATGAGATCACTATCAATAGAAAGGACTGAAGTAGCGTTCATTCAGTTAATGCACGAAGGGTCAGATGTACGACCCTTACATTTTGAGACTCGCAATTTGCGTTGCTTTCTCGCAATTTGCGATTCGCAAAATGCAATGTACAACAGTGTCACAGACACTGTTAGCAAATCCCAATGGGGTCGCAAATTGCATGCGTCATCAATATTCATGAGGTAAGCACAATTTGTGACCACATTGGGAATAGCTAGCACTCCCAGGGATGGTGGCCTGCTGGGGTCAGCAGACCACCATGTCTTGGACTGCTTTATAAAGCAGGAAAACGGGAAGCATTTCAAAAAAGAAAAATTAAACTTTTCAGTTTAATTTCTTAAGGTCAGGCAGTGGTCCATGGGACCACTGCCTGCTCTTAAAAAATATTTTCTCACACACTCACAAAGGGGAAGGGGTCCCCTAGGGACCCCTTCCCATTTGCGAGAGGTTTACTGCCTACCTGAAGTGTTTTGTGGCCGCAAATGCAGTCTCAAAACTATAGTACATGGCAATGAGTCTCGCTATTAGGAAGGGACGCCCCTTCCTAATAGCGAGAGTCGCAAACGCTATTTTGCGAGTCAGTGACTCGCAAAATAGTGTTTGTATATGCCATTACTCTTTTTAGCGGTCGCAAACGGGCCGATCTCCCATTTGCGAGCACATAAAAGGGTCGTACATCTGGCCCCTAGTCCTTTTATAAGTGTGATGTTATTCATTTGTGCTGTTCTATTGCTTTTACTGTAAGAATGCATATATTTAAAGCTGTTAATCTGGCCTTCTACTTCAGCTAAAAGGGGAGAGTTAGCTGTAAGGACCGACTTTAGCAGGAAGGGGATGGGTAAATGTCCTCTAGAGAAGCTGCTCCTGACAGATCTAGGCAGTCTGTGTGTGCGGTAAAGACCACTGCCACATCACCAAAGCCATAGTGTAAAGTCAGTTGTGCAGTATAACCATCCATGAATCTCTGTGTCCCAGTATTGCTCACATGATATAGTGCTTACGACCCCTGACGTAAGCTCTTGCAGCAGACAACTAAGGTTGGAGAATGTGTTCGCAGAGCCCTGAAGCCATTGAAGCTGTAAGCATAGTGCACAATAAGCATTTTTACCTGTTACTTTAGCTTTGAATGGACTGCCTATGATATGGTTTGGCCCACCATATTTCACGCCAATGGAATAATTGCCCGGAGCCATAGGGGTGTACATGACCTTATAACCTTCGGGGCTCTCCTGGCAATCCATTGTCACCTTGGAAGGCCCTTCGATAGTAACCGCCAGGGTTCCGGGGCCAGCTTTGAGGGTGTTGATGATGAACTCGGACTGTTTACCTGAAAATGAAGGCATAAGTAAGTAAATTATCCTGTGCTTACAAACATTAATGAAGGAAAACAGAAATGATGAAACATTTTGTATACCTCTAGAAAAGCAAAGAACCTAGAAGTACTGTATGTAAATATGTTTGCTCATTTTATATTGGTTAGTAATAACTTGCAACAGGTATTGCATACTTTTACAAAATCTCTTAGAAGCGATCAAGGTTTTAAACTGAATTTTATTTTTATATGTAAATCTGAATTTTATGGGACATGAAAAATCTCAGACTTTCAATCTTGCTTATAAATTCTGTCTTGAGTGATCCACAAAAGCTCTATTGGTCCTCAGTTTCTTAAAGTGTTGAGGGGAGCTCATTCGATAGTATGGTGCCACTGGCAGGCCAGGCTCGACCTCCTGGACGTTCCCTCCAGCTTCTTAAAACAAAGCCTCGAGTCCTTGCTTGATAACAAGGAGCCGGTATCTTCAAAATGAGTCCCTCAGATACTGAAGTCCGGTGCGCTGCCTGGCCCATAACCATAAGTGATACAGCGTGCCTGAGTCTCGATCCAGCAACTTACCGACAAATAGTTCTGTTTCACCAGAGTCAGTATGAAGTGGCCTCTCTTACACTATTTGAAAAGATCTGATTGATGAATCTCCTAGATCTAATTCATCCAAAATCTGGGCACATTCAATGAAGGCAAGACAAAGCACACGGTGTTTTAAATAATACAACTTTGAGAAGTTAATTGATGTGATCATGGTCACCCTCTGATAGAATTGTAGAAGTACAAGAATGTGCTGGGGATTGTAGCTCGTAACCACCTTAGAAATCTGCGATATCATAGCTAGCGTTTGGCCAAAACTAACCGCTGTTTTACAGCCGAGGGGCTATCACTACCCTAATATCTTCAGCCAGGCCTGAAGAGAGGGGATCTGAGACAGTGTGGCCACCTCTAAATGCAAACCTTCAGTGTTGGGCCCTATCTACTCCTGTCTGCTCTCCCTCATACAGCGTAAGGTCTCATGTAAGAAGTTAAGAATTTTTTCCACCCATCCAATCCCTGTTCCAAGATACATCAATCATCAGCGCACAACTGTTTATTTTAGGAATGCTGCCTTGACCACCCCTACATGTAGTAGTAGGCGTCCATTATGACCGGCCTGGGGAGAGAGCTGAAACCTGTGGAATTCAACAGTTGGTCTAGACTTGGAAGAAAGTATTACTCATTTTGGTCGGGATGTGCACGAATAAAGGGCCTGGCATCTTTTCCAGGAGCATGCCATTCAAATCACTTTGAGTCCATCTTACAAAAAAAAAATCCGTACCCAAAATGTGTGACTTACATTTGGAATTCAGGATACTCCTTTCATTTCTAAAAAAAAAAAAAAAAAATACTCAGACTGCAAATTAATTTGGAGTGTTGGAGTATGTTTTAAGGATAGGTGCTTTATGATCCAGTCTGCGGAGACTATCGCGCTCAAAGGGTTGCAGGGCAATAGATGCACGTGTCTCGCTAGGTTCTGATTTCATGTAGCGTCTTTCATACTGCTGCTGTGCGGTGTTCATATGGCACTGTTTTGATGTCACGCCACTACATCTCGAGGAAAACTCAATTCTAATCTACAAGATCACCTAAAGAGCAACAGAAAAACTGATTTTCCTACTGAACTACAATAATGAGGGTATTGTCATGTTGATGGCCTATACAGCGCGGTGAATGATTAATACGGAAACAACAAATATGATAGTGGAGTAAAAAGTTACTTTATGGCAATCACTTAAACACATAAATGTTGTGTTTATTGCAACTGTTGTGGTCATATGGAACATCTTGCAAAAACATTACATACATTACCCTGTGCCTCAACCTAAATTTCTCATCCAGGACCATCGCCCACTTAAGAAGAAATTGTTGTATCCTTGTTTAGCTGAATGAAGACAGCAGATACAACTGTGCACTGAAATGAACTCCTATAGCAAAGATCTCTGTGCAACCTCATCAATTCAATCCCAGTAGGACTGATTCAACCTTTCATCCTACAGATTGCCGCTTAATCAGGTATCATTTGGATGCAAGAAGATAACTCTTTTTGTGGCGTTCTTTACATAAAAAGTCCAGACTGATTAAGGCTATACTGAAATCAACCTGTGCTAGAAATCAACCTGTGCCATGTCTGTTTCATAGATGGGCATCATGCCGCTCCAATGCTGGCAGGTCTCAGAACTAGAGTCCTTGACACAGTATTTAAAATATGTTTTTACATTACCGGGTGAAATTCGCACACCGGACGTCTGACATTCCAAGCCTGAAAGAGTCAGTGCGTCACATCCTGCCTGAGCATGGCTCGGACTCCGATGAAAGGACCACGCACAGGTGCTTCCTGGTGACGATGCAGCCAATGATAGGCCGCAGCTCAATGTATTGTGTGTTGTAGAGGATGCAGAACACTAGAAAAAACATCCAATGCGTGCAATAAATATTATTAAAAGGTCTCTCGAGCCGTCTGTGTCAGGGCATGCACGCTTTAGAATTCATTTGGAGGTTATTCCAAAGAATGTGTTTTTGCTGATTTTATCATGACCTGAGAGTGGGAATCTTATCGTTTCAGAAAGAGATATAACTTGGTGAGACAGTGTTTTCTGCTAAATCTCATTCTTAGTCCCATCCTGTGCTTTGAGATTACTCAGAGTTCCTCATCATTATACGGAGAAGAGACAATTGGACCGTGAGCAAGAGAGCGCACACACACTCCAAAAAACAGAACAAAATTACATTCCTAAAATATGGAAACCATTTCTCAGAAAAAACAGATAACATGAAATATCTGCTGGGTTGTAATTTAATTGTATCCAAAACGGGGTACAGAGTTCCTCAAGTACTAGAAGGAGGAGATGAGATTGGTAGATGGAAGGTTCAGTCACCAAGAATTGTTGAAGATCAACAGGGAACCAGGGAAGTTCCCTTAGGTGGAACTAATGCTCTCACACACCCAGCAAGCTAGGTGTCATGCTTCATCATATGAGCATTGCCCCTCGTCAAGTCGGCGCTGCAATCCTTGACGGGCTCCCGAAACCGGGGCTCTTTATCGGGGATCTTTTGTTCCTGCCGATATATGCTTGGGTGTAAGGGGCCTGGTAAAATGAATGTAGCAAAAAATGGAGGTTTATAGTAAAAAGGGTTGGTCAGTCCTAACAGTGTTTTATTCAAAAGGTAGACTACCCTATTAAAAATGTATAGAGTGGCTAGGTGCTAGAAATAAGGTGTCTAGACGTGAAGCTCTACTCTAAAATGATCGACATGTTTCTTGCCATGTTTGTCAGAAGGATCAAGGCAATTCATCAGGAACTGTCTACATAAAAAGTGGTGATGTGTGCTCTACATACCACGTCCGATGCTGCTGACCTGTAGAAATAAAGTAACAACATCAAGGGTAAAACCAATTACATCTCTACCATGAGTACATAATGTCAACAATGGTGTTGCAAGAATCACCGTGGAAAACGTGAAAATAACAACCTGCTTCAAGGTGCACTATTTCAAAGGATAAGTGAACATAGGTGAGGGGGGGTGGTTTTGTGTATTAGATCTACTAATACGCTAAAAGCCGTTCTCAAGGACAGAGAAGGTTCACTCACCTAATACATTGACTAGACAGGCTAGCAACGGAGCTGGCGGCTTTAAAGGACACCGATTGGGTCCTAGATCCACTCAACATCTAGACATCAGTCACAACGACAGCACGGCACAATAGAGGGAGTGTATGGATTACAGCTATAGATAGATTTTACAGAATCGATTTTTACTCTTTAACACCTCTCCACACGCCCCCGTGTTGTGCACAAACATTGGTTTGCATTTATATAACTGGTTGGCGTACCTAGTTGAGTGTGACGAGTGTAACTCACACCACACGTGGTGCCGGACTACATTGCGCAACCAATTTGAACGGGTCTACGGACCCGATGAGCATCTTTTCCACATTCTCTATAAGACTGCTGTGGGACGTTACTATTTACGTTTCCAGTAACCAATAATATTCAACTTTACGACGCCATGGAGATGTATACTCTTTCACGCCCCGGCGTCTGTATTTATCTCCTAGCAACCAGACACGTCACCACGCGACGTTACGATACGTGGCATGACGTCAGGCTCACTCCCACATTTTGTTGTATATCTAAGCAACAGCGGCAGATGTCATTTACCACCCCGTACTCTGGCGGCTTGGGTAGGTCTGCAAGAGAAGCGCTCGTTAGCGCTGGTGAGTACGGCCAATTCCTGTACCTCTGATACCCTGTTCTTCGATGTATTCTAAAGCTTGTCGATTGACTTTGATTGGCTATTCTCTCTTGAAACAATTCTCGAATGAAGTTGATCATGCCGGTTACCACATTCGACGGCATTTAGCTTGAGCAAGAGCTGCAGTCAGACGTGCTCTGATCTCAATCTTGACATCTTTTTTTTTAAAAAGGGTCCGATAATATTATCATGTGAACTCGACTAGAGGCAACAACCTCGATACAGAGCTCTGTCCTTTTCACAATTATACTTTGATTGTCAGTAGCTGTCTTTATCCCACCCTTTTGTACTCTAGGACCCAATCGATGTCCTTTAAAGCCGCCAGCTCCGTTGCTAGCCTGTCTAGTCAATGTATTAGGTGAGTGAACCTTCTCTGTCCTTGAGAACGGCTTTTAGCGTATTAGTAGATCTAATACACAAACCCACCCCCCCTCACCTATGTTCACTTATCCTTTGAAATAGTGCACCTTGAAGCAGGTTGTTATTTTCACGTTTTGCACGGTGATTCTTGCAACACCATTGTTGACATTATGTACTCATGGTAGAGATGTAATTGGTTTTACCCTTGATGTTGTTACTTTATTTCTACATGTCAGCAGCATCGGACGTGGTATGTAGAGCACACATCACCACTTTTTATGTAGACAGTTCCTGATCCTGATGAATTGCCTGATGAATTGCCTTGATCCTTCTGACAAACATGGCAAGAAACATGTCGATCATTTTAGAGTAGAGCTTCACGTCTAGACACCTTATTTCTAGCACCTAGCCACTCTATACATTTTTAATAGGGTAGTCTACCTTTTGAATAAAACACTGTTAGGACTGACCAACCCTTTTTACTATAAACCTCCATTTTCTGCTACATTCATTTTACCAGGCCCCTTACACCCAAGCATATATCGGCAGGAACAAAAGATCCCCGATAAAGAGCCCCGGTTTCGGGAGCCCGTCAAGGATTGCAGCGCCGACTTGACGAGGGGCAATGCTCATATGATGAAGCATGACACCTAGCTTGCTGGGTGTGTGAGAGCATTAGTTCCACCTAAGGGAACTTCCCTGGTTCCCTGTTGATCTTCAACAATTCTTGGTGACTGAACCTTCCATCTACCAACCTCATCTCCTCCTTCTAGTACTTGAGGAACTCTGTACCCCGTTTTGGATATAGTCTGTTGGGGCTTGTACATTGGACCTCCTTAAATATAGCCCCCTGTCCCTCCTTTTGGATTACTAGTAATTTAATTGCTAAGCAATAATCAGAAACAGCAGAAATCCATCTTGACCTCACGCTATAACATGTTTCTAAAACAAAAACAGTGCTGTCCAAAAAAAGAAAAAATATAATCTATATGGTACCTAAACAACAGAACTTCAATACATTTCAGTACACACACTCCAAACCTGCCAGTCTGTGGATGTTTCAATCATGCTGACACATAGGGCTTATGCTGGACCTGGGCCACTTTGCAGTATCACACCTAAACGTTTTGCCTTTTACCCTCCAGTTTTTGCTGATTTCGGTTTTGTTGACCAGTGCTAAAGTGTTTGTGCTCACTCCACTAATCATGGTTTAGTTGGGTTACACCTGATTGGCATATATAATTTACTTGCAAGTCCCTTGCAGAGTGGTATACCATATATCCAGGGCCTGAAAATTAAATGCTGGTAATGGGTTTGCAGCACTTGTTATGCCACCCGCTTAAGTAGCACTTTAAAACATGCCCCAGGCCTGTCATTGCAGCCTGAATGCATAATGATACTGCCATGTCGACTTGGCATTAAAACCCACTTGCCAAGCCTTAAACTCGTCCCCTTTTATTACAGACAAGTCCCACCTAAGGTAGGGCCTAGGTAGCCAATAGGGCAGGGAGCCGGGTAATCAAAAGGAGGGAAAGGTACTGTTAGGTTTTGCAGTAGTAGTGAAAAACTCCTAAATTCATTGTTCTCTATTGGAAGGCCTACATCTCCCATAGTATAACATTGGAGATTCCTTATTACATTTAATCAGTACTAATTTCCAATTGGGAGAAAATTGGGAGCAGGTAGCTGTATCATGTTTGGTGTCTTAGGAATTGTAATGAAAAACCATACTTAATTGTAAAGCCGGGTTATTGATTACAATTCTGAAAATGCCACTTTTTAGAAAGTTGGCTTTTTCCTGCACTTAGCCCTTTTGTGACTGTAGCCTGACTTGGGCCACATAACTGGGTCACACAACACAGGGATTAGGAGTGCCTGGATGGGCCATATGCTCACAGGATGAGGGAGCGGGGCTGAGCACAGACCTACTTGCAACTGAATAGGGAGTGCACTGCCTTTACACAAAGGATCTATCACCTCCACATTAACACTGTAGCCAGCTTGGAGCCATGGTAGGGTGGGGAGTAAGGAAATTCCATGCCTTCCAAAGCCACAGTCTAGAAGCTTCTTCCCACCTTCCAAAAGGAGGGCACCAGGGTATAAAAATAGGGCCTCAGACAACAACCCTTCAGTACACTTCTGGACCTGTGAATACTCTGCCAGGAAGAAGGACTGTTGTGCTGCTGAAATTACTGCCACTCTGCTGGACTGCTGACCTTCTGCGGCCTTGCTAAATTGTTGCCTTTCTGCTGCCTCGTGAAGGATGACTGGACTTGTAACTTGATCCCAGGACCACCAGAGTGACTTTGCTGGCCTCTTGATCTGAGCCTCAGGGACACAAAGAGCTCCCTTTACATTGGGAACACACCTGAAATCAGCCTGAGTGAATCCTGACCCTCCAAGTAGTACCCCACCAGTCCTGGACCCCTGGAAGTGGTGCTGAAGGTGATCAAAAAAGCACAAAAATTCAAAAGTGGGGACTTAAAACATTTTTGGCTAAAAATTGTTCTGAGAACCAAGAGGAGACTGGGACAAACTTGTTCTCCAATCCACTTGAGGTGCATTGCCGATCTACTTAACTTTGCGGCTTTTCCCGCTACTTTTGTTTCCTCAGCACCAAATCCTTTTTTGCATTCCTTCGCCAAAGGAGTATTCAGCCTTGTGGCACTGTGTTCGGCTGCAGCCCTCTGCCTCGTCCTGCTGGAGACTTTTGACTTCTATTTCAGAGACTAGGGGCCATATGTAGGTAGCCTAACATTTACCACTTCATAAATACCGAATTTTACCGATTCGGTATTTATGAAGTGGTAAATGCTATGTAGGTAATCCATCGGTAATATTTACCTAATCGGAATGGGTCGGTAATTTAGAATCGGTATTTACCGATTCGGTAATGGTAACTGGCTTCCCATTGACTCCTATGGGCCAGGAGGCCCATAGGAATCAATTCCTATGGGCCTCCTGTGTGCACATGTGGCA
This sequence comes from Triturus cristatus, assembly GCF_964204655.1. NCBI lineage: Eukaryota > Metazoa > Chordata > Amphibia > Caudata > Salamandridae > Triturus > Triturus cristatus. The sequence continues at coordinate 215,849,391 of NC_140592.1, forward strand.
CACATACATGCCCTAAGGGCATGTATGTCTGCCACATTGCACACTTCAAAGTGCAAAGAAATGCTTTTTTACAGCTAATCGTCATTTACCACCAACTTTTAGTTGGTGGTAAATAACGAATCCCCACAACAACCACACACTGCCCCTACATATCATTTCAGGATTCGGTATTTACCGAATCCGTAAAATTACTGAATCAGTAATTTTACCGATTCGGTAAATTACCGAATCCTGAAATGTGCCCCCTACATACCAAAAGCCTGAATACCGGTCGGTAACGGGATATTTACCGAAAATCGGCCGTTACCGACCGGTATTGGGCTTCCTACATATGGCCCTAAGTCAGAACATAGAAATCTTCACCACGGCTTTGAGCCAAGGCTATCTGACGACAACGCTCCCTCCTTGGACACCTCATGCTGCCTTGCCCCGCTGAACTTTACCTTCTCAGAACATTTTTCTCACAAATATTTCTAAGTCTGAAGGTAAGTCCTATCCACTTCTTGTATCCAAACAGTGCTCCATCTCGTTTAGCCATAATTTTTTGACTAGATTTATGCGGTTGGCGCTTTGATCTTTTAGGTGCTAGTTTTCACTAAATACTCTAGAACTTCATAACTCCGGTTTCCCTAATTGGATATTGGTCTTTTTGGTGTCAAATATTTTTTTTAAATCTACTCTATGCTCTAATTTGGTGTGGGATTTTTCATGTTCTGTGTTTTCACGTTATTACTGTTTGTGTGTGGCATAAATACTTTACACATTGCCTCTAACTTTAGCTTGACTGCTTTTTGTGCCAAGCTACCAAGCGTTGAGGCACAGTGTATTTTAGTGCCTTGTGTGGTTCACCCTGCAAGGGATTGTGGCTGTTGCTTGACCAGGGCTCACACCTCAGTCAACCAACAATCCAATTTCTAACAACTTCATACCATGACCTGCTGTAGTATTATGCTATAAATAGGTCCTGTGGAAACCCCATTAAGACATATTTTGATTACCCTTCAGGGCGATTTTTACAATGGAATCCCAAGTTTCGCAAGTTAGAATGAGGACTAGCATGTAGATGCGGTTATACCTCAGAAGAAATCTGAAGATTTTCCCCTATTTCTCTGTTTTCCAGATACAAATTCCACCCCTGTTGTATGTCGGAATTTGTGCAGGGGAAGCCTAGACAGCGTGGCATTTGGTACGCTGGGCCTAACCAAGGATTGCCCGTGGCAATCAAAATAAGGGCATCAATGTGAGATCATTTTCAATAGCTTAAGTACCTTCTTTTAACTCAATGTGTTAAAATAAACACAAAACACAAGCTGGTGATCACCCCACTACTCAGCACTCCAATGAGCAGATTGCCTGTGGCCGTACCAGCTTGTCACAAGGTGGCATCAATCGATGTGTGGAGGGGGGCGTATGCCAATGCGGTCCTCAGGGTGAGAGAGGATTAGGGTTCAGGTGCAGAGGGGAAAACTCATGGCTGGCAAGTAATATCTGGATAGGCAATATACCTTTAAGGAGCGTGGTTTTAACTAGCAATACAGGCTCACCAGTTGGGGGACTGCAATGCCCTCTCTTGTTTTAATTAGCCTCATCCTTCGGCCGTGATAGGGTTGTACTCCTCCTTTGGATAATTAGTACAATAATAATGGAGCAATCCAGAGTAGAGTTCTCTTTACCCAGCCCTACATCTTGTACCAGTCACCAACAAGAGGCTTTTCAGAATGTCTCTTTGTTTGATGATATCTGTTTGGGTTTTAAGACCCATTGTAACATAATTCCTCAAATGGCCCTCTTAAGAGTTAAGGAGGCTCCTGGGCTCGTTTTTTCTGTCGAATAGTAAAAGTTGGTGAAGTCTTTCAAACTCAAGCTTGCACTGAGTCATGGTTCCTAAACGGATAATGAGTATGCTGTGATGAATGATTCTCTTTCAGCTGTATCATGGGTATTCAAATTAGCGTACGGGTAGCCCCAGTTCACCCAGTATTTTCACAGTAAATGGATGCCATGTTAACGGCAGGTGGCAGAAATTAAGGACAAATATTACTGACGAACACATGGCTATTGGTATATTCCTGGGGCTGAATTAATTTATATTTGCTTAAACATTGCTCCCCCGTTTCACGTCATTGAGACTGACTGTGGTCAGTTAATGATCCATAAGGACATGTATATTTGAGTGAGGTTGAAAACATGGATAAATGAGGCTTGTTTGTGTCACCCAGATCGTTAAAGCATGGTCATAAAGCAGCTAAAGGCTCTGTGAAAGAACCGACAATAAATTAAACAAATCACAATTTCAATCTATAGACGTTTTAATGCCAAGTTTAAAAAATATATTTTTGGCAACGTCCAGTAACAATGAAAGGAGGAAAGGTTTCAGCTTTTCATGTCAACATGCATTGGAGCTGTTGCTTCTAACAGCATCAGCACTATAAACATTGCAAATGGATATTAATTTTAATAATAATAGGTTAGATCAAAATTCAGTTCATCTCTTCTGAAATTCTTAGGACATCTTTCCTTTACTTTATTAAGTAACTTTCAGAAGGGTAACTGTGTGTGCATAGATTATAAGGGACACACTTCTATTTACCATAAAAGTGCTTGAGTATAGTGCACTGATGTGAACACAATGCATACACTCAGTAACAGTAGAAGGCGGCCTTACCTGTGGTGCCGCTTTCCAAGCCAGATCCATAAGCCGTCACCAGACCGGGATCTCCCGCCTGACCGGGCTCTCCAACACGCACTTTGAAGGGGCTGCCTGGAACATGGCTGCCGTTGAACTTCACATCAATGGTGTGTGTGCCATTTTCACGAGGGACGAAACGCACAGCATAGCGGTCTGTAGAATGATGGAGATCATTTATTTACTAGGAGTTATGTGAATTTTTGTTTCTTTAAAGACCAAGTTCTAAAGGACTACTCAGTGATACACATGACTAAAGAAAAGTAAAATGTTATGAGCGTTTTATAAATGTTTTTTTGTGTTTATTGTTTGGGCTCAGTGGATAATGAATGCATACAATGTATTTCAACATAAACCACTCAATGTGTGGCCAAATAATGCAGCCAGGTGTGCAATGGCACCAGGTGAAATGGGCCCCATCACCAGCATCAATTAGTTGTGAATTGTTAGAATGGTGCAGGAAAAGTTTCAGTGAGCCCAAGGCTGCAGACTAATACTCCATTACAGATGATGTGCCGATGGCCTTCTTATCCTTGAGGAAACACGAATATTGCAAATGTCTTTAACTTGGAGCTAGATGTTCTTGCTGGTCCTCTTATCGTATAACTAGGTTTGACCCTATAGAAGACCCGCGGACCTTCCAGGCAATCTGCTGCCTAAGGCATCTCACTCACCCAATTATACAGCCATTCACCAAACATTTACTTATTCAACCATAAATCCATGCATTCACCCATCCAAACATCGACACATGCACCACTCGCCCATTCCATACCTCCATCATCTCAATCATCCATGCAAGTCTTTACCCATTCTCACATTCACAAATTCATTCTCACAGCCACACAAACTTGCAGATCGGTACATAGTTAGAGGTATTGTGTTAGATCTGGCATCCTTGGCATGGTTCCCCCCTAACTTTTGTAATTCAGACCTCCTGTTTTTGCTGACTTCGTTTTTTCTGGAATTAGGACTCTGCCCACTGTACCATGCTAAAGCGCTTGTGCTCTTTCCTTTACACATGGTAACACTGGCTCAAAAAATTTGGCATATTTAATAACCTTACAAGTGCCTAGAAATGTGGACCTATGTGTGCCCAGTGCCTGTAAATTAAATGATACTATTGGGCCTGCAGCACTGATTGTGCCATCCAAAGTAGCCCCTCAAACATGTCTCAGGCCTGCCACTGCAGAGCATGTGTGTGCAGTTTTAAACTGCCATTTCGACATGGCAAAGTAAACTTTTTGCCAGGACCAAATCTCCCTTTTGAATACATCCAAGTCACCCCTAGGGTAGGCCCTGAATAGGCCTGAGGGCAGGGTACAATGTACTTTTAACTTTTACATATCCTGGAAGTGAAAAACGTTTAAATTCATGTTTCACTACTGTAAGGCCTATCTCTCCCATAGGATACACTGGAGTTGCCTTGTTACATTTTAGAAGTGTAATTTCCAAATGGGAAGAATAATAAGTTCATGTTTGGTGTTTCTGGAATCCTATTTTAAAATCCTAATTTGGGGTGAATAAGGATATTAAATTACAGTTCTTAAAATGCCACTATTAGAAAGTTGGTGTTTTATTGCTCTAGCCATTTGGTTATTGTGGCCTGTCTCTCAGTCACGTGACTAGGAGTGGGTGACAGTCGGGCTTTGTGTGTTCCTCCTAAACAGTCACACACAATGGGAGATTAGGTGTGACTGGATGGGCCACCACTGGCAGGGTGGGAGGGGGAAGCTGGACACAGCCCAACTTACACTTGAATAGGATGTGTCCTGCCTCCACACTAAGGGGTGCAAGCCAACTGTAGTTAGGCAGGAGCCAGGCCAGAAAAGAAAGCCTCTAGATGTTCCTCCCTACTTTAAAGGCACAACGGTTTATAAAAGAAGGACCTCAGACACCACCACTTCCGTACACTTATGGACCTATGGATGCTCTGCCAGGAAGGATGGACCTCTGGGCTGCTACAAGGACTGCCATTCTGCTTAACTGCTGCTCTAAAGGAACAGCAGCCCTATTGTACTGGCATGCTGCCCTCTTGCCTGGGTAAGAAGAAGTGGACCTGCATCTTACTCTTGAACTCAGGACACCAGAGTGGCTCAAAGGCCTAGTCTGCTGGCCTCCTGATCTGAGCTGCAGGGACATAAAAGGCTACTGGTCCCATCATCAGCGAGTACTTGACCCCCAAGTGGTGCCCCACAGGTCCTGGACCTTTGGTGTCACTCAGTGGGCTCTTAAATCAAGCCTTTGTGCTCTTTACGATCGCGAATGGGCCTGTTCGCACTGGAACTGCACCGTTTGCAACAACCTTTGGCAGCACCGGCAACAGGCTCCTAAGAAAAAAAAAACTCTGGGCCCCTGCACTCACTTGCTCTTCAAGGCTCTTTTTGTGATGTGCCAATTTTATTGCTAATTCCACCCCCCATTTAAAGGACTTAGACTGGCACTACTAGTACTTTTCCAGTACAAATTAAAAGATCAGCATTTGCTATTGCTTGCAAGGCTCCAGTTCTTCATTTGTAGCTGTTCGCAGGGATTTGAAGTGTGAATTATGCCCCATAAATATTTAAGAGGCCGGATTTCTGTGAATCTTTGCTAAGAGCCACTTAACATTGTTCTGGATTAGTACATCAGGCACAGTGCAAAAAAACAGCTAGTCTGCATTGCGGATGCTGTGGAGGTATGTGTTATCAGGCCAATCATACACCAGGACCTTCAGCTCAGCATAAAATTAAATGTCACCAATCAAAGTAGGCAGGTACCCTGAACTTCTGAATCTGAAATGCATCATGAAGCAAACCCCTGACTAGAAGCAAAGGTAGGTTGTCTAAAGTAAGGATCATCATATTTGTAAATCTATATGTTCAAACCTGGGATTCACCAATATGGCTCATTTGTGTTCATATACACATTTGGCGTCTTCCCGAGGTTCTATCAAATGAGAAGCAATTGCAACAAATGGATCATAAAGTCTTAAAAGCATATGAATACACTAACTGTAAGCGCAACATTGTTCTTATGATTAATACTAGAGTGATGGCATAGCGGGTAAAGAACCATCTCAAACTCACCTGGTTCCAGTTCGGTCACAAGGCATTCCTCTACAGCTCCTGATGGGCTATGGACTTTAGCATCAATCTTGCCCTTTGCCCCGTTAAGCCTTAGAGCAAATGACACCGGCTGATTCGCCTTCAACCCAGTCTCCTGCGGATGCAACACATGTCCATCAGTACAGTAACAGCCAGGAGAATATAAGGGAACTTTAGTACTTTAGTAGGACATTACTACAGGACAGTACCTGTTCTAGGGAACATTCAGTGCTAGGCAGCTGACTATAGTGCCATCACCAAATGGGCCCCAGAATGCCCCAAACAACTTAGAAGCATAAAATATGACCTCGTTAATATGTGAGAGGGATCTCAGAATATCACTTCACCTTGGGAGTCAAAACTCTTTGAACCAGGCCTGAGTGTAGTTCTAGGAAGATACTGTGCAAAATGCAATGTTATGTTCTAAGATATCCTGCAATGCACCCACTTTATCGATTTATGTATCGTTTTATTGTACAGAGTGGACAACACATTCACAATGCGGTTTCAGCATGCTTAACTTGAAGAGAGGTAACATATATTAGGCAATTTTACATATAACATGTGAGCAATTGTAGCAGCAAGAGGAAAATATACTTAAAATATAGCAATGGGTTGACAATTATGTACAATATATGACATGGTACTGTGAAAAAAATATATATAATGCAAGGTACAGAGTGAGAGGAGGCAGGTAAGTAATAGAGGAGTATATAAAGGAAAGTGTAAAACAAAAAGGAGGGATTAGAGATAAGGTAATAGATTGGCCTGGCCCTAGATATCACAAAGTACATTAGTATGACTTGAGAGGCGGTTCAGTACAGATACATCAACTGGTGCCAATGCTGCTAAGTAGATGTTGTTTGAAGTTCCTTTTATAATTGAAAAGGAATGAGGCTCATTTGTTTTGGGAGGAAAGGGCATTTTCAATTTTAGCTGAAATGCACCCATTTGTACAGTTATTTGCATATAAGGTGATGTCACTATCAATGGCAAAGCCATCTGTCTGTTTTCTCCTTTGGTGAAGTGTTTGGTGATAAGCAACTGCGTGTTCCCATAACTGCCCTAGAAATAAAATAATGTATAAAAGGTCATTTTGACAAATGGGAGTTATTTTGGCTGAATTTTAATAGAAAACTTGTGTGCAATGCATCCTTAATTTGTGATAAAAAAAAATCCAGTTAACATGCTATTATGATAGCAATGAAAAACAAATGGACGTGTAAGTGGTGATTAGTGAATATCACTGTGTATGACAGGCTAAGGCATCCACACAGCAAATACTTCCTAAATAAAAAAGTCATAATTCCCCAATTACAATGTTGCTGTGTCAGCAAAGTAAATTCATCAAAGAACACAAAATGGCTTTCAATTACAAGCTGTACATCGATCATGTCACATCTGGAGTTTAACGAAGGGCTATTTGATGCTCCATGAGAAAAACCGAATCGAACTCAAATGTACTACATAGGCATTCACAAAATGCTTTGAATTACAGCCACCCAAACAATGGCAAACCATGGAAAGCACATGAAAGCTAATGGTTTACGGGGGCGGTGATGGGAGAGGAGCTGACCCCAAGCCCACTCTCTCTGTGTACTTTTTCACATTGCACTTTTTGATGAACACAGTTCCTTCATGCAGCTACAGCTGCTTCTAGTCAGACTTAGAAATAGTTTGTATATAAATGCGGTGAAGTCAGAGTTTTATGGCCAAAGTGGGCTCTGGCCCAGGACCCCAGCCTTTCAGGGGGCCCCTGATAGTCTTGCCCTGAAGACCTTGAATAATTACTAAACAGATTGTTTTGAATACCGTTTTCCTTTATTTTTAAAGTAGGTGTTGTGTGAGAGTCTATTATAGACATTTTGCTGAGAAATGTGTTTATTTTTCATGCAACATCCAGAAAAAAGTTTCTTTTAGATCGTAATAGGACCAAGCATATGAGAAATGGGAGTGTGTCACAGATATTATTTGCAATAATATTAGTGAAACTCACACATCACTATCAATGAAAATTAGATGTAAACACATTTAGAATTTGGAGAATTGGGCCTGTGTACTGTGGGTGACCTGGCCTAAGAGGGCATGAAAGAGCTGAAATGGAATCATAAATTCAAACCTGTTCTGAACAGGGGCCCCTCAAAATAGGTTTGGCCCAGGGCCCCAAAAAACCTTAAGATGCCATTGGATGAAGTGGTGGAAGCACACTAGTAACATCAGACTGTCAATAAAAATTATCACTATGCTGATATATTATTTTTTAACAAGCACTGAATCATTTCATAAATTATATTTCCTGTTTCGGTTTTATTTTGCCCTGTTGTGGGTGTGACAGGCTGTTACAGACAACGATAGGGATTATTCCACACCTTCGAAAATATAATGCACAACAAAAGAAAAGCGCAAAAAATTAAAGTGATTATGGATTATTTTCTATTGTATGCTCTCATGAACGCAAACACGATTACTCAAAGGCGTGGTGCCCTCACTCTACTCAGTCTCCAGGCAGGAGAGACATTAGTGTTTCACAAACGCACACGTACGTACACACACAAATCAAACATTCGAATGACTTCTATACCCTTTGACCAGACAGGAGGACACCCACCCGCGGTCGTGTGAAGCTTGCGGTGAAACGGCCTTCCGGGTGGTGCTCGGATAGCTCCCTCAATCTCACCGACGAAGGACCAAGCCCCCAGCTCGATTTCTGACAGGGCCTAGGCGCTGGGTGACAGTTGAGACCCGCACGCGCTCTTGACGTAATGCGTAGGTAATGACAGGCGTAATCGCTGTAACCCCAACTAACTTGTGCCTTGGGAGTTTATAGACCGGTCTGTCGTCGGCAGGACTGGAGATTCCAGTCTCCTGTCTGCAGGGGCAGCACATAAGACGTCTGAAATCTGCACATACAAAACGTTGTGGCAAAGACTCACGATTGCATATGATGTACCCCAAGACAAAATTGATATTTGTTGGCAATGTCAGTAACTGGCTTCCGTACATTAAAAAAATGTTTGCAAGCTTGGGTAATTCAATGGGGGTGGGGGGGCACCTGGTGAGCGGAGAGGTTAAGGGGATGGGAGGTAGGGTGTGTCACACACATGGGGGTGGGGGTGTCACACATATGGCAGCCACCCATCTGGTAACTCGTTTTTGTATGGATACTTGGGAAGGTGCTATCCATGCTGCCCCCTTGTGGCGTGTTGGTGAAGGTTTGTGGAAACGTTTTGAAAAGACAAAATGATGGACATTATCGGGTTCGGTGAGGTAAAGGGGGTGTAGTATGCAAGTTTTATCTACACACCGAGAACAGGTTTCATTCCCCACACTGCAGTTTCCTCTCGCACTCACATACACAAAACGTATAATGTGGGCCTCAGTAATGCAAGGATCACTGACACACAGGATATGTAACACACAGGATATGTACCACACGGGCACCAACAGTGCAAGCTTCCCTTCTGTGCCAAGAAGCCATGCACAGCGGTGGGTGGACATTTATAGGTACTGGTGCTCAAGGGGTGTGCAATGTGAAACATGCAAGGGGAGATTGTAAGGTGCATTTTAGAGAGCGAGATGTAAATGCGAAGCGCACAATATATAGGGAAACGCATGATCCAAGTTTACTTTACATATACAGGCAGGCGCACAACACCCATTGGACTCACAGGGCTTCAGCCCCCCCCCCCCCCCCCCCCGTCGTGTGTGGCAGCCCGGGAGGAGACAGCTTCCCGGCGCACACACAGCCACACCCGAGCACTTCACAGGTCTTTAAAAGACCATTTGCATGTTAATGAGGCCTCGCTGTTGTTTCACCCCTGCAGCTCCACTCTCGTATGGCTTAAAAGATTCAGCCCCCCCCCCCCCGAAATTTTTTCTTAGCCCCCCCCGAAATTTGGCTCTAGTTGCGCCTCTCTGTATACAGGGTAAAGCAAAAACCAAAGGAAATGATGGACGGAGTGTTGAACATTGCAAGCACTCACCCCCAGTCAACTGATCTGGGTTTAATCCATCACCGTTCTTTAGCCCACTCTGCCACCCCAGTTCAGACATGGCCATATGCAAATCAGTCTGACCCTGTGCCTCATGGGAACAGTCCAGCCCGAACTGCCAAGCCATGTCTTCCCTGGACCGGAAACACGCTTCCTAGGATAAGTTGGCAGGGTATGCTCAGATGTGAGTCCCTTGCTCACTTTGCCACTGGATTCAAGCAAGCCTGGCTGAAGACGGCTGAAATGCCAGAAACTGGTCCTAGGAAGCTTGCTTCCGGTCCAGGGAAGACATGGCTTGGCAGTTCGGGCTGCACTGTTGCCATGAGGCACAGGGTCAGACTGATTTGCATATGGCCATGTCTGAACTGGGGTGGCAGAGTGGGCTAAAGAACGGTGATGGATTAAACCCAGATCAGTTGACTGGGGGCGAGTGCTTGCAATGTTCAACACTCCGTCCATCATTTCCTTTGGTTTTTGCTCTGTATACAGGGTAGGCGTAGAACTAATAGTACATCACACACACGCCCCTCACACACACACATCCCTCACACACACACACATCCCTCATCGCCGATTAATCAACAATTGTGCAGCAGGCGCAGTGGAACCAAGGCCATCAGTTAGCGACCCAATGCTGTACTCTGCAGCTCAACTAGTGGACGGACTCAGTTTCCTTGCTTGCACCGGGGCAATTGACTTAGCACCATACACCTCTTCCAGAGACTATTAGAGCCGCAGGTGCAGTAGCACCGGGGGCCCAGAGCCGTGAGGGGCCGACTGAACACACCGACAATGCTGTATTTCACCATATTACCAGCAGTCAATGGGACCTTTCACCTTGCTTGCACCCGGGCTCATGTCACCCTTGCTACGCTACTGTACACTGCCCGGTGTTCTATTCTGTGCGCACAAATGCGACACCCGCCCGTCAGGTTTTTAGACAAAAAGACACCGTTTGCCTTTCAGCTCCCCCCACAGGCCAGAAAACCGAGCGGACCCTTGCACGCTGAGCAGATGTCACTATGCACCGAGAACGAATAAATATTTAAAAATCCCCGCGCAGACCGAACCCCTCCCTCGACAGTAAAAATACAAAGTAAACAGACGACAGCAGTTTAATGAGACGCATACTGTTCCACGCCGACGCAAACATCGGTCCGAGTTTGCCGCTTTGACTTTCATCCACTAATTGCTCGAAATGGAAACACACATGGAGGACAGGCACCAATAAAAAGATACGATTTAAAACTGGCGGGCAGTCAATCACTCTTTGAAAAGTTTAATAGTATAGAGAGGGCGAGAGTGACAAGCATTTAATCATGTTGAAATTAACAACGAGAAAAAAATGCGTGTTCAAGCGCCAGCCCGACCGCAGTGGCCCCAAGTGGTTTTATATGCAGAGAGATCTGTGTGAAAGAACCTGCAGCCACTGAACTGTCTGGACAACCTCGTTCCGTGGTTTATCTCCACTGGTGCTAACATAACATCTAAATAGCAGGCTATATTATAATTTGAACAACAATTGGAAGTTTTTAACATAAAATGTAAACACGAAAAGGAGCATTTCCAAGAAAGCAAATGTATGTATTCTACTGTTATAACGGAGTTCTATACATACAAACAGGAAGAACCCAAAAATCCCACAAATGGCTAGGTATAATTTATAATCTGAGCGCACATAACAAAAACTATGGCTGCAAGCTTTTCCCTGTTATTAAATAAACATAGAAAGGGAGAAATCTTTGAAAGTTTCTACAAGGTACTTTAGTTTACCAGCGATTACATTTAATGAAAACAGCAAGCGCCACTCTGACAGTGCTCTGTGAACATAGCTTTCAGTTCAGACCAAAGCAATCGAAGAATAAGTGCCTGATTACGAGTACTGGCGGTGCGGGAGCGGACAGCATGCCACCGCCACGATGCTGCACCGCCAAAACTCACCGCCGCCTGCCAGATTACAAGTATTTTTGTGGTCTGGTGGGCGGGCAGCTGGGCCGTGCAGTTTAAAGGCTCATAGTGAGCGATAAACCTCAGCCGCAGGAAAGCCAGTGCACATTCCTGCACTGGAAGGAATGCACCATGTCATGCATTCCTTCCTGTGCAGGAACTGGGGGTGCAAAAATACAGGGGAGTACAACAGGTGCCCTCGTGCATGCACCCCATGCACAGGGGCAAGAGGGGGCCCTCTAAGGCCCCATTTCAGTCCTCTCCATCAGCAGTTTTATGGAGGTGCGGAAGCGGACGGCATGCCACCACCAAAACTCACCACCGCCTACCAGATTACAAGTATTTTTATGGTCTAGTGGGCGGGCAGCTGGGCCGGGCAGTTTAAAGGCTCATAGTGAGCGATAAACCCTCGCCGCGGGAAATCCAGTGCACATTCCTGCACTGGAAGGAATGCACCATGTCATGCATTCCTTCCTGTGCAGGAACTGGGGGTGCAAAAATACAGGGGGGTATAACAGGTGCCCGCGTGCATGCACCCCATGCACAGGGGCAAGAGGGGGCCATCTAAGGCCCCATTTCAGTCCTCTCCATCATCAGTTTTATGGAGGTGCGGAAGCGGACGGCATGCCACCACCAAAACTCACCACCGCCTACCAGATTACAAGTATTTTTATGGTCTAGTGGGCGGGCAGCTGGGCCGTGCTTTTTAAAGGCTCATAGTGAGCGATAAACCTCCGCCGCGGGAAAGCCAGTGCGCATTCCTGCACTGGAAGGAATGCACCATGTCATGCATTCCTTCCTGTGCAGGAACTGGGGGTGCAAAAATATAGGGGGGCACAACAGGTGTCCCCGTGCATGCACTCCATGCACAGGGGCAAGAGGGGGCCCTCTAAGGCCCCATTTCAGGCCTCTCCACCAGCAGTTTTATGGAGGAAGAACCTCCATGAGACCACTGACGGTGAAGGTGTAATATGTTTGTTGGCGCCTCAAGGCACCACCAAGCATATTGCGGCCCTCAGACCGCCGCGCCACTGCCAGGGATCTCTGATCTGACCGCCCTAGTCGTAATGCAGCAGTGGCCGCACCGCTACTGCCGCGCCACCCTGAGTCAGACAGCCAGACTCCTAATCAGGCCCTAAATATTTTAAGAACACCTGAAGAATCGCTGCATAAGGTGGGCCTGGGGTGAGATTGAACCAGAGTCACTTTTACACAGCTGATGGTCCTCATAATCTGCCCAAATTACAGACAACCAATGGAAACACGGACATGGATCCACAATAAAAGCAATGCCACGAGCCAAGAAGGTGCCACTGTTTGGTGAGAAATTGTTGAATCACGGTCCCCTCATCAGTCAATCTGATTAGTTCCCAGGTAAGTGTCACCACAGAGCTTCGTTATCTAATTGGCCAATTTGAATGCTCACATTTTTACCTGTTTCCGGATATTTCTTCATTACATTAGATGTTATAACTTTTCATCAGTGCTTTTAAAGATTCTTGGAGGGATATTCTTCACAAAATACTGCATTTAAATTTCCTCTGAATTGTTATTTAACAGATTTGAAATAGTAATTGCCTTTTAAGAGGATTTAGGTTCACCATCCACATCACGTTCTTCAGACGCAATGTGGGACAGCTCCTCGAGTTCAGGGTGACTAGTGCTATCTGCAGATGGGAGACTTGGAGAACGGAGGAACCAGAGTCATTAGCAGAATGGAGGTCCCTCATGACAAACTTCACCTTCCAGTGAGCAACTATGTGGAAGGAGATACCACAGACAAGGAAGGTGTGACACATATATGGAACAAGAGAGGGATAGACATGGAGAGAGAACGTGTCACATAGAAAGAAACAGAGAACGAGAACTAGCAAAAAAGATGAAGTCTTTATTCAGAGGTAGGTTCTCTGGCCACACACTGTCTAGGATGATTGGGCAGAGGAAGATTTGGACAGCAGATTGAGAGAATAATATCTGAAACATCAATCAGGCAAGAGGTAGGTATATGGCAGGCATTCTATATTAATTTGCGAGAGGAAAATTTTTGTCTTTACCGGTTTGTTAAAGTCCTAACGAAAACCCTCCGAAAATACGGTTCTAGATTAATTTATCCAGAAGGGATTGTATGATCCCACATCACTTTTTAATAAATATGTGTCCCATTTTAGGTTGGAAAATGTAAATTCCACCCAGTTGTGACAGCAGGGAATGAGATAGACAGCTTCTCAGTGACTGAAAACAGATGGAGATTAAAACAGGTTTCAGGGAAAGTAAATTTGCGATTGCTCAAGGCAAGACAAAGGTCCTTATGAATATTTCCTACAAGACAGGGCAAATTATGGGTTATATAATTACCACAGGTAATTGTCAGATGTGGAGTTATCTGCCATATCGCTAAAATTCCAATACACACAGGGCTAATATAAATCAGTCCGACTTTTAAGACTCTCAATGGAGGCCTAATTTAAAATAACTTGTTAATGATTTCCCTTTGCCTCACCTGAAGACTAGTAACAGTAAGTCTGCGGGCATCATCTGATGGAGCAATTATTGGCACCATGTAGGGGCTATCTGGAATATGTTCATCGTTAAACTTTATGGACACCTCATAATCACCTAAAGAAACAAACAAAAGTTAGGGTCAGTCTGAGGAAGCTGTTTAATGAATTCCAAACTCAACATTTGTGTGTATAAAGTGACTTGAAAATCTAATTCAAAGAATAAATGCTAAACACCTAGTAAAGCAGAGATTCTGTTTAATAATCTTCGCATATTCAGCTTTATGTTTATGTACGGTTGGATTTCTACCCACCAGGTTCTTGGGCAATGTATGCAACACCACAAGATCCATCCTTTCGGTCTTCAAAGGAGATCTCTGCCTTGCTTGGGCCTTCGACGGCAACAGCAAGCCCTCCAGCCCCTGCTTCTCGCGTCCATATGCTGAATTCAGCTGTTAATACAAGGAACAAGATTAGGATATTGGCACAGTACATTTCTCAAACTATGCCATGAACAGGATGTTTGCAAGTCATTAAAACTACAAAATATAGACACCCTCACAAACAGCATTGTGCATTAGCAAGAAGACACTGTTTTGGGCCAATATAACAATATTGACTCTTTAGAGACTTTTATGGTTATCAACAGTCTACTTAATCACATCTGCAGCAACGTAGGGTGCCACTTTGATGAAAGTCACGTCCGTATGGTTCAAACATAATACAGCAGCAATCAGAGCTGAGGAAGACTGCTGAACTTCTGCAGCCATTACTGTCTGAGAGCAGACACACTGCTGCAACAATGAACTCATAGTTTACAAAGAGGGTCGTTTAGGTCTAAAGATGTAATACACACAAGGGAACTGCAGAAGGAAAGCTAACAAAGACTCCTGTGAAATGGAGCTCAAAAGGTCTTGCCTGAGAGAATGCTAAGTCAAGCAGAGATCACACCATCTGGTGTACTAACAATAAACACTTAAAATAAAGTTGGGGACACAAGTACTAGTAAGGCAATATGGTGTCAATACTAACCAGACTACCATGTCTTTGCAGGATTATGGGCTAGTCATCATTTTATTCTTTTTTTCTGAAACAAAACTCCAAATCAAGAGTTTGCTTCATAAAAACACAAAACATTTTCCTTGATGCACAGGGAGATGTGCCCCCGTGTGTCAGAGATATTTGTCATGTTTCCTGCCCCGGGCTGCCATTTTCCCATGGTAGGCATAGACGGTAAGAAGCAGAGTCAGAAGGCCCACCCTAAAAGGGAAGGGATTCTGATGCAGTGAAACTGGCAACCCTGTGGCAAATGAGCCTCAGGCTGAAGCTCCACCAATGGAAACCAAGGTCTTAGCCATCTAGGAACCAAGAGAGAGGGAAAACTGGACATCTGCTGATTTACAGTGGTTGTCCCATTACTGCCTTCTAGATGATCTCCTAAGTAAGAGCTACACTTTCAGCAAAGAGAGTACATTTACAACTGTGAATACTCACCTGGAACTCCGGCTTCTCCTCGCTCAAGTCCCGGACCTCCAGCTTTCACTTTGTTGGCACCGCCTTCACCAAGAGGCCCAACAGTGAACTGGAAGGGGCTTCCTGGAACATGCTGCCCTCGATACTTCACGTCCACAGTATGGACTCCCATTTCTTGAGGTACAAATCGAACACAGTATGTGTTTTTGCCAAGGTCCAGGATTTCTGCGTCATTCACTTTTCCGGAGGGACTTGTTACTTTGGCCGCCATGTCACGGCTGTCAATTTCTGAAGGGCAGAAGGAGAAGAGTTTCTTGATGGCTTGATCAACATAAAAGAACCAAAGTATAATCATCAACAGGCATAACACAAGCTTATGGTTCTCCGACTACTGACACAAATGGTGTCCAGCAGCTATTCCTAAAACTACTGGGCAGCAAGCTTAAAACTCCATTAATACAGACACTGCCTCTGTATAAAATAATGCACAAATTCAAAGCTTTATCTAGTGCCATAATCCTAGCTTACTATGGACTTAAAGAATTCCTTTATATGAGGGTCAGGATGGTGGCATACCAAAATAATGGGAAGGGAGCTTGGCATAAAACCATCATTGTCAGTGCAGAGCATTCTGGGATGTGAAGAGATGTGGCAGAAATATGCAATACTGAGCGTCAAATGCCATGCATAAGAAATATCCTACCAATGACAGGTTAAAGGCAAGAGACAGAGAGAGGAAGGATTCACTAGAATGATAGAAAGGCTCATCCACGCGCATGTACAATCAAGGAAAAAAACGATTAAACAGGATGTTAGAACCTAAATATATTGTAAATTCAGTTTTACATGAGCTGCCTCTAATTCAAGGTACCCGTTATTAAATTATAGACTTTCAGTCACTATGATAAAAACTGATCACCGGGTTCCAAGTCTATTAATGCAATTAAACCTGTTCATCTGGTTAATTCCATCATCTGCAAGATATATATTTCCACTAATCTGATGTAAATGTCAAAGAGAGGTACGTTAACTATAAATGTGACAAGGAAAATGTAATTGTGATTTACATTGAGAAAACAAGTAAGTATTTATATTATGGTGCAAATTTACTCTACAGTGTACACTGCTTCTCTTTAAATTTGATTGTCTATTTTAGTATCATACACGGTTTGAAAGTTTCTGACTTAGGAAATTACTGCTAACAGGAGAACAGCCAAGGTGCAAATCGACCCACAGGTGATGTCACTACAGCATCAAGCGAAAACGTGAGAATACATAAACATGCAAATCAAGTAGGCTCAATCAAAAATCGGTTAATCATTTAAAACACATTTTTTAATCCAACCAGCAGATAATTTAAGTAACAAGTAAGAAATCGAACTCTTTTTCTATCTATCACTGAAGTTAAAATCCACTCTATTCCATCTTATTTGATCTAAGAAAGGACATTAAACTTAAATAGCATTAAGGCTGCACTCATCAGAAGAGGTGCAGCACTAACAGACATTCAGAATAAGAATGTGGCAGTACAGTACAATATCTCAACTTTGTACCAATATTAAAATCTCATTCAAAAACGAAAACAATGAAAAATATTAGATAATGTTACCAGTTTTAGATCCCGCTCTCAAACGGCCCTTATTCCAAAGTTTTATAATGTAACTGAAATAATTGATAATAATGTTTCAAATCTATGTATATTTTGGTCCCTCCATCTTTAATTTTCATATTTTTAATATGGCGAGTTAGAGGGAAAAACTCTGCCACAATGTTTATCTCAATTCTATAAACCAAATACATTTGAAGCATGCTGGATATTTCAAATTAGCACATTTTGCCAACCTCAGACTTCACATGCTCAGTGCAATAACGCACCCGCCGTGCCTACAGACCCTGCACTCAACGGCTCAGCTTTTTCTTGACCCCAGATGGAAAATGTACTTTGGAAAGATTCCCTCGGTTCACAAGTTGATGGCTCTAAAGGCACATGCTGGGTAGACTGGCTCATGGGAGTTGGATGGCTTTCCTTCCGCTTAACAGACAGGGAGGTGCTCTTAGAGAAGAGGGAGAGGCTCTCCAGAGAAACAGCAAGTTGGAACCAAGAAACTACAAGGATAGAATGGGAGAAAAAGAGAGAGAGAGAAGAAAAGAAAGACAGTATGGGGCAAATACAGATTCAGGAAATAGCATAAACAGTAAAGTAGTGGTCAGACAACTTACATTATACACGAGTGTTAATTAAATGTGTCTTTTACAAGAGCACGCTATTTGTCTGAAGTAATGATGTTGTTGAAATCCACTGTTGACCGAATGAAAGAGCATTAGATGCATGTATCTGTTTTCTCACCCTCTTTACAGCCTCCACTCCTGTTCCATACCATCAAATGCAAGAAGAGTTAAGATTGTCAAATGCTTGGGAACAACATATGAATGGAGTAGCTGTACTACAATAAAATGTAATGAAGTCAGTCCTTACTGCCACTGATATAACCACAGGATCTGAAAATAAGCCAAGAATGTAAATGCTTAGTTCATCTCCTGCCTTCAACTCAAACATAGGTATCTCCTTTAAATTAAGGTGTGTAGCTGACTTGTATTATAGAGAGTATTCAATTTAATGGAATTTGATATAGAATGGTTGCATTATGAATACCACAAGGTTCTAACTGAAGTGACAAAGAGGCCACACCTTGAATTTTTCATGAACCAAAGACTTATTGTTTTTCAATGAGGGCTAAAGAGAAACAGATTAAAATGTGTCAACTGAAAAAAGAAAATCAGATTTAAGTTCATTTGACGGGAAGGTTTTGCAAAGACATACAGTGATGCTCATGAGTGGTTTGAAACTGACCCGGGTGCAAAGTGATAAAATGTCCTTCCGAACTTTCAAAACATTTGTGTCCTTTGTGAATAAATAGATGCTCTCCATTCTACATCCAGTGGGCAGAAGTTTACTTCACTGAAGGCAATCTCATAATGTGCACCATTGCTGGCATTCTCATTAGACAGTCAATTGACTGATTATAAAGTATATTCTCCCTTTCAAAAGCAAAACAAATATTTTGGTGGCAGTGGCTGGGGATAAGACACACTGCTTGCGGTGGAAAAGTCAGTCTTTACGTCTCCTTATACTGTACAGAACGTGTACATTAAATAAACAAAACTAACACAATTCAACAGGGGTTTTGAAGAGATACAGGACATTGTGCTATATGAAGGAATGTTCATTTAACAATTCACTTGTAGCAGGAAATCTAGACTCCCTGCAATACGCTCTGGATAATCACAATGCAGTCTACATGCACCTTAGAAATCTGTGAGAAAACGAGCAGCATTTTAGCTTCCTAGAATGACAAACATCCATTAAGTTTGGGCAAGAAGCACATTTTCTTTACTCGATGCATTATGAATCAGACCATGTCTCCCATGCAAGAGGGTCTCTCTGTACTGAATTTACAGTACAGTTTAATTTACTAAAGCAACTTCATTTTAATAATTAATTTCAAAGTTGTATAAAGGGATGACCAACTTCTGGTTATTTCAGAGCAAGAACGCCCCTTTACTACATGCAAATCACCTGTAGGCATGCATGAAAAGTTCAATGTTAAGTTGCTTTCTGCACCATGTGTAGTTTGATCCAGCTCTGAGGGTTGGGTTCAGGGCCATCAATAGCCGAGGGTCTGGACTCTCAAGAATCTGCCTGCAGGTTTAAGTCATTTTCAGAATTGTTGGGTGGCGTGGTCAACAGTTGTGTGCAAAGGTTCATGAGTTATCATTTTTGAGTTGTCTGGAGAGTGTAAGTATGATGGGTCTTTTTCCCAGCATGCTTTGAGAAAAGTGCTGAAAACCTAAACGCAATCCTTGCTTCTACAGGGAGCCAGTGATACTTTGTTACATATTCACGGGTCAGGTCATTAGTCAGGGTACATGGATGATTTAAAGAAGCCTGATGAATCTGAGGACATGTAAGACTTCAGCGTGGCACCACAAACCCCTCACACCTTTACCTATGCATACTTTTTAGGTATGGACACTCATTTCAAAAGTACCCTCCTATACTTTGTACTACTCCTTCTAGCTTAGACACAGTGATTTCAACTATGAGGCTTAAATCTCAAATTATTCACCTATAATTTCATTTGCTACTCAGGGGAAGGTACATCGAAATGTTCAGTAAGTTAGCACAGTTGTGATGAGCCATGAGGATTTCAATATTTCAAGGTTTTCATTCTCATTTGCATCCATTGAGGGGCCAGAGGCAGCTAGCTGTCCATCAGCTTGGTCTACGTCAGGGAAACAGGTGTTAGAAGCTCATATATCGCCAACAAGGGCCTCATCACAAATATAGCAAAAATACTGCATCTGTATTCCAGCTCCAAGAACGACTGATCCCGGTGCTATTGGCAGTTCTGGTTTGCAGAAACACTGGACCTCTATGAGTTGTCCGCTTGCAAAGGGGGAATAGCTTCAAGATAAGGGCTCATGTACCGATTCCTGCAGGTTTTTCTAAATGTTAGGTATGATTTTCCATATAAGTGGGCCCTACGTCTGTGCCTGTTCTCACCTAGGTGACACCTAACATTTGCCCTGGGTAAACTTAGGTCTAGCATTGGGCACCCAGGACTCGAGATCCCTATGGACATTTGTCAAATTCTTTTAAAAGTTACAGATTTAGTGACCAATGATAGGGAACACATTTTAATGCTCTTTATTCCCTTCTACAGGGAATTAAAAGGATCACAAGAGTGTGCAGATAACAGTGTGTGTTACTTGGGATCTTACACATTCGTGGAATACACAACTATCGGAGCAGGAGTCAATGACCAGTCTCTCCTTTTGATCAGTGAGAATACACAAATAGCCTTGATCAATCTTAGACAAGATTCCAAATGACGAATATGACTGTGTAAAAATGTAAATTTTAATACATCAAAGACTATAATAATATCATACAGAACAAAGCATAGCTTGTCTACCATCAATCGCTTTCAAACAAAACTATAGATACTTTCACCCACTACACGCCTTTTGGATAGTTTTTCACTATACATACATTCTATTGCAAGTTCCATGTTAAACTTAAACTACACACCAGATTGATAAGACTCCAAGGCTTCACACATACTGTAATATATCTTGTTATAAAGCCACTCTTTGAGTAAATCATTCAAACATTCTAATGCTAAAAAAATAAGACATTTTAAAAAGTTCAATCACATCACCTACAAATGTACCACATACTGAGAAATTGAAATATAATGTAATAATTAGTATTGGAACGCGGACAGACACAATTATATGGTAACAGTATGTCAATAATATATAAAACATTACGTTTATTACCAGAAAAAATATTATTACCTGGAATCTTCAAATTAAGATCACAAATGCCTCCCACTGTAGCCACAGAAGGGGCACGTCTTTTGCGAGTGATGCTTTCCTTCACCCGTCCCTCACCAGTGACTTTTGCAGTGTACGGACTTCCTATACACACAAACAGCAACCAGAAAGTCAGGCACAAACAAAATAGCCACCTTAACTCCCAGCATTTAAATGACTTATTTGACACTTTGCAAAATAGGATGGCTATCACTTTCTGCAAAGTCACTTAAGTTTGTACAACACTGCTTTTATGAGGGGATATCTAGTAAGGTGAGCATTTTCAAATGAAAGTTTATAAACAATATTGCACACAATTATTTGGGTTCATAGTTGGGCAAAATGACCTGCATCTGTGGTAGAATGGCAAAACGTATGTACGGTCAACAGAAGAATAAATGCAGTAGCTCACAGCGGCCACCTCACAACATTTCCTCAGAAAGACTTACACCTTGATTGTGAGTAAACTTCTGACTTTCATCAAATTCACAAATAATTCTGAGGGTCCCCCTGGAAGCTGCAACTGATGCAGAATCCCCGGAGTCCCTCCATGAGTACCATTTATGTATAAGGAAATGAACATTTGAAAACGACACCGCATTTGCACTAATTAACGTTTTGTTTATATCTCCAAACACGAAACCATAAATCAGTGTTATTTATTTATTGTATTGTGAGCACTAAGATTAGATAAGCAGAATCAATATTCTAAAAAATGAACTAATCTATATTGTGGATTGCACCGTATATTTTACAACATACATGACACTGAGCCCTACCAATATCACTGCATTGATCATAGTTGTTACCCTCACTATAAATAACCAAGAACTCCTTACAGGGGCAAGGATCCCACTAAGCACAGGCAAAGGGTGAGCTGGGACTTCCACAAAAGCGAGATTTTGTGTTGGCATAAGAAACATCCGCTTGGCCAAAATTCAAGTGTTCAGAAATAGGGCCACCAGGGATATAAAAAGGTGGTTAGTGACGGGGAATGACCGGTTACAGTTGAAGTGGAGGCCCAGTTACAGCTCCAAATGATCTCCAGAACTAGTTTTTCCAAAAGGGGATAACTTGAGTTGGGAATGTTCTGTAGATCTTCCAGAGATACCAACATTTGGAGGCCTGTAACTCTCCAACAGCTGTCAACAGGTTAATATTTCTGGTGGCAGGGATACTAAAGGGAACAGGGCAGAAGGGCAGCCACCGGCAACACTGATATTTAGGGTTGGATTCCCAAAACAACTTCTAACCATAACATTTCCCATATCATATGTCACAGAGAGATGGGTCTGACTGTTTCTGAATATTTAGGATGGAAGGGAAAAACTCTCAAGGTTGTGAATGACTGGAAACTAGGGAATCAGCGGTCTCACCGTCAGATGGACCTAATCCACTGTGTCGTCTCGCAACCATGACTGTGCGATCATGGTTTAAGCACTTCCAGGACACCATACCTTTGTGGGGGGTCACCCCCAACCAACATTTTTTTGCAGACTTCTCTGTCTTCAGGGCAGTTTTAATCTATTAAGCAGCCATTCATAGAGATCCACATTGATGGGCATTGCTCTGGCTAGCACGCTCGGGCTGCCCCTCTGCTTTCCTTGGTGACACCAGCTTTAATGTTCTAAGCAGGGCAAAGCAGCAGCACTCTTCTGATGACCCAGACCTGGTCCCATTATTTGGGCAGAACAGCAACAAATTGTGTCCTAGTCAGACCTTTCTTTTAGCTTGTGCTGCAGATAGACATTTACACAGAGCTGGCCCCCAGTGCGGGAGGCCACTAGTGGGAAAAATTACAACAGCTACCCAGTCTGTGGCATTCCTTTCAAACTAGAGGAAAGGGTGCCGGCAGCAAGTGATCTAGTAGAGGCATATTACCAGTGCAACAAGCCTACTTTCCTGTGCAAGAACTCTTCTGTTCTCAAAAATATGAATTTCAGGAGGCTTATATTCTGGGTGAACTAACCAGAACTGGTTATCTGCGCAAATCTAACCTCAGTGAAGGGCTCAAAAATATGAATTTCAGGAGGCTTATATTCTGGGTGAACTAACCAGAACTGGGTATCTGGGCAAATCTAACCTCAGTGAAGGGCTCAAAAATATGAATTTCAGGAGGCTTATATTCTGGGTGAACTAACCAGAACTGGTTATCTGGGCAAATCTAACCTCAGATCTTTCTGTTCTCTGAAAGATCTAAGGATAGATTTGGCTAGATAGTCAGTTTTGGTTAGTTTTATGCTCAATAGCAGATGCACATTCCAGCAAGATGTAAATATGGTTTCCCCAAACAAGCCTGCAGGCTAGATGAACAAGCAGGATGCACAAATGGTATCACTTTCACAAAGGCAACATCCACCTTGTGAAAAAACAGTCAGACAGCATATGGAGACATAAGCATGTGCCATTTATGCAAAGACACACTACAGAAATGCCACCTGAACTACAACCCATTATATAAATGCAGAAGAAATTAAAAAAGGCCATTTATTGTTGGATGAGGAGAATTTCGACGATAGTCCTGGTGTCTCTCTCTCGTATGAGTACAAGTGAAAATGTATGTGGCACTGCATGGTGATCAGCCACCCCATATCTCTTCTTGGAGTGGGCAGTGACCTCACTGCACTATGGAAAAAATGCACTATAGGTGCACTCTTCGATCAGCAGTCTTGCACACTGCTGGGTTGAGAAACAAACAAGGAAGCACCCTCACTGGACAACATTTTGTTGAGCCCACTGATGGAAAGCAACAGGACAGGTCAGTAAAACTAATACAAAGGGCAAGATGGTAGCGCTGTTACCACAGCAGAGAGAATCATGTTCTTACAGTGTATACTGCAATAAGTAATGACAGTAGTAGTGTACTGGCATTATCATCATTAGTAGTGATAGTGCCACCCATAATATTTTCTAATTATTCTCAAAAACTAGGAAGCTCCAGAAATTCTCAGATCAAGGTTATCTTCTGTTCAACTCCACAAAGTGAGAATGTTTGGAAACAGCTACCAGTTTCCAAACACAATAACAAATTCATTTGTTCAAAGCATAGTTCATTTTTTTAACACGGTACTATGATGTGTGGGTTTCAGCTATTATTTACACTTTATAAGTGGTTGTTTATCACTCATCTCAAGTGAAAAAACTGTGAATGGCTTGTAGGGCACACAGCTGCTTGAATCTCAAAAAGTCTATAGGAGAAATCTAAACATTTCAGGATTTACTGCTCATTCGCCTTGTCTAGGGTTGCTGTATGGTGCACCATTTCTTGGTGTCCATCATGCAATAATTTGTTTTAGGTAATCCTCCTTTAAAGGTAAGATTAACCTATTGATGTAAATGAAGTAGATCAGCATTTCTTTCTTACCTGGAACATGCTCATCTGCAAATTTAATGGACACAATGTAGACACCAGGTTCGGTTGGACAGTAGGAGACCTTGCAGGTGCCATCATCCAGATCCTCTGTTTGGATGTCGACCTTACTAGGCCCTTCAATTGCCAGAGACAGCCCACCATAACCTAGAATGGAAACGCATGCATGAGTAGGCAAAGCATCTAGACTTCCTATGATACTATCAAGCTTTACGCAGATTTAAATCCGAGAAGGACGTCCCTCACCATCAAAGGCAGTATGCCAATTAAAATGCATTTAAATAGCGCGGGATTGATCCACAAATAATTCGTGAATCAGAGTGTCACATTGGGGTGCAAATTGCAGAATTTGCAGTAAAAAAACCATATGCTCAATTACTAAATCATGGTTTATTGATTATGATTTTTCCCACTATAAAATCCACTAATGAATGGGGAAAATCCACAAGTATGGCAGAATTGTGGCAGTTTAGGGACAGAATGTAGAAAAGGGTATGTTAGGGGACTGCAGAGCAGAGACATGATGAGCATGCAAGGTTCTTGGAACACCACAGAGTCAGAATTTATTTCTATTTACTAACATTGACCAAACCCACTCTGGATAAACACTTGCATATAATACTTAAACAGGCAGGACTGGCTATGTTTAAGGGATGAGAAAGGTTACAGAGCATTTTTGGGGGAATTGTATGAATATAGGGGTTTCTCCACCTGGAGAAATATGTTTGTAGTTCCAACTCTCACAGAAATCCCACCACAAAGACCATATGGAGAAGTAAGTATAGGAAGTAGGAGAAACCACTATTTGCACATATATAATTACAATCTGTGATGCATATATAAAAACAATAAATGTGATGGGTGGAATGCTTGCAAAAGATGCAACCACTTGCAGTCTCTCAGGGCGCATACCTGTTCATCATTTTGTTGCCCACTGCGCCACTAAAGATTAGGAGCCACAAGGGGCAAATCAATTTAGTCCTGCTCTAACACGAAAAGGTGAGCCAAACCGAACTCTCAAGTGTCTTCAGAACATGAACACAAGAAATCATAGAGCAGTTTCAGTCTAGTTGAGCCTCATCAGTGAGGTGCAGCGTGGGCACTATGGCACAGCATGCCCAGTACCCACATCTGGGAATGCCCTTCACACTTAGGACGCCACATTTTAAATCAGGCTCCAAGAAGGGACAATTAGGATCCTATAGAAAATAAGACAACTTTTTGGGATTATATTTAATTTAAGGGTGCAAAATGTTTAACATAATAAAAAAATCAGCTGCGGCCGCTGCAGATAAGAGCGGTGGGGCTGTGGGGGAGGGGGGGAGATTTCAACAGACAATGACGAGGGGACATGAATTATTTATTTCATTTTCCCTCGTCATCGTCCGTCGAAATTCCCCCCACCACTCTAACCTGCAGCAGCCACGGCTGAAAAATATGTGGATAGAGCACAGGAATATCTTTTCTTATATTTGTATTTAGCTTTGCAATTTGCATTAATTGCACCTGCACATCTGCAGCTAATAATTCCTCATTCCTGGTCTCGTCACTGCTAAGCTCGTGATTTAAGCACAGTTTTGGAAGACCAGATCACCACCTTTCATCAGTCACCAAACAATTGTCCGTAACTCAACTAAAAGGAACACGTTTCAGTAGTGAACGGCTTGCAAGCCATTACCAGCTCTAACAAACCTCCCATGCAACACTCACCGGCATCCCTTGTATCCACAATGAAATCGGACAGTTCAAATGTGTGCCCTTCAGTCAGGCCGGGGCCAGAAACCTTCACTCTGCTGGCATCTCCGATCTCTGACTGGACAACCATGATGGTCACCGGACTGTTGGGGACATGCTTCCCGTTCTTCATGATGCTGACCAAGTGCTCGCCCACTTCTCGTGGAATGAAGGAGATTCCTGCAGATAAAGCAAGTGTATTTCAGAAAAGAACCCACTTTACACTATGAAATCAATAGCAAACCAACAAGCATTTACTAATAATGAAGGTGCTGTGTTTTACGTTCTTTTGATGTTTGCACATTACCAGAAACAGAAACCAATTTGCGTCCCTTTTAGTAGTTATATCTTAAAATGGCAAAATTCAGCCATTTTCTAATTTTATTTATAGGTGGTTGCCATAGCGTAAATCATGACCTGTGCGCAAATACCTGTACAAATTGAACGTAACTGCAAAGGTGCATAAGTACTAGTATTGCAATATTAATGTGTTAATTTGAGTAGTGTTTTAATTGTATATGCCTACTTGAAGCATTACAACTACACAGTCACCGAAATGTAAGGTTACATTTATCAGTCAAATAAATGTGGAAATCTACTAATCACTACTTAATTTTTTCACTGATTCAAAATATAAACTTGAATGAATACCATACGACGAACAAAATTCAACATGGACAAATATAGGCAAAAATGTCAAAAATAAAATCAATATCAGAGAACTGGGAGCCCTACTAATAATCCACGAGGACTATTCTCACAAGGAAGCATTATAATAATCTTGCAGATGTTTTACTGACAACAAAGACAAAACATTATATGATTTTACAATTTAATTTAAATCAAGCACAATATATGGGCGATATGGCCAAATACAGGCAATTAAAAGGTATGTTCTGAGAGAAAAAATATATTCTACTAGGCTCAAGAAGAAGTCATAGATTTGAAGATCAAACAAGAAATCGACTCCAGTTCATAACCAGTAGCATCCACACAAACTGCTTTCCTTGCACAAAACAATCTGTCTAAACACTGGATGTACAACAAACATCACAGCTGGGTCCTTCCATTGTAAGATGTTTTCTTGTAGGAACTCTTCTGAATACCCCTGACTAATTATGTGGAGCAAAAGACACACAGATGATGGACGGAATGCAGAGCAAATCAAACATTCACCCCCAGTCAATAGATCTGGGTTGAATCCATCGATCTTATGCTCACCATGCCACCCCTGTTTGGACCCAGCCATATGCATATCAGTCTTGACCCTGTGCTTCATTGGAACAGTCTATCCCAAACTGCCAAGCCAGGTCCTCCCTGGACGGGAAACGTGGGTCCCGTGCTCTCCATGCCACTGGAGTCAAGCTAGCCTGGCTGATGAGGGGTGATGCCCCGAAACCGGTACCAGGATGCTCGTTTCCAGTCCAGGGAGGTCCTGTCCTGGCAGTTCGGGCTGGACTGTTGCCCTTGGGAACAGGGTCAAGACTGATTTGCATATGGCTGGGCCTGAAGTGGAAGGGCATGGGGAGCAAAACAATGATGGATTTAGGCCCAGATCACATTCACCCCAGATTTAGGCCTAGGGTGACTGTTTGACATTGTGCTGCATTCTGTCCATCAATGTACTTGTTGCATTTGTAATTATGTGGAGCAGTCAGGAATTCTGGAAATCCACTTTAGAAAATAAAAAAGGCTATTCCATGTGTCAAGCTCATGATTTGTCATCCACATTGTCATTGTTCATGGGATATCCACTCACAGCACATTTCATTTTCACTAAACATAACACAGCCTGTAACCGAGGTACAAGGTTTACTAGCTCACCACTGGCGTGACTGTTGTTGTGATGCACACTTGTCCCCGTCATTTATCTTCACTTATTATTGCTCATACTCCGAACTCATTCATACTAGGCACCCACATACTCTTTTCACGCATCACTCTACCAAAGTCTCTGAATCCTTGTACATTCATATTCTAACCTTCACTCATCCACGCTTCCAACAATTGAGCTGCTTCACTCTTTCATATTCACATCATCACACAAGCCTTTTCATTCTTTTATATTAGTTAAAGCCAAGCTTCTCCACAGTTTCACACCATCCTCCATTTTCAATCCTTGCCACCCCTGATATGTCCTATGAACAAAAGGCATCACTACAAAGCACATACCATAAACATATTTTGTTTCTCCCACTTTACAATAGGAGGTGCGAGTGTCCTGAGATTGTGCTTCCCTCTTAATCAGGGCATGGCTGCATTACCTTCCACCTGCTATTCAATGGTTAGCTTTTTATAGACTCAAGGATAATACAGACAGTGTTTCCAGACTACTGCCGTACAGGAGATGTAGACTTTGTATGACCCATTGTACAGTGACCTATGTCTTTAATGGACTACATTTTGGCTACGTATCAAGGACCCCCCAAAAATATTCCTGACACTCCATATTATAGTCTATTAGACTTTGAAAATAGCATCTTTGAGAGTCCAGCACTATACTGACCCACGCGCTGCCCATGTTAGCCCATTTCTCTAGGGCTACTATCTACAGATGAGACTCGAAAAAGTCTATTATGTGCTATTGGACGAAACAAATGATGGGTGGCTACGACAACATTTCAATCTAGACCAGACTAAAGCTGCAATCTTGTAAAGATATCAACTAAAATGTTAGTTAAGGACTTGTTCCACAGCTGCAGTCCAAAAAAGACAGGAGGACACCACGGAGGCTGAAGAAAGGTTCAACAGAATGCAGTAAAATACAATACCGCAACACCAAGATCCGCCAGTATGCTGATGACACCCAGCTCTATCTCAAAATCCCCTCAAGCGGTTACATACAGAAGCTCAAAGTCTGCTTGAATGCATCCAGACATGGATGCCACCAAACTAACTGATGCTAAACCACAAAAGACTGAATTCCTCCTGTTTTCCAGCAACGTCAAACATTCTATTTTCAGTCACAGCTCTCTACCTTAAACCTAACCGGGTTCACAACCCAATTAACATAACAAACCAAATCCCGCACATTCAAGTGTAATTTTTCTTTTCTTTTTAGTGTTTTACAGTTTTATGTACCACAATTATGCCACAATGGCATTAGAGCACTTTACAAGAATACCAGAATACATTACAGATTTTGTTTATTTTTTTGGCATGAGAGAGATAGTGATTTGCCCAGGATCACAGGATGTTGAGCCAAGGCCAGAACTCAAACCTGATTCCCCAGTTCCAAAGTCAGCACCTCTAGCCGCATCCCCTCCCACTTGAACCTCTCACTCAGAGAACACATTGCCAAGAAGACCATAACAGCTTTGGTACCACACTCGCTCCTGAAAGAAGTGAAACATTTTCTCTTAGAAGACTTCAGAATGTCAGTTCAAGCCCTAGTCCTCTCTCATCTAAATGGAGGCAACACCGTGATCAAGGGCATCCCATAGACCACCCTCGCTCCCCTGAAAGGCATCTTTCATGCAGCTGCATTGTCCAGTGAACGCCTGAAGAAATCGGACCACTTAACCCTCACGCTAAAGAATCAACACTGGCTCCCCCAGCTAACCTGGATCACCATCAAGATCAGCTGCACCACTTACAAGGCCCTCTACACTAAGACCCTTGTCTATCTAGCTAACAAACTAGCAATATCTGGAGGTAAACGCCGAATGAGAAGCTCCGACATTGCCAGATTAGAGACTAAACACTGCAAAACGAAAAACAAGATAACAAGCCTTTTCAGCATGCACCCCTAGGATCTGGAACAAATTACTAACTGCTTTTTGATGAGTTTAATTTCACACTAGTTTCCGCTTGTATGCTTCATTTCTGGAGCTATACTATCTCTTTCATGTGAAACAGCAAGACACCAAGGACTTTAGTGACTTGAGGGAAGAGTGATGTGTCAACATGTATTGTAAGGAACAAAATAGCCTCTGTTGTAAAATTTAAGTCAATTGCACGCCACCTTGGAGTTCCATGGTCTTCTAAATGAACTCAGCCTTCAAATTAGTTTCCCTGCACAGTCATGGAACTCTCCATTAGGCGGACCTCCCCAGTGCCTGACAGGGGCTAATTAATCCCAAATCTCACGATTGCATAAAAACATCCTGATATCAGCACCAAGAAAATATATGAACTCTCAAAGTTTTGAGACATAGATCATGATACTGCAGTCTGGTGGAGATGGTGGTATTAGGCCAGTTTGCCATTTACTCCTTCATTAGGAACATAGTAGTTTCTCATGGTGACAAAGGTCAATGAAGATCTACATCACTGTATGACCTCCGACAGTGACAGTCCCACAAGCAGAGCAGTGCACAAATCAATTGTCCATGGTGTACAGAAGTCGGTCACGTAGCCTGTTACAAGAATGGTGACATTGCTGCCGATAGATTGCTCTGCAGTTTGAAGTGTGCATTTCAGGGTATATTCTCTGGTCTTCGACAAGCAGAAAGCCCTGGTACCTACATATCCATGAGTAATATCCAACGTGAGCTCACCCTATATTGTATGATTTACTCTACTCACCAATATGGTTGTTCGGAAGCCTCTTCAGAAGGCAGGGCTCATCATGGCCAGATGGGGCTCTGATGCTGGCAGTCAGCAGGCTGAGATCAGTCTCGTTGATGTCTAGCATGAAATCAGCAGCGGAGCCAAGCTTAACTTGGGAACGCCGCCTGCTGTCGTCTGCAAACACAGAATTGGGAAGGGTACATTCATGTCAGATCTACATTCATTAAATACAAACAAATTAAAAACGAGTCCTATAAATTTCAATGTATGTTACAATAAAATCCACAGCTAGCCTTGTACAATCAGGCAAAATGAACCTATTTGGACCATACACCATAAATCTGAATATCAACAGTCATCAATGTACAAGAAGCCACATATCCCTGCTTCCCCTAAGAATTGTGCGATTCATTGGTGGGCAGTCTGAGAGCTTCTTAAAGAAATAACCCGTGGGGTAGCAGAAGTGTTATCTAAAATTGTGAGCTTATTTTAAAACTAATTTCAATTTAAGACTCACTCATTTTAGGAGTTCAGGACCACCTTTTTAAAATATCTGAAATCTACTTATTTTAGATTTTCTTCTGATTTGAATACATTCTTTTCTTCCTGAGAAGTTCCCAAAATCACCAGGAGCACACGCAGAAATCCACACAAATTGGAGATTCCCTTGAGTAATCCTGCTTTCCTAAACGTACTTCTGGGGAATGTCTAAATTAGCTTCTTGGAAGTATGCAGTAGAACATTTAACTTTGTCTTTTTTCTCTGCTAGCAAAATAGTTTCCCAGACAGAAATAAACCCTTCTTTTTATGCCCAATTTAAACATTTGGGTTTTTGAGAGTCTTTCAGTGCCATTTTCTACATTCACTCCTCCTTTTGCTGGCACTGTATTTATATGTACAAATTGGGTGTGAGACACCTTGATAATATTTAGGAATGATAAGATATGACTTACAATATGTTGTGGTAGTATGAGTGAGTTAGGTTCGCAAGTCAGTCAAATCTTTATTCTGTGAGTGAGGGTCTGTGATGCACTACCCTTCTTATGTAAACGTACAAAAAAAACTCTGGTTCAATTTGGCCAATGCAGTGCTTAACTTGTAAAACAAAAAGTGCCAGGACCCTCGATAGGAGGCCATTTCAGCATGCACCACTCATTGCTCCCACGAACGCTGCCAATGGCAATGCAAACACAACTACTAGCTATCACACTCCAACAAATGTGGCAATTCAGACTCTTCCAGGTCCCCAAAGCTATTAGAATGGCTTGGACGGTGGGTATTAATCGTTTTTAATGTAATTGAATTTATAAACAACTGTTGTTTTGCTCACTTCTGAATAAAATAAAGAGCGCCGCCATGTGGCAGACTGGCATAGGTGCCGGTGTTGAAAATTAAGTGCTGGTGCCCAGCACCGGAAACTACCGGCTCAAATTAAGCACTGGGCCAATGCCATTTCTTCACTACACTACTCACTTACATTAAAAGAACAGTATTAAGAGGCTTCGGGTATGGTGCTTGTCGTTCAATTGTGCAAGCGCAGTTACCTGTGATTTTGGCAACAAATGGACTACCCGGGATATGGGTCTCATTGTATTTTACGATGATGTTGTAATCCCCGGGTAGCGTCGGCAAGTAGGTCACACTGCACGTGCCATCCTTATTGTCAATGCAGCTGATCTCTGCTTTAGAAGGTCCTTCGATGGCCAGATCCAGCCCACCTGTGGAAAGAAAGTGAAACATGTCAGTTCCCATTTCATTGTTGATCTTTTCAGAGGATATTTTTTGAATTACTGCCATGTTTAGTTATATCATGTCAGGTACACACAGATGTTTAGAATCACTAATTTGAAACAAATTATCTAATTTGCATTCGCTAATCTAACCCAGAGACTTTCCCAGTGGATGGAGATTTCAGGAATACACGTCATTTGAGATTAATGAAGCAGCTGCACGTGCCACAAGTGCTCTGTTTTGATGTAGTCATTTAATTTTAGCATACATATATACCCAGGAGAATAAAAGAAAATAGTCCACCTATAAATTTCCCATTGAGCAGGCTGTACATCATAACAAAAGTAGGCCGCGGTGACATACTGCCAAAGACAGTACGTAATGTACACTCCTTAAAGTGCAATTGTTGCGATAATGTGAAAAATGTCATATTGTTTGCATTAGATCACGTCTTTGGTTTGATTACTTGTGTAGCAGTCTCCACTTAGCTCAAACGTTTTCCAGGATTATTAGATTAGTGTCTCGTGCAATCACGAACGGCTGACTGATTTCTTTGTTTTTGGAATGTGATTTTTAGATTTATTGTGTGCACAACTGCAATAAAACCCATATCAACTGAACGCACAGATGTTTAACATTTTTCAGGTTATGTGCAGATGCTAAAACATCCTTCTCGTCAACCAATAATTCACAAAGTGAGGTCTGCGCCGTTTCACAAAACACTAGAATAACCACACAAATAAATAAATATTGTGTACCGCTGTGACATGCAGTAGAATATGCATACAAGGACGTGCTTTTGTGCCTGAGCCCCCCAAAAGCATCTGCCACCCCAAAATTGCTCCCCCATAGCAGCTATATCGGGTTGGTTTGTTTGTCGAATAAACAACTGCAAGATGTGGTCCACCGAGTATGTTAGTGACTGGGGAAAGGACAAACCCAATTTCTAGCCAAGTGGTTAGACTAGGTTATCCTTGGTACATGCCCATCCCCTTAGAGCTTACACTCCATACCTGCCCAGACTAGGTGTGTGGAATATCAAGTCAATTTCCATATAAAAGCCCTCATCGTTTACATGTAAGTGCCCTGTCTTTTGTCAAGCGCCTTCTTTCTGGTGCTGAGGGCCCACCTGTGCAACAGTCTCAGGTACCTGATAAAACGGCCCTAAATATATAGTGCTGGGCCCTTGCAGCAAGAAAATGTCAAGTACCACCGACATTGCGGGGCCTCTGTCAAAATTGTCCACTACGAACCTAGGCCTCTGTTGATAGAGAGAGACATTTCTATCATGGCCTTCGTACAATTTCCCATCAATCTATTCTGTGGTGGGCATTAATTGCGTAATCATTAGCTAGCTTCTGCTTCCACAACTTGTTTCCCTCAGAGATACAACTATAATGTCAGTGTCTGACTGATGTTTTGTGGTATTTCCCAGGCGGTGAGGCCACTCCTTTAAGACCGCCTTCTCCACAACTCTAGAACGGCTATTATTCAACTTGCTACCGCTCGACTTCCCCACCCACACCTAGCCGACCACAACTACTTGAATCTGGTTTCTGCCATCCACATTCTGCTGGGACCATTCTCTACCAGGTCTTCAGCTTTATCACCACCATACACAATCTACTGGGACCATTCCTTACCGGGTCATGATCTTCATCACCACCATCCACAATCTACTGGGACCATTCCCAGCTAGGTATTCAACTTCACTGCCACCATCATTCCTCTTGGGAAAACTCCTAGCCAGGACCTCAGCATCCCCACCATCATCCACACTCTTCTAGGGACACTTCTACCAGGGCCCTCCGCTTCATCACCACTATCCACACTCCACTGGCACCACCCTTAGCTATGTTGTCAGCTTCATCACCACTGTTGATTAATTTATTGTCTCCTAGTGCTCCACCACTTCAGCACCTATCTGACTTCTGGTGGGTGTCCCAAAAAACCTCGTCCTTAGTCCTCTCTCCTTCAAATCAGCATTACTTCTTTCGGTAATATCTCATCACTTGGTTTCTCTTCCCCCAAACACGGAAAACACAGATCTGTCTTCTCACCTTATCCCCAATAGCCTGTCAAAATTCATCACCTGCGTCACTGTCACCCGTCACTTAAGGACCCTTCACTCTTAAATAGTGATCTCTACCACAACAAAGGTCCTCCGTTCCCCTCGTCCCCTGCAACCTTTTTGCTGCATCACCACATCTCAGTCCCCCCCAGAAATCCTCATCCCTTCCCCCTCAACCAAGAATTCTGGGCATACTCTGAACAGCGGTATAAATATGACTTTCTTGAATCTCTCCCTAGTGAATACTGACCACTTTCAAATCCGAAGGACATGTAGAATCCAGCAACATATTCTATTCCCTAACAAGGTCATCTAATAGTAGAACACCTTCAACTGTTTCCCCCAGTATACTTTCAGTATCCTACAGAAAGTCATCAACTGTGCAACACACACACTGATCACACCTCATTAATCCCACACAGCTAACACTAAAAGCTGTTCTTGGCTCATTACAAGGCCATGCACAGGTTTTTCACTCTGGTGTTTAGAGACCTCCTTACCTGGAAAGCAACATTAGCATCAGCACTGCCTGCTCATCCTTAATCTTCCATGTGCTGGACAGTGGCTCAGAACCTTGGCATGGTCTGTCCCTCTGCCCTGGGTCCTGGTCCACTAGACCGGAGAGCCATCCATTGTGAACCCCACTAGACCATGAAGGCTATCATCACACCCCTCGAAATCCTCCTGTGAGACCTGAGCTCTCCTCGGAGACCCACAAACATCCCTACAATCCCTTGGCACTTTTTAACAACCTGACCACACGCTCGCCGTTAATCCACGGCTCATCTTTAATGCTGTGTATGTGTGCATATGCTTGTTCTCCACCCTTTTATTTTATGTGGCAACCTACTGCCTAGTTCTCAGGCATCTGTTTTGTGTAGTAGCATACCACACTTCTTGTGAAGGAGCTTGGTTACCTCATTACACAAATACAAATAAATGTATAGTGCAAAGGGTTTGAGGGTTCAGAAGCCCTAACGATTTGAACCCTCACCGTGACCATTAAAGAGAGAACAAAATAAGCATAAGTCAGCGTAGAGTAAGCCAAGCCTGCTTAATTCAATTAATTAAAAGAACTTCACCAACAAAGTAGAAACTCAGAAGACAATATTAAAATAGACAGATTCACAGTCCTCTGTATTTGTCGCCCTTATGTTTCTGCATTTGACTACACAATACTTCGTTTCTCAGGGGATCCAATTCTGATGGCGTCTGATCCTGATAACAGGAACCCATTTTTTCCGGTCACTTAGTGACCTTTTCTGACTGAAGACTTGTCTCCTCTCAGATGATATTAGGATTACACTGATCTGTCACTTTTTTTGTTTACAACTGTACTTAGGTAATCTCAGGTGCTTTCTCCTACCCATTCTGTTCTTAGTCCTCCATTAGGAGTGACCGGTAATTCTGGATGGGGCCGGTAACCATGTTACCAACACCAACCACTTTGGATATTATTAAGGCTGCGAAGTTATAGAGGACCCCTCACCTTACCCCCGGAGATTTAATCTTTTAGAAGAAACCAAATTCTCCAGGGGAAGCTGCGAGTGAAAATTAGGAAGTGGTGGAATCCAACTCTGAATGACTGATTCCCCTGGTAATCTCGCATTACTCAGGGAAATCTCAGGGTCCAACCAGTATTGCCTGTAAATTCCAATCCCCTGGAGTTAATCAGAGCCCCAGTATCGTTAACCAGGGTGGGGATGGGGGGGGGGGGGGGGGGGGGTCGCAAGAGGTGCAACAAGAGCGCCATTTCTTCATTCTCAATACTTTGTATTCTTGCACGGACAAATCTGACTCCTCCAAGATTTGGCTTCAAAATACTGTCTGGGTATTACTTACCCGAGTAACCTTATCTTTTCTGCATCCTTACATCTTACACCCATTCTCCCTACCCAAACTTTTTGTTTACCCGTTGCTTCCTAATCATGGTTGAAGATTACCGCGTTCTTTGGCAGACATGACAACTAACTCAAACTCCACGTGATGCTCAATAGCATAGTACACATTACACATGTTTGAATGAATCTCCATGCCTTTCTTTTCCTTAGACCCTCTCCCTCATACCTCTAAGACAGAGGTGTCCAAAGCAGGTACGGAAGGGCGGAACCCATGTCAGACGTTTGGTTTATTCACATAAAATATTTTTACACAGAGTGAACCTATAAAGAACTAATTTAAGTGGGTAATGGTCATCAAAAGAATCTGACCCTCGTGGAACTACATTGGACACACTGGCCTTTCAATACGGATAGGCTCACACACACATCACAATGCCATGTCTGCACACTTTAAAGTTCAGAGTAAGCTTTATAGTACCCCTTTGTCATTCGCAAAGTGGAGGGGTTTGGTACAACTGAATGTGATCACCAGGCAATAAGCAGTAAAATAATTTCACAGAATGCATAAAAACGACAAGCCATTTCCGCCGCCCAGTTTATACTGTATACAGTGCCAATCCTGACCTTGAGTTTAGTTTATGAAGAGCGATCAAAGAAAACCTTTATGGCCGAAGATTGCTTTCAACCAAGAGTGCAGCTTAACAAAAATCTTAGGGAGAACAAGTGGTACATTTCTGGACAAGCCCTGTGCCTTGATTTTAAAACAATAAAACAATGACAAATATTAAACTGTGAAGCACCATGACTTGCAAGGTATGCCTGTGACGCTCTAAGGGACGGGGACAGAATACAACAAACACGGCAACCCTATACCAAGGCACTTTGCATTTCAGTACCTGGTGACTTCACTTGTGCAAAGTATTATGACATAAGGCACCAGGAATCAGTGAGCAATGTGTTGATCAGTTGAGACTTTTTTCATTGAAGCACCCCTCGCCCAGCATAAGCCATCGTCAGCATTAAACTCGGCGTCTATCATAGATTTAGAGACAGGGGCGGCTCCTCCGTTATGGCGGTGGAGCGTCGCCTCACTGCCCGCAGAGGCAAACGAAAAATACAATTATCTTAATGCAGATCATTATATTTGTCGTCCTAATGCGGAGTCTTGGGGGCGGGGCCTCAGCACTGCAGAAGGGGAGGAGGAGTGGTGGGCCCTGCTGCCAGTGGGCATGACGGTTTAGCCAGCCGTCTAAGGTCGGCCAAACCATCATTAGGGTGACCAAGTGGCATGGGTGAAAATTCAGGACCGTCAGTGTAAAAATTCAGGACAAAGAGTCCAAATTCAAGACAAAAATTCAGGACAGAGGGTCAAAATTCA
The DNA here is from genome assembly GCF_964204655.1 of Triturus cristatus. NCBI lineage: Eukaryota > Metazoa > Chordata > Amphibia > Caudata > Salamandridae > Triturus > Triturus cristatus. Next base: position 215,887,089 of record NC_140592.1, read on the forward strand.
GGACACAAATTTGGGACAAAACATACGTTTTACAGACATATCAAAGGAGGTCGCACAATAGTAAATAAGTAAATATTCAACCAAAATAAGTACAAGTCAAAATAAGTTTATACAAGGTCGAGACAATCGTGCACTTCACAGTTTTCAGTATGCCTGCAGCTTTGCAAAGGGACATCAGGCCCTTTCTGCAATCAAGATTTGTGCAGGAGAAGACACACCACATGCTGTCACTATAATAGGGCCCATTGTCGTTCTATCTGTGATAATCGCCTGCAGTCTCTGAATGACAACGGGCCAGTCCACAGTCTGCGAGGCCGGGAGGGGCTGCTGCAGGCAGCCTCAGTCTACAGATTAAAAGATAAGTGCGAGAGGCCAGAGTGGAAACTTTTAAACTCACGGGGCCTCTCGCAGAGGAACAGCATACCCTCCTGAAATTCCCCAATTTGATTTTAGTATCATGTCTGTAAGGCGTTCGACGCCTTACAGACCTCATACTAAAATAACAGACGGTCTGTGAAATTTACGGACAGTTGGTCACCCTAACCGTCATGCGCACTGACATCTCTCCAACCCAGCTGTATTCCTGGGTAGAGAAATCAGCAGGCACAGGCTCCCAGCTCCAGATAAAGGGCAAAACGAGTGCCCTCCGCCCAATCCCTACTTCTGACTTCCAGCGGTGTAGTAAGAGAAGAAGAGGCAGACAGTAGTCGGGAACTGTTAGAAGGAGCCGTGGGAGCCGGAAGAGGAAGCGCAACATCAGACAATATTCTTTAATGGAAATGTAAGCAAATTCATGGAGCATCCTCCCAGAGACCCCTGTGGACATAACTATAGAAAATGAAATGGCAGGCAATACCGCTGAGTATATAACCGTCTAAGACAGGTGAAGGAGCAGCCTGAATGGACCTTGCAGCAGGTGAGGCCATGTTCTTTATGTTTCTTAGTCGACACAGAAATCCTCCTTTTTGAAAAACGTATGTGCCCCTACCTTGACACATATTCGTGATGTAGGTCAAGACGTACCTTCTCCAGCATCTTCTGTGATGATTGTAAACGTCGCTGGCTTATTGGCTACGCCATATATAAGCCCAGGCCCATAAGCGGAGACATTCCCAGTGTTCGGATAGTTGACAAAGAACTGTAGGGGACTTTCTGCAAAAAATGGACAACAGAGCCAGGTTAGGAGATTCCACCACGGTACAGAAGTTGTGCAAGCTAAAAGCACAACAGCTGAACACTGATATAGTACACACCCTGCTTTTGAACAAACCCCAGAGATGAAGTAGACAGAGCCCTGGACTCCCCCCCCCCCCTTCCCCCGTGCCATACACACAAGCCATACATAGACGAATCTAGCTATTTCCACAGTTTTCTGTTGAAATGAATATGTAGTTTCTTTGAATAGTATTTCATATTTAGGTGAATGTTCCTTTATTTTGTATTGTGTGCTGACCAGAGGTGACTGCTTCGCTATGCGCGAGGTCTACATGGCGCACAGATTCAAATCAATAAACACCCGTCTAGACACCAGCCCTCCTCATGCCTCCAGGCTCCAGGTGTTTGAGGGATATTTCCGTTTGTTGTATTTGATATGGTTTACATTTCACTGTTTTCAGGATCAACGCAGTTTTCCCCTGTTTGACCTCAAAGGACAACACGATTTTGCCCTCCATTTAAGTTAACTCAATTTCAGGGGAAGAATAAAAATAGACTAAAGCATAAACTAACTCGAAATAGAAATCCAGAGTATTCCTAGAGGATCACCCAGTCTTCTAATCACGGACACATGGCGAGATGTTCCACATTTCCTGTATTTTGAAGAAGTGGCCTGCAGAAACGGAAAAGTTCTGCACTTTAAGCGAGGCCTCAAAATGATGTATATGCTGCAATACAAATCCACTTTTCTACTGTTTAAAGGGGGCATCCAGTGAAAATAACAACGCTTGAACTCTAACCCTGTCATACCTCAACAGTCACCAACAATGTGAATTCCAGAATGTTTCTTTATTTGATGACGTCTGGTTAGGTTGTACAATTGATGGACAGAATGCAGCACAATGTCAAACATTCACCCAGGCCTAAATCTGGGGTGAATGTGATCTGGGCCTAAATCCATTGTTGTTTTGCTCCCCATGCCCTACCACTTCAGGCCCAGCCATATGCAAATCAGTCTTGACCCGGTTTCCAAGGGGAACAGTCCAGCCTGAACTGCCAGGACAGGACCTCCCTGGACTGGAAACAAGCATCCTGGTACCGGTTTCGGAGCATCACCCCTCATCAGCCAGGCTGGCTTGACTCCAGTGGCATGTATCGCATCTTACACTACTGCTCGTAGTGTGTCTGCTCCACATTGAAGCCACAGTTTGCCTTCTAGTTTATCAACTCCTTATCTACTTTCCACTTCCTCTAGGACATCAACCCTGTTGCAGATCCCACTGCATTTACAAAACAAGGCATTCCTTCCCTTCTGGTACGTCTGAAGCCACCTCTTGCAGATGCCTTTGCTGTCTACAAAAAGTAGCGATACCAAAGGGGATGATGGACGGAGCGCTTGAGCAAATCAAACACTCACCCCCATTCAACTGATCTGGGTTTAATCCATCATCATTCTTTAGCTCACTCCACCACCCCAGTTCAGACATGGCCATATGCAAATCAGTCTGACACTGTGCCTCATGGGAACAGTCCAGGCCGAACTGCCAAGCCATGTCTTCCCTGGACCGGAAACAAGCATCCTGGGACCGGTTTCAAGTTCATCAATCCCGACCAGAAACAATATGTACCGCAAAAGAACTGAAAACACCACTGAAACATAAGTCAGTTCATGGATCTCGGTACTGATCTACGATCAACCTAAGATAATTTTGGCAGCCGGGTGCTTAGTATTTAGCAATATTACAAATGAATGAACCACCAGTTACAGAGCAAATGTGCTCCACTGATCAATTTCAGACGCTGCTGAGGCATTGAGTAAAACATTATTTCCTTTTAATTGCAGAAATGTAAATATGCTATTAAAGAAGCTTAACCCCTTGGCTGCGGCAGGAATTCCGCCGCAGCGCTGGGGGGGGGTTTGGGGGCACTACGGCGGCGCCGTGCTCATGACGGAACCATGCCGTCAGGAGTCACGGGTGAGCTGTGCTCATGACGGCGTGGTTCTGTCATGACTCCGCCCACGGCGCTAATCGCCCGCACAGGCGGGGAATTAGCGCCGCATGGGCGGAGCGGCCGCCAACGGCCGCAGCATGACGGAACCACTCCGTCATGAGCACACGGCACCCGTGGCTCATGACGGAGTGGTTCCGTCATGAGCAGGGAAGGGGTTAAAAGAGAAAATGTTTGGACCATTTAAAATGAAGCTCATTTCTAATTTTCAGGTAAGTAGTGACGGATAAATAGATAAACAAAGCAGAACACAGGAAGCTGAAACTGTGAGGCATGCAATCAACACTTCCAATCCAACATTAATTTGAGATATCAACATTCCACACTCACCTGGGATGTGAAGACCATTATATTTTATATGCAGCTCGTGCAGCCCTGTCTCTGTTGGTGTGTATCGAACAGTTACTGTGCCGTCCTTGTTATCAACAATTTCTGCAGGCGCAGTGTTTCCTGAAGGCATATGAACTTCTCCTGTACGACAAGCGTAAGATGGTATGTTAAAGTCATCCAGGAAGAGCTTACTTCAAATGACTTACAAAAAAAGCAGGCGATTTCATCAAACAACAAAAATAATCAATTCAGGTCTTCCTTCCACCCAATCTCAGTCAAAGAGTCAATCCTCATTCCAACACAACCTCAGAACTTAGAATGCTGTGCACTAGTGAATACGAATAATGGAGCAGCAAGTATTTTGTTAATAAACATAAGGTTTCCGAAGGCACAGAGAGCACATGAAGACTTAACATGCGGAGGCTAGAGGTTCCGGATCTTAAGTTACCCAGGATGGTGAATAAGTCTTTTGCAAACATTGCCACAACTATGGTGATCACCACCCTTAAGGTCATTACGGACACTGTTTGTAGTCCTGGACTTTGGAGCGATAGACTAATGCTTTGTGGCCACTGTTGTCTTGTTTTGTTTCAACTCAACTAATTAGACACACAAACCAGAAATCAATGATTTGTAGGTGTAAAGTGCAGGACTGCAGAAAGTGAGCTTGATTTATAGTTTGGTGGACAGGTAACTCCATTGAAATGTGACAGATCTCCTGTATGTCTTTTTTATAAGGGCCAAGGGATATAATACACTTGTAATAAGGCCAAGGAGATATCTGCCATGTTTGGGATGGTGTAATCTGTCTGCCAATCTCTAAATCAGGCCCAGTGTCCCTAAGGGCTTTGAGTGATGTGGTCACCACAGTCACAGCCCTTTGGAATTCTTTGCCAGTTCCTTTTGAGACTGGAGAATTCAGTACAAGCTTTTCAGAAAAATATAAAAAACATTGGTGCTTCTGGATTATTTTGATACATTTCGAGCAGTGGTTTCTTTTGATTTATGACTTCACTTTCTGCAAACATATGTCATCCAATGTTAGTGTTATGCTTTATAGAAAGTTGTATTTGCCTTCTCCTATGCTGTACAGCACTTGAATGCTGCTTGGTCTAAGTATATGAAGGCTTGTCTAGGAGTCAACACTTCAAAACAAATAGTTCTGGCAGTAAGCACCAAGCATTCACTTAAAAAAACAAGCACATAGAATATCAGCTTAAACGTCTAAATTATAACTAATTCACCTTTCACCTTAAGAGGAAATTCCATCTTGAACTTGGCTGTATGTGATTTCATAGAAAAAAGATTTCATGGAATACCATTGCGGAGAAACCATTTCATCTAAACTGTTTAATGGACATTTTCAGAATGAATGGCAATTTCTTTTTGGTCGCAATTGGCTTTTGACTGTTAATTTGTAAAGTCTAAATGCTATGGTTGCAGCTCCTACTTTCAGAAAGAGTTTTGTCGGAGATATTATTTTCAGTGCTTTACCACAAAGAACATAATTTCCTATTTATATCTTTCACATTGTCAAACAATTACTTTGGATGCTTTTAATTCGCTGATCCAGCACCACCCATAAACACCAACCATCGCTGACCCCTCACAATTCCTGCCCCCTAAACGTCCTCATCACATCTAAACTGCACTGATCCCTAAAGCCTAAAATCCTTTTGTACCCCAAATATCCACCATTCCTGAACCATAAAATCATTTACTACCCCCAACTCCATACTCTCATGAAACCTGAAAAAAATGTCTCTTAGCCTAAACTGCACCCATCCCATATCCCTTCAAACACCTCAGCACACCCAAACTCCACCCATCCCTGAACCCTAAAAAACCCTCATCGCCCTTAAACACCACTCATCCATCATCCAGAAGAACTCCTCATCACCCTAAACTAATCTTCCCTGAATCCTAAAAACAGTGCTTAATTTGTAAAATATTAAGTTTCAAGGCCCTGACTAGGAGGCCACTGCAGCTTACACCACCCAACACCCTTGCCATCGCTGCCAATGACAGTACCAAAACAACTACTAACCATCTCTCTCGCCTGCAAGTGCGACAGTTCAGATTATTCCAGGTCCCCAAAGCGAAAGGAATGGCTGGAAAAGTAGGTATTATTTATTTTTAACGTATATTGTGTTCATAAACAACCGTTGTTCTGCTCATCTCTAAAATAGATGAGCAGCGTCACCGTGTGGCAGACTGTCATAAATGCAGTGTTGACTATTAAGTGCAGGGTACTCTACAGTACTGAACAAGTATGCACATATGCCACCCACTCCAGGCCTCAGTGTACTCTACAATACTGCACATGTATACACATATACCACCCACTCTAGGCCTCATCGTACTCGGTAGTACTGCACATGTATACACATATACCACCCACTCCATGCCTCAGGGTACTCTGCAGTACTGCACATGTATACACATATACCTCCCACATATACCAGCCACTCCAGGCCTCAGTGTACTTTACAGTACTGCACATGTATACACATATACCACCCCCAAGGCATCAGTGTAGTCAACAGTAATACACATGTATACACATATAACACCCACTTCAGGCCTCACTGTACTGCACATATATGCACACCCCCTTCACTCCTGACCTGTGTGTATATACCCTTCATACCACACCTTAGTGTATGTATCACTACTGCACTTATACACATACACCATTTACTCCAGGCCTCAGTGTACTCTGAAGCATTGCACATGTATACACATACACCAGCCACTCCAGGCCTCAATCTACTCTGCAGTACTGCACATGTACACATACACCACCCACTTCTGGCCTGTGTACACTGCATTACTGCACATGCATGCATACACCCTCCATACCACGCCTTAGTGTATGTATCACTACTACACATGTACGTATACACCATCTACTCCAGGCCTAGTGTACTCTGTACTTCTGCACATATATGGACATATACCACCCACTCCACACCTCAAGGTACTCTACAGTACTGAACATGTATGCAGATATACCACTCACTTCAAGCCTCAGTATAATCTGCAGTACTGCACATGTATGCACATATACCATCCACTCCAGGCCTCTGTGTACTCTGCAGTACTACACGTGTATGCAGTTATGCACATGTACCAGCCACTACAGGCATCAGTGTACTCTGTAGTGCTGCATATGTATGCACATACATCATCCACTCTAGTCCTTTGTACTCTCCACCACTGCACATGTATGCACATATATCAGACAGTCCTGGTCTGTGTATTCTGCACATGTATGCTCATATCCCATTCACTCCAGGCCACACTGTACGCTGCAGTACTGTAGTGTGTGCACACACCCTTCGCGCTGGACTTCAAAGTACTTTGCACCACTGTACATTTGTGAACACACATCCTCCCCTATAGATCTCAGTATAATGTGCACTGCTACACACCCCGTCACCTGGCCCAGTGAGCTCTATACACTTGCACTTGTTCTTTGAGTGATGAATCTACTCCTATATGTACAAATAGTTTACCCAGGAGTCACTGCTGCAGCCTAAGACAGGGGCTTGCATTATGTTCATGGTCAAACTGAGACCATCAGGCAATATTCTCATTGGTCGCTGCTCAGCTTGTTCATACATGAACTCTAATTGGCATAAATATAATTAAATCCTTCCTCCTTAAGAAACAGGCATTTGCAATGCAATAGGTCTCGCATTATTAAAGTTTGAGCTATTGGTGTTGCATTATTTAGCAATGCCAATAGCTCAAACTTAAATAATGCGAGACCTATTGCATTGCAAATGCTTGTTCTACTGTGGTGCAATGACATACATGTAGCAATTCAATCAAAGAGCGTTTAACTGAACAATCACCATTAATATAGGAACTTGACTGTGCACGGTAAGCCTTAATTCAGGTGGTCAAAGATACATTACCCAGTTGGGTAATTTCCTGTATAAAAGAGCTCTTATGGAAAGCTGAAGTTCATGGAATTGGTTCATTTTAAATGGTAAATGTATTTATCTTAAACAAATATTATTTACCATCAGCGGAGGCCATGGTGTCATCCCTAAATCACAAGTTTCCAAATTAATAGTGAAAAAACACTTAGAATTAAGAGCAACAATTTCATCGCTCAGGAACTCTGGACTCAGAGTGGATTTCGGCTGATTCCTTACAATCTCTGCCGTAGTTAACTCACATGCACTACATAACTCCAAAGCCAAGTTTAGGGGTTTCCTTGAGAACAAAAGCTTTCTAAACCAGAAAAACAAATAATTACTTAATACACTAAGGGCCAGACGTACGATGCTTTTGTATGTACAAATGCCCAATTTGCATTTCAGTAACCTATTACCGAATCGCAAACTGGGTTTGCGATTCCGAAATTAGAAAGGGGGGTGTGTAAGGCATCCCTTCCTAATAGCGACTCGCAGAGGTATATGTGAATGATTTGCAACCGGAATATTATCGCAAAACATTTCATTTTATTGCAAACTCCGAATTGGTGGTAATCCATTCGCAAATGAAGAGCAGGCAGTGGTCCCACAGACCACTACCTATTCTTAAAAAATAAAAAGAAAACTTTAATTTTATATTTTGAAATGCACCTCGTTTTCCTTTAAGGAAAACTGGCTGCATTTTGAAAAAAAAAGAAATTAGCTTTTTTTTTAAAAGCAATCACAGACATAGTAGTCTGCTGACCCCAACAGTTCACCATCCCTGTGATTTTTGAGATACCCAGTGGGCCGCAAACCCAGACCTACCTCATGAATATTAACGAGGTAGGCTAATTTGCGACCCCGTGGGAATTGCTAAATGTGTGAAAAACACATTTGTACATCGCTGTTTGCCATTACCAAATAGCGAATCACTAAAATTTGCTATTTGGTAATCGCAAACCCTAGGTTACGTACATCTGGTCCCAAGTCTTCTTTGTTGATGTACAGCGCCAAATAAATTACTGGCTATTGGCAGAGTTGCTAAATCTCTTCTTTACATTTGCATTACTGTAATAAAGTAGTGCCAAAAACGATGCATTGTTTTGCCCAAAAGAACCCTCTGTTTTTCAGTCTACCCCTGTTCATCTCACTTTCGCATTGCCTAACTGAATTAATTCTGTGACAGACAACTTTGTTGATTGCCCAGGAACATTTGCTGGCTTTGCTTGAAACTAGGCCTCTCCAACGAGTAGCTCGTGAGCTACTGGTAGCTCTCCAGCTATCTGTAAAAAGCTCACCTGGGTGCAGCCTAGCCGACTAAAGTAGAAGTTTTGGCTTGCTTGAATTAGTATATGTATCCAACATTGAAAAGCATGTATTCAAGACAAAAATGTGTGTATTTTCAGAACTCATCCTCTTAGTTAATGTTTGGAGACAAATGGCTGGTTTTCTAAAATATATTGAAAGCTGATATTTGAGTGTGAAATCATGAAGCATTGGGGAGACATTATTAAATGTATTATCTTGGTGCCAGGGGGATGTATGATGGTACAACGCGTACCATCACAACGCGGTATGTTACATCGCGGTTTTGACAACGCAAGTCGTTACATCGACTTGCGTTGGAGGGTGCTGGATTCAGGAATAGTGTGAATTACTATTCCAACTCCAGTCTACGTACAGCAGGGAAGGTGTTGGAATAGTAATTCACACTATTCCTTAGTCTAGAGCGCCCTCCAGTGCAAGTCGGTGTAACGACTTTCGTTGTAAAAACCACGATGTAACCATACCGCGTTGTAATGGTTGCGTGGTAAAGGATGTTTCCCTGCCAGGGGCATTGCAGCTATGACTGTCTTCCATAAACCATTTAGATGTAGTGCAAATTTCTAAAGCCATTTTCACATAACTGCTGGCAACCTTGCCTGGTGCACGGAGGTAACCACAGTTGGCAATCTTGTGTGGGATGGCCACTAATGTAATCTAGTCCGACTTGGTCACCATACCCTTACTAATAATATTAGTAGTTTGGTATGTTTTTCATTGAACATAAGTAGCCCTTATTACAAAAAAGGTTTGAGATCCCTTTAAACACATAGAGTCATCTTAAGTTATTTTACACATGTCTACTGTTGTCATTGCTCTGGATAGTTATTTGTGAATACATGTAATTTGTTTACCAATCCTAAATGTAGATCTAATTTCTAACAAACTCACTAACAATGCACAATATATGCCACTGTATGATTTATTAAACATTTCTGGTCTTTGAAAGGATTTCCAAAAGTGACCAGATCGAAAATTTGTAAGTGGAAGCCTAAATACTAATAGTTTATTTATAAAATATTATTTTGTGTTTGAACACATTATGCTTTTATTGGGCGTTTTAAAAGATGTACTGCAGTTGTTTCCAGTCACCACATTTATGTGTCAAGCATTTTTCTTGGTCATCTTTTGATAATCAAGTGAATTCTCTTTGTCTGCACTGACCCTAGACATCACTTTGTGAGGTGGGGAAAGTATTGTGCAGCACCAGTCTCAAGAAAAATTAAGAGTAAGATGATGTTTGGGCAAATAAAAAAATCATGTTGTTCCAATGGCAAAGACTATTACAGTAGGTCTGGAAGAAAAGCATCACGATGGGGAATGCACCATCCAACTAATAACTTTTTAAAGTATAGTCCATATGTCCTTCAGAAATGGAAACCTGAACCCAGAGCCTTACGGGGTATTGCATACTATATCAAAACTAGGATGAGGGACGAAGACAATAATGATTCTATACAGTGCCTTGCTAGCGATGCAAGAGCTTGACCTCTCCATGCTCCGGAGGTCTACTGGTAAAGAGAGATACTGGAAAAGATTTATCAGAAAAGAAATAGGAAAGGGTGTGTGTCTGCAACATGGCAGTATAGGGTAATGCTAGATTTAACTCCACACAGCTCAACAAAACCATCTATACATTATACTTAGCTGACACCAGCAAGACACCAAAAGATGTATGGTACATCATGGGCAACTGCCTTAGATTTCATCTGCTTCGACTTGGCTTTATACATAACTAGGTCACGTGTTTGCCTTCAACTACCTTAGAAACAACAGGTCACTGCGGACAACCTGAGGCCTTCAGTTTAGGCCTTATTCCACAAAAAAACAGCAAAGCAAGTGCCTCTATTTTTGGATCTGGCTCTGACTTTGGGCAAGTAGAGGATATAAATGGGGTGAAAGGCTAATAAAGTCCTTTTGTTGAAGAGATGGATAGTGGATGTGTAGATCTGGATCACAGAAAAGAGTTCAAAACTGGAAGACACCACATATAAGCTGTTGTACTTTGGCAACCATCTGGAGCATGTTACTGCTGGAACTAATCACACACTCGGAGCAGAAACCACCATGAACCCAATGGAGTAGCTAGCAAAATAAAGCGTTAAAAACTGTTACATGAGCTGGGAATCATAACTTATTGATGGATGGTGAACATGAAAGCCTTCACTAGTTGTATCCCTCTCTACCAGATACTTCTGACAGACCAAAATCAAATTGTTGGGAAGAATATGAGTAGCCCAAACGACTGGATAAATTGAAATGCTGGCGGGGTAACAAACAAAAGTGGGCCAACAGTTATATTTAGGTCTCTCCTAATGGTAACATAAGAATTATGCCTCATATTTGAGAGTGAAGAGGAGGCCTTTTTGTTTGCTGTTAAATATGTTCAAATTAATACAAATATTTTTGAAGTCAAGAAGTGTATCGAACCGCATTTCCAAAGTGTCTTCGTTCTCCCCTTCCAAGATCAGCCGAAGAAATCAAGACTAGCCCTTTATGGATGTCAGATGTACTTTAAGTGCTACAGGAACCAGCTGGCAAAAAGCCGGGACCATTTCGCTACAGAAAAGAAACTGCTCATTCATCCGCCAGCTCAAAGATAGAAAGGGTTTATTTGTGCAGTACGCCATCACAGGGGAGCACTGTGTCTAAGCTACGAAGAACATCATAAAAAAGGAGTCACAACGCTGAATGCAAAACCACAAGTCATCTCAAATCAAAAGCAGTCTGAACAAATATATGCAAAGGTGAAAATCAGGTTGGCCAAACAATATAAAATAGGTATGTGGAAACATTTCAAAGTTGAAATAACATTAGTTGAAATAAACACATGTGATCAAATAGGGTCTGGAAAACGGACTATGGGATTGAAATAGTGTCAAAAAAGGAAGTCCAACAAAAATATACTATTAGGAGGAGAGCTGCCTGGACCTTTCCCTTCCAAATGTCTGTGGTAACACGAGAAGGTCTCTGGCTACTGGGTTCATCCTAATACACTAAGTGGCATCCACATATCTGCTTTAGTAGGGGAAAATGAAACGATCATAAGAGATGACCAAAGATTAGCCCAGTTCTTTGTCCCTATTTGGAAGCACATCTTGATAGAGTAGTTTTTCTGGTTAAAGAAACCACAGAACTGACTGAGAACAATTTAATCGAAGCAAAAGCATCTATACCAGACGTTAATGAACTTAAACCAGTAAGTCGTGTGGTGTCTGTTAGTCATTGAATTTTAGAAAACACAATTTGCTGTAGATTGGCAAGTGGGTATATTATCAGTAGAACAGAGATCTCACAATTTTAAGGTCAGTGCCTGGACTGCAACTCTGCCAAGCAATAGCCATGAATTAGAACATCCATTGCCTCACGTTTAACTAGTAGCACAAACTAGTTATGACTATAATTAGATGGGACAAAGAGGGCAAGAAACAACCAATTGCTTAACATCCAAATAGACAATGATTTTATGAGGGTTTTTACAGTTGCTTCAAAGATTATGGAAAATATAGCTTTCAAGTTTAAAGATTCTGAAAACCCAAAGTAAGTGAAACCACTAAAAGAGGATCGGTGAAGATAAAACCTACTTATTTTCAGATCAATAAAAAGTTTCTGATAATGCCTCACAAAAATGGAAATAAACTTCGATCAATTGTGAGAGCTTGACTTAAAGCTACAATACTACAACAAATTTAAAGGATTAAGGTCACTACTGAACTACAAACTTATATTCTAATTGCACTATCATGTTTTACAGCATCGTTTACTGTGATTTTAAAGTCATGCATTTAATAATATCTACAATATATACTTATTTATTATCCCTAACTTTCCAGCATTCAGTGTTAGGTCTTGGAACACCACAAAGACCAACCAAGAACTAGAGTGCATCTGTTCGTAATGCTAGGAGTGAATGTTGGGCTGGAAATAGGGATAGTCAGAGTAGAGGTAAAGTTTCCAGGTCAGAAAATGAATTATACGTCTGACACCAAGTACCTAATCAAATCGAAATTTGAGAAGCTTGTTCTTCAGCAATTCAATAACAAGGTGACTTTTTCCCTTCTAGATAGAACTATAATGTTGACCACACTTACTGAGTATTGGGTAGATTTGTAAAACCAGCTTTTCCACCATTTGTAAAGTATTTTGGAGTCCTCGTGAAGAAGTGGTCACTCAATTGGATACAGTGAGACAAATGCCATTGGTGAAATTCTCCGCCCAGCCTCTGGGTTTCTTATAGTAAACTTTGATACGTTATATTGAACACGAGCACACTCACCCACATGCACACAAACAATGCGTTGTGTTCTACTTGCACGCCATTGCTTCATGTACTTAATGGCACATCTAATCTGAAACTATATTGACCAGACCACGTCTCCTTAACCTTGGACCATCATACAAGATTACTGTAGTTTCCTCTCACCTGTTATCTCTCCTGTCCTTACAGAAAAAGGGATAACCATATCAAATGGCCTAAATCCCAGCCCATTCATGGCACTGACCGGAGCATAATCAGTTTCCGAGACCTGAAAAATACAAGAAGTTGTCAACTACAAAAACTAAAGTTCTGAATCTCCAAGTGCAACTGGAATTTTTACAAGCAGATTGCTATTTTTGCTTGGGATCAGACCAAAATGAGTTGTTGGCTTGATGTATGCTGGAGCTCAAATTTGTAAACATTTCCAGACCAGCAGTAACTAAAACATTACTAACAAATTTAGAAGTATGTCACTGTAACCATAGGCAGTCAACACCAACCAATAGTAGCATGACTTGCACACTGCGTCCAATTAAAGGACTAAGTGATTATATTTGTTCCAGCTTCTTAATTATATGCAATCTGTTTGTGAAATTTCCAGCATGTTTCAAAGCTGCAACAAACCAGCATGGGAAAGCCAACATGTGGTGACACGGAAACACGCCATGGCTCAACCTGAAAGAGAACAGTTAAGTCACATGTGGCCTGGAAAAGAAAATGAATGCAATGAGTATAGGGAGGCGGATGAATTTAAGATACTGCAAATCCTGGAATAAATACATTTCCAAAATGTGATTTCCCTAAACACAGCCACAAAAAAAAATGTAATCGAAATTTCTGAAGCTGAGAAAAAAAGATGAAACAAGATGTGTGCATGTATATTAAGCCTGCGAAACGTACAAACAAAATGAAATGTCAGGAGAAGTGTAAACATGCATTCCGCTCCCAAAGAAATGTGTTTTTCACCAGCTCTTTCCAAAAGCCTGTGTAGAAAGAGCAGTTTTTTAAAATCAGAGCCCGGTCTCCAGTACAGTCAGTGCAGCGGGGATCAAATCAAATGGACAGGTTGAGAACATATGATCAGAGAGGGTGTGGGAAGACGGAACAAGCCCCAAAAAGCAGCCATGTCATTGCTGAAATGGAAGATGTCAACAAAAAGGCAAATGTAGAGTAAAATAACTTGTACCAAGGGCTCCATTCCAGGGGGGCATGCACTAACTTGCTGCTGTTGCTGCTGCATCACTACCGGAACTTCTTCTGCGGCCTGGTTAGTGGTAAAAGGAGGTTAGGTTGATACAAGGTGTCTGTGCTTTGCCAACACATTTGCGAGAGATCCGTAGACCATGGCACACAAGGCATTTCACAAAATTTGTAACAGCAGAACAACACTCAATATAAAAGAGCCCATGTGGCATAATTCAGTCTACAGATTACAGTTTAATTGGTACAATGGTAAAGTAAGGGGGTACTATAGCTAATAATCCTTTACATCTACACTATGTGTCAGCTATATTTTAAATTTACACGTGGCAATACTTAGCAACTTACTTGAGGTGTTTTACATTACAAACTCAGGTAATTTAGGTGGCTTTTCCACATTTTAGATCACAATGTATTGAGACCTCTAATCAGTATGCACTTTCAGTCACTATCAGGAGTGAACGGAGTCTATTTGTACCTGATTTTGAGTTGAGCAGTGAGGGAATGCTAAAATTGTTGGAAAAGTCCTTGTAACTTGGACTACTCAGACATTCCTGTGCTGCAAATTCAAATTTTAACGAAACAGCTTCAGCGGTTTCATTAAAATTTGAATTTGCAGCATAGAAGTGTCGGAGTAATCCTTGTGACTTTGAGGAGTGGTATTGTTTATCTTAGACCTAGCATCTTTGGTGTGGTTTCCCCTGACTCTTTGCCTCCTGACCTCCTGTTTTACTGACTTCATTTTTGCTGGCTTTAGGATTCTGTGCACTTTACTACTGCTGAACAGTGCTACAGTGCAGGTTCTCTGTCACTAAAACATAGTAACATTGGCTTATCCACAATTGACATATTTAATTTACGTGAAAGCCCCTAGCAAAGTGTACTATGTGTGACCAGATTCTGTAAATGAAATGCTACTAGTGGGCTTGCAGCACTGATAGTGCCACACACTTCAGTAGCCCTTAAGCCTGGCTCAGACCTGCCACTACAGAGCCTGTGTGTGCAGTTTTAAACTGCCATTTTGACCTAGCAAGTCAACCTACTTACCAGGCCCAAACTTACCCTTTTATTACCTATAAGGCACCACTAATGTAAGCACTAGGCAGCCCTATGGGCAGGGTGCAGTGTATTTAAAAGGCAGGGCATGCACTGAAGTTTCAAATGTCTTGGTAGTGAAACACTGCTAAATTAGTTTTTTAGTACTCAAGGTCTAGCTCTACCATAGGTTAACATTGAGATTGACTTAAAGCTTCCTTGAAGTGTCGTTTCAAATTGGGAAAAGATAGAGATTTGGAGTTTGGTGTCTCTGGACTCACTATTTAAAATTACAGCTTATGGTGAAGTCGGATTTTAAATTGTAAGTCTGAAAATACCACTTTTAGAAAGTTAGCATTTTCTTACTTTAACCATTCTGTGCCTCTGCCTGTCTCTAAATACATGTCTGGGGTTGGTGACAGTTGGGATGTGTGTATTCCCTCTAGACAGTCACACACAAAGGGAGCTGGGGTGTGACATTTGCATCCTGGTGGCCCATCACCAGGCTGATGGGCATTCCTGAGGTAGACTGGGAAGGATGTGCTAACACTTGCACCTGAATAGAGTTGTGCCTGTCCACACACAAAGAGTTGCATACCCCACTCAACTGAGTCTGGAACGAGGGCAGGAAAGGGCCTGAAAGATGGGGAACGTGAGATCTTCAAAGGACTCTTTGAGGTTTCCCCCACTTCAAAGGCATATTTGGGTATATTTCTGGACCCCTGACACCACCAAATCAGAACTTAGCTGGAACCAAGGGCATTCTGCCTGGAAGAAGGGCTGCTGTGCAGTAGGAGGGACTGCCACTATGTTACCTGCATTGCTGTGTTGGCCTGGTGCCTGCTAATTGCTGTGCTGTAGAAGGAACTGCCACTTTGCCACCTGCTCTGCTGTGTTGGCCTGTTGCCTGCTGCTTCTTGTCTGGGAGTGAGAAGGACTGGACCTGTTCTCTACACCCTTGATCCCACGTTTCTCCAAGGGCTTGCTGGATAGCCTCTCTTTTCTGAAGTCTGTGTCATAAAAGACTTCCTGCAATTCTGCCGGTGCTGCTGGACACAGCCATCTGTGAGTCCTATACGTGCCTGAGGTGCCCCTCAGTACTGAGCTTTAGAAGTGGGTTCTGCAGCTGTTTACTGCAAAAGTTGACACAGTGACCCCTTTGAGCTGATCAGAACCAATGCAGTGAGGATTGAACGACAACGCAGGTCTAGACTGCGAGTTTCACCATCGATGCAGCACCAATTCGAAGACTTTGCTGCAGGGCCAGACTCTGACGCAGCGCCGACCCTTCGACACGGACTGTGAGGCTAGACTTTGACGCATCGACCAGACTGTGTGGATCGGGACCAACGCAGCGAGTCCTCAAGGCTGACACTTGCTCCATACAAGGTAATTTTTATAAGGCCCTGCACAGGTCCTGTATAGCAGGTCTGCTCTCCATCACAGTCAGTCTGAACTTTCGATGTATCCTGGTCTACTATGACCTCAGGTAACATTTTGGCACTATTGACTTCTAAGCATGGTCTTTGAATTTAATCTGTAAAAATGATACCTCGACTTCTAGTTATTGGATTTTTGTAATTTTGATCTTGTTTTACTCAGATAAATATCCTCTAGGTTTATAAAGTAGAGTGGAGTCTTTTTGAGGTGTTTTCACTGTGTTAGAGAAATTTGTGTTGCACAAATGCTTTACATATTGCCTCTTAGTTAAGCCAGACTGCTCTGTGCCAAGCTACCAGAGGATGAACACAGGTTAACTTAGGTTGTGTATCTGACCTACCCTAACTAGGATTGTGGTCCCTACTTGGACAGGGTGCAAACCCCTACCAACTAGAGTCCCAATTTCTAAAATATATGTATATATATATATATATATATATATATATATATATATATATATATATATATATATATATATATATATATATATATATATATATATATATATATATATATATATATATTCACTTAAAAAACCATAGGTTTCACACACGTTATAGTTAGGAATTAGCATTTAAAAAACCTTGCAAATTCACTTAAAAAACCATAGGTTTCACACATGTTATAGTTAGCTGGACATTTCCCTCGTAAAAAACCAATGAAATTCCCCCGTTATAGTTAGTGCAGGCAACTATAACTCACGCGACCGCAATCCTCTGCTGATGACGTCAGATATTACATCACTGTATTTAGACACCTATTTACCCATGTCTTCTTCCATTAATCTTTAGCTATACATATATTACAAATATTTATTTTTCAGAAAGACACATATTTAATCAGTGATGTAATATCTGACGTCATCAGCAGAGGATTGCGGTCGCGTGAGTTATAGTTGCCTGCACTAACTATAACGGGGGAACTTCATTGGTTTTTTACGAGTGAAATGTCCAGCTAACTATAACATGTGTGAAACCTATGGTTTTTTAAGTGAATTTGCAAGGTTTTTTAAATGCTAATTCCTAACTATAACGTGTGTGAAACCTATGGTTTTTTAAGTGAATTTGTACGGTTTTTTAAATGTTAAGTTATGTATTTATTAATATTTTTTTTTTTCAGGTTCAACACCGTGCGTGCACCGTGCGCGCACGTTGCGCTTCGCTCACCGTGCGCGCGCTGTGGGCGCTCGATGCGCTTCGCGCACCAAGCGCCCACGATGCGTTGTGCGTGCCATGCGCGCACCCCGCGCTTTTTCGAAAAAAAAATAATTGTTTTTTTCATCCTTGGGGGTCCTTCAGTGACCCCCTGACAAAGGCTAGGGGATCAGGAACTGTCCACCTTGCCCCCTTTTCACATTCTCCACCTTTGTTTTTCACTGCCTCAGACTGTGAGAGACAAAATGGCGGCCGACACTTCCTGATTTCGACCGACTGGAATGTTTACTGTCATGTAACCACCAATCAGAATTACGCTTGCGCACGGCAGCGTACGGTATGCTTACCGTACGCGCACGGTGCGTGCCTATAGATATATATGTACTTTTAACTGAAATTTTCTCAGGAACTACTGAACAGATTGACTCCAGATATTCAAAAGGCACATCCCTGACCTGAGGACTTTCTCTTTGCCAAATTTCAAATAATTCTGTTCAGCCGTTCGGGCTGTACCTTGGACTAAAGGTCCCTATGGAAAAATGCATGGGGAAAACGCGTTTTGGGACCCCCCTTTTTTCTCGGCCCCCGCTTGACTAATCACCCCGACACTTTCAGGGTAGGAGCGGAGCGGAGCGCCCCACCTATTTTGAAAAATTTGCGAGGATTCGTCAACCGGCTCCAAAGTTATTCAAAATAGAATTTTCTGATTTCCTATGGAAAGACGGTCCTAACTATAACTATCTACTGGCGACCGCCAGTAGATAATATATATATATATATATGATTTTGATTCCACAAAACTGAAATAGTTGGCAGATATATAATAACCAGGCAAAAATAAAGTACGGGGTTGGATCAAATAAACTAACTGCATCCAGTACTCACTGCTATATGTCAGGGTCCATCAAGTAGTGCTATTGCAGTTGTGATTTTAGTAAGTGTTATTTCAATGATTTCTTACTAAGTACATTTTTCCTCCATTTAGCTCAATGTTATCACTCGAATTTGCAGCTCATCATGTACGTCTTTAAGGCAGTCTGTACAGAACTGTATTTTTTACATTTATTGTATGTAATTTTTCAAAAGCGTTTTGACTTTTAAATACTACTGAGTTGCAGTTCTTCTGCTGCTTGCATTTTCTGCACTTAGGCTATCTTACTTTCGAAGTACTTGATTAAGCCCCTAGCCTCGCAACGAATTGTGGAACCTTGTTTACTTTAAGAACACACCTTCTGTGTTTCAGAAGGACCTCAGCTGCACTGCTGTAAATTTCCAGTTTTTTGTCCTGGTAACTGCTGAAACCCTTCCATTTTATGTTTAATTATGTTTACATGTGTCTTCCCTCTGATCTTATAGCTGGTTTCCTTTCATAAAGACATGTCAGAAAATCCAGTTTCCAGAACAGTTCAGGTCCGGCTACAAGCCTAGTGCTCCTAGGCAATGAACTCAACATGATATTTTGACCATGACCATTAAATTGGAGCCTCAGTGCCCACTCTCGAGTATTCATGTTCACACTAGTAAAAGCTTAGGTTTAAATTTCACTTATACAGGTGCGTTCTTTTGTGCTTCAAAGCTTGCCTTGCAGCCATTTGAGTAGACCACGAAAACCATTTGTATAGCGATTTGAGATTCCAGATGTATGTACTATGATGACAGTAACTGTCTTATGTCTGAACTATGTAGCTATGAAAGGGAAATCGACATGTAGGGTAAATACACATGTACAGAAAATACAATGCACGTTCAAAATAGCCACAGAGGGCTTCCTTACTCAAGGGAAAGCCAAACCAATATTCCATGATGAAATCATGGATAAAATGTAGGGTTTGTGAACAAGCATCTCTAAGTAACAATTCTGGAGTCACCGGTTACCAAACTAGACTCACTACAGAAGCACAATGTTGGCCTTAAACTCAATTTAAACATTATCAATTAGAATAAGACATTGGTAAAAATGTATGGGGTTTATTTTTCATAGGCTAGCAAAGCTTTAAGATTGATTTTAACTCCAGCAGATCTTTCCTCTCGCACACACAGGCTTCCTAACTTACAAACACATTTTATAGAAAAAGCACCACCAATAAACATCACCAGTTGCTCTCATATTTCTGTTCCAAAATCATTTATCTGTGATAGCGAGCACAAAAACAGGAATTTAGTATGATAAATAATGTTAACCCGCAAGAAAAGCACTTAGGCGTTTGAGCCCCAAATATGTCGGCAGAACACAGCCCTCTGCTTTGAAAACAAATGCTGTCCTTCCAAATGTGTGGGAGATTTTTTGGGGAGGGTGGATTTTGTGAAATATTATCCATGGTGTGAAAGAGTTGTAATGATGCATCTTATTACAGTGCAAAATATCCCAGTTAAGCTTTTGCTAACGAATACAAGACATTTCCTTTGTTCAATTTGAAGGATGCCAATAAGATTGGTTGGTGACTGTGGATGTTTATATTCACGTATGTCTCACACCACTGTGGGAACCCCACAAGCATGATGAATTCTTTAAGTTGTACATTCAGGGTTAGCGGTGGAAAATTCTACATTCTAAGGCAAGAGGGCCGGGGAGGGCGGTCAATCAAAAGGTAGTATATATCCATGAAGTCTTAGCTTAGTGTTTCCAAATCTTCCCACTTGTTTATCAAACCCAATTTGTGTAGGAAAAAAGGCTTGAGTAAATGTTTAAATTAGGTACCAACAATCCACATATGCTCCCATATTTTATGATGGTTGCCTGGCAACGGATTTTTAATAATGGACAAAATAATATGGGCCAGCCATATGGGTAAAAATGTACATGTGTAATAATGGAACTCCACAATACCAACTCTTGCGGATTGACTGCCCTTCAGAAACGTGAAGGAGTTAGCCAAACAGGTTGGTAGTATAATTAGAAATCTATGGCTTCTGTAGATTTCCAATGGCACTCGTGGGGAATTTAGAGATTCCACAAATATGCTGACATCTAGGTAAATCCTAGGCGCGGGTCAAGTACTTTTTTATTTATGCATATTTTATCATACAGGCCCTATGCACTCGAACCTTATGATTTTCTAGCCCTGCTCTATTTTGACTTGTGAAGCTTAGCAGGGCTGATACTCATAAGTTCCACCGCACCGCTGTCCCCTTTCATCAAGAATCCTTACTTCGCATTATTAAGGCCAGCCACACACAGTAGCCAGCAAGTGGAGCGAGAAGCGAGGAGTCTGTTGTTGCTTTTCTGCTGGAGGCAGCGAACACAAACAGTAGCTCCTTATGTTAAATTGGCTCTTAACCAAGGAGCAATCACAGGCTTGCTGAATACCCCAAACTCGGAGAGCCAAGCATATGTCCAAGGAATTGTTAAGATTGTGCCTACACTCTGCTCCAACAAACTATGCAATGTCCACGTGGCCTATGGGAACATTTAGAGAGTTTTACATTTCCCAGCACTATTAGCATAAGTTAAAAGCCATGTTTTATATATTTTTTTGTATCCCTAGTACATTTAAAAAGACGTAAGTATTTGTGGTAAGTAAATGGCGACATCCTTATTAAAAATGCAAACCGTGATTTACTGGGAAAGCACACTTAAATTCAAATGAAAAAAGTGTTTGTGCGAATCAATTTATTTTAATTTGGTCAGGGCTTGGGGTTGCCCCAGGAAAGTCATCTGACCATATAGACATATGAACCTGTAGATGTTCTGTGCTGCTGTTTATTTTAACTATTTGTATAGATTTAATTTAATATTTTGCCGCCACGAAAAGACCCAAGGGGAAGTAAATTCAGTTTGAAGTGGACATGAGTAAAAAGATCGACACTTTTTAATTCACATTTTGCTCTTTGTCTGAATCACTGGCTTACAGTTTCTTCATCCTGACTTTCACTAGAACAAAAATCATATATTACAGAAGCAAACAATCAGCAAGCGAACAATAAGAGCCAAGAAGGCAACATCACAGTGCTTCAATGAACCGGAGCAGCGAACAGAAACACAAGTAGCATTCATCATCTTTAAACTGACAAACAGTGACCGGAAATGAGGTCAGGAAGAATACGCCCATGCAATTAAGACTATTGGCGAGACGATAACAAAAAACAGGAAGTCTGTGGAGGAACTGTTAAATAACTGCCTGGAAACAAAAACAACACTATTTGAAGTCTTTTTTTTTTGTTTTAAACATAGATGCGACTCTTTTACACAATGATGGGGTAGCATAAATAAACATTTGCCAGGAGCAACCACACAATAATCCAATTTTAAACTCATCTCTTCTTCTGAGTGTACAGGGACATATATAATCAGAAGACAGCAAAGCATGCTGACCAGTGGTCATCAGATAACTCAGCACATACACTATGGGGTGCCCTCCTCTCACACAAATGTTGTAATCCATAAACCCCTAGTAAACGTCAATAAGGATGCCTCATCCTTAAGTAGTCATGTTCCTCATGAGTCTGCTTTACAGATTCACTAGGGTTTCCAACTGACCAATATTAAGCACAATAGTCTACGGTAGGTGTGTCTGTTACAGCAGAGTGCTGTGGTAAATACACAACTCACTAAAAACACAAGAGGCACCTCTCGGAAGCAACCAGACTTGCCACAGAAGGTTCATTACAGTGCCCTGACTTTTTAGCACAGAGCCCCAGACTTGCTCTGAATGCCGAGTCTGGCAACGTCTAGCAAAGTAACGAATAGGTCGCAACGTACACAATTGTTTTTAGCTATGCGCTAAGTAACCTGAATCAATAAACTTTACGAGTTATCTTGGACACATTTGTAACAATACAGAAGACCGAAAAACACTACTGTCTTAAGAGAACTGAGGGCAGGTACATGTATAGGGACATGACTTAGCTTGGCCATCCCGACTTGGGCAAGAGTACAAACTCTGGAAGACCAAGCCAGCATGGCTGAAGTTAGCACGTACTGTTCCCTCACTCAGGCATTCTTTTGATCTCAACATGAGCCCTATCAAAAAAACACAAAACTGTAAATTTGTGGCATCATCCAACATCTGTTTAGAAGTAGGTGCATACCATACTGCATAGTACTTTAAACAATGTCATTCATTTCCGCTACAAAGTGAGGTACACTACGAGGAGCATCTATGCACCCTTCCCTTTTCTCAAGGCTACGCTTATCTTATAACAATTGGGTTCAATGCAGCATCCCATCACAAGTGCAACTAAAACACAACCACATGTAAAGGCTTGTCTTGGTCAATCAAGATCAATATTTCTTTCTTTTAGTTTACTAGCTGAAGAATGGACTTACCATTACGGTGAAGGGGCTATTGGGAATATCTACTCCGCCAAAGCGGACGTGAATGACATATGGTCCTGGCTTAGCCGTGGTGTAGAAAATATCATACGTTCCGTCCTCATTTTCAATGACATCTGCTTCCGATTCTGTAAAGTCTGGATTCAGCACTGTACATGTCACCTTCCCTTTCCCAGCAGACTTGGCATCGACTACAAAGCCAACCTCCTCTCCAGTCTTAACAGTGGGTGCAAGTCCTGGACCTAGAATGAAATATTTGTATTGATTGCATTAAAAATTCTTGCAGCGACCTAAAAGAGAGAAGTTTTCACGCGAAGAGTATATTTTAGAGTAGTTTAGAAACACATGGGTCAAGATCACAAAATGAGCATAAGAAATGTTAACTTACGACAATGTCTGCTTCATGGATTTAAAGCGAAAGGTGTCACTAGAAGAGGTAGAGCTAAAGTCGAGGTATACAACCACCACCGACTGTAGTAATTTAAATGTTTTTTGACTGGAACTTTAATTAACATAACACAAAACAACAAAAATATGACAAATCACAACAAAACAACCAAGAAGGCTACCGCATAACAACATACTAACACAATTCAACACAAAGTAATATAAACACAAAACGTCACAAAATAACACACACCAATAAAACATTAACACAACACAAAATAAAATAATTTAACAACACAAAAATACAGTAACAACACTCCATTGTACTGCAGTGTTGTTACTTGTGCTGTTGCTGCCTCATATAATTGGGCTGTGTTTTTTTTCTGTTGGAGTCCTGTGTTGGTTTTTCTTGGCATGCTGTGTGTTGCAATGTTATGGTTATATTCTTGTGCTGTCACTGAGTCTTTGTAATTTTGGATGTTATTGTGGCGCTGCTATTGTTTTGTTGTACAAAAGCCGCAGCTAGTCCGCTTAATTTCCAGTAATCTTGGCGTAAATAATGTACTCTCCTGGAGCAGCGTAAAGGTTTTTTTCACCTGTACTGCCTTCTTTAACATCACACACATGTAACTGCAGCAATGTAAATGTTGTGATCCGGCTCTTGATTTAATTCTCCTATTCCAAGTGTCTTTCACTTTATGATTCTCTCGTATACACACAAACACTCACTCACTCATACATACATAGCATTACTCCCACTCTTAAAATATTCTCCCCATGGACTCTCTCATCTTCACAGTGACACTGTTGCCAAACTCCATACCAACAATATTTAAGCAGTTTGTATCCTGGATTGTCTCACTGCCTACTCCTAACATTTCATAATCCTAGAAGATGGTCCAGGATCCTACACCCAATTGCCACCAACTTCTTCAGTCCCTTCTAACATTGAAATCAGGCCCCTTCGCTTCTCACACTTTCTATGTCCTCATTTGTAGATGACATTACACAAATTCTACACCCACATTCCACCATCATCTCATTTTAGGGGGCAGTTATCCTAGAAGCCCGATAAGAAACTTGCCTACCACTTCTGATAAAAAGCATCTTTAGCCCACCGATTCCACATATATTGCTCATTACACAGTACAATGAATGTAATTCATTTACTGTTTTACTTTGCTTTAAGTTTTGGCTCACAAACAACTAGAAGAGATAGCAATTATTAAGATGTTGTCAAATGTTGTTGGAAAAGTAGTTTTCAACTATTTCATAATTCCAGAGACTACGTGCAGCGCCAGAGAAAGCTTGTGACCTTGCTTATGTTTACTTGCAATTTCCTTTTTCCTAGGTCTAGAAGTCATGACTCCCTGAGAGAAACTGACAAAGATTGTTAAATAGTAAGAAATTTACGCAAGATGCACCTTATGGATAGGACATCAAAAAAGTGGGGGGATCGGGGGAAATCAAGGTCCAGCACACAAGCCCCAAGGAATGAACTGTGAGTAATAGGGTGTGCTGTTCCTAAGGAAAGAGAAGAAAAGGACGAAGGGATGGAATAGCTGCTATAAGGAGCAAGGGCCCTCACACACCCCGAAGTGTGTCATGCTTCATCATTGGGCAGCTCCTCGTTGGACCGGCGCTGCAATGCCCAGGGGCCCCGCGGAGGGGCTCTTTGCCGGAGATCTTTTATCCGAAAAGTCTAGCCGTAGATGAAGTGGGTGTGTGTGGGGAGTGTGGTGAATGTACAAATGAGAGTAGTATGTGAGACAAGTGGGAGTTAAAAATAAGTATGGGAGATTCTGCCTCTGGGGAAACTCTACTTGTAGCAAGATTTATTTCCATTAATTTTGTTTCATTCTTTTCCTCTTAGATAGGTGCAGAAAGAAGGTGCAATGCAGTTCAAGTGTGGGAAGTGTCAAAGTACTGCATTCTCTGATCCACCTAGCTGTTACAAGAATTGTGCTCCACATACAAACAGAAGCAGAAATGACAATAAATATTTAAGGAAGGGCACGCCGTTGGAGATTACAATAAATCTCATAATTACACTTGGTTTTTTTAAAAAGTATTGCTGTCTTTTGAAGTTAATAATTTCTTATGTAATGTTGAACATTGCAAGCACTCACCCCCAGTCAACTGATCTGGGTTTAATCCATCACTGTTCTTTAGCCCACCCTGCCACCCCAGTTCAGACACGGTGATGGATTAAACCCAGATCAATTGACTGGGGGTGAGTGCTTGCACTGTTCAACACTCCGTCCATCATTTCCTTTGGTTTTTGCTTTGTTCGCAATAAGTTGGCAGGGTATGCTCAGACGTGAGTCCCTTGCTCACTTTGCCACTGGATTCAAGCAAGCCTGGCTGAAAACGGCTGAAATGCCAGAAACCGGTCCTAGGAAGCTTGTTTCCGGTCCAGGGAAGACATGGCTTGGCAGTTCGGGATGGACTGTTCCCATGAGGCACAGGGTCCGACTGATTTGCATATGGCCATGTCTGAACTGGGGTGGCAGAGTGGGCTAAAGAACGGTGATGGATTAAACCCAGATCAATTGACTGGGGGCGAGTGCTTGCAATGTTCAACACTCCGTCCATCATTTCCTTTGGTTTTTGACCTTTGTACAGTGCCATTTTGCAGGTCACTTACCTAGACTTAAGTAGACAAGCCCACTTATCAGCTGAAGAGCGTTTTATGTTATTAATAGACATCACCTTAAAAAGAAGCTTCCCAGCTAGGACTCCTCGTTCCCTGATTGATTGTCTCAACCAGTATGATCCTTGTGCCTCACCTCTGAATTTGTGCGACTGCTCTGCTGCTAACGAGCTATCGCCAGCATACCAAGAGGAGCAAGTAGTGATGGCGCTCAAAACACTAGAATTGTGAAGGAAGGATTTGTTCAGCTCCTCCCAACACGTCTGAGGAAATTCAAAGAGGCCTCGGTCCACTACCTCTAGAAGCTGTAGAACACGAACCGGTGGGAATGTTAAGTTGGTATCGATCATGTTGGCACTAAAGGTTGTTCTGCACAGGATGCTGCAGAAACATTTGAGTTTGAACATTTCTAAAGAGGGTTGAGGGCAACCTAAGAGCAACATAATCAAGATATTATATAATAAGACTTTGTTGCACAGCATCTGGCCATCAATGAAAGGAGACCAAGGAGGAATCCAAGGAGGAATGTCTGTGTTGCATTGCAACATTTATACAGCACTAACTACCCCTATGTGGACTACAGAGGCACCTACCTTCATAGGCAGCATGCTACACAATGTAGGGTGGGTGGTGGGAGTGTGTTGTCTTTATTTTGATCCTATGTAGGAAGTGTTTCCATGTCATACGTGATGACAATCGAGGTGCAGTCAATGAGCTATAAGATGCATACTTACAAATGTGATGGATTAAGGAGTATGAGAGTTGTGTGAGGCGCACAATTTCATAGACCACTTTGCTGGTTATTGCACTGGGATGTGCATTCTGGGTATTCTTTTTGTTTAAAAAGTATGGTCCTTAGCAGGCATAGGCTGGAGGAAGCATGTTGGATACATCTGCTGGGATTTTGAAGATAATCACGTGTCTGATGTTCTGATTGTCATTGTGGGATGTCAACTAGTGGTCATAGTATGTAGCTTGTTGGGCCCTAAGTGGTGGACTAAGTTAAAGTCCGCCTTTGGTCAGCAGCGTGTGTTGGATTTCTTCATTGATTCCACGCTTGTTCAGGTGGTGTGTCAGGATCCGTAGTCTGGTAAACACGGACTAGGCGATCCCGAGGAGAAACAGAAGTCCCTCCCGAAAACTACACTTCCCAGCATCCGCAGCGGGAGCACGCTCGCGAGACGCTGGTGCTCATCGTCACCGGATATAGGAGTGTCAAGCACTCGGGACGCGGCCGATGATTACGAGGACCTGCGGCTGTGGTGATCGTCGGTGACCGGAGCTGTTCAAGGCGGTAAATGTGCCTCCCCGCACCTTGCTCCTCTTTTGCCTCATATTACTGTGTTAACACGCGCTGGAAGGCGGCATTTCCGGCTTGGTCGTGGGCTTTGCTACTCGGTTGGGGAAAACTGAATGCCGACTGTTTTCTTGCAGAGAATCTTGAGAGGAGTATTGCTCAGTGTTCTTCCGAACAGGCTGGGTCAATACAGAACCTATTTCATTTGCTTGTACGCAGCCAAAATTCCTAAAGAGGTGCGACGCTTGTGATGTAACAGCGCCACACTCCTTCTTGGTTCCTTCCCTGTTGGCGAGACCAGAGACATCTGTGATCTCATGCAGGGAGTGAAACTGTTTATGTTGACCAGTAGGTCTGGATTCAAGGGGTGAACTTTATTTACTGTCTGCAGTAGAGGATCTCCGAACCTGGCTTGCCACACGTTGCACTCACCTTGCTCATGTATCACGACCATAAGATTACTGAACTCTTCCAGGGGAAAATCTTGTGACATTTAGTGCAGATGGCTTGATGCACATCAGATTTGGTTTTGATTCACGTGTGGTCGGTTTGGAGGTTCCTCTGTTGCTTTGGGGGCTATTCCACGCATGATCAGGGTAGGTGGAGCACAAAACAAAGTGTGTTACATTAACAACCGAGAGGATTGTGTGGGACGTATCTATATATAAATATATACTGATAAATGTTTTCTCCTCTGTGCAGCGTTTCATGTTGGAAATCAGCAATCACCCTCTCCTCTCTTCTGGTAGAAACCTCCCTTTGATTCCTTAACAGGTAGAGTGTTATTACATGTACCTCGGAATAACCACCTAGAGAGTTCTCCTGTTCTATTGTAGTCTTGCATCAAATACTGAGCGTTTACTGTGTTTCCCTTTTGTGTCATCCATAGGTCTCCCTCCCTGCTGTTCCTACCCTTTCCTTCCCTCGCTTAACTATCCCACTAGTCCACGTAGAATTGTATTCCGGACTTGGGGGAGTTGAGAGGTGGGCCCCTTTTTGAGCATCAGCACAGCCCGAGGATCCTGGAAGGCGGATCCTGACATGGTGCATGGTGGGTTATTGCTGTGGAGTGCTACAGTACTGCGTGATGGGCATAACCTGTAGCACTTTTGTCTTAAATGAGTGTTAAGAGTGGCAGTCTACCTGAACTACAGCTGGCTACCTGACCGCTGAGTGTTATGGTATTAGAATTAGCATGGGTCAGGAGTCTATGTTACTCTGGAGACACTGCACATTGTTTCAATCTCTTCCAGTGCAAGCTTCTGCCTGCAGCATTTTCTTCATCACTAAGATTCTTCACTGCAAGCATTGACCAAACCAGGGGCGTACACAGGCCCCCGCAGCCCCCGCGGTGCGGGGGCCCAAGCTGCAGGGGGCCCCCTCTGCAGAGTAGTCAGACATGAGAGCTCCGGTTTAAATCCGGAGTGGGGCCCCTCCGTGTACCATGCAGAGGAGCGCCCTCAACTTTCATTAGGCCACTGGACCAAACTGATCTGAGAATGGGGACCACTCTTTAGACACCACCGGTTATTTACTCCAATTTGTTATTGTTTACTGCAGAAACAAATTTGTTAAAAAATGAATTAAAACACAGTACATTGTTCCAAGGGGCTTGCCGCTTGCTTCCTACTTTGACTTATTACCAGAATGTGTTACCACATCTAGATGTTTGTTCATTTCGCGGATATTCAGAGAGCGCTCCCCAGAGCTGGACCGGGGATCTGCATAACACTTCGGACATCTCCTGTGACCTGCTCCTGTTTGACTGGACTTTCATAATTTGTTCTCAGCCCAAATATAAGTTTCTTAATTAATTACTGAATATCATAGGGAGAGTTTGGGCGGTCCTGGCTAGCAAATAGCGGACATCAACTACATTAAACTGAAATTTTCTATTCCACTCCTATGTTGCCAGAGAGTCATCATAGACACGAAATGTGGGTACAAAGATAACACTTCAGAGTACCACAAAAGATTCACCACTCCACTACTTGATCTCTTTTGTTATATGACCAACAAAGTATTTCCTATTATGAAGCCATAATGAACAATGTATGCTTGTGACAGATGGAATTCTCCTTCATCAGAAAAGTTATATTCAATGTGGCACTGACATAAGAATAACTTTACAAAAAGTGATGGGTGGACTGCTTCAGTTGATCTCATTCAATGGTAATGCTTGGTCCCTGTTCCGGTCCATTGTTTTTCAGTGCATGATGCCATTCCAGACAGACTGCCAGACCAAGTCCCATCGCGACAGGAACACAGGACCAGTTTCAGCCTTGTTGTTCCACCTCAACTGGAGGTCTATGGCACAGAGTGCAAGGAATCCACATCTTGGTATACCGGTCACACTCAGGGCCATATGTAGGTAGCTTCACATTTACCGACTCTTAAATACCGAATTTTACCGATTCGGTATTTATGAATCGGTAAATGTGATGTAGGTAATTAATCGGTAAAATTTACCGATTCGGAAAGGGTCGGTAATTTTGAATCGGTATTTACCGATTCGGTAATGAGGCATACCTTCCCATTGATTCCTATGGGCCAGGAGGCCCATAGGAATGAATGGGAAGCCAGTTACCATTACCGAATCGGTAAATACCGAATCGGTAATGGGGGAGGCAGTATCATGGGTGGCAGGGTGTCACATTGACCCCCTGTTGCACCCCCGATTCGTCCATGTGTGCACATGTGGCGCACATACATGCCCTAAGGGCATGTATGTCTGCCACATGGCACATTCACATCTGCAAACTATCACGTTTTGCAAGGTATTCGGTATTTATCACCAACCTATATTTGGTGGTAAATACCGAATTCTAATTCCTACTCATCACTCAGAGTGTTTCCTACATATCATTTCAGGATTCGGTATTTACCGATTCGGTATTTTTACCGATTCGGTAAATTACCGAATCCTGAAATATGCCCCCTACATCTCAAATAGCTAAATACCGGTCGGTAACGGGATATTTACCGAATTTCGGCCGTTACCGACCGGTATTTAGCTACCTACATGAGGCCCTTAGTGTCTTACTTAGAAAAACAAAACAATTATGGATGGAATCCTTGAATTGATCAAAGCCGTTGTTTCCTAGTTTCATATCACTCCCTGAATAAGGTACAGTTAGCCCAGCTTTGTTGACCCACAAGATTCATATAGGAGGGGCAGATGCTGTGGTGGGTTTCCTATTGGTCACTGGAAAGGAGCGAGAAAGTTATTCGATGGCCGGCCAAGTTGAAGGGCCCTATATATATATATGGTGCTATAGATATACAGATTTATTTAAGACCGGAAACGACCTTATATCGTCTCAGTTTATGATCTGAAATATTCAGTTTCGATTGCTTTTAAATGAATCCACAAATGTATGTATTGCCACAACAATGTCCTACAGAGTTTATTCACCTCTACACGTAAACATTAAAACATACCCAAATGAAAAAAAACAGACATAAATATGATTATTTAAAGGTTGGGAAAAGAGATGGAAAAATAAAACTACAGAATGCTTGTTTTCAAGTGTAAGCAAATCGTTGCTATGAAAGGGGTCCCCCGTAAAGGTAAAGTGTAAAGCCAGAGTATCATAGCAGTGGAAGAAGGCGCTCAGAAAACAAACTCAAGTGCAAAGACCCAACTGTTAAAGAGGGCCGCAGACCTTACCAGCTATCCATCAGGGCTCCATTCATCTCCCTACTCAGATATTGTGAACTATTCAGCTAGGGTCTAACGAGCCATGACTTCCCTCTCTTAATGGGCCCTTTCTGAATTTTAACCCGGGACCTGAAAGGGGAGCACAATTGAATTTCAAGGTGGGTTTGAAGGCAAAGATCTCCGGCTGAGTTTTTGGACGGGGGAGGGGAGCGGTTTATAAAGAATCTCTTTATTCACCCCAACAGACGGAATATCAATAGGAAGGGTTTTGGGTTCTCCGATTCTCCCTCAAGAAATGGCGGGTAATTGAGATTGCATCCTTAAGGGCTAGAATTGTTGTTCTATGCCTCAACTGGGGCTCCACGCATCACTCAGCAACGAACCAGCATATAGGGTTTCATGACTGATGGCTGCTGTGAGGAGAGATAAACGATTGCAAACCTAGCAAGATTTAATCCAAAAACGACAAAGTGCAGTCTGTACTAAAGTCTCCTTCGCCACATCCCATTGACAGGCTAGACGGGATGGATACTCTAATCACTTCCTTGTTCTCTTGTCAGTTGGGTAATCTAAAAGAACACTAGAGGTTATGTTAAATACCATGACATTGAAAAAGGGTGGATTCTGTTACAAGGCTAGAGTGTTGAAAGCATCAAGACTTATGCAGAGGAGTGCGTAACTACCAATACTGGATCTCAGCTGAGGCTCACCGGCATCTGGCAGGAGGCGGGGGCTTGGGTTGTGGGCAATGGCAAATTTACGTAATAACAGCTGCACTCAAAGCCAGCCAAGAGGGCTTGTTTTGTGCCTTTCCTTACTAGACATCCTCCCTTTTGACTCGGGCCAACAGGTGAGGTGAGGGTCAACAGTAGGTATTTTTAAACCCCTCATTCCTCATAAAATGTGCACGACTGGCCTGCACTGGCAACTACTGTGGTCAATTCAAGCACAAACAAAAAACCTTTAGAAGCAAATGAACAATACAGCTTTGCACATGCTTTATAGTGCACGACTTAGAATATCAGTATAGAGCTGTTCCTGTAACTAGGTAAGCCCACATGTAAGAGATGTCTGTGAGTGACAAACAATGTGCGCCTCAATGTAAGCCAATGAAGCACTGAGGGGCAGACACTAGAGATGTCTGAATAAGACACTGAGGCGACTCTGCATCTTAAATAAAGGCCCTGCCAGGCATGGAGCGGGACTAGAGATGTCTGAATAAGACACTGGGGCGATTCTGCATCTTAAATAAAGGCCCTGCCAGGCATGGAGCGGGACTAGAGATGTCTGAATAAGATGCTGAGGTGACTCTGCATCTTAAATAAAGGCCCTGCCAGGCATTGAGCGGGACTAGAGATGTCTGAATAAGACGCTGAGGTGACTCTGCATCTTAAATAAAGGCCCTGCCAGGCATTGTGAGGGACTAGAGATGCCTGAAAAAGACACTGAGGCGACTCTGCATCTTAAATAAAGGCCCTGCCAGGCATTGAGCAGGACTAGGGATTTCTGAATAAGACGCTGAGCCGGCTCTGCATCTTAAATAAAGGCCCTGCCAGGCATCGAGCTGGACTAGAGATGTCTGAATAAGACACTGAGGCGGCTCTGCATCTTAAATAAAGGCCCTGCCCGGCATCGAGCTGGACTAGAGATGTCTGAATAAGTCACTGAGGCGACTCTGCATCTTAGATAAAGGCCCTGCCAGGCATGGAGCGGGACTAGAGATGTCTGAATAAGACGCTGAGGTGACTCTGCATCTTAAATAAAGGCCCTGCCAGGCATTGTGAGGGACTAGAGATGCCTGAAAAAGACACTGAAGCGACTCTGCATCTTAAATAAAGGCCCTGCCAGACATCGAGGTGGACTAGAGATGTCTGAATAAGACACTGGGGCGATTCTGCATCTTAAATAAAGGCCCTGCTAGGCATTGAGAGGGACTAGAGATGTCTGAATAAGACGCTGAGGCAACTCTGCATCTTAAATAAAGGCCCTGCCAGGCATCGAGCTGGACTAGAGATTTCTGAATAAGACGCTGAGGCGGCTCTGCATCTTAAATAAAGGCCCTGCCAGGCATCGAGCTGGACTAGAGATTTCTGAATAAGACGCTGAGGCGGCTCTGCACCTTAAACAAAGGCCCTGCCAGGCATCGAGCTGGACTAGAGATTTCTGAATAAGACGCTGAGGCGGCTCTGCATCTTAGATAAAGGCCCTGCCAGGCATCGAGCTGGACTACAGATGTCTGAAAAAGACACTGGGGCGACTTTGCATCATAAATAAAGGCCCTGCCAGGCATCGAGAGGGACTAGAGATGTCTGAATAATGACGCTGAGGCGACTCTGCATCTTAAATAAAGGCCCTGCCAGGCATGGAGCGGGACTAGAGATGTCTGAATAAGACACTGGGGCGACTCTGCACCTTACATAAAGGCCCTGCCTGGCATGGAGCGTGCAAGAGCAGTGGCATTTGCTTTTGGGCTAATTGTTCCAGCAAGTTATCAGAGCTTATGAATATTTTTCAAGAGAAACTATCTGCCGTGAACTGGGGCTGCAGTTTTGCTGCTTGCCGCTGTAAACCGCTGGAGGTCAGAGTGAATTAGCATGTTTGTTTGGCTTCCATTCAGACATGTCAGAGCAACGAGAACCAGCCCCCTTCGGTTTGTTTGGACTGCAGACGCACATGCACGGTGCACACGCAACATGTCTGCTTCCGCCTGGACTTGGAAGCCGTTCAATGGCGTCTCCTGCCTAAGCTGCTTAGTAGCTAGACTTGCGGAATGAGGATTTGAAAACAGCAGTTTCTCTGTTTTTGGGTCTCGCTTGTGGGCATCTTTTAGCTCTCTCATGTTGAAAGCCTATTGTTGACAATACCTTTGTTAACAGAGCTTTGGGTCAGCACATTGCTTACAAGTGTTGACTTTCTTTTCTATCTAATTATTTGCTTCTTATACGACGCCTTTCCTTCCTCCTCTTGTGTTTGCTCCTCCCCTAAAGCTGAGCTAATTTACCATCCTTCTGATTACTGGACTGACTTGTATCCTTCCACTCCATGCATTAAGGGAACTATTTTTTCTTTTTAGTTCAACACTCCTTGGAAGTCCATGTGTTTTCCTGCTCGCTTTCTTGTGTGCTCCTTTACCCAGTCAAATCCCCGCCTACCTTACTTTCCATGTTGCTTTCCTTCTCCCCCTCCCCAGTTGGTCAATTGCTTACCCTACCCATCCATAATTAAATAGAATTTTTAACCACATACCTGCTCATGGCATGCTAAAAATAAATGTAAAAAAATAAAAGGGTTTTGCCACACTTTTTATCTTTATTGATTTAGCACTCCAAAAAGGGCTCCATCATCCTAAAACAGTAAATAAAAAATTTTAAAAAAGCAAATGGCCGCAGCATCATTGCATATTCGCCTGCATGACATATAAGAACGTATGCGTGATGATGTCTGAGCGTGTATGTATCATCACCTTTTTTTACTTTTCATTTTTGCTAGTGCTGTTCAGCATCGGCCATAACCATTTTTTTTTTTATTTTTGCTAGTTCTGAACAGGACTGGCAAAACCATTGTAAGAGTCAATAGGTCTGCACTGGCAAAAACAGCTAGATTTATTGGTTTTGCCAATGCCTTTTTAAGCCATTGTTGGGAAGTAATACAATGCGTCAGGCAGGAAGGAATAAAGATGGATCAGAATTTTTTCACTGACCCTATGCCAGGTTTTCTTAATGCTGGAGCCTTTTTTAATCTACACAATAATTATATGTCACAGCTTATATAGTACTATATCTCAAAGCGATGCAATAAAAAGTGGCTCATCCAACGCTCAAATTAATACAGTCGTTTGCTGAATAAGCCTTACCTGCGGCACTGCATTTGCTGGCATCACCGGCGGGTGAGGCACGGACTCTGTATGGCGACAGTGGAATGTCTTCGCCACCATACTGAACTGCAACCTGATAGCGTCCAGTCTTGTCGGGAATGTAGGACACCGCGTAAGTGCCATCTTTGTTGTCGTGGATGTTTGCCCTCCTTGGTTTGCCTTCTTGGTCCTAAATATCAAATTAAGGCACTGGTCACTTGACACCTTCGAGACAATCTTAGTTTAACTTTGTACTTAGAAGACATCTTCAGCACATACAGTCGTGTGTTATACAGCACCCGCTTCCCCCTCTCATAATGCTTAATAGCAGATATAAAAAAAATTTGGGGTGGAAGTGATTTTTTTTATTTTTTATTTAAATTTGTTTATTGGTTTTTCATCAAAGCCATACATACATGATTGGACAACAACTCTAATATGCTCGACAGATCAAAGGACAGCTGCGAGTACTTAATGTGGACTATAACCTCTCCTCCCGGCCCATTCGAGTGTGTATTCCCATTGCAACAGTAGGTGACACACAGATTCCCTCGATACACATTCCACTGTGACCACTTTTTATCCCATTTCTTGAGGCAACCCCTGGCCCCAAAGACCGCGGTCTCTGCCAGCATACATCTATCGGGTGGAAGTGAATTTAAGGTAAAATAAATCAATAAGACCCAATATGACATAGACATGTATAAGAACATCTACTGAGTAGGTGTTCCTATAGAAGTTTTGCTTTGTTAGTACCCTTATGATATCAAAGCAAATGTGGGAACGTTTAGTTATTTCAACTTTTTCACAGTAAAATAAGAAAAAGGCCCAGAAATCCGTGGTATCACTGTATGTGTGTCCCAAATACCCTCAAAGTGACTTCAAACGCTTTCAGGTTCCGCTTTTCACTTCATAAATTGTGAAACATGGATTTCATTCAAATTTCTCACATAACCTGAAAGAAAACCAGACTATGTGGCTTGGTTTAAGTTATACTGCTGTCAACTGGCTGCAGGCGTCATCTGTCTTCATTCCCAGAAAAGCTCACATCTTTCATAACTGTGATATTTAGGTGACACTAACTAGAGGCAAACAAGGTCTAATGAGGAATATGTAGGGGAGGGTGGGGGATATGTCAGCCTTCTTCAGGCAGTCTTGCAAACATTTCGAAACGGGCACTCTTGGGTGAATTTGGAACTCTGCTGTACCCAAATGCATTGCAATAAACTTGAAACTCTGCCCATCCCTAGGAAAATGTAAGTTGGCAAATGTTCTAATAATGTATGTTAAAAGTATATTAAAGCCTGCCACAAAACTTCATGTGGCCTATTCATACTCACAAAAGACCTACAATAGACGTATTCCCTATTTTAAAAGACCGCTCGTTTAGAGAAATTGTAAGTGTAAGGTGAGAGTGTTTCATGTCAAAAAACATAACTTCGAATGGATCTTCACTTGTGTCCGCCATTTATCAGAGTTTGTAATGAGTGATGGCCAGTGGTCACTGGCATCCATGGGAGTCTGTACTGAGGGGTATTCAGTTCCCTCAGATGTTTGTCAAAAACTGCAAGGAAGGATGCCAACTTGTGCACGCCCTCCACAGTGTTTATTGAGGGATGTATCTATTATGTCCGCTAGAAAATGCACCGAGGGAAGTTAACTTGTGCACGGCATCTGTAAGAAACTGCACTAAGCAGGGGCGAAGATTCAAGGGGGCGGGGGAGTGCTGTTGGATTGTAGCGCCTCCCCTAATAAATGTATTTTCTGATACATATTTGAGTACAGGTGCTTTCAGTGGGACATTGTGAGATGTCAGTCAGATTTCCCCAGGGATGTTTACATACACACATAGAAAAGACGTACACACACTCTCTCCCTCTCTGGTTCGAAAGTCCTCAAAATATTTGTTATTTTATAACTATTGTGTTTTCTCTCTTAGTACTCTTACCAATTCGCCTTCCTCTCCCTTTGCATTGCCACCAAGGCTTTTTTCATGTGCCCTGCTTGTCGTATAATGTATTTAAACATCACATGCCAGTCTGATTTTTGGAAAATCGAAAATCCCCCCGCCCAATCTTACTGACCAAGCTACGCGCCTGGTACTACGGAATATTCATTCCTCTGTGATGTCCCCCAGAATCTGCCCGGGGGATATTAACCTGTGCATGACACCAGTCAGAGTCTGCACTGAGGGATACTCATGTCACTGTGATGGCCCTCAGAATCTGCACGGAGGGATATTAACCTGTGCATGACACCAGTCAGAGTCTGCACTGAGGGATACTCATGTCACTGTGATGGCCCTCAGAATCTGCACGGAGGGATATTAACCTGTGCATGACATCCGTCAGAGTCTGCACTGAGGGATACTCATTTCTCTGTGATGGCCCTCAGAATCTGCACGGAGGGATATTAACCTGTGCCTGACATCCGTCAGAGACTGCACTGAGGGATACTCATGTCACTGTGATGTCCCTCAGAATCTGCCCGGGGGGATATTAACCTGTGCATGACATCCGTCAGAGTCTGCAGTGAGGGAT
This sequence comes from Triturus cristatus, assembly GCF_964204655.1. Taxonomy (NCBI): domain Eukaryota; kingdom Metazoa; phylum Chordata; class Amphibia; order Caudata; family Salamandridae; genus Triturus; species Triturus cristatus. Next base: position 215,924,586 of record NC_140592.1, read on the forward strand.
ACTCATTCCTCTGTGATGGCCCTCAGAATCTGCACAGAGGGATATTAACCTGTGCATGACATCCGTCAGACTCTGCAGTGAGGGATACTCATTTCTCTGTGATGTCCCCCAGAATCTGCCCGGAGGGATATTAACCTGTGCATGACATCCGTCAGAGACTGCACTGAGGGATACTCATGTCACTGTGATGTCCCTCAGAATCTGCCCGAGGGAATATTAACCTGTGCATGACATCCGTCGGTGACTGCACTGAGGGATACTCATTTCTCTGTGATGTCCCTCAGAATCTGCACAGAGGGATATTAACCTGTGCATGACATCCGTCAGTCTGCAGTGAGGGATACTCATTTCTCTGTGATGTCCCCCAGAATCTGCCCGGGGGGATATTAACCTGTGCATGACACCCGTCAGAGACTGCACTGAGGGATAGTCATGTCATTGTGATGGCCCTCAGAATCTGCCCGAGGGAATATTAACCTGTGCATGACATCCGTCGGAGACTGCACTGAGGGATACTCATTTCTCTGTGATGTCCCTCAGAATCTGCACAGAGGGATATTAACCTGTGCATGACATCCGTCAGAGTCTGCAGTGAGGGATACTCATGTCACTGTGATGTCCCTCAGAATCTGCACGGAGGGATATTAACCTGTGCATGACATCCATCAGAGTCTGCAGTGAGGGATACTCATTTCTCTGTGATGGCCCTCAGAATCTGCACAGAGGGATATTAACCTGTGATTGACATCCGTCAGAGTCTGCAGTGAGGGATACTCAGTTCTCTGTGACGTCCCTCAGAATCTGCACGGAGGGATATTAACCTGTGCATGACATCCGTCAGAGTCTGCACTGAGGGATACTAATTTCTCTGTGATGTCCCTCAGAATCTGCACCGAGGGATATTAACCTGTGCATAACACCCGTCAGAGTCTGCCGTGAGGGATACTCATTTCTCTGTGATGTCCCCCAGAATCTGCCCGGAGGGATATTAACCTGTGCATGACATCCGTCAGAGACTGCACTGAGGGATACTCATGTCACTGTGATGTCCCTCAGAATCTGCCCGGGGGGATATTAACCTGTGCATGACATCCGTCAGAGTCTGCAGTGAGGGATACTCATTTCTCTGTGATGTCCCTCAGAATCTGCACGGAGGGATATTAACCTGTGCATGACATCCGTCAGAGTCTGCACTGAGGGATACTAATTTCTCTGTGATGTCCCTCAGAATCTGCACCGAGGGATATTAACCTGTGCCTGACATCCGTCAGAGACTGCACTGAGGGATACTCATGTCATTGTGATGGCCCTCAGAATCTGCCCGAGGGAATATTAACCTGTGCATGACATCCGTCGGAGACTGCACTGAGGGATACTCATTTCTCTGTGATGTCCCTCAGAATCTGCACAGAGGGATATTAACCTGTGCATGACATCCGTCAGAGTCTGCAGTGAGGGATACTCATGTCACTGTGATGTCCCTCAGAATCTGCACAGAGGGATATTAACCTGTGCATGACATCCATCAGAGTCTGCAGTGAGGGATACTCATTTCTCTGTGATGTCCCTCAGAATCTGCACAGAGGGATATCAACCTGTGCATGACATCCGTCAGAGTCTGCACTGAGGGATACTCATGTCATTGTGATGGCCCTCAGAATATGCACCGAGGGAAATTAATCTGTCCCCGAAATACGTCAGAGACAGTACTGTAAGATGTCCGCTTATATGACAAAATTTCTCCCGTACATAAAAATAACTCGGCCACTGGTGTTGCTTTAAATGAAAATAGTTCAAGTTCTCTACCATTAAAGGTATTATCCGACTTTTAATTGCTGGTACTCACAATTTCTAATTTAAAAAAGTGTAGATACTTGGTATCAAATACCATCTGTCCATTTAAAGCACTGACTACGGGTAAAAATCTGAGGATACTAAATACTTGATCCCCGATGGTAAATCGATTACCGTGGGCAATTACAAAAACAAACACCGGATAAATGGATCCAGTCTAAACAACGTGAATCCTTGGCTAGGTTTAGTCCCCAGTCATTTTTATAAGGAAGTGTTTTGTTCCTCAGCGGTCCTAATCAAGGCCCTTGATAGGATTTTAGTTTTGCTCTTTTTAGTATTTTTAGACCGGCCAGTGTTTGCTTATGTGCTAAATGTCTGGAAATGTGCATTCCTCTGGCAGCATTTGTAAGGCCTTGTCTGCAATTATCCCCTGTCATATTCTACCTGGCCACCTAATACCACCGATAGAGGAACAGTGCTGTTGTCACCAGTGCTTAATTTGTAAAAGAACAAGTGCCGGGGCCAGAGTTTTGTTCAGAAGCCTGCAGCCGGCGCTATTCTATGTCGGCATGCCGCATACCAACGCTGCGTCGACTTTATTCCACCAAATCAGTGTAACTGGTTTCAGCTATGTCATAAACTGGCTATTTCTTAGTCATTAATTTATTTTTAACTCAGAAACCGATTTTTTCTACAAATGTCTTCGGAGAAACTGGACGTGTTTCTCAGATGAGGTGGATTTGCTGAAATTCACCAGTTTTGCATAGGCCTAACCCTAGTCAAGAAGGCTGGAGTGGAAAGGACTACACTGGTTAATGTCTAACTCATTACCATCTACGAATCCAATCTGAGTGTGCATAACTCCTTGACATTCATGAAGACCAGATTAACATCACGCGACACCTTAATGCCAACGTATGATTTGTCTAGGAATCTTACAACTTACAGTACAGTGCAAAGAGTCAAAGAAGGACTAACAACGAGAGGCGGTAACATGGCTTACCGTTATCTGCACGGAGAGGGGTCCTTCTCCTGCATCTTTGGCATCAATGGCAAAGTCAACCGGCAAGCTGGCAAGAACCCCCTGAGAGCTGAGACCAGGCCCACTGGCCTTCACCATGCTGGCATCACATGTAGGGAGCACCCTCACCTTGAAGGGACTTGGTGGATGAAAATAAAGAAGGTGATTATTACGTGCTCACGCAACAAACATGTTAACAATAAACATACAAATAGGAGATACAAGTTACTATAAACCCGGCTCCTTCAACATGCCCAAAGCCTTGAGATGTACTGAGCATCATGGCACCTCTGTGTCCTCTGCCCGCCTTTCTCAACGGTGGTGGAGAGCGACTGATTGACTTTAGTGGGTTTCTGCCTAACCCCAGAGTGGCTGCGTGATCATGATATAAGACGGGATGGTAGGTGGGACATACAAAGCTAAGTATCATGCGAGGGCCTCAAGGGAGTCAAGCATGGACCCCCTTACACCATAACCCCAAAGAGAATGGCTACTATTGGCATGCTGGTGTAGGAAAAGGGATAGCACACTTTGCCACTGGGTCGCCCCCAAACGCGAATCCGGGGTCAGGAGAGAAGTAGGCCGCAAACTTCAATCGGTGCTCACTCCGGCACCCGAGGTCCGATTCGAAAACGGGAAACGGGTACCACCTCGGCTCAGGCTCACCGACACAGTCCCCTCAACCGATGCAGGATGAAGACAGGATAAACGTAGGAGGTTGCGGAGGTCCTCGGGAGCCTCGCACCTACGCGGCCATCTTGGTTGCGCGCTAGGCTCCTCCTCTAATTTCTGCAGATTTAAGTTAGCTTCGCTTAGCCAAGACCAGAGGGCCGTGGTCAATAGCAGAGCTTTTCTCCTGGACAGCGATCACTCAACCTTCTCCAGTCACACCTAATCGATGGGCTCATTGTTTACTTCTACCATAAAATGAGTCTGACATTTAAGATTTCTGAGAGGAGGTTTCTTCTGAGGGTTTCACAAATGCTCTGCATTCTCCTGCTACATATCTTGTTCATCATCAAAGTGCTCAACAGTAAGAAGAAATAGCATTGGGCTAGAGGGTGGGCTTGCCAAGTAAGAGAAAATGGGTTCAGACAAGAAAGGAAGAATAGACAAAGCTAGTGCTGAAGTGTACAATGACTCCCTTGTCATTGGATGCAGCATATTGGAGATTATTGAACCTCCAGTGCCCTTCCTCTCAGATATTTGGTTTGAAATGCTTAAAAACGCTAGCGATTCAGTTGAAGCTGCAGTAGAGCAAATGGGAGACAGACTTCACAACAAAGGCAACCTGAAACAAAATGTGAGTTGCTCCAAGTCAAGCACATGCGAACAAATCAGCATGAAGTGTCTATCTCAAACGGAACAATGATGACCCTCTTGAATGATACAAGAGCAAATGCAAGTACCAATGGCCGCCAAGACATGGAAGGCGCATACAGGTTTATGGACAAAACATAGGAAAAAGATCATGTCCTACATACAGTGGTGAGAAAGGAGATGATTTCTCATATTAGAGCAAATTGGGGGGACATTTTTTACTTTCACAGGCAATCAGCTGTCCTGGCTGAGTATTGCCAGCTGTATTCACAGATGCCTGTACACGAGGCAGGGATCATTTTGAAGAATTTGCTCCAGTCTACCTGGTGGAAGCACATTTGGCAAAAAACATAATGCCAAATGGGGGCTTATTTCTTTAAAACAAACAATTATTCAAAGGCCTTAACACGCATGGGGTTTTCTCAGGGAAATTGGGAGCCACTCTCTTGCATGGCAGAACAAGGTAGGAAAAAATCTTCTCTTTTGCTAGACCAATAGAGGTCTTGAGGACAAGTGAATAAAACATGTCTTGACTAAATCTCAATAAGTCTCATATCCTCTGTTCTTCTTTGCTTTTAATATCCTGAATTTACTTCTTTTGAGAACACAATCCTTTTCACACATTTCCAGGAAGGAATGTTCACATCTTTCTTACCCTTTCTTTATTCCTATGCTCTGAAGTCTGAATATATTATGAATTCTGTGCAGCTGAGATTGTTTAAAGAAATGTTATAAACCGACATCCCTCAAAGCATAAGTGTGTTACTTAAAACCTGCAACTCTCCCAGCAACATCAACTAAATAAGCATTTGCTCCAGTGAGGATACTCACAACATATCGCATGCATTATATCACCGGCCTAATATATTGCATGCATTATATCGTCGGCCTATTGTATTGCATCCACTATACTGTTGTGCCACTACGCCGCAAGGTAAATATAAGTAAGTATGGTAGATGAATACAACTGTGAATAGAGTTAGGTAGATAATGTAGAGGGACAAATAATATATTCATTGTGGTGATATAGTAGATGAAATATAATTCTCAGTCGATATAAACGACCTTGATATAGTGTCATACAATCCTTTAGTAAATAAACAAATTAGGCCTAGTAAACACTCATTCCTTATGGCCCCATTTACGCGAAGACAAACAGAAAATAACTAATACAATTGAAAGACTGTTGTATTTCTCTGAAAATAAGCACACTTAAGGTTCATTTATTGGAACATCCCTAGGACAAATACTACAAAAGAGTCAATAATTTCAAATAAACTACAGATACTAGTGAGCATTTACAGGTGAGTGCTTGCCATATACTAAATATATTTCTTTGAAGGCTTCGAATGCATACACCTTGTGACCTTACAGATTCAAGAAACAGCAACTCAATGTAACTTACCTCTTGGGTATTTCTTCATCTGCATACTGGACAGAGACTGCATAAGGACCTTCCTGTGTGGGGGTGTACTTCACTGTGTGAATGCCGTCTCCATTATCAGTGATGTCAACGGGCTCCACCACACCTACAACACACAAGACAGGCTTCACTTCACTGCACCTAGCCACACTCTAACCAGTGTGTCAGTCATATGAATGTGTAACACCAGTGATGCTGTGGGATAAACTGCAGTACCCTTTGGGCATGTGTAATCTCAAAACTTGAACGATGATTAAATGCAGGCACCTACCAGATTTTAGAGATAGTGGTAGCAATCAATTGTCTCCTAAATTTGAATTTCATCTTTATCTGTGTGTTGTGTCTGTGCACGTGCTTAAGTAAACTTTGTGTGTAGGGAAAGGACCAATAGCTACATAGGCAATGCTTTATCTTCTTCTCTTTGGTGGCATCCTTACTCTATCTCTCCTTTCCAATTCACACTGAATAAAATGCATCAATCCCTTTTTTCCCCCATTCCCCTAGAAAACACGTTTACTACTTAAATGATCAATTGGAAGGTTTCCATCTCAATGAACCCACCTCTGCCTAAGAGCATCACAGTGCTCCTAGGCTAGAGGTATGAATATAAAATATTGAGTTGCCCAAGGGACTGAATACTTCAGAAATCTACTTGTCCTGGTAAAATATCCACACCCTCTATTTAGTTCCAAGCAGTGAGTTGACAAATTATGGCAGCGTTCTTAAAACACCAGAGCTCTGGTAATAGCCGTTACGATTATTCCAGGGCTCATATTATAGCAAGTCTTGCATTCTAGAAAGACTCTGATTTTACCACCTTTCCACAAAACTACATATTGGAGCTGAAAGTAGGTGGGAAGAGGTAATTTGAGGGCTGGAAAGCCAAGAGAGTCGGTGCATTCCCCCGAACAAATAGGTTTAAGGATATTGCTGAACTCCTCTCCAATCTCTTCCATCACTGGAAAAGGTTGGAAATGTATTCCTGACAAAGGCAGGAGTAAAACTTGTTTGGGAAAAAAAGTAGAGTATGGAAAGTGAGCTTGTAATTGCTCAGCGCATTTTCACATGAGCAAATATACACATGCACATGTGGTCTTACAAAAACAGAATTCACAAAAGTTTGCTAGAAGTATAATTTTCAAACCTAAATCTGTATGTCTTGTGAATCCCTGAAAGTCAAAAATCTGCAGCAATTCATGAACATATGGCCGCAGGTGCACTTTTGTGATGTTCTTTAATAAATATAGCCCGAATTTATTTTCATGTTGCACATGTTGCTTTTACAGTGACTTTCCATTACTAATTCTTTTAGCAGCTTCATTAATCAAACACTTTTCACTAAATGATGCCACAGAAATATGGTATTTAAACTGCAAATTAGTTCAGCAGAATGATTTTCTTCCCCAAGAAGCCACATTTTTTGTGCACATTTTATTTTAAAAGCAAAAAAAACACCAATCTTGCTTCCAAGCTTCTTCATGCAATTGCATTCATGAGCACTATAAGAAACCTCAAATTGTTAAGTTTGGCAAACACTTAAAGACATTTTGACACTGGAATACATGGTTGATCAACATGTAAATATGTACGGAAATCTTGCCTTACTCCACTCGACCCTCTAAGTGCGCGAGGCAAGGACTTTGAATACTTTTCATTCTTTCTCTCTGAGCAGACTCAATCTTTCCAGAAGTCGCAGCTTTGTTCTTGTGAGATGGAGTGCACCAAGCTTTAATTTTATAGCGTGTTAGTAATATGTCCTCAACCTGAAAGGTTGCCTCACATCATAAAGAACGGAATGTCTTTCTATGCTCTCAAAGACAGAAAGCCTAAGTTGGTCTTCTCTCACTCTTCATAATTCAATTCATACCTGTCCATTTCTGACCTCCCACAATGAGATATCCTCCCTAATATCAACCAATATCTTGGATTTATCTGTCAGCTTCAATGGTTACATTGATAAAACAGAGAAATTCCATCTCGCCAAACCTAGGTTCTCGCTCCTTTTTTCCAAAAATGGGGTTTGAATGCCAAGCTATGATTATCTTAAGACTAGACTGGCCCTTCCACTTGAATGGCACCCAGCTGTTTCCTTTCACTACAGCTAGCTATCCTTCAATCCTCCAACTGTCTTAAGAGTGATCTACAAAATTGTGAGACTTCGATAAATATCCACTACATCCCTATCAAATGCTTCATTTTATCACCTTCCCTACATTTATTATAAGGTGATGGAAGAAGCAAAAACTGTGCTATACAGCCTTAGAACTTTCCATGTTAGGTTACTCTCTAATAAGCCAAACCATCCCACATTGTTTATGCAACAGCTCCAGGAATAATGCTCTCTCTAGCCCCATACTTCCATTCCTTGAGACAACAACCCACCTTTTTCTGCAATCCTATCTTCACTTCACTACTTCCTTTCAGGCATAATGGGTTTCGTCATTAACCTTGGGGAGGTCTAAAAACGAGTTGAATTATGACCTTGTGTTTCAGCACTGACCGCCCTCTCTTAACAATAGTCCTCAAAATTATCTCAAATGCATTCCGAAAACCACTGATTCATTAAGTTTTCGAATATTTACACTCTTTCCTTATTCTTGCTGCCACAATTGTATATCCTTTCTCTCTTTTAAATATTATTTTTAATTGTAAAGTGTTTTGCACCAGTACATAAAGTGGTAGTAGATACCATGCACAAAAGCTGAGACTTCGACTAGGTGTAAGTTACTGATCTATTACACAATCTGCAGCTGTAGTGGGTGGCTACTACTACCATCTGGATTATCCACCATTCACCACCAGAAGAAAATCACGCAGGGCCTTATTTGCATTGGACCATTCCCCTAAAAATACTTTTCTGACGGCTTAAAGCACAGGTGGTGAATACCAATTAGGTATTATATGCAGCATTGTGGAGCTAAACTCTACCAAGAAAGTCTTTGCGCAGGGCATATATGCCTTTTCCTGAACCTCCATTGGAATGGTGGATCCCATCCACTGTTGAAGAGGGGGCTTCTGGGGTCCCTTCCACATGTCAGGAATCCACATCCAGATAGTGTAGCCCATCTTTGTAAGAGTTTTATTGTCCAGTGGAAGAATGCATTGCCCACAGAGATGGTCAGTGCATTTTGGTAAATAGAAACAATAGATTACCACTGCTTATTTTGCAGTCTAATATATGTGTAAGCAAAGAAGCTGAGTGGACTAAATAGCACAGAACAAATAACTGTATGTCACCTTTCTACTAAATTCATTACTGAAAAATTACAAATGTTCTGATGGGCAATGTAATACATAACTGTCAAATGTTTTAAGAAAATTGTAAAAAATAAAACGTTTATCCAATGTTTCAATTATAAGTATGACAAAATATTTGCAAAACATTCGGCAGCATTCATGCATCAAGCACAAATTTCATCTTTTATATTTCAGCACATGTTTATAATATTAAAGGGAAGGAAGCTTTATGAAATTCTACATGTTCCTTTTTCTTAGCTCCAAGGATATCCATCCATCCCAAACAATATATTCTAAAAGAGCAACTCAATCTTACATGTAGGCTCTAGGATAGAAGTTGACCCACTGAAAAGGAACAGAGCTGTTATGCTTTGTGCTTAATTTCATTAATGCCATTTTGAACTCTGATTACAAATATGGTCCAACAACATAATAGTAATAAAAAGGTTGTAATAATCTGCTTACATTTTAAATTACCAATAAACTGAGAGAGACTGTTCACTCAAAAACATGTTTCCTCACGACAAATGGTACAAAGCTGCTGTGAACAGTCTGTTTAGCAGATCTGTAGAATAACTACAGTTGGAACTCTATATTTAGTTATGTAGTGCCCCTTAAGTTGCAGCAAGATCTTTGAGTAGGGGTATTTTAGAGGTGTTATTGGACAAAGAATACACACATTACATGTACTGTTGATTCTCTTGAATCCTGACTCTCATATTGCAAAGTAGTGGGGCACATAACATTTTGATGATAAATACAGCATTGCACAAAATGGTATTTAAAGAAAACAGGTTGCTTAGCACAGCTTGAGTAAAATAGACACTAATATGGCAACTTTCAAGCACAAAGTTTATATGCAGAAGACATGGAGAAGGTCCAAGTTGTTACTCAGCAATTCTTCTTGATAGAGAACTGCTTCCGAATGCTACTAACACTAAGTTAGGTGATGTGCCCTCAGATGAGGGCTTATAATCAATCTCAAACCAAAGAGGTGGTCAAAAGAAACCTATACGTGTGTACAGGTCTGTGGTGAGATCACAAAAGATTACAAACATCTGGGAGATAGTATTCTCTCTGTTGCAGTCAATTTAACATTGATGATTGTCTTAAGAGCTAAACAGTAAGAAATTAGTGTGAGGAAACTTACAAGGGTTAAGGAATATTTATTTAGGACAGGGGCTCAGGTTTGTTTATTGGAAGAGACCCACTTAGAGAAAAAAGAGTGTGAGGCCGAGCTGGGGAAGGCTAGATGGATACCGGAAGTCCTATGTTCTGACCAGAATGGTAGCACTAGAGGGGTAGCAATATTGATTAGAGCTAACGCAGGAATTAAGGTGGTGAAATATGACACTGATCGATCAGGAAGGTGGTTGGTGGCATCTCTACAGTGCCAGAGTATCCCTTTTGTATGTGCTGTATATTACGGCCCCAATCAAGATCTTCCAGGGGCACTCCTGAAGCTTAGAACAATTCTTTTAGATCACACAGGGCCAGTTATCTTAGGGGGTGATTTTAATTTGATTTTAGATGATAAGCTGGATCGAACATCGAGGGTCAAATTTACACCTCCAGTGAAATCCCGGAGAGAGCTTAAAAACTTAGTTAAGGATTATAACCTTATAGACGTCTGGAGAGTTAGAAACAGCACAAGGAGGGATTTTTCTTTTTATAGCCGCAAGCATGGCCACCATTCCAGAATAGATTTTTTCCTTATTGATCAGGTGTTACTTGCGGCAGTTGACACTACCGAATATACCCCTGCCATCTTGTCAGACCACTCGACAGTGGAGTTAATCATTACTTTCAAAGTAAAAGAAATACAAAGGAGATGGACCCTAGATAGATCTATGTTACTAGAGGATGAGACAAAAATGGATCTGATAACTTTGACAGAGGATTTCTTTAACAATAATATAGGTTCAGCCAACCAACAAGTGGTTTGGGAAACATATAAAGCGTTTCTGCGGGGTATGCTGACCTCCATGTCAATTGTTAGGAATAGGAAGAATAAGGAGAAAAAGGAAGAAGAGCTTCATAAAATCAAAGTGAAAGAATTGGAACTCCAAGCAGCCTCTGCCAATCATTCTAGTATAAAACCTCTCCTACAAAAGGAACTAGATGCTTTGCGAGCAGACTATCAAGCAGGCTTGGATAAAGTCCTGAAAGGTAGATGGGACGCCAGCAAACTTCAAAATTTTTCTTATGGGGAGAAATGTGGTCGCCTTCTTGCTTGGAAATCTCGGATGGACAGAAATAGAAATATGATCACAAGTCTCACCCAGGGAAGTTCGGGTATTGTCACAAGTGATGATGAGAAAATTAGGGTTGAGGCTGAATCCTTCTTCAAAACGCTGTACTCTGTTGGAATAAACCAATCTCCTTTGTCATTGGAAAGCTGGTTAAGTAAGATACAGCTCCCATGCTTAGCTGAAGAGAATAATAGTTTCCTTGCGTCGGACATAAAGGAAGGTGAGGTCAGAGCTCAGCTGATGAGAATGGCTAAGGGTAAGGCAGCTGGACCCGACGGCCTCCCAGTAGAAATTTACAGGATAATTATAGATCAAATAGTGCAAGTTCTCACAACCCTGTTTAATATAATTTTTACGGGCGGCGAGAATGCTCCCGACTCATGGGCAGAGGCTACTGTAACGCTAATCCTGAAACCAAATAAGGACCCATTAAAGATCGAATCTTACAGGCCAGTCTCGCTGTTAAACACAGACTATAAGGTTTTTGCCGGTGTGCTTGCAGCCAGACTGGCCAAAACGGTAAAGACAATTATTCATCAGGACCAAAGGGGTTTCATCCCAGACAGACAACTAAACGAACTGACATTTCAGGTTATCGCAGCAATAGATGTTGCTATCAGTAAGAAGCTCCCTTTGACCCTGGCAGCAGTGGATGCCGCTAAGGCATTTGACCAGGTAGATTGGTTATATCTATGGAGGGTCTTGGAAGCCTTTGGCTTCCCAAATAAGTTTGTAACTGCTATGAGGTCTCTTTACCGCTCCCCACGGGCAAGGATATTAATAAACGGTCTTTTAACCTCCTGGGTACCAATTGCTCGCGGAACTAAGTAGGGCTGTCCACTGTCGCCTTTATTGTTTGATTTGTATATTGAGCCTTTTGTTTGTTTACTTAGATCTGACCCAGCATTTAAACCCTTTAAGATTTCTGACTTAGAACTAAAATTCGCATTATATGCTGATGACCTTCTTATGTTCACTTCAAACCCAGGGGTCGCCTTGCCCAAATTGATAGCTCTAGCAGACAAATTTGGGGCGGTCTCTGGTTACTCCATTAATAAAGATAAAACCGAAATCATGGAGTGGAACCAAGAGGTTAGTACGGTGGGCACCAAGTCAAAAATGAGATACCTGGGGGTCAAAAAATTGAGGATATCACCAAAATTAATATGGAAAAGGTCTCTAAGGAGGTCTGTGCTTTATTGCAAAGATGGTCATCACTCCCTCTAAACATCTTTGGGAGGGTTAACCTAATAAAAATGATTATCCTTCCTAAACTTACTTTCCTATTTAATTCTATCCCATTATCTTTTAACACTGTATCCATTAAAAAGTTGCAAGGGAAATTGGGTTCCTTTATTTGGAACTCTAAATCGCCAAGGGTAGCATGGAAGAAGCTTAGGAGATCTTTAAAGGCAGGTGGTTTGGCCTTTCCTGATCTATTGGTCTACTGCCACGCTTTCCATTTCAAGAACTTTAGACCCTTGGCGGGGGAGATAGAGGCAACATCATTAGGTTTATTATTTCAAGCACTACTACGAGATATACCACAGGGCCAATCGCATTTTCTTTTTAAGTTTGGAGACCCAAAATTTTTCAAAAAAATAAGACTAAAGATCCTGGGGACAGCTATTAGAAACTGGGTCTTTGTGAGGCAGAAGCTCGATATTCCCTATTACTCAGTGCAGGCTCCAATCTGGGATTCCCCAGGAACACCGGCCTGCCTTGACGATTTACTATCTCATCCTCTTAGGGCCGCTGGGATTGAGCGCTGGGGGGATCTCCAGGTTGGCTCACAGCTTCTCAGTTGGGAGGCAGTATCTGGTCTTACTGGGGGTACTCTTACTAGGTTTAAATATCATCAGTTATCCAGATGGTGGCTATCTAAGCCCTGGAATCTCAATAACCCTAATCCAAAATTTGATTTAATATATAGGAAAAATAAGTGGAAAAAACAAATTTCATACTGGTATACAGCTATGTTAGAAGCTGAGAACATCTGCGAATCAGAGATACAAAAGCTATGGAATAATCTACTAGTATTGGAGAATGTGGATATGGTGGATATTTGGGTTGACTCATTTACTATCTTGCAGGCTGTGGTAAAACCGGCAACATTAAAGCGGAACCATTTATATACCATGTATAGGGCATATCTATCCCCAAAGAAACTTATGAAATTCGCCAATCTAGATTATCATTGCCCAAGATGCAGATTCCTGGCCGCAGATGATGTGCATATGTTGGCTGTATGTCCAGAAATAAAAAATTATTGGGATTCGATACAGGGTTTCTTGGGGGAGGTTCTGCAGACACCAATAGTAATAACAATTAATACTATTCTTTCCGGACTAGGAGTTGCCTACAATATTGAGGATATTAACACAAGGTTCATTTTCTACGTCATACTCCTAGCCAGGCGTGAAATATGCAGAGCCTGGAAAGATCCATTACCTCCATCTTTTTCAAACTGTCTTAAACAGGTTATTGTTACCAGTAAGTCAGATATGGCATGTGATCTCACAAGTTTTGATAAAATTTGGAAGCCCTTGGTGGCATGGCAAGATAGGTAAAGGTAAAGGTAATTTGGTGTTCCTATGATTTATCTTGGGCCCTGTCGGTTCCTAAATCTCCCCAGTAACGCAGGGAGTCAGTTTTGGCGTGAAAAGGAGTGGATTGGGAAAGCAGTGGCAACTTGAGGGATTAGGCATGGCTCTGTATGAACTTGGTCGCTTAACATTAGGGCCGGATAGGATCGACCTTTTCAAATTGAGTTGCCTAAGCTCCCTTTAAGAATTCCATAATGGTATATGAGGAAACCCAAAAAAAAAAAAAAAAAAAAAAAAAAAAAAAAGAAATTAGTGTGAGGCCTTAGCAAAATGCAGAAATCATAATTACTTAATTAATGTGGAAGCCTGAGACAATTATCTAAAGAGAATTTGTCCTTCACACAGTTTATGTAATGGCAAAATTAAATCATACAACAACCCGCTAGTTTTTTTGAAAGGCTTTTTATTAGATGCATAGTGCAGAAAGATTTGTAGGAATAACCAGATCTGTTCAAAGGATAGTTCTTTGGGAAATCAGTTTTCTACTGAAATGTGCTAGACAAAGCTCCAAAACGCGTGAAAAACCTAGCCAGTGCATTAACAGGATGAGAAGATATACATATACAATTCTCAAAGTGTTTTCTTCTGTTTTTCTTCATTTTGAACTATTTTTTGTCTTTTCTGCAGATTTAGCTCTGCTATACAGATTCAAGTCTAATGTGCTCCATAAAAACTAACTTATTTTATTATAACATTTTTGCTCCTTCATTGCAGCTACTACTATCATGGTACAGAGAGATCATTGAGGCCTATTAAAATATTAAAAACTCAAGTCAGAAGTATTTTGTATGGATCAGGAGTCAGTTTTTGTAAGGATGAATTCAAACTATATAATCTTGATTTTAGACTACAAGGCAATCTTGAGGGATTTGGGTGTCCCTGCTTAACTATAGAGTAAAAATGAGTGTTGGTATCTATGGGAACCTTTTACAGAGTAAGTGTAACCAACTTCTAACTCCTGCTTGGCCAATTAGATTTTCAGAACTTGCTTGGAATTCTAGAAATGAAGATTCCCTACATGCTACCATAATAATTTATATTGCCTTTCAGATTCTAGACTATCAAATCTGCAAAAGACACCTCCCTCATATGAGTAGCATGGGATGCTGGGACGTAGAAAGTCCTAGAAGCTGTTGAAGAAATTTGGAGCCTATTCAAATTTCCTTATCCCATGGAGTTCTATGACAACAGCAAAGTTAGGTAATAATGTTTTCTAATGTCCAGCTGTTGCAAAATATAAGCTTAAATGATTTTTAAAGTTCACAAAGCTTGTGAGTTCATAAATAATAGCAATGTCAGGGAGGACACACACATTGAAAACTAAAGATGTAAAAGCCTGAGTAAGACATGTTCCACTGAGTACAGGTTTATATAGGAAAAACAGTTCAAGTTATGCACTGGAATAAGTACTACAACCTACGAGATATAAATAATGTGGGTTCTAAAATGGTAGCTGATATGTTTAAAAGACCTTTGTTCAGAGTGGGTTTCTGGTTCTAATTGGCAAGTGAAAGTAAAGGACGTAATAAGGAGGTGCATAGCAAGGGCACCACAGAGGGCCAAAGGGCCAAGAGAGAGGAAAACACACCCTCTCTCTCTCAGTCTGTCCCATCTTTGTGCTTTCAATCTGGTGGATCATGTGTGTCATGCCCTTGTGATGTAATTGACAATGCAAGTTATTGGTAATGTGAAAGAATTTGGAAGTAAGAGAAAAATCAGTTCACCCATGTAATTTAATTACAGGCTTAACCTACTTTGAAGGATTTTTGTACAATTTGGAATTCATTTAATTCTTCCTGATCACAGAAGCAATTACGGAAAATGATTTGAAGACAACCCGGAATGTGCTCTACAAATCTAATAAACCCTTCATGAGTCCAGAATGCTTTTGAAATAAATGATGGTAAAAGATGAAACTACTGTTGAAATGAATTTGCTAATTTTGAGAGTGAACAATTGGATAAGAAAAAGTGCATGTGTTCATAAAGTCTTCCCTTTAATTGATTTTAATTGATTTTAGATTCTGCATGCAATCAAAAAGCATGCTAATTTAACCAGTAATCCATTTCTGCCAAGAACATTTGTAATGACAACTTTAATTTGAAAGAAAGCAACTGACCACCAACCGACAGATATTTGGAACAGCAGCACTGGCTGCATTAAATCAAGTCAAATTTAGCACATTTCATCTGAAGCTCGCTGTCCTGTATGCTTTGTGGCTGTGAAAATTTGAGTGAAGAGCATAGGTCAAAAGATTCTAACCTGGCGCAATAATATCACCCCGCGGATCACCTTTAAAGAACTCTGAAATCACTTTCAAAGGACTGCGCCAACCTTGGGAATCCGGCTCTTCAGCTAGAATCAAAAGACTGTTACATCACACGTAATAACCAGCACAGAATCATCAAGAGTATAGAACAATTGAGATGGACATTGAGCCTACCACATTGAAGGCTACTTTTGGTCAACATGTGATCTACAATAAAAGAAACACGTTCCTGCGGTCAGCAGTACTCCTATGCCAAGTCACTGGGGACTGAAAGGCTATAAATTTATACCTTGGCAACCATTGATAGATATGCAATAAGTATGTTTTGTTGGAATATGTTCAATAGATTTTACAAAGAAATGAGTGAATAAGGTCAATGAGCTTACTGAAGAATTTCACATCAACAGGTCTCGGACACTAATGTATATCACTTGTACTATGTAAAATCCTTTGTCTCCCCCATTTCTATTATCCTCTTTCAATTATCACCCTACTGTAACAAAACATTTATTACAATATGTGTAGTATGTACAAAGTTACTGAATTTAGTGTTTATACGGTACTCTATAAAAGTTTATTTATTCTTATGAAGTAAGGGAGCAGTTTGTGGGACCATATACTTTCTAACAAATTCCAACATTTGAAAAGGTCCAAATTGTGACTGGACTTCAGCCTTAGAGCAGCTGGTGTGCATGTAAAAAATGATAACTAAGTGAACATTACTTCCAACCAGGCACAAGTATTTACACAAGCCTCTTTCCTAGTACTAATTGATAATGCAGAACAGTGCTGCTCTTAAAATGTCAACACACTTTGAAGAAGGATAGGGTGTTGTGGTAATCTGTGTAAATTTAATTGAAGCTGAAAAGGAATACTGACTAATTAAGTAATGCATTGGAGCTATCTCAGTAAACACAACTGTTGAAGGGGTCATAAGCCCACATTCACTTCCCATGGCAAACGATGTGCAGTTGTGTCTAGGGTACACATTACATATTGATGATAGCAGGAATTGAGAGAGGGCTTCCTTATAAAGGTTTGCTTCAAATTACCCTGTGGAGAGTGAGGCAAATCCGGGAACAAAAAAAACAAAAAAAAAGATCATAACCAAGGTGTGCTCAATCTATGTCATTGTCTATAAGTATGTCTTTCATGGTTATCGTAGCCATCTTCTATAGACCTGGCTCTTCTGGACATATGATAGGCACATATATATGGCTCATTAACCCCAGCTCAATGAACAAGGTAGAATGGGCTTTAATACATTATCAATGGAAATAACCAAGACCCTATACTTAAAGCATCATTCCCTTTAACATGGCTTAATCCCCTACCCAGGGGTTTAATACAGGCAACTGCAGCCCAAGCCGCACATGGGTGCCCCAATATTAAGCCCCCATTTATCTCAAAGGCCTATGAATATCTGTGAGATATGGGAGTCTTAAGGGCCCCTTCGCCACATTCTGCAAGGGGGGGTGCATGATTCTTCAGCTGAAATATTTGGAAGGAGTTTGAAATTTAGTTAACTCCCCCAGATGAAAGATGTATGCATTGCAAAGTGCATTTTCTTTGGAAATATTTGCGCACATATAGTTTAATAATATTGGCATCTAACCCTCACGTGAAGGAGGACTCACACTAGCATAGCATGTAAAAAGTGTAACAGAATAGAATTACTCTGCTAATGCAAAGTTCTTACCTCTAGGGCCTTGGACCAGCACTTTCAGCGGAGCAATGCCAGCCTTGCTGGTGTCCACAGTGAAATACTGTGGAAGGTTTGCTCGGACACCTGCTCCCAAACCAGGTCCTACAACCTTTACCTTGGCAGGATCGACAACGTCTTTCACAGGAACTTTGAAAGGACTGCCTGTAAAATGATAGTCATGTTGTCGAAATTAGTCAAACATTCAAGTGGTTTAAGAACTGTAACAGTTCAAGACCATGACAACAAATAGCATAAATCTATAAATTGTGAACTTGTTTAAGCACAATTAACCTTTTATAAAATAATAATACAATTGTTCAAGCATGAAAATAAACAGCCATGAATACTTCTTCCTTACTAACCACAATGATACAAAAAAATGTAATACTAACTCTTGTAATTGTAGTCTAAAGCCCCATTCACCTTCTGAAGTTTATTAGTTCCTTACACTGGTAATAAAGTAATATTCTCATCCACTTATTTTTGCAATTACCATATATGGAAGAAGGTTTATTTGTTGCAAAATCAAGAACTCTGAATGGCATCAAGTCATGTTCAGGTTTGCCCTCCCATGTGGTTCTGATCCAAGTCAGGTGGGCAGCAATTTTCTTGACTCATACGGAGTCAAGTAAAGAGAGTCACGTGTTGGACATCTTCCTGTAAGGTTCACACCTCATGCCAGGAAACCATGTTTAGGCAACCCTTATGCAGGCCACTGACCATGAGCTGAGGAGCCACATATGGGCAGCAATTCCGCAAGGCTCTCACCTTCAGCTAGGGAGCCATGCACAGCATCCATCACATATGGTACTGAGTCCCTTGCCTATTTGTCTCAAGCTAGATCTCTGGTATGTCACCAAAATTGTAGCCCGATGGATTCACAACCAATCCTGAGAACGGGCTGGCCCGACAGCTGTTGGAAATACAAAGGAATCTAGGAGTATGACATTAAATATAGAGTGGAAAGTCCAAAAAGCGTTTTTATTTGTTCCTCATAATCCCAGTTAAAGGTATGAAACTACAACTAAAAGGAGAATCTGGGAGCTGGTGACAGTGCAGGCCAAGTTGGTATACAACTAATGAGATTACAAGGAACACTTTGGCCCGACAAGACTTCGGTTCTACAAATGAGATGAGTGATGGAGTGGTCTAGTTGGCTGGTTAACATTTTTCCTTATTTATCACATTTCCAAGATATTTACTCCAGCATTTGCAAACTCTCCTGCTGATTTCTGCACTATTTAGCAGTATACTCTCGCACATACCTTTGACCATGAGGTTACTGCTGCTTTTGAGCACAGTAAAAACATCTTGATATTGCCCTATATATGCATTCAGCCATTACTTTACTCTTCCAGCCCTTGAACTGATCCGCTCTACTTGCTGAAGAGTTGGCCTAGTAGTAGCCTTCTAGGGGACAGACTGTTTGTTTAGTTCTAGCGCTTATCAAAAGTATCTAATATAGCACTATCTCACATGCAAATAATGTTGTTTCTTTTTACAGTTTTGCATTCTCAGACTGCATGCAATCTCCGTATAGCCTCCTATGTGCTCCCAGAAAAACTGACCTTGACTTAAAAAGCCCATTTGTTTCATCTCCTTGTGTTTCAAATTACCATCTCCTTATTTTCCATCCTCAGCATGCCTCCTCTCTCTGAGCAGACCATACTCTAAGTCACATGGTTGGTTAATTTAACCTCTATTACAGTATTTCTGCAAATTGCCCACACCTCATTTCAAAGATCATACACTCTCCTTTAAAAGTCATACCCCTACAACCTAACATTACCTAATCTTTTACAGCTCATCTATTAATACCGCCAAACATTAGCGTGGATTTACATAGACTGTCTCATAAAAGAACATGCATAATCCCTATTCATTTTGTCAACCACTTAGAATGGGAAGTAAATTCAATGAATGGTTCCTTAAGAACAACACTAATCCGAATAACCAACAATAACCAAGGAAAAAAACACGAACCTTGGGATCTGGAGCAGCGTGACTTAAAGCACTATATAAATGAAATTACTATACAATACAACATAATAATCTCACAAACAGGGTCATTTAGAGTCTGGTGGCGCTCCCTCCTGGCCAAAGCTCTCATTTCCATGCCACATTTAGAGATGGGGGGACCGCAGTGTTTCTGACAGCAGAGACTTGGCTGGCTCTGCCGTTGGAAACCTTTAACCTGGAGGCACTTCTGGCACTGGGCCAGCAGGTCACAATGATGTCTACACCTCCCTATTTAGGATGGGACGACTACTATTAGATTTCCTTGCCAGGGCTTGTCATATCGGAAACAGGGAAATTGCTCAATTACCAGGAGGCACAAGGAGAAATATTCCTTCACCTGGGGGGAGGAGGAGTGCATTGTTCTTTTTTTTTTCTTTTTCAAGACCAACCTCCTAATTTGGGAGTTTAAGGTATTTAATCAGGTTTTCCTGTTTTCAGTATCTATTTCTGTTTTTTTTTAGTGTACTCCAGTTTTTCATAACCTGTACAAATCTGTGATTTTCAGTGTTTACTTTATTTGAACCATAAACAAAATCCTATAGTTATTGGTTTTCCAGCAGGTACTAAGAATGTTGCTTTTAATGACTTATTCCTTCCTTAGTCTTGGCTCCTTTCTTCTATGCCTCACTTGAATACCCTCTTCTGAGTAATATTTCCATTATGTCTCTCATCTCCCTGTCTGTATTGTTTCCCACACTCAAACTCTTCTTTGCAGAAGGCCAGTCCACCCAATGTCAAGGATATACGTGGTTGGAGATATGTTTGCTCCTCATTAAGATCTAATTGCAGCAGGTAAAAGGTTAACAGTGGGAATTGTCTGATCTGATCGTGCTTTCACTGATCATAGGAGAAAAGACTGCTAATGATTTATTATTCAAACTGTTTGCTATATAATCTGTATTATCAGTGAACTGTGCTGCTTACTGTATGAAAAACAGCTGTGGTAGTAAAGAAACTTCATGACATGACCTGCCGAAGGCCTTTGGATGTTTACCTATGTAAGTCCCATTGTGAATTAATCAAACTAGTGAGGCATAGGACGTGATCTGCTAAAAGCAGGAAGACCACAAAGCAGAGTTATATTCTTTCCTAAATCTATTCTTTTCATTGTGTTTCTTTTTCAGTGGCCATGCCAAGTGAATCTTGTGTTTACTTGGAAGACAGCGCGAGGCCTACAAAGCAATGATTTCTGCCAGGCCTCTGCTTAATTGGAAGCAGTGCTAGGATTGCTCTGCCCCTTTAGAGTATTTGTAAGACTTACACAAGCGACTTTATCTTTGCCTTCTGGGCAGCAGTCGTGCTTCATGCACTGGTTTTGTATGGAAAGAACAAGCACAGCTAGATGTGTGGTAATTAAATACAGAACATCAACTTGTAAGGAGCCGAAACCAGAAGGGGTGAATCATGCTCCCAAAATGAGAGGGATAGGAGTTAGGTGTGGGTGGTGGGAACCCAGGGAACTTCGAGACAAGCCCTTGTGCATATTGTGTAGGTTACCATGGCCCTGAGTGCAATTTCCATTAAAGACATGAGCTAAGAGATAAAGACTGCACTAGTAATACTTTGTGCCAAAGTAACAGAAGGGCAACAAAATTAAGTGTTATCCGGTTTCCACTGAAAAGCAAATATTTGTCTCTTTGGGGTTTTATCGGTATAATAATCTTTAATAGAAAGCTAGAAACCCTAACTTTATTCTTTAAAAACAAAAAAAATTTGCTGAGCCGGGCGAACAAACATGGTGCCTCTTCTGCAAACTGTTCAGTCTTTCGAGCAAAGCCACACCAGCAGTTGTCCTAAAGGTTTATAGATCAACACCAAGCAGACAGAGATCTCTAAAAGCAGGAGGCAGTCTTCTAATAGAAGAGTGAATACCATGGACTCCACTAACCTGTTGGGGTGGTGTGCTGGCAGGCCACCTTGCCAGGGTTTAATAATTCTGTTAGGCATGGATCTGATATCCAAGCTTACATTTAAGTTATGGAGAGCCCCCTAAGTAGGACACAAGTGAAGCCTAAGAAATAAAACTTATTTGGCAGTATGAAGATCCTACAATGTTTTTACAGCCCATGTTTTTGTCTGGATCCTGTACCACGACAGAAACAACATGAATTTCACCACCAGCACTTGACAAGGAAGAGTTGAAAATTGAACTGGGAAAACTGCAAAGTCGATGATCAGATCCCGATGTAGAAGCGTGCTAAGCCATTGCTTGCATGTGGGCAAACAAAGGTGAAAAGATGCAGACTCTGAAGGCATAAATCAGGGGATTCACAGATGTTTTTGTGCTTCACAGTGGAATCTGCATGATAGAAATATTGGCCCACTTACCACATTACATTGCCGAGGAATTCAGGAAGATATGGCAAACGCTGTTACTTACACTTGGGAGAGGACTCCCAGAAAATACAATTCCAGAAAACACTGCACTCCTTGAAGGTATGCTGGGGTAGATGAAGATAATAACTGCATGGTTGGGTACATTCTTGTGGAAACTATAATACTGCTACTGTTTAAATAATATATTCCCTCTACTGGATTCACTGTGACATCATCCCTTCTTCTGGCCTAAATATATTGTATTGCAATGTACCAATATTTATATAGCACTTCATATTTCAGTGCACTGGCAAAAGGGCAACAATGACACAGTTAGTTGTGCTCGGTTGGAAGTATGTGGGTTTGTAGGGTGGCCTATGTGTTTTGGTATCAAGTGTGAGGACCAGAGATGCTCTCATCTTAGAATATGCTGCTGTGCTTCAACGTGCAGGGTGGGATTGATAGCGTGCAGAAGGTTTGTTATATATGCTGGGTCTGGTTGTAAATATGCTGCTGTGCTTCAACGTGCAGGGTGGGATTGATAGCGTGCAGAAGCTTTGTTATATATGCTGGGTCTGGTTGTAAGTGTTGGCCTACTGGGCAGGGTTTTCGTTTCATGCTCTTTTGATGTTCTTATCAGTGAATAGTACTTATACAACTAGTGGAACTTACAGCCCGATTTAGAGTTTGGAGGAGGGGTTGCTCCGTCACAAATGTGACCCATGTCCCGCCTGCCATATTTATGTATTTTTTGCAGTTTTTATATAGTGCAAACTCGACCCAAAGGTATCGGAGCGCTTTACATGAGCACCAGTTGCATTACAGACGGACACATTCATTTATTGGGCATGGGGAGATTATGTGATTTACCCAGAATCACAGGATGATTGAGCCTCCCACCAGACTCGAACCTGGTTCCCCAGCGTCAAAGTCGGCCACCCTAGCCATTAAACCAGACCTACTCCCCATTAGGCCACACCTTACAAGTGCCATTGGATAATGCACGTGTAGTACGGCGGAGGGATATGCAAAAACAACAGTTGATGGACAGAATGCAGAACAATGTCATACATTCACCCCAGTACAGAGATCTGGGCCTAAATCCATCGTTTGTTTGCTCACCATGCCGTTCCAGTTTGAACTCAGCCATATGCAAATCAGTCTTGACCCTGTGCCTCATGGGAACAGTCCAGCCGGAACTGCCAAGCCAGGTCCTCCCTGGACTGGAAACAAGCATCCTAGGACCGGTTTTGGAGTTTCACCCATCTTCAGCCAGGTTAGCTTGATTCCAGTGGCATGGAGAGCGCGGGACCCACGTCTGGGCATACCCTTCCCACTCGGGGTGACATATGCAAAAACAACAGTTGATGGACAGAATGCAGAACAATGTCATACATTCACCCCATGTGATACCCCGAAACCGGTCCTAGGATGCTTGATTCCAGTCCAGGGAAGACATGGCTTGGCAGTTCGGGCTGGACTGTTTCCATGAGGCACAGGGTCATGACTGATTTTCATATGGCCATGTCTGAGCTGGGGTGGCGTGGTGAGCAAAATAACGATGGATTAAATCCAGATCTGTGACTGGGGGTGAGTGTTTTGCCAATGTGCAACATTCCGTCCATCTTCTTGTGTGTTTTGGTGTCCGCCCTATGTGGGAAGGGTATTCCCAGACGTGGGTCCCGTGCTCACTACGCCACTGGGTTCAAGCTATCCTGCCTGAAGAGGGGTGAAACCCCGAAACCGGTCCTAGGATGCTTGATTGCGGTCCAGGTAAGACATGGCTTGGCAGTTCGGGCTGGACTGTTCCCATGAGGCACAGGGTCATGACTGATTTGTATATGGCCATGTCTGAGATGGGGTGGCGTGGTGAGCAAAATAACGATGGATTAAACCCAGATCTGTGACTGTGGGTGAATGTTTTGCCAATGTGCAACATTCCGTCCCTCATCTTGTGTGTTTTGCTGTATGGCGGAGGGATATACATCATATTTGTGATGGCATAACCAATCACCCGAATTCTAAATTAGGACCAAAATCTTCCGCCTGTGTTTCTTTTCTTCAGTTTGGCTTTCTATTCTCATCTCCCCAACTGAGGTTAGAAATAGTGGAGTATGGTGTCCGCCATCAGAAGCCTCCACATTCGCTATAAAGTTGCGCACTCCGTTTCTGTCTTCTGAATTGGTTTAAGGTTTCTGATAAACAGCCAATAGGAAGCAGTTGGAAGTGCAAGTCGTTATCAATATAAGCAAACGAAGGATACAAAACATTCCTTACAGCAAGAAACGTGTTTCAAACGAAAACAGTTTTTAGATAAAATGAGGGGCTGGGAGGTAACGTTTGTGGGGGTCTGAAGACGTGACCACTTTAACGTCGACCAACACAACTTTAAAATTAGTTCCAAAAACATCAGGTGACCCACTATTAAAAATATCCCAAGTATAGGGCTGGGGCTGTGACGTAATCTAAGGAAGCCGGCTGCGGTTAGAGAAGTTGGAGGTTATGTCTGTAATTACAGCAAATGTACTGCTTTCAAAGACATCCATTATGGGATGACATCACTGCCCCCTTTCATCTACCTGCCAACTCAGTTTGCCAATTTAAATGTCATGCTGTTTTTATTCGACGCTGATGTACAGCACAACAAAAGGAGAGTTTAAGAACTGAACCGTCATTTTATAATATATTTCAGAGAAAAAGGGGTAAGAATAAACTCTGTAGGGAAAAGACGGTGCACACCAGAGACCAGTGAAGGCGAGTATGTGGGTCAATATTATGTATAGTAAATGTGTGTGAAACTGCAGGGAAACAAATCGAAAACTTGCAATGTAAATTGTTTGCAGCCCAGGACCTCCTTCGTGTTTTGGCTACACTGGGGACTTGTAGATGCATGTTCTAAACATACATATGTGCAATTTGTGCAGCAAGCAGGCAAGAAGAGGTGTGCATGGATGTGATTCGCCCTACTTATTGGTCTTGATACACGTAAACACAGAATGCACAAACGCTTTGGGCCTCATTCTAATTTCCCTTTTATTTCTGCTGTAATATTGCATCCGATAAATACCGATGCCGCATGGTGCGGTATTAAATGGGCATGTCGTTACTACATTATTCCTAGTTGCACTCCTCAGAATGCTTTCCGGTATTCCAAAGTGCAAAAATTCGCATTAGTGATGTGGCGAAAAATATGAGAAGAAAAACCTGAAGTTGTGGCAAATACCGCAAAACACAGAATCCTGATTCCGACGCAACAGTAATGAGGCCCCAACACGTTTTTCTGAACTTTGTACATTCTCCCAGACACTTACATCCATTATATTGATTGCCACACTACTTTTAATTATAAAATGGGTGAAACTATTTATACTTTCTCTACTTTTTACCCATTAGTTTCAAGTGGTCATCCGAATCCTAACTTGCGGCAACAGGCCACACCCTTAACCAATTTTTCTGTGACCAAATGAGCTGGGCCCTTCATCTATTCCAACCAACTATGTGAAGATCCTCGCTTTCCTAAGTGCAGCGTCCTCCCCAGCTTCGGACATGTTTAGAATCACGCCACACATGGAGCTTGGTATTACTAAGTCTGGGTGGTGAACTTCGCTCGCAGAGTTTGCGGAGATTTCCGCACTTTGCATTACGCGGAGCTTGTGGAGTTCCGAAAAACTTGCTCGCGTTCGTCAACATCAAGTTTGTGAGCACGAGCGAGGACAATTCACCTCCGGCAAGATTTTCCTCGTTTGCGATCGTCAACATCAAGTTAGCGAGCGGGAGCGTGGAAACTCAACCACCGGGTGAGACTTCTCAACGCAGGCGGTCAGATTTCTCATTGCAAGTGGTCCCGTATGCTCGCGACCGCTCACATTGGGAAACTGTCCGTTCGCGTTGAGAAAGCTGCAGCTCTAGTAAAAATCTACTCGAGCGGCAGATAGGAAGCAGCGCCCGCATTCGCTGTGCATGGTGCCGTTCGCAATGATTGCACAGCGCAGAAAAGCACCTGCCACTGAAAATCACTGCGGACAGTATTTATCCAATTCACTCCACCGCTTGCGGAGCTCCATGTAGCAGAACTCCGCAAAATCCACCCAGGCTTAGGTATTACACGTCTTGTGTGTGTAACCATTAACTGACCATTCTACATTGGAATTCTTTCATCACACCCAAGCACTTACGTCACTGTTCTACAGAGTCTGTCAGGAATCAAAAGGGTCCCAGTATCTCCAACTCACAAGACACTACATCGCCCCCTTTGTTAAATAAGAAGTACAAATAATACATATATACATCATAACTCTTCGATAAGTCGTTTTGGTGCTTGAATCAATCACCCAGATCTTGTCATGTGATGTTGTAGAGTTATAGGAGGGTGTCCATGACTGGTACTGGTGAGAGAGCCACTGGAACAGTCGTTGGGCTCTCCGGATTCTCAGGTGGATCGGTCTCACTTCTGACACCTGGAGTTTGCAAATGACGAGGCATGTGCTTAAAATGCAAGGAATCTCACACAATGGACTTTCCAGGACGGTGAGCAGTCACCATGTGTCCTTTACTAGTCACAAACCTCAGTGGGTCAGCATCAAATGGAGCATCTCACTTGCCTTTCTGTTTATGCCCGACAATGACTTGGTCTCCTCTTTTGAGGACAGTGCTCGGAGCACACCAGCGTCTATCCACATAGGTCTTCATTTTACGTTTGTGAGGTGAATAAATAGTGTGAAGTTCATCCATGTCAATAGATCTTTCAGTAGTCCATTGTGGCAAATTGGTTTCTCTGGCTCTACCAAACATTAAGGTGGCAGGGCTTTCGCCAGTAGTAGAATAGGGAATTGACCTGTATGCACGAAGTGTAGAATGAAGAACTGATTTTAGCTCAAGCTTTTCCAGTGCAGCATGCTGAACAGACTTCTTGAAGGCGCTCATAAGTCTCTTGACAATACCATTTGCCTGGGGCCAAAGATGTGTGCTTTTCTGATGTTTGGCATTTAGATGAGTGAGAAAATCTTTAAATTCTTAACTACTGAAAGGCAGGCCATTGTCAGATTTCAAAATCGAAGGACACCCCATGTTGCAAAAATACTTTTTAATCTCTCAATAACTCTGTCATAAGTAGTTGATGACAGATCTTCCGGAAGGGGAATATTGAACAACAAACTAGTAAATGATATCCATTGTCCAGGGGTCTAAAGAAGTCAATTACAATCTTTTCCAATGCATGCTTTGAAGATCAGACATTCTTAATGGATACAGGGTTGCTTTGGATGACAAGCAGTTGCACACATGACAGGCCCTTAATTCTTTTTCAACTCTTTCATCAAAACAAGGGAACCACACTCAGTCCCGTAGAGCTTGTTTTGTAGCAACAGTTCCATGATTCCCTTATGTGCCAGTTCAATGACTTGTTGTTTCAGACTCTCAGGTAGGACAGTTCTTGAGCCTCATAGTATAATGCCTTCTGGAGTCAATTAAAGTTGTTCCTTTTTTGAATTTCTGGTTTTGTAGATCCTCATGAGGAGGTTGAGCATGCTTTCGCCAAGACTGATGGGAAATAATGTCTTTGAGGATTAACAGTTTACTAATCTGTCAGTCCTCATGGCAGCAATGATTTGTTCTACAGATGTGGCAGCAGGCGTACTGAATTTCACTATGAAGTTAACATAAGCATCAGCCGCTTTAGAAATGGTGCCATGACACAGTATTGGTACATGCAAGAAGTAGTCAGCATGATTCTAATCTTTTCCTGGATGATGCACAATCGTATAATCATACTTCTGCAGTCATAACCCCCACCTCTCAATGCGAGAGGGCATCTTGGCTTTTGATTTGCCGAAAATGGTGAGTAACACTTGGTGATCGGTGACGGCCGTAAAGTGCTTCCTGTACAGAAACACATGGAAAGGCTCACAAGCCCACACCACAGTGAGGCTTTTTTTCTCAGGTTGTGAATAGGCATGTTCTACCAATGATAAACTGTGGCTAGCATAAGCCACAATGTGTCTTGGGGGCATTTGGATGTCCAGTGTGCTGGTCAAGGATGGTACCCAACCCAACTGGGCTTGCATCAACAACAACCTCTATCTGCAATTTCAGCTCAAAGTATGCCATTTCAGTGGTGTTCTTAATCGCATGCATGATTTTCTTGAAGCTTTGTTTGCATTTTGGTGACGATCGAAATGGAAAATTTCGTTTTGTCAAGTCTCTCAATGGGGCACTTACAGTGACAAAGTCACATATATACCTTGAACAGAAACTGGCCATACCAAGTAAGGCTCGCAGAATAGATACAATTTGTGGAGAGACGTGGATGATATGGCTTGTACTTTATTTGGATCTGTAGTCGTTCCCCCATCAGAAAAGATTTGACTGAAGTACTTGAGTTTTGTTTTATAAAACTCACACTTTTCTGCATTTAAAGTGACACCTGCATCAGCAAGGATACAACCTTATCATGTTCCTTTTGCTTGGTCCCAAAACCATGATGTCATCACTGTGATTGAAAGCATGTGTGACTGGCTGTATTATGAAACCATTGATACCCTGAAAGAGTTCTGCAGCTGAGGATACTCCTTTTATATTGACATAAACGCACCTGAATTTTCTTTCCAGTTCCAGTTGGTGATATCCTTTGTTCAAATCAAGCCAGGAAAAGACTTTGACTCCATTCAGCTGCATAATCATGTCAGCAATGTGCGGACCTAGATGTCGTTCTCATTTGTTCACCTTGTTCACTTGGTTCATATCAGCGCAGATGAGCATGGCTCCTACACTATCCTTTTTCCGCAATACCAGTATGGGTGAGCGCTCAATGATGTCATGCTTTAATAGTGTCTCAAGTTCTTTCTCAACAACCTCTTGCAAATGAAATGCAATTCGACAATGTTGTTGAGCAACGGGAAGGATATCCTCATTTATGTGAAGTTGCATTTTCATTGTCTGAAATCTTCCCAGTCCATGAAACAACGATGGAAACTGATTCACTATCTCAAGATAGGCATTGGCATTGTAGTTTACAGTAATCAGCCCCATGTCAGCACCAGTGCTGAAACTGAGCAAACATGCACTTGACGAAGTGCTTTGCAGGACATGAATTGGTGCTTGTACTTTCGTCTTTTTATGCAACACAGTTGCTAGAAATTAACCTGGACTTTGAAGTGAGATCAAAGAAGACCATGTATACACTTTGGTTTTCAACGGGGTTAATCAGGGCACTGGAGACAGTTAATCGCACTTTTCCGCCAGAATTTATCGACGTGCCACTGTCCATGAAAAAAGGTATGAAGCACCAATTCACTTTCAGTGTAATTTTGGGACTGAATCCAAATGAATTTCGCAGTTTCACCTGTCGATCCAGCTTCGACCGCCATTCTTTCTTTCAAGATACTAATCCCACATGCCCACATTGTGCAGTGGTCGACATAGACATTGCACACCCATCTTCCCCACTGCTGCTTGATAATAAGACTGCCGAACTTTTAGACGTAGAATTTGATGACAATCGGCGTTGTTCAGTTGCTACTTGCCTCAAATGATGTTGCTGCTTGTCGTTGTGGGCGTGGTTGGAACATCCCTGGAACTTTCTAACAAAAATTTATTTTTCTCGACGTGACAAACTTGATCTTGCCTCATTTTTGTTTTCTTGACGTGATGCACTTGATGCTTTTCTCGCTTTGCAAACTGTTATAAAATGGTTCTCTTTCCCACAGCCTATGCATATCTGTCCAATGGCAGGACATTTACCCTCATGTGGAAAGGAAAAATCTACATAAAAGAACACAACTTCTTTGTCTTTGGAGATGTTACTTTGTGGCCTTCTACCTTGTGTTTTGGCGTACTTTTCACACTCCGCACTGATTCAGTTTGGGCCGTTCCAGCCTCCATGTTAGCGGCTTGCCTGCCAGCTCTTCATTCTGCTCTAGCAGCCATGAGTACTCACTCCAAGCTGAGGCTCTCTTTCAGCATTTGTCTATTACTCTGGGATGCACGGCCTCTTCATCATTAAACTCATTGAACTTGCAATGCTTCATGAGCAAATCAAGTCTTTCTACAACAACGCATCCATTGTTTCACCAGCTTTCTGCCTTTCTTGGTTGAAAAAAAAAAAAAAAAAAGAAAATGCACCTTTCATAGCCAACATTTGGCATTGGATTGAACTTGGTGTTTAGCACCTCTTTGTTTTGACGGCATGTCACTCCACCACTGTGTAGTATATTTCATCACTTCTTTTACTCCTTCACCTGCCATATTATTCAGATATTCAGTGATCTTTTTGTCCTTTACTTCTTCCTGCGCCTGAATGAAATTATCTAAGGTTATCAATCCCGGCAGTCCATCTGTCGACAATAGTCTGCTTTTTGGCGGTGTCGAAGGGAGGTGGTGGTTTTAAGAATGGGGCAGCATCATAACCTGTGGAACTTTCTACTGTCGAGAGTGGAGCCTGCTCCGGCAGCATTGACTGCCCACTTGGACCAGCACCTTTGTTAAGTACAAGCCATTTGCTAACATTTAGGTCGTCGCCACTGCTCTCTGGTTGTGAGGTGCTGTCTTCTTTGGCAGAGAGCAGCGATTTTGTTTTTTGCAAGGGTCTTCACCACTCTCACCTCTGTGCATTGTACCTGATTTCTTATGCCTTAACATTTTTTGGGTGTTAGGAATGATTTCCGCTTTTAGCGCTTCTTTACGCTCGGCGATCACTGCCTTTGGCGCTTCTCTCTACCTGGTTGTATTTAGAGTTGTCGTACAGTACGAGTGAGGGCTCTGTGTTATGCTGTAGCACAGTATCTCTTGTCTCAACTTTACCAGCAAGTGATAAATGAGTGTACCTTTGAGATGAAAAATAACCCCTTATCCAGTCCAATAAAAGTACTTCACAGAAGGTGGAATGATACACCAAACAGCCAATGGTGAAAGGTGAGTGAGTAATTACGCCGCTGGGTGTAACCAAAGACCAAATCTGTTTATATTTTTTATAATTAAAGACTGTCGTTCTGCAGACAGTTGTGCTGTCAAGCTAAATCTTAAATTGTATATATTTATATGACATTGCAACTGTTCATATTTTTGCAGCCTTGGGTGTTTTGTAGGGAACAGAAATTATATAAAAGCGAGTCTCAAATGCACAATCTAAGGCAATTTGTATCCTACACAGTTCTTACTATCTTGCAAATAGGCAAACAGGGTATACTAAAGCTTGAATTTGTGCTGGCTTACAGCTGAATCTTTCCTAAAATCATATACCGCTAGATCCAAATACTTGTATAGGCTGCATAGTTAAGGATGCTGTTTCTTGAATACAGTTACACATTTAAAAAAACATCTAGTCAGTTCATTTAAATCTACCTGTTACTTTTGGACAGTTTCTAATTTTATGAAAAGAGATGACAGGAGTATTAAAATGCAAAAGCAACTGTGTGTTTTTACTGATGTCATGCAGTTGGTTCATCATGTTTGGAACCTTAGCTAAAATGGCCTACAGCAGATCGAAAATGCAGCCTCATGCCTTGCATCTAGCACCAAGTGGTGGGGTCACTTCTATGAGGCTTTATGTAAAGTGCAAGAGACACTGGGAAAACAGGAGTTGAGTTATCACACATCAATGATTTTAATGTAGGTTAACTTTTCCTAAGCAAAAACTTCCCTTTACTGAGCCTCCTGCTTCAAGATAGCCTGTACTGCACTGGAAGATGTGTGCTAGAGGATGTGCCTTCTTGGAAATGCTGTGGACCCTACTTCCACCTAATATTCCAGTTACAGATAACCCGATGGCCTTCCACAAATGTATTACTACATATGTAACCACAGAATTTGTTAGTAGTTGCTTTTCCTAGGTCCATAGTCTTAGTACCATTTGACCACTTTGATGATGCTAGAGTGTATTAAAAGCACAATACAATTTAACATAGCATACATAACAAAATGTCAATCAAGCATTCTGGCTAATATGAAGGGGGAATTTAGTAAGCATTAATGTCCTATAAGAGTTACTTATGTAAGTCCTTAACTCACTGCACCACTATCAAAGAAAAAAATCGAATATATAATCTTAATAGCCCAAATTTAACACTATATTGACATTTCATGTTTTAACCCCTTCGCTGCCGCGCGAATTCCGCCACAGCGCTGGGGGGTTTGGGGGGGTTGACTGCGCCACTGTGCTCATGACGGAACCATGCCGTCATGAGTCACGGGTGAGCTGTGCTCATGACGGCGTGGTTCCGTCATGACTCCACCCACTGCGCTAATCGCCCGCACAGGCAGGGAATTAGCGCCGCGTGGGAGGAGCGGCCGCCAACGGCCGCAGCATGACGGAACCACTCCGTCATGAGCACAGTGCGCCCGTGGCTCATGACGGAGTGGTTCCGTCATGAGCGGGGAAGGGGTTTATGAATTCTAACCTCTTGTAAATTAATATTCTTCTTCTGTGAAATAGGTACAGGCTCTCTGTAAGGTCAATTATCTAATAAGGTTTCCCAGTGAAGGATGGCCTGTACAAAAGAAGTAGTGAAACACTGATTTTGATCTGAAGCTATGTTTCTGGGTAGACATTGATATACATCAATAATGTAAACTTATGGTAAGCTGTGAATGATTACACAGAGCATCTGGTACCGTCTCAAATCAGGAACACAGGCTTCTTCACTTATGGAAAGGCATGTGTCTTAACCAGAGAGTGATTAGCCGGAAAGGGAAGGTCTTCTTTGGAAACAGCTTTCAAACCCTAACGTTTGTACCAGACCTAGGCAAACCATGCAAGTCCAATGAAACAGAAAGCTGCCCGTGGCTCGAACCAACGATTAATACAACATGATTCCACATTACTATAGCCTCCTTAATGATGATGGATATGATCTTGGCATTGTGATTCAGCAAAGCACTGAACACAAAATACTTCTCAAAGTTCTTCTCCCTAATGTTAAGGCCTGTGTTGTATGTAGGGTGACCACACACTTCAAGGTTTTTACTGACACTTTACATTTCTGGCCTTTTGTGGTAGCCTAATGCATTCTAGGTGTTGTAGCATTGTTTTGCTGAACTAATTATTTGAATTCATCTACATCAATGATTTTTAGGTGAAATGTTCATAACTGGAGACCGGGTCTGAAATATTGTGAAGTAAGCTGCTTACCCTAATTGTATCTTAAGAGGCATTAGGATAAGCTGCCTGCTAAAAGTCAACACTCCCTCATTTTCATTTTAACATGACTCCAGTAGTTGTGTTACCATAACATTGTTTGTAGGATTGGATGTCACTGCTACACACTGAGCAGCACATGACACCTGGCAGTTAGATCAGTCTGTTGTATGTCGGAGGCGGTGGTAAGAAAGGGGGTGCATGTCAGGAACCTCAAACTGTGGACATGAATAAACTAGCACTTGTTGGATCAGTTTCCTATTCCAAGGGGAAGCAGAGACTCTGGAATTCTTCTAAACTTGAAATACTAAGCATGGCTATGAAGGTCTTACCTGGTATGTGCTCTCCTCCATAAGTAATATTGACATCATAGTCTCCGGGAGCATACGGAATGTATTCCACGCTACAGCTGCCATCTTTGTTGTCTTTGCAGGACATTTTGGATTCGGATGGGCCCTCAACTGTTATTCCAAGGCCACCGATTCCGGCACCTCTGCAAAAGTATAAATCATCAGATTAACTTCTTCCCATAGCAACATCAATGAAGGAACACACAAATGGAGTGCATGCAGAAGTGTGTCCTCTCGCACACACACCTTTCTGTTTTTAGTCCTTCCCCAAGTACAGAAAGGAACGACTCCCTCTCCCAGTCACCTAGGAGATGAGTTTAAGTCACCAGATATTCTACAATATTGAACTGGGCACACAGGCAAACTAAAAGAATCACATTGTTTATCATAACCCACTTTGTTACCAGCAAAATACGTCTACTAACACACACCCCATACCAGTGAAAATAAAGGTGACCCTGTAACACAGGGTTCTACAAAGACAGTCCTGGAGGCTCGGATCCATGCAACATTTTAAGCATATCCTCATTTAGATAAATGTAGTTATCTTAAAAATCTGGCATGGATCCAGTCCACGAGGACCGATTTTGGAGAACCCTGCATAACAGGTTACTTAGAACAACTATACGAATAAATACACTGCCAATCAATTGTTACAACAGTGCAAAGATCAACTCCTTCTAGTCACCAAATCGCAGCGTACCCGATATGAGAAAAATGTTGCTTCAGAGATTACTTTTTACAATGCCACAGCCTCCCAAAATGCTGTATGGCAATTTGAATTTTTTTTTTTAAAGTCTCTTAAGCCGGACTCACTTCACCATAAGCAAAGTACCACTACATACCAATGAAACACCTCTCGGCAGGTTCAGTCAATCCCAGCTCAAAGCACAAACAAAATCCCAGAACACATCAGTAACTAAAGATCATAGATGACTCCCATATTTGGTCAATGATCAGCATATGCCATTGCTACATCTGAGTACTCCAATTGTTATCCATTTTGGATCCCGAGCAGACTGCTCACTATTATTGGCTCCTAATCAGCACAAAATCAAATTGAAGGGCTCTCTTGTTCACAA
Organism: Triturus cristatus; assembly: GCF_964204655.1. Taxonomy (NCBI): domain Eukaryota; kingdom Metazoa; phylum Chordata; class Amphibia; order Caudata; family Salamandridae; genus Triturus; species Triturus cristatus. Next base: position 215,959,108 of record NC_140592.1, read on the forward strand.
ATCAATGCTTTCATGAACAGCCACAAAATATCTCAGCAACAAGATACAACACTCCATCCATGAATTTACTGCAGGAAGGTGGGAGTTCTAAATTGGGAGAGCAGACAGTTAGATATGGGACCCCAAGATGACAAGGTACATTAGATCCAACCTAATAGGCTGAGAAGTTGTTATACCATTGTGGTTAGGAACACAAATGGAGGTTTTCACGTATACCCAGCAAAAGACTTTAAACCAAGTAACTCCTGTGGGTTACCAAGTCCAAGGAAGCAAATTAAATGAGAGCCGTAGTTGGCAGTGCTTATATGAAACCAAATAAGGTCAGAAGAAATGGTAGACATATCGCTCATATTTTCAAGTGAGACAAAATGAGTGAACAGACACTCTGTACGTTCCCACAGCGAGAAGGAATGCTTAACATAATAACTGTATTTTCTAGAGAAAATGTATGGATGTGGATAGATACTTTCTATGTCCCAACTAGAAGAGAGTGAAATGATGAAGTGCTAAAAGAATGGTCACTTGCCAAGAGAATGCAGGTTCCATGGGTTTCTTTTTAGCGAAGGATAAAAGCCTACACCTAAGAAGTATATGTCAGGCATACTATATGTACATGTATTAAGTGCGTGTTACACACAAAAGAGCCACGTAAGTGAAAAAAATATAAAGATATTCAATCAGCACATTATGTACCATGCTCATGTTACGCCAGCCTAGTATTGGACATACACAAAAATGTGACAGGATGTCCTCACACACCACCAGGGGGCACATTACATATAGTGCCCCAGGGGCACAACAGGTGTTTGCACCCGCTTTGCATGCTTCCGGGGCACACTAGTTTTGCAGAAGGGGCTGCAAACGATTGTGCGGCTCCTTCTGTAATACCAATAGCGCTGGCGCACATAAAGCGGCAGTGCTATCTTCAAGGGGGCGTTCCCTCATTTGCATGGGAGCGTGCCCTATGCAAATGAGGGGATCATTTGCCTCTGCGCCCGCGCCATATTACCGACTTGGGCACAGAGGCAAAGAAGCCCTCAGGAGGCGCACTAAGAGTGCGCCAACTAAAAAGGTGGCGCACTCTCAGTGCGCCTCCTGAGAGCAGCCGTCTGCAGGGGGTAAAGGGAGTCCTATGGACCCCCAGACATCCCCTTGCAGGTAGGTGCAGTCACAGACTGCACCCACCTGCAAGGGGATCTCTATTCCCCTTTAAAAGTGCAGGCGGGTTGCCGCCTGTACGGTGAAACACGGAGCGGCTTCAAGCAGCTGCCATGTATTTCACGTGAATGCGCTGCCCCCAGGGTAGCACAAGTTCGCGGATACCCCGGGGGCAGCACATTCCCCATAGTCTGGTGCATTTTCCTTCATTGCAATGGGCGCACCTTTTGAAAGGTGAGCCTGGCGCAATGAAGGAAAATGCGCCCCATGTGTAATGCAGCCCCTGGTATCATGCTTCATGATAGGACTCCTCTCGCTCTTCAAAAACCCCGTTTGATGAAGAGCGGGCCTACACCCTAGAGTCAGGGAGGCACTTCTATCCAACTATGGATCCATGAAACCAGGTTTTTGAATTGAACTTAATGTCCAATAGAAGGCTGACGTAACAGGAGCATGGTGCATAATGTGCTGACTGAATATCTCTATGCTTTTTTAACTCGGTTGGCTCTTTTGTGTGTAACAGTCTGACTCAAGGCCAGTTCACCCTTGAGGCCAGATAGTTCCCTACCGTGGACAGCCTCCATGGTTTATATGTTTTGATATTTATTAAGTGCACCTACAGCAAAACAATTCTAGGTATCCTGACACAATGTATATGATACTTAATGGTCTATGGAAGAGCAGGAAAAAGACTCATAAACTGCAATAACATAAATCATAGTGTCTGAATTACCTGGTGATGACTGAAAATGCATTTGGTTTGTTTGTGAGTCCTTCTTTCAGTCCAGTTCCTTGAGCCTGGACATGTGATGGGTAGCAGCCCTCGGTCACGCCCACTTTAAAGGGACTATTGAGAAGAGGCTCGTCATCATAGGTCACGTCAACTGTGTGAATACCTTTTAAAATAAATCGAAATGTAAGCAAAGGTTGTTTCCATGCTGAATAGTCACACATTTTTTATGGAAACGTCAGACAGGAAACCGTTACGTCTTCACTCTTTTCACATTGATGTTACCGTGCAAATGGATTTAGCACACTGGCACACACTGGGACATGCAGAAGTACAAAATATTACAGACACTGCCTCAAGGAAGGTTTCAGAAATTATTTCAAAGAAACACAGATTGGCCCAATCGCCAAAAGAGGTCATCATCTACTTTCATCAACTATAAATAAACTACATTTGAGTCATATGCTGGAAGGGCATCACAGCGGTACACTGTCCGCTTAATCAAAATATCAATTAAGTGAACATGGGACGTTTATCAGAAGAGTAAATGCTTTTCATCCTGTTTAAGGAAACGCACCATAAATATTTTTGACCACGTTAGTTTTTTCCAAGAAAGCATTGGATTACACAGAACAGGAATGTTTTGCACATATATGGTGATTAAGGGAGAAGCAGAGACACCTTTGTGTGCAAAGGGATTAGCCTGATTTGCCTTTTTGGAAATCTTGTCGGTAATTTTGGGAAATACTCCACTATCTTTAAGGGAGCCACTGATTCATAGCATCCTCACTCTAAGAGATACTGGTGCCAGGATGAGATATATTTGTGAATTTGAACTTGAATGCTAGCTGATGAGATTTAGACTGCTATACAATTATAAAGCAATTAGTGAACTGAAGTCTCTTATACTATTTAAATGCATTCTCAGAATGTCTAATCCAGCAGAATGTTGACATTCAATTGGCAAGAAGAGAGCACTATCTAGATGCTAACTCCTAAAATAGGAACAAATTATAGTGGTGGCAGCAAATAAAGAAATGTTTGAAAAAGCATGCAATTCTTAAAGTCAAGTTGTGGCATATTGGGTTACATAACATGATTGTTTGATTTTATAATAGATATTAACCCTTTCACTACAAGGGTGCTTGAGCACCTTGGTACCAGAGCTTTTTGCTAACCATCGGCAGTAGGTTGCTCAAGCACATATCCCTGCAAAGGCTTGACCCCCCACCCAACTCTGCACCAATGGGTCTCCGGAGCAAGGTGTTACCAGACATTTATATGTTTTCTATGGTGTAGATGGCATACAGACAAACTTGGAGTAATGTATTTTAGAAATCTAGAGACCTGCACGCGAAATCCCAGTTTAGGGTATCTATATTTGGATCACAGATGTCTCCCATGGGCTGTATCTGAAATTAGGTCACATTTTTAACATTTAAACAATCTAAGGCTTTTATAACTGGGTATCAAACCTTACTCAACCTGATTGAAAGGCTGTTAGGTCCTGCTGAACAGGTTTGTTGGATTTTTAGCATGTTTTTTCCCGAAAACTAAAAACTCTTCAAACAGGAAGATATCCTTCCTAAGGTATGACCCAAATCTAGGTTTCCTTAGAAGTTCTGAGAGAGGGGTTATTAGAGAGGTGAGTTTAGGCAGTGATTAAGGCACTAAATGCCAGGAAATGATTGATGGTTGAGATTCCAGGAGGATGGCTCATCTTGCCTAAGCGTCACAAGGGAACCTACCAACCATTAGTGAAATCTAGAGACATAGAGGAACCACTGTGATATGCCATGCAGGAATTTAAATAGTTTTATACCCAAAACTCTCTGCAAAAGTAAAAGTAGAGGTTAAAAAAAAACCTTCCTCTTTCTGTTGCAGAAAACTCCAGAAATTCAGGCAAATGAAAAGGGTCCTACAATCCAATATTTACACAGTTCTCTCACAAAAAGTACCCCACATGTGATTGGGCCAATTACACAGAAGAGAAATAGGCCAAACTTGCCTATGTGACACAATATTGACAGCACATGGTCAGATATTGGACCAGTTCCTGTCTGTTATGCTAGGCCCACCCTCAAATGTGAGGCACTTTTTTTATTGGAGAAAGTGTGAGAACACTGGGTGGCGGGAGTTTTGCTGTCCACTACAAATTCAAGAACTCACAGTCACAGAAAAATGCGAAAATTATATTTTGTTCCCAATGTTTGATATGTTCGGGGCATTTGGGTAAGAAACATAATGGTATGAATGCAAGTCACACCACTCGTCCTAGTTCATAAATGCTTTTGCTATGCCCCAGTAAGGAGCTGAGGGCTTGTCTAGGCTCCTTGCCGAAGTGCAGACATATGTCTCTCTGTGCTCCAGTGAGTAGAAAGGGGGTATGTCTGTGTGTGGGTGGGTGGGTGTGTCTGTCACCCCCCCCCCCTCCCCCCAGCGGGTGTATATGAGCTGTTTGGAATTCTTTTTCCCCCTTAGGATAAGAAAATATGCATCTGGATCATTGCTGGGGCTCAAACTCACAGCTCCTTCCTCTTGGACAGAGTAGCACTGGGAGACAAAAGAGCTGTCTCAAACTGAACAACAGTCCTCCTATATCCTCTTCTAATCCCCACTGCCTGTTTTTTTTTCTGTTGCTGTGGTGGGAGGAATGGTGGGAGAGATAAGAGGAGCTTTGTGTCTCCTCCTGCCCTCTCACCCACCTCCCTCTCTCCCACAGAATAAAGGGCCTTCAGCTGGTGGGCGTGAACTGAGGGCAGTAATAGCTGACCCAGCCCCTCCCATTGTCCTGCCCACAAGTTGGATCCTTGATAGACCTGGGAGGGGCTACGGAATCCCTCCCTGGCCCAGTCAATGTGCATGTGATGTCACTAACGACATCACATGCACATTAATGAGGAGGCTCAGAAGTGTGCACTAGCTGCTTCAGTAAGGAGTTGACCATTGTCAAGAAATGACTGACCATGGACAAACTATTTACCCCACCCCCTGATAGTGAAGGATGTTATACCCCATCAGGGGGAACAAAAAATGGGCACTAAGGGCCCTTTCCCTCTGATGTCTATATAGGTCATAAGGGTGTCCTGTGGACACTCTTTCAAGACCCATCTATAGGCCAGCAGAGCAAGGAAATGGTTACAATCACATCACATGATAGGCATGACTTTTTTGTCATGCCTTTCTGTAAAGATTTGAAAAATCATTCAACTGTATAGAATTGCAAATAAAACAAATTTAACTTCCGAGACGTAATAAGTAAGGTTTCCTTGAAACACAGTTGGTGAAGCTGATCCTCCAGAGGAATGACTGTCTTGGCATCACAGCCTAGGCTAAAATCTGGGTTAAATGCTGCCAGCCTCTTTGAGGTATGATCCCTATAGAATAAAAGTATGCCCAATAATTTTAGGATTGAGGTAAAGACTAATGGATTAGCCCGCTTAAAAGTCCACAGTAAAAGTCCACAGAATATATTTTTAAGATGAGTCACACCATCTTTTACTTTGCTGAGACATGTTCCAAACATATTATAATCAGTGCAGGCTACCTTTTTCAAAGGGAGTGTACTCGACCGCATATGTTCCATCGGCATTGTCCTTGACGAGGCAATCAGTGGAGGCACCTGAAGGATTACTGATCTGGGCCTTAATGTGGTCACCTCCAGTTTTTGTCAGAGGTCGGGCGTCAACCATAAAACTTGTAGTAGCTTCTCTGAAGACATCTAAGGAAGGGTTATAATTATACAAATAAGTCAATCAACATGGATCAATATCAAACCTACATTTTCATTCAATTTGAGTCACAAAAACAAATTATACTTGGAATAGTATTGGGCATGGACAGCTCAATTCACAAAAATGTTTTTATTTTCAAGTAAGACTTGCACATAAAAAGTACTAAAATGCATGCAGATTTCAGTGGAATACTACTTATCCCCATGTATGGATACCAAGAATTTATGGACATTTATACTTTTGAGAAACATATGCATCAAATATCAGAAACTCAGAAACTTGGTAAAGTGTAGTGACACTTCAATCAAATCACTTTTATGAAACCAAGCATAGCTTAATGTATGTCAAATCCTGCTCAGACTCTTAAGCTGAGGGACCTCCACACATTTTTTTACAGGAATTTTGTTTTTTAAAATTTTCGAAAAAATCACAGTGATGCAAGTTAGTCTGCCTGATAATAACACAATCATCCCCATCACTGCCCATTTCCTGCTCTTTCTGGTTTTAAAGGAGAAATACTAGTTTAGCATTACCCAGCGTGCAGGCCTGTGGTTTTGCTGTAGCCTATTACTGGACCCCAACAGGACACATTATTAATCTAGATGGGGCACCAAGGTCCACCTACCACAAACCAGTTATGTAAACATTATAGGGCTCGAAGCAGGCATATTTCAATCTCATAAAATAATTATTAGCGGGTTCCATACTTTCATGAACTTGACCTTTGGGTTCATCAAGTCCTGTGTAAATTTCTGCCACATTCTAAGGAACCATAAAGCAATCTTTGGCATCGCCCTTGATTTTACACAAAAGGGCAATAAGTATCTTTGCAGTACAGTATTTGTAACAACATCCTTGTTTCAATGTTCATACCATCCAGTTGGGAAATGTCTAAGCCCAACATGATGACGCCCAGGTCCTCTTGAATTGGGAACCAACACCCCCTAATGTGACCCAGGACTTCCTTTCAGAAGTTTAGATTGAAACTCATTTCCCCCAGATATGTAAAAAAGGACACTACCTTGGTATCACAGCTCCAGAATTTGTTGGAAATTGAGGAGATGATCCTATGAAGGCTCTGTGGGATCAAACACCACTGATACATAATTGGCATGCAGGTTCCCAGTATGGGATGCTTCTGAAGATGTGTGGGTTAGTGTCACAAAAGTCAGAACAATCCTTATCATCTGGTGCGTTCAGTAGGGATGCCCCCATCTTTCCTGGTATGCCCAAGTGTTTTCATGCTTTCTCTTCTGGAGGATATTGTATATGTTGGATATTCACCTAAGGGAATCATCACATTTCCCAATGTAGGTTTCTATCTTGGTCAGCGGTCTGAATGCGGCTTCTTAACTGACAGGGGATACAATGGAGTACTCGAATCTATTGAATGTTTTAAGCCTTAATTCGATTACAAGTTCGCAAAAAGACTTAAACGGACCCCATTGGAAGAGCTCCAAGGACACTGGGTAGGAGATAGGATTCTTGGAAAAGGATGACATCTTGGTCCTGAGAGCATTTGTAACTCCAGAATCAATACCTTTTACTGGTGTCCTTCACATTACGGGATACAAGTTTGAATTTATATGAATGTAATGTTCATCTGTTTGTCTGTCGAGTTGAGAGGTCTTGCCTAGGATGCTCCTCCCAGATGATATTTTCAGATTATGCCCTTAACCCCCACATAATGTTGTAAAACATGATGGCCCTGAACCAATAACATGGGAGAATAAGAAAGCATCTGGTTCTCCCCAGTGGATAGTGAGTTCTGACATTGTCTTAATGCCAACATTAACAACCCATTGAATCAAAGAACTTGCAATCATACTCTGTACCACCTGGTCAGCATTTCCCCCCACCTCCACATTAACTCCACTCTATGTATTGTTAATGTTTACCAATAGTTACCATTTAGAACTGTCCCTGAAGTCTTTCTTTGTTAATTCTCTAGTGCAACAGAGCCACTATGGAATAGCCTCCTCTATGGCCCCATTTGCTCCCCTGGGGCTCTCAACCATGGCCAGGCTCTCCTGTTTACACTGTAAGCTCTGTAGGTCTTGACCCACTGCACTGCTTAGTGGCCTTCTCCAACACTTTCTTCCTGAGGTGGCACTGGTTCTCCCTTGTCAGTGTAGCCAAGTCATTTGTATTCTCACTAGATTCTGCTTCCAGTCCAAGGATCTGCTTCACCTCTCTCAGACATTTGGTCATATATGCCTAGTTTTTCCACTGAAAGAATAGTTGATAAGGGTACCGACATCAGTAAGCAACTGCCTAGGTGCGAAGAAACTCTATCATGAAAGAAAACAAGTACATCTTTGCCAAGAAATTTTTTGGATTAGGAGAACCTTGTGGCCTTCAAAAGAGAAGTCAGCCTGCTCCTGGATGCCTTCATCACTTTCTCTTTCTGGAGGTAGTGTTGGGCTCTCGTCAGAATTTCTGGGGCACGTCCTGCCCATGGAGGATACATCAACCATTGAGGTGTTCAGCCTAGCTCCAAGGCCATCAGCGCACTCAATGGTATTAGGGATCTAAGCAGCAGAACCACATTAGTCTCTATACCCTTTCCCTCCACTCCTATCAGAACATCTCTGATCCTCACATTGTTGCTGTGGGACCTATTATCAAAATCTTCCACGCGGGCCTTCATCTGTATATTTCATCCCTTCACGGAGATTGGCTCTTGCTGTGGGAACTTCAGCTCATCAAAGTGCCTATCTCCTGTCTCCTCCAAGAAAGGTACTTGTTTCCCTCAGACCCTCACCCTCTTTCTGACTTCCTGTGTGTCTCCAGCCAGTTGCTCACGCATCGATGAGAAGTCCTCCATTATTCCATGGAAAGGCTCCTAAATAAAGGACCTAGCCATATGACTTAAGCATTTGTGGATCTTGGAGACTCCAACTCTACATCCTTAGTCAACTATTTGGACTTCAGCTGAGACTTTCTTTTGTGTGGAGCCGATTTAGCCAGCATTTCTTTCAGGTATAGGCCGTGCTCCCCTTTACCAACTCCACCATATCCTCAGCTAGGCTAGTGGAAGAGGCCTAAGGGTAACCACACCACACCCGTCAAACATATTGTATTCATTCATGGGCCCCTGTCTTGGATATGTCTTGCTCAGTTATCATGCATGTCTAGTCATCCAAAGGTGTTTCGCAGTTCAGATTCTTTGTCCAGAACATGGATCTCTTGCCTCTCATCCTTGGCTGTCATGCTATATAATGGGTATGTTGTGCATCAACACCTGAATTGATCAAATGCAGAGGTATGGAAAGAATGCCTTCAAAGTCAGACACATGGAATGGAGCTCAAACAGACTGAGTTAAGATTTTTGCGCAGGATGCCCCAAGATGATGACCGCAGCCAAGGGAAGTTGCATCAGTGACCATTGCAGCAGATACCAGGAGGAAACGGAAGCATCTACCGCAAGACAGATGTTGGCACCAGGTACCGCTTGAGAAATCCCAAAATTGCCGAGAAGATTCCCCTGTGCTATGCCCAATTGAAGTGAAGGCGCCCAGCTCCTTCCCCCTGAATCCCTGGAAAGTCAGGGCTATTTGTGACAATGCTGCAGGAGACAGAAACTGACCAGATGCAAAAATAAATGGCTTTGAAGTGAGCGTGGTTTCACTGGGGACACATTAAAACCATTTGTTATGCATTTTTTGTAAAGTGCTGAAGCACTTCAGGCCCCAGCAACAAAACCACCAGCAATAAAACGAGTGTCCCCCTTCCAGCCATGCCCTGTGTCCGGTGCAGCTAGTCTGGGCTTAGATGTCAGGGCCAGAAGAAGCGCCACCTCCTAAAACAGAAGGACCCCAGACTGAATATCCTGAATTCACCAGAATGGTGGAAACCCCTTGAGAGCTAGAGTGATCAGTTCTGCCAGGATGAAGTGGAATTCTTTAGTGAGACTGAGAGAAAACTCCAGCTCAAACAGCAGAGAGATCACAGTATGAAAGTGGGCTGACACCAGCTGCGGAGATGATGCTTTCAGCAGTCAGTCGTGAAGATACAGGAATACAGAGACCACGATCTGTGAAGATGCGCCGTCACCAACATCTTTCTTTTACATCGTGCCTATCTCAGCACTAATTATATGAAAGCAAATAATTGCTGGAGCCCATCATAAATAGCAGGTACTTCATGCATGACCGCAAGATCGGTGCATGAAAATATGCGTTTTCAAAGTCAAGGGACACTGTCTAGTCACCATGATCCACAGCCACTAACACCTCAGCTATAAGTAGAATTTCAAAATTATCCTTGCATTGGAAGGAGTTTATGAAGGTCTATAAAGGGATAGAGCCCCCCATCCATTGTTCAACAGCGAAAGGATGACTTGCTGAAGAATGGAAGGAAGATTGTCTGCGGGGGCAGAAAAAAAGGGAAGAATGGAAGGAGGGGAGTCCAGGAAGGGACGGGCGTAACCCTGTCAACAATTCCAGAACCCAGCAGTGTGTAGCGGTGATCTGCCATTTGTTTGAAAGGGTAGGGCACTCTCACCCCACACAGGGTGCAGGCACTTCATCAATATTGGACTGAAGCAGCTTGGTTGGGTGTGGTGCTGAAGAGGAGGAGGAAAACTGTTGTTACAGACGTCTACAGCCACTTGAGCCATCACACTGATGAAAGAACTTTTTTGGTTGGGGGCCGCATGAACTGAGAGGTCTGTCAACTCCACAAGGACATGCCTGGGAATCACCACAGATTGGCACTATTATTGATGGAAGTGGCATGCTGGGGAGGCAAGGCCCAAAGATCAGGCCATACTTTGTCCTTGTTTAAGGCACTCCAGCAGCAAACCATGAGTAAAACATGCAAACACTAGGTCTGCTTTTTCAGAAGGGGAAAGCATATGCAACCAAGTCTAAAACTTGCAATGGTGCTGTAATTATGTACCCAGTAAATACCACAACCATTTGTGTTTGTGTGTCTCATTTGTGCTTCCGGTTCCGGATGATTGAGAGGAGAGGAGACAACATCACACACCTCGTACTGTGCACCTCGTAGCAGTCTCTCCTTTCTTTTCACACGGCCCCTTCATTTTTCAATGCTTCGTTTGCCCTCCTGGCCTGGGATGGGATGGGATGGGATGGGGGGGGGGGGTCATCTCATTGCTGTGTTACTATAACCAGGTGCGGAGGGAGTGGAGAGAGACAGCAAGCATCAGGTGGCTAGCGGCAGGCAGGTGATGGGGGTGGACGCCTTTGACGATCCCGGTGCAGATCCACGAGCATGCAGGAGGACTCTAGTCCCACTCAGCTCAGCTCTTTTAATAAGTTACAGATGACTCTGGTTATCGTTATTGATAATGGCCCATACCTGGTAAGCCTTGGAGCAGCTGTGTTGGACTGCAAAGTGACAGAAAATTAGAGTAAATAGGGGAATGGCAGTTGTAGATACTGCCATATTAGTTTTTGGACTGTTTAAGTAAGAAGCACTTGTTACTATCTTTGGGTTTAAGGTTCACCCAGAAGGGAAGTAACTCTTCTGGGGTACTATGGACTCTGGAACCATGAAGGCAAGCAAGAAAGGAAATTTGAATACCCTGGCGCCCAGACCCAAATCTCCTTTAATGTCCCCACCAATAAAAACCAGGGCCTGGTCTGCAAAAATGAAGGAGGCCTTGATGACAGAAAACAGATTCTTAAATTATCCCTTGTGGAAAGCACTTTCCCCTGCTCCCCCAATACCTGAGGTCACAAGTGAGCACTCTCTATCCTTTTTTGACACACCGCTGCTTCCTAGTACATTAAATGCTTGGTTTAGCCAGGAAAAAGAAACACATTTGAGAGGCTGTACATCTGAACGACTAAAGGACAACAGTGAAACTGAGTGCTGGAGCCATTTTATGGCATGCAATTCAGTAGATGGTATGCAACTACCCTGCAAGTACAGCAGGGTTTTGGAACAAGACGTCTGGATTCGTTTGTTCCAAACATTGTACGCTACATCAAAAGAGCTCGAGTTTCAATCAAATACATTTTATATACAAATTTGTCTGCTGGAGTCCTTGGCTCAATATACTGCTGCTATAGAATCAAGCTTTGAGAACTTGCACTCGACAATTAAATAATTACTCAGTGAGTCAAACAAACCATTTTCGACTGCTAATCAGTGTCAGTCCCTTAAATGCACATGTAGCCCTATTGTGGAAAAATGACATGAATTCCCCGCTATGGAGTCTACTCTGGTCAAAGAAGTTAAATTCATTAAAGTGCATTTTCTTCCCTCTACCAGGGTCAATCACTCTGGGATGTCCAACTGTCAAGACCCTTAGGATTAGTATACCAAAACCTTCCTTAACCAACCCTAATTGAGTCTCTGGCTCCAACTAAATTGTGTGTTATAGCAGAAGTACAGGAAAACAAAGGGAGCAATCTGAGTGAATTGTCCAACTTCACTGACCCTGCATCTGATATAAAAATGTTATCATTTTCTGGAACTTCAAGCCTTTGCAATAAAAGTCCTTCATCAAATTCCCTTATCAAAGTTTACACTTCCTCGAGAAGTAAATCTGAAACGAAACGACTAAGAAAACAAAATAATAGAAAGGAACAAAACGCAAAAAATCTGAAGCCAAGAGAAACAACGGTTACATTTTTCCTAATTTTCAAACAAATGCAACGAGCTTCTGCTGACAATGAATCTCAGGATTGTACAAAGAACTTAAAGGCACCAAAAAGGAGGTTCACTTTGATCAGTGCCAAAGAGAAACACAACATGGGAATCACACTATTTGTACTACTCACTCAATGGTTTCTCCAGATCACAAAAGGTCACAACTTCAGCCATCCGAAAGTGTAAAACATCCAGCACCCGACCCTCAAACTCATCACCTTTGCAAATAATGGCCAATGAGCAAATTAGCACTGGGAATCATCAAATATCAACAACGGACACCAAGCAATCAATTGCTGGGAACTATCAGATGTTAACTGGGAACGTTCAGACGCCAATAGAGAAACGGATTGGCTAACATCACAGCACGGACATATCACAGGGATCACTCTTAATGGGCAATCACAGGCTTCTAATATTGGTTTCAATTATTAAACCTGTCAGAAGATGGGCCTCTGTTACAAACAGCCTCATTTCGATTCCACACAAATGATGCAAGGAACACAAATGGAAAAACTAAGACTGTGACGCAACATTTCTGAGACTTTAGCCATAAAGAAAGACTTGAGACTTGAGACATCTCTCTTCCACGAGAATAGAGGCAGTGCAATTTAAATCAGGGGATCCTTATGAGGCCACGTTGGTGACCTGGTTCTTCAGCTACAATTGCAGAATTGGTGCTCTCAAAACAGAGTCTTCACAGAATGGGGAATAACGACATCCTACATACTTGAGGAGAAGTACCCAACGGAATATTAGCCGATGATTATGATCAGAAACCAATGGAGAATGATAATCATCAGGCTAAGCAGTATCTGAGAAAAATCACAACATTGCTGAAAGGTGAACTGCGGAATCAGTCAGTCTTCCCAAATAGATGCTACAAGAATTTCATTAAATAGCACACATGGTCACCGCTGTTGGTTTTCCAACCCCTCAAATGGCTGATTGGAAATGTCTTTCATCAAACCTCAATCAAAATCAAACGGATTGACACTCCCTAAATAAATATTCTGATAACATCAACATGACAAAACATTGTGCACAATACCCGCCTCTTGACTGGACCATACAAAACACAAAAGGTTGCAAAAATAAGCCTCTGCATAAGATTCCATGGTCCATGTTCATGTCCATTATTTCATGGTATATAGCAGGAATTAAACCACTCCATTAAGATCCAGAACTGGAGTCGTATTTGATGTGGCCTGTCTTAAAGAGACATGGAAAATGGAGGAACTACCACTGGAGGGCTTTGTGGAAATTTTCACCCCAGCAGAAAAAGACAGGAAAAATGGGCACCCTAAAGGCAACCTTTCAATGTATGTGACCCTGGGTAAATCTTTCAGCTTATGCCGCTTGGAACTTAATTCACTGCACATACTTGGCTTAATAATATACAATTGGAACTTCGCAACCAAAACTGGACCAATTATTTTAAATGTCTAAATTAACCTAGGCTCCAGGCAAAAATAGTAAAATATAAAAATGCAAGAAAATCCCCTTATAGAATTGGAAGCCTCATACATCAGAGTCCCTCAAATATGTACAGGTGATATTAATCTTAATTTGGCAAATCATTTTAGAAGAAGTGGCAGCCTGGAAGAACAGACATGCATTGGGTCATACCAATACAAATCTCTAAACACAGCTCTGAAAATAAATTAGACCATGGGCTCCTTCGCCACCTACAGACTCTTTTATATTGGGCACTCAATGGGCACTACCACAGGAACATTCCAATGCCTGTCGCAAGAAAGTCTTGCAAAGCTGAATCTGTTTTGGACTAAACCTTTGTAACTCTCAACAAAATAGTGAGTTTCGTGATAACTCCAAGATGCAAGAGTGACCATTCCCCTCAGATAACTGGTATTAGGAACTCCAATGAGCAAGTATATAGTGTTATTGGCACAGAAGACACAGGTTTTCATTGGCAAAGGGTTTGGTAGAACCCCTCTCATCGGCTTCGTATAAGTGGAAGCAGACTAGTATAACATTAAATTGGGACCTTGAAGACCCAATTATGGCATAGCAAAAGACGCAAGACCCAAATAATTGGTCCTCACTGAGATCTCGACCATGAAAACATAAAAAATGCTGCTCGAATACTCTAAAGCGTCAGCATTGAGCAATAAAAATTGAAAGGAAAGACATTAATTCCCATTCTGATTCCACGTCTCAGAGTGGAAAGATTCAGGGAGTTACGAAAAACTTATAAAATGGCAGTATGGTCGGCAAAATGATCCCAAGCTGATAAGGATTGGGTAGGCATTGTGCAAGCTTGCAGAGGTAGTAATGGTAGATCTCTCTGGTCTCTAATTAACCAACTTCATAGAGATTCAACACCCATAAAAGGCAATAATGTCACGCAGGAATCATGGGTGAGCATATCCAATCTCTATGTAAAAGCCAGGATTTAAGTCTGCTCCTGATGTATAAGGATCACCCTACAACATCTTTGCCCTTTTCCCTGAGTGAAATCAAAGAAAAAGTTGAGGAAATGGCACACCCAGCCCAAATGGCTCCCTGCAGCTATATACAAACAAGATTGTGAGTTTTGGTGTACCCATTTTCACACTTTATTCTATTTCTGTTTATCTGAGAAGGTGATCCTAGAATCATGGTGTGGTTCTATTTTTCAGCCAATATACAAGAAAGGCCCCTATGCCTCCGCAGACAGTTATCGTCTGATTACCCTTATGGATGTGGACTCAAAGTCCTTTGCTGGCTTGCTATTGACTGAGTTGAAAGACTGGCCGGAAAGAGAAAACTTGTTTGCATTCAATCAGAAAGGTTTCAGAGCTAAGTCTATCAGTACATATAACTTGGCCGCACTCTCAATGATTGCCGAAAAATAGGCCATCAATAAAAAAAAACACTTCTATATACTGGTTTTGTGGATTTCTCTAGGGTCTTCAAACATGTTAATCAAAATCTCCTATGGAAAAAGCTGGCCTGTTGAAAAATCCCTGTAAACGTATTCTGCGCCATCCAATTTTTATACTAAAACAATTGGGTCAAGGTGAAACTTGGCACTAATAACAGTTTGTCATCCAAAATTGCTGTGAAGAGGGGCTTGAAACAAGGGTGTGTCCTTACTTCAATGCTTTTTAATTTTTTTATTCCAGACTTAAGCCCACATTTAGACACCGCCAAATCACACCCGCCAAGATTGGGGTATTGTCAAGTGACTTCATTATAGTATGAACCCGACTGGAATTGGGCTACAGAGGCTATTGAACAATAGCAAACACATCTAGATGATGTACGGAGTGCTGAAACATTTCAAACACTTACACTCAATCAAGAGATTTGGGTTAAATCCATTGTTCCTTTGCTTATCATGCCACCCTGGTTTGGACCCAGCCATATAGAAATACGCCTTGACCCTCTTCTTCATGGGAACAGTCGAGTCCGAATTTCCAAGCCAGGCCACTGGTAGGAGGGTTAATACTGATTTGAATATGGCTGGGTCCAACCTAGCGTGGCATGGTGAGAAAACAAATGATGGATTTAACACAGATCTGTGATTGGGGGTGAATGTTTAACAATGTTATGCATTCCGTCCATCATCTTTTTGTGTTGATATAGTTGCCCTAAGTGGGAAGGGTATGCCAAGACATGGGTCCATGCTTGCTATGCCACTGAATTCAAGCTAGTCTGGCTGATGAGGGGTGATACCCGAAACCGGTCCCAGCATGCTTGTTTTCCAGTCCAGGGAGGAGCTGACCTGGTAGTTTGGGCTGGACTGTTCTGATTGGGAGCAGGGTCAAGACTGATTTGCATGTGGCTGGCCCCAACCTGGGGAGGCATGATGAGCAAACGAACAATGGATTTATCCCAGATATCTTTAATGGGGGTGAATGTTTGATTTCTTCAGCATTCCATCCATCATATTTTTGTGTTCCTATAGTTGCCCTAAATGGGAAGGGTACACCCTGATGTAGGTGATACCCCAAAACCCGTCCCAGGATGCTTGTTTTCGGTCCAGGGAGGACCTGGCCATGCATTTTGGGCAGGGCTGTTCCCATTCAGAGCAGGGTCATATGGCTGATCCAACATGGGGTGGCATGGGCAGCAAGAAAACAATGGATTTAACCCAGATCTGTGACCGGGGGTGTATGTTTGACAATGTTCAGCATTCTGTCCATCATCTTTGTGTGTTGCTATTAAACTGTCTCCATACCTACTGTATTGAAAATAAAATGGCTGTGAATCTTAAAAAGACTCAGACTGCAGTGTTCAAAAGGAATATTGAAAAGAAAGGTAGCTGGTTCCTGGGTGGCCTAACAATCCCAAGAAGCTCCTGCTATAAATATCTTGGTGTCTGGCTGCAGGATCACCCGTTTCATCGTTTACATCTTAACTCATTAAAGCCAAAGACCACCTCCTCAGTTGCAGCCCTTCAATCCCTACACCGCAAACTGCAAAGCC
The DNA here is from genome assembly GCF_964204655.1 of Triturus cristatus. Classification (NCBI taxonomy): domain Eukaryota; kingdom Metazoa; phylum Chordata; class Amphibia; order Caudata; family Salamandridae; genus Triturus; species Triturus cristatus. The sequence goes on from NC_140592.1 coordinate 215,975,788, forward strand.
CAACTTTGGCACCTCTTTTTAAAGTGATGAAGGCCAAGTTCCTTCTAACAATCAACTTTGGTAAAGAGCCCTTTCCAGGAAAGTTCTTTCTTCATTCTGCACAAAGCAAGACATGTCGGCTTCTCTTTTGACTCCCACAAAATGCCTCTCTGTTCCAGAAACTGCTGGAATTTGGTTGCTTAGTCAAGTACGAGTTCAACTTGGTTCCTTATTTAAGTACATTTCACTATTAAGACTGTCCAAGTGGGTGACATTGCGCTTCCAGATGTGGTAAGAAATTCAAATTGCAATCCCGACAAAAACAAATAGCTGGACGCAGGCTTTTGAGATGGCCTTGAATGAGCTAGCGGCAAATGGATTATGGGAATCGTCACTGCCTCCCGACCTCTTTAAAACATTTTTAAACAAAGAGGATTTTATGGAACAGGGATAAGAAAGATTTCAGCAAAGGAAGTCATGCGTGGATGGTCATTGGCTCTTATAAACAACCCTGTCAGCAGTGGTACTTAACAGTCTTACTCAGATTCTTTTATAAAATCAAGTTGCGGCACCTGCGCATTGGCCTGTGTCAAACTACAGACTGCCTGCCAATATGGTCGTTGAAACCTCTTTCATCCGAGTGTAGCCTTTGAATCCAAATAAGGAAAGTTTGACTCGCATTGTATCAATTTGCTCTAAGCTTCTAAGTGAACGCGAGACCCTGCTGCAAACATTCTTTAATCAAAACAGCATAAGAACATGTAGCCATACGTTACTTTTTTGTTTAAAGGGTGTATGTCCCCAGGTGATAGCAGCCTACATAAAATTCGTTATAAAAGCGGTCATATTACTGTCAGACAAAAGTCTGATAACAGCTGTAGCAATATGAAGGAGGTACAACTAAAAGTTTTTAGTCTGATGCCTTTCAATGCCATCCTTGTTCTGTATAGTGAACTTTGCACTGTTACATCTGCACTTTATACCTGGTATCATGGAAGAGACAATATTAGACATGACAATAAATAATGAGAAATTAGAGAATACGAAGTGACACTGCTGCCTAAGAAGGAGCGATTTGGAATTATGGAAGAATAATGATCAGAGTCTCAGAGACTCAAAAGTCTCCAACTATTTCGAACATGCACTTGGACCCAGCCTGAGTGAGTCTTAAACCCCCACCCACCTGCCCAAAGTAAGGCCCTTCCGGTCCTGGACCCTTGGAGTTGGTGTTAAAACTTCACAGAAAGCTAAAATTCAAACCTTTGGACTTTTTGGCTAAAAACTGCTCTGAGAACCGTGGGGAGACCGGGACCAACCCGCTAGTCTATCAGTCCAAGGTGCATCGCCGGTCAGCCTGACTTTGCAGCAACTCCTGCTTGTTCTTCTCCGCAGAAGCAAATACTGTACAGTGTTCCTTTGCCAAAAGAGTATCCGGCCATGTGAAACTCTCATCTGCTACAGCTTTCAGCTTCATCCCGCTGGAGATTTTCGACTACTAAAAAGAGGTCTGAACATAGAAAGCTTCCCTGTGACTTCGTCCAGTGGTTTCTCAGCAATGCAGCTCCTGCAATGACATCACTTGCAGCCTTACCCAGCTGAACTTCTCCATTCTCAGAGACTTTTTAGTCCAAATTCTATTAAGTCCGAAGGGAAGCACCGGCCGTGCCCAATCCACTTCTTATATCCGGCTCGCGCTCCATTGCGGTCACCATATTTTTCTAATCCGACTCCGACGACTAGATGTCCATGCTGGCACTTTAATTTTTTAGGTGCTAGTTTTTTTACTTTACAGATTTTCAACTCCAGTACTGCTGATTGGACTTTTGTGGTTGTGATGTCAAATAAGTTACTCAAATGCACTCTATTTTTCTAAATGGGTGTGGATTTTTCTTGTGCTGTGTTTTCACTTTATTATTTGTGTTCTGCATAAATACTTTACACATTGCCTCCAAGTTAAGCCTGACTGCTATTGTAGCAAGCTTCAGGAGAGTTAAGCACAGGTTAATTTACTGACTTTTTTGGTTCACCCTACTCAAACTAATTTCTCCCAGGTAAGCCTTCAAGGATTTTGGATCCCCTGGATCAAGAAAATGACTGTATTAAAACTGATGATTGACAAGCTGGTGAAGAAGCCTGTTTGATCCAAACCATTAATATGGGGTCCATCAGGGCATCATTAAAGCGCAACAAGGGTTTAGTGGAGGAGAAAGTAGGTTGATGAATCTCTATGAGACAATCTGATTTGACTTCTTCTGCAGGCGAGGGCAGTTCAAGGACCTCCACGCAAACAAATCCACTTCCACCAGAGAAGGACCCAAAAGACGGCCTGAGCCATAAAGAGATTTGCCTCTCTCTCTTTTATTGTTTTGCATGTATGCATCCACAGTTCTCGCAGGAGTTGGCATCATCACGAGGCTCGAGGCACCACTAGCAGATGACTTATGGGTCCAATATAGACATCTGCTTGCCATAGTAGTGGAAATTTTTAAAGCCGGAGAGCTTTGGCGGGGGCACTATCCCTAAAACACTGCAGTTTGCAAACATTTATCAGAAAGTTCAGAGGAAAACAACACTGGTAACGCATCCCAGGGACACATAAAAAGTAACTCATCAGTGCACCAGGCTGGCACCTTGTGTGGTACTGTGATGTATATCTGCGGTGGAGCTTGAAGTCGAACCAGAGCCATGGCACTACTTAGCAGCACAGGTGAGTTGTTACAGTTTCTGGATGCAGTTTGGCACCTGGGAGGACTCAAAGGCAGAAGAATGTGGCGAAAGAAGCATTCATCAGAACTAATTTCATAACCATCAACCTGGCACCACAGCAGTGACAAAGAGAAGGGCAGCAAAAAGAGGCAGCAAGAGTGAGCTCTACATTTCTAGTAAATATACAGGTTCTGGCAGCATTTCAATTAATAAAGGAGAGGATATATCAAACACAAAGCATACATTATTAATACAAGAGTGGAATGAACAGACAAACAAGAGCCATGGTGTTTTGAAGAATGCATTCAGTCTCATGGATGTCATTTAGGGGTCACCAGGTACCGCAGCTGTGACCCCTAGCTTGTCCCTCGCAATCTTTCACTGCCTTTGACCCCTGGCCTTACAAGGTGCACAATCAGTGCCAATGACACAGGGGTTCTTACGGGCCATTGGGCTCTGCCTTCCTTGTTTTCTGCTCATGTTTTATTATACAAATAGTGACTAATACTCTGTTATTCACTATTAGTATAAAAATGGAGCCCCACAAGCTCTGAAGTTACATGCACAGGCATCAGAGTAAGTAAAAAATGCTTTTAAATGTATGTTGTCTCCGGGCTTGTGAGTGATAGTGTGCTTGTGCATGTGTATGTGTGAGTGTGTTTATGCTTGAATGTGTGTGCATGTGTGTTAGGGAAAGTCAGTGAGTGAAAGTCAGTGAAAGGTACTGAGTGAGAATGAGATTGAGTGTTAGTGAGTATGAGAGAGAATGAGAGAGTGAGAGTAAGACTACAAGTGAGTGAATATGAGCATGAGATAGTATGAGTGAGAGTAAGGGTGAATGTGAGTGAGTCTGAAAGAAGGAGTCACTGTGAGTGCCTACATGTGAGAGAGGGATGAGAATAAGAGTGAGGGCAAGTGAGTGTGAAGGTACGAGTGAGTCAGTGAGTAAGAATGAATGAGTGAGTGAGTGAGTGAGTGTGAATAAGTGTTTGTGAGAATGTGGTGTTGTGTTCTCAAAACTGCCATTATCCCTGACATACTGAAGGCAATTCTTGGTTTATAGAGGCACCCGTGGCAAAATACTAGCACTGTCATACTAGAGGTAATATTTGAAATAATGGTCACCCATGATTGTAATGCTTGGCATAAGGAAGGGCAACCGTGGTATTTGAGGGAGGGAAATGCTGAAACTGAAATACTAGCTATAAACCCTTGGTGTAAGGACAGCAATATGGCAAACTTCTGGCACTGGCTTACTGTATGTCATTTTGGGCCTAAAGGGACACGCATGGCTAATGGAGGTCATCCATAACGAAGTGCTAGCCTTGGCACAATGGAGGAAATTTTTGACATATGGAGGCACCAATAGCACATTCTGAAAAAATGAGATCAACTGGCGGGCAGAGTTAGGTTTTATTGCCTGGGCACAACATGAAAGGACTTGAATATTTAATGAGTGCTCTTTCCGAAGCCTGACCTTTTAGCAAGTTTATATTAAAAAGGTGCCTTAAAAATTCATTAAGTGACCCAATTTTTCTCAAACCTTTCTGCTGGATGGGAGGAGGTAGCGAGAACCCATTTCAGCCTGCTTTGAAGAAGAGGTCTGACTCACTCACTTGCTACAATTCAGGCTAAGTATTATGCCCCATAACTTTCAAAGATAATGTGGGCTCCAATACAGGTGGTATATAAACAGACATGTGTCTGTGTTGTGGTGTTATACTATATACTAATCATACCTTTTTGTGGACTGTTAGTAATGTCAATTATTGTGATGGCATACAAGTTGAGGTCATGTGACATCACGTCCTGGGATGTTTAAGGGTCAAAAGTCATATGATGTCATTTCTTGTAATGTCCTTAAGGTGAAATGGTGTGATGTCACTTTTACTCCCCTGGCATTTTGGTGGATCGGTGCTCATGTTCAGACTGTTTCATTCTGATCTAAGAGACAAATGCATTTAGAAGAAGCTTAGGGATTAGGGACTGGCCTCGCTTGGTTTTATTGCTTGTAGAGATGTTAATGGATAGTGCTCCGAAAGTCACCAGGAAGGGGATTACATTCAAAGGAGAGCGAGTCTAACCTCAAAACATATGCCCAAGATCCAGGTGCAGAAATAAGAACTGGTGTGGCCGGTGCCTTAAATGTAATTTCACCTAGCACAGCACAATATATGAGTAGATATTCAAGTTTACGCACCTGAAGGCTACCAATTAATCACTTGGGCGATGTAAAAAAAAAAAAAAACAGAAAAGGTCCCAATGTGACACCTTGCAGTAGAAGAGCGTGTTCAAAATCCTTCTTATGCACTACAACTTTTATTGCCTTGATTATAAAGCGTTATTTTCTAAAGTAAGTTTACATACAGAGTCAGCCTTCATGACCTCAGTGCAAACTCAGATATCAATAATAGGGGAGATGTTAGTGACTAGAAACTGAAATGGTGTAAATTTCAAGCTTGGCATTCCCTCCCTTTTTGTAGAGATGCCAGTCTTTCTAAGCAGTATTATAATGTTTTCAAAGAATGGCTGACGTGGGGTATCAAGGGAGTTACCTTGTCTGGAATGCTCGAGTGGCTTCAATGTTTCATTGCCTTACAGTAATGAAAGCTCAATTACCAGTTTGTAAATGACCAGGCACATCAAAAGCTAGAGCCGAGTGGATCACATGGCTTTCCTGTCTCACCTTCACCTCAGGATAACTGAAAGCATATTTGCCATTTGGGGCCCACGCAGTTGGAACTCCACAAGGGCTCCTGACTCACAAGAATGTGTATGTTTGAATAGAAGCTCGGTCTTGCCGCTTGTGATCCTCTGACTGTCCCAACTCTCTAAATCTATGTTGTACTTCGAAGTGTTGTGTGTGGCCATACAAACTCTAGTAAACAGAAATAAACTTTGCTTAAAATATTAATGTCACTTACCTTTCCCTTCTATTCCCGGGCCAAATACTTTCACTTTACTAGTATCTACAGCTGGATCCACTTTCACACGTGCAGGGAAATTTGGAACTGGTTCTCCACCATATTTCATAGAAAGTGTATGCATCCCAGCAGAAAGGGGGACATAGGTGGCTGCATAAGTTCCATCTTTGTTATCTTGGACCAACACATCAGCCGCAACCCCAGAATCTGATACAGCTTCCATGGCTAGATTCCCCGGCCCTGCCTCGGAGCAATCAACATTAAGAAGTCCTGCTTCTCCAACCTTCCCACGCTGAAGGCCAGGACCGGTTGCAACCACCTTGGTGGGATCAAATGGCATCTCAATGGCTGCTTTAAATGGAGAACCAGGGATGTGGGTTTCTTCGAACAGGATGTTGACAAAATATTCCCCAGGCTTGGTTGGTAAATAGGAGACAGAACAAGTCCCATCACCATTGTCTGAGCATTCAATTTTGGCCTCACATGGACCTTCCACAGTAAGACCCAAACCTCCAGTCCCAGCACCTTTAGTGTCAATTGAAAACTCTCCTGGTTGTCCAACAAGGCCACCTTTCAGGCCTGGGCCATAAGCTTTCACCTGTGATTAAATAATACAGAAAACAAAACAATTACTCTCAGAAGCAAACGGTAATACCCACTTAAACACAAGTATTGCAAAAAAGTAGGTCTGTCGTTTTTGTCTCCAATAGAACAATTTACTCCTGTGCAAAACAGTTTTAGTCGGGCATATTACATGAGTCGCACATTATATGAGTCAGTAGGAAGGTGCCGAGAAGTAAGAGTAAAATCATGCGTAAATCATGACCTACAGGGGTCAGAAAGTCAGATAAAGCGCTCTCACTGTGTTTATAATCTGAAGTCTACAACCTTGTGCAAAATGTAATCCATGATCTGCACCAAAATTATGTATAATTCTATAAGCGACAATAATATTCTCACCAGCCACCTTTCTAAGTGAGCTAATGAATTCTCAAGCTACTTAACAAAAGCAAGTAACACTTTACCATCAGTGCCTTGTCATTTAAAGATCTCTTATGATCGTTAGCCTTTTTGAGGGCAGTTATCATCACAACGAATAGCATAGAGTGCTGAAGGAGGGCAGACCGCCCTCTGAAGGACCTTCTACTGAAGGGAGCTAGTTGTGATCTTCTCTCCGTTTTGCTAGCGCCTCAGTTTCCCAAAACCAGCCTTTCGTAACACATGGGGAAATAATTCAATGCTCTTCTTATAGAAATACATTTAGAAACTCCTCAGGATTGTTGGGCAGGTGAGCCAATAAAGTTGCTTGCAATACATTCTACAACTACCAGCAAGGCCCAACTGAAGATGCCAGACACCTGATTGGGTAAGGGGCTGTTAGCGGGAGAACGACAGCTCTGGCAAATTCACAAGCTGATAGTATTATATACCTTGGAAACAGTGAATAACTTAAGATTCTTTTCTGTTACCTTTTTATATGCGACGTTCTGCCCTAGCTAGGCTTTAAATCAAGAGATGGGCAATAATTACTCGTGCAATTGACATGCTCTGTATTTAACAATCCTACATTATTACTTGCAATACCAGAAGAAATATTCCTAATGAAATTATTACAGACCCATCATCTTGGCACGAGGATCCAGGTAAGAAAGTTATAGCTGCTTTTAGAAAAATATACATTAAAAATACTTCTACAAATGATCAGTTTACCTTGCTGGGATCTGGCGGCAATGTTGCTTCCACAGTGTAAGGGCTTCCAGGAATTGGATTACCATCATAACTCACATCAACCACGTAAAGACCTTCTTCTTTTGGGATATACTTAGCAACACTGCGCTCTTTGCCAGGAACTTGCTCAACAAGACACGGGACGGCTTTTCTGGAAGGGCTAGCAATCAGGACGTCCAGTTTGCCTTGACCACCAGCTCCTTTTGTATCCACTGTAAACTCTTCGTCCTTCCCAACTTCTACTCCTAGAAAGGAATGGAAATCAGAAAGTCTTCAATTACTGAACAACTGCAACCTGGACCTCAGAGCTTCACTTAAGAACGTGGAAAAGGTACCACTGCTTTGAACGGGACGTACAAAATCAGGTGACCAAAACCAACATACTTCCTAATCACACGATGTGCATCCGACTGTGCTAGTATACCTCTGAAAATGAATTGGGACAAATATTCCTATGGCAGAGACAGCAATGGGGAGATTAATGACGTCCAGTCAATCATGCGTACACTACAACCACACTACTAAGTGCAAACTAAAGTACATCATCTTACTCAAAACTTTACTGTACAATTGCATAGCTTATATATTACCTATTTCTGATTTCCAAATAGGTGGAAACTACCACTTCTTTGCTACCAGGTCCAGAAATGGATTATTCAGTTTGATACAAGCGGAGAGTATAGGCACCTTTGTTGCCCATCGGTGCTGAGCACCAATGTGGCCAACAAATTGAGAAGAAAAAAAACATGAGACCCTGCATCAGACACTTGGATCTCCACCATTTTGAAACATGTCTAAGAAACTGTGCAGAAGCACATCAAGGTCAGACTGACCACAAGTGACACTTCACGATGTAAAGTATCCACTATCTATTGAATGTCGCAAGAGTACACGAACTAACTGAACATTTCCATGATTCAATCAGAAAATCATAGTAACAAGAGCTAACCCTTTCTTTCCCTCGTCTGCGCTGAGAAAACTAAAATTAAGAATGAATGCCAGAACTCATCTTTGCCTTAGTAATGGGATGAGTTACTAGGGTCCAGACTCAGTTTCCAGGTACTGACTACCATATTCAGTGCTTGCTAATAAACAAACGTATTTGCAATTTCAAAAGAGCAATCAGATATAGAGCACCTACTGAAGATAAAATACCAAAGTATCTAAAATAAGATAAAAAGTAAAAAATGAGACCATGGCAACTGAAAAAGCACAACAGGGCCCACCAGCGACTAACACGCTTCAAGAATCTAATCTGGTGTTTTAAGAGGCAACAGAAGAAGTACATTTCTAAAGTTTACTGTACATTACATTTTGACACAATTCCTCATTCTTTTGATGGGGAAGTTGTGAGGTGGTGCTAGCCAGTTCTTGGGCGACTTACAAATCCACAGAATAAAGCTCCTGTGCTTTGGGGTAAGTTACACTGCAGTCTGAACGACACGTGTGAGTCCAGATGGTAAAGGCATTTCGTGAGCCCAGGGACCACCGAGAGGCAGAATAGCTGTTACAGACATGAACTTCTCTCTATAAATCTAGCACATTTTAGTGACCTACAGTTTGAAAACTCTTGTAAATCAGGCGTCAAAGCATCACAGGGCTCCGTGCGCAATTTGCACAGATTTCGGACTTTAAGGGATTGCCAATCCACAAGAGCATACGTGCAATTCTACACACGTGGTGAGTATCCATGCATATTCCTGCTGGATTACACTCACTTTTAAGCATTGTGCATTTGAAAATCTAAGTTTATTTCCATTTCCTGGAATAGTGTCTAGGTAGGAAAATATCCTTACAAAACACCCAATTAACCTCAGAGGCAGACAAAATCTACTGAGTGAGTGATGAGGTCATTGAGACCGGTCCTACCTCAAGGCACTAGAGAGTGCAAACCACAGTGCTAGGGGTAAGGGTGCAAGCCTGGCCATAATTTTCACATGTTATTCTCAGTTTTAAATCTCAATCTGTACATCTGGTGCAAATGTAATTTGCGCTTGCTGTTTTTGCGGTAACATTCCCAGTTTGTGTAGGTCCTAACAAGTGAGAATGAAACTCCATTGTGACAGGCTGTGTTTACGCACAAAGTTACAACTGGTGAGGGTTTGCCACCTTCAGAACGGCAACCCCTCTACTAGCAAAATGCATGTCCCCAGCCATGCTCATACACTGCCATAAAGTCTGCCATACTTGTAAATGTACCCCAGCAGTAAGGTCCATGGTTGGAAAAAAAATTACACTAATCCTAAATGAATTGTGTGGAATTTGTATAATTTGTTTTCACGCACGTAAGCAACATTTCAAGAAAATTACACCTACTTATGTGAGAAACAAATTTGTCATGTAGTGCTTTATTTTTGTACATTTTTTTGACACAAAGACACATTTCACACAAAAAAAAATAACCCAAAATAGACAAGTGCTGTGAGCTAAACCTGCACGCGTTCTGGCTGTTTGCATTGTTCCTCAGCGCTCGCAATAAACTTTTGCTGCAAATGACATGTAACTACGCAACATGACAATGGCGTAATTTTGGGAATTTCGTGCAACAATCTTAAAGGCAAATTCCCGAAATTATGCCAATTCCTGTGGCATAATTGGTCTCTGGGCTAATCCAAACCCAGCACATTGGGATAAAACAATTTCAACTGCAGATGGCACCTTCGGAACACAAAGTGAATTGACTTTGCCTCTCCTCGAGCAACTATTTGCAAAAAGCCAAACTCTGTGCTCTGGTGATCATTTTACTCACTGCTTTGAAGTCCACTGACTTTAACCTTGCTCAGGTTCAGCGGGGCTGCAACTCCCACATTGAATGGACTTTTTGGAACCGGATCTCCGCCGTACTCAATGGAAACTTGCATGTTGCCCTGGGAAGAAAGGGTCACATTCATTGTTAAACATGACGGACTACAATGCCTCACACATTCCCACCTGAATGGGCCGGATGAACAAAGGGTTAGGCTGCAAACAGTGGTCACAAAGATGCACTCTGACTATTAGCGACCTGATGGGAACTATGATCTAACAGATTGCATCGCAAAATCTCCAGTCGCCAAAGGACCTGTCTAACGAGTAGCTACAAACACAGGAATAGTGGCCTTCAAGGAACAGCAGCCCACCATCCCGGTGCCTCCATACCCAAACTGGAAACCATTTATGTAAAAGCAGCCACCTTGTTCCATAAAGGTAGAGCTGCTGATTTTAAAAAAATAGGTGTTATTGTTTTTTTTAAATAAAAGTTTGCTTCTTTGGGAAGATCTTAAGAGAAGCAGGCCACATAACATGATTCCCAGTGGGGAAGCTGTCCAATGAGGACAGCGTTCCCTCTGCGAACCGTTTGAGGAATCAGTGACATTTGAATGGTTTGCAACCACAATTGTGTTCACAATCTATTGATACATCTAATTTCAAATCACATGAGGAGGAGATGTACCTTTAAGCCCTTCCTAACTGCGATCTGAAAACCTCTTTTTGCTATTCAGAAATCTTTATCTGAAAAACAAAAGGGGATTTCATTCAGGGATGCAACCCCAGTTATTTTTAAAATCGCAAACTTTGCAACCGCAAAATAATTCTTTAATGCATCTAGGCTAGATTGAACAAATCATTTTCAGACACTGTAGCCTCTAGCTCTGACATTTGCAGAACCAAACGTAGGAACCCACACCTCAGATTTACATACAGCTCAAAGACAGCTGGAAGTGCAAAGAAGACCCGTTTAGAAGTATATTTTAAAAACCTTTAAATATATAAATATTTAAAAATGTATAGATTCGTGCAATAGCTGCCTCGACATTAAAAATCCCCTTTGTATACTGCAGTATGTCAAACAGTAGACCAATACATTAGCACCGCCTAGGTAATAAAAACATTTAACACAGTTTGAGGTAAAGGGCTTTTTCACGCTTCCTGAATTTACTGAGTTATGTGGCAAAAAGTCTCAAGGCGCCATCCCCAGGGAAGTCTGTCTAATACTTTGGAGTGTGCTACTTTAATTAGAATTGTCCTGTGAGAAAGAAACTCACTGATGCGTTTGTAATACCAATACAGTTCATTCTAAATGTTTCCCCGCTTAATTCAAGCTGCTTCTGATGAATGGTTAAGACTAGCAGATGCGGCTAGAATGGAATATTGCTTAAGTTGTGTCGCCACGAGGTCAAGCACTTTGCCACACTATCACTATGTAAATGGTTAGGTCTCGACTATAGAAGTTTTTAGCTGTCTTCTCAGCTTGTAAAAGAAAAACATGAAAATCATAACTAAAAAAAGGAATATAAATGTGTATATATATGTATGTGTGTGTATATATTTATATTTCTTCAAAAGTTCGTCCACAAAGCAGAGGCGCAAACAAAGGCAAGTGGACCCAACCTGAATTGATGAGTCCTTTATTCAGCAAAACAGGCAGCGCACTGAAACATTTCCTTTTCAGTCAAATTAAAATGGCAGGACTACGAGTCCCAAAAGCACTCAGTAAATGTGACCCACTGGAGGGTGATAAAAGCAGCTGATGGGGGACACATGTTCTTCCGCTTCTGCCAATGCTGTTTCCCGTGAGCAAGGAGCAGGGCTCCGAAACGCGTAGGGATTGAAAAGGGAATGTTTCAGTGCGCTGCCTGTTTTGCTGAATAAAGGACTCTTCAATTCAGGTTGGGTCCGCTTGCCTTTGTGTGCCCCTCTGCTTTGTGGACAAACTTTGGAAGGATTGAACTGGCCGGTCCGGGCCGGAGAGGCAGCACCACCACTGAGAATGTTATGGACTGTGACTCAGATACGCTGGGTCCGTTTTGCAGGAAGACAAGCCATGCATGGATTTTAACAGGCATACGCACTGAAGGCTCCATTGGGAGTCTTTGTGACTATATTATGCTGATGGCAGAACCCACGAAGGGTCAAATCAAAACGGCAGGACTACGAGTCCCAGAAGCACTCATTAAGCGTGACCCATTTGAGGGTGATATAAGCAGCTGATTGGGGACACGTGTTCTTCAGCTTCTGCCAATGCTGTTTGAAAAGGAAATGTTTCAGTGCGCTGCCTGTTTTGCTGAATAAAGGACTCTTCAATTCAGGTTAGGTCCGCTTGCCTTTGTGTGCGCCTCTGCTTTGTGGACGAACTTTGGAAGAATATATATATATATATATATATATATATATATATATATATATATATATATATATATATATATATATATATACATACATATAATTGAGGAAAGCAGGAAACATATAGTGCCGCTGGTGTTGTTGAGTGCTCTATACATGAGCCGCTCTCCACCTAAACTTGAGAACTACCCATAATTCTCTGCTTCTTTTTTGCATAATTTATGTGGATGTGGTACTGTAAGCCTGAAAGGGTATTGTTTATATATATATACGTTATCATAGATCAAATAAGCATTTCGTATCATACGACTGGTCAGGACATACAGAAATTTAAAAAATGAATAGCAAGAATAAGACCCACATAAGTTGAATGCATTTTGAAGCTAAAAACATTTAAAAAACAAATGGTGGTAGGCCCTATTTCTCTATCAGCAATGACAGATTGGAGTTAAAGTGCTAGACCACAAAATGTGCAAATTTGCAATAAGAAACTGGGCCAGACACAATATAGCTAGCAGCATCCAGCCACACACTATTCTGGGGTTTATCTGAGCTCTGCTCTATCCTCAGCTGCTTTGATAAAGTTGGTGCGCCTCAGCCACACAGACAAAAGGAATCTGGAAACTGAGAAAACCATCAATCTGTTTAGGTCTGCATAGAGGATTATAAATGCCTCAAAATAAAGGCCAGTGCCCAAATTCCTACACAGGGGGACTAACCATGTAATCATTTGGGCACAGTACTCGGGGCAAAAGAACAATATGTGCGTCAATGATTCCGTAGCCTCTCTGCAGACTGGGTATAGGTCATCCCCAATAACATCTCTCGATCATGTACGCCAAAATTGCTTGGTCAGAAGAGTCCTGTGTCTAAACTGGATATACAGTTTGCGTGCCAAAGGAAGGGTGATTTCATCTATAGTTGGTTCATATCAGGGCAGGGGTTTGACATCAAGGAGGTCCCTTACCTTCTCTACTAGAGAGATTTATCTGCTAAGTAACACATTCTCAATAGATTCCTTTTAGCCTGATCTTATTCACTGTACATAGGTCTTTGGGAGAAGCCCAAAAGTCTTGGAGCCTCAATGTTTCCAAAAGCAGGCGTATAGAATTCAGCCAGAGAATTTTGCGCACACAACTTGTGGACATCACATTTCTCAGCTCCAATCGGGTGGAGGTTTACTCTGCCAAAGTCCATAGTTGATGCCAAAAAATAAGCATTGTACACTCAGTTTTCTGGGGAATACGCCTGTGGGCCAAGTCAAAACAAAGAGGGATCAAAGGAGTACTTGCCGGTAGGCCTGACAACGACTTGAGGAAACTATCCTCTACTGAAGTAAGTAAATGGATGCTGGCAGAACGCCAAAGTTCACAACCAGATAGGGCCGCACCTAGAGCTTTCATACTGTTTATTTATAAGGACGGTGCCATACTCCTAGATAACGTTTTCCTGTGGATTTTTAAAATGGAGGCTAAATAATGTGTTAGTGTTGCAAGCGATTTCTGGAGCTGCATTCCCCAATTTAAGTTTTGCTTGAGTCTCACATCCAAATAATCGAAGTAGTGTACCTGGTTGATTGTGTTGCTGCCCACTCTCATTTTCCTTGTCATACCTATTTGCCTGACTGAACCAAAGAACATAAAGTTTGTCTTGGAGCTATTTAGTTCCAACCTCCTCTTAGAACACAACATATTAAAATGCTTTAGAAGCTGTTGAAAGGAACAGGGTATTGTCCGCAAAGAGGATGGGTGCCAATATACACCCTTGTTGGACACCTCAATTTATACTGAAGGGCTCAGTCAATTGGCCGAGCTCACCCCACCTTAAAATTTGGCTTAAATACGTGTTAAGATAACCAAGACTTTATCTGGAAAGTCCATCTCCTCTGGGCCTTCCAGAGCTTAGCTCTGGGGACCAAATCAAAAGCAGCATGTAAATCGATGAAGGCAACAATGTTTGCCCCCATCATTGAGAACTGTCTTCTAGTAAATGCAAATAAAGCAAAAGACGCGGTCAGTTGAACTGACTTTTAAAACCCGCCTGGAAGTTCGATAATACTTTCTGATCTTCAGTCCACTCCATAGGATGAACAAATACCTTTTTGCAAAAGATTTTATGGAGGGCATCTAACAAGCTGATATGATGTTTCAGAGTAGCAGTGATGCTATCAATGATGTCCTAGAACATGCCATGAGTGATGTAATATGTGAGGTTTTTAGCAGTACATCCATGCCCTGCCCTGCCTCCTATATTTTTTTCAAACTTTGTTGTAGGACAGGAAGCTGAGTCCCAGAATCATAAAATGGCTGACATCACATCTTTGTTGATGTGGTGGCAGTCAATCAGATGTCATCTTGAGATTTATCGGGCCCGTGGATCCTCTGCGCTGCGAAATATACAACGTTTTTGAGGCTTGCGCCTTAACTTCTCAAAAATCTTACGGAAATGTGGCCCTATCTATACTCATTGGCAACCACCACTAGGTATTATAACTATAATTCTATAGCTATGAATCTATATCTATAGATCTATGTATATATATCTACATCTTATATATCTATACACATATACTTACACACACACAGAACTTACTGCTGATGCCTGGTCAGTATGAAAGAACAGCCAATTTTGTTAAAGAAACTGAGGCAGATGGAGGTAGAGAGCCAAACAGCTGGGACAGCGCAGGTACAGCCTTCGCCAGCTCCGCTACAACCTGCCCCAACACAGAGGCGACTGCCAAGTCGCCTGCCTTTATTTTTTTTTTTTTAAGTAAACCTTCTTCCTCCTACATGATGGGAGCTGTTTCAGAATAAGAAAAACAATGCTGCTGGCCCACCACGCTAAAAAACATGACGAACTGGTTGGTATTTTTTTGCTTTTAAAAGATGAACCTCAAAGTGATGCATGTTTTTGGAACATAAAAAACAATGTAACTATTGTGCATAGAGATTTAATTTATCACTGAATAGGGCGAATATATTTAGTTCTTTCCTGTCCACAACCATCATACTCAACAAAAAAATGCCCTAAATAAGGCACCTTCTACAATAACATTTATGTTGGTGGCGGTGCTGTCGGAATCATAGTTTTGCTCAACATCTACATGGAGAGAGAATAGAGGAATGAATGAATGAATGGATGGCATATCTATCAGTTTTGATGGATGTCCCAATTCTGCCTAACCCTAATGTCCCACAAGTGCTTTCCCAGGATCGGACCATTTCGGTCAAGTGGTAAAGCAATAATTAAAACGTGTATCTCCACGGATAGCAACTTAGCCATTAGATCACGTTTTCAGGGGCATATTTAAGGAGAATCCATTTACAAAGAACTCCTTGGCTCCTTTACCATCACAGTGTTGGGGTTGAGGGACAGAATCAGAGCAAAATTAAAACAGAGAGAGAGAGAGAGAGAGCGAGAGAGCGAGAGAGCGAGAGAGAGAGAGAGCGAGAGAGAGAGAGAGAGAGAGAGAGAGAGAGAGAGAGACGGAGAGGGAGAGGGAGACGGAGAGGGAGAGGGAGAGGGAGAGGGAGAGGGAGACGGAGAGGGAGACAGAGAGGGAGACAGAGAGGGAGACAGAGAGGGAGACAGAGAGGGAGACAGAGAGGGAGATTGGCATCCATTCTTTGTATTGATGTAATACTCAAGAGTCAGATCTACGGCACGACTAACAATGAAGTAAAAATATAAATAATTAAAGTGCACTCAAAGGAAAGATTTGGAGAATTTGATGCATTACTCTATCATAAACATGGCCAATATCCTGTCCGCCTTATTATAAGCACCAAAGGATTATAATGCACGTGTAACAAGCCAGTTAACAGCAACAAAGATTCTGGTAATTAATAATATTTTAAAAAGGCCTACTAATGTTTGTTTCACAATGTTTAGAGGTGAATCATACTGCATGGTGGCCACCAGGGGAAGATTACGCAGGACCCTGGTTTTTTTGTACCACCTTAAACAGTAGGGCTTCGTTCTGGGATCACTTAGAAGAAAAAGTCTCTCACTCTCAAAAGAAACAAGAAACGTGTAGCAAAACTAATAATGTGTCCTCCACAGAGTGATACCTTTATCACTATAGATGTCTCCCTCTGCTGAAGCTCACACAATCCAATCTCTTGTGAATTTGTTACTGAGACCTTGTGCTAGTGTGATAATATGTGGTGAAGAATCAGTTCCAACCATAGCAGCTGGAGGTTAGTAACAAGTGGATGAACTCATAAACCTGAACAATCATGACCCTCGCCATACACCCCTCTCCCTGCACATATACCACTGGCACAGGCTTTGCCACTCTTTTCTGTTTTATATGGCCCTGACAAACATGGCACCAGAGAAAACATTTAGGGCCCGATTCAAAGTGTGGCGGATGGGTACTCAGTCACAAACGTGATGGATGCTGCCCATCTTATTCCAAGAGCAAGGATGTAATGCATTTGTAATAAGGCGGAGGGGATATCCCTCACATTTGTGATGGAGAACCCATCCGCCAAACTCTAAATTAAGTGGGTAAACAGCAACAAAGGGTCTGGTAAAGAATGATATTCCCAGAAGCCCGGCAAACCTTGGCGAATACAAAAAAGGGAGAAGAGACTATCACTGCTGCAAGGGAAGAATCTATTTGAAGCACCATTAGGCATTGCCAAACACCAATGAATTTAGAAAGAAAAATCTAGGAAGAAGGGGAAGGTCTTTTAAAGATTTGCAATAAGTTTATTTAACTAAAACTCTGACTGGTCAAACAATACCTCTCCCATATGCATTATAAGTAACTGAGAGTTTGTCTTTGTGCATTTCACTGGAATGAACAAAACTGAAATCTACATTAATTCGCATTTTATTTTGATTTAATAACTTTTGCAGAGGACCGAATAGGGATCTTTTGAAGGACTCGGAGGTTAATCTAAATGTCATTTACACCCAGGTTTCGCACAGTGCCTTGCTTGTTAGGCACAGTAAGCATGGATACTGGACATATAGTAGGGCCAAAGGCGCGGCCCTGGCCCTGCACCTGCTGGACAGTGCTGCAGGCAGGGCCTGGTGGGTTCCAAGAGGTCGGCCAAAGAATAGCAATACATGATCAAATAACTCCACTGGAAGAACTTTGTGATGTTTCTGTGTGCAATTGAGATCACAAATGCCCCCTAACAGTAAACAGCATGCAGTTGGTGCTGATCTGTAGTGTCACACATTGCAATAACCAATTGTATGTTAAAATTAGGCCTGGGCGGTAAATTTCGTTCCGCTCGCGGAATTTGCGATATTTTGACATTTTCGCATTCCGCAGAGAGCGCGAAAAAATGTCAAAACTTTCGCAACCTGCCGCAAAACGGAAGTATTTTTCTTGTTTGCGCTTTAAAAATGCATTCTCGCGCACGCGATCGCGACTTACCGGGTCCCTGCGTTCGCCGGCAAGTTTTCCTATCCGTTCGCGCGCGCCACAAGATGTTGGATTGTTGGTAGCTGGTCGCGCTATCCCGCAAGAGATTGCGATCACGAACACGTCATTGCGATCGCGAACAGGAAATAAGCATCGCAAGCAAGATGGCCGCGCCCATTAGCAAGTTGGAGATATATTTCCCCGCAAGCACGCAAAAACACATCGCGAATGGGCGGGAAAATCAATCTCCGCATCTTCGCTAAAGTTTCACATGCTCGCGGAGATTTCGCGCAATTTCGCGATAGTTTGCGAAAGTCAATTTCGCAAATTCCTCCCACCCTTAGTTAAAATGGCCAAACAATTAACACAGCAATTATTGTACTGCACTTAAACAACAACCAGTCCTCATTGTAATTGCTGTACACGGTATCTGCCTGTCCAGATGCCAGAAGGTGTAGTCCTTCTTTCCTCACGACACACTGAGCTTATCCTGCTGCAGAATGCCCAACTGAACCAATTTTGCTATGAAACAATTTTTTATAGTTCTTTATTCTCTTGTTTTCCTTCATTTTAGGGGCTCTGTCTGGTAGTGTAGGCTCTTCATACACTTGAGTGGCCACGGGTCTTGCAGGTCTTACTCGGAATTCTACATGTATTCCTCAGGTCGGTCAGTTTGGTCATTATGGAAGGATCCACTTCTGGCTTGCGGGAGGATGTTACTTTCAAGAAGTTAATTTGTTAATAATTCCTTTAGATGGGGTGCTCTTCTAGTCTCATCTCTCCATCCCAGTGATAAACAGGATTTGTTTGTCGCACCCCAAACCCACCAAGAGTCCGGTCACTCTGACAGTGTTTTCCAAAAGCTTCACCCTACGGGCCTTTGCTAATTTCTCTTTGAGGCTGGCATCCATGTTCATTTCCACTGCTTTCAGAAGTGGCAGCGTTTCTTGATGGCCTCACTTACGGTCTTTCACAGCTTCTTTCAACTTTGCTCTACGCCAAGTTATTAACACTCTCACTTAGAGTGATTCATTTACTTTCCAGCTCCAATATGAACTTGTCATGGCCCCACGTTTTGCTACACATACACTTGAGATTCCACGACCACGTCCCTTTTTAGCTGATCCTGGGCTTAGGCTCTCAGCCTTTTGCTTCTTCCTTTAGCATTCTATCTGCCATTTTTGATTTGATATCAATCCCTTCGGGGCAAATTCCTCTAACTTTTTTTCTGTTGCAGGCACCAGGAGCCCAATATTAACCTATCTTCATCCTTTTGGTATCTGCTACCGTCAATGTTCCTTGTAGTCTCTCCATGCAGTCTAAGAGAGAGGAGACACCTTCCACAGGGTCAGCTATTAAGCTAGCCAATTCTCCTTGTTGGTGCCACACCATCGGGGACCAGAAGGATGCATATTTTTAATCTCCTTCCTCTATGTCATAGTCAACTGTGTTGGCTGCCATTTCTCTCAGAGGACATCAGCAAGTCTACGGGACCCTCTATAGGTCGGCCCACTTCTACTGCCAGGAAAGTCCCTTGTGCTTCCTCTTACCCTTTTCGCCAAACTGCTGATTTTATTCACTGAGAAATCAGCATTTTTGTTCAGCTAACTCAAGGTAGCATCACCATGGAGGTAAAGCGTGGCCTCGATTTCTGCACCCCCAGAATTCAGTGGCAATCCTCTGCTCATCTGGGGCTTTGTCCACTTCTCTTTTTATATTGTCCGTTTGCTGTCCAGCTGCTGCGCTCCACCCATGGTGAGACCATCAAACCTTGATAGTGCAACTGTCCTCAAGTAACCTGAGGGCCTGCGTCAGCACTGGCCAGAGAATAAAGGATGCTGTTAGGCCTTTTGGACTTTAGTTAAAACGTGTAAGCAGCTTGCGACCACCCTTGGTCAGCACTATATCGTCCCATTTTAGAAAAAACAAACTGAACCTGCGGTCATCTCCCAGGATGCCAGTAAGCATCAAATGCAAACCTTTCCAGCGAAGAAATGCTAATCCTATTTGCAGCATGGGACAAATAAAATTGACTTTACAAATTAGAAATTCTAACTTGGTGTTTTTCTGATAAGAAATTAAGTTCTCATTGTATCACTCATAAAAAAGTGCAACTTTTTCTTTCAAGAGCCACTCATTGTAGTTAGCAAACAGTGTCCACAAGGAACTTATTTCGATTAACACGTTTTCAATAAGGAGTACAATATTTATATACTCATAACTGATTCAATCAGAAAAAAAACAAAGATAAGAAGAAAATTATCTCAAATCATTTGAAAAATTAATTGAAAAATTAAAGATTTTTTTTTTTTTAAATCAGTAACCTGGAAAATTATTTACTTCAGCCGAAGTAAATATGATTTATTTTATGAATAACAATTTCCTCACAAAAACAGTTTGGTCACAGATTTTTGTTACTACAGGCACAATTGTAGAAAGTGAAAGAGTGAACCCAGTGAAGTGGTCATAGCCTTCAAGGTGAAAAATAAGCGAATAAAGATTCAAAGAAAGGTCTTAAAAACAATGAGAGGCATTCAACAATAACATAAATCTTTCTTGCTCTCTCTTGGTTTGTGTCGACGGCGTTTCAACCCACATTGGGTAAGACCGTCTCTTCAGGACAATTATCTGGGAACTAATGTTAGTCTCGTATTTCCACAGTTTTCTACCTTGAACCACTGATCGAAACAGGGTATAGGAGGGACTTAATCAATTCAATCCAGCGTATGTAGTTCGTCTCTTTCACTTGCTTACTGCAAAATACCCAGTTCACAGGGACATATGGGTTGCTCTTGTGTTTGTTAATACTCATTGTAGCTAAGCAGTGTTCTTACGGCAATTATAAACAAATTGAAGGATATTTTTGAGGCCATTCCTTAGGGTAGTTATAACTATATCGCTTTGCACATAGTTATTGCATCCGAGTTACAAGCTCACTGTTGAGTACCACTGTCAACAAATTCCTTATGTTCAACTTTCTTTCTGCACTTCATAATTCCAACAGGCACCGCTGTGAGTTCAACAATCAGCACTACAGACTGGGCGACACCTCAAGATTGATGGGGTAACTGAATATATTAAACGTCCCAGTGGTGGGCACAGGGTGGCCTCTGTTCCTCCTCTCCCCAGACCCCCCTTTTCTGTACATGGCTTCTTTCCCTTTATTGCCCCTGCAGCCCTGTTCATGGCAGACCCGCCCTGAGCCTGCCCCACTGTCTCCTCGGCTTCCCCAAGCACGGATTCTTGTGTTCCTCCAGCCCCTCCCCCTTGCACACAGGGCCAATATACACATTGTCGAAGATTAATGGCCTTCGTGCGCTGCGTCTACTAAAATGGATTGCTCTGGTTCAATGTACTGGTTTCACCCCGACAAGTACATATCTGGGCGGGAGAGGATTATACATTAATGGCGTTTTGCCTTTCTAGACCCTTTTTTCCTGGCTGAGATTTCCCATACCCCTTCACGAGGCACTAATTTTCATTTTTTTTCATGCTGAACCACAGCAGATTTACTGCCAAAAGAGTTTCACTTGAAAACGTCCAATGTTTTTGTAGTCGATGTTTTGCAAATTCATTCTTTGCTAATCACCGGTTTCGATTAAACATTTTATTAGGCTGAGTTCTGTTTGGCTGCAGTCAACTTGTACGGCCAGGGTTTTGATTGTTAAACACAAATAAATGTTTTTTTTTTTTATATACACCACACATGTGGAATTGCTCACTCGCCGCGTGTAGCCTGGAACTGGATGGACTGCGTCGTGGTTTCATTTTACACAGCCGATAGCTGACAGACTTGGTTCTGCTACCACTGTATAAAAGCAGAAAAAGTCCCTACACAGCCTCACTTCCGGGCTTTTCACCCCATCATTTCAAATAAAATTAGCAAAGCAAACGCAATCCATCTACTGAAGCCAAACCAAGCGCGTTAAAAAACAGATAAAGTAGAAAGAAATTCCAATTGGCCAACAGAATGCACGTGCTGAAACGAGAGGTATTGCTTCTAGGAAGTCCAGTGTCGATGTCTATCGACGTCATGTGTTCCTCCTTTGCCAACACGTGCTTTTATACCACCAGGCCTGCTTCTGTGAGCAGCTGTTCCTCTGGATGAAATATAACCTACAAAAGGCTCCCTTGTGCAAGGCCAGGCTCCTTGTTACAAAGGAAAGCGCAGGAAATGAATTTAGACAATGACGTCATGCTCAGTTGACTACAGGATACTAGGCAGGGTATTGCGGAAGGTTACAAATAACTATGTATTTAACGCATTGTGTACCACTTCTGGTTTCTAGGCACTGACAACAGGTGTTAATCACTACACATCAATGGGACGTATTTTGTCTACCAATGAAGGATGAAAAGCGGAGTGGGTGGGATTAGAACCTGTGATCTCCAAGCTGCACAAAGATCTCGGCAATGGATGCGTTAGTCCACTGGGCTATCTTACTGGGACAATTAAGGAGAGGGTAATGTCACCAAACTGAAGAGCTTAAAACAACTCTGAAACGGCAAGTTTGTTGTTTCTTCACACTGCTTGTGGTTTTCCCTCAAACATCTCAACCCTGTTAGTCAAATATGTCCAGACCTGGAAGAGGTTTTGAATGGTATTTAAAGAAGGGGAGGAAGTCTGCAACTACTGTTGACTAAGCATTGTTTACGATGTCAAGGCGACAGTTTTAGAAACCATATAAATATTTTTCATGTGTCATACTCTAGGCTACATGTGATTTTTACATGTGACCGCCGTTCCAAACAGTCATCTGCTGCAGGAGGCTTTGAGAGGAGTTTATTTTCCAAAACACAAGAACCAATGAAGGCTGCAGATAAATGAGATTGTGTGGCAGAAGAAAAGTCACTTACAAAAATATCATTCCATTCTTACCTTCAATGGGAGATTTTTTGAAAATTATATTTAGGACAAAACATTTCTGTCAGACACTATGGGCCTGATTACGATGTCGGTCGGAAAACCTCCACCCGACAGTTGGATTCTCCTAGACCGTGTCGGAACCCATCATCTTGAAACATTTCCAACCGACCGATTACGATGCTCGTGGTCGAAGGGGAACCGTTCGGTTAATCCAAATCAGTTCCGCACGGCATTCAGAGAATCTGAGTCAGTGGGAGCAGATTCGTACAGCTCAATGGACAGATTTCCGACTAACCGATGACGGATTCCAACAGCCTTTCCAACTCTGTCGGTCCGACACGATAAGGCTGTCGGAAACTGAATTTGGCACCCCTAGCAGGCCCCACTTCATCCTGAGTCTCACGGTTTGGGGTTGAGTGGGTACCAAAGGGACCCACCTGTAAAACCATGCACAGTGTGGCAGGCATCATGGAGTGCCCGCGACAGGATGCAAGGTTTTCCGCAGACACCAATTTTCCCCCTAGGAGCCTGTGTTGTTGGTCGGAACACAGGCTCCCATTGAAGTCAATGGAAGTTCTTCCGTACGGTGTTCGGAAGCATCATAATCGGTTGGGCGGAACTGCCGACCTTTAGTCGGTCGGAACCGAATCTGACAAGGAGTTGGGTGGTTTAGTTTCCGACCAACATGGTACTCAGACCATATGTTGGTGACAACATTGCAATACTCACAATGAATAAACTTGAGGAACATATAATAAGTGGTCAGATAGCAGGTCAGATACCTACTCCACTTTGTTTTCTTTCCTGTTGTGTGCATTTCTCATCTCTCTGTGTTTGACCAGAAACAATTTGAAACAAAGTTTTAGTTTTATATTTCTTGTGCTGTAATTCTGATCACTTTGTTAGCAATCCAGTTATTTGCTGTCTCCAGACATGCTGCTGTTCTACAAAAAATAATTGAGTCAAAAAAGAATTTGGGCAAAAAGAAGTGATTTCCAAAATTAAATCACAAGAACTACAAATCAGTGTTTGGATTCATGACCCAGCGGAGTCAGGTAAGGGAACTGGAACAAGTGAAGACCTCGCTTAGAGGATCTTAGGGCCTACGGTTCTGTTACTATCAACTTGCTATAATTACTTTACCATCAAAATTGGTGTAGAAGCTGCTGTTCTATTCTATCGAGATTCACACCAATTCCTGCAATGCTATCTGAAATCCTCATTAAAAACACACAACACAACACTCTCTGCTATCCCTGCTTCTATGAAAAGGACAGCCTGCTTAAGGCATTGGCTTCCTTGCACTGGGAGTAATGGTATTTTTGCCTGCTCGCATGTGCACATTCACCTAAATAGAAGTGCAAAAGGGCTGGTCGGCCAATGCTTTTTTCATTCCATTTTGTGTCCCTTTTACTTTTTATTCATACTTGTGTGTTTAAAATACGTCTTTAAATTAAAGTAAAGCCAAAAGTGCATTTTCTTTGTATCAGTTAGAATCAAATTTTCCTGTGATACGCATTAAAACTATGACGGATTTCTCTTTTAAGTGCACTTTCCTGCTAGCAAGCATTCATACTGCTTTACTAACATGCAATAATTATTTTTTTAACACATTTTTAACAGAAGCATACGGCCGCCATGATTTAGGTGGTAATTTGTTTTCGTTTTCTTTTTACCTTGAGGTATATGTTTGCAATATGGTCTTAAAAAAAGTCTGTCATGGCCAGCCTGACTTATTTCCTTTGCCAATGCTTGTTCAATAATGCAGATGTCAATTGGGGTGGACACTGACCTCTACTTTAAAGAAAATGAGGGCTCTGTGCAATCAGCGGTCACTCTCTGGGAGGCTTTTAAGACTGTGATACGTGACAAAGCCCAAAATATATTAGCCCGCAAAAAACGGCGGGTACTTCAGGAGACACTGGTGCTGGAAAGCAGGCTGATAAAACTTGAAAAGGGGAGTGTCCCTCCTGTGAATGAACATACCCTCCGTCAAATAGACATTACTAAACTGGAATACAAAGCGCTCATTACTAACGAGACTCAGGCACATCAACTCGCAGTCCAGCATAGACTGTATGAGACTGGAGACCGAGCGGGTAAATTGTTAGCGTGGTTGGGCAGGAAGGAGAAAGAGTCGAGGTGGGTCTCGTCTATCAAAGAACAGGGCGGTGTTTATACTGCGCCTCAAGAGATTGTGGAGGCGTTTGCTCGATACTATTCAAAGCTTTATGCAGCCCAGACGCAAGCCACCAAGATGCAAATAGCTCAATACCTTGAGAAGGTTGAACTCCCCTGTCTGCCCCCCGATGAGAGGGACAGGCTTGATGAGGACATCACTCTGGCAGAGGTCACAGAGGCCATTGGTCGTCTAAAAGCTGGGAAAACCCCGGGTCCTAATGGCCTTCCGGGGACATTTTTTAAGGCGTACAGTTCCTTGCTGGCTCTGCACTTACTTAAGATGTTTATGGCCGCTAAAGAGGAAGGGGTTTTACCGGTAGATCTTAGACTAGCGACAGTGGTGGTGATTCCTAAAGAAGAGAAACCCTCAGATGAGTGTGGGTCATATCGACCCATCTCGCTCTTAAAGATAGAAACTAAGATCCTGGCCACTGTTCTGGCGACACGCCTTGTATCCATTATCACCTCCCTGATACATAGGGACCAGACGGGCTTCATGCCGAAACGTGCCACACGTTACAACCTACGACGAGTAGCCAATTGGATGGATGAGGTCAGAGACCGAGAGGAGGCTCATCTGCTACTCTCCCTGGATACGGAAAAAGTGTTCAACACCATCCATTGGCCCTTCAAGAGACACACTTTAGAGACATTTGGCTATGAACCGGGATTCCAGGAATGGGTGGCCTTGTTATATAATGCGCCTGAGGCCGGGTTAGGGTCAACGGGGCTCTTTCCAAGAGCTGGCCGATTCGGCAGGGGACTAGGCAGGGTTGCCCGCTTTTCCCCAAACTGTTTGCACTTATTTTGGAACCCCTGGCTTGGGTTGTTAGGGCCTCACCGGGGCTGAGTGGCTTTGTGGATGATTCCCGACAGATAGTGGAGGAACGCATATCGTTATATGCAGATGATATTTTGCTGTACGTGACAAATCTGACGGAGACTCTCCCTCAAATCCTGCGTATAGTTGAAGACTATGGCTATCATGCGGAATGTAGGATTAATTGGACCAAGTCTACCCTATACCCAGTGGGAGGGATGGTAGAAACTCGGACTTTCCCTAGCTGCTTCCATTGGTCCCCAGAGGGCTTTACCTACCTTGGTCTTTACCTTACTGTGGACCTGAACATCAGCCTGGTCCGCAACATTAGGCGGGTTTTCTCCAACTTTCAAAAAGATTCTAAAAGATGGCGGAAGCTTCAACCTAACCATTATGGGAAGAGCTACCATGTTTAAAATGGTAATGCTCCCACAGTTGCTCTCCGTACTGCAAAATACTTACATTAGGATTACGGATCTGATATTTAGAGGCATTGATAGTGAGCTCCGCTTACTCCTCTGGGATGGGGCCCAGCCACGTACTGCACTTTCAACACTGCAGCGGAATCCCTATAATGGGGGTTTGGCTCAACCAGACATTAAATCATATTATAGAGCGGCTCATCTTATTGCCATTAATGAATAGATCTATGCATCTGGGGATCATCCGACATATAGGCTCGAAAGACTGCAGTTTAGGGACCATACCCATCTACACTATCTTTATGGAGGTAAGGGATGTAGTAGACTGCTCCAGGCGACCCAGAGGAGGATGGAGGCATGGAAGAGCGCAGAGCGACAAATAAGGTGGGATCAAAAATGCAGCAGGGAAACCCCACTGTGGGAGGGGACTAGGCTAAAGGAGATTAGAAAGCTCTGTGGCTTTGGGCATTGGGATCTAATAGGGATCTCTAAAATAGGTGATGTCCTGGACCATGGTGTGTTGGCCTCTTTGCACACGCTCCAAGCTAGATATCAACTACATAACACTCAGACATACGTGTATCTTCGTTTGCAACATGCTTGGGTGGCGGAGGGGTTAGATGGGACGTCGCTACCGGAATATGCCCCATTAGAAGGTGGTCTTCTCAAGGAGGAAATCCAGAATAAAGCTATTTAATTTACCTACAAAACATTACTTAATAACATGCCCGATAAATTGGGTCCTCTTCATGCAAAGTGGGAAAAGGTCACCGGTGGGTTGGGGGACATAAACTGGGAGGCCGCTCTCATGCATCCATGTGAAGTGGCAATCAAATTAAGGTTACGGCTCATTCAGTACAAAATACTACACCGCGCATATTTTGATAGAGCCAAACTGCATGCAATAGGAAGAGCCGAGAGCCCGAAGTGTCTTCGATGTCACACTGAGCCTGGGACGTTTATACATACCCTTTGGGGGTGCACTGAAATACAAGCCTATTGGGGATCGAATGTGGGGGAGCTTAATCATATACTGGGAGTCAAAATAGAACTGGAGCCACGGTTTCTCCTTTTGGGAATTTCGACAGAGGTAGACATCCCAAGGTGCAAACTTGTTTTAGCTAATCTGGAGTTGGTAGTAGCTAAACGAGATATAGCTAAATACTGGGGGGCAGCACAAATACCTACCATTAATGAATGGAGGGCGAGTCTTGACTTGTACATGGTGGCCGAATGGGTGACATAAGGCCCGGGGCTGTCCTGAAAAGTTCCGGAAAATATGGGCCCCATGGATTAAATACTATGGTCTGGAGGTGTAGGGAGATGGAGAGGAAGGGACTTTGTCATCCACAGGACCCGGGTAGAGCCTTGACTGCTGTAATGTTTGTTCCAAGTATGTGGAGCCATGAGAACTGTATCACTGACTCGGATTCCTCTGTGCGCATGGTCCGCTCCCACGCATGTTTAGATTCCACCGAGATAGTCTCATATGCTTACCTTACATGGCTAATGTGGAATGCTACGCAATGTGTAATGTGCATTCATGCTTTGTTTTATGTTTTGTTTGACTATTAAATATAAAATAAAATAAATGTATAAAAAAAAATAATGCAGTTGTCCGTCTGGGAAAAAAAAGTACTTAAATGGTTAAAGCAGTTACTAAAATTGCCCAAAGATAAATGGATGGACAGAAGTGATGGATGCTTAACCCAACCAAGTTTGAAATTGTAATTGTTCATTAAGACTCCTCTGTAGCCTTTAAGTACAACACAGGTAGCTTTGATCCTTTCAGTCAGGGAGCATCCCCTATGGAACCTTCTTAGAACGTGAACATGCACTTAGAAAATCTACCATCATCAGACATTTCCCAAGAGGCTCAAGGTCTTGGATCGTAGCATTAAGTTGAGCATCTGTGGGGTGCTAGTACATTAACCAGTGCATAATGGCCATTGACGGCATGTATTTCCATTTACAAGAAACATAATAAGCTCACCTCCAACCTGTTTCTCATATTGCAAGCCCATTCATTCCAAGGTAATGTTAAGCAACATATTTCAGGCCAGACTGTTTTTAAACTCATTGCCCATTTCCACTGAAGCCACAACATTATGACCACTGTTAGGTTTGTCTTTGCTGTCTAGTTATATTGGCTCTCTTTGGTCTGTGCCATGCATTTTTCAAGTGGCGACTGCCCGCCTGCTGTCTGTAGGTGGTTCCTATTTAACATCTTTTCTGTGAAGAAAACTGTAGGTTTCCCCAGAGAGCCTCTAAGTCTAAGGCATGACCTAAATGTAGAAACACACATGCTTTGGAACTGCTAACCCAGACTACTGCACATGTGAGCGGCTACCAACTCCATCATCTCTGGCGAACTACGTAGGCTTCAGTACTTCTCTACGCATAGGATTCCAGATACAGCTATTGCTAGCCTATCAGGTGCCCTCAATCTATCTGATATGTAGATATATCAACTCAAAAACCAGATTCAGCCCACCAGCTGAGCCTCGCCACCCTTTAGTTATGAGTGGTAACACATCTTCTATATTTGCTTCTCGAATCTCTCTGCAGCCCTCACAACAATCCACTGGACTCTTGCAAGGTGTTAGTTAAGTATTTGGAAACTTCTAGGTCACTTCATAAATTCAATCTAATAAATCTATACGCTGGGGTGCTGGTTAAGACCCTCACACATCTCGTTCCTAAAGATTTCCACTTAAATATATAGCCTTACATGTTTAATCTCCCCTCCCTTCCTCTAACTAACTACTTTTCAAGTTCTTTCAATCCTTTCTCGCATTTCTACTCCTTTTTATGTACCGACTCCGTTCTACGTCTGAGGGCCGTCTACAAAGGGCTTAGCTTTCTTCCTTCAAGTACTTTTACGAAGTTGCTGAAAATAGCACAAAAAATGCTGTGGCCGACTTCTGATCCCACAGGCAGAATGGAGATCCAAAAGGCTTTGAATAAGTGAAGGAGTCAGGGAGAGAAAAAAGATGGATGAAAGTGAGAGGCGGGGTTTATAGGCCAGTTTTTTAAATATACAAAGAGGGACATTTAAAGTGAAAAAAACAGGAACCTTGTCGGCCTTTTGGGTGATATGCAGGGACGGGGGAAAATTTAGGAGAACACAAAAAAATATTGTAACCTTTCTGGCTCCAACACTAGGGAGTTATCTTCTGAAAACACGGGATCCTTCTGCCCACGCAAAGCACATTTCTTTCAATGCTGGGCCATTACTCACAAAATGAGCTGGTGTTTTCATAGCCTGCTCGACACCTCCAGTGAAATAATACTGCAGCCAAATGTCAAACCTCCCAGTTACAAGCTAAATGATTTGTAGGGCTGGGCAACCACTATTCTTCAAGCTGAGGAAATCTGAACACAGCTCTGTGTCTAAAATGAAATACAGAATCAGACTCTAGTCGAAATTATTCTCACTTAATCAGGCAAGGTCAGGCAATCCTGCCCCCCTTGTCCCTAAAAGAGCACCGAAGTAAGCCATCTCTTCGCATCACTTTTTAGGCCGAAATTAGGTTCAGGTAACTTGTTGAAAACTCATCAGCATTTGCCTTGAAAGCTCAGTAACTTTATCAAATGGTATACTTGAAATGTACGACTGGGCAGATGTTTTTACTGCACTCTCCACTTATTGCAATTTTTCTAAAGTTCCATTCCGACTTTCAACTCAATCACAAAAGATTACGAGGTATAAATACAGACGCACAACATTGCAGACTTTATACTCATTGATTGCTAATGTCCAGATTTCAGGCGGGGTGGTGTTTTATTAACAGTCTCTAAATGTTCCTGTATGATTAATGTGATTGTTGGAAACATTTTCGTCATGAAATTCAAGGGATGTTTAAATATTTGTGTATACGACTGCAATAAGAGCTTGATTTCGTAAATTATTCTGGGATGGAGGGGAAGTAGAGAAATAATAATTTATACTCTTTTATATTGCCTTTATCCAAAGCATTATATGCTCATGTGCGTACACACAAACACGCGTCTAAATATACACATTGATTTATTTACAGAACTTTTTGTTTTTATAGAATAAACGGGGAATTATTCTTGACAGTTATCAAATCGGCAACTCATGAGATGCACCGATGCTACAACCTGTGACCTCTTACAAACAGCAAATCAGTACGCACGTGTACTGATGCTACAACTTGTACAATCCCACAAACAGGCAACCAAGAACGCTCAAACAGGTGACCAAGAACGCATAAACAGGCGACCCAGAAGTTACCAATGCTACAACTTGTGCAATTCCACAAACAGGCAACCAAGAACGCACTAACAGGCGATCAAGAACGCATAAACAGGCGACCCAGAAGTTACCGATGCTACAACTTGTGCAATTCCACACAAAGGCAAACCAGAACGCACATGCAGGCGATCCATAAGTTACACTGATGGTCCACCTTGTACAAAAAACAGGCACACAAACAGGAGCCCAGACGTTACAGCTTGTGCAATCTCACAAAAAGGTGACTCAAAATTTACTGATGCTACAACTTGTGCGATCACACAAACAGGCGACCCAGAAGTTACTGATGCTACAACTTGTGCCCCCCACACAAACAGCAAATCAGAGCGCACATGCAAGCGATCCATAAGTTACACTGATGGTCCACCTTGTACAAAAAACAGGCACACAAACAGGAACTCAGACGTTACTGATGCAACAGCTTGTGCAATCCCACTAACAGGTGACTCAAAATTTACTGATGCCACAACTTGTGCAATCACACAAACAGGTGACCAAGAACACAAACAGGCGACCCAGAAGTTACTGATGCTACAACTTGTGTCACCACACAAACAGGCAAATCAGAAAGCACATGCACGTGATCCATAAGTTACACTGATAGAACACCTTGTAAATACAAACGTACAAACAAACACACAAACAAGAGAATAGGCGTTGTTGATGCCACAGCTTGTGCAATCCCACAAACAGGCAACCAAGAACGCACAAACAGGTAACCAAGAACGCATAAACAGGCGACCGAGAAGTTACCGATGTTACAGCTTGTGCAATCACAAAAACAGGTGACCCCATCGCATAAACAGGCAGCCAAGAACGCCTAAACAGGAAACTAGAACGCATAACCAGGCAACCAAGAACGCATAACCAGGCAACCAAGAACGCATAACCAAGCAGCCAAGAACGCATAAACAGATGACCAAGAACATATAAGCAGGCGACCCAGAAGTTACTGATGCTACACTTTGTGCAAGCGCACAGATATGCAACACAGTTGTCACTGATGCAACAACATATGCAGTCACACAAACAGTCAAGTGATGCAGTGAGGAATAGCTTTGAAGATGGAACATTTTGTTGACAAACGGTATTGTTTACCAATGACATATCTAGTCGCCTCTTCGCTGAAAGACGCATTTACCTGCTGCACTGGAGTGTATCTAACCGTGTGGGAATAGTCATAGTTGTCAATAATCTCGAAGTCCTTCACCGCATCCCCATCTGATGGGCCGCTGAACTTTACATCCACGGGGGCCTTCCCGGCACCTTTGGTGTAGACGGTGAAATGGGTCGGCTTCCCGTTTTCGACGCCTGGATTGAGACACAAAGCAAAGCACGTCAACATATTGGATGCAAGCAACTGGTGCTCTGTTCAATCCGCACATTAAGGTATGAGAAAGGCGTCTGTGCTGCCCATCACTGAAAACACACATAGCAAGTGCATCTCGAAAAGATTGCAATGCGCCCATAAATAGTCTTCTCCGCGTCCGTTGCCCTCACCGTTAAGTTTGTGTTCACAGGAAACACAATCCAAGCGGTGCTCTGTTGCAGCATGTACTGCGCAGATGTACCTGTTCCAAAACAATATTTTTCTATCAACACACTGAAATAAGATCTTACCGGTTTTGCTCAGCCCGGGACCTTCAGCTTTCACCTTGCTGGCGTCGTGAGAAGGGTCCACTTTGACCCGGAAGGGGCTGGATGGAATTTCCTGCATTACAAAAAAAAAATAGTTCAGTCTGCCAAGCTGGGCACAGGTTCAGAATTTACCTGCCAGCGTCTATTTTAAGGCTGAGATGAAGTATCCTGTTTCATACTGGTCTGCCTCATCTTCCTATTAAAACGAGCTTGGGATAGTTTGCCAACCGCCTACAGGGATTCATGATCACATTAAATAAATGCGTTCGCCCTTAGAAATTCTAGTTGTGCAACACATCTCTCTAAAGTTACCCAAATCAATCTGTGAGTAGTTTATCCAACCCAATTAGCTTATTTCAATTCTGGTAACTGTAGGCTCGGCTAAATGAGTGCAGGCAGTTACAGGTGCTGCTCATCAGCATTCTGTTTGGGACGCGGGATTTTTTTTTCCCCTTCACTTTCTTGCTTTTATACAGAACAAGAGAGAAAGATATGAAAGGGAGAAAAAATGAAGAAGAGAAAGATAGGAAAAATATAAAGGGAGAAAGCAGTGATGAAAAAGAACACACACGAGTGAAATAAAAAGACCGGAAACAGGGCGATAGAAGAAGAAATATTCAGTAGAATCAAAACTAAATAGCCAAGGTATTTTGCAACCGTGTCATTCAGCAAGGACTTCGGTGCCCTGTTAAGCAAAGCATTGGGCCTATAAACTTAATTATTCATTTATTTACCCTCTTTTAATGCTAAATGCAAAGAAAGAACCTGGTTTGGACAGGATACTCATGCAGGGGCCTGGGTAACCAGAGAAGACTTGGTCTCATTTGTCATGCAAAATAAGCATGGTAAGTAAAAACTGTGACCTTCACAACCAACACACTAATATTACAAACCTGGGTTGCAAAGAGCACTTTGATGGTGTATCGCCCAGCACCTGGTGGCATGTACTTCACGGTAAAAGTGTCATTGGCATTGGGGATGATGTCAAAGTCTATATCTTCTTCGCGATCGCTTATGACACGTGCTTCACACTTGATACCAACACTCACATCCCCTAAGAAGAACACAAAACATGAATAAATGGCTCAACACAGTCACTGGAAATTACAAATGTTAGCAATCCATAATGTGCAAAAGGAGAAAAGAATCTCAAAAGTGTGTAGAGTGAAAATTTGATATTTCAATCACTAATTTCTTTTACATTTACAGAATTTTTATGATTGTGCTACTGATTACATAAACTACAGATCTTTTAAATCAGGGCCGGGCAGCCCTTTAATCCCAAAGGACGTGTGGGCTGGAGGCCTGAGGGCCTACTTTGGAAATTCCAGGGTCACGGCAGTGGCCTCTGTCACTTTCCCTGCTCCTTAAGCAGGGGCGTCTCCTCTGCAATGGCGGAGGAGACACCCCACTGGCTCAAAACCAGCAGCAAAAAAATAAAACCATATTTCATTATTGTTTTATTTTTAAGCCTCTGGCACAGCCAGCGTCTGCAGGGAGGGCTGGGACCGAGACATGGGAGGGGGGGAGGAAGAGTGATAGGTGCACTCCCTAAGTGCTCATGTGTGTTTGGCCGGTCGTCTCAGGCAGACCAGAACACACATGTGCACTTAGGTTTCTCTAACCCGGCTGCATTGAACAGCCGGGTTAGAAAAACTGTGAGAAGTTGGCCTGGCATATGCTGTTCACTAATTATAGTGGGCACCTTGCACCAGTCCAAACGACCCTTATTGATGATTAGTTTAAAGACAACCTTTATTGAAAGCTATCCTAGTGGTAGCTATGGACAGTAGCCTTCAGGCTAAGTCTCGAAGGAATGTAAAGCAGCTTGTTTTACCAGATCAGAACCTCCTGAATGACCAAATGTAAGGAGAACCACAAAAGAGATATATAAAATATATGTATTTATTACTAAACACTCTACTAACCTCTTTATGAGATTAGAGCACAAAACACATAATATTAAATCACTAGAACGACAGTAAATAGCACAATACACAGGGGGAAACCAAACCATATACTAAGAAAGTGGTATAACAACCACGACTTAACTAGACACAGTGCCTAGAGCACGTAAAGCCGCTGGGACCCCAAGGTACCACCCAAAGTAGTGACACAGGGGACCCACGGAGGATGGGTGCAGTGTGTGAACACAGGCGCGAGCTCCGTACAATCGTAAGGGAAAGTCGAGTTTGGAATTTTAAATATTAGGACACTTCAGAGAGGACTTTAAGCAAACCCTTTAAAACATAGAAGGTTCTAAGGCCAGCACCCTTGTTACCTAGCCCAGAGGAGCCGGTGCAAAGGGGTCAAGTGATGTCGGAAACCTTCGTCGTTTTCAATGGCGTGATGCGGAAAAGTGCTGATGCCGGGAAGATGAAGTGTCCGGTGGGATCCAAGCCTGGATCCAAGATGAGGAGAACCTGAAAGCAGGGGGTACAGAGTCTGGGTCACTTCAGGGCAACCAGGAGCACGATAGGCGAATGCCCACCGATGTCGGGTGCTTCAGGTGAGATCACGCGATGCTTGACTCTGCAGCCACAGGGACCAGGAGACGTCTGCGATGACCAAAGTCCGGAGGTGAGCTGTCCCACGAAGGATGTCGAGTGCTGGGGGGTCAGTGTCCGGATCGAACACCAACAAGCCTTGGCAACTGCAACCCACGCGGGCAGAGGAAATAAGCTTCAGTGAGGACCAGCAAGGTCCTAGTGACTCTCCAAGCTATGTGGAGCAACCAGGAAAGCCCACGGAAAGTCAAAGTTACCTTCACAGGGACCCACAGGCCAATTGACCAGGGATCGCGAAGGGACCTCGAGCTGAATCAAGAAATACCAGCCCGCATTGGAACACTCAGAGTGTAGGCCGGAAATCTTCGGTGGAAATACTGTCAGGGTTCCTACTTTATACCCAAGGAAGGGGTGGGACAAACTCTGGGTACCCACCTATGGGAGGGTCATGGCAGAGGGGTGGCTACACCCATGTCCTTTGTCCAGTTTCGAGCAGGAGCCAATTGCTCCTGCAACAAGTTCGAACTGGACTATGCACAGGGACACCAAATGTGCCCCAAGTGCAGACTTCAAAGAATTCTCAGAGTGCACCCACCCAGCCCCAATACACTAAATCCTGTCTGGGAGGTGATCACACCTCCCTGTGACAGGAAACCTATTGTCAGGCCTTCCCCTGCTCGAGCTTGGCTCAGCAGCAGGAGGGCAGACTCGTGTCTGTGGCTGGCAGCATCCATTTTGTGATGCCCAGGTCGATAAAGCTGGTACCGGGTAGCCCGGTGTGTCACATAAGTCCCTCTAGAAGGGTGGAATCATACCTCACACACCAGTTACTGGTGTGGAGGTATGATTCCAAGGTGTTTGACACCAAACACAAGATGTTTCTAAGCAGCCGTTTTAAAGTTAGCATTTACCGCGAGGTTATAATACACTTAAATATATATAGTTGGCTGCATCACAGATTAGCAGGATCCCAGTCAGACTAGTCAAAAACCAGCAAAACACCAGGAAAAAGTGGGGGTAACCATGCAGTCAGATTCCACCTTCCTACAGAAACCCCTCAGACTCCCTGACCTGAGTGGAGCATCGTTCCTGTCCGCTCAGGCCAATCAGTGTGGGGATTAGACAGGGAGTCTGTGGCTTAGTCACAGTGTCTGCTGGGACACGGAAGACCCAGCACCAAGGCGCAATGCGGGAGGCAGCCGGTAAGTTTAACTTTTTAAGAAAACATTTATTATTATTATTGTCCCTATTTGGCCCTGCTACCCCTTCCGCTCTCCCCCATGCCTCATCTCACTACTTTTTGTATGTGGCGGCCGTGGTTAAATGCAGCAGGGAGCCTACAAGAGAAAGAGAGGGAGGTTAAGGGAAGGTAGAGAGAAAGCTATTAGAATGGGAGAAGAGAGAGAGAGGAAAGAAGGGGAGAGAAAGAGTGACTGGATGGATGGAAAGCTAGAGAGCGAGGGAGCGTTGTTGGTTTCAGCATATCTTTCCATGGCAGCTTTTGGATCCCCATGCCGGCCCTGTTTAAAACTCCTGAACTTCACTGCACTAATGTCCTGAAAAATAGTGATCACAAGGCACATCCCTTTACGGCACAAGTGAGATTAATTTAACTTGCCCATATTCGGAAAAGAAAAACCGAAATCAATGCATGTAAAAATATGTTCAGTTATGTAGCAGGTAGATGGGAAAACGCAATATAGTCAAGAGGATGGGGAAATATTCTGATGTGGAGTAGGGTACCCCAAGAGCACACAATAGTGTCAGTTTAGTTGGAGCGCCTGGATACCCTCATGGGGTAGCCGCGCTCTACAAATACAATAACTTATATAACATAAGAGGAACAGAGCGGGCTCATTTTTTTTTTCTTGAGGCAGAGGATACTTTATAGGAAGACAATTATTCTGCTCAGCCAGGCCCAGGTGGGGGCGGAGTCTTGCAGAGATGTTAGTATTCAAGGCTTGTTGAGCTCCATGGGTCTGCAAGGAAGGCTGGTGGTTCTAGGCTCTGTCTTTACAACTTGGCTGTGTCCACAGG
Organism: Triturus cristatus; assembly: GCF_964204655.1. Classification (NCBI taxonomy): domain Eukaryota; kingdom Metazoa; phylum Chordata; class Amphibia; order Caudata; family Salamandridae; genus Triturus; species Triturus cristatus. Next base: position 216,012,362 of record NC_140592.1, read on the forward strand.
TCCCTGTGAACATTGTTTTCATGGGCCAGGCTTCTTGTCAGCAAGGCCGCCTGCGCACACTGACCATTCACATGGCTGGCTCTGCACTTCACTTCCTCATGTGCAGCAGTATTTATTTATTTATCTAGATGCCTTATGAAACACTCCACTTCGCATCATGGCTGCTTCAGAGTGATGCTCATTTTGGATTGGACATCTGTGAATGTGGCGAAGAAGGGCATCCAATCATGAATGAGGGCTTTAACACGATCCCATAATTCTCACTCCCGGCCTACAATTTCGTTATCTAGTCAAATTACCGGCAAACTGCTTCTGACTTTAAGAGTTTCCTTAGGTGCAGACTCTTGAGTTCTGAGTTTGACATTTCTGAACATATTTGAGGTCCCTTTCTGGATATGGGGCGAGTGAGCTGTTAGTTCATAGATGGACTATGTCTGGCCCAATTTGAAAAGATAGATTGGTAGGATGGGAAAGATGATGCCTCACTTTCCCAGGTGTTGGACAGTCAAAGATTAGAAATACCTTTCCTTATCATTCCAAACCATAGCAGTTACCAGAGAGCCTGTGCCCCTTGGCAGCTTTAATAACTTTGTTTGGACCTGGCTAGGGGTTGTTACCTTTTGTGTTATAGATCTTTAACAGGCTGTGGTTGTCTGCAATTTCCACAAACTCTTTCCCTCACCGTTTTAAAAGATGCTCTCCTGCGAAGGTGGGAGCTGAGGGACGAGAGAGCGAGGCAGCTTTTGTGGGAGCAGCAGTCAAGGTGAGAGAGAGGAAAAGAGAGAAGAAAGAGGGCAAGAAAAAGCTTGCTGTGAAGTACACACTGTAGGCCTCACAGTCCAGCATCTTTCGCAAACGCTAATTTCACTTGGTTAAGTCATAGGAGTAGTTTGAAATGAACATATTCCCATCGGGCTGTACTCATAAACAAATCAGTCTAAATACTGTAATTATTGAAAGGAACAGTCATACGTTTCAATTTACGGTACATCATATGCCTTGAAATATAACAGATTTAGTTTTTTACCTTCTCCTGCCTCTGTACAATCAACTGTAAAATGAGTGGGCTCATTGGCTTTCAAGCCTGTCCTCTCCACTCCTGGTCCAAAGACTTTAACCTTTTGAGGGTGACTTCCTTGTCCAATGTTGACCTGATTGGAGACAAAACAAGCATGCATTATAAAGCATTCCCAGGGCGTAGCCTACAAAACACACTTTAATTGGGAATTTTGCTGACAAACCAATGTTCCTGTATACCGACTCCTCTAGGTTGCTTAATAGTAGATGAAACAAAGTTTTGTCTGCTTAAAGTTGTGCCATGCTTTATATCCTGAGAGATGGCTTTAGGGGGCCCATTTCTGAAACCAGAAGAATGGGGCCTTAAAATCACATCTCACACACGAGAATCAGCACAGGGTTACGAAAATGACCACCTGTGCACATTTTGCGACATCTTTAACTATTTTATCAACAAATCTCTTCCCCAATGATGGTACAAACTCTTTTTAGGAGGAGGTAAGTGGACCCTATCTTTCTGTCCACCCACTCCTTGGGGACTAGCATGTGGACTGAGCCACATCCTTATGCTATTATTAGCAATGTCATCAGCAACACAAGATTTTCAGAAGCGCATTTGCAGGGCTTCAAGGATGAAAGAACTGGGGGGGTCTCTCAAAGAGGTGTGGCCGATGTAATTAGGGCACAGCTTAAAACATGTAAGCTAAAAATATGTGCTTAGCATTGTGTGCTGCCCGACTGGTATTGTGCTGCTTTTGTCATTGCATCCAGATCTATAATACAACAAGTAACATTACACCTAAAACAAGCCAGGTGTATTGACTTTGCCAATGGTTGTTAGTTCCATATGATAAATAACCAACAACTATGGCTTCGTTGTATAGAATATTGAGGGCAAAAATGGAGAGCCTGATAGGGACCCGTCTCGAATCCTGCTTTTTAGAACTGCCGGTGCTAAGCACCAGCAGGACCCTGCCCCCTTAAAGCCCTGTGCATTCGTATCTAGGGTGCCCAACTTTGCTTCTGAACTGAATGAATGCTGCAGTAGGCGGGGAGAGATCTCTGCTAAGCACGTTTAAAAAAAAATTGTATTCTTTTTATTATTATTATTAAACAAATCGAGGGAGAAGAGGGCTTGAAAAAATAACAATAAATTTTATCGTTATCAAGGTCCAGCATACATGCCCTAGCAATAGTGAAAACAGAAGGTATGCAGTTCCTAGTGTTAACGCAAGGTGTGACAGAATAACAAGTGGGTCGCACAGTGGTGACAGGAAACTATAGTGAGAAGCAGGAGTAAAGGTTACTCCTTATTTGGAAAAGAAGACCCTCACACACCCAACAAGCGGGTGTCTTGCTTCATCACCGGGTCTTTGCTCCTTATCGGGCCGGCAAGTGCAATGCCCGATCAGGCAAATAATTTTAATACAGTGTGGTCACCATCCTGGTTAAAAAAATATATACAGTCTGCACATGTGACACCAGTAGTTAAGTGAGTGTATGTGCTGACGTGATCAAGAGGTCAACATGTTTCTTGCCTTTGTATATAATAAACGGCAATTCATCAGGACCAGGGAATAAATGCGGCTACCTACACCTCTTTGGTGGTGCCCAATGTCTATAAGAGACTGAGTAGTGAGCACGCATACAGCACCCTAAAAAAGTGTGGTACCGTAGTTAAAAAGCACACCCTCCTTGGTTGTGTTGTATATAAGGCTGGGAGGAGTACACACTAAATTATAGTGTCTGTTCTGTTTACTCGATACACGCCGTCCACCTAGTGACGCGCCAGCCGCTGTAGACTCAGTCTACTTAACTACTGGTGTCACATGTGCAGACTGTATATATTTTTTAACCAGGATGGTGACCACACTGTATTAAAATTATTTAGTGGATCACCTACCCCTGTTTTAATCACTTTAACTCCATTTGCACCTACACTCACATATGTCTTAATACTGTTTCTTCAACCCCACACACACATCACTCACCGGCGTTGGAATAAAAGATCTCCGCTAGGAAGGCCCTATTAGGTGCCTGATCGGGCATTGCACTTGCCGGCCCGATAAGGAGCAAAGACCCGGTGATGAAGCAAGACACCCGCTTGTTGGGTGTGTGAGGGTCTTCTTTTCCAAATAAGGAGTAACCTTTACTCCTGCTTCTCACTATAGTTTCCTGTCACCACTGTGCGACCCACTTGTTATTCTGTCACACCTTGCGTTAACACTAGGAACTGCATACCTTCTGTTTTCACTATTCTTTTTATTAACCATAAAAAGGAAACATAATATCAGCTTCAGGAATCATTACAGCATACATAGTATTTATATCAACATACATAGATGCATTGAGAGCAGAGCAATTTAGACCCCCCCCCTATTGGTGAGCGGGGCCACGACCATAAATCGCCTAGCGTAGGGCATCAACAATGATTACATTATGGTGTGGGTGGATCAGTTCTGTAGGTCCTCCATGCCCTCCAAATCCTCTCCCATTTGAACAGGCATCCCTTACTCTGATATACTGTTTGTTCAGCTTGCTGGCACCAATCCAAATCATTCTCCCAGGCACGCACTGTTGGGGGTGTCTTGGTGCCCCACGCTCGGGCAACATTGCGCTCCGCCACTGCTCCCGCAAGGGCTAGCCAGGTTGTGGCCCATGTAGGCCAGACTACCTCCCCCGACACCCCCAGGATATGCCACCTCGCGTCTACCGGGACTTGCTCACCCACCACAGCTGCCATCACCTGGGCAACTTGCCTCCAGAATATTTGGATCTTGGGGCAATCCCACAATATATGAAAAAACGTTCCTATTTCCCCACATCCTCTCACGCACTGTTCCGACGTGCAATGGCCCACCTGGTATTGCGCAGACCGTGAGGCATATGATCTATATAAAATGCGGAGCTGAATCAGCCTAAATCTGGCCCGTGTAGCTATCTCTCTGGGACATTGAATGGCCTCCCTCCAATCATCATCTTCCAGGAGGCCCACGTTCGATTCCCACGCCGCCCGCAGGGGTCCCAGACAGTCAGGGGTATTATTTATAAGTACAGAAAGTGCTCAGTGGATTGCATCTGAAATTCCTTCCGTAAACTATCAAATGTTATAATTTCCCCCTTTTTCCAGATGTCTCCCAAGAGATCAATAGAAATGTTACTCCAACCACGGACGCCCCTCAGGCTGCTAACCTCGCTCAACAAATTTCCCTCCCATAAGTCTGTTGTGTGCAGATTTAGATTCCGTATATAGGTTTCCCGATTCATGCCCTTATATAGGTACAATTCACAATGCCCTTATTTGAACATAGAAATCCAGCCCTTATTTAGACATTGTCCGTACAAACCAAATACAGGTATGGCCACCTACATCCGTCCATCCACGTCACAACAAATTCTTGGAAAACCAGACCCTTAAGCCTTTAGGAATTTCCCTCAGCTTGAATATTGATTTCTCCAAGAACTCATTAAGTATGCATGAACATCTATTTCTTAGGGGTTCATTCATGACGTTCCTCTGCCCGACTTTTACGTCAATACCGGCATTCCTAGACACCTTCAAAGTATAACTATACCAGCACTTGCCATGGCAAATTGTGGTCCCCGGAGGATTCGATCCAACCCAGACTACGCGGTTCGCCACGGCAAGTTCGGAAGGAGATCGAGTTCCAGTCTGATGCACTGACCTGACGCTGCCATCCTCCTCGCAGAGAATCTTGCTCCAGTGCTCTCTGACTAAGGTATGGAGCTGACTAGAACTTAGAGAAACTTTTGGCAACTCTTGGCTAAACTAAAATATAGCTAGCTATACTTTAGAAATGGCACCTACTTCAAACCTCGTACTGCACTTAGGTTAGGTACACTGGGGAAGAACAATTTAGAAGCATCAGATGAGGATCATATTTTAGCTTATGTTATTGATGTATGTATTTTGATTAATATTTGTCACAGCTACAAACCATGCTATCGCAGTATTATTTTATCTTACTGCTAACCTTGTACATATTGTACTTTGCAGTCTGTCTTACGATTGTAGCAATTCATATCTCTTGCATGAGAAATAAGACTGTTCAATAAACCCTTTTATTGCAACGCCCGTCTCTCTATTTCTGTGCAACTCTGTAGAAACGAAGCATGCACGATTGACTGAGTGGAACTGTTATCTATTGTTTCCACGATTCTGAGACTGTTCCGATTCTAAAAGGAAACAAAGTTGTCATGTTTATGCGGTTGTCAGAGACTAATCCATTCTTGTATATTCGAGAAGTTTCTAGTGACCTCTGAGTTAGCTGGTCCACACAAGCAATTAAGTTTAATATACTCAATAGAGACATACTGACCTTAGTCCTATGTCAAATCTATAGTGTATGTTATTCCAATGTGCAGAGCCTATCAGGGATATAGGAACTACACTACAGGTCTGCTAAGCAAGTTTAATCTGAAACCCCACCGTCCTCCACCTTCCTTCTGAAATTGTCTTTTTCTTTGCAAGGCCTGATCTCGACTGTGGTTCCGAATCAAGTTTCAGCATGGAAACACTGACTGGCTGCCTGTGTCCTACCGTCGACCACAAGATGAAGATCCACAGAAGGCTGGGTGGGTATCTCACCATAGGCGATTCGGTCTCATTACAACACCCTGGATTTTTTTCCACTATTGATCGGTGATTGTCAAGCCAAAGCAGCAGACTTCTCAATCTTTGTGTACTATGGAGGGCCAGGGACCTCAGTCTTTCTCTGGTGACTCCAGCTCTCTACTAAGAAAAACACTATGTCCCTATACCCTAATCGAGGGTGTGGTGTTCTCTGAAGTTGTATGCTTAGAGGATTGGCGAATACACAATCCAGATCAAAATGCCTTTATAAAACACTGGACCTCACCTCTGCATGAAAGTCTGTTCTGCCCAAGGGCTAGCAGCACCTTCTCTGCACTACCTAAATGACAAACATTCCCACGTCTAAGCACTCCAAGTAAAAATCACAATTTTGTTTGAACTTTCAATCAAAGTATGTTTATTTTGGGGAAAAAAGTTCTATAATCAACCATAAAAACTACTCTCTATACAACCCTTTAGAGTCAATTTCCAGCACAGGAAAACTGATCAACAATCAAAAGTATGTTTATTTAAAAACAGTTTCATAATCAACTATAAAAACTACTCTCTACGTAACGTTTTAGTGTCAATCTCTAGCACAGGAAGCCTGCAAGACCACCTGTTCGCCTGCTTGCCTCGACTAATACACATTGTAGGAAGGCTGGGTACCTCTTGGGATGACCCTGTGTGGTTGACCCGGAGCCAAACCAAATAAGAGGACTTAGTGTAATCCGATGATTAAGACACCCAGAGGTTTGATATCTGCAACAACAGATCATACCGGTTTCATTCTTTGCTATGCAACTCCCTGCCAAGAAGTTGACCTGAGGGTTGGCACTAGCCGAATGAGCCGCGGCCTTCCTTCTGATCGAGAGAGGAGGTCCAGGAAAATGAGCCTCCTGTATGTAGGTGGCCTAGATGAGTCAGTTATCAGCTCCAAACTGAGGCATGATCGTTAGTCCACAGGAAGAATTCTAAAACAACCAAGCTACTTCAAAACTAATCCAGTGGGGGCAATTGCTGCCGGCACCCAGGTTCATGGTACTTTGAGCAGAGCTCTTTTCCATTTTTTTTACCACTTCGATGTGCACCAACAGGGACCAGAGATTAAAGACCTAATTCACAAAGCATTCTTCAAGACTACCTCAACTGATGGTCTTGATCTGAAATGACCGCCCTCTGGTGTTGTATTTAAACGTTTGCACACTAAAACACATGGAGCGGCCCAAAGCATCTTTGAGAAGCTCAAGAGCAAACGTAGCTCACAAAGATCTGGTGAGAAGCATCTTCTTGAAGTGGCTCCAGGCACCTCCAGGGTTGTGTCAGTGCAAATCTGAGTCTTTGTAAGCCGTTCACTGCCAGAGTGAACAACATGCAGTGTGTGGGGCTCCCAAGAGGAGATTAATGGGCCGATTCACTCGCACACGGGGTGAACTTTTAAGGAGTACTGCATGTGCTAAAAGAGTTCACCATTTAGTTCTTTCAACTCTGTCCCGCCCTTTCAGCACTGATTGCTAAGTTCATGTTTTGCAAAACACACAAAGGCTTCAATATGAGAACCCCGCTAAACCAAGTCTGGCTGGTAACTAGAGTAACCGGTCCCATCATGCTTACAAGGTCCACAGGAACACCATGTGCCAGGGTTTTTCTCCAACACACTTCATCTGCAGAATGTCGGGGTAAAACGTCATTCGCAAATGGTGGCAACTGTAAAAATTGGTGTTGAAACACTGATTCCTAACTGTCATGCCCTAACGTCTTGTGACCAGAGGTATTTCCACAACTCCTGCAAATTACTGATGCCCATGCTGCATTGTGGCCCACCATCAAGTGTAACTCTTTCAACATGTCCGGGCATTTTAGTCAACATCACTGCATTTTGGGACAATTCTTTTTGAGTTTCCTCATCACAATCAAGCATCAAAATTACTGTTCACGAAAATAAGAAAATTATACAAAGGTGTCAATCATGATTCACTGTGGCTTAGCAGCAAGGTACCAAGGTTCTTAAAAGCCAAAACTACCTAAAGTGGTCACTCATAATGACATAGGGCTGCAGACCCTCAATCCACCATGGTAATTTCAATCCAAAAGCAGCTGAAAGCATTACTCGTGGCAAAGAGCCATGGCTGACCAATTTATAGCTTACACAGCACCACATTCTGAACAAACTGACATTTCTACATCAGATCAAGTGAAAACGAACATATAAGTCATTTCTGTCAGACAATATTGTTTTGTAATCTTGGCAAAGTAGGTTTGAGATTCCCTGTTCTAATCATCAGTATAAAAGTTCCTGAGACCAAAGGAACTCCTGGCCCTCCAAAAAGTTCATGACACAGATCCGCCTGGCAGCGGTGTACCAAGGTCCTTACATACTGAGACAGGGGGCAGAATCAAAATCGCTACAGATGGAGGAAGACAGAAGCAGGGGCATCCCTGAGAGCATTTTGTAGGTGAGGGTACCCCACTCAAGACAGTACTTCAAATTGTGACCACAAGATGCATCTTCATTCAAAGAGAACAGTATGAGCTGATAGCAATAAATGACCTAGGACCATCGTTTGAGAATAGAGAGCACTGGGGTACATACTCTAAATGGACTGTTGGGCACGTTGACGCCTCCCCAAGCGACAGCAATGGTATGTTTGATCGGCTTGGCAGGATTGTAAGAACACGCGTAGGTTCCATCCATCTTGCTCTTCATTTGAACAGCAACTGGGTTTCCCTCCACATCCTGAAAGCAGAACCACAAAAGATGAAAGATGCATGGTGTGGAACTTGTGGTTGGAAACACACAGGTGACAGAAGCAATCAATATATGGTAGATAGTAAAACAGACTGTGGAACTAACACCCCACTTAAAAACTATTCCACTGTAGGTTCAAGTCATTCCCCAATGATTATAAACTTGAATCTCTCTCTTAGTGGTAAACGTAATTTAGTGCCTGTACTCCTACAATCTTTAGATAAAACAGACAACCCCTGCCCCTCTACATGAAATGAAGACCACTATTGTCACCCAAAGACCAGAGTGTGTAGTAGTAGTATTGGGTGTGGACTCTCTGGGCACAGGTTCCCACAAGGCCTGTTTATTCATTGCAAAGACCTCAGGGAAAACTCTAGGGAACCCTAAAGTGGAAAGGAAATAAAATCACCGACTTCGGAACGGGGGGGGGGGTGGTCTTCCTTTTGGACATAACACACACTTCCACTTTTTCCTAATATTTGCTGCTTCATACAGTTTTTATTTTGTATCAGGGTATTTTACAGCAAAGCTTTAAGAAACCAAAGAGACATTTTTCACAAACCGAGTCGCAAATGGAGTGAAAAGGTATCGAGAACAGATATCCCTAAGTAACGTTTTTGGTAGTGCCAACTGCCCTCTTAATATGTTTGCCTATGAGTTTAAGCATACTTTGCTCTAAATAAAGTCAGAATGTATATACCACTTGATTAATAAGGGCAAGTCTTTCAACATGGCAGCTGGAAGGTTTTTATTTTAGTTTGGTGGTAAAGGATATGCTTCATGGACTGTAAAAAAGGTAAATGGAAATTGTTTAGAATCCATTAGAGTTTTAAAACTGGAGAGCGAACGCTGCCCAGAACAGTAATGTATTGTACAAACTCTACTTCAGAAATCTTTCCCAAGAGGAACAGCAGAATGTATAGCTCTTTCCAACTAGCTTTAAAGCACGGTCTATGACTTTGAATGAGTGGTTTTATTTATAAAGAGTTCAGTGTTTCGAACTGGGAATCTTGGCATTCAATGAGACAGAGAGCCAAGGTCACCACAGGACTTAAACTACAATAAAAAAGGAAAAATATTGCTAAAATGAATCCATGTATGCAGCAAATCGAATTAAAGAGCTTGTGTGTGAAAGGATACCGCAAGTGGAGGAGTGTACGATTTTAAATAGAAAAAGGCATGAGTGAAGTAGCAAAAGGAGAAACCTAGAGTGTCAAATAAGTACATCAAAATAAAAGACGGACTAACACTAAAAATCAAAGTAACTCTAATGTGAAACAATGAATCCATAACATTAAACTGTGAGAAAATTAGCAATTAGATGCCCAAGAATGACCAGCGTCCTCAACCAAGCCAATGCCTCTTAAACTCATGGCCCACTCGAGGTTGCCCTCTATCAGATCATCTCACAAAAGCATCGGTCATGACGCCATTAGATTCTATGCGTACCACAGCCACATATGGCAAGTTGGGCTTTGTTTTTCGATTCCTCCCAATGAGAAAGAAAATGGTTCAATGTCTTACCTGTGCATATATCTTCAAAGGGGCTTGCTCAGCATCCGCAGGGTCCACAAAAAATTCAGCCGGATTATTGACAATGCAGCCAGTTTGCTCAAGTCCTGGACCATAAGCTTTAACCTGTGCAGCAACAATGAGAAAAGTTAGACGTTCTTTTGCATTGTGAAGATGGATGAACTAGTTAGTTCTTGGTACTTTGCCAATGTTCTGAGCGGCAGACCAAACTTGTCGAATTAGCATGACACCAGAGCGAGCACCCATCATTCCTGACTATGAACAAGACCTCAAAATTCATCTTGGAGGAGAATGTCCTTTATTTCGGCCTGCCGGAGTATCTGTTACAACGACTGCAGGTGGTCCAGAATTCGGCAGCACGGGCCATCTTTGGATTACCCGGCCGAGCTAGAACCTCGGGCCTCCTGCAGTCACTCCATTGGCTGCCCATCCGGAAGCGGATAGTCTTTAAGGCCTTGACCTTGGCCCATAAAGCTCTACATGCTTCAGGAGCAAAATATCTCCAAAAAAGGCTAGCTTTTTACCATCCTGCAAGGTCCCTGAGGTCGGAGTCTTTGTTTCTCGCCGTGGTCCCTCGCATAAAAAGGGCACGTATAGGAGGTCGATCTTTCAGACTGCTGGCTCCGCAGCTTTGGAATACTTTACCAGTGACACTGCGCAGTACCTCCAATCTGTTGGCATTTAGGAAGGGCCTAAAAACCTGGCTTTTTACTCTTTAGATATCAGCCTTGATTGTTAGTTTAGGGACTTCTCATTTTTCTGCTTTTTCTTTTCCGTTATGTTGTGGTACAGGTTTGCAATAAAGCGCCGGGACACTCTTTGAGTAGCCGTGCGCTATACAAGACAAATATAACATAACATAACATAACAATGTAGATAGTTCCTAGAATCAAAAACTAACAACGAACCTGCACTGAAAATTAGGTGAAATGAAAATTAATAAAGCTCAGGACGTACCTGCATGCTCACTGGGAACCCAGAGTAACCTGCTCAATCATGTCCTATAGCATGCCTGACCTATAATTATAGTTCAATGCACCGAATAACCTTTGCCAAGGGGATTTACAGTTGTTCCAAAGATTTAAGTTATTTTCCTGGGAAGCATGGGGATGTTAACCATTGAAAGGTGTATTCCAGAGTTTGGGATTGTGAGTTCTGAAAAGTTTTGCAGCAAAAGAGTAAAGAGGCATAACTACACCTTTCCTCCTTCCCTTGGTGCAATGAGAAGCTGCCTGGCACACGCGATGCCTTCTAGCACACAGGGAGTAGTTCCTGCCAATCAGAGTTAACAGATGGAGTGAAGGGGCAACTAAGACATTAATTAACCCTAAAATGAATACCCAGATCCAGACCAATTGTTTCATGTGATAGCCCACACCATTCTGTGCACGATAAGGTCTTTAGAGCATGCCACATTCTGGTTCCAGTGGCAAAAAGTTTCACCAAAACCAAAGTATATTATCATATGTGCTTGTTATCTTGTTAGGATTGTTAGAAGGCATGTCTTAAGGATCCAACTACGCGAGTTATAACCCATCCTAGACCAGGTGTGCTATAAAAATGAACACATGAAACACCCTATCGTTGATATAGTTACTAGACTGTCGCACAATAAGAAGTAAGAAGGCTAGTCATCCAGAATAAAGTTACTTATAAGATTACTCACTGCAGGCTGCAATCCAGAAGCATTAGTGCCTACAAAATTGTTATTGTAGAACTTAACAGCAACATAAATCAATGAGGAGAAACATGTACTTCCAGCGTTTATGAGATTTGAAATGCCTTATATCAACAAAACGTATTAAATGCTAGCACAGAATAGACTTGCCTTTTCGGAGTGACAGTCTCTCGACGCCGGGAGGATGAACGCCATGTAAGGGCTGTCTTTGATGTCTTCGTCATCGCACATGACATGGACGGCATATTCACCCGGCTCTTTGGGCCAATAATGCACGTTACAAGAGCCATCATTCTGGTCTTCACACTCTATTTTCGCTTGAGAGGGGCCTTCAATCGCAAATCCTAAAAGTAACACAGTTATACGAGCATGTGAAAAAGTGCAGAATTTATTAATATATATTTTTTTCGATCTGTTAAAAAAGGACATTTTGGGAATGCACTAATTCACAAAAGAAAGTTGCGCATTTGCAAAAAACGGATATGGCCTTGTGTGTGTTTTCTTTCTCTCTCTCTCTCTTTCCTATTCTCTTTCTCCTACCCCATGTGCTTATAGGGATGAAAATTGTCCCAGATTCGGATTTTAGGGAGTCCTTCATTAAGAAAGGCCTACACAGAGCTATGTACCTGGTACATCTGTAATTTCCTTATGGTAGCTATGAATAAACGGATGTGAGGATTCACTTACGGACCTCACCCTCTCTTCTGGAATTCAGGAGGGAACTCAAAACCTGGCTATTCATCTGAAGCCTTTAGCAGCATTGCTCTTAGCGCCTGGATACCCTCCCGGGTGACAAGCCGCGCTCTACAAATCCTGTTTGATTGATTGAACAGCGGCTGTCACAGTGCAGGCGGGGCAGCAATGTATCCTGACAGCGGTGCATGCCTAGAACTCCACTGCTCATTTAATTAAACTACATCGATGAACAGAATTATATTTCCACCTAAAGATGTATATCTCTAACTCTTACCTTGAGTTAGAAATTTCATTCAATGTATTGACGTGTACAGACGTTTTAATACCCTGTTGGTGACAGGGCAAGAAGCTGCGAGCATCAGCTGGAGCAAACCCTCCACTGATTAGCTTAAGGTACCCAATGCATTTCCAAGCAACAGGCACGGGCCGTCTGCTCTAATGGGCAGGGAGGATGACCACAGAATGGGAGCGCAGCACCAGTCCGGGCAGCCAGGCCATCCCTTAGCCGGCAGACCTCGATTATGAATCAACACCAGCGGTTTTTGTAATATGTCCGAACACTTGTGAGAGACATTTTGCTCCCTTGTAAAAGTCCAGCCATATTTACAAGTCTGTGGCCTTACTAGCAAAAAAAAAACAATGACTAGACATTTCCATTACTATGCCTAAAAGATGAAGAATCTATTTGTTCCATTTATAACACCTTTAAAAAACATATAAAGGACTGGAACGTTGGTTAATTTTCTCAAATGTTAAACATTTTTGAGGCAACAAATGCTGCACATCACAAACTGCAACACCACAGGAATATTCAATGGCCACTAACATGGATGTCGATTCATCAAAATGCCAGGGGTAGCAAAAGTGACATCATACCATGTGACCCACTCCGATGATGTCACAGTATAAGTGACATCACATGAACTTTGACCCAGTGACATCACAGGAAGTGACCTCACTTGTCTTTGAACTCCCCCCCCCCCCCTTTATCACAGGAAGTGACTTCACATGAACTTTGAACTGGTGACCACAGAAAATGACATCACCTGCCCTGTGGACCCCCATGAAATCAAACAAGCAACAGTGCATGACCTTTGACTATGTGCTTTCACAGGAAGTGATGCATCTAACCTTTGGTTACTTATTTCACACAAATAGAGGTTGGAAAATCTATACAGATACAAAAGAAGCTCCCTTTGAACAGAAACACACAAATCCTATTCACAGGCGCGCAATAGATTAGCAGCGTAGCCAGTGTGTCATTGGCAGTGCTTGAAATAGAAAAATAGAAGTGCAGGTAGGTACCAGTGCCTAATTTGTAAAAGAATAAGTGGTGGGCCCAAAATGTCACTGAGAAGCCAGCGGCCACTGCTATTTTATGTTGGTGTGCTGAATACCAAGACTGCCTAGTCTTGATTCCACCTCTCAGGCCTCTTTAATTCACCGCCAGACGCTCCCTGCCCCTTTAGCTCACTCTTGCATGCTCTTTTTCACCCCTGCTTTCTATCACTATCACATTTTTTTTCTGTCTTTCTCTTTCTGCTTCTTCCTCCCCTTGTGTGAATTTCACTCTCTTGTTCTGGGTCAAAGTCTGATGAAGAAAAATAAGTGCTGGGCCCCAACAATGAGTGGCGGTGGGCCCCACATGCAAGCACTGGCTGAAATTAAGCAGTGGCAGGTACCCTATGCCAGAGTGCCTGCTTGTTTCTCAGAAATGTCATTACTCTCCAATTAAAAATATCGCACCCCTGCTAAAAAGTGCAGGTACTCTCCCTCTCAAAATAACCTGACAGCACCAGCCCATTTAAAGCACAAGTCATGCTCCTAGTGCTAGACAGGAAATGCCCCCCAGATTGCTATTTGGATGACAAAATACAGCAATTATCAGGATTCAGTGGGCCTGGTTTTCATGGGTGCAGCAGGTGCAGTGGCACCAGGGCCATGATGCCTGAGGGGTCCACTGAACTCTGATTATTGCTGCATTATTTTAACACTGGCATTGGATTCACAGGTGACTATTGGTGAACAATGTATATGCAAATGGGTGGGTAGTTCGCAGACTCGGGGATGGGTGGATAGTTCACAGGATTAGGGGTGGGCAAGTTAACAGGCTCGATAGTGGGCAAGTAGCCCCCAGGCTTGATGGGGAGGCAAGTAGTACACAGGCTCCAGGCAGGGAGGCAACAGGCTTGAGTGGGGGCAAGGAGCATACAGGTTTAAAGGGTTCGCTGGGTTACAGGTTCATGGGGGGCAAGCAGCACACGGATTCCACAATAGCAAATAGCATATAGGCTTGAGGCAAGTAGCACACAGCTTTGAGAGGGAGCAAATAGTACACAGGCTTGAGGATGAGAAAGTAGCACAAAGGAGTATGGGTGGGTTAGTAGTACCACACATGCTCAAGACAAGTAGTGTACAGGCTCAAATGTGTATTATGCACCCACAGGGCAGATTAAAATACCCAAGTACAAGCCAGTGGGAATCATATTAGAGCAACAAGCCCTTCCCAATTTTATACCACCATAAAGCGCCTGCTCTTTAGGTCTCGCCTGGCGTTGGAGCGCGCATGCGCTCCTCGCCTGCGAAACCTATAGTTAATAATATATTTCAGAAGGGGACTTTAAGCCCCGCCCCTGTTCCCGATAGGTGGGGGTCGTACTTTATGCTAATCGCAGCCTCGCGATTAGCTTTTCGTCATTTCGGTTAACGCCCTGTGGACATTTAGGCCGACCCATCCAGACAAGCGCACGCCATCTTTGTTTCTGCGCGTCATCACTTGTTAGGTGAGGGGGATTAATCTTTCCAGATGCCTTCCTCGCCATCTTCCCTTCCAACCTTTCCGTGCACACGGCAGCAGCAGCCTAACAGATATTGGCAAGAAGTGTGTCAGCAGTTTTGCAGTGCCTCTTTCCTTTCCCGTCCCCTCTCCCTTTCGCCATTGGCGTCTTCCGTTTTTATTTTCCTTACAGGGTTTTACCGCTGGAAAAATACACAGCGGCTCGGGAGCAGCCCGACACTGGGAACTCCAGAGCTTCTGCCCAAGTCCAAACGTGCTGCCTAGCGGGAGAGCACGGGCTGCTTCCTGGGATTCAGGTATTTGCTAAGTGCAACATAATCATGGCTACAGTGCGGCTTTCAGGCTCAGTACTGGCACGGTTCTGGAAAAGGGAGTTCAATCCAATGCATCATAATCCGCACAGCACCGTCCCGACGCTATTTTTGTAATTTTATTTTATGCGTTTTTCTATATAGCGCAAACTTTACCCGAAGGTGTCATAGCGCTTCGGATTCACGAATGCGAAGCACCGCCGATTTTCTGGGATGATGTAATTGAGGGATTCTTTGTTTTTAAATGTTGAAAAAAAACATAATTTAGCAGCAAAGCTTGCACTTTAAGAGGAGAAAAACAAATGCATGCTATGTCAGTAAAAGTTGTAAGGCACTCAGCCTCTCTGCGAAAACGCATTTGTTGTATGCAGGACAGTGCCCTGGAAGGAAACATTTCAAGTGCTTTACTTAATTTTGCTTTTAACAGCAGTCCGTGTGGCCTCAGAGGGCTCCGGACATGCTGCAGTGCTGGGCTCATCATCTCCCCACCCAGTCCTTGCATAAATGTGGCACCCCTCCGCTTTTGTTTGATACTGCATACCAGCGCTGCAGCTGCCTCCTCCTCCACTGCTTGGTATTTGAATGCATTTAAAAAAAATATTTTGCTGATTTATTAGCGCGAACTCGACCCGAAGATATAGGAGCGCTTTACATAAGCAAGTACTAGTTACGTTACACAAGGACACATTTGTTTTTTGGTCGGCACGGGCAGATTAAGTGATTCGTGCACAATCACAGGTTGCTGAGCTGACACCGAGGCTCCAACTTCATTCCCCAGCTCCAAAGTTGGCAGCTCTAGCCGTGAGGCCACATCCTCTTCCCTTTGTATTGTGAAAGTTAGGAGAAAATAAAACTATCATTATGCACTACTATAATTAAGATGTTCACTAATAATGTCTTAATTGTGGCAGTGTATAACTATAGATTTATTTTCTCCAAACCTTCATTGGTTCCATGGTCATAACAACATAGCAACCTGCAGGCTGCATGGGGCACAGATCCAGCATTTGCAATGCAATAGGTCTCGCATTTGCGAGAGTTGTAAGCTATTGGCATGGTAAATGACAATGCCTTTAGTTTATCTGTTTTAAAAAACAACACATGAAAAAGGCATTGTCATTTACAATGCCAATAGCTGAAACCCTTGCAAATGCAAGACCTATTGCATTGCAAATGTTGGTTATTTAGGAACTGAATGCAGTTAAAAATAGGTTATCAAGCAGCAGGCGAACTATAAAGCTGAACAGCGCTTTATGGTTAGCAGACTTTAGCATGGACAAACAGCTGTGCCCAGGACCAGGGTGCCAATACTCTGAGGGGCGCATGAAGATGGGTGAATTAAGGTTATTTCAACAGCAGCACCCCTGCCATCTTGCTCCAGTCTTGTCTGTGCCCCTGCATGCTCGTTTCTGTCTAATTTGCAAGTTTAAAGTGGTTTGCAGGTTTAAATCAGTTTTAATCCTTAATTATACTGCGTGCGATTTTTTTAACACCCCATTAGCCACCTTCGTTACCCTCCCTTCATCCTCTCACCCTTGCTGACACAAACCAACAACACCCTCATCAGCGTGAGGCAGCAAAGCTATCAGTGATTTGAGTGAGCTGGGGAGGTCCAGAGATGTTTGTGTTCAGGGGCCAGTCACTGCTCAGCCAGGTACTGACCAGTGAACACCAAAGGGGCTCCTGCGGTCTCATTTAATTCAATAGCACCTGCAAAGGGTGGCAATTTTCTCTCCGCCCAGGGCGGTATCTTAGCAAAGGCCGGCTCTGATTAGCGACATGTGTTTTCCATGTGGCAGTTGAGGATGTGGGTAATGGCAAGTGCAGCCGACTTTGAAGCTGGGAAAACTGGTTCGCGTCACGGCGAGAGGCTCAACATCCTGCGATTCTGGGCAAATCGCTTAATCTCCTTATGCCTAAAAAATGAATGTGTCCATCTGTAATGCAACTGGAACTTATGTAAAGCCCTCTGATACCTTCGGGACGAGTTTGCGCTATATAAAACTGCAAACAAAAACAGTATTATGCTAAATTACATATACTATATGAACGATGGGAAACCTCGCCAATTACCTCCACCATTTAAAGTAAATTGACCAGGGGCCTTGTCCATCCACCTGAGCATAGAACTATTTAGTAGTTTGAAAAATCTTCATTAATCAGATTTGGGGGCACTTAGCACAGTTGACAGAATTACCAACTTGTTGAACAAAATTCAAACAGTGAGACATGACACCTTGCAATGGCGCCTACAGGCAGCCTTTTAAACCAAGTTTGGGGAGAGAATGTGGCCTAACGGCTAGGGGGGTTGACCTTGGAGCTGGGTAACCAGGTTCAAGTCTCGGCAGGGATGCACAACATCCTGTGATTCTGGGCAAATCACTTAATCTTCCCGTGCCTAACAAAAATGAATGTGTCCGTATGTAACGTAACGGCTTCTCATGTAAAGCGCTCTGATACCTCCAGGTCTAGTTAGCGCTATAGAAAACTCCAGAAAAAAAAGTTTTAAACACGCTTTCCCTGAGGCTTTCCAACTCAATTCGTTGTTTTCTCCAGACTGATCTTTAAAATGAGCATAGCGTTTAAATGTTACTCTCTACGATTTTGGAAAAACTTGAAAGGCTGCCGCAACATGTTATTGCCAACAATCATTCTCGGTTAGGAAAAAAGCATTACGTGAATAATGCATCTGTACATTTTATTGTGTGCATCAAACAATGGTGCGAGCGTACTTTTTCATATCCATTGCATTGCATTTGTTTTGAGGCCCAGAAAGCTTCAAATGTGAAATGTCTCTTCAAATTTCGAAAATTAAAGCTGACATTTCCTGATTACAATCTACTGAAACACGCCTCAAGCCAACCTTGAGGTGTAGAGTTTATGTACCCGGCCGTAACTTGGTCACCGAAGGTCACTCACTGGAGTCTGACACATGTGTTGTCACACGAGCCCGACTCCAAGAGAGAGACCTGTCGGGGGTTGGCGAATAAATCGTTTCAGGTTCGTCGTTTGGGCTACTAGATTGACAGCCCTGCAGGTGACTGAGGCGAGACCCAGGCACGCAGTGCAGCAGATACATAAGCACGGATCTAGAAGTCTAGGACTGCGCGCTGGTCAGCTCGGGCTCACAACAGCAACAGAGAGGATGAGTCCTGCACAGGGCAGGACCGGTGGGTCCAGCCAGCTTGCAGGCAATCTGCAATCATGATGGAGTCACTCAGAGCTTCCTTCATCAGCGCAATCAAGTGCTACTCACAGTGGCTGAGTGATTTCCAGCCAGGGGTCACAAGAAAGGTGGCAGGGGTCGCAACGGGTGGTTTAGGGGTCGCAGTTGCGACCCCTGGTGACCCCTAATTGTCATCCATGGGCACCAATAGTTGGGTTCTATAGTAAGGCAATAATGGAATGGTGGACTCAGCAGAACTGTACAGCTCAAAACAATTTGGGCAATTGGTGCCTGGAACTATAAGATGTCACGCTCAGAGCTCTTAGAACACAGGACTTCATCCACTTAATAATGTATTCTGTTAAACTGTGATCAAGAATGTCACAGTGGAGATGAAATTCAACCAAACCGAACCCCGCCACTTTCTCCCCCCCCCCCCCCCAGCTGCCTTCCCCTTCACATATAAAACTATTATGTATATATCCGTGAGGTATATCCGTGAGGTGGCAGGACAAACATATTTGGATTGCGCTGGCCGAAGTGTATGAAGCTGCTAGGGGATCATCTTCAGGCACCAAAGGCTAGTCATTGCCATGAACAAAGATTTGTTATTGACACCAGTGGGCTGATTCCCTTTCTTCCACAGCAAGAAGCAGCTGCAATGGCCCTGCATGTGAATACATAAGATGTACACCATCATTTTAATGTGTTCTTTTCTGTTCCATTGTGTCTTTCACTAAATTAATAAATGCAATGTTTAACCACTCAACATGGTCATTATTGTAAGAAACAAGGCAGGATTTGGAACATAAACTCTCTACACACACATCCTTACAGACTAAGCCGCTCACTCCCTAGACTTTGGTGTCTATTCAAGTCAATACATGAATAGATTCATGCTGCAGCCCTGGCCTAGAACAAACATGACACATGCCTGCAGTGTAGTCATATCTACAGAAAAACAAAAGCAGGCATAAAAGACATGATAATAGCAATGCCTAAAGACTCACTAAGTTTATTCAAACATCTGTGCAGATGATGAAACATCACGCTTTCTCATTGTGAGGCATTTTTTCCTGAGGCAGATTGTGTCATTCTTGTGGCACAAAACTACTTACAGAGGGTAAAAAAATGTAAGTAACAAGCATATTCTATTCAATGTGATCTTTGGGAAGAAAAAGCATTTCTCATGTGCAGTGTCTCTAACACCTATTCAGAAGCGACTCTTGAGACATCTTCCACATTGTGTCCAGACACAAAACTGGACCACAGCCATTTGAGATAAGATGATGTTGGGTATCTTTACTATACACCACAGGTGCTAGGGTCAGGTAAAGAACGTGACGCACTGTGTTACCCTTAGAAGCCCTGCAGGAGCTATTGAGAGTTCAACTCACGCATAGATTCCTGTGGCATGTTTCATCATAGGTGAACTCCCCACATCAAGGTGGGTCGATACCTGCTTGGTGGACTCAACGGACTGCCGGGAGGTCTAGATACATATTTTGGGATAAAAGCAGGGATCCAGATATTTTATTAAAGATAGCTTAGCGTATACCGACAAGACTTTTAATAAATAGGTACCTTATTTATGATTAAAAGCATGGATAGATGAAACATTGTATTTCATTAAGCATCAACGTGCAATGCTTGTAATCAGATCTAGGGTTCACATTTATTAAAGGAGAAAGCTCTTGGGTATATCCCATGATATTTTTAGTAAGATATCTGTATCCCTGCTTTTATCCAGAAACATTTATCTAAAGCTCCTGGGAATTTCCCGGCAATTGGTTGAGTCCACCAGAGTGGTATCTAACTACCTTGGTGTGGAGAGTTCACCGATGACGAAGCACGCCACAAGAATCGGTCAGTGAGGTGAACATTTCATATAACTTTGGATACCTACAAGGCTTCAGAGGGTGACAGTGTTTCACGCTCTGTACAAGACCCTATCAGGTGTGGTGTATAGTAAGTGTTTCAAGGGAGGATATGCAAGGGTCTTTTTAGTCTCTCTCTCTCTCTCTCTCGCTCTCTCTCTCGTGCATACAAGATATTAGAGTTTGAACATCATGTCCTTACCACTTATGTAAGTCTATAATTCGCTTTATCAAACAAATAATCCAGGCCGTGCACACAAATCTAATCAGCTGTCTCTGTGTAATGGTGTAGGTGGGGCTGAGTGGTGAGTGATGAAGAGCAGGATTTGGAAACCGGAGAATTAAAGTTCTTGATGTAATTGAGCGCCTTTTCCTGTAGGTATGTTTAACCGTCTTCTGGTTCCAACCCTTGGCAGCACATAACCAAGCAGAGAATGTTGGCACCTGTCTAGGCCAAGCTATGAATCAGAAGAACAGGCCTGGAATGACTGCCTAAGTAAATTAAATGCCTTCTTCCAAACTTGCATCTAAGGAGTGGTATTAATAGAATACTTAACACAGTGGCCCGTATGCCCATCATACATATGTAAATAGTAAGAGGCACCCTTGTAAAGGAATGAAGTTTATTTTACTCATATGTTCACCTAAGGCAAGTTAATTTTTAAATAGTGGTCTTGGTTATTTTCCAGACAGTGCCATTTCCTCCAAAAAGTCAAGAAAGGGGGAGCCGAGATAAAGAACTGATTGCGGTAGGCAACGGAGGACTTCAGAATATGCTTCATAACATGTCTCAAACTTAGATTGTCCATCCGTTACTTGTCTGAAGCAGCATGGGCTGCAGTACACATATCCCAAATCAGGATACTGCTTTCCCCTGAGAAACTATCCCCTTCAACTCACTCCAGCCTCGATTACAAGGGTGTGGTAAATTGCGACAACTGTGAAAACCAGCTGTTTGCACAGGAGTTGCAATTACAAGTGGTAATTATAAGTGGTCAGAGTTTTTCCCATTCCTCTAAGTTTTCCCAAGGTAAATAATGGCAAGACAAACCAGCTGATATTTACCAGGTGAAAAGGCCAATAAATACTGGGACATGTGGATCTTGATGTGGAAATCACAAAAATTAGTATGTTAATCAGGGAAAAATCAATATGGGGGCCATTTCTTGTATCCATTACATTCTAAACTCCAGGGTATCACCATTTAATGGGTGAAATAAATACCACCTGTCCAACCACCCAACCCGTGGAGTTTGATTGATGGACATCATTAACCACTGAAAGTTTAGCTAAATGATAATTCTTACAAATAGTGATATAGCACTGAAAAAATAATAAATGCTCTCTTACTGCCCCTTTCCACGTCAGACTAGGGCTAGGTAGCTGCTTCAGGGTTATCATACCTCTGCTGAGATAAGTAATCCTTTTGCTCATGTTTTCAGGTTGAGGAAAACATGACTTTGTACCCCAGACACTGGGAAGGCCCTGTAGAGGAGTGCACCGTTTCCTCGGCCCTCACCCACCTCTCAGACACAGCAGTCTGTCAATTATGTCTATGAAGCAGAAGGCCCTTTCACACCAATAATAGGCAGACTAACACGTCAGTGATTAAGGTGTGGTGCAATACTGCACTGTCTTAAGCTGGCTTGCATTTTCCCACATTCATTCTAAAAATACAAATGCAATGCTCTTTAAGGACCTTCTCTATACTGGTGGGGAACTCAAAAGTAAAAGTAAGCACTGCCAGGTGAAGGCCAGGCTTTTCTCACAGGCCCTCTTAAAAAAAAAAAAAAAAAAGCTTACACTTTCCTGCCACAAGGCACCCACCAAGAACAATTAAAACTAATCATAAAGTTTAGAGTGGAAGGTAAGTATTTACAATTGTCTACATTATTCAGGATATCCCTGTGAATATTTTCAAACACCCACAGAAAAAATACATTGGGCCCAATAAAGACCTAAAGCTTCAATCCAGTTCTTTCTATGGATAGAGGAATGCTATTGACACATAATAAAAACACATAATATAGTCCCCCACATGATCGCACCACACCAGGAGCAATGGTAGCCGACTTGCCTGTCATAAATGACACATCAAAAAGCATGGAACACTTGACACATCTCTCCATGCGGGAGCAGGACCACCCACAGAACACTTCCATGCACATTCTTTACACAGGTTCTTTGACTTACTTCCTTGTATGGCAAGACATGCAGTGGCAGTTGCCTTAATTACTTCCAGATTGGACTATTGCAACAGCCTTTATGCAGGAGCAAATAAGTCGGTCCTACACAAGCTACAGATGGTACAGCATGCTGCAGCCTGACTAGTCCTAAAATGGCGCAGGCACTCATCAGCATCCGCCGCTCTAAAGGCTCTGCATTACCTATCTATCCATAAAAGAATCTTGTTCAATATCCTCATAATTACCTTCCGAATTTTTCATTCCTCAGGCCCACATTATCTACGGCCTAGGTTTATACGCTATCTGCCATGCCATACCCTCAGATCTTCGAATGCTAATCTACTAAAACCCCCTGTTTTCAGATACGTCTCAAAAGGGGGAAAATCAATTGCAGTTCTAGGGACAAAAGCCTGGAACCAACTGCCTAACCACCTATGTTTCATCCAATCAGAAACTCTTCTCAGGAAAGCTCTGAAAACGTGGATTTTTACGGCACCTGATACGCTATGTAAAGCACTTATCTAAATTCTCGTTTCCTAGTCTCAGCCACCCTGTCTGTTAGCAACTTGCTCAGCGCCATGATGCTCCTCGGATTGAAAGTATCGCTTTACAAATACCATATAACATAACTTAACATAACAGGTCAAATCTACCAGTCCAGAAGACACAGCTAATTTTCTACGATGTAGAAAACCAAGGCTTTATAAAACAAACAGCTGTAATTGTAAAAATTGAGAGTTAATAGCGAATTTTATCCTGTAGAACATAGGAAACATTCAGAATTAGAAAGTCAATGGAAACAATAAATCCATTTAATAATTCAGTTGTACATATTATATGATTAAACTCACCTAGAGCACCAACCTCGGTGCCAATCGATTCCACCACAAAATCAGCAGATTTTCCAACCACGCCTCCATAAAGCCCAGGTCCCCAGGCTCGGACCATTTGAGGACCAGCTTCAGGACCCACCACAACTTCGAATGGGCTGATGAAGACAAAATGAACATGAGTGATTTTTCTTTTTTTTTTTACCCTCCGGTCAACACACTGAAAGCACCACCTTTCTGCTATCAATGCAGGTAAAATCAAGGTCGGACTGGAACAGAAAATAGGCCTGGGCACCAAAATAAAGTGGCCCCATTAGTGTATTAGAAAGCAAAAAAAAAAGTGGGCCACGTATGCAAATTTGCAGTTTTTAGCTTAAGACGCGTTGAATGAGCGTTTTATAATGTATGGAAGACTGCATGGGTTTGAGCTTTGTTCTATTATCAGGGAAATCAACAGTAAAAACTGGCCCAGAAGACCCTAAAACAGGACCTCAACCAGCCACAAACCGGTCTGCATGCTGACTTATTAGACCTGCCCATTGGGCAATGGGGGTAAAAAGTATTGAATATTTTCTCTAATGTAATTAAACCTTGAAGTCTGTGAATGGTCATGAAAATGTGCTGAGCAAATTAAAATAATCGGCAAGGGAACTTCATAATTTTCATAAGTAAAAGCATAAATAATTCCTGATAACCCCAACATATATTTGTCCTTTTCCTCTCCTGAAGCCCCGCTAAGATGATGCACATGGGAAGCTGGACAAAACAGAAACGTGACCCTTCATTAATTATTACATTGATCACTTACCTGTTGTATTTAATCATATGACTCGTCGTCAACAATTTGAGAGGGTGAGAACTTTCCTGGTTGATTAAACTCGTTGGTCAACAATCATTTACCTTAGATCAAAACCTTCACAATTAAATATCCCCCATACATTATAAGATTCTGTAAAACAGAAGCTGCATGCCTGCAAGAATCCCACCTCGCTGCATACTGTATCCTGGCCTTAGGTCCAGGGTACATTGTAATACAAGATGGGGAAGGCTTTATTTCATGTTTTGGGGTTAGGACAGTGCTTAATCAATAGCTCTGTAGGCTGGACTCAAGTACATTAATCTATTTGTCTTCCTAGAAGATGCAGAATCACTAAAAACATGCTACAAGGCTTTCCGGCCGGCCACAATCAAAGCTTCCTGTTGGGAAACAGTTCAGTTGAAATTGTAGCAATACCAGATGCCATCGGCCCCTTCGCAAAATCACGAGAGTTCATGAAAAAGATTCCAGAAAAACATGAATGGCCATCTACCAATTATTCTGCCCATTTACTAAAAATGTATTTTTTGTGACTGCATGCTTCTTACTCGAGGAAAGCCAGGAGTAAGTCACACCTACGCCAGGATTTAGACAGTCACAGAAACAAAATGGAAACTGAGCCATTGTGGGCTCGAAAATGGACCACAGATCATAACCAGTCATAGATCCAATATCTATCATTGGAAACAGGGCGCTGCTACTACTGTTTCAAAAAGGAATTGGTGATCTGGTTTCAAACAGAAAGTCGGCAGCTACAATAGGACTGGAAAACTAAAGGTGGTTTAATTCTACCCATAAGTAAAACAATTGAAAATATTTGCATTAAGATAGTTAATAAAATTCCAACTTAAAAGGATTACCAGTAACCCTGCAGATGTGCAGACATGTCTTCTCAGGAGAACACGTTTTATTTGCCACGTCCTCTATTGTCAGAACTTATTTTTTTCAACTAAAATCTATCTGGGCCACACAGACTATATATTTGAGGCCATATTAAAGGCGCTAATACTGCAAGAGTGGCCACAACAGGTCGAAGGAAATGTCAAATTCCACCACTACTTTTCCTTGAGTATAGGAGCTGTTTAAATCCTCCATGTCTGTTGCCCGATCTACCCACTGCTTCATCAATACACTCAAGACTATAACCACATTAAATAGATCCCGTAAGGGCACAAGAATTGATGGAAATAATCATTTGGAGAGTGAGTCTTATACTTTTTTATACTTTTTTTATTTTTATACTTGAAATACGACTCTAGAGGCAACATTAAAAATATGCACTGTCAAAGGCAATAGGTCTGGCCGGCATCATGAGTCCTGATTAAATATTCCCAAAAACCTTTTGAGGTGCAAAACAGTCCCTCGTAGATTATAATGCAAGCAATCCATGTAAGAGGAGCGCCACACCAAACAGCCAATGCTATGAAGTAAAAGGGTAATAGTCCTGTGCGGTGAAGCCAAAGCCATCTCAATGTATTTTTTTTAAGAAACAATATGTACACACTGTTTTATACTTCAAAATTCGGATTATTGTTTAAGGTGGATGCTCCACTCATGTGACCCAAGTAATTTAAAAGTCATTTCATGACCCAAGTACATACTATATATATATGTCTTTGATTTATTCCCCTCCTAACAAGTCTCACCACCAAGCATCCCCCAATGTTTATCCTCCTAATAGATTTGCTTTTTAAAAAGTAGTTAGAAAATTAGTCAAATGGAAATTCACCTCTGCCCTTTAATTCTCCTCTACGTCCCCAAATCTCACTGGCATTCCCACAACAGTGAAAAGAGAATAACTGGCAGAAGGGCAGAGGAAGATACACTTCAAGCTACCATTCATTTGACTTTTTTTTATTTTTTATTACCTCTAAGTTTTACTCAGATGGTCATTCATTTATTGTCTATGCTTTTAAGGCATTAACCTGGTGCATGGTTTAATCGCTCACCTCTTAGGGATATTCTGACCACCCCAGGTTATGGTAGCAACGTGCTTTCCGGGGTTGATTGGATAATACTCAAACGCGTATACACCATCCACCACTTCCTTGGACTTCACAAGCTCATCCAGGCCTTCTGTCAGGAGAACACATCAACGGAACATGATCATCCTACAACATTCAGGATACAGTCTGACCACATTGGCCATGCAACATTTAATCCTTTGAGTTCATCCGCATGCATGTTGTGAAGAGTAACAAAGT
The DNA here is from genome assembly GCF_964204655.1 of Triturus cristatus. Classification (NCBI taxonomy): domain Eukaryota; kingdom Metazoa; phylum Chordata; class Amphibia; order Caudata; family Salamandridae; genus Triturus; species Triturus cristatus. Next base: position 216,038,817 of record NC_140592.1, read on the forward strand.
GCGTTACATAATGATATATTATTTTATAGTATGTGGAAACATAATACCGTTGTAATTGTATACCAAGTCCAAGAAACACAGTTGGTTTATTTTCCAAGTAATGGCAAATATACTGCTGCCCACTGACTGGAGAACTACTTTGGAAAGTCTAATAACTATGTACATCCCTCAAATAACCTGTAAAAACAATATTAAGGAGACATGTGAAGCATCAGGCTCTGGCATGAAAAACTGAGCTGTTGGATGCTCTCTCAAGCAACACCAAAGGATTCACAGTAGCTTTTTGCTGCCTGGCCCCATCAATCCTTCCCATGCTGCTGTTGTGCGGTCTAGTGCTTCAAGACCACTTTGCTGACAAGTTAAGTACAACTCATTGAGAGATTCGCAGTAAATTCACAGTAATACTGTGAATGATTAATTGAGATACTGTACCAGCTACATGTTGTATCTTTAGCATTTACCGGTGCAATTTAAGAATCAGCTTTTTGTTAGACTAACAGACATATATGATAGTTCCACACATGTAGCATCAGGTAACAATGCATTAATTTTAATTAGAAGAAACTGTGAAATGAATGGTGTACGTTTATGACACATTTACCACGGATCAATTGATCTCTTAAAGAGCATCTCAAAGGCAAGCACAGAAGACTGGTGCGGGGTGGGGTGAGGGCGAGAGGGGGTTTGAAGCTTAAACAATGAGTGAGCGACTGCAGCTCGAGGGCTAACATCATATGAAGAGGGAGGAATGACTACACTTTCTGCTGCATGTCCACTGTCCTTACCCTTAGCTACCCCCACAATTCCTTCACTGACATAGGTGACATAGCAAAGATTGTTTTAACCATGGTTTGAGGATATTGCGTAGTTAAAAAAAAAAAAAAGGCAGGGGATAATGGGAATAATAAGTGTGCTCTCTGGACCCCACATAGAAGGCTCAGTTTGTCTGCACCAATAAGCTCACCTATCCTTAGAGGCCAATGGAGATTGTGTAGTTAAGACACTAAATAGATCATGCATAAATATACCTGGTCCTATAATCTAACTGGCGAATTCTTCTTTTATGCTGACATGATGATAAAACTGAGCAGAAGTCTGGAAAATGTTCTAATCATCACCAGAACCCCCACAGGATCATTACTGCATCATAATACACACAAAACCCATTATGTGAGTCTACAGAATAGGTACAAGACGTACCCATGTTTACCACTGCTTGCAACATGTAGTTAATTCGACTACCATTATTAAGAGAATTATGGGTTTTCAAACGTCTGCTGTGTGTGCATAGAAATATCCAAATATTCAACAAAACTTGCACGTGCAATGGCATTTATGGATCGGAACACAACACTGGAATTTGAGATCTCCTGAAAACCTTTTCCATAAACCATGGGCTAGTCTACAGACCAGAGGCAGCATATATGCAAGAAGCTGGTATACCCTAGCAGTAGTCCACCAATATGCCTTCCACACCTGATTGAAAGAACCACTGGATGAAAACCTAATAATCCACTTTCCACTAGAATTATGCAATTTGTCAACGGTGATGTTTTCCCCATAATTAACATTTTACCACAATCGCCATATTATCCATAACCTGCTGAGTAGTCTGCAAATTAAAATTGTTTCCGACTCAAATGGATTAAAAGTGACACATGGTGTCATGCCCTTCACAAAGGTTGGCGAGTCACCTTTCCAGTGTGTATTGCTGTGTTTCAATGTCAAACTGGTACTGATGAGGTGAAACCTTTGCCCAGTTGTTGTTAACCTGGATAAAAATGTCAAAACAATGAGGTAATACTACACAATTACGCCATATCATTTCCATTTTCTTGGTGCATAATTTAGTCAGTCCGGCCGCATAATTTGGCCTGCCACATAATTCCAGTAGCTCTGCTACTAAGCCACTTGCATCTCATCTACGGCAACACTTTAATTGTCAAGTGTGGTAGCATCTTCAACCTCACTCACCTCATCTCACAAAATCTGCTGTACCATCCCAAGATATTAATTACTATAGCCACCACTTTAAATTGTGGTCACAAGGTTACTGTCAACTTTAGAGCTACCCAGTACAGTGTGCGAACCATTGTAAAATAGCTGACCCACAAGGACATTATATAAACAAACAAAAATATTGGTATTGTCCCCAATTATACAAAGAATGGCCTTCTAATACTAGTAGCCGGGTATTATTCTACAATGAGATACACAAGAGGCGGATTTTACTGCGTAAGAGTATTAAATACTCCAGATTAAATCCAGATCACTCTAAGGGCAAACGCAAAATAAATGAAGCTAAATGTGCTTTGTTTTTTGAAGAGGCGTTTGGATTGCATAATGTGTATACTTTGTGTATATACTGAACTACTTTGCTCACCATTGTCAACTTCTTAAAAGAAGATACTACCGAACTCCTTCACTACTTGTGGGCATTCCTCATACCAGCATACAATACCACATACTTCTTATGTAAATTTATCCTCTGTGTATACCATGAAATTGTGGCATAGATACCACCAGGGCATACGTTGGAAATTCCAAGATTACACTCTGCATTTTAGGAAGACTGCTGTTCTGGATTGGTGGTGAAAGAGTGAAAAAAGGTAATGAAACACGTACTCGGCCCCTTGACAGAGACATCAAGTTCTCCGCTTCCTGCAGATTTGGTGTCAACTTTGAAATCTGCAACTTCTCTGATCCGGACTCCTTTGGGTTGTAGGCCACGTCCACTGGCACGACATGCATTGGGATTACAAGCTGTAAGAGAATTTTAGACTTTAGTCCCTGCTTACAGTAGGCACAGCCTGGGTAAGTCAATTACCATCACACTGAACAGGTAAATGATTACTTCTTTCAGAACAACCATTCATTTAGTTTTATGACATGTGCACCTTATTAGTCCACAAAATAGTTTTTAATCAAATTATGTATTTCGAATTATGCTGGACAGGTTTATTACATGAGTGACAACAATTTGGTCAATACATGTTCAGCATGTTCCGCTATGTGTAGTGACCACCACCACAGCTGTAGATATTGTGACAGTATCCAGAGGTGACCATTGCAATGGAGCTTAAAACTACCAAAAATGGGAAAGATGTCTGTTGAGTTTCCAATGGTTGCTTCCGGAGAATATCAACCATTTGATAATACTGATCTCAAGTGTAACTACCGGCATAGTGCCTCAGCTTTACTTGCAAACCACAGATCAAGATCACCACCTTTTTCCAAATAAATTGAAACTCAAGGCACATCAAGGAAATATGAGCATTTCAACTACATCCATCAGAAAATGAAGTCCTCTTTGGACTCAAGCCCAAGACAGCCTTGTTCATCCATGCACCAATATCAAGTGGCATCCCATATACAAGTAGCGTCGACCTCTTTCAAAACACCCAACACCTCAATCTTGACTATAATACAAACACTTAACGCCATACGGAGTACAATTCATATAACTAACAATTGGTAACAAACCTCCTCTAACAATAAGACCAACACTGAATTCACTGTTCGTCATCCCAGTTTTGATGTAACTGGCTTTTGACAATTTTCATTTTCTTAAACTAAACAGAACCCCACTTGAACAGAATGAGAATTGAAGCTATCCATCATTATAATAACAATGTGATTGGCTTTAGGACACTATGTTTGGATAAACAGATGGGCTGAAAGAAGGCATTTAGAAAAGGAAAAAACAAAACAGAAGAAAACAGGATTTTTTTTTTTTTTTTAAAGCCTGATTCAGATTAATTAGTTCCAATTTGTCGCGGTTTGCTGTCTGTATACTTCTCAGGAGTTCTCGAGCCACGCATGAGTATTTAACCCAGTCCAGACGTCTTTTTACATCCTTGGACTTTTAGTTGTGATTTTATAATGCTATAGGTAGGGCCACAGTTACCAAAATACAAAGCAAAAACCTGGACTGGATGAGTTACTCATGTAGGGATCTGGAAATTTGAGAGCTGTGAATCTGTAAGTGCTACCATTTGTGAAGATAAGGGTATGATTGCACAAGGGAAATAATCTGTTTCACACCCCGCCTAATGCATAGTGTAGTCTAGTGGTAAACTAGGATTAGAAATCCCACCTCCAGCTGCACTGGATTATTCTTATGCTCCCCATTCCCAAAGATGTTGAATAGTTTTGATAGTTTTTTCAAGCTTTCATTTGTAATTATTGCATTTTATTATTATTATGACGTACATCACTCCAAGGAACTCTAGTGCAGTGTTGAAACTTCTATTAAAAAAATGAATTGAAAATAAAATAATGGATACAAAATATCAACGTCAATGATTGTGAAATAAAGGCAATATGCAGGTGCTAGGCAAGACATGAGGTGATGTCCTCACAATGCCAAAACACTGACAAGCATCTTTTCTTCTTTCTTCTCCTAAAACATCCCCAGGGCTTTACCCATATGCGTTGGCTGAAGTGATAACAGGTGCTCAGACAAGTACTTGCAAAAACAAATACAACAACACTGAAACAAAAGAAGACCTCCAACAACACCGCGGGTGAACGTCTGTGCATAAGGCGCTCAGGCCACCATTTTGAAAGCTGCTAGGATACATTTGGCTAGCTTACCTCATCCTATACCATCCTCAAGTGGTAATTAAAATACTGCATTCTCCATAAATAGAAAAGGTTCTGGGACTAAAATAAATGACACTATTTCATTTGTTTTCTCCATAGAAATGTCTGAGTCAAACCATGAAAAAAACATCGAATGTAAGGCCCCATGAGAATAGTCAATTAACAGTAGTAAAAAATATCAGTGTAATATTTTATGGCACTATGATTAGTTTTTGCTCTGTGCACACCACAGTGGGGAAACTCACACGGATCAAGAGGAGTCCAAACACAACAGGTAGGCTAGACAGAGACAGCAAACAGTGAAGATGACACCCGCATGACACCTCTTACCGACAAAGCACAGTCTGAACAGTTTTCCCAGCTATGTGGCCATTAGTAAGGAGGTCCAACATTCCAGAAATGAAGGCAAACTCAGGAAAAATGAGCAGAGGTCTGAAAGCGTAGGAGGAGACAGTGAGAGCATAGGAACAGAAAGTGAATTCAGGCATCAAGCGTTAGGAGGAAAAGAACCAAAAGACAAATTGAACATTTCGGACTTGAAAACGTTTTTTGGTTGAGAGACACTTTCATTCAACAAATTTGACCCCCCCTCCCCCACCTGATCCCCTACCAGGATTCTCATTACGTAAGACTGAATCTGTGCCAGCCAGGGCAAACAGGAGCGGACTGCCTTCTCAAAGGCATGGCAACAATCCTGTGTGAGATAAACCTAATAGCTGGTTTTGACACGCCATGTTGTAATACACACACACCCATTGCCCCCTCTTCCCCCCACCACACCATACCCTCTATGCATTACCCTTTTGGTCGTCCTCCTCTGAGTTTTCTAAAGATAAAATAGTTCTTCTCTAGTCTTAGATACAAACCACACATCTTTCTTTAGAAGTGCCCCATCTAATTATTTGATGAACAGGACACTAGTGGAATGTTTCTCAAACAAACACCCCCTTCACCCAAGTGGGTGTGAATAAGCTTTAGCGGCTGCTTGTACGTGGTAGGATCACAAAGAGATTCAGTTCCTTATATGTAGTGTCTGAGTTACATTAGTGCAATGCATTCTTTTATGTAAATTCTCATTCTTCTACAAATAAGCTCATCTCCTACTCGTGATCACTCTCAGGCTGGATTGTGACAATTGGTGAAAACAAATATTCAACTGGTCAATATGTTGCCTAATAAAATGCCTGTTGTATGATCCTCCCCAAGGACAGAAGCAGGAAAGAAACAGCCTCCCTTGAGCTGAACAGATCTTTTGTCAATTTCTTATACAGGTTTAAGTGAGATAGTTACCATTTCATCCTCCTACCTTAACTCCATTTTAATACAATCTCGACCCCACAAGTGACACAATTAGGTTCATTTGCTCTATGGCTTTATGGGACACAGATCACTACGAGTGAATAGACCACAGGTTTGGTCTTTCCTTCATTCTCCATGTGTTGTTTACAATTCTACTTAACTTTGTATGAATTTGTTTTGCACGCTTTGTGAAAGGAAAATGATTTTTTAGAGTGAGACTTTTTTTTAAAGTAGTTCTTTTTAATTCTGTGAAATGGTATAATCCTTTTCGACTGTGATATTATCAACCGATACATTGTATTGTCCTTTAGTCTACAATTAAAAACAATATATTTGAGAATATACAACTTTAGCCTAGTGCCTCATTATACTGCAGTGGTACTTAAAGTCTGAGTCAATAGAGCGTATGCCATACAAGCCTCTGTATGCTGGTTTAAGAGTGACTGTAGTAAATGTATGTGGTTTCTGTACTTCCCAGGGGGAGATTTGATTTTTACTAGTTATGTGCCATTGCATCATCAATCTTTACAAATCTAAAGTAAACAGAACCAACATCTTTACCTTCGTTTGTGTTATAGCTGTCACAGCAATCTAACACAGGGGGCAAGCAGAATAACCCTTTTCGGATAGCAGAGTAATTTTGGGTTAATTAATGAAGTTTTAAATTGGTTTCGAAAGCTCATTTAAGTTATCTGGACAACATCTAAATGAAATCAGAATTAAGCCCACTAAGCTACATCTGGTTATCATTTACCTGTATAGACAGTAGTACCAAAGCAAGTGTAATTGTACATTATGCGTAATAATTAGGTATCAATAAAATATATAAAAATGATGATTAAGGAACGTTCACCATTATATTTGGTATATCAAAGGTTATGTCTGTACATTCCATTAAGGAAGTCTGAAAGTAATAACTAATCCCAAAGCTGAAAATGAACTATACACAACAGAAAATTAAAATAAACATAGCAATAGTCTATCTGTAAAAGTGATAATGTTACCAATTAAAGTTAAACCTATGGTTATCCTGTTATAGAACTTTGTGTTCCATATATTCCACAAATATATTTGACTATACAAAGTTGGCCATTTCCTATGACCAATAGCCAACCCTACGGGATGCATGTAGAAACTCTGTACCTGGAAGACCACCTGCAGTGTCATTACTGAATTTGTTTATCCACAGGGAGATTTAAAAAGCACACTGAAGATTTTCAGTATCACTTATTTCATTGTGAATCAACGCCCTGACCAAAACACTCTTAAGATACTTTTTAATCTTCGCAAGAGCTTCATAAATACAATTAAAAACCCAATGAGGTCATAGGAGTAGGACTTGAATCAAAAAATTACACATAATGTTTTTCCGTACATAAAATATATGCTAATGTTGTTTTCTCTGTCTGATAGATGTAAAATGAAGCAATACATTAGACACTTTCACCTCAGTCAAAGGTGACCAGTATATAAACTGTTGCTTCCTCTAAAGTATGTTTGTTTTAAAAAAAATAAAATTCTACAAAATCATTCCTTTAAAAAGATGTAAGAGACACTGCCCTTTGTTAGCTATTGTTAGGCGCTGTCAGTGGCATTGTCCGATTGCAGACAAAGGATTGATTCAGGGATTATAGTGAGCTATTCAGAATGAGCTACAGCCCAGGTACTTGTTATCATTCAGATCTCCGCCCTCAATTCACCCTCCGAAGCCACACCATAAACCAATTACTGTGTAATATGAAACTGAGCATCTGATATTTTTGTGTTGGTTTTCTAATAGATTTTCTTCAATGTTACTGCCTTTTCTACAGGTTACTTAATGCTCAGGTGCTCAATTACTATACCATTAACACTCCTATTAAGTAAAGGTTTATAAACAGTTAAAATCGTGTTAGTGTTCCCCTTGTTATAATTTATGTGGAAATTGATTTAGGACTTATGGGACCAGTCAGTGTTCAGTTCTTCTTTATTGGTGTTGAACGGTACTACTCAACATAGCTACCGCCACACACAGAGTCCTATTTTTAAGCTCCAGCTGTTCTTTAGCTATGTGTCTAAACCAGGCTTTTGGGGTATCCACAAAATATACATTTATATACAATGAAGCTCAATGTAAACCATTAATATAGTAAGTGCTTATGCTCAAAGTGTGGCATGGACCTTGCCCACCTTAACCTGCATTGGCCGTGCATGAGTGATGCATTAATACAGTGCAAGCACAGAGCATTTCCAATGCGTTGAAATCATAGTGCTGGATACTATCACACAAGGTACTCGCAATGACAACTACCACAGTTTCATGACCATCAAAATCGTGTAGCCCTCCCAAATGAACTGCACATTATAAAATTTGAGATATGCCCCACTAAGAAAAAGAGAGCAAGTGTGAATGATTGCATAGTGTCAGTCTAAAACATCTACTAAACACTGTGCCAATAATCTTCGGCAGACATTGTCTGAATACTTGATTTAACTGAATGCTTACACACTAAATGAAAGATCCACTTCTACGCACCTTCTCCAACAAGCACAGCGCAGGGACTCTTGGGAATGGCTTCCCCTCCAAACGTGATTCCTACGTTGTGTGGCCCGGCCTGGGTAGGCTTGTAGGTGCAGCGGTAGACGCAGTTCCCTTTATCTTCCAACATCACATCGACTGTGTTGCTCTGCCCTTGCGGATCTTCCACTTCTACACCAATGTCACCAATACCCGCACCTATCCACACATCACATAGAAAAGAACATTTGATGATGTTTGTGTCACAAGGTTCACGAGCAAAACATCAGCATTTGAAGAAAAAACAACAGCGATTAAAGGGGATCGTGGAACTCTGGCCTCAAAGTGGGTCAATGTTAACCTGCTCTGTTACATTTATTCATCCATATTTCAATTGTTCTAAGTAGCCTGGCTTGTTATGAGCTCACTACCGCTACACTGAGTCCACACACACTAAACACTGACTGACTATACGAGCGTGAAATCATCATTTATTCCTATAGGGCAAGGTCTGCAGGATCAGTCGGTGTCGGGCACAGCACCAGTGCTACTTCTCAAAAATCCAAATCTTTAACAGGTGATGCAAATTAGCAGTTAGTAACTATAGTGGCCTTAAAAATGAAAAGCTACCTAACCAAAATCCTAATGCAAATATATACGAACAGCTCATGATGATATAAACAAGTCAATGGGAGTGTTAGCCCTTAAATACAAGTTTAAAACATGGAGCTGGAGCCAACCAGTGGCCCTACATTTGAGTCACCCAGTTTGCAACATCTCTCCAACGTCCGCTCTCTCATCAGTTCACACACTGTAGTCAGCCAGAAGGAAAACACACTAGGAGCCGGGCGTTAACTGGACATGTTAATATGAAGGCTTCTATAAGCGGAAAGTAACTTGCCTTTACTCATTACACATTTAACCACGTCCTCTAGATTCCCAAAAATTAGGACATCTTTCCACTAAATTGGGAAGCAAAGAGCTTCCTTGGGAGCTGATGGTTTCATGATGAAGGCCAGGCTCCATATCAACAGGCTATGAAGAACAGTTCAGTGAAATTCAGCACAAACACTAGATACCCAGAGAGTAAGCACTGATGAGTGTTGGGCAGATGATAGTTAGGGAAATATCCAAGGGGACAATTTTGCTTAATGAGTGTTTCTAGACAATCAGAGGATTTGACATCAACAAGACTTTGCTTTTCCACACCCTTTTATTAACATTTGTAATGCAATGTGTTCTCTGTACCAAAAATGCAGTAAAAACTGTATTGATGCCGGTACGTTCCTTAACCTAAAGCAAGGCTTTGCTGTAATTCTATCATTAGGAATACACATCAGAATATAGTCATACTATGTAAAAACTGAGGCTTTTTGGCAAAGTCTGAACTGGGTCCAGATTCAACAACAGAACAGCATACTTTGCTGTGCCCATTGCACCTCCATATTCATACCTGCAGTGTAGATCTCAAAGTATGTAGGTTTGTTGGCACTGTTTCCAGTTGGTTCTAGACCTGGACCTTTAGCTGTAACTTTGCTCGCATCACCTTGGGCTTTGTCAACATGGACTTCAAACGGGCTCTTGGCGATATGCTGACCGGCAAAAAGAACCGAAACCTGTAAAAGAGAAGCACAAGACCAGTGAAATGCTCTGTATGGCATCAGGAGCAAGAAGAAGAGGCTTCCAACTACTCACCCACTACCACAGGTGAGATTCTAAGGGTCTGAAGTACTCAGCACTTTTGAGCTACTCATGCTTGGCAATGATATGCTCTTCTGATGAGATCTAATGAGAGCGAAACACACGCCAAGGGTTGACTTTATTCAATTTCAGTGGACTAAGCTGGGAGTTTATCATTTCAAAGGCTGTTAGGTGTTGCCTGGTGTGGTTGGGTAAATGCTTGTGTTCCTTTCTGGTTTACCATGAATGGTTCTTTGCTAAGCAATTATTGATAGGTCTTTCTGGAATGCAGGCATTTAAGCAGGATACAATATTGTGCTACTAGATGGCTGGTAGTGGTGGAGAAGCCACTGAAAGCTCGAGCCAGATGACTGGCTCTGGGTCAACTCAATGTCACTTTAGACACTCCAGCCCAAACCGAGCCAAGCCCTCATGAGACTCCTGCCTGGCACCCGACTATAAGCTCATGCACAAGGAATTAAAAACACAGCAGTGACTTATGATGTATAAAAAGGAGGAGACAGAAAGAGATTAGAGATAACATTTAGTGTCTGAATTGCACAATGAGAAACTCGAACAACTGTGGTTAATCCCGGTTTTCCAGCTTAATCATATTGTGTGATCTTAGGCAAATATTTTATTTCACAAAGTTCCTTTTTTTCTGCATTATCACATATGAAGGCCCCTTCAAATACTTGAGTCCCAGATGTTTGTTGTTAAAAACATCTCTTGCATTTAATTAAATAGACCGTAATATATTGCTTCATACATAATAGGAATCTAGGCCGTATATAGTACACACACGACAAATGACTTGCCACTTAGAGGGACTTGTCACCTTCGAGGGAGGAGTGGGGTGACTTGCATGCTTCTAAACTTGCGTTTAAAATCATCCTTCTTCATAAACCCTTCTCAGTGCAGTGATTTAATCTAATGTACCAAGGTGCAACCCTTCCTATGTTTAATGAAATACACTTTTCTGAATTATGGTGAGATTTGATCATATCTGCTGCTGGACTTAAAATGCTTAATATCTTCCTGGCTCGGCTCGTGCAAGGGCACCTATAGCCAGAGCCAGCCCTTAGCACTCCTCTGGCTCGGCTCGTGCAAGGGCACCTATAGCCAGAGCCAGCCCTTCGCACTCCTCTGGCTCGGCTCGTGGAAGGGCACCTATAGCCAGAGCCAGCCCTTAGCACTCCTCTGGCTCGGCTCGTGGAAGGGCACCTATAGCCAGAGCCAGCCCTTAGCACTCCTCTGGCTCGTGGAAGGGCACCTATAGCCAGAGCCAGCCCTTAGCACTCCTCTGGCTCGGCTCGTGCAAGGACACCTATAGCCAGAGCCAGCCCTTAGCACTCCTCTGGCTCGGCTCGTACAAGGGCACCTATAGCCAGAGCCAGCCCTTAGCACTCCTCTGGCTCGGCTCGTGCAAGGGCACCTATAGCCAGAGCCAGCCCTTAGCACTCCTCTGGCTCGGCTCGTGCAAGGGCGCCTATAGCCAGAGTCAGCCCTTAGCACTCCTCTGGCTCTGCTCGTGCAAGGGCACCTATAGCCAGAGCCAGCCCTTAGCACTCCTCTGGCTCGGCTCGTGCAAGGGCACCTATAGCCAGAGCCAGCCCTTAGCACTCCTCTGGCTCGGCTCGTGCAAGGGCGCCTATAGCCAGAGTCAGCCCTTAGCACTCCTCTGGCTCGGCTCGTGCAAGGGCACCTATAGCCAGAGCCAGCCCTTAGCAATCCTCTGGCTCGGCTCGTGCAAGGGCGCCTATAGCCAGAGTCAGCCCTTAGCACTCCTCTGGCTCGGCTCGTGCAAGGGCGCCTATAGCCAGAGCCAGCCCTTAGCACTCCTCTGGCTCGGCTCGTGCAAGGGCACCTATAGCCAGAGCCAGCCCTTAGCACTCCTCTGGCTCGGCTCGTGCAAGGGCACCTATAGCCAGAGCCAGCCCTTAGCACTCCTCTGGCTCGGCTCATGCAAGGGCACCTATAGCCAGAGCCAGCCCTTAGCACTCCTCTGGCTCGGCTCTCTCTGAAAATGTGTTAGCTCACCCACCTCTATCGATTGGTGAGTTTCACTGGCTCGCTGCCATAAATGGGAGCGTAACCCCAGTTCCTTCTTAGGTTTGTCTAATTTAGGGATTACTCCAAGCAGATTCGAACTGTTTTGATTTCACTTTTCACTATTCCAAGAGGGTCTGTCACTCCTCACAGCAGCCCCATAAGAAATACTGAGGACCTTATAATGAGGGCCGATGTGGCATTTTTGGAATAAATTAGAAACCGCATTAGGCTACTAAATTGCGATATTCATTGTGAGTTCACCAAGTCGCCATCTGTTTAGTGGCCACCCAGGGGCGGCTACTTAATTTGAGCGGAGGAGCATCACCCCACAAGCCCCAGAGCTGAAAAATAAAACTGTAATAAAGTTTATTACTGTTTCGTTTTCAGCAACCCGTCCTGAACTAGGTGTCGGGACAGGACGGGCCAGGGCTGCCGAGTGGCAGCAGGGAACTGTGCGCTTTAAAATGCACATGTCTCTTTGCTCAGCCGTCTTGGGATGGCCAACCAGACATGCACAGTTTAAAGTTCTCTAACCTAGCTGTCTTAGACAGCTGGGTTAGAGAACGTGAAGGCCGCTAATGCTCTTGGGAGCGCTGAGAGGGCCGCTCTATCCAATCCTGGTGCTGCTTTCATGCGGTGAATGCAACGCCAGGATTGGGTAAGGCAGTTTCCTGAATCAAGAGATTACTGCAAGACACTTGAGAGAGGAGGACGTCGCGCTACGAAGGAAAGTGAATTTATTATTTCTTTTTATTTCCTCCCACCACTCTCGGTACAAGCCAGCCGCCACTGTGGCCACCTCTACCTCAAGGAATATATAAACGCATCTCTTTGAAAAACCCGGAGTGCCAAGGACAATTTTATCTTGAATTAGAACAGAGAATATCCGCAGGATGTTCAAAAGAAGCATGGGCACCTTAGTGCAGAAGAGTTGGCAGCGCAAAGGTTGAGCCTGCAGCTGGCAGACACAAGTACCAGACACATGAATCACAAACACACACTGCAATTAGCCAAATAAACAACAGATGAAAACCAATGGCTCTCCTTGCCGCCATCTTCCTCTCTCACAAGTAAGGGTCGCGCTCGATGCCTGTTTGCTCTGAACATCACTCTACTACCTAGTAAATAACAGGCTGACTAGGGTCTAGCATAAATCTCGGTTTCCTGTCCAGGCTGTCAGTGGATTTGCAGCTGAAATGCAATGACACCATGGGCCTGTCACGAGGCTGGAGTGGAGTCAGCCTTGGAGCAACATGAGAGCTGTCAACTCCCCAAGAGTACTTGCAGGAAGGCGGAGAGCCGAGTAAAAAACTGCTGCCCTCGCTGGTTTCCAGACCTAGCTGGGCAGTGGTTCCTATCCCCAAGGAGTAGAAGGAACAGAGGCTTGCTGACCCCTGCAGGCCTTCAGCCTCCACCTACGTGGGTGAAAGGATGCAAAGTACCCTTTGCAACCTCTTATTATGGCACGGTAAAGAAAAGGATAACTGAAAAATATGGTATGGCGGGTGGAATCATCTGGATTCACACTTGTAGGGGTGCAATGGTTAGTTGTGCTGGATCTGTAAGTGGCGGTGCTGACAGGGGCAATGGGTGGGGCAAGCTGCAGTGGCCTCCTGAACAAAGGAAAATTCAACACAGTTTATGGGGCGGGCCTCAGTTTATTGTCACACAGGCAGCACAACAGGTAGGAAACAAAAGACCAAGCGGGTTAGGTTGAAGATTCTATTTAAAATAAGCATTTAAGGGTTTGCTTTCATCTGGACCACTACGCTGAAGGCATTGGAAAACTTCACCTTTGTTTAAGAATACTTGGATGAAATGTTTGTAGGTGGTAAAAATGTAATTTCAGAATTGAGGGTGCATGTCATAGGAGAGGTGAAAACTGGGAACAGGGATCTGGAGAAACAGTTGAAGGCAACCATCCCATGATGACATGATGTGCCATACATTGAGAGGCCTGAAGCGCCTGACAACTTGAGAAGAGGAGAAAGGGTAAATACATTTTTGATTGGCAGGGCTCTACAGAGTTAGGATTTGCGAACAGTCTGCAGCAGAGTCGGGCTCCAGTGCAAAGTACACATCTGGAAGGCAGAAGTTTTATGATCACTTTGCAGTGAGTTCCTGCCCAAATGCTAGGTCTTCTTCTCATATAGGCAGTGCTAGAGATTGAGGGATGCAATGGCATAAAGACTGGCTTTTACAAGAACTAGTGAGAAGCATAGTGGTCCAACTACTTGGAAGCTTCTAAGGTTGAGTGTAGACAGCGGAAGCATTTAAAGAAAGGTTCTGATACGAGGGGGTGGAAAGGTGAGTGGATTCATAAGAGTGAGAAAACCAGCTCTTTGGACACTGCAGACCTGCTTCTTCTTTCTTGAAACTGGTCAAAAGCCTCAAGTCATGCTGGATAATAGGACCAGTTTCTTGAAAGTTAAGATCAAATATGAGCCAACAATCGTAACTTTTTTTTCCCAGTACACGTGGGTGGTCCTTCCGGGAAAATAACAGGATTTAAATCATAGATCGGGGCAGGCTATAAGAAGCAGGAACATAAAAAAGTATTTCCGCTGACGATACAGAAGATATTTTATTTTTACGAGAATGTAGGAAAGGTCTTCTAAAGCCAAGTAGACTTTTGAGAACGTACACTGACCAGTTTTTAACTCATAATCATTGTAGTATGTTCCTCACGTAGGTGTGACAAGTGAAAATAGCACTCCTGCGGCATGATGAGACTTAGTAGGGTGAAGCCAAGATGTTGAATGTGATGCTGCTCACCAAGCGACCAGACAGAACGGGCGCAGTTCCTCAATGCGTAGAAGCCCAATTCTGTCTATGGAGAATAGCACGATAAAGGTACCGGGTCCTGTCAGCGGAATATTACACAGGTGAGGGCGGCTCGGCTTACAGAGGGCCACATCTGATACATAAAACATCACGTTGCCTTACAGTGCAGACTCTACCATGGGAAACTGTGCTGGATCTTCTGATTTAAAATTAAACGCAATGTCCACCCATATTCAGCCCTCGAAATATTAATGAGTGGCTCTCACTAGAGTAAAGGAGAACCTGAATGAGCAGGAATTGAAGACAGGGCGAAGAGTACGTACTGTTTGCTGTATCTTACGCAAATAGATCATTTGCAGCCTTTAGCAGTGAAAATAACTGGAGCGGACCGTGGAGGTAAGAGCGGTGGGGCGGGGTGAGAGGGGGTGGGGGGGTGGTCGACAGGCGAGGTAAAGTTAAATTAAAAAAAAGAAAATCATTTACCGAGTCGGCGAGCGCAAGGTAAGTGGTTTTCTTTTTTTAAATTTAACTTTACCTTGTTGTCTGTCGACTCACCCCCCCAGTGGGCTACAGAAGGATGCCCACTTGAAGGTAGTACCAAATTACAAAACTTCTGAGTGTAGGTCCTGAATGCATGACCTAATCTTCCCATTTGTGAATGCTGGTAGAAGTGAAAGATTATAATCTACAAACCAGTAGTAGCTTGGACTGGACTTGGAAGAGTTGGTGCCTTGAAACACTGGAAATGCAAGAGAGTGGATCACAGGACTGAAGAAGGACTGCAGCTTAGAGAACGGCTGCAAAGAGAAGAATTTGATGGCTTAAAGGGAGTGCTTCATTTGTGCCAGTGTTTTCAGGTGCTCGGCACGGCACCTATTTCTTAACACTATGATAGTGTACCACATGACGGCGCTGTCTAATTATGTTTTTTAAATGAGCACATGAACAGGGTACCTAACAATTTAAGATGTTAAAAAAAATTATGATATCAGCCCATCCAATCCATTTTCCTAGCTGTGGATGACCTGGAATACTCCAAACTAACACACTTGATGGAGTTAGTGGATGAGACTGGCATTTTGCAGCACAAGCAGGGGCAGTGGGTGGTACAAGCTGCAGTATCCTCCTGAGAAATACCTAGGGCCATGGCACTTATATTTTTTTGAAATTAAGCACTGCTTAAAGGAGCATGCCTGAAGAGATGTGACAAACTGAGCCATCTCAATGACCATATGTTTGTAAATTCAAGAAATATCACATGAAGAGATTTGGCACGATCCATGATGACCTGGCCTATTCAATATGAAAAATGGGATAAATGCCCTGATGGAATGGAAGAAAGGCAATGTCTTTTGGATGAAGAATGCCTTACCAATGGCAGTAACATTATATGGACCCAAGCTCCAACATCCACAAATCACAAATGCCCAGAACCCAAATGGGAAGCGTCAGTACCACTGGCAAGTAAGGGCAGGCAGGGATGCACCTGTTAACAGAAGGAGGTCTCTGAACAGGAATGCGAATACTCATTGAGTTGACTCCAAGGTGTACAAGCATTTTCAACAGGGACACAAGCGTAAAGCGTTACTGCGCTAGTGCCATGGGTAGACACAGAGAGTGAAGGTGCGCTAGTGCCTAGGGTTCATGCAGTACTCAAGGAGCAAGTCAGAGACAGAACAATGTTCCTCGCTGCAGCTCAACAGCCAACAGAGTAGGCCGCAAACTCAGCCTATAACCAGAACATAAGGTGAACCGTAAGACAAACCTTGAGCAGCTCAAGGTGGCAACTCTACCAGCAATACAACATCATGCAGAGGGAAGGATATACTCTATTCCGCGTGGCTAATGGAGGCAAGAGAATTTACGTTGTTATACTCCGTGTCAATTTGCATCTTCAGGCTTGTCTTGAGATACATTTGCCTGTTAAACCCTTGCCAAAGCTCTACCAGTGGGCTCATGTTGCGACTAGGTGACAAGCCAGGTCGCAGCAGAAAACATGGGGATACGTTGCAATTTGGTCAGATGTATCTACCTTACGTCCATCTCACATTCGTTTATGCAATGTCCTGTGTAGTTCTATGTGCACACTGGGTAGAAGGGCGCAGAGAGGTGCAACAGGTTTAATTAACAGCACAGAAGGACGCGGAAAATCTAATCCAATATGTAAAGGGCTGTCAACATTTTGATACATAAAAGAGGGGTTTGCACAAGGTGTGCAATTGAAACTCACCTGAGTCTAGATTTTATTATCTTTCTATATGTATTGCAGGTGCTCAGGTGAGTAAATGGCAGAAACCTCCCTGGGATGGATAGGTATCAATGATATTGAGGCACAGGGTAGACAGAGATTTCAAAGGGAATTAGGGAAGTTGAGAAGAGTTTCTTGTATGACATTTGTCCAGTTGTTGCCACACTGATCGCACAATTTTTTTAGTATGGAAGTCTTGTTACGAGTACCGGGGTAGATAACAGAAGGCTTTTCTGTCAGAAAAAAGCAATAACGCTAAAAATGGTTTCCTGACTTCTAAAAGTTTTACAGTGAAATTAGAAATGTTGTGGAAAGCATTATAAACGCCACACTATGAAATAATATTATGCTGTGCTATGTGGTTCTTTCTTTTCTTACCTTATAAAGTCCTGTAAACTTGGGGATATATTGGACGGAATAAGTCTTGTTCTTGTCATTGTTGGGAACAGCAGGGACCTGGTACAAAGATATGGAGATGTTATTAGCAGTAGGGTTTCTAGAAAGGAGCAAATATGCTAAAAGTTCAACACAGAGAAAAACAACATGAACAATTGGAAGTTGACAACAGGACAAGCAACTTTAGCTTCATGAGAATTGTATCCATAGTTGGTGTGGTGCCCAGCACTGCATTCAAGAACGCCATCTTAAGAAGCACAGCTAACAAAAAAAGCCAAGAAAAGTAGATGAGAAATTTGCTAAATTAGCCCAATAGACCCTTAACTCAAACAACCACTCAAATAATCGACCAGGATTTCCCATGCATGTGAGTGAATCAAGGAAGTGAGCTATGGAAAACAGTGCCATTTATTAGAGAAAGTTCACACTAAAAAAAATGGAGGTACTTAAAACTGCCTAAGCATATGGATAATAAGTCTAAATAGCGAAATTAATTTAATTGACTCAAACACCTGTAGGTGAAATGCCAAGGTTTGAAAATAGACTGAGTAATATCATGGAAAGAACTGACTATAGAGACTCCTAAAAATATAATAAACAGATACAATAAACTATGTGCAAATAAAGGGAGGTTTTGATTCCAACTCTACTCAACACATGCATGTGAGGTTTCTTGCTAAGCGCACAAGTGCGGACCTGATAATTGCACGTGTTGGACAAATGTGCAATTACAATAGGGGGGGGGAAAAGGAGGCCTCATCATCGCCAGTCATACAACTACAGTCAGTAATATATCGGGAAATCCAGTCACTCCCGGTTCAGGATCGAGTTGAGTCAACCCATAGTATTAAGTTATTGATCATAAAGAGAAAACAAGTTCTATAAATTTTCAAGGTAGAAGGACTGCCTGGACAATCCATGTATTGTGTATTATTTACATCTGCATTGTATCTGGGTTTTACCATAGGCCACCCTCCAAATGTAAGGCTACGTACTTACAAAGCTTGCTACAAGGATTTGAAAGTTGCCAAGACTTCACGAGCCCTCAAAGACCCAGCGTGACACGTTTTGTCTATTTCTTATGACGTTGATGTAATAGAAAATGAATAACAACCCATCTTTCAAATGTTATTTCACAATGAGTGTGATTTGCTTTAAATAAATGGAATTTATATGGAGGTGTCCTCTTTTGTGGGCCAGGTAAGCTAATAATGGAGTGTCATGGACTCTTCGAATCGATTATGAAAGCTTGGAGATCATAAGTTAATTTAAGCGAATTAAAAGCCTGCTAAATAGCTCGAGGATTTAAATGTGTTCCACTGATGTGTGGTGATTTGAAGGGTACAAATCCCAGCAAGGGTGATTCAGCCTCCAGTCTTTCTAAGGTAAGTAAAGTAAGTACCATAATTTGGTCAATATTATTTCACTTGTTTTGAACATGCAAAATTGCATCCTCCATGTCTTAGTGATGTTCTTAGCTAGTGCTGGAGGAACCTTTTACTTTTAATAGAGACAACCTACTACAGACACCTGATTATTTGCAGTTTCCAGTGAACCCGGCATAATCACATTATTCCAGCCAGAACAGAGGACGTTTTCAAGAAGAAGCCATCCTAGAATATTTGTACTGCTTCCAGCCAGTAGGGAGGGAGGAAATTGCAAAACAAGTGTTTACATTCTAGTTTTCTGATATGTGGCTCAGTATAGACAGTTAGTTATATAGGTTATGGACTGCTGCTCATCTTTTGAAGTTATACAACAGAAATCAAAGCAGAGGCAGGGCATTGGGTGATCAAACTTTTATGAACAAAGAGTTGCTGACTGGGCGCTGTACCAAATTAAAACCTAGTGAGGGCAATAGGTTAGCTACATTACTCTGAAACTATCACCTTTTCGTTCTCTGCTGCTGGCAGATCAATGAAGCAGTGAAACTGAAAATGTACAACTCCTTGTCTTTAATAAAATTACTATTTCCTTCAAAACTAGACGCGAAAATTGCAGTTTACCAAACTACATGGGTATTTTAGGTTAAATGTACACTCTGATCAATCAGTCTTCCTAGGTTAGGGATCTGACGGCTATTTACATTACCGGAGCGAAGGCCTGCATTTATACACCAACGCATGCCTAAAGTATTCTCGGGTATACTACGGAGGTGTAGCCAAAAGCTTATTGTCGTCAACCAGAAGATCAATATACATGTGGCTTAGAGAACACCATGAGTCAAGACGCACCGAAACACGATAGCAAGACTAACTGAAAGAATGGTTCCACAACAATAAGAAAAGTAAGCGCTGGAAATGTATACCTCCTCTCGGATTCCTTCAGGATCTTCCACAAACACCAACACTTCCCCTTGGCCAGCACTGATTGTCTCGACTGTAAATTTTGCGGGTTGCTTCACCATGTTGCCGGTTGGATCGATCCCTATAAAAATATTTGCATTACAAGTGACTTTGCGGTGATGGTGGCAGATACTGACTAGGTGAGTGTTTAGGCCCATGCACGGTTATGGACTTCAGAAAAATATGCAAAAGAAATTAGGTCAAATAAACTGTATACATAAATATTGATAGAATAAGGTGAGAGTGAAGGCGATTAAAAAAAACAATGATTTGGCCAAAGTAAAACCTGTGCGGCTCAGAGAAGGCACACATTGTTTGTTCTGCTTTTCTGCTACAATAGGCAAGATAAGCATTGCATTACTAAATGAGGTGCGGCGAATCTCCAGCCAAATGCAGTCTGGGCCGGATGTGTGCTAGATAAGAAGATTAAAGGAAAGAACATGAATTGCAAAATAGTAGCTGATGCGAACAACTGGTTGAACCCGTCTGCAATGTTTGTAAAGTCTTTTCTTGACCTAAGTATCCAACAGATTAATACATACATTGTAGTGATTTATTTTCACTCAATTTTCAAGCGAAATATTAACACAGCTTTCAGCGATATGCCAAAATTGTTGTTTGTTGCACTCCAAAACTAAATTGCTTAGTGTTAGAACTGGGCTGGTTTACAAAGAAATATCAAAATCTAGCTGGGTTTTCAAAATGACTAAAAAATATACAAATCATTTCCATTCAAAGTTTATATATATATCTACATGTTTGTCATACACATTTATTGTAAAGTTTCTTTAATCCAGGCTGGGGTTTTACAATTCACGGGTGGACGTTTGGAGTCCTAGTTATTTTTACCATCATAACGTTCAGCTTTCGCCAGAGGAAGAAATAATTCTACAGTCCACGACACAAGAAGTTCTCTTCATGAATGTCCATGAGCTAAGTAAAGCCTCAGCTCCAGGGAAACACCACACACCATGTAGATGACACTCTGTGCCATACAAAACAATATAAGAAACAAATAAACAGCCGTGACAAACAATTTTGGAACCTTGCTGATGAAGGGCCTTGAGACAAGGTGCTGGAAGTAGGGGTGTAGAGGGAGCTTAGGACCCCACAAGTAATTGAGTCCTCTGATGGACTGTTCACATTTTGAAGTTGAATCACTTGGCCTCAGTATATATATTATATGAGACCCCAACTCTGTTACTCGGTGCATTTTGGATTGCCCACCAGAAGAGTATCAGTTTATCACTATAACTTGAAAAAGCCCCATCTCCATTGTTAGTACCTTACTTGATGTTTGGCACACTGGGTACTCCGCTGCAAACATGGTGGATGTCCTGTCTGCTGTATTGCAAGTGAGTTATTTTAAATCACACTTGTAATATGGCGGACTGCATAGCCAACATGTCTATGATGGATTCTTGTATGCCAAACTCTAAATAAAGCTCTTAGGCTTATGGCAGCCATTAGAGAATCATGTTTCCAAACCATCCAAGCTTCTCTTGCTTGTGATACTTGATGCAAGGTTGACACATCATCCAGAAATAGTACACTTTGAATGAAAGTAGAAGTACATTAATCAACTTAAGGAAATTGCAGTTGACGTGAGTTGCATTTTTGCGAATGCAGCAATTTTCAAAGACAAGTCGCTTTGTTTCAGGTCCAGAAAATATCTTTCCAAGATGAAATGAGCCTCATTCTGAAAACCTTGGTCTTCATTATGCCCCCAAGTGGATCCTTGTCATTTGATTTAAGTGATTTAGTACACAACATAGATAGCATAGTGTACCACATAAAATGAACTGCCTATAAAGCAATTACTCTGACCAAAATACTTTACCTGGTGAAATATGCAAACAGGTATTTCTTCTAAGTGTGTACAAACCTACTGTCATCTAGTCTTAGCACAGACAAGTGAACACAAGCTAAAGAGACAATCCTGAAACCAATAACCGAGGACTGATACTTGAAAATCCTTAAAAAGGGATTGGAAAGGATGCAGATTTAAGGAGAATATTTTTTGAGGTTATATTGATTTTTCTGTTTAGCTAGATGGCCGAGGAGGAGTCTTGGACTGCTATACATGATGCATGGACCCTATAAGAGACCACCTGACTCAACCGAGAATTTTGTCCTCTGTCATTAAGAGGAATGTTTCTGGGAGCCCTAAACTGACACAAGTGATTTTTTTGTCAGTCTAGTTTTGTGCAATGAAGATTTCGCATCCATCTTATCTGGCTCCGCTTTGTTATTGTTGAGCTTCAGCCAGCTGAAGCTCATCCAAACACAGCAAGGGTGAAACATTCTATGAGCGCCCAGAGTACAAAGATACAAATACAGCTGTGTGTGTAATCTCTGCAGGTGTGCAGGAGGAAATTTTGTTTCCTAATTGTAATTTGGCACGAGACCCATAGATTAAAGCTGGGCTCCATCAAGGTCAATTTACCCCTGAACCATCACTATTATGGGTTCCCATTACCATGTAAATTCACATGTGGGGATTTACTTGTTGCTGTGTAGCTCTATTAAAGCCAGAGACTCTCTCCTGTGCCACCTACATCTGGGCAAATGTTTCAATGGATTTCATCATAGATTTGCCCAAGAGTCAAGGCTGCGCAGTAATTTTAGTGGTGGTGGGCAATTTGACTAATACGGGTCAATTTATATATCTGCTGAAGTTGGCCATCTTAAAAGAATTTGCACAGATATTTTCAGAACATGTTCGACTAATTGGTGTTCCAAAGTTTTTGATTACTAACATAAGATCTCAATATATTTAAAGATTTTGGTCTGCTCTATGTAAAGAACTAGATGTGGAAATATGTCCGTCTACAAGTTACCATCCTAAGGCTGATGGACAGACAAAGGTTGAATCAACCTGTTGAACAGTATTTGAACTATCAAGCCCTGTCACAAGAGGAGGATTCGAGAAAGACATTGAGTTGGCAAGGTTTACATACAATTACAAAGACCACTGTACTGTAATATCACCCTTTTTTGCATGTATGGACATCATCCCCTCATATTTCCTCTTGATCAATCTGTGTCTCCATGAGTTCATTCAGTGCAAGAAAACTTAACTCAGTTAACTAACATTCAGAAATCAGCCCAGGAAGTCTTGGAAAGAGCAAAGTTTTATGCTGATTGTAAGAGACATCCAGCACATCAGTATGTTGCATGAGAGGTGTGGTTACTCACAAACAATTACAATTGGAAAATAAATTTTTATTGCAACCTAAGTTTGTGATTCATTTATGGTTGAAAAAACAGTGAATCCAGTTTCAGTACGAGTTAAATTTCATTAGTGTGTAAAAATATTCCCAGTCTTTCATATATCTTTGTTAAAGCCTTCTGCAAAAATACGCCTTCCTTTCCCAATTCAGTTGGATGAAAAGGAGGTACATAACATCTTGTACATAACAATTGTTAGAAAACAATTGCAGTATTTGGTGGAATGAAAGGGGTTTGACCCTGAGAAACTATGATATATACTATACCAACATGTTTCTGCCAGTGCTGCGTGCTCAACCGGGTCACTCTGGCATTCGTCAGGGTATGGATCACTCGTTTCTTATGGTCTTCACCCCTACTCAGGTGTTTACCACATTTAAAAAAGAGGGAAATCTCCAATTTACTCACTCTCCAGTAGTTGCACAGAGGAATCCTCTTTACGAGTTCACAAGTACTTCTCTGAACCCAGGACCTTTGTGGGAACGTGATCTTGTAGTCATACTTACTACAAAGAACCACCAATGGCCATTTCCGCACGCAGGTCCACCGCCGACGAATGCCAGAGTGACCCGGTTAGGCACGCAGCACTGGCAGAAACATGTTGGTATCTGCAGTAGGGATATAGGGGCTTTTACCTCCCCTGAATATCCCACCTTTCAGGTTTTAATCCTACCAAGGGGTTACATGAATAAAGGTAGACTGTTATTTCCCCTTAGGTAGTTTTAACTTTATGTATCTGCACTGTTTGGTCCCTTCTTGAGGGAATATTCTTTCCTCTGTATTTTTTCTTGTGTTTTGTTCCTTCACGTTTTCTACCCTCACCACTATTCTTCATACAGACAAAAACACTTGCGCTCAGTCTAGTGTGTTGGTCTGCGCCTTGACGTCTGATGCGGCCCTATGATGAAGCATGACACTGCAAAGTGTGTGAGGGCTGTATTAAGACAGGTAATGTCTTTCCCATCCCCTTGTTGCCCCCTTTGTCTTACTGTTAAGCCTACCCATTGGAGGGTTAATGAAGGACACAACTTCCTCTTCCTTCATAGGGGTTAAGTAGTTTGTTTAGTGTAGCACTTCTCTGTTTAGTGAGTTATCAGGTTCAGTAGGGGAGTCAGAGAAGGCTTATTCCCTTGTCTCTTCCTTTTGTGAGATATAGGCATTGGTAGTGACATAGAAATGTTCTAGACCTTTGGCTAGAGCTTGATGCAGGGGATCATACTTGGGAGTCGTTGGGACTGGATGACTCCTCCTTGCCTCTGTTAATGTAAATCACAAGTTTATACTGGTATGCACCAATAAATCTATATTGGTAAAGCAGCTGGAGACTATGTGGCTGGCTTCACTTCATAAACCAAGAGCTCCACCGTGAGAGAAAGCCTGACAAACAATGTTGACAGAAGTAATACAGCCTTGCATTTCTGGACAGTGAATATTGCTAATAATGTAGTATTCTCCAAGCCCAGCCCATAAGTATACTACAATGAATGAAGCTTTTTGACCATCAGACAGAGCAACCATAATCCAGAGTCCATCTACAAAATGATACATGTAGCTACAAAGCAGCCGTAGAAACAAAGCAGACATGAAACATTGAAAACATTATATCTGTGGTGACTTTTAAGCACTACCAATGCCTTCTACCTTCTTGGCACTTTTCAGCAATGAGTTAGTAGACCTCTGCATGTTAGTACAGGTCTATCAGAAGAGGCCTTCCGTGAAGCAGCAATTACAACCAATAAAAACATTGTTTTAACTTGCTAACCTTTCATAAGGACACATTTTTTCAGCTAAAGGTGTGTGCTCATGTATTTGGAAGAAAGTTTGCAGGATGGGAGTGCCCTCTTGGCTGGTTGCCACACATTTCGTAACACGATAGACCTGCCTCTACCGTTCCTCAGATTTCCACCCAAACTAGATTTGTAGGTTTAAAACACAAACAAAATCAAAATACATTTGCACCAAGGAAGGAACCTTACCCCGTCCATATGCTCTAGCCTTCTTTGGATTGAGTTTCGGTTTCAGAGGCGCCCCCGGCTTCAGTTTGGCTTTTGGGAATTGTGACAGGTAGGTCATTACTGAATGCTCATCCACATCAGGGTGAATGATCTCTTCTGGAGTGATTACCTACAGAAAATAGTGTGTAGTCAATGATCTTACATTTTCAAGTTTTTTAATATTGAAAAAATGTCAAACAGGAATAATGGCTTCTTTTCTACTTGATTTTACATAAATATTTGTGCTCATTTGAAGATGTATGGTGGCTATAAAGTCAAACTGCTCTCAGTTGAACATTTTGTGAATGTGAGGGTCTCAAATGATTTTAAAGAAAAAAAAACCTTCCTGATTTAAATTAAACTTTTGCACCAGCAAAATGACATGATGTGCAAGTCACCACTTCTGTTGTTAAACAGGACCACAACTTGTGAAAACCCCCTATGAGCAACACTTTTCGATAAGTGAGTTTACTGATGTTTGTTCTGATCTGTGCATATTAGAAAAATGGTTTGTGACAAAGGAATTACTGTGATAAAGTTATGTATTTTGGAGATTATGCCATTTTTGGTTCAATTGTGCCACAGAAATCGAGATAATGAAAAAGATCAGATGAAGTAGGAGTAATTTAGAGCATTTGTTTGCATATCATATTTTTACAATGTGTTCATACTGATTTTATTACAGAGGCACTGGACTTTGAGGCACTTTGATACGGTTGTAAGAGTATGTTGTCCAACTGGACGGTCCTGATGAAGGATACCCCCAATACCGGGAGGCCCAAAACATCAACAATAAAGCATCAAGAGGGTAGAAATTAATGGGCAATCAGCAACCCCTTAGAGTGCAAGTGTATTTACTCCATTGTATCATCTGTGTTCTTTGAATGTTTAAGTTGATTAAGTACCTGAACTGAAGTAGTGTAATATATTTAGACTATTACTACAATGTAGCATCAGTGTCTTTTGGTATTACTATATAGTGAATAAGTACTTGAGCTGAAAAAATTTAATATAATTAGGCTATGAAATATACGTTTGCAGCCAGAATAGTATACCACCAGTTTGTTTCCATAAGAAGAGCATTTTTTGGAGCTGGTAATAACTTTAGCGCCATTTTACAATTCTTCACAAAACTTTCCAAATACAAGTTTCATCCATCTTAGCTTCTGCCTGGAAAGTTTCAGGGTGATAAGTCAAGAGGTTTGGGGGTGGAGGAGGTGAAGTAAAAGGAGTGGGACCAAAAAGCAATTCCTCCATGCATAGAGAAATAGAGAAAATTAGAATTGAATGATGGAGAAAAAAAGCCAAACCAAATTACACCAAATTTGGAAGAAAGCTACATCTTTACCCCAAAAGAGTGCTTTTTGCAATTTGGTGTAAATCCATTCACCAGTTTTGGAGGAATTAAGGTTCACAAAACAGAGGCATATTGACAGTTGGTCCCTCATAAGTCCCGTTGGACCCGGGAATTTGAAAAATAAAGTGTTGTGATTGGCCAAGCAGACCCTTTCTCCCATCGTTCATTTCGCTCCCACAGGACAGAGGTCGGTCCCCTGGGAGCGAGCTTTCGGATTGCCACAACATCAGAAGAAACATTGCAGCCACCATTACAGGACATGGGCACTCAGTCCCTGGTCCTAAAAAATTTCCTTACAGAGGGGCAGGGTATGGGATCCCTGACGTCCTGGCCCTAGGCCCTAAATTTAAAACACAAACACTTGTAGTGACTGCGAGCACTCAGGACTACCAAGGGTCCGAAATAATTAATTACAAAAAAAGACGTGTCGGTAGGTGTCCATGTGCAGTTGATAACCTGTGGGAGGTTGTGTGACTGTGTACAGGCACTGCACCCAAACCCACATGTGTGGTGGGTGGATTGGCCACCCATGGGTGGTTAGGCGCACAGCTGGAGGTAAGAGGCCAGATCCTACTCCTAAAATGCACGCCATGCACGGCATAGGGCTGTGCATGACGGGGGGCTGAGCACCCACATCGAGGAGATCAAAGTGCTTGGCCGAAGGCCAGACCCTGCACCCAACGTCATGCCAAGCATGGCCAGAGAAAGAGAGAGAGCGAAGGCCTGACTCACAAAGGGACTTACGACTCGTAAAGTTACGATTGCATACTGTCTGCACTGCACTCGTGGCAGAATGTCCACACTGCAGTGCAAAGATTCCACCCAGAGTGTGGAGATTCGGTCACGAGTGAGGAGACTCAGCACTTGTAACTTCACAAGGCATACGTTCCTTTGTGAATCATGCGCAGAGTGTGTGCGCATGTGTGCACTTCAACATGCCTGAATAAAAAAAAGAACTATTGCTCTTATTAAGAATTCCAAATCATAGTCTATTCTCCATCTGCCTAGATTGAATCAAAGGTTTTTTTACATCTTCACGGTGAATGATATTTGTGTATGATACTAAACACAAAGGTACAGCTCTGATGGGGGGTGTGGCCTGCCGCGAATGGACTCAGATGCATTAGCCCGTAGCTCTGGCACTAGGCCCCATGCAGGTGCTCATTTCAATGCCTTGAGTCTGCTGCAGAGTGGGCTCCAGCCATCTAGGGGAGGGGGCCCGCGGCATTTGTCAGCCGCACGGTGCAGCATGAGCTCAGACACAGGGGCAAGGGCAGAGGCAGCGGCTGACTTGACCTGCAAGATGGTGGCAGCTGCCACATATTGACAGCCCCATCCACCCCGTTGTGACTGAAGGGACGCTTATTGACTCTCTAAGCGGGCAACCAGTGATTTGGGACTGCACAAGGTGACATGGACCCCAAAGAGAAATTGGAGTCACTGATCCTCGGGGGCATGCAGACAAGGTATGGCCTAGTATAGTCTGTGACCCACTGCCAAGGTGGCGAGCAAGTGGCGCGTGATGGTGTGGAGCACCCAGGAGCAAGTGGTGTCTTGAGCCCACCGGAAGGACCCTGGGAGCAGCCCTCAACCCAGAGACAAAGACGCTGTGACACCAGACTGATCTATGGTCGGGAACCCTGGGCCCTTGCAACGCACAAGGTGAGCGAGTGGTTATCATGCCTGCTGGACTGGCTGCGGCTGTCTGCCCATGGCCGCCCTGTCCTCTTCCTCGGGTCAGGCTGCAAGGGACAGGGGAGCTGGCCCCCCGGGCTGGAGCCTGGGTTTGGGGGGGCACAGCCTGGGTGGAGGTGGGCCCTCAAGAAAGGCAGCTTTGGTGAGGTGGACACCCCTTAGGTGCCTAAGGGGCATCAACGGAGATGCAGTGGTAGCATACCCAAACACAATGGGGCCATGGCAGGCCCTAAAGTGAACTGAATGGGGCATAAGCAGGGATCTACATACACGTGGAAATGGTGCAGCCTAAACCCTGAAGAAGGGGGACAGCCATAGGTCATCCGGCCACAGAGAGGAGCTGTGTGGTCAAGGACAGGCAAACACAGATCAAAGACTAGAAGTCCACACAGCAGCGATTCTAATGGCGATAGAGGATACCATAACAGCACTGGAAATTAAAATGTATGCAGTGGGGCCAGTCCTGGGGCTATTGTGGGCTGACCATAGGAAACTGGATGACAGGGTGGGGGAGACCGAATCCAAGCTGACTCGGATGGAACCCACAATTGCAGAAAGTGATATTAAGATCCATTCCATGCAGAAAACCATCGAGCACCTGATAGAGAAGGTGAAAGATACTGAAGGATGGTTCCGGAGCAATAATGTGCAGTCTGGTGGGGTCCAAGAACACTGGGATGGCCCTAGTATGGAGCGGTTTTTGGAAAACTGACTACTGTCGACAGTACTAGGGAGCAATACCTCCATGATGTTCACAGCTGAAAGAGTGCACAGGGTGCCGGACAGGCCGCCAGCTCCGGGGACACCAACTAGGCTGATAGCAGCCAGATTCTGGAACTTCCAAGACAGGGATCATATCTGAAAGGTGGCATATGGCCATGGTCCTCGGAAATTGGATGGCGGAATGGTGAGCATATAGTCAAACTACACTAAAGTAGTACAACACCATAGAGAAACCTTTATAGCAGTAAACGGCCATCTGTAGAAACTAAATCTAAAATATACCTTGTTTGTCCCTGCAAAACTATGGATCATTGATGAGGGAGGGTCGCATTTGTTTGTGTCTGCAGCCCAGGCTTGGGACCGGCACGAGATGAAGGGCCACCCACTCACTGAGGTGTGAGACAGAGAACTGGCCTCCAGAATCGCAGAGACAGAAGTTGAAGCGTAAGCCACGCAGATGATCACTGGCAGCGCAGACTATGGATCAAGCGAAGACTGAGAGGGCCACATTCATGGCAGAAATACATCAGCAATCCCTGAATGTCAAGTGGACAGCACTAACAGCGGACTAAGAGGGTACAGGAGCCGACTCCACAGCCTCTTAGGAAGGCCGCGAGGAAGCAGCTCTCCCGGTCGTCACGCCAATGGCAGCATACACAAGTTGATGACTTGTAAGGAATCTGATTGGGGCCCCCTGACATACTGTGTTATGGATTCACGTGAGGCAGAATTTAACAGGATTAGTGACACATTAGAGATAGACACAGGGTGGACCTGCATTCAGGCTCCTTCCTTGAATCACTGGAGATGGCAGAATTGTGGTGGTAAAAAACATCCCAGGCCACAACAAAACTCCTTGGTCTCCAACAATATGTGCCCAATGTACAGGCTGGCCTTTTTTCTGGTGCCACCATTTTGCCTTGAGGCTTATCAGAGCACTTGCCCGTAGTCACTCATACACTCACAGATCGTCCAGGGACTATAAGTGAATGGAAATTCAACCCCTGGAAACTGACAGATTAGACAAATACGAGCTTACTTACTGAGGCCACAGATCTCGATTTCAAGGAGAATCCAGCCACTGTGAACTCAGAGGTGGACCTATAATGGGAGCCTATAAGACTGTTCCAAGGGGCAGATTATTACACATATGATCTGAAAAAGAAGAGAAAGGGACAGAGAGAGCAAGAGTGGGGAATCTAAATAGACCATTTGAGAAGCTGAATATGTGTACTATCCCTCCCTCAGTCTGATACATAAGATAGAGGAGATTATGGAGGATAGGAGAAGCTATATCCAGCAGGAGGCAAGGGCCCACTTTGGAGCGAGGCAGGGAAAGATATTTGAGGTGGCCAATAAGGCAGGGAAGCCCTTAGTGTGGTTAGAAGAGAGACAAAGATAGATTCAGACATTCACATGGGGACGGGGGAGATGGTGGATACCCCGCCCACCATAGCACAGGCATTTGCTACACATAAACGACCTATACCAAAAGTAAGGAATTCTCCAACCTCACAGATGCAACAAAACATTTCCCCCTGACAGGAACTTTGCAAACTTCGTCCACGACAGGATCGCCAACATCTCCAAAAACTTCAAACCCAAGCCCAAGGCCACCGACTACTTCAAGCAACACAACAATTCCACTACCACCACTGAGCCAGCTCCCCCCACAGTACACCACCTCTATCATGAACTCGGTCCACTCAGGGGCCCAAACAGACCAATGCCCTCATAATATCTTCAACTTACTAGGCGAAGCCAGAATCAGCCACGTACTCACCATCTTGTTCAACACCTCAATTGCCACGGCTACCTTACCCGAGGACTGAAAAAACGCAGAAGTCAATGCCCTACTAAAGAAACCAACAGCAGACTTCAGCAAACTCAACAACTTTTGACCGATCTCCTTGCTCCTGTTTCCAGTCAAAGTATTAGAAAAAGCTATCAACCAGCAACTCTTCTCACATCTGGAATAGAACAGAATGAAAATGAGTCAAGGAACCGGAAGGTATGTCTGTATCAGCACTGAGAGATCTGTATGGGTAACCTCATGCTACACAAAAACACCTCAACTGAACTAAAACCCCTACTTGACTCCTCCCAATCCAGATTCCACATTAACCACAGTACCAAGACAGCCCTCGTCGTGGCTACTGAGGACATTCAAGCCCTACTCGACCGAGGAGACTGTGCCTCTGATCCTCCTACACTTCTCAGCAGCCTTCGATACGGTCTCTGACAACAAACTCATCACAAGGCTGCACTACATAGGCATCCAAAGAGCCACTCTCAGATGGATTGCCTTTTACCTCACCAAAATATTGCAAACAGTCCGCATTCCCCCTTCACCTTCGAACCCAAGGAAATCATCTGTGGAGTACCCCAAGGATCTTCGCTAAGCCCCAACCTCTTCAACACTTATATGACACTTCTGGCCAGCTTCGCCACGGACTCATCATATCCTTCGATGATGACACACAACTCATCCTCTCCCTCTTAGAAGAGGCTGCCAAGATCAACATCAACATCAACAACTGCATGACAGACGTTGCCAAATGGATGAAGGACAGCTGCCTGAAACTTAACACAGTCAAGACAGAGGTACCGACTTTCAGAAACAAAAGCTACCCATTGGACGCATCCTGGTGGCCCTCAGAACTCAGACCTACTCCTACCCCCACTGACCACACTAGGAACTTAGGCATCATTCTGGACAATAAGCTAACCAAGATGATTCAGGTCAGCTCTGTCTCTTCCTCCTGCTTCTTCATCCCCCTTCTGCTTCATAACGGTTACCCCAAAGCTCAAGACGCACTCCAGCCGGCTGGACTGCGGCAATGCTTATTATGCAGGGATAGCAGTTCACATCTTCCGACAACTACAGACCATACCGAATGCAGCAGCCAGACTTGTCCTGGATCTCCCTAGATGAACCCATATCACTCTGTACTTCAGGGAACTCCACTGGCTCCATGTACAGAAAAGATGCCAGTTCAAGCTCCTGACCCATGCATACAAGGCCCTACACAACTGCGGACCGCCTACTTAAACAACTGCCCGAACTTCCATCAGCCCACCAGACACCTCCCCTCCAAATATCTTTCTCTAACCCTCGCCCTTGCATCCAATGTAGCAGATGCAGAGGTCGCTCCTTCACCTACCTAGCAGCGAAGACATGGAACTAGCTACCCTTTCATCCACAAACCTCACTATCTCATACAGAGTACTGAAAGTCCCTGAAGACCTAGCTTATCAACTGGATCCGGCTAGCGCCTGAATACCCTCAATGGAGACGAGTAGCGCTATACAAATCTTTTGATAGATTGTTAAGTCAGTCTCTGGAAATCGAAGATCACGGAGGCTGAGATATCTAAAGCATTCGCCCAAATGCATCAAACTCCGAATAGTTGGCCTGCTCCGTTAAATGTTCCACAGGGCGAAGAGTGATGACCAGCTCCCATGAGACCTAGGACGGGCAAACATAGTCATGACCCACCAAAAGGGGAAACGGAATGGAGAAACTGCTGCATACAGGCCAATCTCATTGCTAAGCCTGGTGACTAAGGTCTTGGCAAAAGTTCTTGCCAACCGATTGTTGCATGTGGTGAACACCCTTGTGGCCCCCAGCCAATTGGGCTTCATGTCATATACGGCAAACAGGCATAACTTCAGCAAATTGGCTGGCTGCCTAGTGCATAGTAATAGTATAGATGAGCCAGCCATCATACTAGCGCTGGATGCCGAAAAGGCATTCGACTCCCTGGAGTGGCCATATCTGATGCCGATCTTGCATAAGATGAGGTTGAGCCCGATATTTCTGTTGTGAGTGAGACTGCTTTACACGGACCCGGTAGCCAGGGTTAATGGGGAGTTCTCAGGAGAGTTTGGAGTGGGTCGTGGTAACCGGCAGGGTTGTCCACTGTTTTACTTACTCTACTTGGTGTCAATCGAGCCACTCGCCATTTGGATATGGAAAGATGTACTAATAAGAGGCATACGATGGGACCCGGAGAGGGAGGATGTAATTTCTCTGAATGGCAATGACATACCTCTCTACCTGGCAGACCCCGAATGCTCCACCCCATGAGCGCTGGAAATATTTTGGTCATACTCAGGGCTTCGCATAAATTGGCACAAATATGTGGAATTCCCACTCTCCAACAATAACCTGGGAGGGTATTGGAATTACCCACTAACGTGGGATCCTGTGGGCTTCATATATCTCGGAATCTTCGTGACGAGGACAGTGATATATTTTTCAAGGAAAACCTAACCTGAATCCTTGGGGCCAATAGAGGGGAAGCAGGGCACTGGAGAAGACTCCCGCTATACTTGCATGGAAGAACAGCCCACTATAAAATGATTTATATAATTACATTTCTATGTATGTTGCAAAACACTCCCTTCAAGGTCCCAGGTGGATTTTTCTGGCCCGTGGACGGGTAACATGAGGGCTACTGTGGGATGGGGGAAGGCCAAGGACTGCCCTGACTATTTTGACCAGGAAGCCCCTGGAGGGCGGAATTGCCCTCACGCACCAGCGTCTCTATTACTGGGCAACACAACTGCAATTGATCAATAACTGGACCTTCTCCATGCAGCAAGAAACCTCACTGATGGATTATTGGGGAGCAATGGACCCAGGGAGGTATATCCAGCGACTCTATGTGGGCAGGGGGTTGAAGCAACTGCCCGTCCCGATGGCAACAGTAATTAAAACATGGCATTGGGTGACTCGGATCATGGGCTGGAAGGGTAAGCTGATGCTGGAGTCCCCTCTGTGGGAGTCAGATATTCTGAAAGGATTATGGGTCATAGAGCGTTATATGAAGTAGGACCTACTGGGCATATTTAAGGTGGGTGACGTGTGGCAGGACAACACTTACTGCAAAGGCATTCAGAGTTGTTAGAAGAGACGCCAGACAAGACACCACTAGAGTACAGGGTGCCAAGGGCCCCCCTGACCAGCCATGCTGTGCCCCAAATAAACTCTACACTCCTACACAATAGACTTCCCTCACTGTATAGTCTTATTGACAAATGGTAACAGGACTTTGACAGACTGGAGGAAGCCGACTGCAGAGCAGCATTCTGTTACCCACGGAATGTGGCCGTACGGGCAGGATTTCAATTGATTCTGCTAAAATTACTCAGGGGTGTACATTACGAGGACCCATTTCTTTCGAATGAGTAGAATGGACAATGATCTCTGCCAGAGGGGCTGCAGCAAATGGGAACTTTGGTGTAAAAGCTCTGGCACTGCCCTTAGATTCAGTGCTTCTGGAGGAATGTGGGCCACACGGTATCAGCAGTTTTGGACTTTGTGGGAACTAACCCCACAGCTGATGATCCTGGGTATCTGGGGTGGAACAAACGTTGGACCGCTATGGACTCTTATTCTGCAACGTTGCCTTGATGGTTGCACGTTTCAATGTGATCAGGCACTGGGGCAAGATAGGGTTCCGACAATACAGGCCTGGGCATCTAACCTGGATTGGTGCATGAGGCAGATAAACTGGTGTATGAGACATGGGGTGCCCACAAACGTTTGAGAAGGAATGGGGACCCTGGAGAGTCGCGGAAGGCGTAGTCCCCTAACAGCTGTAGTGGGGCACGGGAAGCCGCGAGATGGGGCGGCACGGGGTCACCATGGGTGATAAACAGAGTTTACACATGTATAACAATGCCTGGTGGCCAACCAATCTGGGACTATTGTGAATGGCTTGACAATAGTGATGCTGGAATCTGACTGGTATGCCTCAAGAATCTACTTGCAGGTGATAGTTATGATGGTGCTTGTTCATATGCAGAAAACTCAATCAAAATATATTTAATTAACTATGAACATTCTGAGCAAGCTGACTGGTTGTCCCAATCTCAAAATCCTGCTGATGTGTTTATGGCAATTATCATTTGTACATCATTTTTTGCTTATACTCTTTTGGTTCCTTGATGATGGCTGGTTTCTGACACACGAAGAGAGCGTGGTCACAGCTTAAACATATGAATAATCTCTTAAAGCGCTAAATAGCAAGCTTCTCGTTTTGTGATCAGAAAGTAGCACCCCCTTAAAAAATAAATATTCAATGTATTTATCTCGGATCTCTCCTGCTGGTGGGGGAGGGGTGCGCATATGGGTGATGTCATCACATTCCTTGTGCTAACCAGGACAATGCAAATCACTCTGAGGCCACTGATCACTCTCTAGTTAACAAAACTTTTACTGCTCTCGTGGGAATACATCATGAGCAACACGACACTTTCTCTAAAAGGGAAACCGGGAGCTCGCACTTAAGTAGCCTTTTGTAGACAACTGATTCTGCTGACATTACCCCACAGACTTTTATGCTTCTTATGAGCCTTTCTAGTGTGTTTTAATTCGGTTTACACCTACTCCCTGGCCTCATTTAACGAAAGGACGTGTGACTTGCATCTTGCATTAATCACACGCTCTTGTGGGTGGAAATTGAACATATTTGGGTTTAGTCACACAACTTTTCTACCCAAACAGGTGTAACGATCTTTTTTGGAAGGCACTGACGTAGTTTGTTAGCCGTAGTTTAGGATATTTGCCATTTTTAAAATATTTTTGTTTTAGAATATTTGTATTCCTAACATGTCTTCTTCCTACACACCCCTATCACCATCCCACTTCCACCGTGGGAATATTGGTAACCTGTGCAATTTCCCCACTCTATCAGCAGTACTTGCACGGCCATCTTCACCATGTAACACACGTGTCGAAAAGTGTGCAAACTATTATGACTGGACTGTGTATGCGGCAGGGATGTCCCCAATCGTAGATTTCTGTTAAATTCACTATAAATATTTGCACAGGGCATACGTTGCCCCTGTAGACCTCGATCGCTCCTACCGCAATGATGCTACCAAAGGTAAGTGATGTGGTGTTTGGGGGTGGATATTCTCCAACTGGCATGGTCCTGCCCGACAGTGGCCACATTTTGGTATCAGACCCTTGCAGCACTGCTTGGCATGACAGACCACGCTTTTCAGCTCACCCCGACTATGGCTCCACTGTGCTAAATCAAGGCGGTGCCTAAAAATATTCTACAAATTCACCGCCACAAAACTACTTTTGGGTAAACAGAGTGGTCATGCTGTGAGGAAGCAGACTGGCTCCAAAATTTCAGGACTGGCTAAAGGACATGTCCTTGTGCGAGGATTGGTCGGGGACATATGCTGAAACTTTACAACCTGCTGCTCGACCACAAGACTTTTGGGACCCTCTACGCTCTTATTTGTTAAAGCAGAATCCGGATTGAGGACTGTATCCCTCCTACGCTGGTGTTGATTTATTGGTTACGACAAGGTATTTTGGACTGCCTATCCTGTTTGCAACTATGTGGCATTTTCTGTCCTTGGTATGTTGAGATATTAGTGTACTCTAAAGATCTCTGCTGGACCTGTATTATTTCTGTCACCTTATTTGTGATCCTTGTGTAATGTATACCTATTCCTTACATCTTATCGATTCCAAGCATCATGCCATGTCCTGCCTTGTCAAAGTGCTGTATGTATTAGTAATGTTTAATAAAAACGCATAAATTAAAGAAAGAGAAAGAAAGAAAAGTGCGAACTAATAAATAAAAGGGTAGAAGGGAAGTACTTGTGTCTAAATTCAACACACTTAATTCACCTACTCCGCTTGCACCTGGGTCTTAATACATCATACAACTGCACACATGGGTAAGTAGCTTCTTTTCCAATGAGCAAAACCGGCTTTCAGCTGTGAACAAATATTGAGAAATCTGGCGCCGTCTACCTTGTGACCCCAAAGGGGGGCGTGGCTTGCGCCCGTAGAAGTTGCTGGTGTTCTTGTAGCTCCCGTGAGGGTGACGGGGAGACGGACGGCACTTCTTCCCCAAAGTGCGATATATCGGCACCAACTTGAACGTATGCACGTTAGAACCTGTGGAGTATGAGGTGATGCACTTTTCGGCATTTTTATATCGCATTTTGTGGGCGAATCTCCGCATACCTCCGATATCGCCTGAACGGACGCCATTTTACCAGCGAGCGCGTTCTGTGAGGAACTGTTGAAGCGCGACCTGCTTCAGGTATTTCTCCTCAAATTACAAACTTCGTCCTAAACGTACAATGGCTCTTTCAGTATGACTGCACATCCTTCAAAGGACTTCAATAATTTTGGCATTGTTTTCAGTCCTGTGCAATAGTGTTACACGAGGATATTTTTGTGTATTCCATCATTACCTCAGCTGCATAACATAACGCATCAAACTACCTGGTGATGGCGTTTAATGAATGGACTGCATATCTTAATCCTATAGCGTTTCATTCAATATTGTCTTGTGGATTGGAGCGTAATGCTCGGCACCACGTAAATACATTTGTGAACACAAAGAAATGGATTTTGCACTTTAATGGAAATGCTTTGGGTTCTTTACCATGTGCTTTAAGGACTGGATAACATTCTATAATGCTTTACGGTTTTGTTTCCACATACACATTTTGACCTAATCAGATATGTATTGGATTTCTGTCAGGTTTTGGTCACCTTCTAATGCTTGTTCCAACAGTTAGCTATATTTCATGTAATATGCGAATATGGCTAATGATACTGTTTTGAGTCATGCTAGTATGCTATTATCTCAACGCATTTTATTAGATAGTTTATTATCCATTTCTGATTGGTGAGTTTTGACACACTTTTACTGACATTACAGCAGGCACTCGTCCTACCTTCTTGTATGGGTAGACTGAAAAAAGACTTTTCTGTTAAACCAAATTCTAAATGCCAGCTTTTGATACGGACCAAAATCTGTACCTACTCTGCCCAAATGGAACCAGCACCCAGTTCATCTCCTAAAACAGCGGCCTCAGTTGTCACAAACGGTTCATCAGCAGGTACTAAGACTACAACAAAGCGTTTGAAAATAATCCATGGATCTTCTATTTGAGGAAATTCGAGCTTTGAGACCATTTGTAGAGGAGACGAATTCTAAAATCCAGGTCCTTACAGATGGTTGGAAAAATTTAGCGGACAGAGTCACGATAGCTGAGCAATCCATTGCGACGCTTAATTCCTCTGTCACCACTACAATGGCTCTCCAATCGCAGGTTACAAGTCTCCAAAAGCAAGTCAAAAATTTAGAAAACAGAAATCGAAGAAATAACCTTCGTATTTATGGCTTGGCAGAGGGTTCGGAAGGCCCAGATCCCATCTCATTCTTTCAAAAGACTCTGCCATCAGTTCTTAACTTACCTTACGATACCATCTTAAATATCCAAGGAGCTCACGTTTGGGTCCAATGCGTTCATCAGCTTCAAACATGAAGAAACCTAGAGGTTGCGTACTGTATTTTCTTGAATACACTGATCTTCTTAAAATTCTACAAGCAGCCAAACTCATGAAAAGTGTGTTCTTCTCAGGTACCCAGCTCTTCTTTTCACAGGACTATGCTAAACCAACAGCAGATCGACGAAAATAATTTCTTGCTATGAGGCCTGCACTTCGGTCTATCGGAGCTAGATTTGGCCATTTGCACCCATGTTTGTTTAAGGTCACTTATAATAACAGCACGAAGACCTAACAAAGACCCACTCCAGTTACGAAGCTTTCTTAATGCGTAATGTCCAGATCAGATGGACACTTCTAATGCTCGTTTTAAATGAGTTCACTTATGCTTTTCATATTTCTGTATTTCTTTAAATAGATGTATTGTTCCTAATGCACACTACATAATTCTCTCTTTAAGAATTGCTTAGTTAACTTGTCTTAATTCGATAATTTCGATTGTTATCCTTTCCTCCAAGTTTCAAGTTGCAGTTCGCTGAAATTCGTGCACCGATACTAATAACTACTGTTCTTTTTACAGGTTCTATTTCAATTTATTCGTCGAATATCTATACATGTTGTTTACATCCTAATGTCTTCCCCTCCTTTACCCCATGGAGTCTGGACGTCTCATCATTCCATGTGGCCCTACCCCTACCTGCCTTCTTCAGTGTCTGACCCTTCTGTAGGTATGTTTTTTCTATCTTTACTGTTGTGTTTTCTCATTCTTTTTTCTCGTGTACCAATCTCTAACTCCTCTTTTTTTCATACTTCGTTTTTTCTTGCATCTATTTTCCTACTTTTTTCTTTTTTCCGCTCTATCCTGTTTATTTCTTTCAGCTGGTTTTGATTAATTATTTTGTACTTTGTATATCTCTCTTTTCAGTATTTTACATAGTCCTTTTTGTAGTATTTTTCATATGTACTTTTGTGTATGATGCAAATTATTTTGTCGGTTCACTTTTTCTTCTTTTAATCTTATATTATCCATGTCCTTAAATATTATTACATGGAATGTTAGAGGCTTGCATTCCCCAATCAAAAGACAGAGTTTTGACTCACCTTTCCAAACTCAACGCGAGTATTGTACTATTACAAGAATCCCACCTTACTGAAAGTGAATCACTTAAACTTAAGAGGAGCTGGGTGGGTGATGTGTTTTTTCCCCTGGAGATGGGAGGAGAAATGGGGTAATAACTCTTTGTCATAAAGCATTACATTTCAAACTTGTTTCTCAAGAAACAGGGAAGGTAGATGGGTTTTTATCAATCTTCTAGTAGGGAAGGTTCCTTTGTCCCTACTCAACATATACGCTCCCACTAATGGTGATGTTATGTTTTGGTCCCGTATATCCCAGCTGTTGCTTAATAATCCATCAGAAAACTTAATTCTGGCAGGCGATTGTAACCAGGTGATGGACCCGTACATGGACAGGAACTCTACATCTCCCTTTCATTCAAACGCAGCACATAAGGCTTTCACTCGAACTGTCCAACAAAGAAATCTACTCGACTCCTGGAGACTTTGTAATCCTTCCACTAGAGAATTCCTTTTTTCCCCTCCTCATCATACACAATCTCGATTAGATCATATTTTTATTTCACGTAACCTATCTCAATCTCTCCGTTCTGCAGACATAGGCCCCATTCTAATTCCAGATCATGCACCGGTTTTAGTTCAGTTGGATACTCCAAACTAATCTACAACGTCCAAAAAATGGCATTTCAATAACTCCTTACTCCTTGATTCCAACTTTAACCCGTCCTTTACATCTTTCTCCCAAG
The DNA here is from genome assembly GCF_964204655.1 of Triturus cristatus. NCBI lineage: Eukaryota > Metazoa > Chordata > Amphibia > Caudata > Salamandridae > Triturus > Triturus cristatus. The sequence goes on from NC_140592.1 coordinate 216,078,826, forward strand.
ACTTTTTTTCGACTAACCTTACAAACGATGTCCCCTTTCACACAGTGTGGGATGCTTTTAAGGCTACTGCTCGAGATTTCATTATGAGAAATAAACGTAAAGCCTCTCGCACATCACATAACACTCTTTTAGCCAGAATTAAACTGCTTGAACATTCCTTTCACATGTCCAATTGGAAGGAAGACCTTAAAGACCTTATTAATGCAAAAATTGCCTCAACAAGCTTCCCTTTATTTATTAAAATTAACAGTGAAATACTATGGAGGTCAAAATAAATCTGGCAAACTTTTAGCCAATTATTTAAAAATTAAACACAAACTTAATATTGATTCCATTCTAGATGACAACCAGATATCGAAGCTTAAAGACCCCTACAAATTCTTCAGGAATTTGTACTTTTTTTTTACAAATCTCTTTACACACCGGAAAGTTCACCCTCAGATATAGATCTATCTAATTAATTTTCCATAATTCAACAACACATTCATCCCCAGCTTGATTTGGCGCCTCTGGAGGAAGACCTCTTGCAAACAGAATTGCTGAACGCTTTAAAACTTCTTTAAAAAGATAAGGCTTCAGGCCCTGATGGATTCACAGTTGAATTCTATATGCATTTTGCCCACTTTCTAATCCCACATTTGCACACTCTTATTTCGTCCTTTATTACATCCTCCAATTCCACTGGTTCTTTTTCCGAAGCCTTGATTTGCCTCATTCCAAAGGCAGAGAAGGATCCACGTCTTTGTAAGAACTATAGGCCTATATCTTTAGGTAATGTAGATTACAAAAAAAATTCGAAAGCCCTAGCTCTTAGATTAGAATCTCATCCTTCCCTGCTGCTTGGTAAAGAACAGTCCAGTTTCGTAAAAGAACGAATTTTGCTCAAATATTTTGCGTACAAACAGCACCCACTTTTACTTCATACGCAATAGCGTGAAGGGTAAAAACGTGGATAAACAGTCATGTTTAAGACATTTGTTGCCTTGCTGAAGTTGCTGCACAAGTAAGTAATACGAATACACCTTGAATTAATTTCAAAATTGTTCTTAGCACAAATAATCTGTGAATTCTTTAATCATTATATCAGCATGGTTCTAAATCTTCAAACATGACGATGCAGGTTTTTTTTTGTTGCCACTTTTCCTTCTTACCTGAGGCACACCCAGCCAGTCATCAGCTTGCTGCATGGCTTCCCGGGCATTGTCCACTGGTTTCTGTGGATCCCAAGACTCCCAGTCTGGACAAAGGCCTGGCAAAAACAGGAAATAAGCTTAGATTTATTGCAGTGCATATAAAGACTAAGAAATGCAATCACTACAAAGCCTAGGGCGGGGCTAAATGCCGTGGTATGTTTTGTGTAGTCCCCTTAATCCATTTGTTTCCAAACCACTACATGTATAGATTAGGCAAGTAAGCATCTCCATGCACACTACCCCCTTACGTCACGTAAGGAGCAGTTTCTTAATATCGTGGGGATTTAAGCATGGATAGTTTTAGACATCCAGCACCTGAAATGCTCTGATTCTGGTCTGCTCTGTTCTACTTGTTGTATCATTGTTAGTACTTGAGCCCTCATTACAAGAGTCATGGGGCTTCCAATGTGGTACCTGTACACCCAAGAGCCGCCATACTCTGTAGTGCTATAATTACACGTTTGACGTGAGGCATGGGAAAATAACTCGGAATCAGTGTTTCTGCACCCGTGCATGCAAGTTTTTCCCTTAAGTATAGTTTTATTTCCTATGGGAATCTTGTGTCTGCATTTAGCTGTCAAAACGCACCCTCAGAAAACACCAAAGATGAGTGAGGAATTGTTGCAGGTCTCAGAACTTCAATTTCGCTGGTAATTCCTGTTACCGCCTGAATCAGGATCTCAGCGATTCTGAAAATTAGAGCCTAAGTGGTTGTACACCAGTATTGCTCTTGCTTCACCCACTTTTCTTGCTCAATTGCCCAGACAATGTCTGCTGGGTTATGTGTTTGTGCGACGCTTAGTCCACCTAAGATTGAGTCTGGACGCATTTTATAAACTACACAAAACCTTTGTTCAGAAGAGGAGCATTTCCATGGTCGTCGTCGCCCCGTGCCTGAATTCTAACCCCGCTGAATCTCATCACTATCCTGAGAGGGACTGCAGCCCTTTCTACACCAAACAGGTTTCCAGTTCAAACAAACACAGGTATATGGGGAGTTAGACCACTCCAAGGTATCTGGCAGAATTGCATTCACCCTAGGCTCTCTAGGATAGGTAGTACTAGGTAGGAGTACAATTGTATGCATTCATATAATCAATGGAACAATTATAATTGTTTAATTATTCATCTTTTTCACCATTGTTGCAATTCTGATAACAATACTTTGTTCAGTTCTACTAATCAATGCAACCCAAGTATTTTACACAAGACTCCATTTCCTTCAATAAATGTTTGAAATGTCAATTTGTGTATTTTTTGTGTTCACCTTTGAGTATACCTGAGATAACAACGAAAGGGTAGATGTGTTTCCACGATTTCCTTGGGGGAATCATGGTTGTCATATTATGAGATTGCAGACACCATCCAGTACCCTGTGAGGTTTAGGGGTCTAGATAGCGCACTGTGAGCTAGACAGGAATCAGGCCAACATATTCTGGTGGTCTAAGTGGACTCAGTCCCCATAGTTTTGAGGCTTGTTTTGTCCAAACGCACAGTCTTACTGAATTAGTAAGAACTGTACAACAAGCTTGCACTGTGCAATAAAGTACCTGTCTCTAGGCTGGTGGAAAATCTAATTTGCCATGAACTGCAATGAGACTGCTGGGTGGGGTACTCTATCTCAAACCCCAAAATGTAAGACACTGTAGTGATGGGTTTCCATGGGTGTATATCGGGTTTCCTCCTCGAATTCCTAACTTTAGCATATTCTCCATTGACTCTGCAATATGAAACTTCTGACATAACATTTGGATTGCATCTATTCCAAACCTAAGTCAAGGTAATAGTCGGAGAGACTGTCTCTGAAATAGTAATTGCAGAAGTGTTCTTACTTTTTACTGACCACGTCGCAAAATTACTCCTGTAGGTTTCGAATCAACAAAGTTAGGTAAGTATTTTGTCAAATCTTACAAATTCTCTGTGGGTAATACAGAACAAAGAGCTACTGATATTGACCTCAGGAACACCGCGAGTGGTAAAACATCTAAATTTTGATATGCTGAACCTTAATCTCCCAGGTTAACAACAGATTCGCAGCCAAACTATTTTAAGCCCCCAGTTAAAACATAGGGTTAGTTGCCCTGGAGTATAAATGGAAGGTGAGAGATATGGGCGGATAAGAATGAAAGATGATAGAAACAAAAATAAAAAATAAACCTCACCTGGAGCACAGCTGTCCACCAGAGCACCCAGTGCTTTGCCATTTTGCCAGTTATGACTAAAATTAGTGATTGGCAAGTATGGAATTTTGTTCTGAATCCATCCCAGGAGTCTCTGTTTAGGAGTCTGTTTCTTGGCATCATCGTCCCCTTCATCTTCCCAAACTGGCATAGAGATGGAATAGTGCAGGATCAGGGTCCATATCATGCCAAGGATTAGCTTCAAGTTCCCATCCACAATGGCTTTACTGTCTGCAAAATAAAACATAAAATATAAATAAACTCTCAGTTAACTCAATTGCCGACTTATGACTATTCAAACTCTTCTGCAGAGTATCATTAAAATTCCAATGAGTTTTATTTCCAAATATTTACAATAAATTGTTATGTTGTTAAATACATTTTCATGTCGATCACTTTTAAAAGAGAAAATGTGCTGTGCCTCTTCCACCTCCCAATTCTGAGTTATAAATACACTCGAGTAATATGAGTGGCACCATAGGCAGGTGGGGGAAAATCCTCGATTCAGTACCCCACCCACCTAATGGGAGTCAACATTACTCAAGAGAGATGCTGATGGGTAGATCTTAAACAGCCCATGGCCTCACTTCTCTGCCTCCCTAAAAAAGCAACTCAAGATGCGGTCAGTGGTACCCAGGATGATCAGTCCATCATCAGATGGAGCAAGCAGCTCTCTTCTTGCACTCCCATCCAGAAGCTGAAATCATTTGCACTAGATTTTCAACCAGCATGGTGGACTGCATGCTGAGCGTCTAACCCTCAAAAGCGACACAACATTAACTACTCAGCCTCCATAGCCGCTAACCTGATCCAGCGTACATAGCAGATGTTGGAGAATCCATCCCAAAAGATCGGCGGAACCTAAACCTTGGCTGTGCACCCGAGGAAGCAGTCACTTTTGACATCTAAACTGGTTTTAGGATGCACAATACAACCAGGAGCATAGGTCAATTAGGGTCGAGTGATATCATACATGTTAAAACTACAGGAGAGTATTTCCAATTGCAATAATCTCAATCACTAAATTTTATAATGCAAATGAGAAGTAACTAAAGTTTAAAGCTACTGGTGAGCCCGGCCATTAGCAGACATGGTCATGGCTCGGAGATTGTCATTAGGACTAGTGTCAGGCCAGTGGAAGGATGTCATGAACAGAAAGTGATGGCTTGGCAGGAAGCACTTTCAAGCTGAACTCTACAATGCTCAGCCTACAAGCCACTGACATCACCAGAGGCTGTAACCACCGCGTTAACGTGTAAAACAAATACTTAACATTCAAACCCACTGTTTTACCACCCAAACAGGAGCGTAACACAGGCCCCCACAGTCCCCGCGGTGCGAGGGGGCCCCCAAACTCCAGGGGGCTCCCTCAGCACAGCACTCTAGCCGGAGAGCTCCTGATTGAGCCTGGAGGGGGCCCCTCCACATACCTTGCAGTGGCCCCCTCAATTTTCGTTACGCGAGTGCACCCAAAGGACCTTTTCCAAGCCGTACTGTAGTAACACGTTCTTGTTTAAATACAGATAGTCTTTTCCTTAATGTACTCATGAAAGCAACTTATTTAACTTCTTAAACCCACTAAGATTTTCATAGTATTTTAAAATCTGGCTATTTACCATAAAACGCACTGCCACTCAAAATCTGCGGCTCACCGAACAACCTCTGTCATCCCAAGCGGGTTAGCTCAAGCTCAAAAGGCACAGTGTGTATATCACAGAGGAGAATTATAGGGCACTCACTTAATGAGAATCACATGATTTTCAAACTGCATATTTGACTTAAACAGGACATTTCAAATGCTGATTGCTAGCTATGGCAAGGTCACCATGCTGGTGGCTTTCTTAATTGAAAATGGAAATTTGTAGCTGGAGTTTCCCTTAAATTGCTGGGCTGATGCTTTCATCCCAGGAGAACTGTTGCCATGGGTACATGTACGTAACAGAGTCACAAAAGAGTTGCTCGTTGCCTTCAAGTTTCACCAGCAGAATGGTGATCATACCCACACCAAATATTGAAGGATGACGGCAACTGGACAAAAATGCCTTTGCTACCAAGGATGAAAAAGAGAGTCTGTAAAGAGAAATATTTTCCTTGGTGCGATAACTTCTTGGGGCTGCTCCTTTTCAAGCTTTGGGAAAATGTATCTTGCCTAAGAGGTCAGTCCTTTCACGGGTATAGAGCCAAATGTGTTGGGAATGCTTCCATTTCAGCCCGCAGTAAAATTAGGGCTCCTGGTTTTATGGTATTTATTTTTTTACCATTTCTGTCTGTGATTATCCTTATTTATTTGGGGGATTTATTGGTATTTATCCATATTTATTTTGTGTTTTGAGACCAAACAGCCATAAAAAGGTATATTTCCACATTTATTTAACTGATAAACATGCATTCATACTTTAATACCTGTCAATTTTTAGCAAATTAAGCAGCCAAATATAACAAAATACTACACCCACATTTAAATATAGCATTATACACAAATATATGCTAACTAATGTCTGTATTTAGGAAATCTCATACTGTTTTTTTAAATCCTCATGCTTTCCATCTGCTCTGCTGCTGGCCTGGAATTAATGAAGGACGGCGTGGAGAGTCACTCATAAGAAGCACAATTTTCTGTATCTTTCTGCTTAAAAAAAAAAAAAAAAGACTGAAAAGACATTCTTTTCTGTCTGCATTTATTTGTAAAAATCAGTAAAAATGAAAAACTGGGGGCCTTAATTAAAACCCTGCTGTGGATCTGCTGGCACCAGATCCCTGTCCTCCTACCCATAAAAAGCACCAAAAGGAAAAGATGTACTCAGTATGCCCCAGCGCATCATCAGCAAAAAACTATTTGTTGGTTATCCTAGCCTTTAAAATGGCAGCATGAAAAGTAAGACCTAAAATCAGAACAGTGGTAATTTCTTACATAATAACAAAATGTGGTTCAAATCCATAAATTAATACTCCTAATCTAAAAATTGACTCAGTCTACTCTAAAAGAAGAACTAAGCAATTTTTGGGGACCTCCTTGTCCCTAACGGCTTAACATCCTAACACCCATTATGATAGACTGGTCTTGCTCTTGGGGAAACAAAAGTATACCATAATGGAGGAGGCCCCTTCCTCACCCACCTCACGGTTTGCAAAATGTGCATCACCAGTTAAAATTATTTTTACATACAGATGGATGCATAGAGGTCTCAGGCACTACAGATATTAAAGATGACCCCACTTTACTCAAGTACCCCTCCCTCCTCCACTTAATCAAGCACACTCCTAGGCTTGGCTGCCTCCAACTCCGCAAGATCCATGTGATTATCAGTGCAACACCAAGGACCTGACTTAACATGGTGTGTTCCTCAGAAGTAATCATCAGTTAACCAGAGATAATCCTACACTTGCGACACTAACCTTAATAAATATTATTCTAGCATTTCTTTCCAAAGCCAATGAAGTGTGTGACACCGGTTAGAGAGGTAGAGACCAATTTCAAGAGCAAACCCCTATGGATCTTAGAAAAAATGTGGAAGAAGCCACAGTTCCAGGAATCTTGATCTGCGGAAAACTTCTGGCTGTTTCCAAGTGACATGAATAAAGATGAAAGTTAATTGATAGTTTTCTAGACATGGAGGATAAATATAAAAATATTAATGATTATTTGGAAAATGTTTCAAACCACTGACACCTGGCCACTGACAGGCTGTTTAAAACTCTAGTGTAATGAGGCAATATACAAAGTTCACAGTTCAGTCATGTGATGCTCACAGGAGGATTGGAGTGGGAGAGGTGTAAGGGCTCTATGCTCAAAATGACACTCTGGAAATCCCTATGACTCTTTCCCCAAGAGCCTCCCTATAGAGGGCGACAAAGAAAGTTGCCTCCTTGAAAAGATGCCAATCAAGACGTCAATATATTTTACATATAAAAACATAAAACACTGGTGTTCATGCAAGGGGCATGTCTTCTGTGTACTAAGAATGGGTTACCACCTCCTTGAGGAGTTGACAACTTTTCAATCAATTGCAACCGTAATTGCGATCACTACCCATTGATGCATATTATTGTGAATTGCAAATACATGGGAACACCCCTTCCTAATTGCAATATGGAATGCATTAGCTTACCCATTTTGCGATTAGGAATGTATTTTCCCAATCGCAATTGGCAAAATGGCTTGGTAAATCATGCCCCTGGAGTCTGTATATCTAGAGCCGTGGATGCCCACCCTGGCCGATGGTAATTCTTTAGCAGAGGTTTTCATTTCATTGAACTTCAGCATCAGAATGTCACCGGTTACTGGCAGTCGCAGGAATCTATTCAAGTAGGATTTATTCCATCAGCTTTATTTGTCTAATAGTGCACCGTACGCACATAACACTTGCTCTGTGGAAGGTCTCATTCCTCAAACCCCAGCACAGTGCCACTGTTTTGGGTTAGAATTCTTGGCCTGCACAGCAGCAGGAACAACACTGAATGGGTCATCTTACAAAATGTACTCCAAGCCAACAAATAGCCCACTGGTATTACTTTGCTACTGATCATGGACCAAGTTCATCATCTTATATGTGTAGCTGAACATGCAATAGCAAAAAAGACATGGAGGCGTCCGCCACTTATGATCAACAGCGCACGACAATGGCTCACTGGACAATGAAATTAAAAACTGTTCATGCATTTCCCAACCTGTTCCACCTCTCTATCTTTTTAAGCATTTATCTAATGTAATCTTTTAGCTGGAGGCAACCAGAGAATTAACAGTGTGACCATAAAAGCTCCGACACATCACCCTATGAGATCTGGAATATTGCTTGAAGATGCAAAGAATATAATATTCCTCAATATCGCGTGTTCAGAGTCGTTTTATAAACAATAAGTAGTTTATCCAGGACATATCGACTCTCAGTGCAGGGAATTGGTAATCACTGATCGTGATAATTTAAGAAGCAGGCTTCACTATTCCTACAAAAGGACTGAGCAAGTCTAGTCGTTTAATGGCCCATCTAATGAAAAATACAAATCACACAAAACCACCATGCGGCTGACCACTGGGCCTGGGCGAACTTTGAATAACGCGGGGGCAGTCTGATTGGTTTTTGTAATTCTCTGTAATTCTTGTGACGTGAAATTACCAAAAATTGCACGATTACCCCCGCTCACGTAAATTAGGGTGAAAATGCCTACCGCAAGAGCACAGGAACAGATCACGAGGGGATGTTGTGTGCTACTGTTCCTCTCATGTTGTGTTTAGTGCATTTTCTTTGCACAAAATACATCCTATGGTTCATTTTGGATAGGAGGGGGCATTGTGCAGTACGAAAATAGCTCTAAATGCAGGGTAACACTCCTTGCGTAATTCCGCTTAATCTTGTTGTCATTTCATGTAATTACACTATAGCAAATTATACGAGTTACGCCATTCCTACCTGCTGCCAGGATGAAGAAAAAATAAAATCGCAAAATGACTAGACAGTCAACGTTTCACCTTACAAAATTCCACCATGCAGCCTATCGCTCAGCTAAAACAAGAATCACAAGCCACCACCCAGCTGATAAATATCACACAAATGTTATGTTACTGGGTATTTGTTGAGCGCGCGGCTACTCCCAAGAGTGTCCCGGCGCTTATCATAGGACCCAAACTCAAAAACACTCAGCAGACAGATACCACAAACAGAGAACAATTAAAACAACACTGTCTTTAATTTGCGACAGAAGCACAGAAGGTCATTTTCCTGGCGTATATCAATAGGAAGTTTATTCCATAATGAAGATACCAGTACCTGAAAGGTACGGCCGCCCTGTCGTGAGAGGTAGAACCTGGGCGTGTAAAACAGGTAGGCGGGAGAGGACCGCAACAAACGTGAAGGTACATAGTGTTGACAGCGAGCTCCTAAATAAGGCGCGCCGATATTATGAGAGGCCTTAAAGGCAAGTACCAATGCTTTAAAGAGAATCCTCTTGCGTATTGGCAGCCAGTGTAATGTTCTCAGAAGGGGGGTTGTATGGGTGCGTCGATCAGCAAGAAAAATCGCTCGAGCAGCAGCATTCTGAGCCACCTGGAGATGATAAAGTAGGTATTCCGGTAGACCCAGATACAGAACGTTCACTTAGTCGAGGCGAGACAAGATCAAGGCCTGCACAACTATCCTTCTATGAGATTGAGAAAGCAGAGGAAGAAAGTTCCGTAACATCTTGAGTAAGCCGAAGCATGAGCCTACCACCGATTGAACCTGGGCATTCATGGAGAGCTTACTATCCAGTTTTACCCCCAGGTTCTTAACCGTGGTACCCAAGTTGGTTGGCGGAGGCATATTAGGCGGCCACCAATCACTAGACAACCTGCCTTTCACCATATAAAATTTCACTATGCAGCCTATCTCTTACCTGATGGAATAAAAAAGACCACATGTAGCCTTCAGCCCAACTAATAAAAATGGCACAAAAACCATAAGGCGGTCAACCGTTGAGTTGATAAATAATAAAATCTAAAATCACCACGCATTCTTCCTCCCATCTGAAGCAAATCACACAAACTATCATGCAGCCTACCTCCCAGATGGTAAAAAATTCTTAAAGCCACCATGTACCCTACATCTGATATGTCACGCAAAGTCATGTTGCCAACCTCCCACGTGAAGTTTAAAAAGAAATCACACGCAGCCTCCTTGTAGCCTACTTCCCAGCTGATAAACCCACACAGCACAATCCTTCAGCAAGCTCCCACCTAAATACAAAACACAAATTCAAATATGCTGCATACCTCTGACCTGAGGTATCCTAAATTTCAGCTTAGAAAATTACACAAATCACTATACAGTCTACCTCTCGCCCGGTAAAAAAAAAAAAAAAAAAAAAAAATCACACAGAGCCCCCAAGCAGTCTAATGTACGGCTGATTATATCACTCAAAACCACCAGGCAGCTTACAATTCTCTGATAAAAATCATATAAAACCACCAGGCAGGCTACCTCAGTGCTCATTAAGAAAAACCTCAAACCACCGTGCATATTACCTCTCTGATGACACAAACCACACAAAGTCACCATGCAGGCTAACTCCCACCTGATTAAAATCACAAAACCACAATGCATATTACTGCTGAGCTGAGGAGTGAAAAACAAATAGGTCGCTCATCACAGAGCTGCAGTGTGCTTAGTTCAGTACACAATCCACTTCTCAGAAACACTTTCCTCCCCAGGGAGGCCCCAAAACACCTCATCCACAGTCTTTTCCTCCATAAATTATAATTAAGGCTCCCCTTTTTCCGTTTTTACTGATTTTTACAGACAAATAAAGACAGAAAACAATATGTTTCATGTCTGCATTTATTTTTAAAAGATGGAAAATACTGAAAATTGTGATTCTAAAGAGTGACTTTCCATGCTGTCTGTTGTGAATTCCAAGATAACAAAAGAGCAGATAGACAGCATGGGGGCTTAAAAAACAGGCTAAGACATCTTTAAATACAGGCATGTGTTCGATTATATATGTAGTAAATTGCTAATATTTTCCTGTGGGTGTAGTATTTTGCTATATTTGGCTGCTGAATTTGTTACAACTTGACAGGCATCAAAGTATGAGTGCATGTTTATCAGTTAATTAAACGTGGAAATGTACTGTTTGACTCAGCTTATTCGCAAACCACAAAATAAATATTAATAGACACAAATGAGGTGGCTAAAAAATAAATATGGTTAAATACGGATAGAAATGTTAAAGAAATGTTAAAAAAACAAAATACCATAAAACCGAGCGCCCTAATTGTAATTCACAGGGGTCATGCGCTGGTTTGACCAACCTTTTCCATTCTATCCAATAATCATACCAAGCTCTTTTTGCCCTTTGCAGATTTTGCAGGCCCCAAATCTACTGATTAAGCAAAGAAATGTACTTTGCAAGAGGTCACATGCAAAGGAAATGAACGTGTAATTAATTGTAAAAGATTTGGAGCCTATTCACCAAGTATTCCTACGCTCCATGGGATTAAAGAGGCCCAGTAAGATTAGCCCTGTACAAGCAGAAACTGTGGAGGAACTTGTTTTGCTGCAAAGAGCGCCTCCACTGGAAGGCAGTGCACCTCATGAAGTTTGATGCTTTGCATACCCGTTTGCACAGATTGTGTGTCTCTGACCAAATGAATGGATTCGGATTTGTTTACGCGGCAGTGGTTTGCCAGCTCAGGGTGGAGGCTGCGCGCCGGCGAGGCAGGTATTCGGCGAATACTTTAAGGATGGGCCTGAAGCTGAGACAGAAGCATAACCCTGGCCATGCACCAGATTTTACTTCCACTGGCTTTACTGGCATCAGGGTGGCAACACATTATACATAACACAACATGCTATATAAATGTACGGTTGGGAGTGGCCTGTTTTAATTCACTCCAAATTACTTGCCATATAATTGACGGAGTGTGATGTAAGCCTCAAGCAGCAGAAGTCGTGTGCCAAGGATCACACAGTTGGGTTAAGTATTGAAGCTGAGATTAAGGAAAATGGTGCCTGATGTACAAAGGGGTAAACATCGTTACAACGTGGTCTTTGTAACGACCACGTTGTAATTGCCTGCGAGGGAAAATAATGTGTAGTAAGGTGGCCTATTCGTACAAAGGTATTTAATGGTCGCAAAGCCTGCAATTGACAAAACTACAGGCTTTGTGGGAAAAATATATTTTTTTCTATTTACAAAGGCACTTTAATGGATCTGAAATGTATTTCTGACTTCTGAAAACACTTTCGCGAACCAACGGAATAGTAAATATGAGACGGCATGAAAGGGATGCTCCCCTTCTATTTGAGATTTGGAAGAGGATTAAACAGTGGTTTGTGGCTGAAGTAGTGATCGCAAGCATTTAATCAGAGATGTAACAGTGCTTAGTAATAGAATAAGTGTTGGTGCCCAAAGCTCTGCTCTGAAACATGCAATCGGTGCATCTAACTATCAGCGCACAGAGTGCCAAGGCTGTATGGTCTTGAATCCACCTCAGGCCTCTTTATCCACTGCCAGTCACTCCCCGTCCCTTTATGTCAGTCTTACAGACTCCTGCGTTTTTCTGTCCTTCTCTTCCTCTGCCTTTCTGCTTTTTTAGTTTTTCAGTCTCTTGCTCTCTAAGGCAGAAAAATAAGTGCTGGTCCCGAAAAATAAATGCCGGTGCCCCCCACCGGCAATCACCGACTCAAATAAAGCACTAGACATACATCTTAAAAGCGGGATTATCAGATTCGTAAATGGGAAGTTTCCTTATAGGATAGATTCCTATTCGGGAATCATGTCAGCTAGCTATGGGAGGCTGGGGTGGATTGCAAATGAAGACATGCCTGATACTCAATAAACTGGTTATTTTGTGACCCCTACCAATATACAATTAGTATTGTGAAATATTAGTACATAGGTCGCATTGCAAATTGTATTCCATAGTCACAAACTAGTTGATACGCAAATTGCATATACCTGGTTTGCGAATCAGGATAGTACATGAGACCCCTTGTCTTCCAAGTACATTAAGATCATGCGTCGACCCTAGGTTATCAAAAGTGTCTCTGTCCAATTCCTGTGCTAAGAGACAAGAACTTGAGGCTTGTAAACACACATTTGCTTTCTCCATAAGTATGGGCCTATAAGTCATGTAAAGTAAAAAAGGTAAAAAGAGTGGTGTAAATATACTCGTAATAACATGTGACGTAGCCACTGGATGCAGTGGAGTTTTTCAAATGGAGTTGTTTTATGTTCCTTTCCATTAGGAGCAACTAATTTGCATGTCTGATACAACAAACCAGAGAGCTTTATATTTGGTTTGTTGGTTAAATCAAATAAGCCAGCAACACCTTAGGGCAGAGGGGCCACGTCCCCCCCCCCCCCCCGTCAGCCAAGAAGAAGAGTGTCTGGCAGGCTGAACAAAGGTCAGCTGACAGTCACTCTTCTTGTTCAGGTCATGCAGCCAGGACCTAGACGTTCGCTAAGTACCTCAAGACGACGGGGACGGTCATTAATAACCTACTGGAGCGCTTCAGTTTTAAGCCCTGAAGTGGCCAAGAACGAGTGTCCATCACTGACACCTCATCACAGAGTGCCGTGGAGTTACCAACTCTTACTGACCCCGTCCCACTCTAGGATGAGGTAGGGACTGCCACTTCCTTTCATTGGCTGTCAGAGCAGCAGTCCCAGCTCTCCTGGGACTTCCAAGGTTCCCCTCCCCAAGAGCATCCACAGGCAAGTGTTCAGTTTTTGGTTGTACGACGGTACAACGCATGTAAATACATTGTGTGCCTTTTTGCCACGCATTTTTTAATGCATGTTTTTACCGCAAATATGCATTTACAACGTATGTCAATACCATGCATTGTTTTTAGATTTATAAACAATGTCTTTGTGGGGGGAGACCCCCCACTCCCTAACTTACCTTAAATGCGTGGTATTGGCATGCGTTGTAAATGAATATTCGCAGTAAAAATATGTGTGCTTAAAAATGCGTGGTAAAAGCACAACGAGTTAAAAACCTTGTTGCGGTTTCCCGCTGTTTTTTAAATGTTGCATGTGTGAGTATGTGTATGTATGATTATTTGGCAGTAAGTGTTGTGAATGGGTGTGCTTATGTGTGAATGCATAGGTGTGAGTGAGTGTCTATGAGTGTGTGCTGCCCGTTCCCCTCCCTGCAAAAATTACCAGTCACCACTACATTCAACCTCGCGTGTACGGACGGCATTCTGCTTCCTCGCTCTGTCAGTGTTTGCGTGGGCAGGATGGGATGTGCCCTTTGCAGACCGCTGGGCTATTCAGAGCAGCCCCATTGTGCCCAGCAGAAAATTAGACTAATAAAAACATCCGGGACCCAGGCTGAATACTGCGTGAAAGCGGATTAAATTATTAGCCTTTATGACAGCACAAAAGCCAATTACTGCAATTTTAAAATCTAAATAAAATGCGATTTAAAGACTTATTATGAAGTTTAAACAGCACTGTGCAAACACAGTACCGAGGTTTCTAATCACTCACATTGTTTTACCAGCTGTAATCGAATGTACTTCTTATAAGTCAGTTACTAAAAGTCCTGTGTGTGTGTTTTTTAAAGTATGATTGTGTGTGTGTGTGAGAGAGAGTGAGAGAGAGCATGTGTGTTTTTTTAAAGTATGAGTGTGTGTGTGTGTGTGTGTGTGTGTGTGTGTGTGTGTGTGTGTGTGTGTGTGTGTGTGTGTGTGTGTGTGTGTGTGTGTGTGTGTGTGTGTGTGTGTGTGTGTGTGTGTGTGTGTGTGTGTGTGTGTGTGTGTGTGTGTGTGTGTGTGTGTGTGTGTGTCCATGCATGTCTCTGTATGTCATAGTGTTGTGTCTTTTGGCCTAAACACACACAAGCAGTCCTTGATCCAGCAGAGGCACTCATGCCATCACTCGCATTACTTCTCAAACTACTGTTCACATTGGCACAAATTACTAATCACATTGAAACACACATTACAAATGACTTTGAAGCTCACATCACAAATATTGGTGTTGATGTTGCCACTCATGTTACCACTCATATTTCCAGTCACACATTGCCACCCACATTAGAAATCCTATGGCGACTCACATTACAGATAACATTGCCGCCAACTCTGCCACTTATGTAGCTACTTACATTACTAGTCACATTAGAAATCACATTAGAAATCACATTGCCACTCACATTTCCAAACGCATAGTTCACTCAAGCCAAAAGCAAGCTGCTACAGACTTGCAACGATTCAAACAGATACATTTTTCATAGGGCAGAAATAAATGTATTGTGCAGAACTCTGGAAACAGCTGGGCGCATGCAGTCTATAAAGCTAAGAGATGAGGCAAGTGTGAATATAATGAATTTTTGAGCTTGCAAGTGTCGGCTGACATTTGCCCTAAAACTATGAAGGGAAAATCCAGGACTTCAACGAGTTATTACTGAACACATCCCTAACAAATTTAAAATAAGCCCTGCTGTACGACACATAGAAAGCGATTTCAAAAAATACAAAAAACAGATTTTTATTTTGAGCTAAAAAAAAAAAAAAAACAGGACAGCACGTCATTTCGATTTTGAAAATGATCTGGATTCTGCTGGAAATTAAGGTGTACTGTAGCAACTAATCGCCGATGCTGTCTACTCCAGAAGCTTAGAAACAGCAGATCTGAACTCCACTCTTGCAAGTATGTTATTTTCTTTGCGTTGCCATGGTAACGGTGCCACACTGAGATACAGCGGTGGTAAAGATTAGCAGGCCAGCAGCACGGTGGTTACTCATCAGCCACGAGCAGTTCAATGATTCATGCTTTCTGGGGCTTCCTGGAGCGGCAAATTTAAGCCCGGAAGTGAACGCCATATAGCATACGTTTCTGACAGCTGGGCAATTTGATGCAACCTGAAACTGACAAATTCAACAATCCGGCCATTTTTGGTAGTCTTTGGTAAATCCTTCTTACAATGTGACTATCACTGGAGTAATGTGGAAGTTTTCTTTGTCCAGATTTACGGGTCTTGGCCTACAATAGGTAACAGGTGGTAGAGTACCACCAGTATCAGCGGCAGGCTACCACTAGTGTCATAATATTGCAAAACTCAGTGGGCGAGGGCCAGAAGTTGTGTGCCAATGTTCTGTGGTTAGTCTCCGCTGGCAGAGTATATTCCCACAGTGCCCTCTTCTCGGGCACGCGTCTTGACAGCGTACCCTTGCGTGGAATAAACTACACGCACTTTTGCTGGGTTTATTTTGGGCAATGTTAGCAGGAGATACCAGTGGAGCTACCGGAAATCCACCCAGCGCATTTGGATAAAGCCGAAGCCATCCAATACAAGGTCTGGAGTGTGGGTGTCCCCCTCCCCGAGGTGGGGCCATTTCACGAGGCGATGTGAGATCTGGTACTCAGGGTGTTTGGCTACCTTGCCACTAACACCACAGCATGGCGGCATTTTAGACAATGAGGTGTGATATGAGCAGAAGACTATGGACACACTAGAGACAGTATAAAGGGACAGAGAGGGCAATTGTGGTCCGGTACCCAGGACCCTGATGGAGATTAGCAAGTGTATCAAAACAAGTAGGGTACTTGTTTCCATCAAGAAAAGAGGAAAAGAAAAATAAGAAAGTGGTTGGAGGTGGGATAATGTGGAGGGGATCTTCCTTATTAGGAAGTAATGTCCTCACACACCCATGTTGGTGTCTTGCTTCATCATCGGGCTTTTTTCCTCCTCGCGGGTGGAGATGTTCCTCCGGTATACCTCACTTAAATATGCAATGCAGCATGTTTTAGCACATCAACCCAGACATGTTGGCTTTGCCAATGCTGGTTTCTCTTTTTCTCAACAAAAAAAATATTTTTTTCCCGTGAAGTATCTCTTTCCTCGCCCCTCACCAATTTTGGATGTGATCCCGTCCTGCCCTGGAAAAAGATTAATTTCTGCCACTGTCAGTGGTAAATTTTCCACCTTTTCCAGTGTGGAATTGGGGCCTAGAGAGGTGTTTGTGAATACCCACAAAGGTTTGTAGGTGTGTACAGAATCAATCACAAGGTGTTCCAGCCCAGAAACTCCAACTCCCCACCTACTCCCAATCTCTGGAAGCAGACTTACTTTGTTTAAGTAACCCTTATACAAATGCAGAACCATTTTTTGGGGATCCCAAAAGAGGTTTTGCACTCATAAAGCCAAACTTACAAGTGCAAATATTTTAGCTAATGGGGTTCCACAAAAGACAATTAAGTGAAGCATGCAGGGGGCCTGCACCAAGCACATCTTGCTATTCAAGGGAATGAGGGATCGTGCTTATTGAGTGCGGCGACAATGAGCGCACACGGCTATACTTCGAGACTTTGAGATGTGCCTGGGCGTTTTGGAGGCTGTGCTTGGACATATGATGTTTTTTCTGCACATTAGAACCTTACTTGGGAACCTACAGTTGTTTTTGGCTTCCTCATATCTCTAGGGTCGATTCACATAACTAATCTGAGACAAAATCCTAAACTTACTACTTTTGGTATTCACAGAAGGCACTTACTACTTTTGGTATTCACAGAAGGCACTTACTACTTTTGGTATTCACAGAAGGCACTTACTACTTTTGGTATTCACAGAAGGCATTTAGTAGTAGTAAACCTAGTTTATTACTACTAAAGGCCTTCTGTGAATACCAAAAGTAATAAGTTTAACCAAAAGTAGTAAGTTTAACCCCTTCAGCGCTGGGCGAATTCCGCCGCGGTGCTGAAGGGTTCGAGCGCGGGCGGGCTCATGACGGAACGGTTCCGTCATGAGCACAGCCCAACCGTGGCTCATGACGGAACCGTTCCGTCATGAGCATGGAAGGGGTTAACCAAAAGTAGTAAGTGCATTCTGTGAATACCAAAAGTAGTAAGTTTAGGATTTTGTCTCAGATTAGTTCTGTGAATCGGACCCTCTGTATTTATGTTCGATACAAAGATCTTTTTTCTGGAGGAATATCCAATGGTTGTAATTAATTTAATCATAATCATTAATAAGGAGAACAATTCAAAGTGCATTGTTTCTGACTCGTAAAACACAGCATTCATTAATATTCAATAAAACCCCTCTCATGAAGCTTACAATAACAGAAGATTGAGTTTAAACCGGCAAGGGTTAAACCTTTCATCCTGCCAGGCTGCATGCAGTTGATTGCAGCTGTTGCATAACACACTGAGCTATTTTATCACCATTTCAATTTGGCAGGTGCAGGTTACACAAGATTTCCGTTGCAAACTAATTTACCCACTGTGCTCGGTTTCATAAAAAGCAAATCTGCGACCTACATGTTGCTGCCAACTAACCTCTGTAGCAGGGACATTAACTTTTAAAGTTATTTTACAACAATTCGTGTCTGTGGCCTGAGTTTACACACATCGATCCAGCAAATGTATTAACTACCTAATCTGGTTAACGAGTACAAACTCCTAAAACATTCTGATATACGGACATCCCTCTAGCATCCGTTTTAGGTCCGTAAAAACCTATCTTTAAAGTAAATTTGATCTGTCGCCGAATAAGTAAGCTGTCGAGAGCAGAGCTAGTAAAAATAAAAATACTGCAGATGCTCTGGCAGACCACAGACTGGCTTCCAGTGACCTGCTGCTGGTCACGACACTGCACTTCATCAGGACTAAGGCCCTATGATTCCACGCGTCATGGACTTGCCCCTTTTCTGCCCACCACCTACACGTGACCATCTATTTGTGGTTAAGTAAAAAAAAATATTTCAGCACTGCATGACATAGCAGCAAAAATATACCTTACAAGGAAAAATTGACCACCAGGAAAAGGCTATGTCAAAGCAAATTCAACATGTTGTATTCCAAAGTGTTGTAGTGAAGCTTTACGTCCTGTATAGGCCAAAACAGCGAGCAACATGAGACAACCGTAAAATTTACTAATCTTTTGTACAGGTGCTCACGTGACAAAGTATGCAAGGTGAGGAGGCGCAAATTGTGGCCTCAATTCTCCCGCACTAAAATGTTTTGCAGCAAAAAGCCGACACAAGCACACCACAAAACAACTATGCTTAACGTAGTGTCAAAGTCCTGTTAATGTCTGGCAAGTGGGAGTAACAGTGAAGGAACTCTGCTGTCATCTCCTATCCCACAAAAAGCCATATACACTAATGTTACGCTAACAAATGATGGACGGAATGCTGAACAAATCCAAACATTCACGCCCAGTCAAGAGATCTGGGTTAACTCCATTGTTTTTTTGCTCACCATGCCATTCCAGTTTGGTCCCAGCCATATGCAAATCAGTCTTGACCCTGCCCCTCATGGGCACAGTCCAGCCCGAACTGCCAAGCCAGGTCCTCCCTGGGCCGGAAACAAGCATCCTGGGACCGGTTTCGGGGGTATTACCCTCATCCACCAGGCTAGCTTCAATCCAGTGGCACAGCGATCAGGGGACCCACGTCTGGGCATACCCATCCCACTTAGGGCATATGAAAGCAGGTGTAAACAATGGGCATAATGTGCATAGTTTCTGCAAATTAACACATTGTGAGATTCATTCAAAGGTGACGAAGGCATGTAGACATTTGTAGTGAAGACGGACACTCTGGTACATAAGTTGTGCAAGAACACTCACCTTTGCGCTGTAGAACAATACTCAACCTTACTCAAAAACAGTTTTTTTGTGCAAGCGCCACCGATGGCATCATCAGCACACAACTTTTTAAAAATAGGGCAGTGTGCAATGTTTTACCCTTCATGCAACACAGCGCACAGATTTTCACAAACAGCTTCTTGGACAAATCTTAGTAAATTTCGGCCAAGGTAATAAATCACAATAACAGTAGCTTGTTGACAGTGTACAACTCAAACCCGGACCTAAACCAAGGTATTTTACACATTCCAACTCCATTTTGAAATCAGGCTTAGTGTTGAGCACAACGCGCATTGAAGGTAACAAACGGCCTGCCAGGTCTTTCAAACACAAAATTAATCTGCTAAAAACATCAAAATGGCGCCATGCAGCTACAGCCCTGGATCTGATGAGCTGTGTGAATAGCTAGAAAGTGGGGTAAGGGTAGGGTGACCAGGCGTCCCGGATTTGCCCCGACAGTCCCGGTTTTCCGCCATCTATCCCTTCACATTTCAAGAAATAAAGCTCATGTCCCAGTTTTTAGAGAGGGTCGGCTGAAAACGCTGAGAAGTATCTTTTCAAGTTTTGCAAAGCAGGGATAGTTAGCTGCTATTATAAGAAGTCAATTTAATTCGCAGGCATGCTACTGGCTTTAAAAATAGCATTTTATGTATGTTCTTACTGCCTCATCTGTAATTTTCTACTAAGGAGCGCTGTCATTCTGTGCGCTGTGTGGAAGTAAAATGGTAGTCCTTCTATTTTTGAGAAATGTCCCGGTTTTTGGCTTTAAAATTCTGGTCCGCTAGGTAAGGGGGTATTGAATTTACTTCCTGCACATTTTAAACCATCGTTGTTGGAGTTGCATAAGGTCTGCTGTGAGGAGGTGTACAGCTGCTGGCGCTCAGCAGTGAATTGGACGCGCGACGGTCAATTATTAATGGGCGATGAGCGCGTGCAGCACTTTCAGCAGCCGGAGCCTTTCCCTCCTTGCACATCTCGAGGGGGTCTGAGGCCTGACGCCCACACGCGCCTCGTTATCACTGCTAACCTTCAAGCCGCTGTCACGCATGCTTCCTGTCCAAGTTTATGCGCTGGGATCTCCAGAGCAACAGGATATAAAAGGGCTCAGAGGCACGCAGGAAACGATTTCTTTTCAAGATTTCAGAAAAAGAAGGACCCGCATGTGATTTCGACAAGGATGTGCATCTTGGCTTATCCGGCGAATGGCTCGGTGCGCACAAGGCAACAGTGCAGAAAAAGTAGGTGTGGTTGGCATGATTCACCTATTGCAGAACAATGCCCATCTTCGAGCTCACGAGCTACAACTATGAAGAGGGCACACGCATCATCTTTTGTGTAAACAGACCATCATACACTGGCACCTACCAACAACCGGCAGGAATGCCTGCACAAAATTAAAATATGGAAGTTTGGGAGCCAGTGGACGTGGTAGCTGCGCGATTAGTTCATTTTAAACTAGGGGTCGATGTGGGCGGGTTCTGATGGGCACGGTGTGCCCTTTTTTAATTTAAGAAAAACAGTTCCCCTACTTTTTGTTAAAAGACAACCGACCCGGGATGGTTAATTCCGAGAGCTGAAATGCTTCCCTCAAATGTAAGGCAGAGTCTCCTGTGCTGTGAAATCGAGGGTGCGGCAGGCAGCTAAAGAAGCCTTCCTGCCAGGGTGCCAGCTTGCCTGAAAGAAATGTAAATGTGCGCAACTGGCTAATCTGGAGATGTAAAGGGTGCCTGGAAGGCAGTCTTGGCTTTAATTCATGGTATCCCTTGGAGCTTCCTGATGACAAATGTATTCTTTTTGAGTGCTAGTGCAAGGGAGTTACCAGCTGCGCTGTGAAGAGGTTGCTTATGAAGAACAGGTATGAAAAAAATGCACTATGTATAGTCTGGGTATTACTAAAATCTGTATTTTGGAAGCACTTTATCTTAAACCCTTTTGCGCATTTTGCTGCAGCCTATCTTATACTGTGTGCAATGCAAGTTTAAAATAATGACATATATTCACTGTGCTTTATGTCACACTCTGGGACCTCATAGCATTAAACATAACCTCACCAAAGATAGTAAGCGCTATATAAATTCAATTTTACATCACAAGACAAAGTACAACACGGTGGGTTTATAATTCCTGTATTTAAAATGTTTAAAATGAATTGATCACAAAACAGTGTGCAACATTTCAATCCTTTGAATCGTCATGCCAAAGTTCAAGGTGCTAAACTGAAGGCGTTTATCACAGCACAATGTACAAAGTTAAAAGGCTTGAAATAGAACACTTAAAAATGATATATACAATAGGTGTCTGGGAATCAATCTATAGCAACATAGCACCAAACAATGGTTGGCTTGGAATAATCAGTACAACATGAAATAAGGTTGGACTTGGAATGAATCAATAGAAGCATAATATGCAACAATAAGGCTTTGCGTCTGTTAGATCTGGGGGTCTCTAGTTGGCAGAGGTAAGTACCTTAGACCAAATAGGGACCCTTGCTTCTAGTCAGGGTACAGGGACACACACGGTAGATAACCCCTGCTCACCCTCTAGGTAGCTTGGCTCGAGCAGACAGGCTTATCCCCAAGGCAATGTGTAAAGTATTCGCACGCAACAACTACAATGACCCCCCTAGTACACCACAAACGTAGACCACACAGGTGAGTATATCAAAAAATATAACTTTATCTAGTTTCAGCAGTGGAAATCAATTATCAAAGGGTTGCACATTAATCGCTTTCTTGGGTTGTCGGGATCGTAGGAAGATAGTCTCTAGTCTCTAGTGTGACTCAGTATTCAAAGAAAAAGAATCAGTTTGTAGGCTCTCAGTGTTTAAATAGCCACGTTCCTCTAGCGGTGTCTCTGCGCTTATAGCTAAAGCGCTCCTCTGAGGCGGCTCGGTGCAGGGCTTCCACAAACCTGCCGAGCGATGGACCAATCCGGTCGCGGCTCCCTCGAAGAGCCCCCAGTGACGATGGCCGATGTCACCGGAGTCAGCCACTCGCAGCACGGCTCCTCCGGCCAAGCCTCCACCAGCAACCAATCAGGTCGCGGCCTCCTCGTTCTTTTCTCTGCGGCTTCGCAGCTTTTGATCAGTTTAGGGCCCCCGTGCCGCGGCGGTAAATCGCGGACAGGGTATTCCAAGGCGCCCCGTGTCAGCGGGTCGATCGTGACGCCTCCAAGCCTCACAGCGGCTCAGCTAGCACGGGGGACGCCCACAATCCTGCGGCCACAGCAATACACATGCCGATGAGCACGTCGGTCTTCTCACCGCGGCAACCGGTGTCAGGCCAAGATCCGCGCGGCACTCTCCAGCAAAACAGAGAGCAGCCTGCGCACTTCCCGGGGCAGATGCTTAGAAACTTGGTAGAAACAGCCCACGGTCCTGCAGCACACAGCAGCACAGAGGGGACACTGCAGAGTCTTCAAGTCTTGGCAACCTTTCTGTCCCTGGGTTGCAAAACAGGAGGCCAGCTCTTCTCAGGCCCTTGGAGATTCAGTTGCAGACACAGCACACAGCAAAGTCTTGGTAGTTACAAGTAGGCAGGGGCACAGCACACAGCAAGGCCCCTTCTCCTCCTCAGCTTCAGTTGTACAGCAGAACAGGTCAGCACTTAGAGCACACAGCAAGGCAATCTTCCTTCAGTCCTTCAGCAGTCCGTCTTTCAGCAGAGGTTCCTCTTGATTGTAGAATCTGAAAATCTGTTGTCAGGGGTCCTTTACTTATACCCCTAAAAGTCTTTGAAGTCTTTGTGCAAGTGGGTCCTGAGCCCGGTCTGATCCAGTTCTGGGTGTTGCTGGAGCACTTTGTTTTCCTGGCTTCTTCTTTCCTTTCAGAGTGAGGGGCAGAGTCGTCAGCCGGCCAGCAGGAGGTGGAGCCAGCAGTGTGGCAGGCAGGCACATCCCTATTCACTCCCAGGTGCTACCTCCTCCCTCCACTCTACTTGCAAATGTTGTCATTCAGCAAAGGGCTGACTCAGCCAACCTCCTGGGGGATCCCCAGCCCCTGTCACTCTCAAACCAGACAGTCAATCCACAAGCATGCCCAGGCACACAGAAGGGTCAGACAAGAGAACAGCTACTCTCTAAAAAGTACCGTTCTCCAACTCAGGATTTAAAAACAACCTCTCCTAAAAGATGTGTTATTAAATGCTGAGCTCAGGGATATCAAACACTCATGTCTTATCTTGCTCCTATGAGAAGATAGGCTGATAGCCATTGGCACCAGCCTCCCCCATGTTAGCCTATGGAGCAAGATAACCTTGCAGTAGTGAACACACAAAATGGCCGCTGTTCACTACCAGAGCATGGTACCTGCACTAGTACATGCTCTACCTTTTACATACACTGCACCCTGCCCAGGGGGGTACCTTGGGCCTTCCATAGGGATGACTGATGTGCACAAAAAGGGATGGGTTAGGCCCGGCCAGTGTGGACACTAGCCAGGAGGACATGGCAGTCCAGGGACCGCAAGCAGGCCTGCGGCGGCAGGCCTGAGACCCCATTTTAGGGCTACTCATGTGGGTGGCGCAATCAGCGCTGCAGGCCCACTAGTAGCATCTGCCATCACCAGCCCTGGCACACACAGTGCACTTTACTAGGGACTTCATGGTGATACAAATATGCCAATCAGTTATATCCAATCCATATGATATTTTACACAGGGAGCACTTACACTCTGGCACTGATTAGCAGTGGCAGAGGGTCCAAAGCATCTAACCAGCAAAAACGAAATCCAGCACAGCATCAAAAATCCAGGTAGCAGAGGCAAAAGATAGGGGAAAAACCCACGCCAAGGATGTCAGGTCTAACAGCGTCAATCTGCAACAGCATCATACAAAACAATGGTGGCCTTCGAGTCACTGCACAACAGCATAATACAAAACAATGGTTGGCTTGGAATTAATCTACAGCAGCATTATACAAATCAATAGTCGGTTTCAAATCAATCTATGGTATCATAATACTTTTAATACTGAGCAAGTTGATGTCAATATAAATAACGGTACATTCATCTATAAAAACGAAATTGCAACTTTATTAACTAATTCGCCCATTTTGAACTGCAGGTCAACCCTGACTCCGAAATACGTAGTTAGGCAAACCCCGAGACCCAGACCTGAGGTCACTGATTGACCAGTCACAGGTGGGGTGGCACGTAGCTGGCAGCCAAATGCCAGATCAATCCCCCAGATAGGTGCAGTGACACCACAATGGTCCAAGGAGATTGGTCCCAATAAAGCATGCATGGCTGGAGGGGCACGCAAACTCCCAAAACACCATAAAGTCAGATGCCATATAAAGTTAGGAACATATAGCCAATCAAGACACAGCGCACACAGTACATGCAGTGATCACACACTCTCCATGCTGGACATCTGGACACGTTACCCGCTGGCCGCATTGTGTCCACGCAAGGTCGAGGCCCACCTGGATTCCCTATCAGATGCATTAATTTATGACTCCAAAGACAGTGGTTCACATTCCTTTCCAAAAAAGGATCGCCAGCACAGTTCATGGCACTCAATGAATGGGTATAAAAACCCATTTCAGATCGAATGCAAGTTCAGACGGTCCTCAGACCCTATGCCTGTAACTGTTCTCCTTGCTAAACTGTTCCAGTTTTGCCAAACACCTCTTGTCTCTTGTTTTTTCAAGGTATTTCATGTTCAAGTAACAATACAAAACAAGGGTTGCCTCAGGATTAATCAGTAGCAGCATAATATGCAGCAATGGTGAGCTTGGAATTAATTCACGGCAGCATAGTAGGCAAAAGTGGTCTACTTGGGATCAACCCATAGCAGTGTAGAATGCAACAGTGGTGGGCGTGGAATCAACCTACAGTAGCGTAATATACAACACTGATGAGCTTGGGGTCAATCTACAGTAGTACAATATACAACACTGGTGACCTTGGGGTCAATTCACAGAAGGATAGTAAGTAGCAACTGTGAGCCTGCAATCAAATCACACCAGCATAAGGGACTTTGAGTCAATTTATAGTAGCATAATACAAAACCCGAAGTGGGCTTGGAATCCATCTATAGCAGCATAATGTCCAACTATGAGGTGCGCAGAATTAATATGTCACAGTATGCAACACATAGGATTTGAATGTATCAATCACATCACAAATTGCAACAGCATAGACATTAAAAACAAAATAGGCTAAACTACGACAGCACAATTAAAGTGCCAGTAAATTATGGACTAATAAAGAGGGCACCATTGCTAAGAATCTTTTTTCCCAGGTGGAGACAAGATGGCACTCTCAGCTTTATTCTAACAAGCAAAGGAATGGGCACAGAATGACCAGAAGAGCCTCATTTTCCCTGGTGTGCCCTGCCTGAGCTCACATGCCAGCGAACCTACGCTCCTACAAAGAACGCTTTTTCAGCACTATTATCAAAGTACTCCGCTGTTATTCGTTTATGGTAAATATAGAAGTGTTTTGGTGACAAAACAAGATGCGTGTCCTCAAATACCACGAAATTGAACAAGGCTGATGGTCACGGCATGTGGCCACAATTATCTTAACTTGGCCGAGTGCCTTGTTCCCAATCAAAATTGTTTTGTCCTGATTAGAGACAGCTGAGGCCATCGCGGGCCACCCTTGGCTTCCTTCCAGTCAGTCTGCGAAGACGAACACCGAGTCAGTCGCCGATGCCTGGTGGTGCTCCTCAACACTGAATCAGACACATCCTTGCAATGCTCTTTATGTAAAGGTGGGCCATCCACTCCACATGGCTCATACAACAACAGCAAGCGGACAGCCAAAACAAAAAGCATCTTTTTTCGCTTTACAATGCTACTATGGAAAAAGAGGGCATCTTCATCAATTATTCACCCTCTTGCCCGTTCACGCAGACAGTGATGGTAGGCTTGGACATGGTTTTGGAAAGCCCGCAGTGCAACAATTCCTTGAACTATGCCATGATTATGATGCCCACCCACTTACCCCTACCTTCAGTATTCTTACATATGCAACTTCTCTTCTATTTCTGTAGTGTCTGTTTCGGGAAGGGACATGCAGGTGGTGGATTGGGTTATGCTTGTGGCAGATTGGTGGTGCTCCTTGTGGTTATTGGAGCGGCGGGGAGAGGGGCGGAGGCTTTGTGTCTGGGTGTGTGAAGTGTGGGGCACTCCCTGAATCTGGTCATTGGGCCTGTCCATAGCTGCTGCACCAAAATGCCCTTCTGTGTTAATACAGACAAAGCACACACAGAAACCTGTGACTCAATAAGTTTTCTTCAACAAAATAGAGGCAGCTCAGCTCCTCCTGTAAGACAATATGGTGTACAAACAGAGCATTGTACCTTACAGAGAAGATTAATCAGTGCATCAAAGCTGACTTTGTGAAATCTTGCACCAGCCAAAACAAGAACACGATTCACAGCACTCGAAGGGTGGCTGTTTCAGATTTGCAAAGTTTCGATCTACGGATGTAGATAACACTAGCCTCGTGAGGAAGGATAAGGCAGACATACCCGAGCGCTAGTACACACGCATACATCTGAGGAATGGTGGATGTTCTGCTGCTGACCAGAAGTGTAATAAGATTGTTCTGCAAAATAAGGACACAGGGGTATATCTGATTGTGGTGAGTAGACAGAAAATAAATCTTAGCTTCTATACCTGGGAGGATCAACTAATGGCTCTTCTCATCAGCCAGGTAATATTTGCTCACTCTCACAACACTGCTTGAAATTGAGTTGGCCTCCTACTTAACAAATGTCTATCAACCATACCAGTTGGACTCCGTGGTCGCTCCCTTTCTCCATTAAGTAGCTGACAATTTCTTCATTCCAGTCCGATCACACTTTGTAATACTCTGCCACACCCCTATATCAAAGGTAACGTTTTTTAATTATACTGATGTAAAACTAGACCAGCTGTAATCAATATATCCACTTCTTATCCATAATTACTTCGACAATCACCAATATAAAACCCGCTTTGCTCAAGCACAGTTTTAATTTTACAAAAAAACACTCATGGCTCCCCTTCACTCATGAGAAACCCCGAAATCTCATCCCCATTTTCCCCGCATTGACGCACTCATTCTCCATGCCCACCACTGATGCTTCTTCCTATGAACATGGAATTTCACATAACACTCCACACCATTCCCCATTCATGCTTTCTCTATCCATTCTTTCCTCAGTCTCTTGCCAGGCAGGGGCGTAGCACAGGCCCCCGCATCCCCCGCAGTGCGGGGGTGCCCCCTCAGCACTGCACTTCTGCTGGAGAGCTCCAGATTAAGTTCGGAGGGGCCCCTTCACGTACCCTGCAGGGGGGCCCCTCAAGTTTCGTTGCGCCACTTTTGCCAGGCTTTACCACAGGTGACCATACCACCAAGCCCCTTCACACCGAAAGGTATCGCCAGCAAACTATTCCCCTATTTTACAAACAAGTTGACATCCTCCAATTTTGCAACCAGGGTCCACGCTCATTCATACTCTAGTCTAAACCAAAGACTTTGGTAGCATCTTCTGTAACACTTTTCCAACAACCTCTATTATAATGGTATGCAAATCTTTTTCTCCTTCCACACATGGACCCTCCGGTTCCATCACAAATATCTGATTTAACCAGTCATTCTTCACTAGTTCTTTGTTCTGCATGCTCAATTCCCAGAAAAGGGTATCATCTACTCTCCTGTAACTTCCACCCCAATCACGGTAATGGCCCCAACTCATTACTTACCAACTCTCCCTCTGCTAAGATTGGAATGAGTTCTTTAACCAGTCCATTACAAGTCAGACTGTAGCTGGTTATCATCCCCAAAATACCATTAGCTACCATTTCAATCCACTGAAACTCTCATAAACATCCCACTGACGAGTAAGATAGACTGGTGCAAAGGTCTTCTAGTCACCCTAAAACTCTGCTTTTTCTTGACGAAGTCATTAACTTTGGGCACTCTGATCTTCCTCAATCCCCCATGTAACTACCATACTCACTATCACCCGCAATAGGTTGATTGCTATAGGCCAATCTATGGGGAACATACCCTAGTGTGACCCTAGTCTTCAAGGACATCCATGAAGCAGCACCAGTAATTCTGAGACCCGCATGTTTTCTTCGACACCAGGTCTACAAACTCGATTGGGAGATACTGACTAGTGGTCTGAGTCTTGACCGGTCCTTGACTCCTGGTTAATTCATAATTACTCATTATTGAATTCCCGTCCCTGGCTGCCCTGCACGTCGTGAGAACATAGCAACCACGTAGTTAGGCAAACTGACCTTGGGCGGGGAGCGAGTTAAATATTAGTTTGTACTTTTTAAGGTATTTGCTAATTGGCTACTTTATCGTGTGCCACATTTGTGTCAGACGCAGGCAGGGAGTTGAGACAATGAGTTGTTTGAAGAATGTAGTTCATGGGCTGCGTTCCTATTTTCATGAACTGTTTATGAATGTCCAGTACTTCTAGGAATGTAAAATATTACAAGTGTGGAGCCTGTGGGAGCTTAAGTGGCTCAGGCCTCCAACACTGCACACAGGAGAGGGCCAACAGATGGGAGAAAAGGCTCTGGCATCTGACTGAATTACAAAAACTTACTTTCAGGGTGACTCTAGCAATCTTTGGCAGTATGCACTCGGACTATTGTGGAGTCGGTTACCGCCACCACCATCACCACCATCACCACCTGCAGCCACTTCTCAAGCTATTATTCAGAAGAACTAGTGTTTAAAAGTGCAAGTGTGCAATGTTAAATGCAGATTCGTGGAACTGTGCTTAGCTAACTATTCCAGTGGCCCCCATACTAATAAGAATCAAAACGTTGGCATCCACAATATGATTCTTTGAAATTATGTCCTTCAGATAAACTCGAATGTATTTGTGTAGCCACCATCGAATGCGCCTAAACCATATCATGCCAGAGGTAACCTAACCTTACACGTCCGCCAACAGCAAACTACCAGAAGCTCTGATCAACCACTGCAAACAGATTACGAACATCTAATAACACCCTGTTCCTGCACGAAGCTGAATTCCAGCTCTCATGCTCGCCACTAGAGCAACAAGGCTGGAAAAACCAGCAGAACAGCATTGCTCGCTCACATTCCCCCGTGACTGAGCTTTTCAATTAAATCATTTTAAGACCATTAACCTTTTGACCCACTTCTGTTGCAACTTTCCCGGACCTGGCTGTTCGCTCAGGACCCACTAGACACAGATTTAAAAGCCAAGTGACTGAAAGACGTTTATGCAAGAGCAGCTGAGAGTTCAAGGGATCCTGCACAGAGATGCCACCTTGCCCCACGTCACGCGTGTGATACTTTGTGCCAGGTACGTTTTTTATCCAATTGTAGTTTGTTTGGAGCAGCTACTGAGACTGCTGGGAAATCCCCCAAAGTTAAAACTGTTGTGTGTGTTCACTTTCTCCAAGCATTTGTTTCAAATAATTTGCACGTGGATATTTAGTCCATAAACCAGGAAAAACTGTGGTTCAAGTGTTTACTAAACCAAAGTCCCATGTTTCATCACAGCTGCCAAGGTGCTGCAAGTGTGATGCCAGCAGCGTGCCATTTCAGCCAAACAGACTCTGAAGGCTGCGGTTTGTAATCCTAAAAAATTTAAAGTAGAACTACAAGTCCCAGAATGCAACATGCTCCTGACTAAAAAGACACAAGCCCCATAAGGTTTCACACGACAATGACTACTTCACAGTTATGTTTCGTGTGTGTTGGGAAAGGTATTTATTTTACCACCATGAAGAAAAAAGTCCTGGACCAAAATAATGCCTAGAAGTGTATAGCACCAATGCACATTTAAACAAAAACTACAAGTTCCAAAACGCAAAGGTAAAAATAAAACATGGATATCACTTAATATCTTACAACTGAAATGGGACAGCATTGTGACATCTCAGTAACAACACATAATACACTGCACCTTAACGTCGGTTGTAACATTATTGATGTTATCAGGTCATACTGTTTTTATATACCCTGGGTTTTAGGTTTACAAGACCATTCCAAGTTACTGAGACAGAACTTTTCCAGTCCTGGACTTTCCTTCCATAAAATGAATCCTTTCATATGTTTTGGTTTTACTTAGTCAACTAAACTGAATCAGGACTACACATCCCACAATGCACTGATTGCTACAATGAAAGCGCGAGGCAGAGCGTACTAGGTGACATGTAGTCGTCATATGGCCAACGGTAGGCCTTATGCCGCTGATAATGATTTTTAGCAGAAAAGCCAAGCACTGGACACTTTGGGTGCTGATGAAATAGAGTAAGGCAACAACCCTAGATACATCCTCACCTCTTGAATTTCCTAGCCTCATGCATATGTACACCTTTCCCTTTCAGTACTTCTAGTCCTGAATTTATGATGGAATAACAGGACTACAAGTACCAGAATGCAAAGAGAAAACCTGCCTATGATTAGCTGGTCACACATGGGCGTCGAGCTCATCATCGCTCTATACATATATTTCGTATACATCTGGGCTCCAGATTCTGGAGTGCAGCACTGTCAAGTTTCTCTGGTCCATGCTTGCCTCGCTGCTCCAGTTAGGGTTTTTCTGGGGCGGGTAGTCCTAGCTCCATAATAAAATAAACAAAACTACAAGTCCCTGGAGCCTTATTAAAAAGACCTGGACTTGAGCAACTGGGCCTGGGAAAGGGGGCATCTATGAGACGGCCTTCTGCACCATCACATCAGCACGGCGTGCAGCTGGTAGGAAGCAGGTAGTTTGAGAAGTCCCACTCTTCCTAAGACAGCGCAGGCCGGAGACTTCAACATGAAAGGTCTGCGAGGGACCTTGATCCGTGGTAACACGCCCTCGGTTCGTTGAAGTAACAGGCCCTGCAAAGACGTTTCCTGGCTGGCTACAGATATTTAGAGAGAGTGTGGGAGATAAGGGTGTGGAGCTGAGGCAGCCTTCAGACACGAGAAGCAGATGGCGCAATGCTTTGAACAGCTGCCAAGTCGAGAAAAAGCCATCTTGTTTCCACTGCTTTCTCAACTTGTAACTTCCGGCGGTGTAATTAAAGGTGCCATAACAGCTCCCAGTTCAACCGAAAAAACACTGAGCTAAACACTGTTTATTCCTTACAAGACATTATTTATGTAGAAGCTGGTGACTCAGGGGCGGCTCTTCCGCTAAGGCGGAGGAGCGTCGCCCCACTGCTTTCAGAGCTGTGGAAAAGGAAAAAATAAAATAAGGTTTTTATCATTTTATTTTTCGTTTCTGCGGGGCTGGGTTAGGATGGGGCGGGGCTGGTGGCTCAGGGAGGAGGAGTGGACTGTGCACACTAAGTGCACAGAACCACTTGGCCCGCCGGCCAAACTGTCAGCCGCACTTTGCATATTCCCCACCCAGGCTGCATTACATCCTGACTGTGAAACATGCACAGGCTCCCTGTCCCAGTCTGAGCGCCGACCGACGGTGCTCAGACCAATCACAACACTGCATTGCATTGCAGCGTTGTGATTGGCTCTGGGGGTGCTTTCGGACTCTAAAGCAATGAGGAAGGAGAGATGGAGGCGGCCGCGGCGTGAGGAGGTAAGTGTTTTTCATTTGTTTTTAAATATTTTGTCCCCCCCATCCCAGTGCCCCCCTGCCTACCCACCCCGTTCCCTGCCAGCCGCCACTGGTGAGGGCTGGTGTGAACAGGGGGTGACAGTGTGCACAGGAAAGGAGACATGGTCTATACAGCTGTCTGAATTACCTATTGTGTTGTAATAGAATTTATATAGCGCTTACTAGCGTTGACGAGGAGTTTTAGTGCTTTATGGTGGGTAACATGCTACTCCCTAACCGAAAGCTAGCGGTGTACCCAGGGGTTTATAATTATTGTTGTAAATGTGCTAGCAATTGGGGTATTCTTGTGCTCTGTGGTGAGTTAAGTTAAAATGAGTTTGGTATAATTATTAGAGTGAGTTCATGCAAGTGGAAAAATGTAATATGTAAATCGGGGGGAGAAGGTTAGATACGGACAGATTACACAGAAAAAGAATTTGATTTATGAGAGTGGGATAAGCTGGGGGTTTAGAAAAGGTTATGTATTGCAGGAGAGGTTACTCAGAAAGAGAGTTTATGATTTGTAAGGCGGGTAATAGTACAGAGTACAGTAGAGAGTAAGGCTGCAGGCATGTGATAAAGTAGGACGCGCTAAGTGGCTAAACCAGGCGGAGGACGGAGTGCAAGAAGGGCATCAGTCACCTTTTAAGCATTGGCAACGCCAACTGGTCTCACCTTTTAAACCTATAGAACTATTGGCTTTGACAATCCTTTTCAGCCATGCTGTACAGCATCGCAGCTCTTGTGCATCATGGTTATTAAAAATAAGTGCATGACACAGCGGCTGAGTTATATTTTAGGTGAAAGCACCCGTTCAGCACCCATAGGTGTGCCTACAAAATGACGTGGGTGACCTTTTTTTATTTACGGAGCTGAGATTGATCGGCAAATGAAAAAACACACTAGCAAAAGTGTGACATGAAAAGGCAGCACAAAAGGGCTTAAACATTTTTAAAAAAAGGATGACTGGATTGCAGGAGCAGGTTGGGCGATTGAATCTGGAAGAAAGAACACGGCGGGCGGGGTAAGAATGAACACGTGATGGACAGCAATGTGGACCGCAGGGATGTGGGAAAAACACACAAAGGTCAGAGAGAGTAACTCTAGTGTGGGTGGGGGATAGATGCACTTGGGTGAGAGAGTAATGTGGGGGGGGAAGCACACCATAGAGATGGGTGGAAAACAAATACACTCTCATGGAGTGCTTAAACAAAAATAAAAAAATTGTTCCCTAAAAGCAAGCAGTGGAAGCATACAAGTCAGCCAATCAAATAGATGATAAAGAGGCTATGCTCCATGGGCGGGACAAACTCCAGACTGACCAGCTTGGACAGGAATAAGAAGCAGGCAAATGAGTGTGAGAATAAGGCCAACCAATGGTAAGCAATAAGCAGGCTGCAAGGTAGGTCTAGGTAAGCCCACAATATGACTTTTGGAACCAGAAAACTGTCTAGTAGACTGGACATAAAAAAGGTAGAAGAGAGAATAATCCCCAGCTATAAACCAAGTTAATTCTCATGGAGGTTTCTTTAGAGACTACTGAGATAGGATACAATCTGGGGAAGTATAAAGAGTAGAAAGTAAAGTTGAAAGTTGATCACCTGCGGGCAGGTGATACATGTGGCTGCGTCTTTGGTTGTTTGGTGGTTGATGGTGTTGATACATGTTGTCCATTTTTTTACATGGATATTGAACATTATTGAAATTGTTTGACTTTGTACTTGTTTTTATACTAAGAGGTACTGAGTTTTTTAGTATCTCTGAACAGAGGGTCGTTAAGGCTTGTCTGATAAGAGTTTGAGGACAAACCCTGGGGTTTGCATTGGTCATTCCCTTGTGTGTTTGCGTGAGACAAATGCATGGGAGGCGCATTTCTAAGGAGATGTGGTTCTTCATGCTAATCAGAGTTGTCTGTAAAGGGATTCTGTGGAGTTAGCTTTTGCTTGATTTTAGAGTGTTCTAGAGGGTTCTAGAGGGTTCTGGAGGGTATCTGTCTGCCGGCAGAACATGAGAATTAGGCTTTTTTTGTTGGAACCAAATTAGGAATAACCAGGTCTTAACCATCCTTATGAACTAAGGGCCAAATGAATTAAAGGGTTTTACCCATTCTGTGTCTATGGGAAAATGTGTTCGTACATATGGGCCTGAGTGATTCTTAGTTGCTCTGATGTTTGCAGGGAGGGAATACCACCATTTTGCGTCTTGAATGGAGAAAGTAGCGTCATTCATGCTTTTCTGTCTGTAAGAAGTAATTATCAAGCAGGATGCCAGTCTGAAATGTAAGTTCCTGTGTTGGGAGCATTTTGTGACTTTTGCTTGAATGAAATGGGGTGGTTTGCTATTTAGAACCCTGCGTACGATGCGCAGTGGTAGGAAGGATGGCACTGCTGATGCCAAAGCTATGCCTCTGCTGTGGAACAGGAAACCTTACTTTGCTGGTGGCAGTCTGGCATCTGTTCTGTCTGAGAAAAGCATTTGCCCGCTGTGCAACTGACCACATTGACCGACGCTCGCAGTGCTGATGCGTGCATGCTCCTGCGAAGAAGCAGATCTCAGGAAGAGTGCAACTGGGTTTTGTGAACATTTAAAAATATATATTCAGACTCATCAGGAGTCCTGTGTCTGAACTCATCCACAAGTTTCCTGCAGAGCTTTCAGTGGGCTTATTTGCAGATCCTCTTTCTTTTCTTACTACACTTCTCTTCGTCCCTTCTCTGTGTCATGAGTCCAGGGGACCATTGAGGTCAGATTTTACTGCAACGAAAACTTGAGACCTGTTGTTACCAAGGGCATGAATTACAGTTTGTCAGTCTCATTACTTTGTCGCAAAGATGACGGAATGACGGGGATCCTGTCTGCCTTATAACTGCATTGCATCCTCTTTCACTTATAATATGGTGGACGGGATGTCCGTCAGATTGCGATGGAGTAACCCGTCCGCCAAGCTCTAAATCAGGCCACACAACTTTAAAGTGCACATAGAGTGGGTTCTGCCTCTACTCGGTGAAGTAGTGCCGCTCCATCGCCTCATACGGTTAGCTGTATTGGGTATCATTCCACCTCCTATAGAGTGCTTTTGTTGCAATGCATGAGGGACTGTTTAACATTTTAAAAGTACTATGCATCATTACATATTAAATTCTTTTTCTCAGATACTTTGTATTGCAACAGCAAACTTTTTTTTATTGTATCTTAACTGCAGCCGTATTTTAATGTTTGGACAGAACCCAAAATGAAAAGGAGAAAAGGCCATGTCGGACAGTGGGGCTGATAACACAGAGTCTTTGGCTAAGGTAACGGGCACAGTCCAAGTGTCGCTGTTAGGGGATGCAAAGGCACAGAGCCCCGGGCTGACGGTGGTGGAGCTGGTTCCTCTTTATTTGAAACCAAACTGAGTCAATTTTATCCAGATGTTTGACATAACACATAAGGTTATGTCAAACCAGATCACAAGTTAACTGTATTAAAACAATGTAATCATTAATTAAAAAGCAACAGCTGATGCTTTGCCTGAGGTACATCAGAAGAAAGATTCTCAGGCCTGCTGTGCGGTTATTGGTCTACCCTAAGGTAGAAGCAGTGCACTTAGCTATTGATAAACGCAAACCACATCATGATAAAAAGTTGTAATGTTGTGATTGCGTAGTGTTTATAATGATCAATGTATATTATGTCATGATAAAGGTCATGTCTACCGCAAAGGTCTGTAACTATGTATATCTGATAAACATTTGTAATGATAAATGTAAGCCCCATCATGATATACGTTGTAATGTTAGGTTTGCAGTTTAGTGTTCTGTAAACATGGGTATATGCTGATGAATCTTTGGTATAATAAATGTAAGCCATGTGATGATGGATGTTGTAATGTCATGTTTGTAATGTAGTGTCTCCTAAGTGTGTATATGGGATGATAACTGTTTGCGATAATATGTGTAAGCCAACCAAGTCATAATAAATGTTGTAATGTCATGTTCGTAATGCAGTACCTCATAAATATGTATACATTCTGATATATGTTTGTAATGATACATCTAAGCCATCCATGTCATGATAAATGATTTCTTGTCATGTTTATAATGGTTTGACCAGTGAACGTAATGATGAATGTAAAAGCTGTCATGATAAATGTTATGTCATGTCTGCTCATAACCTATCATCTCTCACCCCATCTATAGTAATCACATAACATCTTCATGTCCTATGGTGTCTACCTACTAACTATTGTGAAGGACACAATTACTCATAAAAATGATTGGATTCAATAAAATTAATAAATAAAGATAAGCTTTTAGTTCTTTCTTTTATCTCTTTGAAAAGATGACAGGGGGATTCACCTATAAATTAAAATAAAAATGATTTAGGAAAATACCGTTTTGAATACATACTGGCACCCACTGATGCATTAATGAGAGACTTGAAAGGTGGTTGATGAAGAGAAGAGGGGGGACTTCCATGGTGTAATCCTTTGCTGCGACAAGAAATGACCTCAGCGATCCTAGAACTTGTAGAAAGGCGGAAACTTTACCCATTTGTCAGGCATCAAAAAAGCACCGCTGGGAGAACTGTAAACGCGTCAAAGCTACTTCAGATCTATCCCGACTCCTGAGACCGAATGTTTTAACAGCAACCAAACAAAGAGTATATAGCCGTTGAAATATGCCATCTGACCCAGATAATAAAGTGATTCGACAGGTCGGTTAAATAGATTTGTATCTCAGATAAGTCAACCTGAGTCGAGAAGAAACATATACAAGAACTACCCCCACTAGGTCTATACTACTCACTGTATCACCTGTACCAACCCCAGACAGGCTTCAGGGGATGTTTCAAGATTGCTCAGCCAAATGTAATTGATGCTTGTCGGGTTGAGTGGATTAGAAGCCCATTTGTTGGAGCTGACCTGGGTTTCAGGCTTTGTGGCCATTTCCATTATCCTGTACGATCAAGGCCCGTGGAACTGGGATTAGGCCTGCTGCTATTGCTGACAAAGGTGCTCCTAGCATAGCCGTTTGAGCTATGACAAGGTGCTGCTAGCATAGCCGTTTGAGCTATTGCTGACAAGGTGCTGCTAGCATAGCCGTTTGACCTATTGCTGACAAGGTGCTGCTAGCATAGCCGTTTGCGCTATTGCTGACAAGGTGCTCCTAGCATAGCCGTTTGAGCGATTGCTGACAAGGTGCTCCTAGCATAGCCGTTTGAGCGATTGCTGACAAGGTGCTCCTAGCATAGCCGTTTGAGCGATTGCTGACAAGGTGCTCCTAGCATAGCCGTTTGAGCTATTGCTGACAAGGTGCCGCTAGCATAGCCGTTTGAGCTATTGCTGACAAGGTGCTGCTAGCATAGCTGTTTGAGCGATTGCTGACAATGTGCTCCTAGCATAGCTGTTTGAGCTATTGCTGAGAAACCTCTGGGAAGGATTGTCCCCTTGAAAAGTCATTATTCTTCAACTTCCTGACGGTCCAACACTGGAAGTCAGATATGGCTCAATGTGGAGAAGACTTGGCTAGAAACTTTGCATGGAGGCTTTTTGACACAGCAGAAGTATTTGATTTATACATTTTCAGATAGCTGGGGACCTTTCTATGATGAACTACCAAACCCAAAGGCGGCATCAAATGTATTTTTTAAGAGTGCATTATTGGCTAATTTGCACTTTTGAGGGATAATTTAAGCAGTGGTATTTTTATATTAATACTTTTTCGCTGTATAAGTCTATATGATGAATCCACTTTTGTAAAGCGAGATGTTTTCATTTGGCCACATTTGCAATATACAAAACATTGGTGTCAATCTTTTTCTGGCACAAAAAGTGAAAATCATTAAACAGGCATGCTATTCACCTTCTAGCTGTTTCACTAAGTACTTTGGCAACAAACTTTAGTTTTCATTGGGATTCAGGCTACAGTGCAAAAGACGTTTGCAAAGCTCGGAGGTTATTGTTTATTTAATAAACATATTTCAGCTTGTGGAATGCTACATTGGGTTTTATGAAAGATGAGGTGCATATATCTGCCTTCTATATCAATGTTTTTCCAGACAATCATAGATACCTTGAAATAAATTTAATTATAGGACTATAGCTACTCATTCGACACTGGAGGATATTCACATTGAAAATGCCTTTATGTTAATTATTTACCACAGAGGAGTTGTGGGGATAAACTTGACATAACAAATATTATACGGTTCTAAATCAAAAGTAAACCACTACATGATAACTTCAACGCCTACCACATCCAATACATGAGGTCCTTTTCCCTCAAAGCAGAAAACGAAAAGCAATTTCTATAAACCCCAACAACGCAACGCAACCACATGAAACAAATGTTAACAAATCGCATTATTTCTACTTTCCCTTTCACATCTGATGCAGGCTAAGCAGTTTAAGATTTCCACACCCAGCATGTTGCACCAAGCCCACATGGTGGTTGTGGAATGGAAGGCTCAATGGCCAAGAGATTAGAGAGTCTTGATTGTGGTTTGAATGTGGCCCACGGTGACGGAAGACATCATGTGTTAGCGCCGGTTTACCATTCCTGGCCAGGGTTGAACAAGGTGATCACTATGAATCGTGCACAACAGGGAAGTATCTGCAACAAAAACTGCAGGGAATGTAATGTACTCTATTATCTGCAACTAAAAATCACATATCCCTTTATATGTCACAAAAATGGTTCCTTATTAGTGGACCATCATCCATGCAGAAATGAAATGAAGACTATTTGTACAGCATAAAGAGAAAATAAAAGGGCATCTTGTGGGACTTTCATTCAGTGTCTCTAGGGTACTGGGAAAACCAACAGTCTAGAGAATGTGTAGGGAGGATTCAGATGACAATGGATGCGATCAGTAAGTGAAACATGAAACAGCCAGCCACAGCTGTTAGGCAAACTCACAGAAACGTATTACACCAGGCAGCCATTTAGGACATAGAAGGGCTAGGGCATTGCACTACCAATGGCGACAAAGAGGTTTCAGGTGCACAACACGAGAGCAATGACCAAGCAGTGGCACTACGCATGTTCATATTTCATTGTAACACCGCATAGCAAACTTTTGTGTGCCAGGAAATATGCTCACATGACAGGTTGTGGGGTTTCTGGAGTGAGGTCCCCTGCAAAAGGGGGTTAACACCCTGAAACTCGTAATCACAAACCTTTTGCAGACAGTTAATTGCCCTAAAAAAAACAGTGTGAGATCTAATACTCTAATCCTCAAGCATGGGAAAATGGATGGATCATACCTAAAATTGGTGGGTGTGTAGGGAATACAGTGTCTCCCTACAGAATGTATTTTTCCATGGAGTAAAAAAAAAAAGTGTTAAAACTTACAGGCGCATATATGCATTACATTTATGCGATGCAAAATGTAGACAAGTAAATAATTCTTGTAAGGTTGGAAATTTACGCAAACCACACTTCTAAGCCCATGCCTTCAAATTACTGGCTTTCATTGGGACAGTGTTGCGAATTTGATTAATAAGTAAATCCTAGTAGACTGTACAGAAATACGGAGAGAGACATTTCACAGCCCGGAAGACCAATGGCGGATCAAAAATATAAAAAATAGACAGATGATCAAAGTTTTATCCAAATGAGATCAGTGCGATAGGATTTGGATTGGGAACAGATGTACTCACTGATGAAAACACTGATGGCTGTAGAAATAGGGCACCTTCTACTACATGTTCACAATTTGGTGAAAAATTAGCACAAAAACTAAGCAATCGCTAAAATGGAAACACAAAAAGGCAAGTAAATGTTTCGGAAACCTGTCCCTAACGAGCTCCTGTTGGTAAATAACATTAGATCACCAAGTTAAAAAATATTTATCATCAGTTGCAATTCATCCCTTACTTTCTCCGCACTGTAACAACTGTAGACAACGGTCGCATCAATGCTACATACAAAAAACATGTGCTTTTCTTTCAATGTAAATTTGGAAATGGCTGTGTACACTGACATGACTGGGAAAGTCTGCACCTACTGGAGATGTGTTTACATGATCAAATGAGGAGTACACAGCACAGCCCTAAAAGTCTGTTTTATATCTAAATACATGTGAACAACACTTTTCAAAGGTGAACCCTTTGCAATTTAGAGTGTATTCACAGTGCATGCACCGTTATACCCTCTTCGAAATCAATGTTGGAAAAAGTGGTGGTGGCTCATGGGTGAGGTTTTTGGGAGTCTTGACAGGGAATGACTAGGGGTGATTCAGGCAAGAAAAGTACTGTAGGCCCGGATCAAGTTACAAGAATAGTGTGCTTTACCAGTGTCGATTGACTGCGATCAATGGTCCGTGCTTTGACTACGCCTGTGCATAATCTTTATTGAGCAAAATTAGATCCTTATTATTAGGGTAACAATAGCTTGAAAAATGTCATGTTTTACTTGCAAGTATTCGGACTACGTAGCTTTCTCTTGTGGGGAGGTTGGACATGGGGAGTAGGGGGTGCAAAATCAGTGCGGTTCTTCCCCTATAAGTATACTTGTAAGGTCCAGGGGGATCCGTGACTAGGTCCCAAACAGGACCTCATGAGGAGTAGCCACTGGTGGCTTATCTGCAGAGACAACGCTACCTAGTGTAACATGCGACTACCTTTTTTCTATTAATTGCTTATTGGTGCTGATGGTGGTCTGGGAAGTGTATCCTTAAAGTAATAAACTGATTGTTTTAGGGTATTAATAGGGAAATCAATGAATTTATATTTTGTAACTACTGGGAAAAATTGTAATATATTTTTTAGATCTTTCAGTGGAAATATGTACTTTTGTAAGAATTGAAATTTAATAAATCATACTTTTTATTATTATTTTTATATGTTTCTAAATGAACGTGTAAGATTTCTTTAATTTAACGTGTTTGTCATATGAATGGCATACGATTTACTACATTGAGCGATCTAAAAAATAAAATATAGCCAGATAGGAGCTAGGTGCAAGTTAAATAAGTGGGTTCTTGATTATCACCCACAAGGCAGTACACTCAAACAGAGCCTCTAAGAA
Source organism: Triturus cristatus (assembly GCF_964204655.1). Classification (NCBI taxonomy): domain Eukaryota; kingdom Metazoa; phylum Chordata; class Amphibia; order Caudata; family Salamandridae; genus Triturus; species Triturus cristatus. The sequence goes on from NC_140592.1 coordinate 216,119,824, forward strand.
GAAGAGACCACGCCACATTTGAGGAGGTGCTCACGTTTTTTCCAGCCACCTCTTCAAAGGTTAAAACATGGTTTAGTCCATGAGTACAAAGCAGTAATGAGCAAGCAGAGCTTTGCATGGTAGGCAAATACATATAGTGGTGGAAGTATGCCAGGCGCATTAGCTTTTTCATCATTCCGGTCTGTAAGGAAAGGAAGCAGAGCATTGTTGTGGCCATGACCTAAACCTCGTTTCCACCCATGTCACAGTATAAAGACTCCATAGCCTTCTGTCATTTCCAACTTGAGCAAGAACATTGATACTTAGTTTTCAATTTAGGAAAACATACCTAATTTTAATCATGCATATATCTGGCTGATCCCACAGAGGCCTGAAAGAGCCAAAACGTCAATCTGTGACAGCGAATACACAAATTGTTCATGACATGTACAGAACTTACTCCCGCTCTGACATACAGCATCATCATTCTCTTTATTTTTGAGGGAAATATTTCCAATGGACATCGATAAGCAACGCAATGCTTTAGTTTCGCATGCTGGCCGCTTGCTGGGGATTTACCCGGGCAAGTGGCTCGCCAGCCTTCCTCTCTACACTGGGGGTAAGGTTTGAAAACCTCCAGTTATCTAAATTGTGGAGCTTTTTCATAATTCCTTAGGTTTTAAAATAAAAAAAGGAACCAGCCACCATTCAGAATTGGTTATTAATCTACATAAGAGCAAAGCATAGACTCCGATCTATAGCTACTAAATTACAAAAGTAATCATGATTTATTTCAAATTTCTAGTTTATAATTACCAGACTACTTTGAGGGTCTGGATGAAAGTGCAATTTTGTATTTCTGCTTGTGTGTACCGTTTGATAAGTAAAATGCAATCATATTTTTCAAATAATATCTGAAATAAAGCATGCTGTCTCTCAACTAGCAGCACTCCACTGACTGCAAAGGATGTGGTGCAACAATGAGAGAACTGGAGCACAATTCATGTTTAGGCGGCATAGGATGAGCAGACGTATACGGCTTGATATCTGAAACCAACATACGGAAACGGGCTCACTGCTGATTCATTAAATCCTGGCATATATCGTTCAATTGATCACTGCGTTAATTGTCAATAAAAGGGTAAACCAATCTGGCATGAGATGTGTAATTGGTTCGAACATTTGAGAATGTGTCAGTGGGTGTGTATGTGTGCCCTTGTACTGGATTGACCATGTGGATTCTGAAACATACGCCATTTTTGTCCACTATTATATCTGGATCCAACTACCATCGTTTTTGTACTAATGCTTCACAATGGTTACCTATAAAACTGATCTGGGTTGAAGCTCACATAGTTTATACAAACCCAGAAGTGCATTCACAGCACATTGTTGTAGTTTTTCTTGGTCGTCTCCATTGTTTACTGTCTTCCCCTACTGTGTACCACGGGCAAACAGGCACAGACAGCGATGTGTATGCGCCTCGGGATCAAATAAACATATGCTAATATTCCCTATCCCAGTGCAAACCAATGAGCTTGTTCAATACCACCCAGCTAGAGTCACTCGCCACAAAATCACATCACAACACAATCTCATCACTACCACAAAATCTCATCACTACCACAAAATCTATGTCCAGCATCGTTTTTACAAGAGTACTTACTAGTTTGCCACATGGAAGAGTATGAAAATGTATGATAGTCAAGAAACACAGGTACAGCCTTGACTACATCACTCTTTCAATTGTATTATGATTTGTTTTTAATACATAGCACAGGGTAAAACCTACACAACAAAGAAAACAGGCATAACATGCAGAACGCATGCATACTCATAGGAAAACACCATTCAGAGGGAATACCACCAATATGATGAGCACTAAACCCACAGTGCGAGGCCCACTCCAACTGCACAATCAACCCCCACCCCTGTGCATTTGGAAGCCATGTACAGCATGTACCTCTGAGGATGAGCTGGTCCATCAATGAAGAGCAAGAATATCCATTCACGCAAGATGAATATTAAAGCACAGGATGAGCATCACCGATAGATGGACATCGGACCCCAGAGCACAGAATGAGAGCCCACAATAAGGTTACCTCCTCGCAGAGTATGGATTCTGTAGGGAGGTCATGCTCTGTGAAGTTGGACAACATTTCCCCACAACACAAGCAACTCTTGCCAGGACATGGGATACCCACTTACATGGCAAGCACACCTGATACAGTGAGTAGTCTCAAAAAGATGAGAAACCCTTACTGGCCAAGCACGCCCAAAAAAGTCAACACTGCACTAAAACCCTCATTCCAAAGGTGAGTACCTTAAATACGATAAGCACCCTTCATGGGATGAGATCCAACCACAAGGTAAGCTCACCTTCATGATGTACAGCCACTGCAAGGAACACAGCATTGTCACAAGGGTGAGTGTCCCCATCACAGCAAAAATCCCCATCGGGACATTCAGGCCATGCAACAGGGTAGGCTTCATCATTTTCAAGGTCAACATACCTTAACATAACATAACAACATAACAGGTGTATTTGTAAAGCGCACGATTACCCGTAGGTGTCCTGGCGCTGAATAACAGATGTTTATTGTTACCCAACTCAATGGTCGCCGGGATTTGAACCTGTGACCATGAGGTCGAACACAGGCCCCTGCAGTGGCTGCTTTAGTCCACTGAGCCACCAGACCCGGCTAGAAAGGACTTAAGCCCCTGCGGATAAGAAAACAGACGGAGAAGCATCTGATAATAGGTCCACTTTGAATAGGCCAAAAAGAACTCAACAGGTTGACCACCGAACACAACCTCCATCATTGCACAGGGTATCATCACGTTTCAGTTCCAGTGAGATCAGGCTTCCGCCACCATAAAACAGTTCTGACACTGACCCTTGTCTCCCTTTACTCTGATAGAGAATGGTAAACTGAGACCACAGTCCCATCATGAAAACAAACTCCTATGCCGAAGAACAGACTCTACTCGCCATAAGACCAGTGTTCACCAGTCTAAAACCAGACTCTCAAAACAAAGACCCGACGTATGCCAACAAACACGTGACACTGTAAAATAAGTGCACTCTATCATGAAACCTAGATTCCATGACCATATCACCAACGCCCATTTTCAGTGAGGTCATAAATAGACTTCCAATATCATTACAGAAATTAGCAGCGTCATCAAAATTTGTTGAAATTGGTAAAACATCTTTCTTCCTTCAGTTTTCTGGCATCAATATCAGGGGATTTCTCAAAATGTATTTTGTTGGCTCTGACCCATATGATATAGAAGTGTATAAACTTTATATATGTTCATTTTCTTTCTCTACATGCTCATTCATAGTCGTCCACATGTTAGTTCCAGGGTTGGGGTCTCAGTAAGTGTCACGGTGTAATGACCTGCACTGCCAAACCCTTGAGAAAACAATTTGCTGAGCCCTCCTGCTGCCATAAGGACATTTGTGGCTGGTGTATCTCCTCATATACAAGTAGTTAAGCTAATCCTTTAGTTTTTCTTTCTATTTTTAATTTAAACACGTACACAAGGCTGCACTTAATCCAAAAAGGACAGCAGCCTGCTGTGTAAAATGTATATAGAAAACTAGAGCCAACATAAACAATTCATAAATCAATGTTTCCAAATATTATGGACAATGGAAAATGGAAAACTTAAGACGATTTAGAAATGCACAGAATGAAGCTATAAAACATGCAACAAAAGAGTGTGGCAGTAGGAGTTTAAAAAATTAATGCAAAAGCTGTTTTAAAAAAAATACACACAGAAGGGACATTAAGGTGAAAGCATGCACATCCCAAAACTGAACATAACAGAAATAAATGACCCAGCAAAAGCTAGAAGCAGACAGGATGATGCTCCACTAAAAATTGTGTCTTTGAGACCTACCCAAACTATAATATATTGTGACATAGAAAGCCTTAATAGGGATTGGAATTCCAGTGGCAAAGAGAATCTCTAATTCCAAACAAAAAACATCATGACATAAGCAAAAAATGGACTTGGCAGTTTCTGACACAATGTTCCAACAAACGTGGCATGTGACATCTGGATTATGTGAAAGCCACCAATGTTCCACAAAACGTTCATAAAGAACAGTTCACTAGGTTACCAATAACGTTTACAAACATATTTAATGAATGGGTTTAAATAAAAATTCTAAAGTAACTGGGATCTGAATACACTCTACAAAAAAAGCTATTAGAACTCCCTTGCCCTAATTTCCCGGTGCACTCAAATATGTGAATCTAAGCTCAATCGAGATGTAGCGGGAAACAACCATTACAACACAGTCATTACATCGCACTACCTTTACATAGCAGTCATTACATCGCAACATCTTTTACATCGCATGTCATTACAACGCAGCCATTACATTGCATGTCATTACAACGCATGTCACTACAACGCAGGCATTACATCGCAAGTCATTACAATGCATACCATTACAACGCATAGTACCCTTACACTATCCAACACTTACCCTACTGTTGCACTCACTGGAGTTAGAATAATAATTTTTACCCCTACACTATCCAATGGTATGCGTTGTAAAGGTATAAGGCGATGTAATGGAATGCGTTGTAAAGGTAGTTTCTGAAAATGCGTTGTAAAGGACGTTGCGATGTAAAAACTGCATTGTAAAGGCATGCGTTGTAAATGTATGCGTTGTAACATCATACATTCGATGTAGCAGTGCTACCAAGCACCAACCTCCGGCCTCTAAACACTTTGGGTTATGTCTTAATCTTGCAATGCCCAGTGTACAACCCGATCAAGCTGCAACCTTGTTGATGAAAAAAAGGGCATACTTTCAGAAAACTGAAACATGATGAAGGCTAACATACCATGGTACTTTCACAGAACACAACCACCACACACACGCATTAGAGCGCAAAGTAATGCGAAGTGTAGCCAGCACGGGCTAATAATACCCATTCTCAGGCGGTTGTAAAATAGCTTTCTGTAACCATAGGTTGCAGTTGCCAAGCAATCTCCCGGCCTTGCAGTGCTGTGCAGCAAATCACCTGACATACACGCATAAATCAGATGCTCGCAAGCACTGCACCCTCCCTTTCACGCCTAATGACGAGAGACACAGCAAAGCAGTTCCTATGGGCGGCTCAAGGGAGAGTTGAAAAGTTGAGGAGACCGCATGGCTCCCCACAGAGTGGAAACATCCCTCCTCATTCTGCAGCTTCTCGCCTTAAAACAGACACAGAAGACGGATGCAAAGCAATGCAGCCTCGAATATTATCACAGTTCGTTTCTGGCGACGCGGGTGCTCCTGGGTACAAAGGGAAGTTGAGACTTTTTACTCGTGATGCCCTGGTAAATTGAGTCAAGTGTGTCGTGTTTTAGGGATGTGCGAAGTTGTTTTTTTCGCTATCAAAGTTTTGCGAAGTTTCCTTGTTTACCTCTGCCCAGGTAATGGTTTTACCCGCTTTGCTAGATAATTTTCATCGTTTTACACGATAATTTTCTCTGCCCTCTAAGAGCATTTTCAATCTAATGAAACCCTGCAAGCTTGACAACGAATACAGAGGTTTTTCCCTGCAAACCCAACGTTTACCGAGCTTTTCTGGGGACAATGGCAGTGCGGAGAGGAACAATCACAAGGCCCGTATTGCGAGTTCCTCGGAGTAACAGGGGCATATTTGTGACACCCAGGGACGGCTTTAGGCCAGTGCGACAGGTGCAGCCGCACTGGGCGCTGACTTGTGGAGGGGGCGCTGACCTCAGGGGAGGGCACTTTGATTAGCAATAACTTATGATTGGAGAAATGAAGGGGACTTTTGTCCAGTTGTAGTGAGAGAATCCGAGGAGGCAGTCATGTGGTGTAGGGGCACCAAAAATGATTGTTGCACAGGGTGCCACCAGCGCTAAAGCCGGCCCTGACACCTGTTAAATACGGATGGATGTAAGATTGGGAATTTAATTGGCGCAACAAATAGCTCGGATTACGAGTTTCCCCATGGCAATGGGCTATAAATCCTGTGTACTTTAATTTTATGCAATCCGTTCCCCTACTTTTTCTATTTTAAACATGTGTCCCTGGACGGCAGAAATAGCCAAGTCCTATAGATAAGGCTCGGCGTTCCAGGCCTTTCGGGGACACGTGGGGCGGGCATAGAAGGACAAGGGCTCTGTCTCTTCCTTCTTGCCCAGAGACGACGAGGAGTCGGTGTTCACTTCTCCTGCTCTGTTTTTTCATTCTCTTCCTCTTCTTCCCTCTCTTTATGTCACTCCTCCTCACTTGCTGAAACCTGTGACTTCAAGAAACTACACCTACCCCCTCTTTTCCTTTATTTGTTCCCCTGTGAAATGGGTCCAAAGCAGAAAAACACTTTTGCTGGAAATGTGGTCTTTTTCTGACATTTGGCTATTCCAAAATTGCAGCCTGAGGGATGAAGAGAAAATAAAGGTTCAAAAGATGTTAAATAAATAACTAAATAAAGCTAGACAGTGTTCGCAAAGTGGCCAGTTTGGTTTTATTGACTACCACAAACATTAGTGCCACTTTACAGGGTTTGCCAGTGAAGCGCTACTTTCGTTTTCTTGTCATTCTTTGAACAGCATTGTTTTCCCCGAGTGGGGAAGTGCAGCATTCCTGGAGGCTCTGCAATACCTGGTTGATGGGTGGATTAGAAAACATTTAATATGATCATTATCAGCTGTATTCCTTATTTTAGTTTATAGTGTGTACTGCGGCTCTCTTTTCACGGATGTGGTCTTTTTAAACCATACTGCTAACGTTTTGTAAGGATGTAAGCAATGGACATTGAAACACACCCCTTCTGGACCTTGTAGTCATGTCCTTGACTTTTCAGGCAAAAACACTAATTGATTTCTGTATAATGAGTGTAAAAGTGTGAAGTTAACCATGTTGTTCCTGCTTACATTTCACATGCTTTATTTAATCTTGCATTCCCTATGGGTTTGCTTTTTGCAGGATGTTGTTAATTTTTTTTAGGCATCATTTTGCTCTTGTCTAGTGCGTAATTTGAATCCAGTCGCATCCAGGTGTTTATAGAGGGGCACTATTAGCTGAAGGCAGTGCGAGTTTCTCTCAGTGGGGCAGTATGGTGTTCAGTGGGGCGAGGGTGTGGCACTATGGCTAGAGCTGCCCAATTAGGAACTGGGAACCAGGTTCAGCCTTTATGACCAGTCCACCAGACCACTCTCCTGAGGGAGCAGATTCTCGTACTAGACCTTAGAAGGCCCTGCTAGACCTTTAAAGCCCTGGTGTATTCTCACCAGCAGGTGGACCCTAGACGTGGCAAGTGTGGGTTAACCTTCAAGACCTGACCACCACAATCATTACTGAAGTTCACCACCAGTCTTGCGGGCAGGCCTACGGAGCAGCACACCCTATAGTGACAGTAAATCAGTCACTGAGGTCACAGGACCCTTGAGGCCAGTCCGTCTCACCCATTGATACCTCCATTGCCTTGTTTTAGCACTAGAAGCTTCAACTCACCAGGGATCAGCAATGCAGGATTAGCGTACACATCAAAGTAAGTTTGCAAACTTGACGGACAAGCACTTTTAACATGTGCTGCCTGCTTTGAAGCCACTGGAATTATGCAGCAATGGAGGACAAAATCATGCCGCAGTGTTGACTAAATGTTGCAGCAAAAATAAAAGACTGCAGCGTTAAGCGGTATATTTTCTGATACTTTATTTTGACATTTTTACACATACTAAAAGTCTCTGCAAAGATTTTCCCTCATTAGTACCAGTGCAACATACAAAAGCAGCAGTGAGAAAGGTGACCAGTCAACCTTTGCAAAGGGCCGTCCACTTTGCAGCAACAAAAGGCACATTTTTAGTAAGTTTTGATCCGTTAGATCTACATGCAATTTATTAGTTAAAATCGCCAAATTATGTAGCAGATGACGTATTATGTGGCAAATATGGCAGAGCCATAATTATGTGGAAAACATTTGTAAACTAGGATATTTTGCCATTCATGTTTGAACTGCTTTTGTGCAAAAAGGGAGGAGAAGTGCTGATGACAGAAACTCTATGGCTCAGAGACAAATGGCTTGTTTTTCCACTTTTAAGCGTATTTGGGACATTCTGTGATTGGAAATGTATCCAACTTTGTGAATGTATTTTAATGTCAATAACTCATATTAACCCTGAAATAAAAATGTGAATCCATAGGTTAAATTAACGTAATGAGCTATAACTGGCCAGTGTAATGCCACACAAATAATACAAATTGGGATGTGTTGCTCTTTCTGGCCACACCTCTGACTCCGCCCACTGACCTAATCCTCGGGTTATTAGCACCCTCTGTTTCTCCACCCACAGTTCCTCTACTTTTATCCCCCACTTTGACCACTGGCTATAACATACGGATTTCGGTGCTTTCTGTACCAAAATCTGCATGTCCTGATATTTATCAGGTCTTTTAACCTGATTTTAACCTGCTAATATTTATCTCGAGTAAATTATGAGGCATGGGCAAACTTTGACCAATTTATAGCTGTGACTTTTGTGAAAGCAGGGGTTTGCATGGTACTGCAATTTAGCACAGCACTCATTTTCGTGGCCCACTGACTTCTGCTATGGGACGCACAACCATGTGTAAAAGTCCCAACTTTGCGGTGGAAGAGACAAAGTGAAAAAATTGCAACTTAATTTAAAGTTGCAATGTTTTTCATGGACCGATGAAAAGTTTGGAAAAGCACTTTGCTTGCTGACACCAGGATGGAGATCTCCCTATGGTAAAGTGTTGGGGAAAATAAAAATATTTATTAAACTTGAAAAAAAATGTAGAACAACCTAGAAAATAATGTTACAGCATTATTATCTTAATTACATTTAAAATGTAATTATTCTGAATATTTCAAATTAAAACACTTTCTAAAACAAAAAACACATCCCTCTAAAGAAATTCAATTATATTTTAATACAAATTAATATTACATTCATCTTTTAATTAAAAAAGATTTAAATAATTTACAATAATATAATATGTTTTGTTTATATTTTTAACATTAATTTAAATGTATTTATAGGTATAACAATTTAAAAAATATATTTTTTGAGATTCTATCCTATGGGGTTTTATTTTAAGACCCTCTTTCCATTATTTTGTATGGGATCGTGTTGCAGTGCCAGTGTTTGGCCATGTGTAGGCTGCAAATACTCTAGCTCTTAGCTCGAGTTGATTTACTACTGTTTTGGGCCCTTTTTGGCTGCAGTAAGTCGAGATGTGCAGTTTATGAAGAGCAATCGGCTTACTCTTTAGTGGGTGGGTGGATGTCCCTCTCATTCCCTTACCCTTCCTTAAACCCTCCTTACTCCTCCCTAAACTCCACCTACGGTGCATTAAGCATGTCCCATTTATCAACCAGTCCCCTTGGTCCCTTATACATTTACTCTTATATAGTAAAATAAAATGTGTGTCGATCTCCAGATAGAAAAGATAGGAGGTGCGGATTTACATTTGTAGGTTTGTGAATAGAATTCCGTAGTGCTTTAGTAGTACTATTGTAGAACTACTAAACTCAATACAAAATAAAGTTTAAGAATCATCTCCTATATGTTGTGAATTACTTCCATTATTGTAAAACAGTTTCACATTAGTGACAATCAACTGCCAGTATAGCTTTTGTCAATCTTACTAGACTACTAATCAAGGACTTCCTCCCATTTATTCGCTATTTTCTAAATATTCATGAAAATAAAATATTGTTCTTATTTATTCGCTATTTTCTAATGCCTCCTGGCCCCTAATCAACAAGTCATTCATTCACAAACAGAGAACCAGCACGTGATTGGGCTTCACGTGCGAATGATTGCACTAAGAAACAAGATTAGCAAGGTAAGGAGTGCTTTTGACATTTTTTTTTAAAAAGAGCAAAAATATGTTATTTCCCAGAATAAAATGTATGTGTGGGGGAAACAAAACATACCATCTCTAGACATCTGAACTCCCTCTTTAATTGGCCATGCAGATCTCTTAGGCCATCTGTTGGTAGAAAGGCGATTATGCCCACCTATTGTAAACCAGATGGGGAGGTCATTCCCTCTCAGCTGTGGCAACAAACTTGTGGAACTCACTGTCTATTCACGTTGCAGAGGCAGACTCCTCTTCTCTGTTTAAGAAAAATCTGAAAACATGGCTTTTCTCTTTTTAAACGTGGATTCGGGCTGCCAGGATAGGTTGGGACTGCTATTCTGTGGTTTCAGCGTTTTGACACTTTCGGGTTTAGTGCGCTTTATAAATATATTTTTAATTTAAGTCATATTTCAAGAATACCAAGTAAACAAAATCATAACTGATTAAACAAAGCCTATGAAATGATTCAATGAGTAAGTGTTTCATTGTTAACCACAATATGTAACCTAACGTTCACAAATTTTGATCCCAGCAGGGCAACACGGCCTCTTACTGTTCCAAGGTTGATTTAATGAGTACCACTGAATCATATATTCGAAAAAAGTGTTAGTTGCACTAATAAAACTAGCTGTAGCAAATTTTCATTCTACATTCCTGTTTTACATTCAAGAAAGTAGATAACACCATATTATAAACAATCAAAACCCACTGAACAAGTTATTTTTATTTGTTGCCAAGAAGCCTTACAATAAGAAATATTGTATGTAAGAATATTTGTGTAAAATAGGAGAGCCATGGAAGTACTGACGTTAAACCACAACAAATAAAATTAAGAGGAGCGTGAACAATGATGAGCCTGGGTGCACCTATTTAGATATGGACACCAAGATGGGCAATGGAAACACACCTCTAGTCTACCATGATCTCCAGGAAGAAATGTACATTTTTAGGTCTCGCCTGACCCAGCGCATGCACTGGTCTGGCGAGACTTTTTGAGAGGGCTCCAAAAAGTGCTACCATGGCCAGCCTAGAGCTACAGTACATGTGTGCGGGCACGCGTGCCGCGCTTGAACGCGATTACTTTCACTTTCGCGGCCGCACGGCGGCTTTGAAGTTTGATCGCGATCACTTTCGCGGCCGCATGGCCGCTGGGCATAGCCAATAGGTCTCGCTTTTGGGACCTTATAAGTATTTAGTTATGCAACTGTTGCATGGCTAAACACTTATAAGGTCGCAAAGGCGAGACCTATTGGCTATGCCAATGCTGGTTACAATATGTAAATAGTGTTAGGTGATAGGCATGGTTTCCTTCTACAAGCATGTGATGCCTCCCCAGGGATATTATAAGGGTCTTGAGTGAGGTGTGAAAGTGAATTCTGATGGAGAGGTCCTAGGAGATGAGATGAGGGGGATCTAGGAGTAGCACATGGTGGACTGGGTGATGATAGAAGGTTTTGGATGACTGAATCTTACTTAGGTTGTGGCTAGTTATGCAGATGCTAAGGTACTCAAGGGTTAGGTGATTACCAGCCTTAAATGCAGTTATTACAAGTTTATAGTGGAACAATGTGGCAAGATTAAGATGACACACTGATAATTCTGTTTTAAAACCAAATCAATCTTTTAAAATCACCAAGGATCTCAAAACGGGGATAGATCTATGGGACTTATTTAAGTATTTAGCATTCGGCAATTTTCAATCAAAAATAAATTCCAGCGCAGTGCTCTTCAAACTTTGCAATGTAAGACCCCCCCTCAGAAGAATATTTATGGCTCAGCCTATCCTCAAGCTACGTACGGGGGGGGGGGGGTCGGGGAATAACGTTTTGGGATGTGGGTGGTGCAGCTTATTTTCATATATTGCATTTTTGTGGAGGATACTATGGCATCAGGAGTCCAGGAATGTGCCATTCTTCTTGGCTCCTCATTCATAGCTCCTGCAACACTCTCTTACTTCGGACTGCCGCATTCCTTCCTCCAAGCTTGCAAGGTCTTTATACCTACCACCTGAATTTCTGCAGCGCCCCGCCCCCCTCCGTACTTACTTGTAAAGCAGCCCATCTCTTTTTAGCCCTCTAGCCCACCTTCTTGGCATTGGTTTATTGCTCCAGCCTCTGGCAGCACATCCTACTTCCATGACTTTACAGCATGTACTCTCTCATAGCTGCCTGGTTTCCTATGTCCAAGTGTGACTTTCTGATGAAGTCCGGATTTTCTTTATGAGCATTATGGGAGTTGTAGTCCAGATTGTGTAATGGACTAAACAATACTACAAGTCCCAGTCTAAGAGAAGCCTCTCCCCCCCTCCCCTTCTCTCCCTCTCCCCCTTTCCCCTTCCCCCTCCCCCTTCCCCACCCTGCACCCTCTCCCTCCCCCCCCTCTCTCTCTCTCTGCAGGGTGTACTCCCTCACCTCTGCCTCACTGCAGGTCCCTGCAGTGCACCATTACTGCAGGACACTTCTAAGACCATGCCATAGATGTGTTCCGAATACAAGCACAACTGCGTATTAAAAAGCTCCAATAACAAGTCTATCCCACTGATAAACTACCACTATCATTTTGAAGTTTATGCTTGTTTTGGGCTTCATTCAAAAGGCAGATGTTATTGTTTGCTTTTTCCACACAGAAGCGGTGTGCCATGCAGTTAGAAGTCCTATGCCCTAGAGTAGCATCTTTACCAGTTCTGTGAATAGAACTGTATTACATTAAATACAAAATAAATACAGTTAATATCTTTCAAGAACGAATCATACGTGTTTTATACGCTTAAGTAATACTTTCATACATTGTTTAAACATAAAATAATACGGGGGCATAACTGATGGAAGAATTACAAAATAAGTAAAAATAGAATGTGTGGAAAACCATCTCTTTTCCTAACAGTTACACCAGTGCAATAAGCCAAATCACATATTTGGTTTAGTTATCAATGCGTAGTTTACTGATCCAGCAAGAACCAACAATAACACAACTTACTGTAAAGTCCTATCAAAAATATAGATGAGAAGAACACATTTCCAGCAGAATTCCACAATTTAATTTTTTGAGGTCTGGACCGGTCTTCTTTTTTCAAAATTCTGGCCTCTGCTGTCCCATCAGCAGTGTGACTCAGAAAGGCACAGGAAATTCTAGACCACACACTCCACAAAGCCCTTCAGAAACCTGAAGAGAAATCTAATTTACTGAATCAAAGTACGTCTAATTCTCTATTGAAAACATCTGGAAAGAATGTATTAAAACATTGCTTAGAGAGTGATAAACACTCTGATGGATAGACACCTAGCCACTCAAACTTAACCCTAGTTACAAAATAATTTGATCTTTTAGTGGAACTGCTGCTCTGGGTAGCAGATGCAAGCTTGCAAACATATCACCTACCATGATGAATGAAAAGCACTGAAAGTTTCTATGTTGGGGGTTGTCTATGACAAGCATTCAACTGCAAACTTTGTGAAGTATCTATGCGTAAATCATGTTCACGAAGCCAAACAAATTAAATCACAGAAAACAAAGAAGAAACATCAGCCTCTTTCTTGTGTAGCAAATATTTAAATGTTTCAAAGATAAAGATGCAAAATTGCATCCTCTTCCAAATATTTTATTTCATATTCCAATTTTGGGTTCGAATATCTGGAACAGCCGCTAGTCTACCGTAAAAGAATGCCAGGTTTTCAATCATATGAATGAACAGAGTCAACATTGGCAGGAACTGCAAAGACTTCCACAGAAGCTCCATTACATGCGGTGATTGCACAGTTGTAAAATCAGCAGCGCTGGCAAGAGCGGTATCCGCTCAGGGAAGACTGTGGGAGGGACACCAAAAGAAATAACAAATCACACAGCTCTCAGCTTTTGAAAAATATATCCGTGTTCTAGCTGGCTACAGGATATCTCGCCTCAACAGAAGACTCAAGGATTAGAGGAACGTGTACTCAAGGATATAAATTCCTCATGGTACATCATCGACACGCGTGGCATTCAGAGTAGGCTACAGGCAAATTTCAAACACCACAATCTTTGGATCTCTGCAATCCTTCTCAAGAACCCACCCTTCAGGAAGAAAATAACACTAAAACAGTCCTTCTCCGGGAACTCCATTCCACTGCTACGTGGACTAACCTTATCATAAAAAAAAGTCAAGAGTGAGGTGATGACACTCACTTGAGTGACCTTTTTCTTGAGCACAGCTGTCTTGGAGACCCAATTGAGCTTTTCAAACGATACAATTACTATATATGTACATGTATATAAGTATAGCCGTTTAATTTCTGCCTGGTATAATCTTACAAATGTATGTAGAATGTAATCATCTAATTATTTAATACACTGTATATTTTTGTTGCATTCCATGTTAATTTTTGTTGATCGTGGAACCTTGGACTTTTCTAAAGTGTTCCGTCTATTCTCTAGCTTGGAGTGATCCACACTGTTTCAAACTGCAAAAAAGTGCTTGCATAAATGGGCCATCAGTCTGCATTTTTTGAGAGTTCTGCAAACAGACTTGAACACAAATGTAATGATTTCAGTCGTCATTTCAAACAAGTTGAAATGCCACTCAAGTAGCAAAACAATTGTTCTTAGAAATCTGAGGGCTATGGATCATTTTCTAAACTGCAGCCACAATTCACAGTTTGCAGCATGAGATGGGTTCCAATGCTCGCTGTCAATGTTTGTATTATTCCAGTGGCACATCCGTAGGGAAAATATGTAGCCAAATATTTGTAAACAGATCTTAATCTACATACGGGTATTGTGGGCACCCTAGCATACGCTACAGAGCTCACCAAGCTTGATAATGTAGATCACGTAGTAAGGACCATAAAGAGCACTAGTAAACCAAGAAACCATGCCTGGGCAGCTCAGAGAGAGCAGAAAGGTAAAAGGGCAGACACTATGGGCCTAATCTTAGGAGTCTGTCATCAAATTCTGTATTACTGCATTGTTCATAAGTCTATTTTAAAAACCACTTGAAAGCCACCCAGGAACATCATGCCTTGAACACACACAGTAGGCTGATATTTTGTATTTGGGTATCATTCTGGCCACCTAAAATGTGTAAGCATTTCTATTTATGAGTAAAGCTACAAAGGACTGTCAATTTTTTTTAAAGACCGCGATTGCACCATTTACCAATTTAGTTCAACTGTAGTCTTTGGGAATAACCAGGTGGCACAGCAACTTGGTGAAGTAATCCTGATCTCCATTTCGTCGACAGAATAACGATTGCAGTGTGAAGAAGGGGCGTGGCATTGTTCAAAGACACAAAATAGCATCCAATAAGAAATACTCAAAGAACCAATGACCAAGCACACAAATTAGCATGAGTCCACACACACATTTTGCTCTCTAGAAGATTGTGGTCTTCGTAAAGTAGAATGTCACAATAGGGCAGAGGCTGAAGGAGACGTGAAACGGACACTGGATAGTACGTTAAGAAAAGAACCAGCATCCGTGGCATACCTGGTCGGCTTTAGGAACAAGATAGTGGTCATATTGGCCTGGTGACTGTGAAAGCGCAAACAAGTTAACCACCAAATAATTGCAAGGAGGACAAAACTAATTTATTTGAGATAACATTGCGAGTGATCTTCCAAATAAATTTCTATGAAAAAACAAGATGAAAGCTTATTTTCAAACATAACTGTGATGCTCTACATGTGAAAAGATTTGAGAATCAAAGACTCTGTAGCAGTGGTTTGTGAAATGCAAATTTGGTTACTCATTTGGTTATGGATGAACAGACAATTATAATGTTTAAAAGCCCAATTCAGAATAACTGAGACAAGTAAATATATGTTTTAATTATTAAAAAAGATTTTTCTATACGCAATACTTCTAACTTTATTTTAAACTATTATTCCAGAGTTGGTCTCTATTGGGACTCTCCTCTGAATAACAAGATACAGCTTCCTGAACAGTATATGTGTTCAATAAGATTGCTCCTTCATGGTACAGCTCTAGCTACTCGGATTGCTTGCTTATTCACAAAGTCCCCATCCAATCATCTGATAGCTCATTCAATCGCAATTCTTCATTCTTAGATATCAGTAAGAAAAGCCATACCAGAAACTAGACCTAAACAGCATTTGAGGTAATAGAAGACCATAGTTCTGTCTTTTACAAAGCTGATGATGTGGTACCACATTATGGACTTTTAAATATCGACCTGCATCAATATCGGCTGCAAGACATCAGATTGTGTAATATGGTGAGGTTAGCAGATGTGGCGTTCGAGTAGTAGATCCACACTTCATGGTGTAAGCTTACCCTGATGCCAGAGAGCACTTAGGCATCTTGGAATTTAAATTGTTGCAGGTTGATATTTATGTACTCAAGATGGATATACCATCAAAGTTGAGAAGATTATACTTACAAATTTGAATTCTTAAATGTGCCAGGCACCAACTATCAATAGTTCTACAGCATTCTTGAGGACAGAATGTTGTGCAATTGTAGATCAAGTGACTTTTAGTATCAATGAAAAATAAGAGGCAAAGAACAGAATCAACTACACAATCCATCCGTGCACATGAATTTATTGGAGGTACCGGACTTTAGACGCAAACGAACAGGAGGGTCACGCTTCTCAATACTAGGACCAACATTCTGGCATGCTTTGCCACCCCCACTGAGACTAGGGTCAGACCTCCTTCGCTTTAGGGAGATGCTGAAGACTTGGCTCGTCGCCCAAGCGTACAGCTAGACCTGGACCTTTCTAACTAGTAAACCCTAATGGGAAAATAACATTTCCAGCGCCAAGAAACCTGTTGGTGAACGAGCGCTCTACAAATTCTGATTAACATAACACAACAATCAATCAAAACTCTTTATTTTGGCTTTACAGTATAAAATATACACAGATAAATATCTAAGTCATAATACAATACAAACAATGGTTAAAAATAATAATGTTAGAACAGACGGTTTAAAACGGCTGACACAAGACCAAAAAAACATTAAAAAATATATATATGGGGGAGGAGCCTAGCGCGCATCCAAGATGGTCGCGTGAGCACAGGGCTCCCCGGACCCTTTCTGCCCCTCGGAATAAATCCTGAGACTATCCTGATTTGGTGTATGGAATCTGGGAGATGAAGACCAGCTGATCATAGATCTCTTTTCCAAACTCTAATCGGACCTGGGAATCCTGAGTTATCGTCGCCGGAACTTTTGGGACCCACCCGACGGAGGTGGCCGGGGTGAAGGTGACCCGTGGGGCCGGGCTGCAGTTGAACAACAGCGGCCTCAGCGCGGTGCCAGTTACCGATTCAGCACTTTCGGTTTCGGTTTTGGCCTTCAGGAGATCAGCTGGCGTGCGTGCTTAAGGTGGCGAGGTGCCTCCTGGGCCTCTGCCCGGGGTTTGCTTCCACCTGCTACGGGCGGGTCTGACGCCTCCGACCCCTACACCGACAGTTTGTGGTCCTTTCGCTGGCACCCGCGCACCCCTTGCTCGGAGGTCCCATTGAGTGACTGCGCTCACATGGCGGGCAAAGGGGGTCCGGAGGGGCGCAAGACCAAGACTTCACTACGCGGGGGAGCGGTTCAGAGCAACAACATGGACCGCTATACCCAGGGCAGGGGGTCCCCTGGCGCTGCTGGCCTCTCCCCGGATGCGGCGGGGGGAGGCACGACCGTCGCTGCGGACCCTTCCCTACAGGACATTATGGGCGCCATCGAGGGCATCAGGGAAACTATCGCGACGCAATATGAGGCCCTGGCCCGTAAGATCGACACTGTCGCGATCGACGTCACCCTGATTCGGGCCGACCTCTCTAAAACCAACGAGAAGGTCCAGGCCCTTGACACACGGACCTCCACCCTGGGTGCGGAGGTGTCGGATCTGCGGGCCGCGCTTGGAGACATTAGAGTGGTCACCGACCATATGGCCCGGCGGCTTGAGGACTTCGAGGGACGGGCCCGACGCAACAATATCCGCATCATTGGGGTACCGGAGTCCTCCGACAGCCGCCCGGTGGACCTCGTGGTCGAGGAACTTATCCTGCAGCAGCTGTCCCCGGTTGGCCTGAGCAAATTCTTCGCTGTGGAGCGGGCCCATCGAGTTCCTGGCGGCCGGCCGCGGCCAGGGGCCCCCCCGAGGCCTATCGTGGCTAAACTGTTCCACTACAGGGACCGCGATGCTATTCTGCAGGCTTCACGGACCCGTGGCCCGGTCCGCTACGAGAACTCGACCATCAACTTTTACCCGGACTTCACGCAACTGGTCCAGAAACAGCGGATGGGATTCCAAGGGGTGAAGCGCCGTCTCCGCGAGCTAGGCCTGAAGTATTCGATGCTCTACCCGGCGAAACTTCGAGTGGAGCATGGAGAGCGGACAGTCTTTTTTGACACTCCTGTGGCCGCAAGTGACTGGCTGGACTCGCTGCCGGACGGGGGTGGCCGGCCCGGGCCCTCTGGGGGCACCGCAGGTGACGGGTCCCCTTAGACTGACTTTTGGTCCTTGCTTTTGCGGTTTTGCACTGTACAGTTGGGTCTTACTTCTTTTGCATACTGTGTTTTACCAGGACCCGTGAGGGGTGCGGGCGGGTTCGGGTCCCTTTCCTCCTCCGGGGTCTTTTTGTAGAATGGGGTTAGTGGGGCGACAGGCACACTGCAAGTTGGGGGGGGTCTTTGGCCCGCAGGGGTGCAGGGTGGGGGGCGTTGGACTTGGGGTGGGGTTGGGGGGGAAGAGGGGTTGTTTAGTTGTGTGTTTTTTGTTTACAGGGCGAGGTATTGATTTTTATCTATATTTGGGAGCGGTGCTGCGGGCTGGGGGCCTCTTGCTCTATTGGAGGGGATG
This sequence comes from Triturus cristatus, assembly GCF_964204655.1. Taxonomy (NCBI): domain Eukaryota; kingdom Metazoa; phylum Chordata; class Amphibia; order Caudata; family Salamandridae; genus Triturus; species Triturus cristatus. The sequence goes on from NC_140592.1 coordinate 216,138,477, forward strand.
GGGGGAGACGGGTTGAGGCTTATGTCGTGGAACGTCAATGGGTTGGGGGACCGTATTAAGCGGGGTGTTGTACTGCAATATTTGCGTCGTTTGACTCCTGATGTGGTGTTTCTCCAGGAGACGCATTTGGTCGGCAATGTCTGCCATGCGATGAACAGGGGGGGATACCGCCTCGTAGCCCATTCTGGTTTCACAACTGGCTCCAGGGGGGTGGGCATTCTCCTGCGAACCTCCCTTCCGGTGGAGATCACGAGGATAGTCTCGGATGACAGAGGGCGCTATGTGTGTCTGATTGGGAGGTGGGAGGGGCAGCCCCCGGGCCTCCAGAACTCCACCTTTACTGATTTGGGTCGCATGCTGCTTGACCTCCCGGACGGCCTCCTGCTCATGGGCGGGGACTTTAATTCTGTGGTTTCGGGTGAACTGGATCGTCACCCACCGAGGACCCTCCCCGCTGCCCAGTCATGGCTGGGTGGGATGTTGGAGACCTTCGGCTTGGTGGATAGTTGGAGACTAATGCATCCGACCCAGTGCCAGTTCACCTTTCATTCGGGGGCGCATGGGAGTCTCTCCAGGTTAGACTACTTCCTTATGCCCGCGGCGCAGACTGGTCGGATTCGAGAGGTCAGACACCTGGCGCGTGGTATCTCCGACCATTCTCCGCTGTGGCTTCTCTTTGACACCGGGTCGCGGTCCGCAGGGCGGATAGCTCCCATTAACCCCTGGTACCTGCGGGACCCTGTGACTCGTGACAGCCTGGTTAAGGCCATGGACCAATACTTCAGTGAAAACGAGGGGTCGGTGTCGTCTGCATTGTCCCTTTGGGAAGCCTTTAAAACTGTTATACGCGGACACGCCCTCGCCCAGATAGTGGTGGCCAAGAAGGTTGGGAGCGAGGCGGTGGTGAAGCTGGAGACTGACGTCTCGGGGCTGGAGTCGGCCTTGGAGGCGAATGTTACTCCGGACGGGCTACATGCCCTTAGCCTGAAACAGTTCGAATATAGGTCCCTGGTCACTGACACGGCCAAAACTATGTATAGGGAACAGCAGGGCCGATTGTATGACGCGGGGGACAAGGCGGGAAAGTTGATTGCGTGGCTGGACAAAAAGGAGAGAGTGAATCGTGTGGTCCCCGAGTTGCGTGCTGCGGATGGTGTGTGTGTGACTGAGCCGGATGAGATTGTGGAATGCTTCGCTGACCACCTCCGGGCGGTGTACTCCCCGGTGACTGACAGGGACGAGGATGACTCTCGCCTCCTACTGAGAGATATTGCTCTGCCCGGCCTGTCCGTTGAGGACCGGGAGCGGCTGGACGCCCCCTTATCGTCGGATGAAATAGCGACCGCGATTCGTTCCCTTCGCTCGGGCAAGGCTATGGGTCCTAACGGTCTGCCCATTGAACTATACAAATTGCGTCCTGATAAGCTTGCGCCCTTCCTCAGCCGCATGTTCCGCGACTCTCTTGCGGCGGGTTCCCTTCCGGCCGACCAGCGCTTGGCCACTATAGTCGTTCTCCCCAAGGAGGGCAAGCCGCGTGACCGCTGTACCTCTTACCGGCCTATTTCACTGCTCAATGCGGAGCCTAAAATCCTGGCGAAAGTCCTGGCCAATCGATTGCTGAGTGTCGTGTGCGACCTTATTCATCCGGACCAATGCGGCTTTATCCCGCACCGCAACACCGCTCTTAACTTGCGGCGTCTGCATGGGGTCCTCGCCAGGGCGGAGCTCCTCACCGAACCGGCCGTGCTGGTTTCCTTGGATGCCACGATGGCATTTGACACTATTGAGTGGCCATTCCTCTGGGCCGTCTTGGATAAATTCGGCTTTGGAGAGGGATTTATTGGCTGGGTGAGGCTCCTTTACACGGGACCCATGGCTCAAGTGGTGGTGAATGGGCGGGTCTCTCGGCCCTTTGCCCTCGGCAGGGGCACGAGGCAGGGGTGCCCGTTGTCCCCGTTGCTTTTTGCTCTCGCCCTGGAGCCACTCGCTGCCTGGCTCCGTTGGGAGCCCTCGCTTGGAGGGATCCGGTGGGGCCCGGGCTTTGAAGATCGGGTCTCACTGTATGCGGACGACATTCTCCTGTATCTCACCTCACCGCGGCAGTCACTCAACGTCCTCTTTGACGTTCTGACCTCCTTTGGGAACAATTCGGGTCTCACGATCAATTGGTCTAAATCCTGCGTTTATCCCATCGCTGGTGGTCCTCCTCTCTTGCCGCCTCGGCTCCCGATTCAAATATCTCTGAGCGGCTTTAAGTACCTGGGGATATACGTTTCGCTGGACCCGGTGGCTCGCTACGAGCAGAATCTTCTGCGTCCACTTCGGCGGCTGCGTGAGGACACGGCCCGGTGGTGCAGGCTGCCCCTGTCCCCGCTGGGTCGGTCCGCGCTGTTTAAAATGATGTCCCTTCCCAGGTTCCTCTATGCACTCCAGAACTCCTTCGACGTTATCCCAGTGGCCTACTTTCGGGAGGTGGAGAGCCTGCAGAGGAGACTGGTGTGGAACGGCCGGGCGCGTATTGCTCTTGCCAAGCTCACTCTCCCCTGGTATGACGGGGGCATCGCGCTTCCTGACATTCGCAGGTACTATTGGGCCTCGCAGCTATCTGCCATTAACCACGCCACGTATGCGCCCGGCTTGAATCCGGCGTATGAGATGGACAAGTTCCTGCTTCCCGGCGGGAACTACAACAGGGCACTTTATTCCCGCCTGGCTGACCGGACCCTTACGGGTCCTACTAAGATTGCTGTGCGGACCTGGAGGGCTGCCACTGCGGCCATGGGCTGGAGTGAGCGAATGACATGTGCTACTCCCTTGTTTGCCTCCGACCGCCTGGGCAGCTTGTGGACCACCAAGGGGTTTGACCAGTGGGACACGATTGGTATCAGCAAAGTGGGAGACCTGTGGCACAAGGGCACGGTCAAGACTTTCGCGGTGCTCCAGGCCGAATACGAGCTGACCGACAGGGAGTTCTTCCGCTACGCCCAGGTTCGACACGCCCTGCTCTCGGTCTTCGGGGAGGGGACCAAGATCCCTGTTTCCTCGCCCCTCGAGGACCGCGTACTTGACGGACATGTCCCTGATAGTACTATTTCTTTAATTTATAAAAAATTGATTAATCACCGGGCGGATCTCCTGGTGCGCCTTCGGGAGGCTTGGACTGGGGATGGGGTCGAATTGGATGACGAAGACTGGCAGTCTGCACTGTCGTCCCCCAAGGAGGTTGCCATTCCGGCTCGTCTCCGGTTGGTACAGCTCAAGATTCTCCACCGGGTGTATGTTACGGGTCCGCGCTTGGTCGCGATGGGATTTTCCGACGACGGGCTCTGTAAGCGAGGCTGCGGGCTCAGCGCCACCTTTCTTCATATCCTTTGGGAATGTCGCGAGGTGGCGGACTACTGGCGCCGGGTCCACACGGTTATGGGACAGGTCACCGGGGTTGTGCTGCTGCCGGAGGTGCGTCGCTGTGTCCTGAATGTGTGGGAGCCCAATGACTACAACGCGGCTCAGACTCGGTGGGCGGCCCTAGGGAACATGATTGCCAAGAGGGATATAGCGCAACTTTGGGGCGCTCAACGGCCGCCCACCGTGTCAGTATGGAAGGAGAACATGGACTGGTGTATGTTTCGGGAGAAGACAGTGTATGTGGCCCGTGGCAAGCCGGGGGCATGGGGTAGAATTTGGGGTCAGTGGAATGCGTATCGCGGAGGCATCTGTACGCCCCCCCTGGTAGACACTGATATCGCCATGTCCCCCTGACCCTTGACGGCTCCTGGCGCTTTTTGTAACAACTCCATATGGACGTTCATCTCCCTTGATCCCCCTTCCCCCCCCCCTCCGTCCCCGGCCTCCCGGTACTCCTCTCCTTAGCGGATTGCTCAAATGTTCTGACTGGAGTTTCCCGGGGGGAGCCTGAACTGCACTGGTATCCCTCGTAACTCGCCTTTTGTTTTTATTGTTTTTCCTTTTGTTTCTGTTACTGTTGGACTGACGCTTGCTGCTCTTCGAGAACTATCTTGAGCCACTGCGGGGCAGTGCCCTGGGAACGGACTGCAGCCTTGATATGTATATATTTCCTTATGTACCTAGCGGCCGGCCCGGGTGGTTGTAGGCCCATACTTGTAACCGAATTATTGTTCAATAAAAACTTTTTCAAAAAAAAAAAAAAAAAAAAAAAAATATATATATCTCTAAGCCCCTTCAACTGCATACACTGGACATATATTAAGCTTTGGGCACTTGCATTTGGCGTTAATCCATTACCTTAGAAACAAAATGTAAAAAGTGAAATGAGCTATCTACTTTCTCACAGTCATTTTACAATAAAAGGACTCTTAGCTCGACCGAGGGACTGTACACAGCAATTTTGATGGTATAAGACGTTCTCTGAATCGACTATTCAAAGTGGCGTGCCCCTGGAATATCGAAGTAGGAATCTCGGTGGCACCAAATATGGTGGACCTACTATTGAAGAATAAAACATTGAAAGGTAAGCACGTCCCCCAATGGTCTGTCCATGATGTTAGCGCATCACGATATTCCTAGACTCAATATCCCGTAGCACAATCTTCAAAGTGAACCATCACAATGTACAGAGCTAGGGAGGGTGCCAGCTGCAAAGCTCTCCATCCATAAATAGCGAGGAAAGCTGCAAAAAGTAATCAAAATAAAAAACCACCTCACACCGAGAGAGAAAAAACCTAAAAGACACCCTTGTCCTCAATTTCTAGTGGCTGACTTTATAGCGCATGACTTGCTTCCCAGAAACTGTAAATATAGGTTTTTTTTAAACCATTGGGACAGTATACCTTAGATTTAAATCATCATGTCAGTACTGACTGTCAAGTCACGAGCTTTGAATCATTAATGTTTATTTTTAGATGTGTGTGTCTGCTGGAGTGGCATACCACGGTTTGTACAACTCTCTGCAATGCTGTGCTTGCAGGCAGCCAGAAGCAGATATGCAAAATGCGTATACCTATGGTGCGCTGCTTTAAATAGATGAAAAACACACAAGGCCTGAAAGTAAATATAGGTAGAAAAACTCAAACTGAATTTTAAATCTGTTGCGCTAACAGTCTACAGACGGGTGGATTTTCACATTTTGTTCAAGTTGGAGCCAACCAAACTTCATGGCTGTTAAATAACCTTGCTGCCAAGTCAATTAAGGTAATAAGGCACCTAAAACTAGGTATACATCTTACACTGTTGGGCGCTTATTTAGACAACCTTGCAAATAATTCATTTATTTGATTTCATCAGCAATGAAATATATGGTTAGTATTTGGATTTTATAAAGTTGTGTTCTATGCTATGCTATTACAGGACCATAATGGAAATGAATATTTGAGAAATGACTGATTGAAACGTCTTGTTATTCATCGTGTTATACATCAAAGGTGTGCTTACAACCAAAGCTAAATTGGACTTAGTCCATGACTGCAATATTGAATCTGAAAGGTAGTGGTAATATCTTTGTAATAGAATGCACACAATGCCTTTGCTCCTTGAATGCCTAAATAAACAAGCCTGATGGGAAACCAGTGGCAGCCAGCATGGCTCGCAGGTGGCGAGGCGGGCGCGGAGAGGACAGGCGTGGGGGGCGTTAGATTGAACAATTCAAAAGAAAAAAACATTATTACATGCTTACCTTGCCCCCGGCACCGTGTCTGCATCTCTGCTCCTTTCTCCTGCTCTCCTCGTGGGACAGGAAGCCAGGAAAAACATCCAGGCTCCCCTGACCAATCACAACGCTGCAATGCAGCATTGTGATTGGTAAGCACACAGGCTCCCCGACCAATCACAACACTGCATTGCAGCATTGTGTTTGAGTTTGAGTGTCCTGGTTCGATGCTCAACTAGGGAATGGGGCCCCGAGCTTGTTCTCCGCACAGGCTGTAATGCAGCCTGCATGGAGACCGGGGAAAGTGAGCATGACTGGTTTGGGCGGCCCGAGAGGACTGACCAAACAGTCACTGCGCACTTAGCATGGCAAACCACTCCTCCCCTGCCCTGCTCCCTGTGCAGAGTAGCTCGCCTGCCCACCCGCAAAGGAAACATAAAATGATAATAACTTAAAGCAATTACATTTTATATTTCCTTTTCTTTCCACTGCTCGAAAGCAGTGGGGCGATGCTCCTCCGCCATAGCGGAGGAGCCACCACTTTGGGAAACTATGTATTATTAAACGAATCTGGCTATTGGTCAGAGCTTGGCTCCAAGAAGAGTTACTGAGAAGATGGATTGATGCACAACCAGTCTCCTTCGATCAGAGAATTGCTGATATTACCCAACTGGTGTCTTTTGAGAAGACTTTATCTCACTCGCAGATGTTTAAGACATCTGCAACAGCTGTCTGGAGCTTTACTTTAACAATTAACAAAATTGTTCTGCGCTTCACTGCTTAACTTAGACATAACCCCCTTCTACATTTGGTTACTACAAAGGAAAGATACTATGTTGAATTGTAAGGGGACATATGTTTAGCCCAAACTTTAACTTGAAACATAATAGAAAATGAACATGAGAAGAAAGAAAATAACGCTTTGATGACAGACAGATTTCTAATGTTTATGGGACAGAAGGGTAGCTGGCGATTTATTTCACCATTATGCTGCTTGGTGTCCCTTTTCTTGCTAAAACAATTTCTGAACACATTCTTGGCCTGGCTCGATTCTTAGAGCCCGTGCATGAGCTGAGCCCTGAAAAGGTTTGCTATGTAAATACAGTGATTGATCTCGGTTTTTGTTACACTTTGTACAAATCATCCCATAAATGGGTATCTACCTGTCTTTCCTTATGTTCACTTTTTTTTTTTTTATCTTTCTGCAGTTTTTATACAGTGGAAACTGCACCTGAAGGTATGGGAGCTCTTTACATGAACACCAGTTACATTACCCAAGGTTATAATTAATTTTGTATGGGGATGGGCAGATTAAGTGATATGCCATGAGTCTGAGGATGTGTTTAGCCGACGCGAGACTCAAACCTGGTTCCCCAGTTCGAGTCGGCAGCTCTAGCCAGAACGCCACATCCAAACTACAGGGAGGGTGGGAGGCAGGTAGAAGCCGCATGAAAGCGCAGCTCGTTGTGGGCTCGAAGTTCCACCAGGACCTCGAGCAGAGCCCGAGCCTGGCTCGAGCTTTCAGTAGCTCGCCCACATCTGAGAGCGTTTGCACTGCCCTTAAGATTAAGACTAACACAAAATAATAGAGATTTAGTGTCTCTGCATGTGTGCATCTCCCTTTCCTCTGTTGCCCTCACACAGAAACAGCTGATGCTGAACACAGTTGGCCATAACCTCCATTCACACAACAACACATACCATGAGCTCCCTCCGTACCGATAACGGACGTGGGAGCAACCACAGATGTAGAGCAGACTGATTGCGCAATCGCAACCACCATCTCTCAACACTTGGTATTCATTCGGTTACTGAAAATGCAGCTATGAGCGAGTGCCAAACACGCATACTTCCAATTTCACAGCTTTGCAGATAGAGACTCATTCTCTTGTGGGCGGTCCTCTCCATACTTCAAGCACTTGTCAACCATTTAACGTGAAGACAACACCCTCAGGATAAGAGGATTCCAGCCACCTGCTTGGCTCTTTCAAGCTGCTCTTTCTCTGGACACTCTCCCAGTCTAGAGAGTCCATATTTGACACCCATTTGCCTGCGATTCAGGGAGCTGCTTTTGAGGTAGGACTGGGCCAGGGAAGAACACGACTGGCCAGAAATCTCAAAGCCTACAATTCTGAAAATAACGTGGCAGTGGCACTGTGAGGAAGGAAATCATGGATCCAGCTCTTCTTTGTTTTCTAAATTTCCCTAAGTTGGATGGGGATGCTCAGACGCGGGTCCCATAGCTTAGTGTCATAGGACTTGAGGGGCACTTCAAAGATAACGCCCAACAAGGCCAGAACAAGCCTGGGGCTGCCTGTGCTCAGGTACAGAGGGGACGTGGCACACTTTGCAGCATGAGATGCGTAGTTTGGTCTGGACTGTACCTTTTAGGGCGATACCAAGACTCGCTTGCGTGTCTCTAGAGGTACAGAGAACAAAAACGATGAACTAAAATGCATCGCGGGGCAATTTCCAGCAGTGGAGAGTAACTCACGCATTGCTATCCATCGCTTTATACAAGTTGTACATCATCAGTGACTGAATTGCAGCTTGGTCTTGCCGGCTCTCTTTCTTTTCTTTTAAATGTGCTTTTATTCATCTGATTTTTAATTTTCTCCTAATATTAAATTATTTGTGCTTTGCTTTTAATTCGGATTTCAACAGCAAATGCCCCTCATTTGTCCAGGGTTAAAGAGTACTTTATCAAATGTATAAATAGAACAGTGCGGAATGGTATGAACCGGAAATACATCCCCACTCACAACAGCTATGACTCAACTTAATTGGTCTAATAAAACATACATACTCCTACTAAAATATGCTTGATATTTTTTCCATTTTCAGAGACAATACATCAAGATGACCTATTACTGTGGTATGTACAAATGTAATATAACTGGGGTCAAAACTTTTCATGCACAAGCTGCGTCCAAAATATTGGACGTTTCGAAACGTTGTTTCAGAAGTGCACAATTAAGGGACAGAACATTTATATAAAAAAAAGAAGCTGTTGTAGAACAATTAACATGGTCAAAAGAGTTATTTATGCGATGGAAAAGTGCATCGACTAAGAGGCTCTGCACAATCATCAGGACACTCCTTATAGATGGGACTGGATTATGTAAACTGATGGGTTCGGCGAAGTTGGGCACTCACTTCATGATGGTTTAGAAAAAATCTTTGTCGGGTTCTTGTTAAGAAAAATAAAGACAACGTTAAAATGCCGCCAAAAGAAGGCACTGTGTGAAGAAATGTCCGAAAAACATCACTCTCAAAGAAAATGTTAATCATAAAAAATCTACTGCTTTGACATTTTGCTGGAGACATCCCCAATTGTGTAAAATTCCACAAATTTCGCAGTTTCACGACTTTGTGATCTTCACACAACCCCACCTGCTGAAAGGTATCCGCACACCCCTATCTATGTAAAGATTCCATGTGTCTAAAGATTTACGTTCGGATTATAAACAATTTTAAGAATATTGCAGTGTGCAATCTTACCCGCTTGACTAGGGTAGACGTATTGGCTTTGGCAATGTTGCTTTTCATTGGGGTTACAAAAATGTGGTTATGACGAGGTTCCAGAAATAAAATTGATGTGGTTAGGCATATTGCAGCCATTTTAACAAATTGCTGGAATGAGAGTGAATGTCTATTCTTTTTCATTAATAAGGGTGCAATGGAAGACATCTGGCCCCCCAGCTGGGGTTTTATATTTTTCTGTAGTGGAAGGGATTTTGCACTTAAAAAAGTCAATGGAGCACAACTGGGTTGTCCCATCCTAGCTGTGCAAGCTGAATGTTTGGACTATGTACGGATGAGTCAGGGTAAGTGATGTCTTCTGCTTTTGCGCCTGAATAATGTTTGGATCGATCCCAGTGTCCAGTGTCCCTCCTTCCTCCCTAAATGACTGTGATGATTGCAGCTGCTTGGGGTGGCTCGATGTGAGATTATAAACTTGAGCATGGAGTGTTCTTTGAAGGACTAGGCAAGCTCTCTTGCTCACGTACCCTAAGAAATGGACAGTAAATTGAAGGCACTAAATAGATATTGTGTAATTTTTTTTTGTTTTTTCTTTCGGAGTTTTATATAGCGCGAACTTGACCCGAAGGTATCGGGTATTAGAGCGCTTTACACAAGCACCAGTTGCATTACATGAGGACACATTCATTTTTTTTTGTTAGGCACGGGGAGATTAAGTGATTTGCCAGAATCACAGGATGTTGAGCGTCCTTGCCGAGACTCGAACCTGGTTCCCCAGATTTGAGGTTGACTGCCCTACCCGTTAAGCCAACTCCTCTCCCCTAAGAAGACTAACAAAACTTTTGAATAAACTCTTTAGTGAGGCGGAGAACCCATCAGACTGGAAGCATGCCTTGGCATTGCCTCTGCTGAAAAGAAATGGTGATGACACAACAAACAAGGCAAACTATCGTCCTATCTCCATTCTTCCCTATCCTGCAAAGGTTCAGGAAAAATTTGTCAACTCCCACCTCTCTCTCTATTTGGAAAACAAGTGCTGGATTTTCCCAGACCTGTTTTAGAGCTAATAATAACACAGAATCAACTCTGCTAGCAGTGTTGGACAACATCAGTCTCCGGGTGAATGAGGGTTAATCTTCCGCCCTTATCCTCTTGGACATGTCTGCTGCTTTTGATACGGTTTCCCATCATCTATTGTTACAAAGGCTGTATGAGATCGGACTGCACTCTGAAATGGTTTTTCTCTTTTTTGAGCAATCGGTTTCAGTCTGTCCAGCTACTCCATTCAAATCTAAGCCTGTGGTGGTCACCTGTGGCATTACCCAGGGTTTGTCTCCAAGTCCTACGATTATTAATATCTATGTTGCTCCTCTGGCTGGTAAAGTCAAAGCATGGAGTTCTGAGATTACTTCTTACGCTGATGACTCCCAGTTCATCCTCTCCACTGATGAAAGCAGTGAATATACCGGGGAGGGGGGTAGCTTGTGAAATGTCTCACAGAAGTGGAGGATTGGATGCAATCTCATTACCTAAAGCTTAATGGGGAGGAAACACAGATCCTATTATTCGGGAGGGTCTTCAATGATTCGTCGTGTCCAACCCTGCTGGGTACAGTCCCAAAGTCCAAAAGAGCTGTTAAGACATTAGGCTTTCCGATAGACAATTCTGTTTCCATGAAGAATCAGGTCAATGCTATGTTTAGGAGCTGTTTTGTCCTTCTGCGCTCCCTCTGCAGAATCTTTTACTGGATTCCAACCTACTGGTGCAAAACTACCATACAGGCACTAGATCATGGTAATTCACTTTATGTAGGGTTGGCCGATTACCTCTTTACTCGCTTACAAAGCGCTCAAAACATGTCTGCATGACTGATCGGTAATCTTCTCCCCAGGATTTCTGCCTCAGCCAGTTTGAACTCTATTCTTTAGCTGACCGTCCGCAAAGGAACCGTTTTTAAACTACTCTGCCATGTGCATAGGGCAGAGTAGTTTAAAATGTCCCATGGTGCCAAGAAGTAGAAATTCCTTCTACAAGTCATCAAGAGGTCTTAGGTCAGCCAATCTGGTCACCAATTGACACAGACGCATCACAAGAGTATGCATGGGTGGACCTCCTTCACCTATTTGGTAGCCAACCACTGGAATGCTCTTCCTCTTGAACTGCATCTTACTCCTGCTTTTATTATATTTCGAGAACTGCGGAAAACGTGGTTGTTTTCTTATTAGACAATCTTTTGTGTTGGGCCTTTATGGAAGGATCTTTTGGTCAGGACTGCGGTCTAGCAGCAGGCTATCCCTTCAGGGATGAATGTGCGCTCTATAAATGCTGGAATAAATACAAAAAATACAACACATTGTGTAAGAGACTCTGGTGAACAATATCAAGGACACACTCGCATGGAGAGAAGCACGCCATACACTAATCAGTCAATCAAGATTCACAAAGCGCTAATCACCCGATAGTGTATGCAGGTGCTTGCAGGTTCCAGAGGCTTATTTGAACCAGTGCTTGATGGCCATTCGGAAATCCAGAAGTGAGGTGATGGTCCGGAGATGCGTGGGTAGTTTGTTCCAGGTCTTTGTTGCAATTTGGGAGAAGGGTTGTCCTCCACTTCTGCTACAGTCGATGCGGGGAGTATGGACTACTGAGATGGAAGCAGAGCGCATTCTTCTTGAGCGTTAGCTGGAAGTTCAGGCAGTGGTTAATGTAAGTGGGTCCTTGGATGTGTAGAACCTTGTGTGCATCAGTCAGCAGCTTGAACTGGCATATCTTCTGTATGGGGAGCCGGTGGAGTTGCCTGAGGTTAGGTGGGGTGTGATGGGGTTTCGTCGGAGAAGGCAGAGGAGGAGTCTGAATGCGGCGTTCTGCTTGGTCTGAAATCTCAGTGTGCAGCGATTCGTACGTAGAGGGTGTTGTCCATAGTGATGAGGGCCTGTGTCACAGTTTATTTCATGTGTAGGGGTCCAACTTGAAGATCTTACGTAGCATGCGCAGAGTGAGGAAGCAGGCAACGGAAACGGCGCTGATCTGTGATTTCATGGTGAGATTGTTGTCAATGATTATTCCGAGGTTTCTGGCGTGGTCAGAGGGAGTGGTTGCGGGTCCTAGGTCTGAAGGCTACCAGGAGTCGTTTCATGTGTTGCTGCTGTTGTTATCAAACTGCCCTACCACTTTTGAGGAAATGGTTCCTATTCCTCTCATACATCCCATAGGATGTATATGCTAAGAGGAATTTGTCAAGGAAAAATGGACCACCCATTTGTTTATGACTACATATTGCACAGATAAATGCTGAGCAGAGTCCAACTTCTAAACAGACTGCAAAAGTGTGCAAAAACAGAGAGCAAGTTGTGCTAAAAAATATATATATATATATATATATTTTATTGTTCTCCTTAATTAACAAACTACATCAGTGCACCCATAAGATTAAAGGAATACGGTTGCCTTAGCTTCTCTAGGATTAAAGAGTGACCATAATTATCCTGCAACTGCTACTTTCTTACAATCTATGATTTCGGATCACCACTGGTCCAGACATTCTCTGGTCCGTAATCGACTAGTGCACCATTAGCAGTAAAGGGAGGTTATCACCAGAGTTACAATATCAAACAGTACAAAAATGTCTGTACATAGGAGCCACACATCACAGTATTATGCACCCAGTGGCACAATGCCAAACAAAACACTGAATGATACCAAATTTCTGTTTCCATTAACTGGCCATTTTGCTGGAGGCTCATCGGATCACCGTGAGAAGAGTATGTGGGGAGGGGGCGAGCACCCAAAAGTCTTCCTTGTGCTGGGCTCTGCCATGATCACCCATGCTTCCTTGGAGTGCGGGTACATATCACTGCTCGGGGGCACACTGGACCAAAGGGCTCATTTTAACTGCAGGGTGAGCAGACTGGGCTAGTTGTTTGCAATTCCTCATTAGTTCCCAGGTGAAAAGGGTACCAGGAGCTTGTGTGATAAATCCACTGGAATGAGGCCCATTATGTCATATCAAAAGCTCTGATAACTATATTGCATCAGAAGACATTTTAACAGCTCTGTGCAGCATTGTGCACCCCCAGTGGTATTTGTGAGGAGAAGTATTTTGGGGCATCTAGAGGGCGAAACTCCCATACAACCTTTCTTGCTGCTCTTGTGGCTACCAGACAAACAGCCGTTCCAGTGTTGTAGCAAACGTTATGCCACTAGATATGTTAAGCAGACCAACAAGGCATGCACAGGCAGTGCCTTAAATTCATGAACAGTAGCCAGGTATATGGAGCAGCCAACTAGGAATATACAACAATTGAGCAACTCCCAACAGAACATGATGGCAGAACGCTGAAATGACAGAACGCACCAAACAAGATGAAACCCTCTTTGACATATGAGAGCAACGCCCTGGTAAAGGCAGTTGGAAACCAACCTAACCGCTTATCAGCTCTGTAAGATCTGTTGCAATGAAAGTATTGGTTACTTTGTTTTTGTAATTTCAAAGCAGTTTATTGGAACAAAAGGTAGGCACAAACGTGTGAACAAGCATTGGCGAAGAATTAAAGTGAAGTGACCTCTTTGACGGCCTATATTTCTTTCTATTACTGGCAAATGCTCTCATTAAGTTTTAACAAACATGCGCACCTACAGTGATGTCCTCCAAGATACAATGTATACACACACGAGAATATTTATTTTTTATCTTTGTTTATTTTTCATTTAGTAAGCAAAAGCATTTTTTGTATCAAAACGGTGATTGTGAACATTTCATTTACAGTGTTATAATTTCCAATAATTCTCAAATATACTGAAAAGCAAATTATTACAATTGGACATTTATAAAATGGCCAAGACACAGAATACTTAGCCCCTCGAAAGGCTAATTGATTCCCTACATTCAGATCTTGCATACTAATCTTGCATACAGACACTCATACCACATACAACACACTAACAAAAAACCCACAAGAACATCCTGGACCCTCCGCTAAGACCCATAGTCTCTTCCATCAACTCCTGCACAGAACCTCTCTCCCAGTATGTGGATGCTTTTCTTTGCCCCTTGACCACCCAATATGCTTCATATATCAAAGACACGGGGCACATGATATCCACTTTGGAAAACCAACCATTTGACGACAACACCCAATTACTTGTCACCCTTGACATAGAATCTTTGTACACTAATATCCCTCAGGACCTAGCTTTAGAGTCGGTGGCGGCGCTCTTAGCTAGAAGCCCGGGGGATAGACCTGATACCTTCATTCTAGAATGTCTTCAAATAGTTTTAGAACATAACTATTTTGAATTTCAACAGGATATTTTCCACCAAATCAAGGGCACTAGCATGGGGGCATCTTGTGCCCCAAGCGTAGCAAACATTTTTATGGGAGAATATGAGAGGAAACACATCTATAATGAAGCGGCCCCCTTTTTTGAAAATGTCACACAGTGGCGTAGATTTATAGATGACATCTTTTTTATCTGGTCAGGAGCAGAATTGGAACTGTTGGAATTCATAGCTTGGCTTAATGCAAGTGACGTAAATCTTAAATTCACCTGTAACTACTCGCCTAAAAAAGTAGAATTCCTAGATATATGGATTATGGGAATAGAAGGTTGCCTTACGGTGGATCTCTATAGAAAACCAACTGCCAAAAACACAATCTTAGAACATGGCAGTTACCATCCGCTCTGCCAAAAAGACTCTATCCCATTTGGAGAATTCCTAAGAATCAGAAGAAATTGCACCAACATTAAGGACTACATGATACACGCAACACAACTGCAAGAACGCCTCCTTCTTCGAGGCTACCCTAGAAGATTGGTCAAACAATCGCTCAAAAGGGCAAAATACTACAACAGAGAAACCCTTTTAAATAACGAACCACGACGGAAAAATGAACAGCTAGTATGCGTGATAGATCACTCCAATCTTTTTTTTTTTTTTTTTTTTTTTTTTGAAACCGTTTATTGCAGTTTATAGAAGTTACAGGTATGGGCCTACAACCACACGGCCGGCCGCTAGAGCTTCAAAAGCATATTACATACATACAGCAAAAAATTTTCTCAGCGGTGCACAGTAGGAAGACAGGAGTGATCAGTGGTGCAGGCCTCACAGCTCCATGCCCACAGTACGGTTCCATTTTCTTAATACAAAACAACATAAACAAACCACAACCGCAAGGCAACCCTCGATCCAAAGTGACAACACGTGCTCCATAAGTGGGGGATCCAAACCAGCAGCAAAATTCTGAAGAGGGGGACGGGAGTAGATCAGGGACTGGGGGACCGCGCGCCCGCGGCCAAGGGAGGGGCGCCATCTAGGGAGACGGAGCCGGCGAGGCCGCTGGTAGCAGCGGCGGCTCACAAATACCCCCGCGGTAGGCGTTCCAGGGGCCCCAGAGTTTCATCCACGCCCCAGGCTTACCCCTCGCCACATACACCACCTTTTCACGAAACATACACCAATCCATATGTTCTTTCCAGGCAGACACCGCAGGGGGCCTCTGGGATCCCCACAATTGGGCAATATCACGCTTGGCTATCATGTATCCCAGCGTCACCCACCGCGCCTGCGGGACCGAGTAGTCATTTGGTTCCCAGACATTCAGCAAGCATCTCCTCGCTTCAGGCAGCAGCGCGACACGCGTAACCATTCGTAGAACCTCATGCACACCACGCCAGAATCGCTCCACCTTCGGGCACTCCCACAGTATATGCATGAAAGTCGCCAACGCACCACAGCCACGCTTACACATTCCATCACCGGCAAAACCCATACGTAAAAGCCTTGGCCCCGTCACATAGACCCGGTGAAGGATCTTGAGCTGGACGAAACGAAGGCGAGCCGGGATGGCCACCTCTTTCGGAGAGGCCACCGCGGAAATCCAATCCTCGTCGTCCAGCTCCAGCCCGTCGGCAACCCACGCCTCGCGGAGACTAGTCAGCAGACACGATCTATCGTTAATCAATTTTTTGTATATGAGGGAGATCGTGCTGTCCGGGACATGGCCATCTAGCACTCTGTCCTCCAGGGGGGAAGACTCCGGAATGGATGCAACATCCGGGAAGACGGAGCCCAGCGCATGGCGGACCTGTAGGTACCGAAAGTACTCACTGCCCTGCAGCTGAAACTCCGCCTGCAGCGTCTCAAAAGTTTTGAATCCCCCCCTCGTCCAGAGATCTCCCACCGTGCTGATTCCGATCGTGTCCCACTTTTCGAAGCCCTTCGACGTCCACAGGGAGCCCAACCTCTCAGATGCATACAGCGGAGACGCTCGGGTCAAACGGTCCTTCCACCCCATAGCTGCATTGGCCGCGTGCCAGACACGCACCATGACACGCGTCGGTCCCGTCAAACGGGAGTCGGGCGCGCCAGAGTAGAGCGCTCGATTATAATCGCCACCGGGCAGAAGCGTCCTGTCCATCTCAAATGCCGGGTTCAAGGCGGGCCCGTAAAGGCCATGGTTAATTGCAGCTAGTTGGGAGGCCCAGTAATACCGTTTGATGTCCGGGAGGGCGACCCCTCCATCGTACCACGGGAGCGTCAATTTAGCAAGAGCAATACGCGGCCTCCCGTCCCAGAACAGGCGCCGCTGGAGGCCCTCCACCTCGCGAAAGTAGCGTGCCGGGACCAAGTCCATGGTATTCTGGAGGGCGTAGAGGAAGCGCGGCAGGGACATCATTTTAAATAAGGCCGCTCGGCCGAGCGGCGAGAGCGGCAGACGCCGCCAGCGCACCACGTCCTCCCGCAGACGCTGGAGGGGGGGCAACAAGTTCCGCTCATAGCGGGCCTCCGGGTCAAGAGTGATATATATACCCAGGTACCGGAAACCCTGGGAGGCAATCTGGATCGGACAGTCCCGTGGCAGGACCGGGGCCTCCCCGGAGAGCACATAGACACAGGATTTCGCCCAGTTGATGACCAGGCCTGAGTTGCGACCGAAGGAGCGCAAAACATCAACCAGGACGATCAGTGACTTGCGCGGGGAGGCGAGATACAAAAGGATATCGTCAGCATAGAGGGACACGCGGTCCTCATGCTCGGGGGTCCAGCGGAGACCACGGATAGAAGGGTGCCACCGCAGCCACTCCGCCAGGGGCTCCATGGCCAGGGCGAACAGGAGAGGCGACAGGGGACAACCCTGTCGCGTGCCCCGCCCCAGCGCAAATGGGGCAGATACTCGCCCATTCACCACCACCTGCGCCAACGGGCCCGAATATAGCAATTTGACCCAGCTGACGAAGCCCGGGCCAAACCCAAACCTCGCTAGCATCGCCCAAATATAGGGCCATTCGAGCGTATCAAACGCCATGGTGGCGTCCAAGGACGCCAAGATGGCCGGCTCCCGCACAAACGGGACACGTGCGAGCACCCCGTGTAAGCGCCGCAGATTAAGCGCCGTGTTGCGATGTGGTATAAAGCCCGATTGGTCTTGGTGGACCAAATCGCCCACCACGCCAACCAACCGGTTGGCCAACACCTTGGCGAGGATTTTGGGCTCCGCGTTCAGAAGCGAAATCGGCCTATAGGATGTGACCCGCTCACGGGGCTTCCCCTCCTTATGGATCACCACAATTGTAGCCAGACGCTGGTCCGGCGGGAGGGAGCCCTGCGAGTGGGCCGCAAGGAACATCGCGCGCAGGTGGGGCGCCAGCACATCCGGGCGTAGCTTGTATAGCTCAATGGGAATACCATTGGGGCCCATGGCCTTGCCGGATGCAACCGAGCGAATAGCCGAGGCAATTTCGTCCGAGGTGGGCGGGGCATCCAGCGAATCCCTGTCCTCCACCGTAAGGGATGGCAGTGCGATGTCCCGAAGCAAGGCATGGGAATCTTCCTCCGAGCAGGGAGAAACCGGGGAGTAGACTTCGCAGAAATAATCCGCGAAGCAGGAGACAATGGCTTCCGGCTCAGTGACGCACACACCATCCACGCTCTCAATCAAAGGCACCACACGGCTCGCTCTTTCCCTCTTGTCCAACCACGCAATCAATTTGCCAGCCTTGTCACCCACATCATACAATCGCCCCTGCTGCTCTCTACTGAGGCCCCTGGCCGCCTCTGTGACGAGGGCCCGATAGGCCGCCTGCTTTAAGTGCAAAACATGTAACTTAGCATCTGTTACCCCGCTCCCCAGGTCACCCTCCAGTTCTGCAATCTCGGCCTCAACCCGGGTCACCTCCTCCCGCTCGCGCCGCCGGGCATTGGAGATAAAGGAGAGGGCCTCCCCTCTAAGAACCACCTTGAAAGCCTCCCACAGGGAGATGGCAGACGGGACCGACCCCACATTCTCATCGAAATAGCGCTGTAAGGATTTGATCAAGTCGGCACGAATGGTGGGGTCGCGCAAATACCATGCATTGATCGGGGCCACCCTGCCATCCCCCCTCGGGAAGACATCGAAATGCAACAACAATGGGGAGTGGTCTGAGATACCCCGTGCCAGATGGCGCACCTCCCCCACCCTCCCTGCATGGGCCGCCGGGACAAGGATGTAATCAAGCCGCGAGAGGCTACCATGGGCCCCCGAGTGGAAGGTGTACTGTTGCAATACGGGATGCTTTAAGCGCCAGCAATCCACCAGGCCCAGCGTGTCTAAAAGGCCGGGCAGCCACGCCTGTGCCCGGGGGAGGTCCCTAGGGGGATGGCGATCCATAGACCCAGAGGCAACCGCGTTAAAGTCCCCTCCAACCACCAATAGGCCACCCGGAAGGTCCAGAAGGAGGCGCCCCAGGTCCGCAAATGTAGTGGCTTGTAACCCAGGCGGGACGTACACGGATATAAAGATAAACACTCTACCCTCCATTCGTCCCACCAGAACAGTGTAACGTCCCCTCTCATCATGGCGCACCTCGTCAATCTCCAACGGGAGCGAGTTCTTGACCATAATACCCACCCCCCGCGAGCCCGAAGTGAAGCCGGAGTGGGCCGCCAAACGATATCCCCGCCGATTCATTGCATGAAAGGTGTTACCTATAAGGTGTGTCTCCTGCAGGAAGACAACATCTGGTGAAATACGTTTTAAATACTGCAGGACCACACCACGCTTAATCCTATCCCCCAGGCCGTTGACATTCCATGACAACACAATCAAATCCCTACCCCCCATCATACGTCAAAACAATCGGTCGCCCCCCACCGAGCATCTTAAAAACAACAAAACAGTTGCGGGTTTGCCTTGCGGTGTTAACAAACAACACACCCCCCCCACCCCCCGGTCCCAACAGAACTCCCCCCTCCCTGCACCCCTGCATGAGCCCAGACAGCCCCCCCAAAGTGCAGTGTGCCTGTCGCCCCATAGCTAAGTACTAACTAGTCCCCCAGAGGAGGAGGGAAGCCCCCAGCAGACCCCACCCGACCTCCATGGGAGGGGAACATACGAAAGCAATATATGGTAAAGGAACAATATCCCGAGCAAGGCCTATACAGTCACCCCTCAATTCTGATCCGGCGGGCCCTCCCCGCCAGCCGCGCCCCCCCCACCCCGATCTCCAGGCAAAGTATCTAACCAGTCCCCAGCCGCCTCGGGCCGGTCGAAGAAGTGCGTACGGCCATCCACCTCCACCCTCAGCTTAGCCGGAAAGAGCATTGAGTACTTGAGGTTTAGGTCCCTTAGGCGACGTTTAATACCAAGAAAGCTCTGCTGCTGCTTCTGGACCGCCGGAGTAAAGTCTGGGTAGAAGTGTACATCCATATTGTCCAGCCTGACCGGTCCCTGTTGCCTGGAGGTCTGGAGGATGGCGTCTCTGTCCCGAAAATTAAAGATCCGGGCAATAATAGGCCGCGGCGGGGCACCGGTCTTAGGGCGGCCCCCAGGGACCCGGTGGGCACGCTCCACCGCAAAAAGCTTACTCAGCCCCCGGGGCTGGAGATGGGTCAGGATCAATTCTTCCACGAAGAGATCGGCCGCCTCCGCCTCTCGGCCCTCCGGCACACCAATAATGCGAACATTGTTCCTCCGGGCCCGACCCTCGGAATCCTCCAGTCGCCGGTCCATCAGGGCGCTCGCCTGGCCAAGCCGGCGCACCTCCTTCTGGAGGGCCACCACGTCCGCCGTGAGGCTCGTTGTGGTGTGGGCCAGGGAGTCAACTCGGTCGTTCGTTTTTGACAAGTCTGCCCTCACAAGGCCCACATCCACCAGGACCGAGTCAATTTTTTGCGCCAGGGTATCGAAACGCTGGTCCACTGAGGCCTTCATCTCTGCGATGGCGCCCATGACGTCCCGGAGGGTCAGATCCACCGGTTGGGTAGGCGCCTCCGTCGGGCCCACCAGGGATGACCGCGATGTCTCCGGAGAACCCTTCTGGAGCGTATAGCGATCCATACTATTGGCCTGGTGCGCCGTGCCACGGCGGGTTGTCTTCATCTTCGTCCGGTCGCCATCTTGTTTGGTGGACATGCTGGCCCTTCCACCGTCGTGCCAAGATCTCCAAACGGGCCGCCACACCAAATCACGGGTGTCAGGGGGGGGGGCGGGGGCGACCACCGGGCCGCGGGTCAACCCACCGCCGGCGGGTCAGCCGGGCACCTGGACAAGGCAACACCACCGCACCCCGCTCCGCAGCCCGACCCCGCCTGAGGCAAGGAGGGTGCAAAAGCGAAAGTGAAAGTGCGGGGTACGCGAGTCGCCCAGCCCCGCTCGCCGCTGTTATTCACTTCGTCCCCGGATCGCCCCACTACTCCAATCCGGGGGGCCGGCGAGGAGAAGGCCGCAACCTTCAATCGACGCTCCCACCGGTGTTCGGGGTCCGATTCGAGCCCAAAAAACGGGTGGCGCCTCAGCTCGGGTTCACCGACACAGTCCCCTCAACAAGGACAGGATATCGCCAGGATTAATTCAGGAGGTCGCGGAGGTCCTCGGGAGCCTCGCACCTACGCGGCCATCTTGGTTGCGCGCTAGGCTCCTCCGATCACTCCAATCTTAATTACAAAATCAAACAAACCATAGATAAAAATTGGAAGATCCTGAATATCAACGATGATGAATTGCCTACTCAGAAACCGTTAGTAGCCTTCAGAAGGAACCCCAACCTTAAGGACAAGTTAGTACATAGCAGAGACAAATTGCGCACACCTCTGAGACAATCGACCATGGATGGGCTACCATCACCTATAGGAAATTACAGTTGTGGCAGCTGCCACGCGTGCCCATCAGCCATCACAACCAAAAACTGGTCATACAGAGGCAAGACAGGGACACTAAAATCCATGACGAATTGTAGAAGCTCTAATGTAGTTTACATGATACTATGCCCATGTGATTTTGGATACATAGGTGAAACATCAAGAGAATTCCGCATTCGTCTATCTGAACACAAAAGCGCCATTAGAACTGGCAAAACACAAGCACCTCTAGTGAAACATTACCAAGAGTGCCAACACACAGAAGTAGAACTCCGCTGGGTCATTCTAGAGAGGGTGATAACCTCACCTGGGAGGGATCCCATCAAAACCCGCAAACAGCGAGAAACCTTTTGGATCTTCCATCTAGACACAGTAAACAAAGGCCTCAACGAAGAAATTGTGTGGCTTGTAACATCTTAAGCCTTCTCAATCCCAAGGTCTCGTTTCTGAAATCCATGCCATATTGGGACCAACACCAGTTAATACCCGCTTTTTCCTTAAAAGGGGTCCTGTTTTAGAAAGTATACTGTCTACCTTAGTCTCTGACTCTACGTAGCCAATTCTTCAAACTAAGTGTTGTATTTGTACCATAACACAACTGACTATACTAACATCAGTTAACATCCTCTTTTCCCTTAAGAGGGTTCCTGTTTTAGAAAGTATACCATCTGCCCTAGTCTTTGACTCTACGTAGCCCATTTGCAAAATTAGGTGTTGTATTTGTATCCTGAAACACCTGACTACACCAACACAGCGCCCTGACTTCCTATGGGTCGACATTAAAATTTGATAACCATGAGGAGTCACTCATACACAGATTTAAATATTAGGTTACTATTTTTTCACCGTATTCTTGATGAAATTCCTCCTATGAGCTAAATCCTCATATTGCGTAAAAATCCTTAATTTTTTACTCGACTTCTGACCCTCCAAAGATGGCGCTGGTTGCTGTATACGAATTTGCCCACACATCCTGGTGTGGATGTTAAGAATAACAATCACTACATAAAAGCTATACTTCAACTATATAGCTATACTGTACTAAGCCAGGCTGTGGCTTTTCTATTTAATCCTTAAACATCACTGGCCCACCAGACACATGAATCAATCTCCAATGGAGACGTTAACCAGTACAGGTCCACATATAGGCTCAGAACTCTGTTATTACCCCATTCCAACATGGCGCTCGCAATATCTCTCACGTACAGAGTCACGAACCACACATTAAGAAATTCAGGATGAGCTTAAACCAACTACTTCCAATCCTCAATATCACCAGGTTACCTAATATGTTAATTGAGATAGGTTCCTCCTTTTACAGCGTTAGTTACACACTTCATATTTATTTATAATCGACGACCGTACTACGAGCCGTTCCAAGATGGCGCTGGCGTCTCCACAGTGATTGAGCGCGATTCTTTGATCATACAACAGTGAGGAAACCCATTCACGAGCGACATTTCAGCACCTATTACCCAAATTTTTGAGGTCCTTCCATCCGTCACAACTACATGAACATCTGAGAAATAGATACCACTTTGCCATGGCACATTATACAAACCCAGGTTGTATTCAAGGCACGGTACGTCGCCACATCACCATTCCAATATGGCGACGGCCATGTTCCGCAGTATGCAATTGGCAGCAATAGACTTTGAAATATCGCGATATTTTGTCTGTACACACGCGCTATTTAAACGCGTAAATAATTAATGCTCCATTCCAGCCTCGAACTTCGACGACGATGGATTATATGGCGCGGGATGCTGACAACTAAGGTAATGCTGCAACGAGCATACTGAATCCTCCCAGATAGTTATGTTAGTCTTATACCTCAATCTATAGGCTGTTAGATTTCTAAATTTTTAGCATTGCCACCCTATTCTCCCACAACAGTGGATGCATATAGTGGTCTTATTATAAGACTTATTGAAGACATCTTAGCTCTATCTATGGATTTTTTAGCTGCGCATAGACCAGTTAATGGACATGTCTTTAATAGTTAGATTATATCACCGCTTGAGAAGTTACCTTATCAGACTTCCATTTAGTCCAGATTTAGAATACCATATCCTATATTCTACAGGACTACATACATCATATACAGAGAGGAGCCTAGTTGTGTGCATTCTCGGAGCGAAATTGGAATCTACTTCGATGTCTGCCTCTTTCATATGTTAGACCCACGCAGGCCCAACCACTTTTTATTTAAAATGATTCCTCTCAATTTATTTTTAGATACAATATTGCTATAAACAGATTCGGACCTGTTATACATCACGTACAAAGGCCGTCACGACAGTTTATACTGAAGATTATTAATAACTTCTGTCATTATATCTTCTTTTGAAGGTAAGACAAATTTATTAAATGAACCAGTTGTCCATGTTTGAGTCCTCAGAATTAATACATATACAAACCTCTATGACTTTAGGTTTTCCCAAATGCCGCACAATTCTATGTGGATAGAAGATATATAGACCTGGCCATACCTACAGTTCGTGGCAAACTTGCAGTCTGCATGGTAAGCGTTTTAGGGCTTGTCAATAGCTTTGACTCTAGAGGCCCAATTAGCACTATACCACCAATTTCTCTGTACGAAGTCATATAGCTGCTCTATTTGTCTCTTTAATGTATAGATTAATCTTACAAGAGATCTCCACGACCAACTAGGATAGTAGCTGAGGATAGCAACAGAATTGTAAAAGCTTGAAAATACAACTCACCTCTAGCAGGTAGCTTTTCATCATTTCTTTTGAATATGGGAACTGTCAGGTGCCTGCACTGATTACACACACTTAATGTACTGTGTAAATCTTGCCACTTCCATGTGCCGGCTTCAAGTAGCCAACCGTACATTTAATGTATCTCTACTACAATTCTGTAACTCTCGCCTTTTCATTTTAAAGTAGGCAAGCTAACCCTCAGTCTTTTCCTCTTTTTTCTCCTTTCTTTTTCTGTTTTTTCTTTTCTTATCTCCCCTCCTTTTTGCCTCTCTATGCTCTGAGTCTAGCATGTAAAGGCCAACCTTAGATAAATTATTATAACTAACTCCTTAAAGTAAAGACGCACATCAGTGAAAACCCTACCTTACATACAATGTATTTACCATTTCAGAGATCTGTCCCCTCGTTTGTGCACAGAAAAGTTTTCAATCTTTATTGGTCCTGATGAAGGTGAATTTAAACCATTGCTCACCGAAACGTGCGTAGACCAGCATCGCTACAACTGGACAAAAAAGGCTATCTGGACATACTCAAAATAAAGAATAAGAGTATAGTAAATTCAGTACTATAAAATGTACAGACAAATATGAAAACTCTGACTGTTTTTAGACAAATTGAATCATCCAGTTGTACACTTTCTTATTGTTGTTTTTTTTGTTAGTGTGTTGTATGTGGTATGAGTGTCTGTATGCAAGATTAGTATGCAAGATCTGAATGTAGGGAATCAATTAGCCTTTCGAGGAGCTAAGTATTCTGTGTCTTGGCCATTTTATAAATGTCCAATTGTAATAATTTGTTTTTCAGTATATTTGAGAATTATTGGAAATTATAACACTGTAAATGAAATGTTCACAATCACCGTTTTGATACAAAAAATGCTTTTGCTTACTAAATGAAAAATAAACAAAGATAAAAAATAAATATTCTCGTGTGTGTATACATTGTATCTTGGAGGACATCACTGTAGGTGCGCATGTTTGTTAAAACTTAATGAGAGCATTTGCCAGTAATAGAAAGAAATATAGGCCGTCAAAGAGGTCACTTCACTTTAATTCTTGTTTTTTTCCCCCCTCTTGAGCCTAACAATCCTGTTTTTGGGGAAAACCTTTTCTTAGACACAAGCATTGGCGAAGCCAATAGGCCTGGCACTGGCCACCAGCCTTTTAGCTTTGGCAATCCTTGATTTGTTCCGTCATGGTTTGTGCAAAACCTTATTGTTGGGAAAGCTGTTAGGCCATCATAAATCTAAACCAAAAATAATTGGCTAAACGCAAAAATATTTCTTAGGTTTTAAAAATAGTAATGGATGAAGGGGACTACATTGTGTATGGATGTGCCCCTTGTTAAAGGGCAGTCTGCTGTAACTCAAAGTGAAGTCAGCCAGTGGCTCAAGTGTGCTAACCCAATGCCCCAAGATGCATGCTGCAGTGGCTGAAAATAAAATGTCTATGACACACAAACAGACTAATGGGTGAAGTCTGACTAAAAACCCCTATAGGTAACTGTGTTATACATATAATTGTCGTAAAATCAAAAGATTTTGGCTAACACCAGACCTAAAAAAGCCAATTGGTCTGACATCAGTTACCAGCCTCTTCCCTTTGCTTATATTTCTATGTAATATTTTTTTGATTTCAAAATACTTTATTGATTTTCAAGAGGGAAGACAGAAAAAAACTGTAACAGGGTTAACATAAGATATCTAAGGCAAGAGGCTTGAAAGGAAATATAGCTAAAGAGGCAGCTAGGTAGAGAGTCTTGCAAAGAAAGACCAGATAGCAAAGGTTATAAAGATAGACAGAGTTGCAAAGATAGACAGTGTCGGAAAGATAGACAGTGTCGGAAAGATAGACAGTGTCGGAAAGATAGACAGTGTCGGAAAGATAGACAGTGTTGGAAAGATAGACAGTGTTGGAAAGATAGACAGTGTTGGAAAGATAAATGGTGTTACAAGGATAGTGTTGAAAAGAGAGATAACCCGTTCTGCAAAGTGAGATAAACAGTGCTGCAAAGAGAGACAGATAGATTTGAATATATTTGTATACATTGAGACTGTTGCATAGATGTTGTCTAGATAGATAGGTAGATAGATAGACTTGCAAAGGTAGACAGGCATCTGGAGTTGCAAAGACAGCGTGGAAAAATAAATGCGGTTGCAAAGGTAGACTGACAGACAAATAATTTTGCAAAATAGATAGAGTAGTTAGACACAAAAATGGACAGGGTTGCAAATGTAAACAGATAGAGTTGCAAAGATAGAGTAGACCGATAGATAGGGTTGCAAAGATAGACAGATGGTGTTGCAAGAATAGATTGAGTAGACAGATACATAGACAGACAGGATTCCAAAAGTAGACAAATAGAGTTGCAAAGATACAGTAGACAAATAGAGTTTTAAAGCGAGATGGTTAGGATAGGCAATTCGAATAAAGACAGAACTAAAATAAGAAATATAAAGTTAAACGTCTATCTAAACAGGACAGAAAGAGAAATGAAAGCAAACTAGAGAGTCATATGAGCACGGCATACACATTAAACTGGTTTACAACTATATCTGTATTCCTCAATTAAAATACTTTAGCAATATGACACACAGGAGTGCAGTTATAAATGCACGTCATCGTGCACATACTTTAAAAATTACACTTTGAGATTATCAGTTTCAAATGGACGCCATGCGATATGCTCTGAGATAGCAACAGTCAGATAAAAGCCACTCCAAAAGGAATTTACAACACCATTACCATGCGACAAGAACTGATAGAGCTGGAACTACCTTGAGCTCAACATGGAAGAGCTGGTGGAAAGCTTCCAGCATCAGAGTCCAAACACAAAGGCAACACCAAAGTGATAAAGTGTAAGAAAAAACACTGGTGTTGAAGAGAACTACTACACTATGTGTGGATGTGCTCCTTGTGAAAGAGCAAAATGCAGTCACTCATGGCGAAATTATCTGGTGACTGATATGAGCGGACTCCCTACCCGATGCTGTGGGCTTTAGAGGGTGAAAGTAAAATGTGAATGACAACATCACACCAATGGATGAAGGCAGCTGACTGGAAGCCCCTTTAAATGAGTATATTATAAATATTTTTTATTTTTTTAAATTCAAAGGTCTTGGCTAAAAATCACTTTTATTCCACACTTGTACATTTATATTCTTTTAAGCACATGAGTCACTGAAGCTTTTTTAATAGTAATGAGTCCTATCCACAAAGTCATTTTTGAGTACGTAAAGTAAGACTACCATAGTACCAAGTACTTCTCCGTGCCTTTTATGAACTGATACTAAAAAAACTAAAATTGGTATAAAATGGGAATATTTATACACAGCTATCACCAATATAGAGTGCCGCGCTCTCTTTCACCCATTCTCTAACAGGAATGTGGATGTTTGTGGCCAATTCGGAAAGGCATATCACAGTATGCAAAAGAATCCTCCCACTTCCCGTACTCAAAAATGCTTTTGTGAAACAGCCGTATGGTATTCATGCGCCTTCCTATAGGGTCTGCCATTCATAGTTGCACAATGCAGAAAAGAGAGGGAGGCGGAGGGAGGTGGAGGGGGCTGGTGGAGCAAAGTTTGAAAGAGACGGAGATGAAATACCAACACAAATCAAACATATCTGACATGCATAGATCATTTACGGTGAAATGCAATGCTATAGAAAAAAGAGGAGGAAGAATGAAGGGAAAGATATGAAAATAGTAGCAAAGAGAGCGCAGGGATGGAAAAAGAGCATGAAGTAAAGGGAGCGTAGGGCGATGGAATGAAGAGGCATGAGGTGGAATCCATACTACGCAGTCTTGGTGTTAGGCAACCAGGCATTCAGCAGTGCCTGCGGGGTGCTCCTAAGGAAACCCTTGGGCCTTTTCACTGAAGGCTTTACCAGCCATTGTCTAGCGCTACATGAAATTAGCACCTCGGGTACTACTAACCGACCCAGCACCTTACGCAGACAGCTGCTACTGGTGCCTTCCTCCCCAGCTACTCCATGTCCCTTCTTTGTAGGTCAAGCCTGGGCAGCGCATGCGCTGCTCTGTGATGCATGCTGTATTCAGGTATGGACTTGAAGCTCTGTCCATATTTTTTATTGGCTTGTGTCATTGTCCGTGGTGATAGCTGGCTTCTAATGCGTTAATAGGCTTGTTAGTCCCTACTTAGTACTGCCTTGTCTTCCTTTGTAACCTCCCATGAGAACACCCCCTGTTACGTGTGTTGGTGCTTGGTAGACTTTAATTACAGCCTCCGAGCACCATTATCTTGTTAAATGCTTTTCACTACACTCTCTCGTAAGGCTTTCTTTTTTTTCTCAAAGGACGACATGCGAGAGTGGCGGCGTGTTTTGGTTTATTTGCAACCCCGTTGCAGTGCCGAACACGGCCACGTGTTTTTTTTTTCTATTTTGTATTTAACTTTTGTTTGTAAGAGCACCCCATGCCGCGCTTTCACATTAATGGCAGCCACGCCTGTTTCTTTGGACGAGCCGCGTCTATGGAAAGGGGCGCGGCCGCCAATAAACTGAAAGTGCAGCTTGGGGCGCTTTTGCAAACAACCATTTGCAATTCAATAGATGTCACATTTTCAAAAGTTTTGTAAATGCGAGACCTATTGCATTGCAAATGCTTGTTAATGCTTCACCCCACTCCAATCTCAACGTTCCATATGTGCAAGCAGTGATCAGAACTATGCAAAGAATTATTAATGCTAAAAAAATAGGCTCTCCTTTAGACATTCGCTGATCTGTAAAGGAAACAGTGCAACATATAATTGTCTTTTTTCTTTAGTTATGAGTATTTAACGAGGGCTGGCTTCCTGGCTGCACTGTAGTAATGGCTCCTAGAGACCAAGCACCAGTTGATTCATAAAATTCAGGAACTACATCACGACGCGCCGTTTCACAAGTCTGGGGATATTGTACGTATATATGCAAAATGTGCCTTCTGGACCTAGAAAGTAGGATTTCAAAAGTGGTCTAAATAGCGTTGTGCGTGAATTACAATAAATTCAAACCGATCAGCGGGACCACTCTGTTGCAATTTAAACGATGCAATATAAACCTTTTCAAGGCTTTAGCGGATTACGAATGCTACAGTTTCTAGTCTACCCTCTTGCCCCGCGCTCATAAAATTATATGTCAAACTCGGTCGTAAACACGGCATAAAACCAACAGTCAAACTCTTAATGAGCCCGCGCCAGACAAGCCCGCGCGCCTCACAAGAGGATGCGTCATCGCGGTGAGTCAGAGGCAGGCAGCAGGGCAAGGCCTGCAGAGGATCAAACAGGACCACGGTCCCGTGAAGAGCAGGCAAGCACTATTTTCCACTGAAAAACATAAAGGCAAGAATATGCACCAGTGCAATCTGGAAAAGCGTGTGGTTTTGGTGTACAATTAGTTCAAATACACCAAAGGTACTAGTTAAAAATCTCTCTCTCTCTCTCTCTCTCTCTCTCTCTCTCTCCCTCTCTCTCCATCTCATAACATAGGCATCAGGCAGCATTCAATTTAAGTAAACTTTTAGTGACTTCAGTAGAAACAAAATGCACAGAAAATGACCTTTGGTGGATTATTTTGTTACGAAATCTAAATAAACAAATATTATCAAAAATGGGTTTATTAATTTGGAGAGGTTTATTCTTACCCGTTTAATAAATCCAGTCTGGGTCTGGGGGGTAGGGGGGTGGGTTGGGGGTCTACTGAAAGAGTCTCGGACTACTGCCTAAGGGTATGACATTTACTATATACTGTACTATCACCGCTCGGCTGACCCACTGCTATGTGTATTGTCTCATTACATGAAAAGCTTTATTTTGTTAATAAAAATATGTTTAAAAAAAAATCTAGTCTGTTTATGTCAAAACACAGGTCAGATATCATCTCAGCTCAACCCCTGATGGCTATGTCAAAAGCAGCAGGCAGTCCTTAGAGAACTGTATGTTCAGGAAGTTCAAGCAATACCAGCAAATCTAAAGTAAAGAACACAACACAATAAAATTACCAAATCAATTTAGCGAAATAGAGAACATTTTAAAGACTAAACAGACTACAAAATTACAAAAATACATTATTGTGTACCAGAGATATCAATTTGTAAAATCTAAAAGTCAGCGTGGCAAGAAAATGTAAAGCACCGTTGAAACATCACTGGGGTATCCGACTGGGACCTATTTGTGAATTCAGGCTGATCACGATGGCGTGGAGGTTTGGTGCAAGATACAAGTTATCCCGGTCAAAGTTTTTACCTTCAGACTTAGACTCTGAAATTGAATCTTAAACCTTCCAGCAGTGCAAGGTCCAGGGCTGTGGCTGGCAAAGGTCCCTTGAAAATGGATACATCGTCAGTGGGCTCCCGCGGATGCCGCTGGTTTTACACCAAGCGGCAGTGCATCTGCAAGCCCACGCTGCCCAGTGTGCGCCAGCCACATAGTACCAAATGAAGGCCTGAACAAGCCTGAATAAAGCCACTTTTTGAGTTTGGAACTAGATTTTTTGGGGTACTTGCAACAACGGAAATTACCAAACAAAGGGCACTCAAGGTGTTTTTAAAAGGGTCCTCACTCACCAACCTGGTTGGGGACATGCTTCATCATTGGACCCCCACCAGGGAGGTCTAATACCTCCCCGGTGTGCTTCAACGCCTGTTTACAGCGGAGCTGGTAGTTGGCAGTGATGTGTGTAGTGCAAAGTGATGTGCAGAGTGAATATAAAAATGTCTAGGTTTTAACCAAAATCTTTTATTGTGGTAAACCCGGCATTCGAATTAAAATGGGTTATAATAACTAAATACCAGATCTGGCTTAGTCAACCCTCGTGGTGACAAAAAAAGAAATATTAAAATTTGGTCGACATGTTTCTGCCTTGTTGGATTTGTTCACCAGGCATTCATCAGGACCCAACTGCCCCGGTGGTATACACACACTAAGGTGCACCCTACCGCTGGCAGCACTATTAATATAAAAACTCACGGTTCCTTTTTACCGGAGAGGAAATTCAGAATTTCTCACTACGAGGGTTGACTAAGCCAGATCTGGTATTTAGTTATTATAACCCATTTTAATTCGAATGCCGGGTTTACCACAATAAAAGATTTTGGTTAAAACCTAGACATTTTTTATATTCACTCTGCACATCACTTTGCACTGTTTGGTAATTTCCCTTCCCCTTTGTAAAATTAGTTGTTCATACTCTTTTGTTGTTTAGTATCATTACTTTAGGGGGACGAAGAGTGTGTCTTTTGACCCTCTCTCTCTTGTTGTTTGATTATATGTACTTGCAACAACAACATATGTGGAATTCAGGGTCTACAAAATTGTGAGAGAAGCACTCCGCGATGAGTAAGGGGCTCTGGTTAAGTCCTTTTACAATTGAATATAATGGCCACATTTATATGTAATCAAGATGATGTTCTTTATTTTCTTGTCATAATGTCAAAAAACAAATACAGCCAATGTGTTTCATCCAGATCACAGTTGGACTTCTTCGGGCAATTGATACAATCAGACTTCTTTTTGAGATTTATTAGACACAGCAGCACAAAATTACTCCAAATCTAGTACACCATTGCTACACTATAGGTATGCCTCATCCAGTTCAAATGCTTGACTGAGTAATACATGACTGCAGCAATCCTCTTAATCCTTTCAACAATGCAGTGTTGTGGTGCCATGTTCATAAAACAACCATGGTACCGAGGTGTGCGTGTGCTGCCTGGCAAAGGGTTTGTACTGCAAGTATACTCTTCACATACAAAATCAGTGCTTAATTTGAGCCGATGGTTTCCGGTGCTCAGCACCGGCACGTAATGATCAAGACCAGTGCTTGAGCACAGTCAAGGACACATTCATTTTTGATTAGCACAAGGAGATTAAGTGATCTTAATCTTAATGTGAGCCGACGCCGAAGCTCGTACCTGGTTCCCCAGCTCTGGCCATTATGCCACATCCTCTCCGCACTTCTAAGGGTTTCGTGGCTCTTGTTTAGGCAGCGCTAACAGGAGAAATGGGACGGTGGAAGCTGCCTCCTGCCGAGAGCACTGGCACTTTTTTCTTTTTTTTTTACAAATTAACCACTGTACAAAATTCTATTCTAGACTATTCTTAAACATTCTACACATTGTAAGAGTGCTGTACAATGCAGAAATCATTCAATGTGAGGAATGTTTAGTGAAATGAAAACATTTCTTCACATTAGCCTTTGCTTCAGAGCAGATCCAGTGTGATTATCGTATTAGACTGGGCTTTGCATTAAAAACTGTGGGTGCTTACGCTAATCCGCTCACGTTACACCGAGGTAATGCCTCTTGGGGCAACATTGTGCTAAGTAGCACAAAGTACTATTTGTGCTGAGAAAAAGGGCATCTTTCCAGCACAAAATACTTTTTACGCAAGAAAGTAAATATCCATGCAAATGTCTGTGCTGCTTTGCGTCACCCTGTTTGACTTTGACGCTGCAAATCGGAGGTAAATCTGGAACTTAACTTTATGTTACTCATGCTGTGCTGTCAGAAAACATGAGAAATATCAGTTTTAGCTCAGGCAGCACAAAGTACATTTTTATAAAGTTACCTTTCCTATCAAAATGTAATTTCACCATTAAAACAGATTTTTAAAACTAAGTCAGAAATAACTGTGAATCATTTTTCCTGCATATTCCCAGTTGGAAATGAGGAGGTAGGGATTTTAATCCATAGAGGTTTGTTCAGAGAAACATCAAGCAAAACTTATACAGTGAAGCGTTTGAGGTTTATTTGACTGCGAGTGCACATTGACCCCAGTATATAATGTGTCATTTTTAGGTCGAGGGACCGTCCGGTCTGCCGAAGGCTGAACCGGAAGTCCGGAGATCTTATGTTTCTTAGAGTGGCTATTTAGCCCGCCTCTCTTTTTGCCTCTCCTCCATTGGCTGGCTTCCTAAACGGAGGCCAGCCATTGGAGGAGAGAGCCGTCCCTCCAAATAGGCTCCGTCTTTTTCAGATTCGGGGGCGTGTTCCGTGCTCTTCTTTCCACTTTTTAGCCACGCCCTTTTTTAGGTGTGTTTTTCTCTCCTCCAGCCAATGGCAAGAGGAGAGAAAAAGAAACACGCCCCCGAATCCAAAAACGCCACTGCGTTTCTTCGAGGCATTTCTGCTTTGCCTCGGAGAAAGGCGGTGGTTTTCATGGCGACTCCCTTCCCCTGCTGCCTCCTTTGTTGTTGAGAGCTGAGAGCCCCCTGCAGGCTCTGGGAGCCGAACTTGCGCAGCGCCTCTCACCTGTGCCGGGCGGCTGCTCTCTTCATCCTCCTGGGTGGGGTCAGGGCTAAGCCGTTCCAGCCCATACTCTCTCCTGCTTGCAGGAACACGCCCTCGAAGCCGAAAAAGTTTTGAAGCTTCCCGTGTTTTGTCTTGTTTAAGTTTTCTTGTGATGCCACCCTCGGTGAGTCTCGTTTTAAACTTTCACACTGAGCGCGGTGCCCGCTTCAGGGACACTGCGCTCTGAGTGTTTGTTTGCTGGCAGCTACTCTGCCACAGTAACAACACATCTGAAACCGCGGCACTGGCGGCATTGCAGTCACTGACTTCAGGAGTGGGTGGGCGTGGCGGTTTCTCTTTATTCTGAAATCATCCCGCGACAACCAGACCCATCCCCACGAGCAGGGCTTTAAGTGGGATGAAAACAACTGGGGGGGTCACAAGGGGCGTGGTCAATGTAATTAAGGGCGTGGCTTTAAAACACCTAATCTAAAAATCCGTGTTTAGCACAGCGTGCCGCCCAACTTGTATTTTGCTGTTCCTGTCATTGCATTCAGATATATGATGCAAGTCACATCATACCTACAAGTCAGGACTATTGGCTTTGTCAATAGTTGCTAGTTGCATACGATAAATAAGCAGCAACTACGATTTGTATAAAATATTGAAAACAATTCCACTTAACACCCTGGTGACACCACAACAATGTTGCTGCTCTCGAGTTTCAAAAAGAGAAGGGAAATCCAGAGAGAAAATGACTCTCTTTAAAGTATTTCCTTTCCTCTACAACGCTCACCATGCGCACATCGATGTGCTACCTATCACTGCAGTCCAGGGGGGAAAAAGGGACCGCCTGTGGGGGCACAAAACAGAGCCCGATAGAGATCCGTTTCAATGCCCCCTTAAAAAAACTGCTGGTGCTCAGACCCGGTGAGACCCGGCCCACTTAAAGCCCTGGTTGTTATCTCACTACCTCACTCTTTCTATCTCACTAACTCACTTTCACTCTCTCTTTCACTGCCTCTCTCTCTATCTCACTACATCACAACATCACTCTATGCTTATATATCACTACCTCACAACATCCCTCTCCCTCACTACCTCACTCTTTCACTACCTCACTCTCTCACTACCTCACTCTCTCACTACCTCACTCTCTCTATCTC
The DNA here is from genome assembly GCF_964204655.1 of Triturus cristatus. Taxonomy (NCBI): domain Eukaryota; kingdom Metazoa; phylum Chordata; class Amphibia; order Caudata; family Salamandridae; genus Triturus; species Triturus cristatus. The sequence continues at coordinate 216,172,821 of NC_140592.1, forward strand.
ACTACCTCACTCTCTACCTCACTACCTCACTCTCTATCTACCTCACTCTCTCTCACTACCTCACTCTATTTCAATACCTCACTCTCTCTATCTCACTACCTCACTCTCTCTCTGCTAATGCAATAGGTATCACATATGCAAAAAAAAAGCTATTGCCAATAGAAATGACAATGCCATTTATTTAAGGATACAAAAATGATAAAAAAATAATGAGCAATACCAATAGCTCTACCTATAATATTGCCGAGACCATTGCATTGTAAATGCTTGTTGTGTATGGGCCCCCTCCCTTGTGGGCTTACAGGCAACACTGTGGTAGTGACTTATGAATATATAAAAATTTGATTTTTCTATAGGACAAAGGCATTTTGTTATGGGTTATTGCGACGCACTTAAACTGCAATGCAGCCAGAGCTCAGAAGTGCTCCTGGCAGATGTAGCTCCTTCCCATTGATTCATGTTTGCCCCATATACATTGGCTTTAACAGGAAAGTTAATGAGACAACTGGATGAAACAAAATCAGGACGAAAACACATCGAGTGTTGCACTGAACAGCAGCAAATACGAGCAAAGTCAGGGACCAGAAAAGGGTGAAACATCAGGAATGACCATGCAGAAAGAGTTAATTCACCACACATAAGCTTGTTTAATAAATGATGCATGATGAAGCCATTTATAAGTATGATCACACTGTTGAGAAGTGGACGGTCCGACTCCCTCAAACAATAGCAGAAGTGCATTTATTGACTGATAACTGGTGGCAAAGAACGTATGTGCAAGCGTTTGAATCCAACAGTTTGAGTCAGCTATTGGGGGACACAATGCATGGGAATGCACCCAACTGGTGGTGTGAGCGGGGGTAATAATGTGATTTTTATAAATTTACATTTGTCTCACCAATAAAGCTTCCCTGATGAGTTGAGAATGTTCGGTGTATAAAAACGCAACATTTAAAAGTGCTTTGCTACTGCACATACTGGTGCATACTCAATGATATAGAAGTCAACCAACAATGTTTGTATCTTCCACTAACCTGTACAACTGGACTCATGATGGCTCCTTACTTTGAATCCAGATTAACCCAAGGCCAGGTTAGTTGGCGTCTAACCATGCAAAAGCATAATTCACCCAACTAGGACAAATACACACTATAATTATACATTAATACACATGAACACAAACCACTTGTTGGTTACCATAATGACAAAAAAGTACCATCACTTATAGGGTGTAACTGATTAAGATGTGAAACAAATCAAAGGCAGTCGATGTACAGTGGCTGTTCCTCCATGGGAGCGGAGGGGCGACCCCCCACAATGCTGCGCAGAAAGCTGGGAAAATAAAATGTTAATAAAAAAATGTTATTACCATGTTTTACGTCTTTCTGCCAAACAGAGGGAGCAAGGCGGGGCCAGTGTGTCATTGCTGCTGATTGGCAGCAATGACAAGTGGCCTTTTCAGTGTGAATTGCACATGGCGATTTGGCCCTATACCGTGCTACAGCCAAACCGACATGAGCAATTCAACTTCCCCAACCCAGCTGTCTTAGACAGCTGGGTTGGAGAGCAGGTATAGGCCTTCAGTGCTCTTTGGAGCGCTGAGGCAGCCTGCTCCAGCCAATCCAGAAACTTCTCTCATACAGCATAAGAGCAGAGCCTACCTGTGGGAGCTGTGGGACCTCGCGCTCGGAGGAGTCCGGAGCCTGGAGAACACAGAGGACGTGCTACAGGCTAGGGTAAAGTGAAACCATTTTTATTCCATATTTAAATGTTCATTTATTTGTTTGTATGTGTTTGAATTGTTTTTATGTTGACCCACCATTTTTATAGGTCATCAACCGCCAATGTCCAAGTAACATACAAGCATAAAGTTCACGGTATTAAGCTGCATTTCCTTCGCAGTTTCGAGAAAACAATGTCCATCTGTGCTCCAGTTGTTGCCATGTACTGTGACATGAGGAGCGTTGGCTGAAGCTTACAGCAAGCGTGTGGAGACAGCCAAATGGCCATCCTTCACATGTCCTCTTCTGGGGCTTGCCTCTAGAAAGCTACAGATATTTCCTTAGGGACCACACTATTGAACACAGAGGTGTGAGTGGTGACACAGGCCTTCGGTGGGCCATGCTCCGTCTGCAGATAGATGCATGTGTCACCCCACTTGGAGAAAAGTTGGATATGATTGTATTTCCCCCACAAGTAGAGCAAACACTTATAATGATGCATAAAACCAGGAGTCATAAAACTATAAAACAACTAGTAGCTTTGTTTTCTCACTGTGAAGCACTTGTACATTTGATGGCTACTATCCTTCTAGAAGAGTGAAGTCCATGACCAAGGTGATATTTAGAACAAAAACAAATGAACCGACTTCTGTGCATGGGGTACAATACTCAACAGGTGGGATGAGAATATAAACACTAAAATGGGGACGGAGGCCAAATGGACCCAGGGCTGGGATTAATTTGGTGTTGCAATACTGATGCAATATAATATATCAAAAACAGAAGAAAGGGGACCAGGGAGCCAATTAATCGGCCAGTGTCCATGCTCCCAAAATTACATACCAACAAAAAGAGGACACTGTTCCAAGGCAGAGTCAAAAAAGTTTTCTGACCCTGCCTTGGAGCAATACTGATGCAACCATTGCCGGGGTAATAATATAAGTGAATGACGAGAGGAAAGAAGGATGGAACTGTGGCTGGCACCTCGGGGTAGAGAGTCTTACTCAAAACTAGTTGAATCCCTAAACTAACAGTTTGAGCAATTCCCATAATCTTCACACGTTGGCGTAGTAAGGATTCAGATTTTTTCAGCACATCCTGCTTGGATTTAAGCAAGGGAATCACCCAGAATCTGTGAGGAATGCTGTAGACTGCAGAGATATGTAATCTATCGGTTAGAGTTCAGTACTCACTGGGACCGGGGTGCTGGGGCGTAGCCATCTATCGCCATTACTGGGGTCTGTGACCCTTCTTGCGAGTTATCAAAGTCTGCAGCTCCTCTCCGGGCCTGCTGCAATAGAAGTGGGGACCTCGCACACCATTTAGGGTTTGACATGTTCAATTGTTCTGATGGGCCATATATGGTCATGCTGTATCAATCTTGCAGTAATGTAGGCTGGTAACCAGGGAATGGTATTATTTGTACTTTTTGTTGTTACTTGTTCCTTATGAAGCGACTGTTTGTTGACTGGTACATATTCCACTGCACTTGGACATGTAATAACACAATTATACCAAGCAAACACCTTGATGTCACTAGTCAGAACGGTCAATTAGTAATACATTTGTTTATTAGTCAATTAAAACCATAAATCTCGACAAAAGGACAAACACACAACAGATCCGTTGATACTTGAGACTGCACGGCATTGGTCAGATTCATATATGCAGCTTTGTATTAAAGAATGTCTTGAACGCTGTACCTAAAGTTGGTTTACGCTTCTAATATCTTCCTTGACATACATAAGAGATTGCAACATGTTTTGCCCTACAATATATGTAGAAACTCAATAAACAGATTAAACAATCAAAGTCTGCAGCTCCCTCTGCTTAGGGAGTAAGGCATGTTTGGTTCTGTGACAGAGTCTTGAGATATGGTTGAATCTGCTTAGGTCCTCACTGCTTCATCCACCTCTGCGTTTGCGTCCGCATCGGCCACCCACTCTGGTGCGCAGGGCCATTAAGGATCCTCTGTGGGGCAGCTTGAAGTTATGCAAACAGCAGTGTGGGCGATAGGGGCTGCACTAGTGTATTTAAATTCTCATATATGTATAGTAGAGATGCTCAACTTCCCGTGACCCCACCGCTAAGAAGTCACAAATATAAGAGATAAAAGACTTTTTCTCAAAGTAATTAGGTTCTGGAAAGTTCTGAAATGCATTTGACTAAAAATAAAGAATAATTGAAAATAAGAAATCTCAGGACTCCTTGCACTCCATTTTTGCATGTATTTTGTGGATCCCATAACATTTTGTATAATTTGGGGAAAAAAGATGTTTAATTACATGTTTGTGCATAATTAATGAAGGTATTGCGTTCAATTGTATGCTCCTTTTCAGAACCTAATTGCTCTGTGGGCCAGCCTACAACTGACCAGGGGACCTCACTCTCTCTATTAGATGAGCCTGCCAATGACAGATAGCTGACAAGAAATATATTCCCTTAAATATCACATAGTTGGGTAATTCTATGGCATTTGGATAAGATTGCCTTGAATTACTCTGGATCGAAGTATGACGTTCAGCTTTTTCTCAACACAATCGCATTATTAGATGCCACCTTGATTCAGTTTTGCAAAGCTGCTTAAGGGAACAAAGAACTTTGCCTGTATATTAAATGAAATATGTCGGAATTCTGGAGGAGTGCCGTCATGGTGACTCGCATATTTCCAATTCCAATGCTGCATACTTTAGCTTTAAAAAAAAAGGTTCTACTATGAAAGATTGCAGAAGCATATTGGGGTAGTGCAGCTACTGGTGGCACATCGAGCTCACAGAGCTGAATCGCAGCGGTTTATTGAACTGTTTTTAGACTTTGTCATCCAGATCTTGAATAAGTCCAAAAGAGTGAGCAGCTCTCACCTTACGCTATTGGCTGTTGGGTGTATCATTCCACCTCCAAGTGGGAGCTCCCAATACAATGAATCGGGGACTATTTCACATCTGAAAAGTACACTCAATCAATTCACTATTGTGTCACGTTCAACGAGAGATCTAGTTTAAACCAGAGATCTAGTTTGAACCAGAGATCTAGTTTGAACCAGAGATCTAGTTTAAACGTTAAGTTATCCTTCATTGCAGTTTTTCTCTAAACGAAGCACCTTATGGCTTTTGTTATGACTTGAATGTAAGTTTAGCCTTAAAACTGAGATCATATTGGGTTGTCCCGTTACAGACTGCAACATGACGCCAAGATGACCACCCCAAAGTCTGGCAAGATCAACAACAAAAGCTGCAACATTGCGAGTCTTCGTGTTTCTCTTCATTAAAATACACCGCACAGCACTGGCTGCTTACCAACAGATCTCCACATCGGAAGTCTGATTCAGTCTAAAGTGGCTGGTGTAATCTCACGATATTTCCACCAAGACTATGTCACACCCTACAGCTACATCTCAGTTGGACACATGAACCTTTCCTTGTCACTTTGTTTACACCTGAAAAGGCAATGCAGACCTATTTGCCCTGGCAATAGCAAAACAAGTGCAGTGTTTTTGAGGGATTCCAGTGGGGTGGAAATGACTTAAGTCCACCTGTCCCAATTTCCTTCGCAGTCTCAGTTCTAGGCTTAGAGGTCCATGGGCTTCCATAGTAATGGAACTTTTGGGAAGCAGATCCTTCATCACAGAAATCAGGGCCACAGAGACTTTGCAGACTGTCCTCTGTAAAATTGATGAAACAGAAATAACCCAAGAAGGTCAGATTACCTGATAACATTTACTGCTCTTTTCCTCTTACTTTGTTTGGCTTAAGGAAGCATCTTTTTTAGTTGACAAACAGAGTGGACTTTGGGGTATGAATTTGAATCCCAGTAAGTAAGGCTGAGCCAGCCTTCCATCCTTCTCTCCTATTAAACTGAGTCTTATAAACAGGGTAAGAGCAGCCGCAGCCTGTCCATATGGGCTATGGGACCTCGCTCCCCACCTTTTTAATGGCAAGAAGTGTCTGTCAGGATGAACAAAGGCTAGCCTTGCAGACACTCTTCTTGTTAAGGTCAGGCAGCCAGGAGCTAGACATGCACCAAATGCGCAGGCTCCCGGCTGCCTGAGATGAACTTTGCCATAGCTGAGAGTTTTTACAGCCCTGTGGGCGTGACCTCCTCAGCCTGGAAGAATTGCCTCAATGCCCTCCCCCTTTTGACTGGGGGGGGGAGCGCCAGGACTTTAAGTGGGCCGGGTCCTGCCGGTGCTCAGCACCAGAAGTTCTAAAAAGCCCCTATCGGGCTCTCCATCTTTTTCCTCACCCTCCGGATGAAATATAAATCTTAACTCTGCAGTGGTACCGCACTTTATTGCCTTAGATGTACCTCCGAAGAGACTCACGATAGTTCTTTCACAGTCTCATCATTTCAATATTCTATACAACGAAGTCATAGTTGTTGCTTATTTATTTTATGCAACTAACAACCATTGGCAATGCCAATAGTCCTGGCTTGTTGTAGGTGTAATTTTACTTATTGTATTATATATCCAGAAGCAATGACAGAAGCAGCAAATTACCAAAGCACATATCTTTTGTTTACTTTTCAAGCCATGCCCTAATTACATCGGCCACGCCCCTTTGAGAGATGCCCCAGTTTTTTCATCCCACCGAAAGCCCTGGGGAGCGCCACTGATTGCCTTGTACCTGGGGGCTTCCTGAAGGGCCCGGGGCAGAGTGTTAATCAGTGAAACCTCGTCACAGAGTAGGGTGGGATCTGCTGTCTTCCCAGCAGTCCCAACCCTCCTGGCACGTCCGAGGCTTCCCTCTCTACAGTGAAGGTAAGTTTGATGTGTTTTTTTTATGTTTGGTGCGTGTGTGGGTCTATGTATGAGTATTTGTGAGTGAGTGTTGTGAATGGGTGGGTGTGTCTGTGCGAGCCTGTGTGCATGCATGGGTGTGAGCGAGTGTGTATGTGTGCCTCTGTGGCCCCCGCTCCCCTCCCTGGTAAAATTACCAGATGCCACTGCGTAACAGTAAGACATGTCATTTGCAGGGCTTGGGAAATGCAAAAGAGCGGCATGGGGCACTATATGCGCTATATAAAAATAAGTTATGATGATTAATCCTGGAAACATGCCCTGTCTTTCGTTCAAACCCCGAGTATGACAAGGACGCTTTCGCTAGTTGTATTGGCACAGTGACGCTTGGCACAGTGACGCTTGGCACGCCGATCAGTCCAACATCCTGCCTCGTCTGATTGTCCTTGTCAGCAGAACCCACCTGTAAACTCCGCTTCCACTTGCGATTAAAGGGGAGGGTTTAGTGTTCCTACGTCTTTCCTGTGTCCTCGAAGTGTGCTTTTGTCGGACCATGGCCTCACCGAGCAATGCATTTCCTTCCCACTCCCGCCAAGACAATGGGTCCCGCGGGCCGCGCGCTTCATACCTACGACCACAAAGCACATTCCGTGAGTGTGAGGTAACCTGCTGCTGCAGTCAGTGGTTTACCACACTCCATGCTCTTTCAATTGTACAGCGCGTGGGGCCGCCATGTTTAAAACCCTTGCTTTGGAATCACCTCATGCAAAACCAACGGGGCCACCACTGACTGTTCATTCTCATGCACAGAGCATCGTCTCTGGGCCTCCCGAGAGCGCCCCGTGAGAAGGGCTTTGTTGCGTGTGAAACGAGATGGATGTCTCAAAGTTGGCCAAGGGCGCAGGCGCCTCAAATACACTCCCCTGGAACCTATTCTGGTGTTTATCAAAAGAGTCTGTATTTCCATGAAACCCAAATGCTGCATGTACTGAGCTCAATATCCGGGTACTGCCGTTTCCTTTAAACATGCCACTGAAATTATGCGGCAGAAGAGGACCAAACTATGCGGATGGGTTTGCTAGATTATGTGGCAAGAAAAGGTAAATTATGCAGTGTAATCCGTCACAGTTTGTGATAGTATTTCATTATTATTTTGTCATTTGTACACGTTAATACTGTTTGGGTAAAGAGGTCAACGCATTAGCGCCAGTTTAACAGACAAATACAGCAATAACAAACTAAAAGGTGACCAGTCAACCTCAGCGCTGGGCCTTCCACTGCACTAACTTTTGATCTGTTTGAATTAAAAATATGTTTCTCTTTAAATCTGCAGATTATGCAGTAGATGATGTATTATGTGGCAAATCCATAATTATGCAGAAAATGCTATAGTCGCAGAATTACTTAACTCCAATGTTCTCTACTTTAAGTAACATACGTTTTTTATCAGCCAACGTGTGGTGCTCAATTTACCGACCTTGGAAGAATAATAGGCTGAGTGTGCCATGCTGGAAGCCCTACTCTTGACCTCCCTGATCACTGAATTTGTCGGTGATGAGTGTTAAACTCAGAAGAGACGATGTTGGAAGTGGCGCGAGCTTGGGAAGCGCTAGTTGAAGCACTGCGCAGGTCTGACAGAGACCAGGAAGATGAGCCGGCCCACCACTAGACCACGGGTCGCAGAGAGTACAGGAGGGAACGCGGAGACTGGAAGCGCAGTAGAAGGGGAGAGTACCGGGTAGCATGGGGAGAGAGGCCGTGCAACAGCAAAGGCACACACCTACAGGTCAAGACACATTGGGAATGGCAACTACTGGGGGAGCACACTGGAGGGAGGGGTAGGGGTAGGGGTGGGAAGGGGTAGTAGTTTTGTTGTTGGGGAGGGCTGAATGAAGTAGATATTGGTGTGGGATAAATGCTAAGAGACCACGGGACGCAGTAAACAGTGGCATGGATAATAACGTAAACTCCTATGGTTGAACAGCATAACAACTCTGTACGAGAGAAGGGGGAAGCAATTTAGAACTGTGTATTGTAAGCAACATATGTGGAGGAGATGATGTTGAGAGGGAAATTGAAAATAATAAAAAAACTTTAAAAAAAAATGAGTGTTAAACTCAGCCATAATGCTGGTTAACACATATAGCACAAATCGAGCGTTTAAGTAAAGGAGCACTGTACAAAGACAAAATGGTCCATGCCGTGTAAAGGTGTGTGTGGGGCTGGTGAGAAAGCGGGACGGGCTCTCTTCTCGATCAGCCACGCGGCCAATGGAGCAGGCCTGGATTCACGGGTTCCTTATCAATGGCTGACAAGATGTTTCTTGTGACTGTATAACACCACGTCCTAAACTCCGAAAACGAACCCAAAAAAGGTCAACTAACTTATCAGCTGAGAAGTATCATTTTAGATTAATCCGATCTACCTGTGATGACTTTACTGAAAAATATTATTTTCATCACAGCCGTGACCCATAGCATTAAGAGAGTCCTTAACCAATAGAAATCGCCAAGAAGATATTCATGTCAATGCCAATAATAGACCCACCATGAAGGTGTGAAATGCTAATGTGAAGAAAAAGGAACAGCAATTGGAAGAGTGAACGTAGGAACATTTTAACGAATTTGGGGCCCACTTTAATTATGTTAAGAAATATTGTGACATCAACACCATTCAGCCTCATTCGAAGTTTGTTATGAGTGTTGGTATGTATACCTCAACCTGGCCAACTACCTTACTATAGGAAACCTGCTTATTATTATATTTAGCAGACAAACTCTTTCACCACAAGCCCCACCCCCATGACGTATTCTCATCATATATACAATCTGTGTGGTTATGTGAAAACTTTCAAGTTGTTTAAAAGCAGAAATGTGCCCCTTTTACACATGGAAAATGGTATCCTGGTATGCTAGCTTATCACGACTATAGTTAGCTGTTGGGGCACCACCCTAAACCACCGCGAGCTGTTGGGGCACCACCCTAAACCACCGCGAGCTGTTGGGGCCCCACCCTAAACCACCGCGAGCTGTTGGGGCACCACCCTAAACCACCACGAGCTGTTGGGGCACCACCCTAAACCACCGCAAGCTGTTGGGACCCCACCCTAAACCACCGCGTTATTGGTTTTATCTCCCACAATTAAAGCATATTTTTTTGTCTGTACAGGTGACCCTCAAGGAGTGATACCCACCGTTTCACTCTGTCCAGATCACACCTACAACTTACAACAGTCCAACATTTTGAATCCAGTTTTTGCATTCGTTTTTAATTAAACTTTAAATATGGCCATTTAGTTGCCTTCTGTCCCCTGTGCTTGACCAGTGATCCTTTAAATCCACTATAGACAGCTACCTCACAATACAACCAGGACCACAAAATGGCGACACCCTGCAATAAATTGCTTCAAAATGCCCTTGTTCCTTAAGGGCAGGTGTGGGGATGGGAGGGGGACGGGTGCAGATTTAGACTCAAATTGTAAAATATCGTTTGCCATAGGCTCTGAAACTCCCTGCACAAGAGTTGTCTTTGCGTTTATTTTAGGCCTTTTTGCACTTGGCCAGTGATTAAAGTCCCCAAGCTGCTTGAACAGATTTCCATCCATTTATCTTCCACTCTGTGAAACAAGCACCCTCAACTTACTCCAGATTCCAGTCACAAATCTTACCTCGTCACCACAACCTCTAAGGTCACTGCCTTACAGCAACGTGTTTATTTACTCTATTATGTTCACACCCCTCAGGCATGTAAATGTTTCCATTACACCTTCCCCATGTTTGAAGACGCTCTTAATCCTCTCACCTTTCTCACGGCTGGGGATGCAGAGGTCCAGCCAAACATCACAAGTATACTTTCTCCCCCAGGTAATGTGCCACATTTCTCAGTCCTTGGGCTCTGAAAACAGCACAGGCCCAGGGAGCCAGAGGGCAGGGGCACTCCAGTTTAGAGATCAGAGATTTTCCCAAAGTGCCTTGAAGAGTTAGTTGCATGGTAGTGAGCTTTATGGCTAATGGCCGACCTGCTTCGCGTGAGAAGCCTTAGGACTGAAGACTACAAGGGACAGCTATCCTTAGTGGAACCGGTGCAGTCAGGGGCGTAACACAAGATAGCCCCCCCCCCCCCGCTGAAATTGAGGAGTGGCCCCTGAGTCTCCAATATTTTACAGATATTCATCGACCTTGGCCTGGATGGGCCCCCCCTGCAACCCAGGGGCTGCAGGGCCTGTGTGATGCCCCTGGGTGCAGTAGCCTTGGGACCCAGCTGTGAGAGAGGCACACCGCAGCCCAAATATGGCTGACTTTTATGCGGCTGACCGAGGCACCCGCAGGGGGCCACTAGAGAGGTCAGCATTCTAGTGTCACCTGGGCAAACCACAACCCCCGCCCCCATCAGGGGCAGGGACTCTGGGCGGAGTCTCCCAGCCTGGATGCGGCGCGCTAGGGGCGTCACTTTCTGGGTGCCAGGACTTGGAGAGGGTATATATTGCCTCCCCCACCATTTTAGCGCCCTCTTTGGGTGCCCGACACGCCGTCTGCAGGTCGTCTTCTGGTTCTGCGTCGCAGTCGGAGACAGAGTCAAGGTTTTCGGTGAGTCTGGGCTACCTGGGGCAGTTCCCCACACCTCCGGGCCATTTGGGCAGGTCCTCTCGCCTCCCTACATAGTCCTTTGGGTTGGATGCCACTTCTTCCCCCAGGTGAACGAAGTCCATGCTCACTGTGTGGCGCGGTTCGTCACGGGGGGTCAGGGAGTCGTGTTGCTTGGGCGTGGGATTGAGCCCGCCGGAGGAACATATGCCAGGCCTGGGGGGGGGCGGGACTGTCCCGGGACCCGACTTGTTGCAGAAAGGTTGTGTCAGTCGGTGTAGTATTGCCATTCGCCCCGGCCGCATACACGAAGTCTGCATTCGTGATTTTCTGCGGCGCGTTGTTCTCCCCCCCTCCCCCCACCCCCGTTGCTGGTTGCTCGGGGCACGCAAGCCGGCGCTATATGCCTTAGGTTGGTGTGCAAGGGAAGGGCGATGGTGGTTGGTCGCGCCCCTCAACGAGGAAGTAGGGCTGCAGGTCAGAGGGGTGTGATTAAGGCCGCCGCTTGTACCAACACATGAGCGGTTCAGAGGAGGCTTTAAGTAAAGGAGCAGATGGTGCTGGAAAGAACTTTTAATCGCGGGTCGGGCTGCAATTTTGGATCAACTTGCGGTGATGTTGCCCGGATGCGACCCCTCGTGTTGGTTACCCTGCTGGCAGGACGTGCCCCCGCTACCACGGACATCGATGACAGGGAATGCACAGGGCTGCTCGTAGGCCGCACGGTGGCGCAGGGGTTGGGACAATGAGGGGGAGGCCCCCACCCACTGTGCTTCCTTGTTTAAAGGGGGGGCAGATGGCCACAGCGTCCATGCAGAGGTAGTGGCTGGACACGCTTTTAAGCAGGAGAAGCTTGAAAGTAGGTGCAAGTCGTACCTGGCTTCCGGTGCCTTCTTTACGAGGGGCAGCAGCTCCCGGCCCAGTCTAGCGTGTAAGCAAGCCGGGCATGGACAACGCCATCTGAGCAGGTTCAGGCTACTCCACTTTGCCCTACTGTAGGGCCGCTAGACACGCAAGGAATTGTGAAGCGTGATTGATTTGTGGCAGGGTAGGACATGGAGTGTCACGGAGTGCATTTCAGCTGAGGGATTTCTGCAAATAGCTTCAAAGGCTCTAGCATGGGGTGCCGGTGAGCACATGTGGTGAGTCTGGGCCCCCCCCCCCTTGCGGGGGGCGGTTTTCTTTGCCTCTTGGTGGCGCCGGTTGTCCCTGCTTGCCTCCGGGCATGCTTTTTGGTAGGGGCCCCCGATCTGCATGCGTGGTGGGGGCGAGTCGCCGCGGACACAGACACACACTGCGTCTGTTAGGGGTTGCGGACGGCGCACATCGGGTTTCAGAGCTACAACATTTAAATTGGGAGGTATGGCGGAAATGCTGTTCGGTTGGATGGATGCACATGCGTGTGACCACTGGCGGGGTGCGTGCTGAAAGCAGAGTCTAAAGGTGTTCAGTAAATTTGAACAAAAATCAATGCGCATCAAATGACACGCTTGGAAAATGCTTGGAGATACTGTAGCTCAGTGGGTTAACAGTGGGTTTATCTACACATAATATGCAAATCAGAGTATCCGACCAGTACCGTAGTTAGTGTGCCATGTGGTCTCGTGGGCCAGAAGAAAAAAAAAACACATTCTGTAAAGCACACACACATACTGGTGTGCAGGGAAGGGAATGTTATTTGTATTGATCAAATAATTTTATAAAGGGGTGGCAGTAAACCAGAGGGTGCAGAAGCATTTGGAAATTGCTATTAAGCAGGGGGTCGCCCCATTGTGCATCACCAGCATTACTCATTGAGAGCATAGGAGAAGCGCTCTGGGCGTCTGGTAATAAACGAAATATGGCATGTGCCTGGTTTCTACAAACAAAGGCCACCAGGTGAAAACACAATTGTAGGCACAGGGTGTTGTTTGTGGCTGACTTTGAGAGAAGAACGTTTTGAGCACTGGAGCAGGCATTATAGACACTATTCATCTTGCAGCTTTCCTCCCTACTGTCAGGGTCTGTGTGGTGAGTAACCTAAGGTGGAGTTTTGAAAGTGGCAGGCTGCTTTGAGACCAGCCACTGAATTGGTCGTCCGCCTCATTGGTTGCATCCAAGACAGTACACTGCAGTTGCACCCGTGTCTGCAGCCCCGTGTTGGATCCGAGCGTGGAGGCATGTTTTGTTTGAGGCCCGTTGGGTCTTCCCATTGCTGGGGCGGCCATAGGGCACTGGGGGGCAGTCGCGTGGAGCTGCAAGCCTCGCTGTTCATAGAGCTTGGTGGCGGCACGGGTGAGGTTTGAGGCGCAGGATAATGTTTTAAGAATGGTGGGCATTCACCTTTTTGGCACCTGGAGTCAGCTGTGTGTGGCCCTCTGGAGACTGCTGTGCACTACGCCGAGGGGATGGCCCTTATTTCCGTTCAGGCCGTGGGGTCTACCATAAGAGGAATAATTAGTGCGGATCAATGTATAGTTTTAGGGAGGCTGGTGATAAAGATATGCCTAATACTGCAGACACGTCTCGATAAGTTAGTGGTTGTAACATGAAGTGAAGGTGCATGTTTGAACAAGTGACCAAAGGGGGCTAATGACACCATACCAGGTGCAAGGTGGATGGCAGGGATCATTGCTTTGCTCCTAGAGACAATGGGGTGAGCGGCGGGCTCTGTGAATCGCAAGTTGCAGCTGTGGTGCTGGGCGCTTTTCTAAATTCAGGTGCATAGCCCAGGCTGAGTTGCCTTTAGGGATGAAGCCGGTGCCCGGTAGCTGGAGGCAGGCAAGCAGCAGTAGGGCTCCCTCAGTCCGGTCCATGCTGCCAGCTCAGAAGTGAGTCACGCACGCCTGGCAGCAGGTCTACCTCGGTCGATGCCAGGCTGAGTGAGGGTCAGATTTCGGACATTGGCCAGGCCTCATTCCTCGGGAAGCGGTTCGACATTGGGATTAGAGCATACATGCCAACATTTTAGGACAGGGATGTGGGATTTAAAATAAAAAAAAAATCAAAAAAAAAATCAAAAAAAAAAAAAAATCGGGAGAGTGAAAATTCTCCATTGACTTCTATTGTAGGAAATGAAATTTCAGGTGGGAGACAGATAAAATAAACCCGTCTGAATTGGGTCTATTGGCATGTATGTTAGAGGAGGGGTCTTGCCATCCTAGTGGATATCCTAGGAACCTGGATGTTGCCATGTAATGAGGAGACTGAAGTAGTTGAACAGAACTGCAAAGTTTCAGTTGTTTTATGTGTCATTTCTGGGTGTTTAGTGTAATGATACGTGACTTCTCAGTTCCGCGCTTTCAACACTTTGGCTGCGACGTTGTCACACGTATAACCTATTATTGCCATGAATGGAGTCAAATATATATGACCAGTTTGGTGTACAACGTTATAGTGTATCATTAATCTCATAAAATGCTAGAAGGCAAAGCAGTCGCGGCTAAAGGTCAGGAATGGCCGATGAGGTGTTGTGACCTCACTCTTGGTTGTGGGGAGGGTTCTAGGAAGCAGCGTCTCTGGAATGTCACGCTAGATTGTGCAGCCTCTCTTGATGTCACTTTCTACCAAATCGCCCCAGCGGTTTCCCATTGTGTCCTAATCTCAGTTTGGAGAAGAAGCATATCACAGTCCCCAAGTCACTCTGACTCTGCTCCCACCACACTTGGTAATCATGCATTTGGGCCTAAGCTTGTAGCATGTGATGGACGCTCACAAGTTCTTCTATTTTCTACAGTCCCCCCCCTCCCCAATATAGGTGGTGCTCCGGCAGTGCTGCTGCCCCTCCCTTGTGTTAGGGCTGGGCCTCCACGTGCAAGCTCGCCGCTGCAGCTCCTCTAGGCTTGGATCTGTGGGTGATTTGGGGCTCCAGTGGGAGAGCAGCGCCTTGCTCTACTTGGCTTTTAGTGGCTCGTCCTTGGTGTTTTCACGTTTCGTGCGCATGGGAATTTTAAATAATGGCATAAAGGGTCTTGGTTCGACTTTCTTAGTTTCCTTTTATTTTATGTCAACCAACGCTTTTCAATTAAGAAATGGAAGGAAAGGTGTGTTGCGGTGTGTACAAATTTGGATGTGTTTTGCACCTTTAGATATCCTATGCATATCCTGGCTTCCCTTTCATATCAATACGATTGCAGGTTGCACAGTTTTGATAGACTTTGACTCTTCCACCCCAGAGTTAAATGCTGGAATATTGTGAGATAATGCTGCCTAACTGTAAATCTCAGGCACGTAAGGATGTCATTTAGAAAATGGTTATTGGCTTTGACTGACTAGAAGGGAGGGGTTTTGTCCACTTTCAAAGCACAGATCCGTCCGGTGGCTTTGCCCATCGGTGGCACAGCAGGGCTGGCCTAAAACTTTGAGCAGCGGCTCGTGGGGGTGAGGACGCCATGGCGGATGTTCTGGCCCGTGGTCGTGAAGGAGTGGTGCTGGAGAAGCGGCCCGGCTCTTAGTGTGGCACTTGGGTGGTGCCTCCTGCGCAGCAGAGTGGTGTTGAGGCAGAGGGTGAACAGCGCGTTGAGTTGCGAGCAGCCCTGTCGGGCCGGCTGATGTGGCCCGGGTTATTTTACGTTGCGCCATTCCACAGGGCCGGGATGCGGATAAATTGCTAGCCCGCGGTGTAGCGCATTTTCCGGCGAATGTTGTCCTGTGTGTGTATATCATTTGGATGGGGCCCCTCCATCCGTTTTAGGTGGCAGCCATTTGCATTTGGCACACTTGGGGGAGGGGCGCTCTCTGCGAGGCCCGGTCTTTCAGCTGTGTGCAATTTGAATGTAGGTTGTCATTTGTGTGGCTTTAAAATCCTAGGAGCCCATATGTGATATGGCAGGTGTGTATTTGTCCCCGGTTTGGCGACACCGCATGCCTTTCCTGCCCAGCATGAACATGCCGTGACTCAGTTGCAGCTTCTGTTGCTTTCCACTGTGCCCCGACCTGGCGGTGTTAGACCTCAGCTTCTGGGCACTTAAGAGTTCGGGGCTCTGAGTGGGGGTTGCCTTTGTCCTTGGGGTGCCGGTTTGGAGGTGTGTTGTGGTTAGAGCCGCGTCGCTTAGTTGCAGAGCCGGGCAGCCCCAGGACAGCTTGTGTGCGGCTCGGTGGGTGAGTCGCTGGCGAGCTCTCGCACAACTTCTAGCCATCAGCCAGGAGGCGGATGGTCCCTGTCGTTCTGAGGTTCCTCATTTTTCTCCACAGGGTAACTCTGCGAGGAGGCTGAAAGGAGCGGAATAGATCAAGGGTAGCTGCAGTTTTATTATTAAGACTCTCAGCTGGTGCTCAGCTTGCTTTCCACTGCTTTCAATACTTGGGATGCATATGGTTGGAGTCCCATCCAGAAGCTTAACCATGGTTTATTTTGCGCTGCTGGTGTCTTTTATAACTGGCCGGGTTCTGTTGCATCTGTGTTTCACATAAGGGCCCTCTTGTGCGCATGTTGCGCTCACTCTGGTAGTTTAGCGGGGGCCAGTGTTGTCTACTGACCCTCGCACAGGTCATGGTCAATATTCTTACAACGAAACCATAGGTTGTTGCTTATTTACCTTAGGCAACTATCAACCATTGAAAGTCAATAGTCCTGGCTTGCTGTAGGGGTCATGTTACGGTTGATTATATATCTGGACACAAGGCTAGAAGAGACAGAACTATGCAGCACACCATGCTAAGCAAAGATGTCCAGCTTGGATGTTTAATCCACGCCCTTCATCACATCAACCACCCCCCCCTTTTTTTGAGAGACCCCAAGTTTTCATACCACCTACAGAGGTGGACACAGTCAAACTGGAGGAAGCAGTGCTTCAGTTTTGTTCAGGGGTGTTTTTGTCTGCTGACCGCAAGTCACTTGGCATTCTGTTAATGATATCGAGCCAAACCAAGGTCACATGACTGCAGATTATGCGAAGGCAGGTAAAGAAAGCACCGGATTTGAGGTTCCCTCTCATAGCAAGAGCATTTGCACCGCGTGGAGCTGTTACATTTGTTATGCCTCTTTTTAAGTCACTTGGCATTCTGTTAATGATTATCGGGTTTCAGTGAGAAGGGACAGGTTGTCTAGTATCTGATACGTCCCTATAATGCCCCAGATAAACAGCTTCTAATGGTTTCGTCTGGTTATGGCTGGGTTTTACACACATTTCGACCAATGCGGTTTGTGGTATCACACCAAGCTGATTGTTCAAGGTCATCCTGGCCGCATTTACTAAGCCCAGTAGGAGGCCCTTGTGGGGCAGTGCCAAGAATGACTTAATCCCAGGGGGCAGCAAGGGAAGGCAAGGCTCTTTCCAAATCGGGCACCAGAACACAAGGCAGCCAGGGCCAACGCGCATGTTGGGTAACTTGTGTAGGCACCTGTGTAGTTGTCACTCATTAAGGTGTTCACCAGGGTTTAGCAATCAAAGGGGTTTGGGTAATCGTCTGATCGGGGCGAAGTAAGGGCACCCCAGAACCAAGGGTAGGTGACATGTTCCTGCAGTTAAGCACAAATGCCCCGCCCGGTTAGCTATATTAGACTCACTGGGTGGGGATGCTGTCAGCCAACTTGGTGTGCTGCTGTCCCAAGAAATGGGGGAACAAGGGTCAACCACAGAAGGCTACTATGTAAAGAAAACATTTGGCACGTCCAGTGTTCAACAAAAATTACAATTTAACGGAGCAGGTAATTTTCCACCGCTGGGGCTGCGCAGGGTGCGTAGTGTGAAACCCCCCCCCCCCCCCCATCTGGGAGTATTCTAGGATGGGGGTAAAGTAGGACTTAGTCTCTCCTTAATATTAGACACCATATTGTAGACAGTGGGTACTGTTTAAATCAGGCAGATTCTCTAAGCTGGCATGCCTAGGGGTTTCCACCTCAGACGGAGCTGAGCAGGCGAAATGCCAATAAGGGATACATGGCAAGGGCAGGAGGGCTCCCTTGCTCATTGTCACATACTTCTAGTTATGAACATTCCTGTGCGGCATGATTTAAAAAGCAAAGGGACTGTGCAAAGGTCAAGTATAATCCTTCTTGCCATAATAGCCAAAGTGGGCAGGCGGGTTGTAGGGGCGGTCTCCTAGCAAGTGGGCTGCTGTCCCATAGATGGGGCACACAGAGGTTCTGGCACACACGGTGCTAGAAGGACGGCAGCTAGGTGAGATCAGCAAATAGATGGGGTAATGTGAGCCAGGGTGTCTGAATTCATCCCGCCCAGAGGGGCACGGGGCTGAGTCATGTGAGGCAGTGGAACTTTCCCGCATGAGGTTGAATAGTTCTTGGCACAAGTTCACAGGCCATAAGAACCTTTGGTTTCTTCAGACAATAGCTGATCCAGGCCACCGTCCAGGGCCACTGTGATATAAATGGGGTTCATCTGTCACCAGTAGGGATGGATCGCTCCCTTCTAGATTTGCAGGAGGCTCTAAAGATGAGAGGTTGCAGGTAAGGGTATCGCTGTTTGGTAGGGGGCTCTGGCAGAGACGGAGACCACCTCCAGAGCTGTGGCGGAGTTACAGGGCGATCTGAAAGCAGAGCGGTACAGAAGGGTACCTCTGCGCTGCACCATAGGGGGTGCCAGAGCCAAATCCTAGGAGCCTCATGGGAGGTTCCTGGAAAACCGGGTCGGCGCCACGTTAGTCCTTCGGGCGGTTGTGGGCCTGAACAACCGGGGGTTTGCTATGCTACGCTCCGCCTTGAAAGGGACGTAAGTAATAAGAAACTAAGTGTCACGTGATCCGGGAATAGGATCACCAGTAAGGGCAGCACAGGTGGGGTTCGCCCCAGTGCTGCCTGGCTCATCAGGTGGGCAGGCGGCCCAGTTGGTTGCCTGCCCTTGGTTCGCCCGTAAGATAACCCACCTATTACATAACGGTGTATGTAATAAACATGCAGCAACTTTACCCAAACAAAAAATGTGTGGTGCGAAAGGATGCCAATGGTGATACTATGACCTAACTGGGGCCACAGCGTTCCATCTTCAGTGCCTGAAGCAGCGCCCTTGGCTCCCATGTCCACTCCACTAGCTGAATTCAGGGACTTTTAAATGGACCTTATTTACGGATTCTTGCAGGTAAACAGCATTTTAGGGGTGATGAATGCAGTTTTTGAGGAGCTCTCGGTGCAGGCGGCTCAGTGCAGACAGATCTAGGAACAGGCATGGAGAGAACATTCAGCAGAGACCCGAGAGGTCCGGATTCTGCCTTCAATATATATTTTATTACAAATTCTGGTCCTGGTACCCTGCTGTTCAAACAAGCCAGCTGGAAAAGCGCCAAGACAACCAGACTGCAGCAGCTGCTGCGAAGGGCGCACCTCTTATATTTGCTGTGGCAGAGGAAATTGTAATCAAAGGAGCATCGTGCTTTGGCAGAGACCAGTTAAATTTCTAGGTTGCTATTTTGTCCTTAAAAAACGAATGAAAGGTTTATTTGGAAGTAACACAGATTTTTTTCGACCCTTTATGTCTGGCTTGGAGGCAGCTTTAGATGTCTCATGATCCCCTGGCTTTCCAAAAAATATGATAATAATACTAATACTAATACATGCCTTGGCTTTCAGTCAGCCCTCTTCATCCAATGGCCTATTTAAGTGTCACTCCCATTTTTCTACCAATCAGAATCGGTAAACAGGTCAGCCAGCTTCATCCATTGGCGGTTTGAACCTGTCAGTCACAGCATTTGGCCTGATCACATATGCACCGACGCCAGAAAAGGAGTGCACTTCTTTGCCAGGGATGGTGTGCCTGGGCTGCTGGGTCACTCCTTTATTATGTTTCTTTTATTTTTGTACTTTTTTGTATATTGTTTATATTTACACCGGGGGCCATTGGGTTTGTGGGGCCCCTGCACCACATTTATTGTTTTTTGTCAAACAAGGCTAGGGGAAAGGAGGCCCAATCTGCGCGCTAGCATTAGGGCTCAAGCCACCCTTGCTGTGCCACTGCAGCAATGAGGAGTTCATCAAATCTCTCCATCTTGTATACATGTGTAAATGTCTCATATGCACCTTTCAATGTGAGCTACACATTGGCTTGGGGCCTTCACATCAGTTCCGCACCTCTGTGTGATTGCAAACCAGGTGTGACGAAGTCTGGTGGCTTAGTGGACTAACGCCTCCACTGTAGGGGCCTGTGTCAGACCTCATGGTCACAGGTTCAAATCCCGGCGGGTCCATTCAGCTTTTCATTTTTCTGAGGTCGATAAAATGAGTACCATTGAGTTGGGCTACCAATAAACGTCTGTTATTTAGCGCTAAGATATCCTTGGGTGCACGCGCACTTTACAAATACACACGTTATGTTAAACCGGTTTTCATGTGAAGATGCCAGCATGACTCTGCTTTCCCATTTTTTATCAATGAAAGGAAGTGGAGCTTAAGACAGAGTTAGTGCAAAAACTCTAAAACAACCATTTCGGTCATAGAGAAGAAGGCATAGGTAAGAGAATAGGCGTTAAACAGTGCTTAATTTGAGCCGGTGGAGCCCACCGGGATACATTTTTAGGGACCAACACTTATTTTTTTATCATCAGATTTTGACCCCTAGCAGGAGAGAGTAAAACACACAAACGGTAAAGACGGAGGAAGAGAAAAACTGCCATAAAGGGAGAAAGCAAGGACCGGCATGAGTGTGACAAATGTGCAGCTGCTCTGTAGCGTATCCAAGAGGCCTGAGGTGAAGTCAACACTACGCACCCTTGGTATTTGGCGAGACTATTTTTAATAGCACCACTGGATCAGAGTTTTGGGCACAGGCACTCATCCTTTTACAAATTAAGAACCAGCTGCCATAAAGTGAGGAGTGAACGTTGCCAGACACAACTCATTGACTGATATAATTCAAGCATTCCATCCATTGCTTTTAATGATGTTAACGTAAGTCTCACCAAGGTTGGGTGGAATGGCCAGGTGTGGGTCCTGAGCACCCCCACTCCCCCATCATGGGAATTGGGCTGCACCCAATTGATTAGGTACAACAAGGCCTAAAGCGATCTCGTTTGAATGCCTGTAGAGAGGAGATGTGGTCCAGCACTTCAGGCTGGACCAGCACTTTTTGGGATGGAGCAAGACTTGATTTGCTGGTCATTGGTACTTTTCTGTAATGGTAGAGTGGAATTCAGCGCAGATAAATTACCACTAAATTAGATTAATTCCAGCATTTATCCATACCTTTTTGTGCTATGTGAGTCTCTCCAAGTGTGAGAGTTGTGGCCAGATGTGGGTCCGGAGCTTGCTGTGTGGTAGGACTCAAGCTACATCTCAGTGAAGTCCTCTAACAAGACCAAAAGAGCTCTCTTTTGCTAGCGTTCCACTTGTGAGGACACGTGGTATTGTCCTTCAAGGTGGACCGTCTCTTTTAGCGAGGGGGCAAGATTGATTTGTAGGTCGTTGGTACCTGTTCATAAAGGCACAGATGAGTTACAAACAATGGAGTGGAATGGAGCCCAGAGAAACAACCAGTGGCTGAGATCAATTCAAACATTCATCCATCCATCCCTTTGTGGACTAAGATATAATTGAAGCCTAAGTCTCTGGCACTGGCCGAGGAGAACAAGAGATTTTGTTTGGGAGTGTAAGAATGTGAATGGGGAAAAATACATAAAGATTATCGTAAGCATTTTTATTTCGTCATAGCCGATAGAGGTTAAGAGAAATTTAATTTAATAAAAAAGATTTTGATGCCAAACTTATTTTTTTTAATACCACTATGCTTCTGTGCTATGGATTTACACATCGCTTTACCTTAAAAATGTCCACAATTTACCCGGTCCATCTGTACTGCAGAATTCAGTTAACATTTTATCATATGGTACAATTATAAGGTATCTTGTTAATGAAAACTAAGTTTTAAAAAGTTCTTCTTATGAAATACTCGTGTTTGGTGAACAATCTTGGTCTTGCTAAAGTATAGAAGAGGGAAACAAAAGAAGCCTTTTGCAAGCCCAAAGAAAATATTGTAGACTTGAACAAAGAAAACCACCATTGACTAAATTTATAGTGCTTAATTCAGAAATCGCTCCATCTCCATAGTAATGCTTCAGAGAGCTACAAAAATGAGGCCAACATCACAGAGCATATAGTTGAAGCACATCAACGTCTATACAAGTTAAATTATCTCCAAATTCAGTCTGAAACTCCGTTGTAGATGCAGCCACAATGCAACGAATACTAAACGCCAGTCAGATAGATGTCCACTGTACATAACAAAGGTTACTTGTTAACCAAAAAACACATGAA
Organism: Triturus cristatus; assembly: GCF_964204655.1. Lineage (NCBI taxonomy): Eukaryota > Metazoa > Chordata > Amphibia > Caudata > Salamandridae > Triturus > Triturus cristatus. The sequence goes on from NC_140592.1 coordinate 216,195,042, forward strand.
TGCTGATAGATAGATGCTGTCAGCTTATGTGAACACAAGCCTGACTTAGCCATAGAAGAACGTATTATCACTATTGTTGGTTTGTACGTGCTTAGCGTAGGGGCGTTTGTCATGGTTATTAAGTGAGCCTTGCCTACTGGAGATCCCAAGTACTGGGCTACCGGAAGTACGCTTGGTTTCCGGTTTTTCTTATACCTACACAGGGGTGTAATTTCCTCTTGCAAAAACGGTTTTGGCGCAAAATTGTCCCGTGCGCTCTCTGAAACTAGATGTAAGCTTTGTCATTTCGTCCATGTAGGTAATGACTGAACTGTTTGTACATAAGGACACACTTCTGGTAACTTTAAGAAAAAAAATCACAACTGACTAGATCGACTGAAGAATTACAGGTAGCGGGCGAGGAAGAAACAAGGCCACTTTGCAGAGCCTTAATTCAGTGGTAGGACCAAGTACTCCAACTGAGACTAATTTACAACAAGACAAAACATGCAACTAACGTGGGCCAGCTCCTCTTAGATCTGGAAAAGGGTAGCTGTCTGCAGATGCCACCATGCCTCCCTGGAACCAGTGCAGTGTCCCCGCATGCTGTATGGAAAGCCACAACTGTGCACAGGACGTGGACTAATAAATACAAAATCTGGCTATACATTGGGTTACAAATGGCTTCAAATTTCTGAGTTTCATTTACTGTGAAGTGAAAGATGGCCTTGTAATCTGGTGTAAAAATGGAGTTAATCTGGCGATGCGTGTTCGGCTCTTGGGACGGAGAGTGTGCACACATTGGGTGTCATTAAGACCGTCTAGGGCCCAGACACCAGCATATTTTATAGACTTGCCATTTCTGTTTACTCACACTGGGCCTACAGGTCAAGCTGGATAAAGCAGCATCAAGAAATAACAAACAACAGAGGGTCCCTGAAATCTCAATGAGGAGGAGGAGATCAGGGAAATAACCACAGGTAAATTACAAAATCTTCCCCCTAGTTTTAAGCAACTATTGGTGATTCATCCAACATACATTTAACGTTGTCCAGCAGATTTCAAAGTTTCAATATTTTTTATTATAAAAAATATAACAAAGAGAGATACAATAAATGTGTCTACTGATCTTTTCCTTTTTTTCACACAAGCATTAATAAGAAGTTAAATTAATTGTACAAACAACATACATAGGCCCATGAAGATAATACAACTAAATAAGCAACAAATACAAACAGTGAAAACAACTAAATTCTCACATGACAACACTAAATCAAACACATTAACAATGTACAATACAGTGAAACAATAATATCAATTATAAAAAAGGGGAACACAAAGACATAAAGCCGACGCGTGTTTCGGAACACTAAGACACATACATAGTTCCTTCTTCAGGGCGTAAGTTTTGAAATACTTTCAATATTGTAGGGCCATCTGTGTGAGGTGAGGAGACCACCGGATATGTGGTGAAGAGGCTAACAAGGAACAAAAATTACATTATAAAAGGTAGGGACTTGAAGGGAAAAATGAGTCTTCACGTAATTAGCGTCACCAAATGTCCACGACAGACAGTACGGTAACCATCAAGAATTAATGGCGGCCAAGAGGTCTAAAAGTAGCTCCGATAATAGGTTGGCGATAAACACCTCTAGTCCAATGGTAAAAGAACTTCCGGTGGTCCGTTATCCACAAGGGAATAAGGGGGACTCGAAATGGAGCAGTCTCCGTCAAATATGCTTAATATGCAGCATAAACGACACACGCAAAAGGAAACTCGGGAACTGGGCGCTTGAATAAATATTCAGAATCTGGATCAAGACGTCCAAACTTCGGAGTTTCATTTACTGTGAAGTGAAATATGGCCTTGTAATGTGGTGTAAAAATGGAGTTAATCTGGCGATGAGTGTTCAGCTCTTGGGACGGAGAGTGTGCACACATTGGGTGTCATTAAGAACGTCTAGGGCCCAGACACCAGCATATTTATAGACTTGCCATTTCTGTTTACTCACACTGGGCCTACAGGTCAAGCTGGTTAAAGGAGCATCAAGCACAAGCCTGCCCAAATCAATGCATCCATTCAGATCTGTTTACTCCGGTGCAGAGGTCCTCTGAGCTGCTGAGACCAAGCCGAGAAGTTACAATGGATAGCACATGGTTTGGCTCCAAAAGCAACATATCGCTAATAATCCGAAGTGATTACTGTTTGGGGGAAACCCTTGGCTACAATGTAGGCATTTATTCAGTTTTTCCACTTGGAGCTGTCCAACCTCATCACACGCTAACATGAACTTGGCAGAGGGAAATTCCCATTCATAAGTCTGCACTTATAGCCAGACACGAGTGTGCAGCAAAGAGGTGAAACACGAGGTGGGAAAAGAGGATTACTTGTGCCCGGGGGCGCGCTCCTAGACTCTATTAACCCTTCCGCACCTCACAAAAACGGAGTGGAAATTGATCATGCTCCATCCATCCTGCACTTAAATGCAAAGACTCAGTTCTTGGAGCGACATTTCGCTTATGTGAAAATGCAGACTACTAGCTTAAAATAACTACTGTACCACCTCACCCTATGTATAGCACACCACCCTCCCCTGCTCAGATATCTTGCCCTTTTCACGTCCCGAGCCCAGGGTTGGAGTGGGACAGAAAACAGGCTTGGGCACCAAAATAAAAGGGGTCCCCATAAGTGAATTAGATAGCTACAAATGTGGCCCATGTTTGAAATTGGGGAAGCTTTGAACTTGCAAAGACAAGCTCTATAAGTGATTTGCAAGGTATGGAAGACTGCATGAATTTGAGCTTGCTGCAGGCAATGTTTGTTTTAATATCAGGGAAATCAACAGTGAAACCAGCTGAACAGACCATTAAACAGGCTGACAGACTCCTTAAAAAAAATGTCTCCCACACGGATCTGTCAGACCAGCCCAACGGGTTCTGCCTGACTGCCCTACAGGTGAGTCCGACCCTGCCCATGCGCTCTTCCACACTCAATTCACACTCTCACCCCCAAGGTTGTGTTGTGGCACCCCAAATTGTGCAGCACTCCGCAGGGCTTTAAGATGGATAGAAAAATGTTCAGATCTCTAAAAAGGGATGTGGCTAATGAAACAACTATGAATCTCTTACAAGAGGCGTGGCCTGTATAATTAAGGAGATGGTTTAAAAACTTGTAAACTAAAATCCTGTGCTACATGGTGTGCGGCCTGACTAGTAGTATTGGAGTGCCTTTCTGTGAGCTTTCTGCATCCAGACACATCACAAAAAAACGGACATCTGTCTAAAACAACCCGAAACTATTGGTTTTGCCAGTGCTTTTTAACGGGATCAAATAAATGAATACTAATGATATTGTTGTGAAAAACTAGAATTGAAAAATGTTTCAGTTTTGAAAATATGAGAATGGGAATTAAACGTTAATGAGGTCTATGGAACGGGTAGTGGTCTTCAGAATGTCACAATCACTCGTGTTCTCCCCTTCACACCATTTTCTCTTGAAGGCTCTCTCTGAGACACTTACTCACATGCATCTGCAAGGGCGTTCATTTTTTACTTTTCAGTACAACTTTATTATAAAAACATTAAAGCCAATCTGTCTGTGCATGACTACTCACACACTGGTGGCCAGTTTTAAAAATTGCTTTAGTAATAAAGAAGGACAAAAAAAAAAATAACAAAAAAATGCAATGTGATAGCCAATAGGCTGACATCGAAAGGCAGCCAACTGGATTTGCCAAGACCTGTTCTCATTAAAACTACTAAACAACACTTCTTCACCTTAAAAGAAGCCTTAGGAGCTGTGTCATACCAATCAGAATCATAGGTCTCATTGTTCTAAAGTTGTACCTAATTAATGCAAATGACCTAAGACATCTCAAAACCCCCATAAAGTCTGGCGGTAATGCCCAGTGATTGAGCCCCTAATGCTAAACCAATTCAGCTATGTTATAGTTAAAGGCTACTCACCCCACTTAACCTGTATGGTAGACCATACCACGTTATCCACTTTAGCACCAAAATGTGTTTGCAATTCCTGGTACTGTTAACAAAATTCTTATTTATGCCCCCCCTCTCCTCTACGGCCACCAACTGTTATGTTATATTGATTTTTACCACCCCGCAACTAATTGATTACCGCAATTCCTTACGGGAGGTCCTAGCCCCTAATGCGGAAAAACAACTACCGTGGTTCAGACATATTGCCAAATGGTGTAAATTACTGTACCCGTTGGCCTTCTGGGAGCACCCAGAAAAGGCCATCAAACGCGATATTCTGACCCTCAAAGCTACGTACTGAAGTGAAGTAGGGGGGCTATATACTAATAACCAATGAAGTGGACAGTTATCATCTAACTTTTTAAATGCTAAATCAAGTTTTCTGTTTGAACCCTTCCTTGATTTGATTTCACCCCCTCTTGCCAAGAGCCTGTTGATTAGATTTAGATATGGCAACCTGCTACTGGAATATCTGGGTAAGGAGACAACTGGCCTGGTTTTAGATCTTTGTCCTGCTTGCCGGTAAGCCCACGAATCTGAAGAACACATCTTGTTTTTTTGTGCAAAGTATAGGCAGTTGCGCAGGAAATGGATTAGACCACTATGTCTCAATCTGGGAGCTAGGCAGCACCAGATTGCATTCAGGATCTTAAAATCTGATACATCAGGGCCAATAGTTTTTGCTCTTAGTCGTTTTCTATTTTCCTTTTGGCTGATTCGAAAAAAGTTTTTATTATAGAAACAGTCATTTTTAATTCATTTTTCCCTATGTTGTACATGTATCTTAAAAATCACGTTGGTGTACATGGTCCAGTATTCTAAATGATCGGAAGACTGTACAGCACTCTTTTTTAGCTGGACTAAGTAGAATGAATTTTTATACGTTGTTTTATCCTGTTTTGGGATGTCATCTGTACGTGTGGTCCAAATAGTTTAATACTATTTTAATTGTATATATATATATTTGTGTTTTATCTTTTGCATACTTTGATGGTGTTTTGTACAAATGACCGAATAAAGTAATATGATGATGATGATTTGTATATCACACTAATCACCCGAGAGGGTATCTAGATGCTTGGGCAGGTCTGTGAGTGTGAGGTGCCCAAGGTGCTTATATGAAGAGCCAGGCCTTCAGCTTCTTGCGGAACTCGAAGTGAGGAGGAGGCTCTGATGTGTTTAGGGAGGTCGTTCCATGTCTTGGGTGCGATGTAGGAGAATGAGCGACCTCTAGTTTTGCAAATGTGTGCGAGTGAGAGTGAGGCAGAGCGTAGGTGTCTGGTGGGTTAGTGAAAGTGCATGAGGCTGTTCAGGTATTCCAGTCCTGTGTTGTGTAGGGCTTTGTATCTGTGTGTGGAGCTTCACTCTAAAATGTAAGCCTGAAAAAGGGGTGATGATGTTGGAACACACCAATACCCCACACAACAGTGCTGTGTTCTACCTTAGATAATAAACTCCTCAGGAAGTTGACAAGGTCAGATTAATAAGGAAGCTTGCATGAGATGGCACCATAAGATCTAGCATTTCTCAGAACTGTGCTGAAGCAATTTCCAGCATGCGTTTACGATGCTAGTCCCGCGTCCTGCGGAAGGCCCTGGATTGTTCACAGCCATCTCCTGATTGCTGCTTCGGTCCCCTTCCTCCACACCTTCATGCAAGTCATACCGTGATTCCATTAATCAACGAGACGCGGGTGTCTGATTGCGAAAGACTTATCGAGAACATGTCAATACCTGACCTGGAAAGTTGGCTTCCACAAGCTTTTTCTTTTGTCTCCCTTATTTTACTTGCATTCTAGTCTATGATTTTGTTTCAGCCGTCCAATTAAACACAGGATTGACTCCTTTCATCCTTCCACAAGTGTCTGCTTTTCAGGAGCTTGTTTTTCTTTGGTTATTTGGATTTATTACGCGCTCGGCTACTCACGAGTGTCCCAGCGACTCCATGAGAGTGCATGTGTTTACCCTGTTTTTAGTGTTTTATCACACTTCTCACAGCACATTTCTTTTCATAACTTTATAAAAACATAATTTTCCACAGTTTGGTCTTTTCAGACGCTCTTTCACTTTCACAAAGCTTCGCCCTTCAAACTGCTCTCCCTTGTACTTTACCTCCACGCTGCACTCTCGCTTCAACATTCTCAGCCCCCCTCCACGGTGCTCTGTCTCCATTTGCTTCCCTCCCCATTACCTCCATCTTGCATGCCCTCCATCTTGCTTCCCTTCCCCTGCACCCTCCATGTTGCTTCCTCTCCCCATGCTCTCCATCTTGCTTCCTTTCCCCTGCACCCTCCATGTTGCTTTCTCTGTGAACCCTCATTTTGCTTCTGCCACCCTCTGTGTTGCTTCCGCCACCCTCTGTGTTGCTTCCCTGCCTTCTGCGATTCCACGCACAGTGTTGCTCTCCCCTCTGCATTCTCCCTCTCCCCACCCTTGTCCTGCATTCTTCCCCTTCACCCGCCTTTGTGATACTTTTTTGTCTAACAATCCAACTTTGATTGGTAAACAAAAAAATGCTTATATCATTTTGTAGGCACACACCTATTAAATGACGCAGACAGCCATGAAGGGTTTTTTCCTGTTTATTAGCCATGCTGCACTGCACCAGGGATACAGTGGCGTAACAACAGCCCCCGTGGTGCGGGGGCCCAAGCTCCAGGGTGCCCCCTCCGGCACTGTGCACGTTTGGCAGGCCCCTGGCCTGAGAGCTCATGACTGGGTCCTGAGCTTGGGGGCCCCCTCAACAATGGTTACGCCACTGCATGGATGCTCTGCGGTTTAGATATAATCGCTGGGGAAGCAAATAGGTCCCAAAGACTTTCAAAATGCTTGTTTATATCTGCCCGACAGAGCAGCTGCCTGCAAGACTACTATTTTCTGAAAATATTCGGAGTGGGCTTTGATCGACCCAGAGGAGTATCACTCTGTCACCTCTTGCTATTGGCTGTTTGATTCGTCGTTTCACCTTTCAGGATTCCACTGAATGTATGAAGAGCTATTGTACATGTTAAAAGTGTCCTCAATCATCACATTGATACATATGCATGCAAACCTTACAAGCATTTATAAATGCCAGTGTTTACATGCACGGGCAAAATAAGGGCAGATTGAACTACGGGCTTTGCCATTGCTTGTTTTCCCCTAGTCTTCAGGACTTCACATAATTCTCTACAGAATTGCTGGGTCCTCGTTCCTTCATATTATCATTTTTTTCTCCCTCAATTCACTAGATGTCATTGTCACCAACAGCTGCAAGTATCAAAAACAAACTCCACCTTCTTCAAATACCACTGCATTCTATTTTACTACATATGTCACTTTCTGTCCAGTTTTCAGCATTATAACAGAGTATGGGCGTGATGTAAATGTATTAAAAAGCATTGGCTAAGCCAATAGGTCTCGCCTATGCGAGATCTATTGGCTTGGTCTATGTTTTTTTAGCCATTTTGTACAGCAGCTCAGCTGCTGTGTAGCATTGCGTAAAAGTATAAACAAAGTGCTATGAAGTGCTCAATGCTGGCCACTTTAGAGAACCATGTTTTTTTAAGGGTCAACCATGCTGCCACGCAGCTGTACAACATGGCACAGAAAACATAAACAAAGTCAAATAGCTGTACTATTTGGCATTCAATGTTTGTTAAACCATGTTGTACAGCTGTGTGGCTCCTATGCAGTATCATTGAAAGTACAATGACGTAGCCAGCACTGACTATACACTTTCTCCCATGCTGCACAACAGGTAGGCTGCTTAACAACATGGTTAAAATACTTTGACAAAGCCAATAGATCTCACATAGGCGAGACCTATTGGCTTTGCTCATGCTTCTGTGCTAGAGAATAAAAAAAAAACCTAAACCACCTCCTTTTACAGCATGATTGTCACATACATTTTCTCAGTTTGAAGTGAGAGAAAGAAAAACAAACACCAAGCTCCCTGGAAGAAAGAGCCTGATATTTGACCTCTGTCTTTGCACAGCAAATGTGACAAGATAGGAACAAGATTTAAAGGCATGTTTACAGAACGTGAGCTTGTGGAAGAATACAGTTAACAAGGTTTGGGCAATGGGAGCTCAAGCTGGACAGCCTAAAACAAATAAAGCCAGCAAATAGAAAGCTAGAATATGTGAGTTACAAACCACAAGATAGCCAATGGTAAGCAACAGGCTGAATGGTTTCCTAGGTCAGCTTTCTGAATGCCCCCAAGATGTCTTTAGCAAACCAGACTGCTGCGCTGTCTGGTAGGCTGCGACCTAAAAATGGATACTGAGGTCAGGTGGCAAAGATATCTAGTGTTTTTGTAAGCTTGTACAAAGGTGAGCAAGGCAGTGCAAGCAAGTTAATCTCCTAGTGTAATATACTAACATTTTAGTTCTGCGTTTTCTGTATTTGCAAGCTAGCAGGCTACAGCTGGGTGGTCTGAGTAAACGAATCAAGCACAAGCAACGTCATCGAGATTACAGGGAAACCAATTATCTCCAATGCCATATTTACATGGCCATATTACAGACCTAGCTACAAACACTAATTTAATTTGAGCACACACCAGGAAAAGCATGTGATGAAAGAAGCCGGTGATTAACCTTAAAATATATAGTATTTTGCAGCGCCAGAGACAGACAAGGAGGCGGAAAGCTATAAAGAACGGTTGATTTTTCAAGAATAGTATCCTCCTAAAAATGCCAGCTGTAACATGCCCCACTCCTCCCTACCGCTTCCCTCTCCAACCTCCACAGACTTCTTCATCACCTGTGGTACCCATGCCAAACAAAGCCCAAAAACTGCAGGAAATCCCCTCCGGTGGACTACCTGGAATTGAAAGCTTGCACAATCGGATTACTATTTCAATGGGATTGCCTGTGCATGCATATCTTGTGGTTTCAGAAGGCTTCTAAAACATGTAGTGATGCATACATTATGGTCTAAAGATAGCTCCTTGGTTTCATTTTGCACAAGCACTGTCTACCCGTAAATCATTGGTGTAACAAGCACCATCCTGTTTTCTTCTGGGAGCAGATAACATTCACCTGAGATGCGAGTGATCTGTTCAACTGCCCTATTTCAAGTATTTACTGAAACTCAGCAGTATTTATAAATCAACCCCAAAAAAGCAGGACGACAATGCAAACCATTGTCAACAGAGCGGGAGGAACGACCCCTCTGGTTTGCAGAGATAAGCATTTCACACATTGTGTCTGGGCGAGTGACTGTTAAAATGGCGCCTAAACGCTAGTCGACACAAAGCAGGTGAAGATAGAGTTGTATTTAATGTATGCAGGTCGTACTGCTAATCTTGCATTCAATAGTCACAAAGGATGGGCTTGAAGCCTAGGTGGACACCTGTACTGGAGGTGCATGGGTGTCAACAAAAGCATTTCTAGCGAGTTTGTCCTCTGAAGTGTTCTCCTTAGAAAAGGTACACTAAGGAACCGTATTGTACTTTATTGTGGTTGCATTTATTTAGCGCTTTATACCACTGACCAGGAACAAAAAAAAAGCACTTTTTTGAATGGCCAGAATACTATTCCCTGCTGGTACTTGGATGAAAGAGCGTCTCTTTGTCCTGTAGTATATGTGGGTGGGGGTATTGACGGTCCATTTTCATAAACAGGAAACTGGACGAAGGATAGGTTTATTTGTAGCGGAATCCATGACAGAGGAGTCGGGCATGGACATCAATCGGGAATAGTCACGGGTAGGAGAGCCGAGCCCTGGATTGCCCAGGAGTACCTCTTGCACGCTTGTTCTCAAGAAGGAATAACAAGCATTGGCATAAACAATAGGTCTCGCTTTTGGGACCTTATAATTATTTAGTTATGCAGCACAATATCCTTGGTGCAACAACATCAACTGTTGCATGACTAAACACTTATAAAGGTCCCAAAGGCAAGACCTATTGGCTATGCCAATGCTTGTTGTTTTTTGTTCTTGGGGGAAACCGGGCTAGTGCCAGGAGGGACATGGGTGACTGCCAAGGGGGGTGAAAGGTGAGTGCCAGAGAGGTGGGGAGTGAGTGCCAGGGAGATGAGACGCAAGAGTCAGGAGGGTCAAGGGTGAGTGCCGGGAAGGGGAAGTATGAGTGCCAGGGGTGAGGGGTGGCTGCCAGGCCAGGGGGGTGAAGGGCTAGTGTCACGGAGGTGAATGGTGAGTGCCAGGTCAGGAGGGTCAAGGGTGAGTGCCAGGGAGGGAAAGGGTGAGTGTAAAGGGCGAAGGGTAGCTGCCAGGCAAGGGGAGTGAAGGGCTAGTGCCATGGAGGTGAAGGGTGAGTGCCAAGGGGGCGAGTAGTGAATGCCAGGAGGGACATGGGTGAGTGTCAGGGAGGTGAAGGATATGTGCCAGGGAGGGGAAGTATGAGTACCAGGAGGGTCGAGGGTGAGTGTCAGGGAGGTGACAGTTGAGTGTTACGGAGAGTCAATACTGAGTGCCAGAGAGGGAGAAGGGTGAGTGCCAGGGGTGTGGAGTGACTGCCAGGCCAGAGGGGTGAAGGGTGAGTGCCAGGGAGGTGAGGGGTGAGTGACAGACTGCAAACAGTAGTGAGCTGGGTTCTAGAAAGAGGTGCGGAGATCATCACGCGGTGTGTGCCAGGCAGGGACGCACCAGTGCCAGGCCAGACTTGGGCGGATGCAAGAAACCTCTGAAAGGCGGGTGCCAGGTCACTCGTAACATTAGTACAGGAGTGGGCTGTGCAGGACGGGTGCCAGACCAGTGTGTGGAGGTGGCAAGACAGAGCCATACTACTAAACTCCAGGGGTGCTAAGGGCCGGAGCCAGGTCAGCAAAGGGAGGTGGCAGTGCCAAGCTGCTGAATGCCAATGCTTGCGAAGGGCTGGTGCCAGAACAACAAAGGCCAGTGGGGGGGGGGGGGCAGTGCCAGGCTCCTGAACGTCAGTGCCAGTACCAGGGCAGCGAATAGTGCTGATCACATGGGTGACACTTTCCGACACGATTCGCTGTTCACAGAAGTACTGACACCAGCTCTTTTTGTGGCCATTGGTACCCCACACCCTCCAGCGACACCCCCCCCCACACACAGAGCCGAGCTCACACATCGTGTGGCCCTGGCAGTGTGTAACCTCGTGCTGGGAGCCTCAGATTACCCAAGGGCACACTAACCCCCAGAGACACAGTCACACACGGTGAAAAGTGTGCAATGCCAACACGTGAAACTGGTGTGCCACTGGAGCGCGCGCGCATGCCTCAAGATGAGTGTGAGCAGTTAGTGGTGTGCAAAAGAGAGGATCTCAAGTGTGCAACCATCGAAGTGTGTGCGAGCTGAAAGGTGTACCCCTAGGAGAGGCTGCACAGCACTTAATTACTAACAGCAGCGCCCTGACACGAGTGTGCACCGCTAGGAACATGTGCAAGAAAACTGTGTGACGATCTGTGCGCCAGAGGCAGTGTGGTGTTATAGAAATGTATTACGCGCACGTATACCACAAGTGTGGAAGGCTAGAAAAATGTGTACGAGATAAAGGCTAGAAACAAGGAGTCTCCAAGAGACAGGTGTGTACGAGACATCTGCGTGTGAGATAAGAAACAGAAAGAAGTACACCTCAGACGAGAATCAGAAACAAATGCAGAGCAAACCTACAACAAGCAGCACCGACACGCAGGACGAGGGCTCGAAGGGGTTAATCACGAGATGCAGCAAACACTACCAGCTTTCAGCATGAATGGGGTCAGGAGCTGGAAGTCTGTGGGGGGGGTGATTCAGGGTGTGAGGGTGGGGTAAGACACAGGGAGGGATTAAGAAAGGGGGAGACAGGATGGGCAGAGATGATGCAAAGTGACACTGCGAGGGTGGTGAACTAAGGGTATGGTGAGGCAGGGGGCGAGGTGATGCAGGGGTGAGAGATACGATGGAAAGGAAGCAAAACTATGAGGGGAGAGTGTTGGGTGAAAGCGTGCAGGTGCGTGACAGGTGAGGGATAAGACTGAGGGTGAGGTGAGAGGGGGCGATGCGAGGCTGGGAGGAATGACAGGGTAGGGTGAGACAGCTGGTGGGGTGAGGCAGAGGGTGAGTGACGGAGGAGTGGGAGATGTGAGGTCGAAGGGGCGGAGAGGCAGCACGCGGTGAGGATGTGAGGCTGGTGGAATGCAGGGAGTGAGTGTCGGTGGGCAGACGGTTTGTGGTGATGCAGGGGTGACACTTCGAGGGGGGGGCTGAGAGGAAGAGAGTAAGCAGAGCATGGGAAGAGACACCGCAGAGTGAAAGCAGTAGTTTAATGCAGGGGGTGGGGCTATGAGGGTGCACGGCCATGGAGGGGTGGGGGTGCGAGGGGTGGGACTGTGAGGGTTAAAGTGACAAGAACGAGTTTAAAGCAAGCATAAACAAGAAGCGCTGCTGCGAGACGCGCTCTGTGGTGGGGGAGGGGGAGGAGCGGACAGACTAACTGCTGCGGGGAGAGCTTTAACAAACTGGTAACCTCTGCAACCGGCTGACAACAGGCCGGCAACGCGTCCCTGGGGTGCAAATTAGAGGTACCGCGAGAATGAAGTCAGCCCTCTTACTTAATCTGCGGCCGAGGCTGTAAAGTCGAGAGCGCATGCCAGCAGCCAGAGACCGAGGCTCAAAAATCTGAACGTGAGGTCAGAGGTCAACGCCGGAGGAGCTGTTAAATGGCGACAGTTTCGGGTTTCAAAGCCTCCGGCATGGCGCAGCCGTTAAAGTGACGAGAACGAGTTTAAAGCAAGCATAAACAAGACGCGTGGCCGGGAGACGCGCTCTGTGGTGGAGGGGGAGGAGAGTTGAAGCGCGCGCTTGGGAGAGCAAGCAAGAGGAAAGCCAGAGGGCGCCTGATCGCGCGCTGTAAATGTGCCCGCGAGCAATGCGAGGAATGCGTGTTACTGTGCGCGTAACTGCACGCTCTAGGCCACACAAAAAAGCTGTGGTCTGCTTTTTAAAGCCCACTCACTAAAGGTCTCCCAGAGCAACGCATGCGCTGACTCAGGCAAGACCTAAAAAGTGAACAAGGCTCTATTTGAAGTTTCTACCTAGTGTAGTGTCCAGAGATTTGCCTTTCCTTTGCCAGTCAGCAGAAATAAGCAGGCTGTTTGAGAGCTAATAGAATGACAGTGGATCAACCTTGTGATGTCACTGAAGGTCAAAAAGGTACATTCGGTCACATTCACTCCTCCTGCCATTTCGGTGACTGAGCAGCCATGCAAGTCCAGTTCTCAGCAGCAGTAAGCTAGGACCTGGTGTTTCTGCAGTACCTTGGTTTGGAGCTGGAGATACATTGCCTCATTTATACCAAACTCCAGATAGAACAACGTGCATTCAAATATTACGTTTGAGAATAGGAATAAATCTGGATTGGAGAATTAAAGGGTTGATGGAAAAGGCTGTCGGGGGATATTGTACCTGCTCACTGGGGGACAAGTTTGATGCAAATCATATTCCCCTTGACTATTTGTTATTTCTACCTGAGCGTCACATCCTTTATTCTTTAACATTTGCCCCTTTTTTTGCATTTTGAACATGTCTGCATAAATAAACAAACAGAAATCACTGAGCATTTGCCAAGCACAGGCGCATTACCTTTGACAATGCTTTATAGACAGGGTGTTAACCAAGAACTTTTGATTTGAATAAAATGATGAATACAATAAACGTACTTATGGGGGCTTTTATCCAGCTCTCATTACTCCATTTACATTGTTGTTCTGACCACCACAGCATACAGTAAGGAGAAAGGGTTAGCCCACTTCAGTCATTCTGTTGCCTCTCAGTGAGTGACGGTATTCTGTTCTTACCCAATGTGCACTTACACACAAGATGGAGTCCCCTTGTACAGTTTTACAAAAAAACATTCACAAACCTAGGCAAAGCCAAAAGCTGGCAGCAAACGCAAGACCTAGACAAGATTACATATTACCACACCATACGAAAAACATTCCCATTCACAGGAGACGTGGATGGCTATCAGGGGTGGCTCCTCCTAAAGGGTGGAGTGTCGTCCCACCTGCTGCGAGCGCAGCAGGTAAATGTACATTTAAATTAATAAAATGGGCAGCAGGATGACTTTCCAGTGCAGAGTGCGCATGTCGGATTGGCCAGCTGTCCTGCGACGTCCAGCCCCACATGTGCACTTCAGACCGCACCAATCCCTGCAGTGTTAAACTGCAGAAGGATTGCAGGCACAGGCCCCTAAGCCTCAAAAGGAGCACTGGGTTAGCCTGCTCAAACCAATCCTGGAGCTTCTCTCATGCTGAAAACAGCATGAGAGCAGCAACAGGATTGGTTATTTTCAAGTTTCTCCTCGAAAACTCGTCTAGACCCACGCCACAACTGACTCTCCCTGCTGAAGCAGAGAGAAGTGAGGAGCCGTCAGAGTAGGTACATATATTATGCCATATGTTATTTTTACGTATGAGACAACACAAAGTGCACCAGAATGTGCAAAAAGTTGTAAACAGTGCTTGTGTATACATCAAGTCCTGCCCTTTATAATGATGCTGCCATTTGACACACCATTCCGGGGCCCATTCCGGGGCCCATTCCAGCGCGGGTTTACAGCGTGGGGCCTTGGCGCTGCATGCGAGGGATATCAAGGCAGGTTTCCCATTACTGTTACAGACTTCACCAATTCTTACGTCTGGCTGGTCCGAGCCGTGCGGCATTGATTGCTCATCAGCTTTCTCGGTTCCCATTCACTCTGCTCTCGGTGAGCGATATAACAAGATATATATATATAGATATATATAGATATATATATATATATATATATATATATAGATATATATATAGATATATATAGTAATCAGAAATGGGCATCGCCCACAGGTGCTGCTAATGGCATCGCCCCATAAAGCAGGTTAAGCAAAAATGCGAAGGGTTTTCAATAAAAGTAGTTTCCAACATGTGACGCAGATGCACCGCAGTCGCTGAGGCCCTAATTGTACTTATTACTACATGTTACAGATCTGTTCTGTTTTTTACATCCTTGTTTTAGCAACAAACTTACCCTGCCCACTGGGCACTTCATCATTAGGGGAGTGTCTGCAACTAACTGACCCAGATTTTAAAAAGTGCTCCCATCCATGGAATATTATTCAAAATAAAAGCAAGAGGTGTGGGTAAAATCGAAATGCGCAGTGAACTGTATGTGTAATTTCCTCATTAATGCCACCTGCTACGACTGCGGCTGCATGTGACTAGCCCAGGTTCCTGGAACATATTTCCTTTCACCACGGCAGATAAGACATTTTTAAGTACAAATATCAAATGCATCCTTTAAACCCACACATTTGAATATGTAAACATAAATTATTTCATACAAACGCTAATCCCGCCCTTATTTACAAAGAAATAGATGCACGCAGTATTATATTTCTGCTCAGCAGTGGCTAGTGACATTTGAAAGTGGTAGTTACACAAATTTAACGGGGGTAGAGGGCTAATATTAAATTATTCCCGTTAGACGTCGCCCCACCACTTTCAAGTGTCACTAGCCGCTCCTGCTGGCTACTTGGGCTGAACTGTTCGCATTGGAGCAGAACCAAGACTATTTTGAATACAGTTTCTCCCCGCCTGCAGTGAGCCAAAAACACCATGGACTGGAATACCATATAGGCAGTTGCCAGTGGTTGAGATCACTTTGTTCTGTTTTGAGATGACACCCTAATTGCAACAGTTATGCCCAGACATGGGTCCAGTGCTCACTGCGTTATAGGAGCCAAGCTGCATCTCACTGATGAGGTAAAAAAAGACTGAAACTGGTCTGGAGCTACATAGTCATCTGCTTTGTATTATATAGGGTAAACCTCTTCAGGAGAGTTGGCCTTATTTTGGCCCTTTCTGTGCTTTCATATGATTATGTTGAGACTGGTCTATATTGATTTATTTCCAAACTTATAATTAAACCCTACTAAACTCAGATTAAGTGGTCGAGTGCATTATTGTGTGGCCACATTGGGTGCACAAAAATGAGAGATTAACAAATTATAGTTTTCTCTCTTTACCTCTCCTGCTGCTAGAAAGGTTGCCTGGCCGTTTTGTATTTGTGTTCACTCTGAGGGAAGTGGCAGAGTGGGCATAGAAAGGATGGGCTGAATTGCAGCCCAAACCACTGCTGGTGGGCGAGACTTATTCCAGCATTCCATTCATCATCTTTAGTTGTTTGCAAGAGGACATTTGACATCCAGGCATACCTGCCAACATCCTCACCCATCATCGCCCACATGGTTTCCAACAGATAAAGAGCAACCACACAACAAACAGACAAAGCGAGTGGATCTGCGTTTGCAGAAGGTGCAATGATTTACTTTTTTATTGCAAAAACATGCCACAAAACAAAAAAAACAAAAATAAATCATGCCACTGTATAAACCATTACATGCAATAAAAATGTTCAACTTGAAAAAAACATTGCATAGAACTTTACTTGAAGAGTACAGGTGCTTCGTACGAAGTAGGTCGTACTCAGAAGAGGCTCAGAAACCTTTTTTACTTTTAAATGCACATCAATGGCAAATGCATTGCTAACTGGTGCAAAGAAAGGGTGGTGGTTTGATTTATTTATGTATGTATTCCATAAGGCTTCCAACAGTTAGAGACTTTATTAGTTGATGGTACAGGTTGGACTTCCAGCCAATCAGTCACTATAATCTCTTGCACATTGGAGACGTGCTCCAACTGACCAGGCCTGGCACTGATGGAGCCTAGCAATAGCCAGGCACTGTTGAACCATTGTGACAGACCGAGGGGGAGAAGCATAACCTTACTAATCATAACCAGGACATGAAAAAACATAATAACGGATTGATGGCACACCCAAAAACTATACGAGCTCAACCAACTTGCAGAGGCGCAAATACGTTCAAATAGAAACTGGGAGAAACAAAAATACAGCCAGTTACAATGAAGGCTGTCAAAACCAAAGAAAAACCAAACATGACAAAACAAATCACAAATCTCACTTTACCACACATTTAAAGTAAATCAAGCACTGACACTGACTGGCGCCCCCCGCGCCTAGAGGAGGGGCGCCCTTAGTAGCGCCACGGGACTGGACCTTCCCCAGGGCCGAAAAGGGGGCTGAATGAGGTGACGTCATCGGGGTGCGCTGGAAGGTTATTTAAATCCGCGCCCTGCGATCTTCAGCCTCTTTGTCCCTTTGAACCTCCGGCAAGCTGCAGGGGCACATCGTAAACCACCCACCCACCCGGCAAGAGAGCGAGGGCGGAACGGTGACAGTTAACAACAAGCAAGCACAACAATGGCGGTTCAACAACTGGATGGCCCCCAGAAAGGGGTAGGAGCCACGTGTGCAGAGGGTAGGCGGAAGGTGGGACTGGCCTGCTGGTGGTCCCGGACTCTTCTGCCCTAACCCACAACGTATGGACTGAGGTGAACCCTGGGGAGGCTGCCTGAGTGCAGGTACCCCGGTGGGCATGCCAGTGTGCCATACGGGGCCCTGGTTTACAAGTAGTGCAACTGTTCGCTATAGCGCGTTGGGGCCTGCTGGCACAATGTGCACAGCAGAGGGGGGGCTTGGTGGGCCGAGACGGCCAAGTTCAAGTGTATGGCCAAGTTCAAGAGTTCAAATGTAATGTGGTGCATATCTTCTTTACTGCCTTTGACAGGCCACGGCCACTAAAGTGTACGGCCAAGCTCAAGTTCAAGTGTAATGTTATGCCTAATTGCCTGGCAGCCTTCGTCAAGTTAATACCGCTAAAGAGTGATGCTTTGATAATTTTATATCCAAAAGGGATACTGTTACTCTCGTGTTGGTCACTGGTGAATTACCTGTTTCGTGAATAAAAAGGCTACGCCATGAACAACACGCTCTGTTTCTGAGAGTTCTTGGGCAAATGGGAAGAGTGAATGTCACGTTGTGCGCCTACTATGCAGTCTGAATACATTCTGCAGAACCCTTGCAGAAATACATACAGTGCACTATCATTTTAGTAACAGATGCCTCACTCTTGGGCTGTATTTCTTGTCTCACTTCCAAGGAGCTGTTAATGCTCTGCAGTTCATTTAGTCACGCTTTGGAAACGTAGCCGTTTTGCGGCCATGTGTTCTCTTGGGCCGGTTCTGAGTCAGCGTGTTCCATCCATCCAGGACGATTCCTAGAATAGCCTCCGCCCAGCCATTACTACAGTCTTCACGTCAGAACCACTTACGGAGCAATGACGCGAGGCCACTTAATAACGTCCGCCCCGATTGCACTTTATTTTCTGCATCGAGTTCATGAATATTTCATTAAAAGCAGCTCCGGGGTCTCCGCCGGGCACTCAGTCACAGTCAAGCGGCTACTAGCTGGCAGCTCGAGGTGGCCGCCAGCTTCTTTCAAGAACCCGAGAACCCCGGTAGAAAAAAAACTGCCCCTATGATGTGGAAAGAAAATCCTTCTTCACTGTCATCAGTTCTCAAACACATGCCCGCCTCAGCCTGAAGACTGGGTCAGAGGCACCTCATTTAAAGAAGGGCTGACACAAATGAGCATGCGCAGACTGTGGTGTGTGGTTACAGTCAGCCAGGTATGTTCGAAAGGCGGCCAGCTTTCCATTGCCACTTTCCAGGCTTCTGTTGAGGTGCGACGGTGACCGTGGGAGGAGAGGGGGGGGGGGCAGTGAAGGGGTGGAGAGGGGGGTGGGGCGGGGTATTGGGGAAGTTTGGACCTTAACAACCGCCTCTAAAATCAGGCCCTTTTAAAAAATATTACTTGGCAGGGCACTGTGAGCTTATAGAGTGCAGTTACTGTGTCATGCTGCATTTGAGTTCCAATCCTTTAACCACTTCCTACAGTGGCCGACATGGCCCGCCGAGAATTAGGCGCTTTGACGCGACAAATTTACAAAAACATTAACAGCGTCATGCAAATGGGATGGAATAATAACAATCCTGGAAATATATATGGTAAACACCACGTGCAGTGCAGGAAACCATCTACTGACCCCAGTGAAAAGGTCTCAAACATTACTTCTGCCTTTTTCCCCATTATATGAAATTATTTGGTGAGTTTCAAAACCGTCTCAATTAAGCTATAAAAACATTTAGCAAGATCCCTAGAAAGGTGGGCTATTAACTGGGAGCCAGCAGACACCATCACTGCATGCCTCTACAGAGGTCTTGACATCTAGTTCCCGCTCTACATAAATATGCCGGAAATGAGCCCTGTATTATAAACCTGGCCATGGACCACAACACAATGGATTTCACTGGGAAGGGAAGTCCCTTGGTCCTACCATCAGAACCAATGCCACCCTGGTAGAGGTCTGGCGGGCTAGTTCAAACCTGTGGAATGAGGTGACCTGGTTATTAATCTTGGCCTCCACATTTGGCCAACATGTGGGCTCTGTGATTTGTGAATTTATTCTCCTGCTAATTCAGGGAGTCCTGTGAATTAATGTAAAAGCTCCCATTAAATGTGTGGTTGCAAAACAACTGATCTGAATCTTACCTTGAAATAGGGGGGCGCTGGAGCCAAAATGTGATATATAATGCTAAAGGTATGTCCTTAGCGGCAAATAGTACTGCATGGTAGTCTCGGGTCACCTACAGCGCCAAAATGTTTGATCATGGACAACTCATACTCTCTCTGTGCACTAATTAGACAATATATGAGCACTGTGACTCAACCTAAAAGACCGACGACATATCCCAAGACAGGCCCCCAGCATGGTTTTCATTTACACTTTCAGGGCTGTCTAACAGTAGGTGCTTACTTTCCCTATGAGCATATCTAAAAGCAACTGTTTACCTGAAGCTGGGTTATGAATTATTCCTAAACTTCTCGCTCCCAGCGATGTAGTAAACAGATGCAGGTTACAGACCGACTCTTAACAGCTCATACAGAGCTGAAAGAAGAGAAAGCGACACCATGCAAAGTGCCTAGCATCTTGCCGGGTAGCTCTAATCCTCCTGATGAGCATATGTTTTGCTTTTCCTGGAAGTGGCAAAACGTGTGGCATTTAGCGGCCCACACCAGCTCACTGGAGGCAATGGGACAAACCACCGAAAAACAGGGCAAACCCATAAAGCATGGGATGATTGGCCACCCTATACATGCAGCATCTCAGACACATAGGGACAAGCAGCATTGCACAGGACTACTTGCCGCTTTCTACCTTAAGAATCCAGTGCAGGTCTATTCAGTTGACGACACAGAAACCCACAGGGATATACAACTTCAAGGTCTGCACTCACAAGAATACATACCAAGACAAGCAGCTCTACAAGTATCCCAGGATAAATAGCCCCACAAACAAGGGCATTAGCAAGCCCACAGCCAATTGATTCCATGCACCTCCACCTACACATGGCCCGATTTACACCCGCCACTTCTCATAACCGAAATTCTTCACCCACTAGGCTCTCATAACAGCTACCAGCTGGTTTACTCGTCTGATATTCTCTCTAGATTAAGGGGCATAAGCAGCACTAGACGAGGGAAACCCTGGGCCATGAAAACCAGACGATGAAGGCTCTGAGCTGGTTTGCCCCACCGCCACCCTATCATCAGTGTTCAGCCCACCATGTTAGAAATGGGAGGAACACACTGCCACCACAATCCACTGGTGATATGGTTTATGAAAAAGGCATCCTGGTATTGTCACTCCCCTTTACCAATGTCCATTAAATTGCTAACACATTTTCACAAATGTGCTCAAATAGAAAGTAATTTGTCGCTAAATTTTCTAAACATTTTTTTGAGGAAAACCCCAAACATTTCTTGTATAGCAGTATTTAAATCCCAACAAGTTTCACTAATACTAATAATGAAACTGCACTTGAAAGCATTTTTGGTAAATTTCCAAAACAAAGCACCTCCCCTCCTCTATTAAGTGACCTTTAAATCCTTCCAATTTGTATTAGGTTGCTGATGTAATAAGCTTTAAAAAAAACGGTAACAATTTTTCCCAAAATGCCTCAGGTGAAGAGTCCCAAACGTTCAGCGCTTACCAGACATTGGCTGTTTTTTTGCTGGCTGCATGTGTCTTAAAATTTACTAAATGTCATTTTTCAAACATCTCTGTTGAAATATTATCCAACTCCTTGCACATTGACCATCATTCCATTTCAATCAGTATTACTGGCCTGTCCTGTATCTTAAAAGACATTATGCCTATCTTAATATTTCCAAAATAAATATTGTCCAATACATATTGGTATTCAAGTAGAAAGTATAGTGTGGTAGGTCTATGTAGTATGTTCCTTTCAGTTTTACTTCTTCTTTTAATCATTTTAACAACAAATCCACTTCAGTAAGTTGTGTGATAGTAATGATGTGGACCATGATTGTGTTTCACACCCAAATGTTGCTCTTTACCCACTAAAGTTAGAGGAACTCTGGTGTGGACTATAGCGGATTCAATATTACACGTCCCAAGGTAGCATCTTTCACCTGAGGGCCTTTCAATGTAGTTTAAACTGTAGGATATGGACGACTCCAACCCTCTAAAGTATACGCATGTCTTAACTTACAATTTTCTTTTACACCACTGCATAGGCACAACTACAACCCTTCACACACAAAAACAATTTCCAGGCAAGCCACACTGCTCCGCACATTTTCTGTCGATCCAGATACCACCATAAATGCTTAAGTGTCTTGTCTTTCACTCTTTTCACTCCAAATTCGTGCACACAAACAAAAGACAATAACAGCACGATTCTGGTCCTCATTCATGACTCAAAACACCATCCACATAGGTCACCTGAGAGACACGCACTCTTTCATCCATACCACTCCCACAGAGGAGCGTGTTTATATATAACCAAACTGTTTGATATGAATATAAAGGCCTTCAGGTAAGGGCGGCACTTTAGCCACAAGGATAAGCATATTCCTAAAATTTATGAACTCTATACACAGCCAGTCATGTGCTTAAAAGCAGCCCTGCATAGTTATCTTTTAATGTAGCCCTACGCATTGCCAAAAATATGCCTAATTCCTTGGTGCATATACAACAAAACACAGTACACCTCCTACATCAATGCATGTATGGTAGGAAAGAAAAAAAAAAAGTTCTAAACATTATTGAAACACACTTGGTGCAACTGAATACCTATGATCAATCACACAACTGAGGAGAGGATGTAGCCAAACTGCTAAGGCGGTCAACCTCAAATCTGGGGAAACGGGTTTGAGTCTCGGCAATGACGCTCAACATCTTGTGATTCTGGGCAAATCACTTAATCTCTCTGTGCCTAACAAAAATGAATGTGTCCTTATGAAACACAACTGGTACTCAGGTAAAGCGCTCGGGTACCTTCGGGTCAAGTTCGCACTATATAAAACTTCGGGGAAAAAAAACTGAACGCAATAAGTTTGCTTTCAGCTTCAGCATGAAGAAGTGATTTCACACAGGTAAACCATTCCAGATCTTAACTCCAGCTACACTGAACATCCTCTCACCAAATGGAGCCGATTTCCATATGGAACCAAGCAACTTTCGATCCGTGGCAGATCGTAGAGTTTTGGGATGGTACTGAAATCAGAAATGGTCTTTCAAGTAATATCGTCGAGCCCTAGAATACCCTTCTGAGTGAATCGTGCACTTTACAAATACACATAACATAGCATAACATTTACAGATATCCAGAATATGCAGAGGACTCCGAACGCAACCAGATCCTTGTTTAGATACATGGTCAGATTCCCCGTTTCCAAAAATAATAAAGGCTGCTTGGTTTAGAACTGGTCACAGTTTATCCTAATTGGATTGGGACACATTTAACACAACACTGAACAGTAAAGCAGCCTGGAAAACACCACAGCTCGAATTGATAGAATAAGACATATTACTAGGGGTGGGCGGAACTTGCAAAGTCGCGCTACGCAAAGCTCCGCAAAACGGTAAAAAATCTTCGCGAGCAAGCAGAAATTCCGCGAACACGCAGAATTGCTTGTTCCGCCCGTTCGCGATGCTTTTTTCCTGTTCGCAAACACTGTTTGCGTGCTCGGGGGGGGGGGAAATATCTCGCGAACACACAATTCGAACGCGCAAACAAGCAAAAAATTCCGCGAAGCCGTAATCGCGGAAATTTTGGCAATTCCACGTTCTCCGCAGAACGCGAAATTACCCAAACTCCGCAAATTCCACGATCGGAACAGAATTTACCGCTCAGGCCTACATATTACATTCTAAACATTGCTGATTTTAATGTCTTACAAACAAATCGTCATGAGCTCCTTTAGTTACAGCGGCTACAGGGTACTGAAAGGAGGGAGAAGAAACAAAGAAAACTCCTAGATTTCCTCCTGTCTGTACTGGTGAAATGGGAGGACCAAGCTCATTCAGCCACACAAAGCCAAAGGAAGTCTGATTGAGAATAACATTTCAGTGTTGCTCGCGTTAAGACATCCAGTCTTATTCCCTAAAGACAAGCTGTTACAGCCAAAGTACTGAAGACTCATAAAGAAGGTTCACCATGATGTTAGGGACATATGCATACATTTTAAAATGCAGAACACATGCTGCAATAAAACAGCCAAGAAGTCTCATGTACATCTTAAACAACAGGGGTGAGGGGGCCCAGCCCCAGGGAACACCACAACCTACAGTATGCGGAGCAGACGTGAAATGATCCACCTGGACTCACTGGACCCCATCCCGTGTAAGGGAGTGGACTCAATCCAGCACCTTGCCTATCGGCCCTAATTTTAGGCCCAAACATCGGCAGAGAATGCATAGTTTATGGAGTGAAATGTAGTGGGAAGGTCCAATAAAAATAAAGTAGATGAATGTCCATTGTCACACAACTGTAATAAATGCTCCCCAATGTCTACAACAGCTGTTTCCATCACACTTAGAGGGTGGAACCCAGAATGAAAATCTAAAAATAGTGTATTTTTCGCAAAGTAATTTTGGCGATAAACTGAGACTACTGAATCAGTGATCTTAGCTAAAGAAACAAAGCTGAAAACAGGCCTCTTTAATGAAATGACACTTTATAGTAGAAAAACAAAGACTGTCAATGTTTTGTGGCAATATACATTTTTACTGCATGGACTGAAAAAATGCCATCTCTAAAGGGTGAATGACACAAAAATTGTGTAAAAGATATAGAGTTGCAAAAATATCGAAGATCATAATATAGAAGGTATGAATATTTTTTATGGCTAAAATATTGTATACAATTTTATTTATGTGAATATCGTTGTATTAAACATAATTCTTAATTCATATATTAGTTATTACATTACTTTTAAGTATTAGTATTATAATAATCATTTTGAGTGTTGTAAGTTCTAATGTATAATTACATTTTTTTACATAAAATGTGTAATTTACAATTTCATAATAGGTTGTTGGGTTTGTATAGGGAATTGGGTGGGACGTTACTTAAATGATAAATTACATGTTTTTAATTTTCTTAATTTAAATTATTACTATGTTAATTACATGTTTAATTGGCAATTCTATAAATTATTTAATTGACTGAATGTTATTTTAAATATTTAAGTGCTCTCTCTGATTTATAATGTGTAACATTGGTTTTTGTTAATGTATGTGTGTTCATTTCAACTTTAAGTTACTGTTATTATACTGTAACTTAAAAAGAATTATTCAAATGTTTTTGTATATTTTTAAGTATATATTTAGTTCATATTATCAATAAAAACAATTTCCTACATTATTTTATTAGTTTCATATTATTTTATTATATAGAGTTTGTTAATTTTCACTTTAAAGTTATTGGTAATATTTTGAATGTAATGTTTTGTAAAAACTGTTTGTGGCTTTTACATTTTTTATTTTATAATTTTGTATTTTAATAATTTAAATAAATTACATATGATGTTGGTGTGTGTGCATGTGTATATATATATATATATATATATATTTTTTTTTTTTTTATATATATATGAATATTTCAATATACTCACCTTATTTGATGATATTCTGTTCCACATTATTTCTGATTTGATATTTTGGTAGTTTACATACAAAGTATGTGAACTCGATATTAATGTAGACAATAGTTTTGTCATGATATTCTGGTGTCACATTAATGTTGTTCTCGATATTCAGTCATAGAATCTTCTAGAGCCGGCTGGACTGGGAACAGTCGTGGATTAGAATTAAAAGCTGGCGATATCTTACGGACTTCAATCAGACGTGGAGTGAGGTGGTCCCCACCCTAGAGAGCTACTTTTGGAGACTGAGCAAATGATGTGAAGAGGAAACAAAAAACATGTTTTTGAGTGACAACAGTACTCTTAAAACAAAAGAAAAAGTGAATCGCTGTGGAAAGGGGAATCCTAGGTAGAGGGGAGTAAATAATCAACAGATAATTTTTCCATTTTTAGGGCAACATCTCAGCACCTTACTTTATAAAAAAGAATGCAAACAAAAACAAACATGCCCATGAAGACCAGAGAGCTCTTATGAAGGTCTTTGGTGATGTCATGTAAAAGGGACGGACCAATGAAAAGCAGCAGTCCTTGGAGTGGGCACTGAACAATGGGTTAAAGGTCTACTCTTCTTCTCAATGCCAAGGCAGGTAGCTTTAGGCATCACTCAGACTACTTTGAATAATAATAATAATATATTTTTAGACAGCGCTTCTTGCCATATTTCTGCCATTTCAATCTTCTCTTGAGAAGAGGTGTTTTTATGAACCTGCAGAACATAAAGTGAATTCATTTAACCTAATATTTCTACAAGTCAGGCAGCACAGCTCAGAAACAGAACAGGGAAAGCTTGCCCACTGTTTCTGAGCTGTGCTATCTAAAAATAAAGTATTAACTTAAAAGAAATATTGGGCAAAATGAATACATTTTACAACCTGCAGGCATTAAAAAAGGGCACTTGGCTCTGCACCACACAGGCCCATCATGATACAGCCCCTGTTCTTACTATTACCAAATGTAATGGTACTCAATGTATTGATTCTTTAAGGATAAACACTGGGATGGCATTATCTGAAATTAAATCTCTGGCACTCTGGTCAAAGGTTAATGCTACCAGGAAATATTTATTTCACCGAGAGAACCAGCTGACTTGCGCCAATAAGATCTCGTCATTACTGACATCATCACATGCCTCCTAACCCAATATAGCTTCCAACCGCTATCTTTGGTTGACCAGCAAAGGCATGACCCTCAGGGATCTATATTTTGCAATGCATTTAGGGGCACCCCAAAAAGATGCTCGTTGAAATGAGTTGTAATATGTGCAGACTTCCGAAAATATTCGGCCCTATTCACAAAGTTAAATTTGGTCATAAACATACGTTTACAAGAAAATGTACCTTTCTACCCAGCAAAGAACTCTAAAAAGGCATTACTTGAAGGTGTAAATGGATTCACAAGACAACTTCTCCACCAAGAGTTCCGAAATGCTGTAACTCGTAATTCCTACTCAAGTTGTTAAAAAAAAAAAAAAGTGCTTTCGAAGGCATGGTTTGCTTTGAAAATTGGGAATGTCTACAAAAATCCATGTTTATCAGCATTCCCAAACCCCTACATGACCTCTCCCCACCCTGGTAATGGTGGGAGATGAACTCCAGCCAATGGACGGAATAACTCCCCTCTGAAGATAGGAGGGGAACCAATCACCCACAGGTTTGCTGGGGTTGTAAGGAAATGGCTTTTTCCATAGGGAGAATGTTTATGGTGTATTTACTGGAATCTTTGTTAACAGAAAAAAAGGAAACTACATTGAGGGAGAGGTGCAAATGTCCGCCTGTAATATCTGGGGTTTTTTTAAATTATTTTTTTGCGAATAGGAGGTATTATTTCATAGTCTGCTGTGTGACAAGAACACATTTTATGGCTACAAGGTCTGCTGTTGGCAGAAATCTTTGCAAAATCACGCAAGACAGCTCTGGCTAGTCTGCTTAACACAATATTTACTAACAGACCTGCAACTCCCAAAGAACTGTTTAAAAACAGAAGCAGTCAGATCTCAGAATGGTTCATTTCAATAAAAGGCACTGGTGATTTCTGAAGCTCGGGCAGGAGATAAGTTTGCCAAGTTCATGAAAGAGTTTCCAAGGGAAGGAGCTCACTTTATGGAATAGAAGGGGCTGCAGTCCTGCTTTTAAAGTGTGCAAGGCACGAGCATCCACGCTGATTGGCCAACATTTTTTGAAAACATTTTAATTTGTCCTTTTCATGCACCACCCTCCTAGGGTTACTGGGGATGGGACAAAGGGTGGGGCAACCTGGTAGTAGGTGTTATGCCCTTGTAAGGCTGCAGGAGGGGTGATCCCGCTTAATTACCCACTTTTATCCTATTCCTCTATTTAGGTCTAGCTAGAGACAGATCCCTCATCTCCACTTTCCAAGAGCAGGGAGTGCCCCTTTCTCTTCTGGGTCGATTTTCTGATCGTTTCCTGTAGTTTAGATTTAACATTTCCCTTTTGCACTCTCAGTTTCACAGAAGATTGATAAAAGCCAAGATGAGGGGGAGGGGAGGGAATCATCAGCCAGGCCGCCAACTCCTGACTAAAGTGAGTATTTTGAAAGTAAAATGGGTGGGACAGAGTCTACATAAGTCAAAGGTGGTGACTTTTTTCAGGCTTCACATCTATTAAAAATATGCGTTTCTAAATAGGCAATGAAAGGAAGGGGGTGTGGTATATACAATTTTAAATATTATGCTAAAGTGTCGATCAATACCATGCGTTTGTCTACGTCCTATGGGTCTTCTTCAGGTCCATAGTACTTAGCAGATATATTTTCACAAATGTAATGAAATTTAAATCCTCGTCTCAAGTAGTGCACTACGTGCTTGTGCGGTTTATGCTCTTACACTCTTATCTCAAGGCACAATGGAACACAGTGTCTTTGCGGTGCCGTAGGTGCTAGACCTAATGGGGGTGTGCACGCACTGGGGTGAAGCATGATCCATTAAACATAGTAGCAAGAAAGACTAACGGCCAGGGCTTCCCATGAGTGACAGAATTTGTAATAGTTTAAACTCTACCTGTGCAGTCAAATAACTGTGCAGACAATCAAACATATCATAGAAATGTTTGGGTAGAACTCAAATGCAAAGGTTGTTATGAGAATGCATGCTATTGTATATTGTAAGCTGCTAAGGTTATAGCCTTTAAAGGCACTTTATCAAATGTTCTCTCCACAAAGGCCCTACTGGGGAGAGCCCCAAGCGTGTGCAATTTAGTCCGCCCCACTCCAAATGTAGCGGTCTGGCTTAAATTAGTAGGACTCAACATGAAACTACAATCAACAATAAACATATCTGTACCTCACTGGGGTTTCCCAATCTTTTGGGTCTTGAATCGGAGTGATCATTGAGCACAGAGATCCACATAGGGATTCTTCTGACATATTAGGGATGCGATTCAAATCCCTGCATAGTGCGGAGAAAGAATGCCACTGCCCTCGGTAAGGGACTCAAAGTAGAACTAGAATTTATATCCGCACTTTGGGGTGCAGCCCAGTGGTTAATTTGTAAAACAATAAGTGCCAGGGCCCTCGTCAGGAGGATACGTCAGCATACTTTATCCATTGCCCCTGCCAAAGCTGCCAATGACAGTACCAACACAACTACTAACCATCACACTCCTATAAGCGACAATTCATAGTATTCGAGGCCCCCCAAAGCTAGAAGAATGGCTTGGGTGGCACGTATTAGTGAATGTTACTGTATATTAAGTAAATAAACTGCTGTTGTGCTCATTCCCAAATTTGGCAGACAGCGCCATGGTGTGGCAGACTGTCACAAGCGCCAGTGCTGAGAATTAAGTGCCAGTGCTGAGCACCACAACCCACAGGCTCAAATCAAGCACTGGTGCAGCCAGATTAACGTGCATATCAGAAATCATGCCCTGACGCACGGAGGGTGTATCCCTCGCACTTTTCAAAATAGCAAGTATCCCTATCACAATATTTGGATGCATTTTTCATTACACTACAAAGCACCTTTGTAGTTGGTATTGGGCATAAAAAAAAACTTTGTAATTGAATCTAGTTGGTCTTGTCCAGAATTGGTGGGAATGGAGGCAGATGATTTTTTCCACTGCCGCCTGATGACAAAGCACAATGGGTGGCAGAATTTGCACATTAGTCACTCTTCATCTTTTGGGGGTAGCCGGAGTACTGACTGGCTCCAGGGATTAAATCAGGGGGTACATCACTACCTGGAGGATACACAAGCTTGTAAATGGGGTACCTTTATACCAAATCTGGTGCAGATTTCGAAGTAAGGGCAGTTAGAGGTTTGGCCATGAGTTTGCCCGCACGATTTAGAGTGGGCCAACAAATGGCGTTAACAGACAGTGAAAACTGCCGAATGACCCCCACACCATGGGAGAAATCTCCCACGGCAATTGGTTCATAGTTTTTTTTTATTTAGAAAAGTAAAGAAAAAAAAACGTTTTGGTATTTTCTATTTTAAAATAAAGTTGAAAGTTTGACTTACGGCTCTGTCACATTGACGGAGCAGTCCATCACACTTTAAAAGCCTTTACAGGAACCTCCCTCATGGCGGGTCCTGTTAATGCAAGCGATGTTCACTTGGCCCGGCAGAGATCTCCAAATCTGGCAGGCAGGAAACTCCCTCAAGACGATGGAAAACTTTACTCCAAGTGCATGTGCTAGTTCTGTATTTTTCAGTTAATATAATGTTTGCAAACATTTTTTCAAATTTCATGTCAGTAATACCCATGGTCTCCCAGGTTGTAATATTCATGAAAATCCCACATTGGGATGGGCTGGCAATATTTGAGGGATTCCAGACAATCGCCTTGAGGGATTGACTACAAAGCAGCGTCAGGAGACCTGATGCACTATACTAGGGAGCGCAGCTGCTCAATGTCATGTCACTTATTATTGCCCTCACGCCCCCTCTTTCTCAAAGATGAAGGGTACTTCCTGTCTGGCAAAGCAAGGAGGATGGTTGATTTCCTGCTCACTTTTAGCTGTGAGAGGGGACATGGTGATTTTATACCATCTTGCCCTTGCTCAAGTGCTGTGAAGATTCTTATTTCCCCACCCCCACCTTGCTCTAGAGTAGAGGGGGGGGGATTTGCTAAAAGGAAATGCAGGTGTAGCTGTCACCCAATTCAATGTTTGGAATTATGAACACACCATGTAGCCACAAGTCAGTTGCCCTGGGCCTTTTGAATCTTTTAAAAATGAGAGTGAAGGAACCCTGGGAACTGGCAACTGTCACATTGAACCGTTTTAATTTTAATATAAATACAGCTCTCCGCCCCGTCATTTGGGAGGGTGGAGGTTTGCAAATATTACCTTCACGGCCCTGGGGCAAGGCTGGGAGCAGCGAGGAATATAGTCTGCGGAGGCATTTTGCCTTCTGCAGATGGGAAAAAAGGTAAGCTATAATTACACATGAAAATACACATCTGGACTTCACCACCGGACAGAGCCAAAGGACTTGACAATAAGTCATTTTGTGTGGCACCACAGCAGTCGAGAAATGGCACAGTAACCCATAATCTCAAATACATTTCCTAAAAATAAAAAAATAAAACAATGGTGATAAAAAGAAATTCTTGGTAATGGCTTTCTTTATTTCCATATAGTTGCATATGGACGGGGGCATCATTTTTGGTTATGAGGAAGACAGTATTAGATCTCCCGTTACCTGCTTACACACCTAATAACCTAGTCACAAATGTTCCCAAAGTATCATATAAATTAACAAGTGTCGTCCACGTTACCTTATTTCAGCTAATGTGTCTCAGGACAATTGAAAACGTTGGATCCATATTTATATTTTTTAGCGGAATGTTCCAGCCTTGTGGCTTTTAGAAGTAGTTATCTAAAAGAACAATGTTCTTGTCTTCCTTCAAAACGTATATTTATAGATTCTTCCTCCCAATATATTTTTAAACACGAAAATTGAAAATGGTCAACACAACCCACAAACCTCTATAAACAAACACTGATTCTCTGCTGCTGACATAATTGTACATTCACTAGCATCCAAAACAAATGCCACCCATTACACAATACAGTCATCTAGTTGCATGCTGGCAGTTTGGCAGTTTGCCCTTTTTAAATACAAAAATAGGATTTTAAAATTGCCTGGGTGTGGTATGAATATATATGCAACAAAAATATTTGACCTTTTCAATCAGATGTTTAATTCCTACAGTTGCCAATTACGATGGATTATCATATATTACATGTTTGAATGATTGTATTGCAAATATGCAGCGGAGTGAAAACCCATATTTCACAGAGAGCTGTGGATTATGGGAAATATTTCTGGGTTCCCAGTAAAATACAGATGTCATCCCCATAATGATAGTCACCTAAACCACTTAGCAGAGCTTTACTACTGTAGGGGCCACTAGGGTTATGCAGAAAGGTTATCTTGGTTATGTGATAACCAGTCAGCCTTAGGCCTCATGGTTTATGACATTACCAAAACCCTTCAATGGCAATATTGGACCATATTACACAATTACCAGTTATGTATCACATACTCCAGAGTGAGCAATGCTTCAAATAACATCAAAAGATAAGATATGTGTATTGCCGATACGATATGAAATGTAAACAAATTAGATTTTAATATTAAAAAACACTTTGCTAAAATTGAGTTGGCAACCTCTACATAGTGCTTGTGCAATCCTATCAATTTTCACTTTTTAACCTTGGTTTCTCTTTCTTCCATCCTGCCATTAAAATCCAAGTACAGCAAGCACAAATTTCCTATTTGATTTTTTTAAGTGTCAGATCAGCTTAGGAATGTGTTTGCTACTATCCAAAATACAGATGTGCACAGGTTACTTTTGTTTCCGGGTTTGTACATAGTCAGAAACTTAAGGTGAAGGGCAGCCAGTGTGAAAGGGGGCCAAGGGACAAACAATAAATTAATTAAAAAAAATATAAAAAAAATAGAGTCCCTTAGTGTTTCGGCTGAAAGCCCACAAATATTATTGTAAGTACTGCCTGGAATATATGTATGTTTAATACACTCCAATGTCTGAACTGGAGGCATCAACGCTCAACAAAACAATGTATTTATGTGGTATGTAAATTGCTAGCATATATTCCCTTACTACTTCAGAGTGTAAAAAAAGTTATTACAATAATAATGGTGTGTGGTTCTTCTTCTGGGACATTGAGCATTGGACTTACCGACAACGCTGTCTACTCTCTCGTACACTTCTTAGTCAATGTTTCATCCCCAATTGAGCTCCTTCTCATACAGCAGAGACCGCCCTCCCCAGTGTACCTTCCTAGAAGATGAGAATCTCCTTTCAACCTCACTAACGGAAGGCCATCAAACGCATTTGTTCTATCAGCTTTCTACTGGAGTTTATTAGGTTGAGCCTGTGCAGGCTTCATCCCCAGAGATGCAAATCATTATCTTTGCCTACCACCAGTACAGGGCATAAAATAATATTAGCAAGTCATAATAATAGTATATGATTTTAAGTTTGACTGCTCAACTGTCGAAAAATATATTGCTTACAATGTACATAGAGAAGGTTGTATGTCCGGTCCTTTTAACCAATGGCTTTTATCGATCAGCCTCTTTTAGCCACTGGCTTTTCCAATCACTACTTGGCTCGGCCCAATGGAGTGCTCATATCTTATCTAATGCAAATGGCTACTTGGATATATACTTGGGAGCAAATAGGGATGCATTACGTAAGCTTCATGTGGTGCAGAATTCTGCCGCAAGACTGCTTTGCAAACTCCCAAGAATGTCTTCTACTTCTAGTGCTTTGAGAGAGCTACACTGGCTCAGAGTGGAAAATCGGACTAAGTTTAAAGCTCTGAACTATATGTTCAAGATCAAGACAGGTACTGCCCCTCAATACCTGCAAAAACTAGTCCGCCCCATCAGCCCTCCCGCTTGTTGCGTTCCACATCTCAGGACAAATTCGTGGTTCCTAAGGTCAAGCTTACAAGAATGGGTGGTCACTCTTTTTCCTATCTTGGCCCACTCTTATGGAATTCTCGCCCCATATTGATTCGTGGAGAAACACTTTATACGAATTTCCGTAAACTACTAAAAACTTGGTTGTTCAATCAATAATCTTTCGCTTCCTTGGCTCCTTCAGCTCTGCGCTGGGAAATCCTTTTTGGGTAGCTGTGCGCATTATAAAACTATTTCAACATAACATAACATATATGCTTTCGCCTCAGTTGGAGCGCTTACTTTGAACTGCATGAAACTTAAGTGTCTGCTCTTGCTGGCTTTAACATGCTTATGTAGCAAGTGTTAGCTCATTGAACCCAGATCCATTGGCTTTGCAAATGCTTGTTATCCTAACTGGTTAAAGGACACTGGACCATCACCGACTGTCAGGGGCAGCTCCTCTGCAGTGGCGGAGAGTGTCACCCCACTGGCTCAGAGCCAGCAGGTGAAAAATACAATGATTACCTATAACCATTTTATTTTTCATTTGCCGGCTCTGAGCCAGCGTGTGCAGAGAGGGGTGGGGATGGGGCATTGGAGGGGGTAAGAGAAGTGCTATGTGCACTTTTATGTGCGCATGTGTGTTTGGCCGGCCATCTCACACCGGCCAAGCAAACATGCACACTTCGGTTTCTCTATCCCGGCTGTACGGGCTGGAGAAACAGCACAGACTCCCTGGTCTGAGCAGAGCATCTTTTAATCCCACACAGGCCAATCCCTGTGCTGCACTCATAGCATGAGAGCAGCACAAGGATTGCACAGGGAGTCCAATGATGCCCCAGTACCTGCTGGGACCAGGAAGATAGAGGCATGACGCAAGAGGCAGCCGGCAGCTCCAGGTAAGTGTTTTATTTGTATTATTACTCCCCCACACGCTCTCCCGCGACCCCTCCACCCACCTCACCACCACCTCTTCATTGTGTCGGCCGCCACTGCCCACTGTGCCTGCTCTCTCATACAGTGGTCAGTCAATGCTGCCTCCTTCCACCATTGACACTGATCCTTATAGAGAAGAGAAGGCCTCGCCCTTTTTCTGAGTGCTTTCTCCTGCTTTTGCCTTGTTTTTTTTTTTACTTCTTTCTCCTTTTTTCCCTTCCATTTTTCTGAGTGCTTTCTCCTGCTTTTGGCTTGTTTTTTTTTACTTCTTTCTCCTTTCTTTCCCTTCCATTTTTCTGAGTGCTTTTCCTGCTTTTGG
Source organism: Triturus cristatus (assembly GCF_964204655.1). Classification (NCBI taxonomy): domain Eukaryota; kingdom Metazoa; phylum Chordata; class Amphibia; order Caudata; family Salamandridae; genus Triturus; species Triturus cristatus. The sequence continues at coordinate 216,229,034 of NC_140592.1, forward strand.
CTGGCTTTTTACTGCCTTGTCCTTCCTTTCCCTCGTTTTTCTGAGTGCTCTTACCTGCTTTTGCCAAATTTTTAACTGCTTTTTCCATCCTCTCCCACTTTTTCCGAGTACTTTCTCCTGCTTTTGCCTCGTTTTTCACTGCTTTCTCCTTCCTCTCCCCCTTTTTCCGAGTACTTTCTCCTACTATTGAATCGTTTTTCACTGCTTTCTCCACTAAGCAGCTAGCAACTCCAGACCCTCAAGGGTATTTGCTGCGCTTTAGAAATCCTAATTGATTGATCTCCAGATATGTGAAACATTGCCGAACATCACGGAAATCAAGTGGGGCGTTAAATGCCACATTCAGACAGGCGCTTTATTGATATTACCAAGTGACCGCATTGTTCCCCTTCCACCTTACAATGCAGCAATCTCAACACAAATCTATGGGAAATAAACCCTTATTGCGATAACCCACTATTTCAAGTAATTGGGTTGAGATTGTAAAGTGAACTCACCCAAAAACATTACCAGTAATGCTACATTTTGAGGTCTCCAACATGAGAATTTCAGGCCCCCATCCTTAAGGTGAGTATTTCAGGCTCCCTTCTGTTTACCCTTAGCACACGAGGCTCTGTTTAGAAACACCGGCGTGCAAAATTCTGCAAACTTCACATGATGGCGAAGGCTGGGGCTTGACTCAGAACTCTAGTGTGGAAGGGTTTAGAAATATTTGGGATGGAGTGTAACATTCTTACTGTTTCGCTTTTACTCCAGTGTGGCGAGAACATGAACCGAGACAATCTTCTTCTTATTTTCAGTTTATATGAAGTAAGTTTTCATGATAAAGTGAGTTGGGGGAGTTTTAAGAAGGTTAACTTAGTGAAAACTACTGACGTCAAAGCCAGTCTCCAATAGCTCCCAATCTGTTTAGATTGGCTGCTGGTTTCCTTCCGGATCATGCGTGATTGGCTGAGGAGCTGACACGCACGTAGCCGGCTGTGCTGGAATCTTTCCTCTTTCACATTCCCCCTGAGTGGTCACAGGGGAGTGCAGAGGGCAAGGCCTGGCGGTAAGTAAACTCTTCAATTGCTATAATCAGTCTCCACAGATTGAAGGCAGTCAGGGCCGGAGAAGACCCCGTGGTGGACGTACACGAATGGGGGCCTCTCTGCTCTCAGCTCGAAGTAACCAGGACCATTTCGAGGGAGCATCTCCGAAAGAAAACGTAAGAGCATAAAAAGGAAGTCAGAATTGGACTGCGGCACGTGAAACAGCATCACTGATTGTACGATTCGTGGCTTCAATATATCACAACAGAGACATCGTCAAGGAACGCATTCCCTGCTCAGCTTCTAAACGCCTCGTTAATAAGAGAAGTGTGGCTCAATGATTAGAGCGGCAGACCCTGATGCAGAGGTCTAGCCCGGGACCAGGGTTCAATTCCCCGCCTCGGCGGGTCTTGGGCTCAAAAAATTCCACGGACCTGATAATTCTCGCCTCGGTGCCATTCTAATCATGGAGTCCCACTCTGCAACTCTGGGCAATAGCTTGCTTAATCTCCACAACGGCCCCCACAACGCTAAGGATGCCTGGCCTCCACCTTGGGGGTGCCCAGGAGTGGACGCCTCACAGGGAAAAGCCAGGATGGGTTCCACAGCGGTATTCGTACAAGCGCCGAGAGGCCTCCGGGTAGTCGTGCGCTATACAAGTATCCATACAATAAGACGAGGAGTCAATATGTATGAAGGCCTTGTCGCCGCTGCCTCTCTCGCCGAGGTCAGGTTGTCTATGTCTATTCTGCATACTGGTAACTGTTGTACAACAAGATAGAGGTCTGTAGAGACAGCACCTAAGGGTGCTTTTGGAGTTAACATAACATGTTGTGTCATAGAGGTCTGTACAGACAACACCCGAGAGAAGCTTCTGGAAAAACGTAACATGACATGTTAGTTATAGAGGTCTGTAGTGACAACACCCGAGAGAAGCTTCTGGAAATAACATAACATGTTGCGTTATAGAGGTCTGTAGAGACAACACCCGAGAGAAGCTTCTGGAAGTAACTTAACATGTTGCGTTAAAGAGGTCTGTAGAGACAACACCTTAGAGTAGCTTTTGGACATAGCATAACACTACATGTTATAGTGGTCTGTAGAGCAGCTTATGGAGTTAACCCCTCGTCAGTAATACTACTGTCATTGCTGTCCCCTGTATACAGCTTTTAGTAGTAGGGTTTGGAGTAGTGGAGCTAGCAATAGCAATAATAGTTGTTGAAGCGATAGTACCAGTTATACTAGTATTAATACACAGTGTATTTGTACTAATAACAGAACGGGCAGTAATATTTGGAGTTGCTAGATTTGGGTTGCACTATGAGTGAAAATGGTGACAGGATTTGAAATAATATTAGTAGACCTAGTAGTAGCACTAGTTAAAGCACTAAATGCATCAACAATACTATAAGTGCTTGAGGACTGCTTTAAAGATTTAAAAGATTTCATTTTGATGTCTATATTGAATAAAATGCCATCTATTATTTTCATGTTTCATCTGAAAGTAGATGAAACTATGCGAAAATGACTTGACGTGATAGGCCTCTTATGTTAATTTAAGAGTAGATGAGATGGACTTGAATTTGAAAGTCGAAGAGTTTTGCCTTTTTGTATTGACATAAAGCTGGGCGGATGCATGACCCATGAGATGATCTGAGGTTTAGGAGCAACAGCTTTGATTATCAAAACTAAACATCCTTCTGTAATATTTTCCTGAAGAAAACAGGTTTCCTTGAGTCGCTCTGGTCTGGAGCTAGCGATGAATAGATGTTGCACACATGATTGCCGGGTCTGCAAGGGCCTGTGTTTGACCTCATGGTCACAGATTCCAATCCCGGCGGGTCCACTCAGCCTTTCATCCATCTGAGGTCGATCAAATGATTACCATTGAGTTGGGTAACAATAAACATCTGTTATTCAGCGACAAGAGACCCCGATGGGGTAAAAGTGCGCTTTACAAATGCACGTTATGTTATGATTCTCTCCTGATGGCTCTATTTTCCCTTTGCTCACTTGGGCAATAACATGTTTGGCCCCATCTTCCCTTTCCACACAAGATCTTGCCTGGTCCTTCTCCTCTGTCATTGCCAAAGTACTGAGGGGACCTCCACCTCAGATGGTTCAGAAATGTTGGGTAAAGTCACAGAGCTGCACATACACACCCACTCCTGCTACCAAATACCCTTATAAGAGGTGTGCCGGTCTCTGTATGGAGATGATAAGCACAGGACCCCCGGAAGCTCTGGCCATCTTCGTATCTAAGCGAGTTGTGGACTTACCCGACATGGAACTAATCAAAGCCTGGTAAAGATAAAGAAGGTGTGAAGCCATTCAAGTCTCACAGAGGAAAGGGGACCAGGTAGAACCCCCTCCACCCCCAATGTTTCCTCAACATGATATGGGAGCAGGACAGCAGAGAAATATCTGATATACGACCAAAAAACACAATATCGTGGACTCTTTCTGTCCTTCTCCCAGGCGGAAGACACCTGATCAGATGCCTTTCTCATCAGCATCTTGACTTTGCTGCTAACATCAGGTATGTGGTAACAGATTTGCACATGTCGAAGCCTCAGAATGTAAAACCATCTCAGACGGAAGCACATTCCCCCAAAAAATTTGAGGGATGCATTTACTATTTTTAAAGATTGGTGAATGCATTTAGGCATATTATCAATGTCGAAACTGATATATATTGCTTACTTGTTTTTCTGTTTTAATCCATGGGGAAAAATACACCATTTTCATGGAGAATCTTTTCCACTACACCCTCACCAATTTGGGGAGGTTTCCTACCCATTCTCACTTTGGAAACAGACTTACTGCTGCTCTTGGTGGGATAAGCATCCAAGTTGGGAATGTTTCTTGTATAGCTAAATACTCTCAAACTGGAAAGTCTGTCATTAGAAAAGACATTCCTGCCATGAATGCTCGCTCCCTGCCCCAGAGATTAGATTTGCCCCAAATAATAATACAATGTACATCTTTTATTAATTATTTTGAGGGCAAATCAATTTATGAGTGTAAATTCACGTTTTATGAATTGCATGTCTAAATTTACCTTAGTTGAACTGAGGTGAGCAAAAAGCTTTCTGAATTAAGCCCCCCTTGATGAATCCCATTCGAAATTATGGAGGTCCAGAGAATGGCCAAGAAAGTCCCAACACTTAGGAGGATCATTAAACCCAAGCCAGCGGACATGGTCCTGGTTCCTGGGAGCCTTTGTCATTAGCTGAAAAAGCAACCTGACCTGTGACAGCTCCACACCACATGACACGGGTCAGGGTGTGTACACATGGGGCCATCTTTGTGTACGCGATTGGCTGCAGATGCACTAGGGTTCATTATACGTCCATGGCGAGTAATAGATGAGATAGTATAAAAGACACACACAACTATTTGCAACAAAAACACATACGAATTCGAGCTGACTGCATGCCAAAAACTGGATAAAAATTGTATCATTTCTGATTGAGGAAATGATGCAGGAACATTAGATCATAGCTTGAATGCATTTCCCCCCTGGTAATTCCCTGCGATGCACCACGCCTCTTAAAACATGAACTGGTCATATGGGCTGGCGAGTGTTCAAGCATAAAAAAAAGAAATAGAGTTTAGGTCTAATAAAAAACACCCTACGATAGACGCTATGCAAAGCAAAAGAACATATATTCAAACTCAGAAGAAAGTTTAAATAAAAAGAATCAAGCTTCACCACGTGGACAACGTAGAGCGCATTAGGCTTAGCAAAAGTACATTAAGGATTTTTTTTCTATATATATTTGAACACTTCAACTATCAAATCTCGACCCCGCCACTGCATAAACAACACACACAAAAGGAGCAGGGAATTGAGAAAGACAAAAAAAACAAGCACTCATGAGCAAGGAGATGGCCCAACGCCCACTCTGTCTGTCATATTGTACACAGCAGGTGTTTAACAACAGCAAAACCTAAAGCTCTTTTTGGCGAGACCTAAAAAGCACATCTGCTTCAGAACCCGTGATTTACAAATATATCTGGGGATTTCAGTGGACACTTTTGTTATTCCCAATCGGCACTAAACATACGAAAAGCTACAGGGTGGCTGGATCTCTTAAAATACTACGTCGGAGCCCGAGTTTGGATTTCTTTACAACTTCTTATCGAAAATAACACTCAAGAAGGATACACAGGCGCACACAAGGAAACGCACATCAAAACAATCATGGAAGTGCATGATACTTTGTGTAGCTACTGGAATTAGAATAAACTTTGTGTAAAAAAGGTGCTCCCTGCAAACAAACAAAATGATGTTCAGAAGAATGTTCAATATTGCAAATGGCATTGCACTGTTGTGTCAGTGAGAGTGTAGGATTAGTTGAGGTTTTTAACTGAAGTACTTTTTCTGCAGTGGTAGATGAAGGTATTTGAAGATATTAATGTAACAGGTGTGATATTTATTTGAAGATAATGCTACTAAGGCACACCAGTGGGTACACTGAAAATAACCTGAAAAGTTCAAGAAAGTTGCAACAGTCAAAAAACTCCACATTAGTGAAATCACACCTCTAATTTGTGAACAATGTCTCAAAAGCCCCTTAAATTTTAGTAGGGGCTTTTGCTGAAGTGTACACCACACCCAGTGGCAGGAAGACACTTTTTTTTACTGGGTTGGGCTGCCTGCGTTCTGCTACAGCAAAATGCTGACTCAGCAAATATAGGAGTTACTAACACAGATTATAGGGATCCAACCAATTTGCCCATTTACACATGGTTTAAGCAGAGTGAGTGAGTGAGTGTCCACTCGTTTGGGGCCACCGCAAAACAAGGAACCCTGAGCCCCCCAACCTAGCACGGGAGGGTTGCGAAGGCCTCCAGTACGCCCCTGGAGGCCCCAATCTTCCATTTTGCCCGCAGCAGTTACACAGACCCATCCCAGCAATGTCACAGTGACAGAAAAGTATGGAGCTTTGAGTCTCAAGAGTGGAGATGCACTACAGGTAGAGAAGAAGGAGCGGATGAAATGAGTAAAGCTGGGACTCCCGCCCTTTCCTTCACAGGGATGGGCTGCAGTCCCAGGCTCTGCAAGCAGGAGAGGCATGAACAGCGGCAGACACGGTGCAGCCTGCTGGCTCCGCCTTCACTGTGCATGTGTGCCGCTACACCACAGCAGTGGCAGAGGGTCACATTGTGTGCGTGTCTGCTGCAAAGCCACTGAGACAAAGACCATTCGATCGGAATCAAGTAAATGTGTGTGTGCAGCTGTGCTTTTCATGGATAAGTCAAACTAAATGTACACACCCTGTAAATCAAACCATGGCTTAAACTATAACCCCGATCTCCACCCGCCCCAATCCTGAACCATTATCATTGGTTTGTTTGCTCTGAATGACAGCCATTATCCCTGCCTTATAAGGGACACAAGATTCCATGCCTGATTGGTGGATGGTTCTTTTTAGACTGGTGGTTATCACTAGGGAGACGGCAAAATGCATGGCTGGAATGGAATGCATAAGTGCGCTGCTCGCTCACACGATGATGCATCAATTCGCATTATTAGACTGACCTCACCCACACAACACCAGGAGACACAGCAATAACAGTGCTATTTTGCAGGAAGTGCCAAGGAGGAACATAGTGGTGTGGTCTATCACTTCACCGGCTCTCGTCTTGAAACATCCCTGGAACACATCGCCCTCTACTGACGCCACCATGTAATGATTATCTAGTAGGTTACCCTTGAATGGACTCCATTTATGTAAACTGACACAGAACCCCTCCGTTTCCAGGCATGGAATCCAAGTTAAATGCCTCACTGAACAAACCCCCACACCATTAACTCCCAAACACGTTAATTGGCTCAGTAAAACTAAATATTATCCAGATTCAGGGTTCATCTACATCAGTTCACCCAGGCACAGGATGCAGCACCACACTACAGCACTAGGCTGCCTGAGGGAGGTTTGAGCACAATAGAAATGCACCTAAATAACAAATACTGTGGCTACATCCTCACCAAGCAGACACTCACGTTCCGCCTCCAAAGTACTTTGACAGGTGTAATTTTATCAAATGCCAAAGAATTTGTGAGAAACTAGCAAGACCTATAAAGGGCTCGAAAAAACGATATTCCTTCTAAAATGGGAAATATGGACGTGTCTGGTCCTGTCGTAAAAAAAGAATATCACGGCTATCCATTGCAGGGAAAGATTCCTGATCGAAAGACAACCGAGATCCCTGGAGATCCACTTCTTAAGAGCCATTTGCGCTTAATGGGTTTTTTTCCCAGCTATTCACTGATTGCTGTTATTGTCACATGAACTACTGATCCATGGACATGTCTCTTTTGCTGCATAATCCAAGCCTGCACATTAGAAATACCTATATGATAAAATGTCGAGACTTCCCCCAGGAAACAAAATATATTACTGTCAGTGTAACTTGCAAACTTACCATTTCATCAGTGACTCTAAAATTGAGTCACACGATGGACATTTAATTAGTTAAAGAAGTTTCAGTTGTCTTCCTTGACACAGACTGGAACCATACACAATTAAATAAACTTTAAAATACCGCATGGCACAATTTTTTTGTACTTCTATTTAAAATTACTCATGGAGGAGATGAAGATAATTGGTAGAGAGGTGAAGCATTTTAAAGTTCCTCAACATGGACCTGAACTATGACCACTAGGAAGATGGTAAATCCAATACCAGTGGCCCATGCATCTGTGTAACAGTTTAGTGAACATGTACCTGGCATTGTAACCGCATTAAGTCAATTAGCTACAGCTGTCAATTGTAACATTCTGAGTAACACGCCCAATAAATAGTATTAGGTCAATCATGCATTTGTTTTTACCATTCACTAGAACTAGAGTTTCTACCCCCATTACGCAATAAATATGCAAGTAGTACATTTGTGGGTGGGATTTGAAGTAGATTTTATACAATTTACAACTGAGTTGAATTAATTAAGGGGATATTAGTGTTGCGGACGTTTTAGATCCTAAAAGGTAAAAGAACATGAGACTGGCCCCTTTGTGGCAATATAAAGGGTACCCTTGCAAATACAAGGCAGCCGTCAGCGGGACAGTCAGTGAAACACTAGGGGAGCAAAACCTGTTTGTCTTCGGTGGAAAACAATCTTCCTGTATTCTTCGAAATGGAAGGATGATGGAATGGGGCACTGAGATTATTCCTTCATTTTACACTTTTATTACCAAACAGCATTATCAAAGGTGTCATAAGAGCATTTCTCTCAACAGGAAACAACAAATGTGTAGATCTTACGCCAGGGTTTATATAGCGATGGGAGATATTTAGTGACTTCGTCAACACAAACTTCCACTTTTTTTAAAACTATCTGCTTATTTCTTGTAGTTTACAAACTTAGAAATGTTTAAGAAAAAAGCAAGATGAAAACATTGCTAAAATGTGTTTCAGCATGAAAATTCTCTAAGGATAATATTTTAGCAGGAAATCTGGGCCTAGGCAAAATTAGGTTTAAGAGCACAGCTTTGTTAGTGTTTTGATTGGCAACAGTTGTGCACTTTGCTAATTTCCACCAACTGAATAACATCACCCTCTTCTACGTTTGTTCCTCTACATAAATTGAAAATCAAGGGAACCTGCTTGATTACACGCATATTAACGAGAGCAGGTTAGACGTACCACACACAAGATGCACAGAGCCCTGTTTATTATCATGGCACACTTTATGCCAGAGGCACTAAGCATGCCATTTCACATGGCCTGGACACTGCTTCAGATCTAGCTCCTAATTGCGTGATTCAGCAGAAATCTAGCAAGAATAAATACCTTTTCAGCAGAGCCCCAAGGAAGATATTCCATAAACAGAGGGTAAATGTATTTCCACACAAACTCGGGGACTGGTGTTTGTAAATGAAAGCACTGCCTGCACCTCACGAGACCATCGTCCCATTTATACTGACACTAGAGATCACACATTAATCACCCTGAAAGCTCAACTTAATCCTTCATCAATTTATCATTAAAGTGTATTCTGCAACCTTTCTTGCTTACACCAAGGAAGAAATTCCATTGGACAGCAGAGTAAAGTTTCTTCAAAGAGTCTGGTCAAATCCAAGCACATAACATAACGTGTAAAGCGCACGTTCACACAGGCGAGTATCCTGGCACTGAATAACGTATGTTGATTGTTAGGCAACCCAATGGTACTCATTTTATCGACCTCAGAAGGATGAAAGGCTAAGTGGACCAGCCGGGATTTGAACCTGTGACCATGAGGTCGAACCCAGACCCTCTTACGGAAAAGGGAATTCTGGGCCCAGTGGATGTGCTGTGCATCCAAGTTCAGATCTCAAGTCCGTTCAGTTTGGGAATCCTGTGAAAGGAACAGCCCTGAAAGGGAAGCATACAACTGATGGGCGCTGCCATTCGGGTTCACAGCTACAAACCCCCAACACTAGCTGGATACTGCTCAATGCAAACTGAAGCCACGGATATGCGCCGAAACCTCAAACTAACCCATGGAAAACAGACTGAGGCAGCGTCGCCTCCTTTTCCCACATATTTGATCTTTGCGTACCGCCCTGTATTTCGGCGAGTGTGTGTGAGTGAAAAGATAAGTCTAACTCTTGAAGCACGTCGGAGGAGGTGTCATCCATGAGTGCCCTGTGGAAGGAATAGGGCTTGGTCTGTGTGAATCCCTGAATCATGAGTCTGGAGGTGAAGAAGGCAAGTCCAAGCACAGCCTTGGCCTTGAAGCAACAGACAAGACAACCAAACACAGGTCTGCGACAGACGGTGATGTCACAGCACATTCCACGACTTCAAAGGAATAATGGTCTATTCCTTGATCCACAGCGCCAGGAAGCTGTTGCTCATACACATAAACGCTGGTGTGCCGCAGGGAACCCCGTCTCCGCGCAGGAGAGGCTCAGCACATCCACGCAGGTCTTGGCCTTGTGCTTTTAGGCTCTACAAATCCACACGCTAAGTAAACAAGCGGCTTCTTATGCACAAGCGCGCGAGTTGCCACAGCTTTTATGCGAGCCTGCGCCCTGAAGCCCTTTACCCGTCAGTAGCTCCACTCGCATCGCGAAGAAGCCTGCATCAGTGATCTGGTTTCATGATTGCCACGGACCGGGCAGGCTTCACACTGCGAAGATGGTCTCCACAGGTACAAAACTGCAACATGTCACAACAAGCAATGGTGCACCAGCAGGTCTCTGCAGGAGGCACTATACACGGCGAACTCTTCATAAACAACAAACTCACTGGTACTTTCCAAACCAGGGCTACTTGTAATGATGAATTTGCAGTTCTTTACACACCTGAGCAGTCAGGCACCAGCTCATTCCAGGGTTGGATCGGATCCTGGTGAAGGGAGCGGTTCTGCATTGTACATATCAGAGTGGACTGACCTCTTGGAACGTGTCCCGATGGAAAAGGCCTGTGTAGGGTGCTGGACTCTCTGACAACTGGGAGCAGTGAAGCCTGCCTGAGTGCGCTGCCTCAAATACACATTAGAAGCAGAGTTACATGCCTGAGTGCGCTGTCACACATACACATTAGAAGCAGCGTAACATGCTTGAGTGCGCCGTCACACATACACAGTAAAAGCAGCGTAACATGCCTGAGTGCGCTGTCACACATACAAATTAGAAGCAGCGTAACCTGCCTGAGTGCGCTGTCATACATACACATTAGAAGCAGTGTAACCTCCCTGAGCGCGATGCCTCAAATACACATTAGAAGCAGAGTTACATGCCTGAGTGCGCTGTCAAACATACACATTAGAAGCAGCGTAATCTGCCTGAGTCCACTGCCTCAAATACACATTAGAAGCAGAGTAACCAGCCTGAGTGCGCTGCCTCAACTACACATTACAGGCAGCGTAACCTGCCTGAGTGCGCTGTCATACATACACATTACAAGCAGCGTAACATGCCTGAGTTAGCGGTCATACATACACATTAGAAGCAGCGTAACCAGCCTAAGTGTGCTGCCTCAAATACACATTAGAAGCAGTGTAACCTGCCTGAGTGCGTTGCCTCAAATACACATTAAAAGCAGCGTAACCTGCCTGAGCGCACTGTCACACATACACATTAGAAGCAGCATAACCTGCCTGAGTGCGCTGTCATACATACACATTAGAAGCAGAGTAACCTGCCTGAGTGCGCTGTCATACATACACATTAGAAGCAGCGTAACCAGCCTGAGTGCGCTGCCTCAACTACATATTACAAGCAGCATAACCTGCCTGAGCGCACTGTCACACATACACATTAGAAGCAGCGTAACCTGCCTGAGTGCGCTGTCATACATACACATTAGAAGCAGAGTAACCTGCCTGAGTGCGCTGTCATACATACACATTAGAAGCAGCGTAACCAGCCTGAGTGCGCTGCCTCAACTACATATTACAAGCAGCATAACCTGCCTGAGCGCACTGTCACACATATACATTAGAAGCAGCGTAACCTGCCTGAGTGCGCTGCCTCAAATACACATTAGAAGCAGCCTAACCTGCCTGAGCGCGCTGTCACACATACACATTAGAAGCAGCATAACCTGCCTAAGCGCTGTCACACATATACATTAGAAGCAGTGTAACCTGCCTGAGTGCGCTGCCTCAAATACACATTAGAAGCAGCTTAGCCTGCCTGACCGGGCTGTCACATATATGCATTCGAAGCAGCGTAACCTGCCTGAGTGCGCTGCCTAAAATACACATTAGAAGCAGCGTAACCTGCATGAGTGCGCTGCCTCAAATACACATTAGAAGCAGCGTAACCTGCCTGAGCGCGCTGTCACACATACACATTAGAAGCAGCATAACCTGCCTAAGCGCTGTCACACATATAAATTAAAAGGAGCGTAACTAGCCTGAACTCGCTGTCAAACATTCAGATTGAAAGCAGTGTAACCTGCCTGAGCTCTCTGTCAAACGTACATACTGAAAGCAGTGTAACCCGCCTGAGCTCGCTGTCAAAGATACAGATTGAAACTAGGCCTGGGCGGTAAATTCCGTCCCGCTCGGGGAATTTGCGGTATTTGGGTAATTTCGTGTTCCACGGAAAAGGCGGAATTTCCCAAAATTCCGCGATCCGCGGCTTCGCGGAATTTTTGGCTTGTTTGCGCTTTCAAAATGCGTGTTCGCAAGATATTTCCCCCCGAGCAGGAAAAAAAGCATCGAACGGGCGGAACAAGCAATTCCACGCGTTCGCGGAACTCTGCATGCTCGCTGAGATTTTTTACCGTTTCGCAGAGTTTTGCGTAGCGCGACTATGCAAATTCCACCCACCTCTGATTGAAAGCAGTGTAACCTGCCTGAGCTCGCTGTCAAACATACAGACTGAAAGCAGTGTAACCTGCCTGAGCTCGCTGTCAAAGATACAGATTGAAAGCAGTGTAACCTGCCTGAGCTCTCTGTCAAACATACATACTGAAAGCAGTGTAAACCGCCTGAGCGCGCTGTCAAACATACAGCTTGAAAGCAGTGTAACCCGCCTGTGGTCGCTGACACAGATTTGAAGCAGGGTAACCTCTCTAAGCCTGCTGTTACAAATACAGACTGGAAGCAGAATACCTGCCTTTTTTCCTTTACTGGTATTTGGACAAGTGCCCAAAGGACATGGTAGGGGCATGGATGATAATTTGGGTGGAGAGACATCTCACAGCCCCAAACATACCAATTCACTGCCCCTCCAAAGGCCAAGCGGTAGGATCACAACATTCTGTGCTACCAGGTGCTCCTGAAAAAGAAATGGTTTCGGAGGGGCAGCTCAGGAGCCACAAAGGGAATTTGAAGTGGGCCGGTCAAATAAAAAAAGTCACCAGTGTCTTCTATTGAATGTATTAGTCCTTGAAAAAAATAGACTTTAGACTTTCAAGCTACAATCAGACTTTTAAGTGTCAGTATTGCAAAGGTGGCAGAGAGATCGAGAAGGGCCAATGTATATATCCGTCTTCCAATAATGTGTTCAATACTTCGCGGCAAAAGCCAGGAATTAGTATTGGGTGAAAGCTATCTTCTCGAGCAGTTTTGCTAAGAATGGAAATTTATCATTGGGTCTTAGTTACAGAGGAGCGAGGCTCAAACAATTCACTAAATTAAAACAATCAAAAATTCCTTCAAACATCCAGGGATGTCGTTTTATGGATGGGTAAGTTTTCATGGTATATTTAGGGGGTGAGAGCTTCGGTATACCTTCAGTCAGGCTGGAATTCACCCACCAGAGAAGCAGAAGTTTTAAGAGGTGGCAAGATCAGGTCACAAGACTAAGGGCCTTATTATGACTTTGGTGGTCTTCGAGAGGGGCCGTCACGCTCCAAGACCACCAAAACCAAAATAGACTGCCCGCCAGATTACAGTTTCTTTGCCTCTGGTGGGCAGTTCTTTGGCGGTCCCCCTGCGGTGCCTATGAAGAAGGCACCGCAAGGAGAATGCCAAAGCAAGTTCTTGCACGGCATGGACTGTTAAGTCCATGACACACAGGAACTTGTTGTGCATGCAGACAGTGGGGCAGACCATGTGTTCCCCCCCCCCCCCCCCCGATGCACGGCATGGCTCAGATGAGACAGGGGTCCCTGTAGGGCCCTGTTTGTTTCCTCTCCGTCACAGTTTTCATTGCGGGCTCACGGTCATTAAAAACGTGGAGGAGAGGAAACCCGCAATATGCTTGGTGGGGCCTCAGCGGCCCCGCCAAGCATATTGCGGCCCCAAGACTGACAGAGATCGCGGATCCCTGGCGGCAGCAGCAGTCCCATGGCAGTCCAACTGCCCTACTCGTCATAGGGCGCTCTGACCATCGGTGCGGCGATAGGCACACTGTCACCATGGGCCGCCAAACTCATAACCAGACCCTTAGAATCTGGCACCTCTCTTACAGGGCAGCTACTTGATACAAAAGATAGCATAAAAAAATATCAGAATTCCTATTCTTTGACTTTGACAACAAAGAAATAGGACGGTTTGAATATTCATTTCCATAGTGATGTTATAAAACTCAGATAAACTGAACAATATCGTGGAAAATATATACTTTAAGCAATATATGATGAACACTTCACTGAGTAAAGAAAGGCCTGCTTGGAGATTCTGCAAGTATTTAGGGCAAGAGAGGCTTCCGTACTAAGCAGTAATGATGCTTGTGATTGCATCTGCTAAACTGTTGAGCTAATCAGATTACAGCGCAAGGTCACCTGCAGCGACCGCTGGAAATGTCACCCACTCTTCTCAGACCGGGCAGGGCTTCAATCCACATGGACTGGCGATCCGTCCAGATCACAACATGACGTGTAAAACGGAGCATTTATCCATCAGCACTGTCTGGCGCCTGCTGATCAGGCGAGAATGAATGATTAATGAGCACAATCAATTCTCATTACGTTTAGACAGTTCACTTTGCTGTCATGGCTGACGTGTGCAGGTTAACGCTTATAAACAGCGAGATGCCTAAAATGTAAAAATATAAACAATGAGGTTGAGATATAAGCATTGTTTGTTTTAAAAAAAATGCAACATAAATAAGATTTAGACCCGATGGTTTTTAAAATTAGCAATAATAAAAAATAAGGGCCTTATTTAAAGTTCAGCAGATAAGATGCTCTTTCAAAACATGACAGATACACCGTCCGCCATATTACAAGTGTCATCTGCTATAATGCAATTGTACAGGGCCGGACTGGGAACCCAAGGCCGCCCTGGCAATTTTTTCGGATCATCTCCCTGGGGGAGGCAAGGGGGTTGCAAGTGTGAAGAACAGCTGCTTATGTTACTGGGAGCCAATAGTGCAGCACCGGAGCAAACCCAGCCCACAGTTACAAAACCAGCCCCCATCCTTTCAGCCTCCCGGGGAAATGCTCAATGCCCACTATGGCCAGTCCGGCCCTGCACTGTGGCCTGCTACCCCAAAGGGGACACTTTTTTTCGGACACCATGAGAAACATTTTACAACTGTGGGCTGCACCACCAAACCATGTATCCAAAATTAATGATTAAATGTCCATCCAATGTTGAAAATATTTGAGAATTTCTTTATTCTTCCTTTATTTTATTCAAAGTAGAGCACCAGGCAGCCAACGCGTTTCGTTCTTTTAGACAAGAACTTCGTCAGGGCTATCAAACTGTTTGTGGTTATATTCAAAAAGGACAACATTTGCCTGGCTGGCTCAAATAGGAACTCCGACTCGGACGTCACCCTCCTTTTCCAAGGACCAAGGAAAATTAAGTGGCTGTTGTACCTATCAATCTTGTTGCTGGCTGAAATCTCAAAACCAACGATGAGAACTATTATATGGCTGTTGTGCCAGAGCACTTCATCTCGGACTGCGAAATATAGGTGACCCGGAGAGCTCGAAAAAAGAGAAACATGTCCACATATATCCTCACTAGGTCAAAGAGCACTGGTCTTGGTTCCAAAATTATGCCATTGTTAAACATGCAAAATTGAAACTTAGAAAGTCAAGTCTACAACGACTTGACCATTACACGCTGGAGTTCATGTTATATGGTCCAACAAATAGGAATTGGCCAACAAAAAAAAAGGGGGATCGTATTTTGCCAGTTATCCTCTTTATCCCGTTTGATATACAAGTTTGTCTGAATATGCTACAGACGACATTCTATTCCGACTAACACAACCTAAGGAAGTGGTTATAAAGTAGAGGCCCCTTCTCCTTTCTCCACTCCTGAGGGAATCTTCTTTAATGGTTATATTCTGATTTGAACTAACACACCTTGTGATTGCGCCTATGTCACCATGGGCCCTTGCATGAGAGACCTTAACTTGAATGATCTAGTTAAACTGGTTCTGCTGACATGGAACATTGTGGAACCAGTCACAATGCGTCTCGTGGCCTTCTGACCTGCAGGACCTCTGCCCTTTACCTTCCTATCACCTTTGACCTCCTATGGCTATGCTGCGCAAGTGCCCACGGTTCTGGATCTGCATTTTTTCCCTTGCTAAATATTACTCACTTTGCATCCTTGTCTTTGTGAACATCGACCCTCAAAATGTCACCTTCTGTCAAATAAACAATTACAGCTTTTCCACTATAAACCCCAAAAGAAGAGCGCGAGCTTGATTTGGTTTCTCCAGAGAGGGATGACTTGCCTAATTGTTATTTGCAAAAGACAGCATCATGAATTCTCAAGACCTCTCCCACGCGAAGCCTCGCTCCCTCCTCGCACCTTTCACCGTCCACTAGTGAGCTTCCCTCTGGCTTGGGTTTCAGCCTCATGAACCCACTCTGGCTCAAAAGGGACTCAAAGGGGATTACTTGAAACGCCTTCCAAATCTACAGTCCGCCCTGCTACAGGTCAGTTATGCAAGGTAAGTGAAGGTGCGCAATGCCTGGCTCCCTTAGTGAGAATAAAGACCGTGCAAATGCACACTTTTGTGAGGACTGAGGCGCACGCCTACCCAAATGGGATGCGATGTGGGGTGGGGTAAGCAGATCTGCAACGCCAGGACTAGGACTGGTTTTCAAATATAGCGAATAGTAATAACGACGGCTAATAGATAACTCTGGCTTATTTATAATCAAGAGTGTCTACTTTTGCTTTGTTTTTCAAAAGTTCAGTAAGTCTTTAAATATGAGGATAGCTGCCAATGGTGGTCTGTAAAAACAGTAGCGGCTTCATGAAATGCAACCCCCTCCCTCTTCCATCCCACCACTGTACTATTTCACAGACTCACATGTCCACCCCTCAAATTAATTTCATATTTCCCTATACTAATTCACCACTAATCCTTTTTGGGTTCCGAAGTTGAGTGCCACTCGCCAAAAAGCGCTTTGACGCCTCGCCAGGGGTAGTAAGCGCATAAATGCAATTACGAATACAATGACCCACATCCACACCTGTCCACTGGCGAAGAAGACAGCCGCGCGCACACTTACGAAGAACCCGTGCTCTTTCCTACGCATGCGCCACGGCTCTCATTACATCGCTATGTGATTCCTCGCAGGACCGGTTATGGAAGTTATTGCACAATCGTAAATGACACTCTCCTTGGGAAAATGAAGAGTCCGGAGTTTTTTCACCTCGGCTGGTGAAAGAACCAAAGTGGAAACACAGGGGAGAAAGGCACTGATGTGAAAATATTCTGGCTTGGAACTCCCCAAAAACTTGTATTAGGGGTAGTAATTCTGCCTTCCCAGGAGCTGCAGAGGTTTTGCCAAATTAGGAGAGGGGGTCACAGGCTGTTTTTGGGCATATTGATAATGTTCTCCTAATTCGGACCGGTGTGGTTGTCGCTCCGCTGTTCAGAGCTGCGAGGTTTTGACATAGGCTGATTTAAGGAGTTATCGAGTTAGTGCATTCCCTAGATTGTGCACGCACTGTGCACGACGCGATTTCTTCTAAACGGGACCGACAGCTCACTTCTGTGACTTTGCACAGCCACAGAAAGTGATCGTGATATGGCCCCAGCTGTACCTTCACATCACTGAGAGGTCGTTTTATAGCAGGAGTGTTCTAGAATATTCCGTTTTAACAAAGGAAATAAACCAGTAAGGGAATTAATTAATTCAGATTAGTGTACATTTTGTATACTCGTGAAATGAAGTTTCAAATAGGTGGACAGCTGAGGGCCCTTCAGAGCTGCTATGATGGCGAGAGAGAGCGCCATTTCCGGTAGCTCACAAACCACCACCTAGGTGAGCCAAGGAGGTACAGGAGCACGTGCACCGAAGAGAGCCACACAGGGTCATAGTGTGCAATGAAGGGAGCTGCAATGTCCTGTCCGAGTGGGCAGTGAAATGAGCTGCAGAGGTACAGTTGTGTGTCCAATTAAATGAGATGCAGCTGGGCATTCAGTGTGCAGTGAAGTGAGCCGCAGAGGTACAATCAGAGTGTGTACTTAAGTGAGCCGCAGAGGTACAGTCGGAGCATGCACCGAAGTGAGCCGCAGAGGTACAGCCGGAGCATGCACCGAAGTGAGCCGCAGAGGTACAGTCGGAGCATGCACCGAAGTGAGCCACAGAGGTACAGTCAGAGCGTGTACTGAAGTGATCCGCAGAGGTACAGTCAGAGCGTGTACTAAAGTGAGCCGAAGAGGTACAATCAGAGCGTGTACTGAAGTGAGCAGCAGAGGTACAATCAGAGCGTGTACTGAAGTGAGCAGCAGAGGTACAATCAGAGCGTGTACTGAAGTGAGCAGCAGAGGTCCAGCCATAGCGTGTACTGAAGTGAGCCGCAGAGGTCCACCCATAGCGTGTACTGAAGTGAGCAGCAGAGGTCCAGCCAGAGCGTGTACTGAAGTGAGCAGCAGAGGTCCAGCCAGAGCGTGTACTGAAGTGAGCCGCAGAGGTACAATCAGAGCGTGTACTGAAGTGAGTCGCAGAGGTACAGTCGGAGCGTGTACTGAAGCGAGCAGCAGAGGCCCAGCCATAGCGTGTACTGAAGTGAGCCGCAGAGGTACCGTCAGAGCATGTACTGAAGTGAGCCACAGAGGTACAATCAGAGCGTGTACTGAAGTGAGCCGCAGAGGTACAGTCGGAGCGTGTACTGAAGTGAGCCGCAGTGGTACAGTCAGAGCATGTACTGAAGTGAGCCGCAGAGTTACAATCAGTGTGCACTGAAGTAAGCGGCAGAGGTCCAGTCATAGCGTGTACTGAAGTGAGCCGCAGAGGTACAATCAGAGCGTGTACTGAAGTGAGCAGCAGAGGTCCAGCCATAGCGTGTACTGAAGTGAGCCGCAGAGGTACAATCAGAGCGTGTACTGAAGTGAGCAGCAGAGGTCCAGCCATAGCGTGTACTGAAGAGAGCCGCAGAGGTACAGTCAGAGCATGTACTGAAGTGAGCCACAGAGGTACAATCAGTGTGCACTGAAGTGAGCGGCAGAGGTCCAGCCATAGCGTGTACTGAAGTGAGCCGCAGAGGTACCATCAGAGCGTGTACTTAAGTGAGCGGCAGAGGTCCAGCCATAGCGTGTACTGAAGTGAGCCGCAGAGGTACAATCAGAGCGTGTACTGAAGTGAGCAGCAGAGGTACAGCCATAGCGTGTACTGAAGTGAGCCGCAGAGGTACAATCAGAGCGTGTACTGAAGTGAGCAGCAGAGGTCCAGCCATAGCGTGTACTGAAGTGAGCCGCAGAGGTACCATCAGAGCGTGTAGTGAAGTGAGCAGCAGAGGTCCAGCCATAGCGTGTACTGAAGTGAGCAGCAGAGGTACAGCCATAGCGTGTACTGAAGTGAGCGGCAGAGGTCCAGCCATAGCGTGTACTGAAGTGAGCCGCAGAGGTACAATCAGAGCGTGTACTGAAGTGAGCAGCAGAGGTACAGCCATAGCGTGTACTGAAGTGAGCCGCAGAGGTACAGCCATAGCGTGTACTGAAGTGAGCAGCAGAGGTCCAGCCACAGCGTGTACTGCAGTGAGCCGCAGAGGTACAGTCAGAGCATGTACTGAAGTGAGCCACAGAGGTACAATCAGAGCGTGTACTGAAGTGAGCCGCAGAGGTACAATCAGTGTGCACTGAAGTGAGCGGCAGAGGTCCAGCCACAGTGTGCAGTGAAGCGAGTCACACAAGTACAGTCATAGTGCACACCGGAGAGAGCCGCAGACGCAAAGTCACATTGTGCACTGAAACATGCTGCAGATGTGCTGTCACAGGGTGCACTGGTGTGCCACAAAAGTACAGTCACAGTGTGCACAAAAGTGAGCCAAAGCGGTACAGTGACGGTGTGCACTGAAGTTTGCTGCAGAGGTACTGTCACAGGGTGCACTGAAGTGCGGCACAAAAGTGAGCCAAAGCGGTAGAATGGCAGTGTGCACTGAAGTAAACCACAAGGGTATAGTCAGAGTGTACTCAAGTGCGCTGAAGTTTTGTCACGATGTGCAATGAAGTGAGGTGCAGAGAAACGTCACATTATGCACTAAAGTGCACAGTAGAGGCACAGCACGAGTGTGCAATGAAGTGATCTGCAGAAGGACAGTCAAAATGTAATACAGTCACACTGGCACTATAGTGATCCGCAGAGGGATGGTCAAAATGCACCGCATAAGTACAGACAGATTGTTCACTATAGTGAGACTCAGAGGTTACAGTCACAGTGTGAACTGAAGTGCACTGCAGAGGTACAGCCGGATTGTTCACTATAGTGAGACTCAGAGGTTACAGTCACAGTGTGCACTGAAGTGCACCGCTGAGGTACAGCCGGATTGTGCACTATTGCTGGAGTCAGAAGTTACAGTCACAGTGTGCACTGAAGTGCACAGCAGAGGTACAGCCGGATTGTGCACTATAGTGAGACTCAGAGGTTACAGTCACAGTGTGCATTGAAGTGCACCGCTGAGGTACAGCCGGATTGTGCACTATAGTGAGACTGAGAGGTTACAGTTACAGTGTGCACTGAAGTGCACTGCAGAGGTACATCCAGAGAACAATGAAACGAGACACGTCAACAGAAGTACCTCAGTTACACCCCCCAAAAGTAAGGAGCTGTGATGCTCTGCTCAAACCTGTGGTGAATCTCCTGGTAGTTAGAACGAGAAGAACTGTGCAGCCAGGATTCACATGGAACCTCTTAACAGCTCCTACGGCCCAGGCAACCCACTTGAATTAAGGGATAAAATACTGAATTACAAGACAATTTGGGCAACAATTTGTACGCTAAGAGGACTCAGTCCCAAGCCATACCCACCAAACACAGAGCAGAGGTAACCATGCGGCCGGTTGGGGTTCATTAACCGCTCGTCTGATGAGGCCCTGCAGAAGCACGGGCTTCCGCTTAAAGACTGAAACGTGGCCGGAGATTTGAGGTGACTGAGAGGAGCATTTATCAGCACACCATAGCAGTGTGTGCTTTTGTGTGAGAGATAGCGCGATATACAAGTGAAATAACACCGGTATGTTGTTACTCAATTAGTGACCCTCAGCACTGAGGAGCAAGTAGTGCGCGTGGGACCGACAGTGGGTTGGGACAGAACGCAATGTCTGACCGGAAAAAGCACTTTTAGTTATACGTCATGTGTGTGTGTGTGGGGGGGGGGGGGTAGAAACGTGCGCCTTGGTGACTGCTGGGTAGGAGCTGGGGGCAGTCACTCCCATTATCACAATAACTTCCATGCCGGAGAGAACCATCGGATGCCCACCCAGAATACCCCGATATTCAGACATCCCGGCAGTATTGGTAATTAAGGAACCACCAATGTGGTACTCCTGCCCCCCTTGGTATGAGGTCTAAGTTGTACCATCATTTCACATGTGTGCAGTGGACACGCAGGTACACTCGGAGTTGAGTGGAAACGCATCATAGCAAACACAGAGGCTTGGCTGGAGTCCACAGAGGACAAGATTTAGAACAGAATAGAGACCAGGGGCAGAAAGACAAACCTCTCCCCTCTATGGCAGGGGGTCCTAACCTCTGGATGACTGTGGGCCCCCTGCATCCCTACTGGCTGCCGGCCAGGGACTCCCGCTGAAGCAATTTCTACCAATTGGACCCCAAGACAACACACAGAGATACAGAAAGAAGTATGCAGCAAATACATTGGAAATGCTTTATTTAACTCACAAACAAAAAGGTTGGAGCTTTTCAAAATGTAATTTTATTTCTAAAAGGCGATGAGATATTCTAGACTCCAGCATGTCACTGTGGCTTTTTGGCTCCTCAAGCATTCTTTCTTTTTGTCGGTGATCACCGGTGCTTCACCTGACGCCCCCAATCACCCACATCATGGTTTGCTCCGCATCTGCTGCTCCCAACATTCAAGATAAAGACACAAACTTATTCAGCCTCTAGTTTCAAATTCCTTCACTTTTACAGAGCTTTTGAAATTGTGCCTTCAATTTTGCCTTTTATGTGTATATACTGTATTAATATTTTAATTTTATTTACATTTCCAAGCAGCTGCGGACCCCTTGAGTAGGTCTCCTGGAGACCTGCAGACCGGTCAAGAACCGCAGCTTTAGGGCTTAAGGGCCGGTGCCTTTCCCAGAGCGTCGGTGGGCGCGCAGGCGCTCTGATCCCAATGGGAAGCTCTCAATCCCCCCTTAAGTTAATGCAGTTGACCTGGTCAATGTAGATCACAATGGAACTGGAGACCCGGCTGCTCTGTAGGCCCCAGACAGCAGCACTCCTTTGATGATCCCCCGCTTTGCCTCTTATCCCCCCCATCTTTCATCCTACTTGATATTTTCAGCTCTTTGAAGCAGCCCCCCATAGGTCCAAGCACTAACATGAATAATAAAATACACTTCACCTAATCAACATGAAAAAACACACAAGTGCATAAAGAGACGTATATCCCTGCCTGGACTTACTTTTTTTCCAATTCACAAACTTCCCAATAGTAAGCCATAAAATCCACACCTGGTACAAGATTCCAGGTGCATTACAGGAAAGCTCATGTAATATCATACGTGTTCCTATTTCCCTTGCACGGAAACCTGTACAACACGAATGTAAGCACAGGGTGGTGGCGCCTTTTGTGCAAATGCACGACTTTTCTTTTTTCTTTATGTGGAAAACCTTTTTCCATGAGGAGAAAGCCCTTATCCTCTGCCAAATTTTGAGGTGATCTGCTCCCCTTCCAGTTCTTAAAGAGGAGTTACTCCAGCAAGAGGCCGAAGTACATTTTTGACTATTTCAAGGGTGACAGAGTTGAGTTTCAGGTTGTGAATGCCCACAAACACATATTTGCATACGTTCCCTCACTTAGGAGGCAAACCTTCCCTTTGAATGCCCGCTTGCCATCCCTTGTGTGAGATGTACTACTGATGACTTATGTACAGCAAAGAAATCTGGAGCAGTATATCGATATACGCCTGCCAGGAATCCCTCTGCGATTTGCTGCAGGTGTAAAAGGAAGTATATCTAAAGCTGAAAGGACCTTTGCGAATTGAGCCCATCGGGAATACTAAAAGGATGAAGGACATGAGTGTGAATCAAGCGGTCAGTGTAGATGTTTCTGCAAAACTGACCATCACCGATGACACTATGAGTGATCTGGCTGTACCTTCTGCCAGTGCAGGCCAGAAACTCATTCACTGGCTTCTACTCAAGCCAGCATGCTATCTTGCATTGACTTTTCCAATGTCATGTATAATCTTGGTGAATAAGGGAGGAACATGGAGAATGTATCTAAAATAAAACTCAGAGAAAATATTGGAGTCAGTTTACAGGTTTACTAGCTGCAAATCACAAGCAAGTTTGAGTGCACAGTGCAAAGGCCATTTTGGTAAACCACCACCACTGGACATGTGTGCACCACTACCTTCGTTCACAACCGATAAGACATATGTCTTGTCTGGTCATTCCTCGAGACACCGAAACTGGGATTTTTTGATTCTTCGACCCGGAACACTTGGGTTCCTGAAATCTGAAATGTTTTGAACCAGGGATGGCCAGCATAGAACCAGGAGGGCCGATCCACTCCAGATTTAAGGACATCCATGTACAATAAATGTACATACAGTGAATTTCATTGGAACTTATTTTACATAGTCTGTGGTTACCATGAATATCTGGCATGGATCCGACCCTACTGGGCTTATATTGAACAAGGCTGTTTGAAACAGAGCACAGCTCAAACACCCCATGAAAACACGTTATTTGGCATATCCGCTACCATCCCTATTTTTATGCACCATGCTTCCAGTAAAGTTTTGTCATTCATTTGTTCACAGAAATACATTATATTTTAAGAAGCTGAGTTGGGTGACCAACCGTCCTTAAATTTCACGGACCGTCCGTAATTTGCATCTCACCTCCATTGTCCGAGATGGACCCTTTTTAAGGACGCCTTTTGTCTGTAATTGTGGCCTTTGGGGAACATCCCTGTTCACCTGCGAGAATCCCCAACACCCTGGTGGGGTCGCCTTGCACCCCTTTGCGCACAAGAGCCGCCCCACCCGCTCATTGCCATTCTGCCTGCGGCCGATTGCCCCATACAGAATGACACTGGGCCAGTCTGGCTGGTAAAGCATGTGGTGGCCTCCTCCAGCCCCGGGCATCCTGTCAGAAGGAAGAAACGTACGAAAACGCCCATGCTGCTACGAGAGAACCCAGTTCATCAAAATAAGGAGGTGAAAAAAGTTTTAAACAAAAAAGGCTATATGTGCCAGGTGAATATCTTCCATCTATCAATCTGTAACCGCTTTTTATTATGCCCTGTTATCAATAAACAGAAATAAAAAAAAATTAAAAAAAGGTTATAGTTGTTTCACAGTCTCATCGTTTTAGAACTGATGCATTTTCAATATTATATTCAAGGAAGCCATGGTTGCTTTTTTATTTTATGCACCTAACAACCATTGACAAAGCCTATAGTTCTGTCTTGTTGTAGGTGTAACATTACTTGCTGTATTATAAATCTGAATGCAATGACAGAAGCCGCAAAATACCAGTTGGGTGGCACACTATGCTAAACACAGATATTTAGCTTAGGTGTTTTAAACCCTTCCCTTTGGAGAGACCCCCCGCCCCCCCCCCCCCCACCCCAGTTCTGTCATCCCACTTAAAGCCCTGGAAACAACACCATGCCACAGGCACCTCATGGCCTGGCACTGTGCATCATGCATGACTCATGACTTCCAAGGTTTCAGATTGACTATGTGCAGGGGCATCTTGAACCTTTGCTTTAGGAACTACAGCAGGGCTGAAGTTCTTGATGGGTCTCTTCTGTCTGCAACTCTGCAGACAAAGGCTCAGCTCATAATTAATGTAAAAAAAGGTGGGTGAGAGAGAATGTGAAGGGATGGGTGGATGGATGAATGAAAGGGTGAATGGATGGATAATGAGAGAAAGGATGGGTGGATGGATGAGTGAAATGATGGATGAATTGATAAGTGAAAGGGTGAATGGATGAACAGATGAGTGACAGGGTGGATGTAAGGATGGATGAAAGAGTGAAAGGGAGGGTACATGGGCAAAGGGTTGGATAGATGAGTGAAGGAGTGAAAAGGGTGGATGGATCAGAGAAAATATGGATGGATGATTGAAAGGATGGATGAGTGATGGGGTCAATGGATGGATTCAGGAGGGGATGAGTAGATGGATGGGTGGGTGGATGGATGGAAGGAAGGATGGATGGCTAAGTGAAAGGGTCGATGGTGAGAGAAAGGGAGGATGGGTGTGTGGATGACTGAAAGGGGGAATGTGTGGAAGGGTGAGTGACTGGATGGATGGATGAGTAAGTGAAGGGATGGGTGAAAGGGTAAATGGCTGGATGGTTGAGTGAATGGATAGATGGGTGGAAGAGTGGATTGATGAGTGTGTGGATAGGAAGGGTGAAAGGGTGGATGGATAATGGATAATGGATGGATGAGTAAAAGGGTGGATGGAGGGATGGATGAGTGAAATGATGGATGGAAGGATACAGGATGGATAGATTTGGAAATGGTTGAATATGTTTCGATATGGATTAGCTGCATCTTATTCGTGCCACTTTACATCTCACAATGTCTATCCTAGCAGATCTTCCCGACCATTTCTCTTACTAAACAGGTCTGCTCAGGACCATGAATTGTAAACAAAATGTCAGACTGGACTAGCCAGTGCTGTAAACATACACATAGATTATCATATGAACTACCACAAAAAGACCTGCCCAGTTGTTCAAATCTGCATGCATACTGAAAAACTGTGAAGTACACAATTGTTTCAACCTAATATAAACTTATTTTGACTTGTGCTTAAGTGGTTGTCTATTTACTTACTTACATACTATTGTGCAACCTCCTCTGATGTGTCTGTAAAATTTACCTCTTTTCCAGAAGTTGTGTCCTGAATTTTGACCTCCTGTCCTGAATTTTTACACTCACCATCCTGAATTTGCACCCATGCCAGTAGGTCACCCTACAGCTGAGTGCCATTACCCTGGATAAAAGTGACACGTTTTGAGCAGCAATTATTATGGCATGAGTGCAGTCTGAAGCGCGAGCCGTTATAAAGCGCAGGTTGTCCTTTTTATAAACCTATCCTTCCTGACATCATCATCAAATACCATGGGGCAGCCTACTACTCGAATATCACATTTATTTTCGTTAAAACCCATGAAACTCTACAATTTGCGGGGTATTTTTTGGTGCTGGTAAGAATAATAAAAATAACAACTATACACCACTTTCTACCCTCCTTCTACTGGTCCTAAGGTCTGTAAATAACACATCGTACTAGTACCCAGTTTATGGTACTCAATGTATCGACCTCAGGAGGACTGAAGGCCGAGTCTGCCTTTCTGGGATTCGTATTTGTTGTCTTCAGATCACAGCATTCGTCAGCAGCTAGCGTTCAACCATAGTGTTGCGCAAGAGTGATGTGTTTAATCTCTGGCGTTTGGCTAATATGCGTTGAAAAATAATGAAGGAAGTGGAGAGCTCGTCGGTAAACTGCATGTTCATTTACCACAATCATCACAGAACCAGGTGGAAGAAGCCAGGTAACTGAAGGACACAGAAAACCTTCATTCTTCTCTGCCAGGCGTCTCTCTCTAGCAGGCAGCGCTGGGGCTCCGATGCCGCAGACCTTTCATTAATGCAAATATTTTAGATCGAGTCAGCCACATTCCTCTGTCACGTGTCACGTAAGATCCTTAAGCCAGATAAGAGAGGCCTCCTGGCACAAAGGGGTTCAAAAAGAAATCTAGAAACAGCGCAGGCCACAGCTTAGGGTCAGGCGGTGTCAAGAATGATTTCTCTAGGAGTTGTGAAAGAGTTACCAAGAGCACAGTTCGTGGAAAGTGTGTAAGAACGTTGTGTCACTTGCGATGCTTTCCTAAAGAGATGCTGACCACAGACCAGGGCGCGGAGGCATCTAATCGGCCGCGCTGACTTCCTGCTGCAATGCTGCAGGTTACACTTCGCCCCTCAAAGGCATCCGCGCTACAGTTGAAATGAGTTGGCCATCTTGGAACACCGTGCTGATCATTACAGCCAGGAAAGGCGCCCGGCGCAGTCTTTGGCACGATCAAGGGTCCTGTATTGTCTGTTACTCAGACCGTGGCCCCGATTCACAAAGGGCCTCCGCAGTCATGGCGGATGCACCGCAGTCGCGAGAGAGGCCCGCAGTCACGACAGAGGCCCCATAGCCGTGGCGGAGGCCCCGCTGTCACGACGGAGGCCCCGCTGTCACGACGGAGGCCCCGCTGTCACGACGGAGGCCCCGCTGTCACGACGGAGGCCCGTAGCCGTGGCAGAGGCCCCGCAGTCGTGAAGGAGGCCCCGCAGTCGTGAAGGAGGCCCCGGAGTCGTAGCAGGAAATCCGTACTGCAGTTACCCACTGCAGACGTCTGTGCACAAGTACGGGACCCATGCCACGAATGTGCCCCACCAGCTCTGTGGGGCCTCCTCCACGTGTGTGGGACCCCACAACCTCTGCGGGGCCTCCACCACAAGTGTGGGGCCCCACCACCTCTGCGGGTTTCTACTACAAGTACAGAGACGCTTTGTGAATCGTTCACTGCTCTTTAACATAGGACGCGCACGCCGGTATTAATTCTTTACAGTGTGGCGTATCAGCGGCGTAACAACATTTGAGCCCCCCGCAGCAAAGTACATTGAGGGGGCCCCCTCTCTCCAGCCTACCACTTTTGCTGAGGGGGTCCCCTGGAGCTCACGGTCTCCTGGAGCTCGGGCCCCTGCACCAAGTGGGCTGTGGGGGCTTATCTTACGCCACTGTGGCCCATTCATGAATTTATGAACAGATACTGAGCTGATACACCTATCAATGATGGAGCCCGACCACAGGCCTCCCAGTAAATGAAGACACCAAGATGTAAGCAACCCCTGGGTGCAGCTAGTACCTAAAGGTCACCAACCAGGCATTCTGATCTCATGCCAGCCCCAAAACCACATCAAAGACATTTTGACCAATTCTAAATTGCAGAGGTAGCCATCGCTATATGCTTGTTCACCATCTTTGGGTTTTTCTGCATTTCCCAACTAAACCCTAAGGACCCACTAAATTAAAAGGGCCCGGTGGGGGTAAAATGGGAGAACTGCATGTGAGGGACGATGAGCGAAGACAAAGCGGGGTGGCTAGGGGTGATCTTGGCTTTTAAGCTGCCATCCACGCCCCAACTATGACTTCGGTGTGCCACAAGGCTGAGCATCTCCTCCCGCTCAGGGCCGGCTCTAGGGCGGTACGATCAGTGCGACCGCACCGGGCATTGACTTAGGGTGGGGTGTCATTTTGAAAATGTGGATCATCATTTTAAAAGCACCTATTGCCTCGTTCCTGGCCTCCAGCAACTTTCAGACATCAATTAAAATGTCACGAGATGTCCTGTGATTAATCGTCTTACTGGAAAAGACCAGAGGTTTGTCTGGTTGAAATTTTGACTCATCAAGAGTTAGTGCAGAGGTTTGCCTGCTGCTAAGAAAGTGTACCATGCAGATAAGGAAGTGTATATAATGTAAATAGGTCAGTGGGTTACTGCTTCTGTAAAAGAGCTCCTTTTGTTACTTGTAGTGTATAAGTCAAAATCCTAATATACAACATTGAGCTATTAACTGTCACCCTAGAGCCTCATACAAACTGCAAGGTATATATCAGAGCTATATGTTTTTTTGCCCAGTGTTTCAATATCCTAATCTTGTGAAAAGGGTTCATTTGGGTTGAAAACAATTCTTATTATGAAAGAGAACCCTTAACAATGATGTTGGGTTTTAAATTCTGAATATGTGCCTTTCCTATATAAGAACTTTAACTATATTGCCTACCAGTATCGATGACATGCCAATCCTACACTACCCCTTGTAGTACTGTCTGATGTAACATTTCCTATACACTGATTTACACACATATGATTGTCTCTGTGCAATGTGTGTGTGGTGTAAAGTGCTCTGACACCTACACTGGTATGCGTGGCGCTATAAAAGTAAATGAATCTGCGAGACCGTGGTTATGGAGACTTGAGAGGCAGTGTTAAAGGGAGGTGGTCATTGGGAGGGTAGGGGAGGGGGGGGGGGGTAGCGCCAAAAGACATTGTTGCACAGGGCGCCACCAGCGCTAAAGCCGGCCCTGCTCACGCTTCTCCCAACCCGGGAGAGGGGACCCTCCTTTTCAGCAAAAATGTCACACCAAACCTAGACAAGTGGCGGGGAGCCCAATAAATGCTGAGGGGCACCCACTGAGGGCCGTACTTTACTGTCGTGGGCGGGCACCAAAACTGTTCCATAAAAAAGACTTCCGCACACAGAGGAAATGAAGGAAAACACATCTTGGAGCACAGCACGCACGATCTCTCCACTATAAACACATGCCAGGTGCTATTAATGTTTACTGCGGTGAAGGTGTGCCAGGTTTGCTGGACTGCGATGCGCGTTTGGATCGATTCAAGCTGAAGGCCTGTTTTGAAAAATCACATTCCCTTCCTGCACCCCAAAGAGGTGCAAAGCAACCACACCGTGAGAGAAAAAGAGGTGTGCGGGTTCATTCACTCTGTGCCGTGCCACACTGAACCACTGGAGTGCCTGCCAGGCCCGGGACAGGCGCGCTCTCGGCTGCACAGACACCGTGTGCTCTTGGTGCACAGGACACTCCCGGAAGATCAGCGCCTGCTGGACATGTGCCGGGCTTCTTGGCTGACACCTGCCTCGCATCCCTCGCGCTCCCGGTTCCCAGACCTTGGCTGTTTCCTGTGAAGTGGCGGGGCTGGTGAGTAAGGTCCTTGTTTGAACGGGGGGAGTGGCTGAAACAGGGCGGCGTCGTTCCACCCTGCGACACTCCCACAATGGGCCCCGCCATTTCCACGGTAGCTCAGATAAGCAGCATTCCAGCGTCCACGCCCCGCGTGAGCAAACAGCAAGATGTGGGCATATCCTGAATTTATTTATGTGACAGGCTTGTACGGCACGTCTGCAGACCCAGGGTTCCCACAACTGCCTGCATTACACTCTCCGTGGTCTCTTTCTTCTGTGTCTGCCAAGGTAAAACCATTGCAGGTATTGAAGGGGGGTGAACAGGTGTTTGCTGCCTATAAATCAGTACCTACTGATTGCACGCCGTGGGTGTGGTGCTGCACTGAGTTTGTTTAACTTGTGGGCTGCTACACTGGATGGCAGCACCTAGGTGACAACGTTCAGAAGCCTCCCTCTCAGCCAACTTGTGGTCAGGGAAGTGTTTGCACTTTGTCAGGTATTGTCACATCTGGTTGTCCTAAATCATTATATATCAGATGTTTTACTCTGAAGCCGGATTCTAAAATACCGAATTAGCTTAGGGGCAGAGCCTGGTTAATGTGATCCGTGGCACGCTTGGTGCACAGGGTTCCGTTTCCCGAGTTGGTTAATTTTGTTAGGTCAAAGGAGAGTACATATCAGCCCTACTTTAGTTATTGCCCAGTGTACACCACCCACTTACTGCTAAATATTGCCTAGTGTGCACTAAAGACGTAATAGTGATGCCACTTCGGCAGACAGCAAAAAAGTGGTTACAGTAGGACTAGCCAGCAGGGTTCTTGCTTACAAGCAACATACGAGTTCCTACTTCAGACTGATTTGAATTCTTGGTTTGGCTATATTTAAATACTGATATTTGCAACTGGGTAGTCCTGAAATACTTTAGGCATCAACCTATAGAGTGCCTTCTTTGCTAAGAAGAAATAGACTTGTATAAATAAGTGTATCTCGCGACCCACCTGAAAAAAAAAATTCTATGGGAACACTTTTCCATTAAGACTTTTTTGCATTGTATTGGTACTTACGCAGCGCCTTGCTGCTCCTGATGTGACTCGTTAGCAATCCAACGCCATTGTCAATTTTTGCGGGATCTGAAATTTACATATCTGGTTGACTTGTGGGATTCAGTGCATGCCAGAACTTGAGCCCTGGTTCCAAATGGTGCAAGACTTTTCTTGCATGCAGAGTAGTCTTGTGCACTACTTTGTCAGCTGGAGCTAGCATTTGTGGTTGATAGAGTTTGTAGTCGGGGTGTTGTCAACGTGGGAAGCATCGATTGTGTTAACGAGGTCCTGACAGTTACTCCAGGCATGGTGTTGCAACTTCACACGGCACATGTGTGAACTTGAGTCATGCAAGGAGGAAGAGGATAGAACAGAGGCTGAAGCACATGAAGGAACATACCCTTATTGTTTGCATACCTGGGTAGGATGTTGTGTGGTTTAGCCGTGCAAGACTAAATGTTATCCGGAGCTCAAGGGTTTGTTCGATTAGCTGTTCAGGATTGTGTCTTTACGTCGTGTCCAGATTAGGGCAGGTGGAGTTTGTGTAAGTGGTTACCTCAACTG
Source organism: Triturus cristatus (assembly GCF_964204655.1). NCBI lineage: Eukaryota > Metazoa > Chordata > Amphibia > Caudata > Salamandridae > Triturus > Triturus cristatus. Next base: position 216,260,236 of record NC_140592.1, read on the forward strand.
ATATTGTTCTTGCTTGCTTTGTTTTGTCACTAGCTTGGTGCACTTGTGTCAGGACAGACCATTTTAGAGTAGGCCAAACTTGTATAGTCTACTTTGGTACCAGCCGGCCCCGCTCACTCTCTTGTCACACTAAATAAACAACATATGGTACCTTATAAATAACACATACAACCATGCTGGAAGTACAGTATTAATAAGAGACCATTAAAATGCCTTCTTAAGTACATATTTTAGGGTATGCTTGAGTTAAGTGTAGTTCGAACCTGAGAAGCCAGTCTTCTAAAATGACAGACCAGAAAAGCTTAGGGTAGGGGTCTACATCAAAAGGAAGCACTTTAATTCAAGATCTAACCAGCTAGAGAAAGGCCTTTGTTGTTTGTAGGAAAGTAGTGATAGACAGGAACCTTTAGGCACCATGCCATCTAAGATTTAATGTCCCATAAAACACACACACAGAAACACAAGTGTTGGCGACGCTAATAGCTTTGAGACTCACACTCAAGCTCTGAAAAAAGGAGAAAATACCTGTTGTAGTGCAAAACAAGCGATTTAACTATTGTTTTGTGTAGACAATGCATTGATGAGGTAAAGACTTAAATACGTGATGACAAAGTGTTTTTTCAGAAGTAAATGAGTCCCTCTTCCATTCCAATTGAGACAGATCCAGGATACATTCAAACAGCCAATAGAAAGAAGGTGAGGATAAAGATCTGCTGTAGGCGGATCCAAGAATTGATTGCCAATGCCTCAGGCCAACAGCTGAATGTTACTCAGCCAAAGCAGCCAGTGGCTGAAAGAGACTGAACTAAAGCCCTTTAGTGTATGTATACACCACAACTTGTACACCACGAATAGCGCTGCACCATTGCATGTCAAACCTACAATCTTCCAAAAGAAAGGCATGCTCTGTCATGGTACTGCTCAGCAGAGAAGGTGCGGTTTCCTGACTGTATATGATTATGTACCTAATATAAAACAGTGTGTTAGGATAACAAGAACTAGCACAAAAGCTGACATCGTAAGAGGATTATCTGGAAAGTGACAGCGATAGATATCTTTGGGCTTGAGCCATACAGCTTGATATAAAGTTTGTTAGTAGTGTCATTGTTGGGGTACCATATTCAGAAATGGAAAGAGGGGTCAGGCTGCTACCAGTCTGTTTCCAATTCTGGCGCTCTTTAAAAGATATATTTTAGGCATTTTCCAGCGGACAGCCTCCTGGGGTTCTTAGGCTAATAGTACCCTGCATGGAAGTATATTTTGACAGCCTCCTTACGACATGTGCTGACAGAATGTGACGCGAGGAGGCGGCGGCTGGGATTCGTGCCCTGCCCGCAACACTCGCGCACGCACACAATAAAAGAAAGCTATGCCTGTATATTTTCCCTTGCTCCGACAAGGGAGCCTGTGTAGTACGAGGAATTCTGCCTTAGTAAAATAAGACATTTCACAGATCTGCTAAGCACTGAATTAATTTCTTGGATTTTTGGCATCTGCCACTCCCCTTCAGACTGCTCATATGTGGGCACCTGCACGTCACTCCTTTGTTTACTCCCACATTAATGATACAATTCCATCGAAAATGGAAACAGTACTGTTAAGGCCAATACATTTTATTCAGAGCCCCATAGAGCCAGAAGCTGGCTTTATGACGCGGCTTGGAGTCGAGTGGTCTAACACAGACTCCTATTTTTTTAAAGTGCCAGTTATATCAACTGGCTTCTGAAAACCACATTTTTTTCGTTGCTCTGCGGCTCAGGGAGGGGGCAACTGATAAAGCACGGCCTCCTTTAAGTCAACAGTTTGGATGTCACAATATGGTATACAGAGATACTGTCTAACAAATATTGTGTTTCAGGACAAAGAGGGGAGGTAGAGGAGAGAAAAAGAGGGACTTGTCCTCCTATCAATATTGTCAATAAATAAAAAAAGAGCCCAACCGTCAACCATGGACTAGACCTCCACATCTGGTTAGAAAACAGAATGTTTTCTTTAGATTATCCTCACCCACCAGGGTTTCCCCTTGGTTGCATGCTACATCATTGGGTCCTTCCCGTTACGCTGTGGAACGGGTGTGCCTGCGACCTATGGGTTATGTGGGAGCACTTATAGGTGTGATATAGTAGATGAATATTAGCTGTAAAGAATAGGAGGGGGGGGGGGGGAATTTGCAAACACCTGCCCAGTCAGAAAAATATTCTTTATTTGCACCTCTAGTCGGAGGTCTCATGATGCCAGATTTAGGCATTCTACATGTATGAAGTGCATTTATCCTAATTTTAATTTCATGTCCCGGACATTTGTTTAATTTCAGCTTTTGGTCCTTCATATCTATGTTTGGTGTGTGTGCTCAGTGTAATTGTTTGTGTGTCACAAGCTTTTGTTTTCACTAGAAGTGTCAGCCTCCATGAGCGCTTACAATTCATCACGAGTTTCACACAGAAGTGATGTTTATTAAGGAGTCGACACAGTGTACCTGAAAATGTCCATGCAACTATTTGTATAGAATCTGAAGTATAGCCAGAGACTCTTGGCTGACTAACTTTCACATTATGTAATTTCAGATCATCCAGGCATAACACCAAAAGGGTACTGTTTGTATATTTACTTTCCTTAACATGCAGATGGTTTGCAGCTATATGGTTTAACAGGAGTGGTATCAGGGAGTGGATATCCTTGGTCCTGATGAAAAGCCTTAGGGTAGGGCTTGAAACATGTAGACCCTTAGAAACTCAGGAACATTATTCTCTCGAGTCTCGCTCTTTTCTCCCCGTTTCTTAACCATACCAACTAGAGGTGCACATGAAGTATAGGTTTCCTAATAGGCGGGTATTTTTAAACTTTCACAATCCCCCACTCCTTTTCTTTACAGCTAATATTAATCTACTATATTGCACCATAAATTAATTGTTTATTGAGAATTAGGAGTGCAGATGTGTTTTACCGGATTACCTGCAGATTTGATTGGAATATATTTTTTACATGGGTATTTTTTTAAATAGATTCATTAGATTAAATTAATCATTATATATGTATTTGCTAACATATTTTAATGTTGCGCTGTTTAAAGCCCATTGGTCTAAATAAACATATCTTTGATTGATTAAAAAAATATATATATTGAGTTTATGTTCCTACTAGGCAGGTATTTTTAAATTTCCACAACCCCCCGCCCTTCTCTTTACATCTAATTTCCATCTACTATATTACACCTATAATTGCTTCCACATTACCCATAGGTCGCAGCACGCCCCGTTCTGCAGCGAAACTGGAAGGACCCAATGATGAAGCATGCCATCCAGGGGAACCCCTGATGGGTGAGGGTTATCTAAAGGAAACATTCTGATTTCTGATCAGATTTGGAGGTGTAGTCCACGATTGACAGATGGCCTCTTTTTGTTTGTTAAGAAATATTGTGTTCTACAAACCAAAATATTTACCAAACATATATTAGAAAAACTACAAAACTACAGAGTATAGATTTTCTATTATTAACTCCAATGGAACAATATTTTTGTAGACAATATTCAGGACATTACATAATATTCTAATGCCACCTACTTATATTTCATATATAACAGTCTACGCTTGCAACACAATGTGCACCGTATAATGCATTTCATTGGAAGAAGTATGCACGGTGGTTTGTGACAGTTTCACATGATATGTACTTTAGATAGCGCGTTGCTAGTCAGACTGGAGAACAACAGTTGTCGCTGTTAATGTTTAACGGGAGCAAGTGAAGATTGGGTGAGATCATGTTTGGCAGAAACTCGCTCTCTGGGAGATCAAGAGAAGCTTTGTTTTCGGAGTAATGTGCTGGAGGATCCCGCAGACCTCCCCACCTTAAATCACACAACTCCAATAAGTTAGACCGCAGCACACTTAAGCTGCAGGCTGATCCCGCTGCACTCAACTCTTAATTAGCCTCTGGCACAGTTAGAGCCAGGGTTCAGGCTGCTGAGCTCCTCACACACACAAAGATGTCGTTCTACTCGTCCCACGTCCACGCAGATGCAAAGAATGCTTACTTGCCCCATCAGAACAGTGATGCACCCAGAAGCATGGGGGGTAAATTCAAGCAAGGACAAAAACATAAAGGAAATTTAAGTTGGGGGTAGGGGAAAGAATATCAGGCCTACACACCAGGCCTTCCCGGGCTTAACTCCTCAGATTTGGAACTCACTCCACACCAGATGTGTCCAGATCTCTCTCACAGGCTCCTCAGGGAGGAATTGAAGACATTCCTCTTATAGCAACATCTCCCCGAGTGTAATCCTCTAGGATTTGCGGACATTGCCCTGAGGGGCTAACACCGATTCACTCTCAACGCTGATATATATATATATATATATATATATTATATATATATATATATATATTCACTGAAAAAACCATAGGTTTCACACATGTTATAGTTAGCGGAAATTTTACTGATAAAAAACCAATGAAATTCCCCCGTTATAGTTAGTGCAGGCAACTATAACTCACGCGACCGCAATCCTCTGCTGATGCTAATACTGTATTTAGACACTTATTTGCCCATGTCTTCTTCCATACATTTTTAGCTATACATATATTACAAATATTTTTTTTTCATAAAGACACATATGTCATCAGCAGAAGATTGCGGTCGCGTGAGTTATAGTTGCCTGCACTAACTATAACGGGGGAATTTCATTGGTTTTTTATCAGTAAAATTTCCGCTAACTATAACATGTGTGAAACCTATGGTTTTTTCAGTGAATTTGCAAGGTTTTTTAAATGCTAATTCCTAACTATAACGTGTGTGAAACCTATGGTTTTTTCAGTGAATTTGTACGGTTTTTTAAATGCTAAGTTACTTTACGCCATTCGTGGCGTGCGCGCCCACTTAACGCAGTTCGTTCCGTGCGCGCACAGTGAGCACGCAGTGCGATGACAAAGCAAGAAAGCACGTCAACAAATCTGTTTCTGCTTTCCTCCGTGACTATGGTATGGGTGCCATTTACCACAACAACTTGCGTTATGACATGCAAGACATTTATAGAGGAGATGGTGTGCACTTCAATGATGAAGGGAACAGAGTCTTCCTCTTGAACCTTAGACTCTGCATCGGTACTTACTTGTAGGTACCACTAAAAAATCATTTCATAAACACAACGGCTCTTTTTAGAGCCCCCTAATATCTAAACACTTAAATCTGATTTTCATTTTTTTTTTTTTTTTTTCCTACCGTACGCTTACCGTAAGCTTACCGTACGCGTACCCCGTGATTTTTTTTAAAATCAATAAATGTTTTCTTTGTACTTTTCTGTCCTTCTTTGACCCCCTTACAAATGTTAGGGGGTCTGTAACTCTCCTCATTGCCCCCTTTCCTTGTTTTCACTCTTTTTTTTCAGAGTGAAATACACAAAATGGCGGCCGCCGCTTCCTGGTTTCGGCCGATTCGAATGTTTACTAAGATCTAAGAGCCAATCAGAATCGCGCTCGCGCACGCCACCGTACGCTTACCGTAAGCGTACGGTAAGCGTACCGTAAGCGGGCTCAGATATATATATTGATTTAAAGGCTATTTTCTCAGAATCTACTGAACAGATTTACACCAAACCTACAAAAGGCACTTCCTTGACCTAGGGACTACCTCTCTGCCAAATTTTGAGTAATTCTGTTCAGCCGTTCGGGCTGTAGCTCGTTCTAAAGGTCCTATGGAAAAATGCATGGGAAAAACGCGTTTTGGGACCCCCCTTTTATCTCAGCCCCCGCTTGACGGATCCCCCCGAGACTTTCAGGGTAGGAGCGGAGCGTAGCGCCCCACCTATTTTGAGAAATTCGCGAGGATTCGTCGACCGGCGCCAAAGTTATTCAAAATAGAATGTTGAGGTTTTCCTATGGAAACGTGGTCCTAACTATAACTACCTACTGGCGACCGCCAGTAGGTAATATATATATATATATATATATATATATATATATATATATATATATATATATATATATATATATATATATACACATATACACACACACGCACATTTTTTTTAGGCTGGTGTCCTCCCCCCAGCCGCGCCCCCGCTCCCCTTCCTACAATGTGATGGCATTTTGCCACCTAAAATTGCACTGTGTTTATTTAGACGCTGGAACCTCCGCCATGGTGATTGGCTACTCTGATAAGAAACTTTAAGGCATTTAAGTTGAAGTAAACTATTTAAAGTTTGGTGGACAGTGTTTATACCATTACCATGTTATGGTTGGTACCACTTCCTATCACCAAATAAGGGGCTGCTGTTCTAATATATATGCATGAGGATTCAAGAGCCGCTGATGTGTGTGAGGTGTGCCCTGCGGTCAGGGAACCGTGAGGCAGCAGTGGAGAATCAGGCGAGAGGCAATAAAGAGGTTTGAGAAGCGGTAGTCAGGACATCTGGCAGCTTGGACAAAAGCACATGGATGGAAATGGCAATTTGTAAGAAAATTCCAGGTAGGAGGAAGATATGTTGTGGAGGTAAAAGAGAGAAGAGGGAGGGTTAGTTGAGTGTTGGAGACTAGAGTAGTAAGAGGATCTGGGAAAGTGATATTGCAGTCTTCTTGCCGCACCAATCATAGGACTACACAAGGTCACCTAGATGATGGAGAAAGTGGGGAATGGGGAGGGGGTATTAAGACTATATATACAGGCCTAGATCCTGTTTTCTTTTGTTTTATATATAGAGAGAACTCGACCCGAAGGTATCAGAGCGCTTTGCATGAGCACCAGTTGCGTTACAGATGAACACATTAATTTTTAGGTAGGCACTTGGAGATTAAGGGATTTGCCCAGAATCATGGGATGTTGAGCGTTCCTGCTGAGACTCGAACCGGATTCCCAAGCTTCGAGGTCAACTTCTCTATCCGTTAGGTCACCACTTCTGCAGGCCCTTTCTTTTGGTCTGGGGAGGTTGGGCAGGGGATAAATGGCACAAAAAGGGTTCAGCAGCTCTGAACCAAGTCTGCTGTTGGCATTCTTTGGGTTATGGTATGCCAGTTCGAGATGGTGGGAGGGGGGTGGTCATGTGCTGCTAGACAAAGTTTACACTCAATCCTTTCTGCTAGGTCCTAGTTTTGTGCAGGATGGTCAGCCCCGTTAGCTCAGCCTGAAGGTTATGTGCTGCTCGGGTATACAGAGCCCTCTTTTGCAGTTTGGGAAGGTCAGCAGGTGTTCACCAGTCTTAAAGAACATGGTCACAGGTCAAGATGGCTGTGCAGTGTTCTTGTGGGGCAACTGAAGATCTGCCCAAGAAGGTGTGGGGAATTATATGCCACGCTTGAGAGCTGCAACTCAGTTGTTTCTGCTGGCAGGTGGTCTGTGCTGGGAACTCCTTTAAAAGCACCTTATGGTCTTAATTTGCCCGCTCCAATGCGCAGTGCCCTTTAACTTTACAATCAGAAGGAAAGATCAGCTAGAACAATGAGCTTAGCATCTCTGCCACTGGCCCCGATGGCTGCACAGCATCCTTTGAGGACAAACTTAGTCAGTCGAAGATGGTGCACAGAGGGGCAAATCTGTGCAGTCATAAATACCACTGCTGAATCCCTTCTGCTGGGGATATGGTTTAGTCCCCCGGAGAAACAGGGTCACCCACACATGCATCAGACATCCATTTCAGCCTTTAGACCCCGAATGCCTCAGGCCACTGTGTTCCGATGGAGTAGCGATTAATTTCTATTGTGCAGTCCAAGCTAGTGGAGGTGCATTCTCTTCTGAGCAAGTAGAATGCTGCTTACTACAGAAGCACAGTTCACAAAAGTAACCACTTTTTATTGGTTACTTCAACTGGTATTGCACTGCTTGAAACTGAAACACTATAATCAGTAACTGAAGGCACTGAGGCCAGTTCCAGTGGACACCAGAGACACCCTGTGCATCATACATCCTCAATCAACTTTAGGTATGACCCGGCACTCCTAGACAGGCTTGATAAGACTTTACTCAGAGTTAACAGATGTCCCTGCCCTGGTGACTCCACCTTTCCTAATATTCAAGATCAGCACGCTGTGTGTTTGCACTGGTGGCTCACACGCTGAGTCGCATGGAATGGAGAGGGTGCCACGGGTTCAGGATGTGGTCTGTGTGCTCGGCCTATCTGTGCTGATTCATTCACCTGGGCTGCAAGAACTCCCTTGGCAGACTGCAGATCTGTGCTTATCACACCAAACCCCTACAGGTGTGTGCTTACCCTTCAAAACACTGGCAAACATCTCCATGGATACAGGCTCGTTACTGCGGAATGAAATACAACCCCATACCAGCGCAGACCCAGCCAGACTCCAAGTACTGCTTTCTGCTTGTAAAATACGGTTCAAGTTTCTCTCTCTTGCCCGGGCCTTCATCGGGGAGAAGGCCGAGGATTGACGGGGGCTTATACGTGTAAGCACTTAAAGCCCGTTTAAAGCTGCACGCAGGTTGGCTTATCCGGCCCAGATGTGGGAATGAAAACATTCAGAAACAGCCATTAATATCCTAACTCAGGCAACACGAGCACATTTGTCACAGCGCAGACGCATATAATCGAGCGTGATGACGTAATGATCGGCGGAGGCCAAGAACGGAAGTGGCGATTTGTGTTAACACGTGTCTCCCTCAATGCTCTCGAGTTTAGCCCTTATCCTTGTATCTTCCCCTCCCGGTGCGCACTGACTTATCCTGCAATAAGTTTCCTCATTTCAATCATTATTTTGTGCTCCGGGCAAATTTGGGAAGTTGATTTTAGGGACACGCTGAGAGGAGTCTGCGTCTTAATTATATAGATCTAAATGAAAATAAAACAATACCCAGAAACCATACCACAAAATGCTTTCAATATGTTCATCTCCGCCGCTTCATTTGCTTGGGAGGAGGGTGCTGTCCTGAACCCCACTCTATGCCCATTCCCCCAGGTTGCATCTGGTTCAAAAATTTGATATATGCAGTGCTTTAAATGGGCAGGTACTGTCCGGTATGGAGTACCGGCACTTTTTTATTTTGAGAGAGTGTACCGGCACTTCTCAAGAGAAATGCAATGCCTTTAATTGGAGAGTACCGGCACCAGGGCTTTAAGTGGGCCGGGTCTCACAGGTGCCGAGCACCGGCAGTTTTTTAAAGGGGGCCTCGAAACGGGCCTCTATCGGGCTCTGTTTTTTTCCGGACTGCAGTGACAGCAGGCACATCAAGTGCGCTGCTCATACTGCTCACTAGTGGAGAAGTTACGTCATGACGTCATGCCAGGTGAGCATTCTATGGGAAGGGAAATCTTTTAAAGAGTCATTTTCTCTCTGCATTTCCCTTCTCTTTTTTGAAACTCAGGGGCAGCAAAAATGTTGCGGTGTCACCAGGGCTTTAAGTGGAAGCTTTTTCAATATTATATACAAGCCATAGTTGCTGCTTATTTATCTTATGCAACTAACAACCATTGATAGAGCCAATAGTACTGACTTGTTGTAGGTATGATATTACTTGTATCATTTCTAGATGCAATGACAGAAGCAGCAAAATACAAGTCAGCTGGCACACTATGCTAAGACCGGATTTTTAGTTTACGAGTTTTTAAGCCACGCCCTTAATTACATTGACCACGCCCCTTTGAGAGACACCCCCTCCTAGTTTTTTCATCCCACTTAAAGCCCTGACCAGCACTTCGCAGAAACAAGCAGGTACTCTGGTACAGAGTACCTACACTTCTATTTTTCAATTTCAAGCACTGGATATATGCTTTTCCTGATAATCTTTTAGAGAGTTTGTGTTTCTTTCTTTTAGGTTAAACATTTTCACAGAAGGCCAAGTTATAAGTGGTACACGGAAACCAGCAGGCATCTGCACCGGAAGTGCATCCACAAGAAAGGAAACATTACTTGCACTCCAGCACAGAGATGTGGCATTTGAGCTATCACTTCATGTAGGTTTGGGCCATGATGGACGGTGTAATTAAGGTAGACTTGGGGAGTTAGTTTAAGTTCAGTCTAATTCAGTAAAAGTTACAGCGCAGACATGTGTTGTTTTATAGGTTTATGGTCAATATCTCCTTTTGACTATATCTATTTTCAAAACCACTTGAGGTATTGCATGTGAGCATTGCTATCCATGTGTACATTTCCCATGTTTTAGTTCATACTGCACTGCCTAAGAGTATTTTCTTTCTCAAGATGTGGTGCTGTGTTTTTGTCCATGCAATTGCATGATTCTTGCTCAGTGCATACTTATAGGTGGGTCGCCTCCAGGGATCTGAGTGAGTCCAGGTTGTGGGTGGGTGTTTATAATTGTGCATAACTAAGAACTTTGGGGCTGAGGCAGAAGGCAGTGCAACTTTCTCGCAGTGCCACCAAAAGGTGCTCCTCGTTACATAGGAGGGCCTCAGTGGGGTACGTTTAAACTCATGCCTCCTTTCGAAATCCACCACTTTCAACAGGAAAGAAAACCACAGTTTTTGCAGAAATATAAAAATATGTAGTGGCCGGTGATCTCTAAAAGGAAACACAGCAAATGATCAGACTACCTAAAATGCTACTGAAAAGTTGGCTTTTCAGTTCGGTTCAGATAGCTCTGGTGGCATAGTTGAATAATGCACCCATTGTAGGGGCCTGTATTTGACCTCATGGTCACAGGTTCAAATCCCAGTGGGTCCACTCTGCCTTTCATCCTTCTGAGGTTTATAAAATGAGTACCATTGAGTTGGGTGACAATGAACATCTGTTATTCAGTGTCAAGATAACCTTGGGTGAACGTGTGCTTCACAAATACATGTTATGTTTAATTCTTTGCCTGGCTGGTAATCTGTTGTTATAGATCCTGGACGCCCTGATTTGGGTAACTGTTCGGCTTAATAACACTGTGTATCATTCATTCATCAGCGTGCTCATACTGTGTTCAGTTCTATGCGTCTTCAGCCTAGGATGCGAGAGAGATGGATAATGAACTTTGACTTATGGCACATAGGAACTAAAAGTTTGGTGTCACTGTCCTTTGGAAAATCACAGAATTCTAGGTGGTTTGGCGATTGAAAATCACATGATCACAGACCCTGAAATGCTTTCCACACAATAAACAGGTATGACTCAATGCCTATAGAGGACCAATTGTTTCTGTTCTGTAATAAGGCCCAGGTTCCTTGATTGTGTTGGGGCAAACCCATTATAACCCCCATCTTGTACACAGCACTCTAAAGTTGACCTGGGAAGATTTTGTGGGCTAGCCTAGTACTTGCTGCAACCGGATGATGTCTATGTTTGGTGATTTTGTTTCTTAAATACATGTGGGGTTTACTGCAAACAGCCTGTGAGCAAAGGAGAAAATCTTGAACCTAAGTCAAGCCCTTTGCAGACACCAATGCAAACACGCGATGCTGCCTGTGCAAACATTCACAATCCTAAGTGCAGTGTTTGGAGCACACTTCAACTTGGAGAGTAAACATTCAAGGAGCAAAATACAACCCATAGCAATAGTGAAAATGGGAAATGCAGAGTGCTTCACCATTCCGGGCTGATTTTTTTTTAGGCTGAATATGGGGCATAGGGCCTTACTTAGAGTTCAGTGGACGGGAAACTCCATTAAAATGTGGGAAGATATCCCGCCCACTGTATTACTAGTGTCATAGTTTATAGCACTTGTGATACTGCCACCAGGATCTCTCCCATGTTTTTGACAGACTATCCAGTCGGCCAAACTCAAAATAAGCCCATAGTTCTATTAACTATATTATTGTACATTCAGTAATTATGGAGAAATTGATCATTAAAATTAAATGCATGCATGTTTGCTTGTTATTGTGTTTATTTATTGTAATTGTTGTATGGTTTAAAGCTATATAGTCGGTTTTATTCTGTATGCATCATGATACAATTTATTGAATATTCCATAATTTTAAATTAATTAAAGTTTGTGTAGTCAAAGAAAAGACCAATAACTACCCCTTTACCTGGGATAGCCTGAAATTATCCAGAGCTCGTGAGCATCATGTAATCTGTCGGTCATTTAACTGGAGACTCCCTGCTTTCTAAGAGAAAGATTCTATTGCGTGTTTTAACCAGGCAGCTACTTCACCAGGAGAATTATTTATCCGTAAAGATGATGATGATTAAGAATTTAAGGCGCTGCCCTTAGAACGCACAGATACAGCTGGAGTAAGTTTAAGAATTTTACCTTGAAAGGCCATGTTTTTAAGGTCTTTCTAAATTTTAACGGGTTAGTCTCTTTTTTAAGCGAGGTTGGCAGAAAGTTCCACAGTTTAGCTGTTGTGGTAGTGATAAGTGTCTTTCTGTGTTTTAAACAACTCAAGACACAATTGTTTTATGTTGTACTTAACTGACAATAAGACATCAGTAGCCAATTTCAGAGTGTCTCATATTTTTAGATTTTTTTTTTAGAAGCACTCCGGTGCTAAAGGGCAGCTCAATCTTAATAAGCATACAAAAAATAAAAATAACTTCCTGTAGTCTACGACATGCAAGGTCTAGAACCATACATGGATCAGTAAGACATCTCTGAAGTGCCAACCACCACCTCCTAACCCTAAGTAGACACTCCCATCCTTATCAGTCAGCATCAGGCCACACCCACCCTGCTCAAGGCAAGATCTGGAGGCTAAATGTGGGTTCCTTCTAACGCTCATTTTCCAACCACATCAAGATCAATGGAACTTTTGGAGAACACGGACAAAATCTGAACCCTCACTAACCAACCACACCTGGATGCATGAAACATCTGGAGCTTAACTTGCCATGCATTTTAATTCTCACAGCCGCACCACTTGTGGCTCAATGTATCTAGAGCACCAGCATGCATGCACCTCTACCCACACTGCCTGAATCAATGGACCATCTGGAGATCGCTAATTCATAACTTATAAACGTCACTTCCTGTTCACTCCTTGATCAGTGCAACATCTGGAGGTCTCCAAAGTACACCTTTGGACCTTGACTGCCTGGCCACGCCATCAAGATCATCACAAATTCTGGAAAGCATGGACTTGTATCTGCTAACTAGTTGATTGGTAAAACAACCTGAATATCTCATGACAAAATTTCCAACCCTTGATGTCATACACCTCAATTTTGGGTGCTTACTTCATTACCTTTCCAATGGGAATTAAAAGGCCTGCGAGAACACCGCAGGCGACATAAACCTGGGAGCTCCGACTGCTGAAACCAGTCGAAATCTCTGGGTGAGAGATATGTCAAAACGACCAAGGATCCGAACCATGAATCCCTAGTAATTTCTCATTTTAGTGGGGGTTGTTACCATGGATTACTTTGGGACCACGTATGGAGTCTTTTATTTGAATATTTTGGCTTTAAGGAACTACAGCAGATTTTTAAGTGATGTGGAAAATGAATATGATCAAGATATAAGATCATATCTTCTTCGAATGTAATATTTGCAAATTCAAAGACAGTTAAATACAAATTCAAACATAACCACAGTAGTTGTAACAATAGCAATAAAACTCTTATGTTGAGACCCTCTGTTGGTGTATCAGGGCCAACCGCAGCCAGATCAATGCAGCATCTAAAGAACACAGTCCTGCCCCGGTTAGTCCGACTTCCGGGGTCCACACCCGGTTCAATGCAACACCTGTAGCGCAGCAGCCCGCACCTTTTTAGTCCTACTGCCTAATGCCACACCCTCGTCAGCTAAACCTTTGGAGGTGCATGTCCCACCTGCCTCACCACACTTCCCACTATAATCCCTACACAGCCTGGTGAGCACGCGCCCGCACCTACATGAGCTCCCAGAGCACGAGGCCGCAGCCTGCAGGCGGTGTGGGTGTCAGGAAGTGAGGCGGGAGTTTTCCTCAACACACCAAGGAATCCGTGGAGTCTGTCGTGAGACCGACTGGCGGTCGACACAAGCGGATCTACTTACTGCCAGGCGCGCGCATTTCAGCACAAAAACCCATATTTTCTATCCCAGCACTGCAAAGTCGTAATAATAACGCAACGAAATGGACACTCATATCAAGTGGGTTTTGGGAACATGACTTAAAGAATTAAAATAAATGCAAAGAAGCTTCAGGTACCACTGGGTTCGGGGGGGGGGGTCAGAGGTGCCACTGGTTGGCACAGGGCTGAGCACAGACTGTCGTGTGCACCCACATAGGACCGACACACCCCTCTATCGCGGACGTTACACTGAGATCGAGGTTTAATCCCTATATTAGCAAGCATTCATATTAACATAGCGCTTGCTATCACTGGCGTGGCGCTCCGAAGACCCCCCCTCAGACACTGCTTTGACAGCCCACGTTGGCTTTGCATTCTGCTTTACTCGCGGACTAACAGAGGAACACCACCACGCTGCCCATTAAAACCAGGTCCGATTACCCCCGTCTCTTCCGGGCATCTCCTCTCCGTGGGAGTGCACACCCGCTTGCCATATCAACTCACTTGCAGAACGCAATGCCAACTTGATACCAACTTTCGATTCTGCGGCGCTTTCTTGTAACAACATGCCCGATATTTGCATGCGCTCACACAATAAACACGTCTCCTTAAGTACCCAACTACAACGCGTTGCACTTTTAGGCACCTGTGGACGCGAGCAGTGGGCTTGTGTACTACATTCACCTATGGGGAGGTCTTACAGCATACATTTGCCTGCGAGGTCGACACACCTGTTTAGTACACTTTTCCACTCCACTGCTATGAACTGGACTCACTCAAGGGGTCCAAGCTCCTCACCCTGTAAGGCTGCTCTTTAGCCCATCCTGTCTGGCACACAGGTAAAAACATGCACAGAATAATTCTGACTTTTCCTGCACCTGTCTCTAGAGTTTAGGAGATTCCCTCTGCATGCGTTTCACTTTTAGAGCCCAGGGGGTGGCTCCTGTTGCTCAGCCTTCTATAGGAGACAGACGGAGGAACTGCCTACCGACCCTATGGTGCATGTGCCCTGTATAGGTGACTTCTTTAAGACAGGTCGCATCAACGCTTAGCAGATCGCATGTGGGCATCGGGCTCCCGTCTACCTCCAGAACACCTCCCATAGGAGACTCACCTATAGAGACCAGCTTGATGTTCTCGCGCTCCAGGAACTCGAGCGCCACGGACACGTTCTCCAGCTGCATCTGCCTGAAGGTGGGCCTCTGGTGGTACTTGCGGTACATGCGCTTCTGGCTCAGCACCTCGAGCAGTGCAATGAGCCGCAGCCCGTCGCTCAGGTCGGTCTGCAGGTTCCCGATGCGCTTGTTCACGCACTTAAGATGCTCGTTGCTCCAGCGGGTGAAGGTGTTCTGCTGGATCTTCTTCCAGGGCGCATCCTCCGCCAGGTCCTTCTCTGTGACGGGCATGGTGAGGCTGGCTGCGTGGGGCTGGGTTTGCGGCGGGGCACAGACCTGGCGCGGAGCTGCTGAAACTGAGCTGCTGCCTCCTCGGCTAAGAGGGCTGAGTGTCAGCGCTGTGGCGCTGTGCCGGCTCTGCCCTTCCAGTGCGCATGCGCGCGCTGGCCTCAACCCACTCGAGAATAAGGAACACGATTCCTGCCTCTTCCCGGACCAGCACGCGCCTGGAGCACGCGCAATCATTTAGCGCCTGCGCATTGAGCGTGCTGTCAAGCGGTACTCTTATGGGACTTGGACTGTCCTCCCTCTTCCTGCCTTTGGTCACTGCCACTGGCTGCAGGTCACGTCCTTGAGCAAACGAAAAACCCGTGGGGAGAGAAAGGGAAGGAAATACCAAGAATTCTTGTGTGTATATATTTCAACATTAACCAGTTGCACACATTAATTCACACACATTTGACGGTGTTTTTGGTAGGCAGAAAGTTAAACGAAGTTGAAAATATCATGTTTATCTTGAAAGAGAGTCTCAGCGCAATTTATGAAGGATTACAGGTGAAATTGTCAATTGTGCAGCAGATGCTACAAAGCCACCAACAAGCAATGGCAAAGACAATAAGCTTTCAAGACATAACCACGAGAGATCACTGATACAGAAACTAGGAAAGGCCTGCATTATAAAGTTAAACAGCACACAAAAGGGTATAAGCATACAGGGCAAACTGAAAAAAAAGAAAAGACAAATAATAAATAAAGCAGACAACACAAACCCTAATTGGATAGAGAAAAGTCGCACAGCATACATTCGGAATGGGGGATGAACCAAACGCTGCACAACATTCTGGTCACGTCATCCCGCAACAGGGGTCCTACCCCCATTCAGTGAACTGGCAAATACCGCAACTGCCTCCCCCAGTTGGAAGACATGGGTAGGGCATTTCGATGACCACACAGGAAACAGATGGTGCAGTTAAATGGTACCTGCTCCTACACTACTCGGGAGAGGAAATCTACCTCCTTTTCAAACACCTACCGAACACAGGCCCACCCACCGAATACGACGCCACTGTAAGAGCACTCAATGCTCACTTTGATCTGCAACTTAACCTGGATTTTGAAAGGTTTAAACCGCCAGGCCAGACAACGAGAAGGGAAATCAATCGATACCTTCTATGCCAGGCTACGGGAGTTAACGAGCACCTGCACAGCTGATGATCACCCCAAAGAGATCCACGCCCAGCTAATACAGGGGTGCCGCAACAAGACGTTGCACGGCCTAATCCTGAGGAAACCCAATATAAGACTAAACAACATCTTTGATCCTCGCAAGGTCACATGACCTACCCGCCGCAAGAGCTGACGAGATGGACCTAGAACTAACACGAACATCGGACACGACCATTGTCGTCAAGGCGGCGTGAGCGGACGCAGTGAGGGCAAAAAAAAGAGGAAATGGTCCCGGGGGTGCGCAATCCAGACAAAAAAGATCAGGTACGGATACTTTGGGAGAGAAGAACACTCAATCAACGCCTGCCCCGCCCAAGGCCGAACATGCTCCCACTGTGGAATTCCCAACCACTTCCCCTCAGCAGTCCGAAAGAAGGCCCAAGGCAGAGCCTACGATAGGCTTGAAAGCACTTCAGCAACGACGGATCCCGTTCCACCTCCGACCACTGGTGGAATGCGAACTACAAAAACTAGAAGAACAAGGGGTCATAGAAAAGGTGTCAGGACCAACCCCATGGGTCTCCCCGATGGTCATAGCTGAGAAGCCGAAACAACCGGGGAAGATATGACTGTGCATTTACATGTGGCTCCCAAATAAAGAAATTCGGAGGGAGCACCACAAAACCCCAACCATGGATGAAATTGTAGCCGATGTCAATGGCTCCCAGTAGTTCTCCAAACTGAAACAGCTTGGTAGGTGGTTCAATAGGGTATTGGCGCTCCTGGGCAATACACAGCTAAGTATACTCTAGTACTGAGTGAGGATTGCGGTGCATAAGGGTAGGGAGAGCCACCCTCCTCCCCAACATGTGGATATCCACTGGTAAACAGAACAACAGTCCCCTGCACACGCTAACAGTATATCAATTATATCAATAACAGTGTGACAAAATCTTGAGTCTTTGCTGGAACATGTGCTTCAGTTTATTCACAACAGCCTTAGCCAACAAGTGTTTCTTCGCATTTATGGTTGTGCGCAGCGACTTCTTCAGGGCTAAGAAACAAACAATAGTACAGAATTGGGAATGAAAGGTATGCGACAACAGCATCCAATGTCAGTTTCCCATTGTGACAGACTAACTATAAAGGATCGGCTCATGTTGCCTACTCGAGCCTGTGGAAACCCATGCTGTTTTAAATGTGTCACCACGGTTGTTTAGTGACAAACTAGGGTAATTTAAGAAAAATTATAATGACACTTTTAGATAAAATAAACTGATCCGGAGTTAAGACATGCTTGTTCCTTGTGAGTCAAGTTGTGACATAGGAACCTAAATAGTCAACAGCGACTTTGCTATAGTGAATTTAACATAAATATACCCCCTTAATGTTGCCTGGTACCCGAAGGTATGTAATAAAAAACAAAATACCTATACTCAATACGTGAATATCCAAGGGGAAAAGAGACGGGTAAAAAAGAAAGAAAAATAATGCTAAGTATACAAGCCCTGTAAGAGCAAGTTTATCATGCTAAGGTGACCAAATCTGATCGGGAAACCAACCTTAAATCCAGTTGTATTTCCATCCCGAATGGGATTCAATAGGGTCCAAAGTTAGACCCACTGTTAAGACTGCACGTCTTGTGTCTTCAGAAATAATCCCTCCTATTCACAGTATATGTATCCTGGATGTGTTTCCCAATGAGGAGTCCCTGAGGATGGGTAAATAAAGAAAAACGGCCTAATTACATATAAGAATACAACCATAGGAAAAATGGCAGGGGCATATTCTATATACTTTAAGAAAATGGTAATGTGGTCCCACGTGTCAGAGTCCCACAAGTCTTACCTTATACTTGTGAGGCGATCCTGCAGAGGCGACATGAACCACCACCACCGTCTCCCACCTTACCCTAGTAGATGCGTGGATACCGACCAGGATAGAGGGGGTACCAGGGGTAGAAGCCAGACAAGGAGAAGTACAAGTAACAAGTCTGAGGGCCTCACTACGTCTCTGGAGTCTTCCTTGAAGCTAGGTCTGTAATGGATGATAAGGGAACAACTGTTACTTCAATGCATCCCAAAACTCCCTACCACTCTAAGGACTGTCAGACCCAATTGACTATAAGATTACCTCATACGTGAGACCCGTTGAGTCATCCGTGGCAAACAGCCAACCAGCACTCCTGCGTCAGTAACAGGAAACAATGTGTACTTCGGTGCACTTAATCTGCACGGGGAATTGCTCCTGCGTGTGAGAACCAAAATGAAAAAGGAGCGCTCCTGCGCAAATAATAAAGAAGATCTGCACAGTAGCCCACCTAGCAAACTCCTGTGCGTAAGTGGCAAGGAACAAGGCTTCTACGGGGATGAACAGTCACGTAAGACGTCTGCACGTAACGACCGTCTAGGCCAGTCAACGCTCCTGCACATGAGAACCAAAATGAAAAACCAGCGCTCCTGCGCAAATAATAAAGAAGATCTGCACAGTAGCCCACCTAACACACTCCTGTGCGTAGGTGGCACGAAATAACAGTACAAGGCTAATCATAGACAGACAGACAGGGTAAATGCCTGCACGTGAGGGCAGTCTCATAAGCACAGCTTACATGGGCACTTGGCAGGCAGCTGGTGTCACAAGAACAGCGCTGCAGCTAGAGCGTCACAAACGGCACCAGAGAAAGGGAAAGCTTTCGCAAGGCACGATACCTGATGGAGGATGGTCTTGGTCTCAGCGTGTCTCCAGCGGTGGCATCGGCGTTAATCCAAAGCGCCAGGGCAGCCGGAATCGCCGTCTGTTAAGCGCGTCTGCCCGGAAGTGTTGAGGCATGGTGACGTCAGCTTCTGGTTCCAGGAGTATAGACCGCTAACCCAATTTCCCCTCGGGCAGCGGTAGTGACGCTATGCGTGAGTGCGGAGGCCACACTACCAGCTCGTAACTATGACAGCACCCACCACCAAACAGGACCCCCACCCAACAGCCGGCCGATCACACCGGGGTGGCAGGGCGAGGACTACCGGGATGACCCACATGGAAGGCCCGAACCAACCGGGAAGCGTGGCGGACATGCGACAAGGGTTCCCAAGACCTCTCCTCAGGACCATACCCTCTCCAGTCCACCAGATAGTACAGCTGTCCCCGGGTCCTACGAGAGTCAAGAATAGCCCGGACCTCGTATTCAATGTGGTCACCCCTAAGAACAGGAGAAGGAGGAGAGGAGGCCACACAGTCAGGGTGCGTAGCCCGCAGGAGGGAAACATGAAACACAGGATGGACTTTCATGTGAGGGGGCAGAGATAGCTTCATGGAAACACGGTTGACAACTTTCACAATGACGTAGGGGCCCACGTATCGGGGCAGCAGCTTCTTGGACCAGTGAGCGTTGAGATGCCAAATGGATGCCCACACCCTGTCACCCGCTTTGTACCATGGCTCTGCCTGTCTGTGCCTATCTGCGAACTGTTTGTAAGATTCCTTAGCTTTGGCCAGTTCAAATCGGGCTTGTTGCTAGAGATCACGAAGGAAGCCATGGCAAGACTGCCTGTGGGTAAGGGACTGTTCAGAGGCACCTCCCAGGGAACCATACGGGGATGACGCCCCTGGAGGGAAAAGAATGGGGACATGCCTATAGCGGAATGTTTGCTGTTATTGTAGGCGTATTCCACCAACCATAGTACCGCCGACCAGTCTTTTTCCACGGATAGCAGTAAACAGCGGAGATATTGCTCCAAGGTCTGATTAGTCCTCTCCGCCTGTCCATCGGTCTGGGGGTGATATGCTGTGGACAAGCGCACTTCCAAGTCCAGAATGTGGTATACTTCATTCCAAAACTTGGACACGAACTGGGAGCCTCTGTCCGTGATCACAATAGACGGGATACCGTGTAATCACACCACGTTGTGCATGACGATCACCGCCAAGTCAGCTGCTGAGGGTAGTTTTGTCAGGGGAAAAAAATGAGCCATCTTGGAGAGGTGATCCACTATGGTGAGAATGGTGGTGCATCCTGCCTTAGTTCAGGGCAGCTCGACTATAAAGTCCATGGAGATGGTATGCCAAGGGTACGGAGGCACAGGGATAGGATGCAACAATCCCACTGAGGGTTGAGACTTGCTCTTTC
Organism: Triturus cristatus; assembly: GCF_964204655.1. Taxonomy (NCBI): domain Eukaryota; kingdom Metazoa; phylum Chordata; class Amphibia; order Caudata; family Salamandridae; genus Triturus; species Triturus cristatus. The sequence goes on from NC_140592.1 coordinate 216,280,786, forward strand.
CTTGTGCACAGATGGCGCAGTGTGCTATATAGGTGTGTACGTCAGCGTCCATGGTAGGCCACCAAAAATGCCTCAGCAGCAGGTCCATAGTCTTATGACGGCCTGGGTGGTTGGATAGGGGGTGATCATGGCACATGTATAGGGCTTGTTGTTGGTGGGTCGTTAACGGTAAGCAGTAACGATCTCCCTGGTATATGAATCCTTCCAGAGCTGTGAGCCCTTTATGCTCACCTATCCAAGATGAGGTTTCTTTCTGTTGCAGGTCATCATGTAGTTGTGATAAAAAGCCAGAAGACAGTATGAGCCCCTGAAAACAGCATTTCGGAATGATAGATCCCGGCTCAACCATGGTTGTGGTGTCTTCAGTATCCTCGAGACGTGACAGAGCATCGGCCTTGGCATTGTCCTTTACGGGTCGATATGTGATGAGAAAATCATAGTCGTTGAAGAATAAGGTCCAGCGCAACTGCCAAGAGGTCAGAGCTCGTGCAGAACGAAGGAACTGGAGGTTCCTATGGTCTGTGTAAATGGTTACAGGATGTTTAGCATCTTTGAGGTAATGGCGCCATTCCTCGAAGGCGGCCTTTATGGCCAGTAGCTCACGGTCAGAGATCGTGTAATTACGCTCGGCTGGCTGTAGTTTCCTGGAGTAGTACGACACGGGGTGCAACAGGCCCGTTTTGGTGTCTCTTTGGGACAACACCCCTCCCAGGGTTTCTTGGGAGCCATCAGCTTCCACTATGAAAGGCTGCTCTGGGTCTGGATGTATTAAGACAGAGGCTGTAGTGAACCTCGTCTTCAGGGTTTGGAAGGCGTGTTCGGCCTTATGGTCCCATCCAAATCGGACGCCTTTACGCCGTAAGCCTGTAATGGGTGTGACGATCCTAGAGAAACCAGTGATAAAACGGCGGTAGTAATTGGAAAACCCCAGGAACCATTGTACTTGTTTCACGGAAGTAGGGGAAGGCCATTGAAGTATAGCATCGACCTTCTTGGATCCCTCAGGAGTGATGATGTGTCCCAGAAACTCAACGCAACGGCGTGAAATACGCTTTTCTCCAACTTGACATACAATCAGTGGTGTTGTAATTGTTGTAGGATGATGCGTACATGTCATATATGTTCTGCCATTGTCCTGGAGAAGATCAAGATGTCATCGACGTAAACGATGCAGAACAGATCGATGAAATCTCTCAGCACTTCGTCGATGAAATACTGGAAGGCCGCCGGAGCGTTGCAGAGTCCGAAAGACATGACCTGGTATTCGTAGAGACCATACCTGGTCCAAAACGCGGTCTTCCACTCGTCACCCTTCCGGACTCTGACAAGATGATAGGCCTCACGTAGATCCAACTTGGTGTAGATGTTGGCGTCTTTCACCTGGTCCAGCAGGTTAGATATCAGAGGTAACGGATACCTATTTTTTATCGTGATGGCATTCATAGCCCTGAAGTCGATGCACGTTCTCATGTCCCCCTCCTTCTTGGCCACGAAAAAGAGGAGAGATGACACAGGTGATCTGGAGTGGCGTATGAACCCATTGCGTAGGTATTCGTCAAGATAAACACGGAGGTGCTCGTTTTCCTTTTCGGTGAGGGAGTATATACGACTACAGGGCAACTTGGAACCAGGAATCAAGTCTATTCTGCAGTCGAAGCTTCGATGCGGAGGTAGGGTGTTTGCCCCCTTCTCGTCAAATACTGTCGCCAGGTCCAGGTACACGTCTGGTCCGTTTCCTTGTATGGTCATGACAGTTCTGGTGAGGGGCAGCTCGTGGGCCTGCACTTCCGTCGTACTGGTGGAACCCGACTGTGGGTAACAGAGAGAAGTACAATGATCCGAATCTAATTGCACAACCCTGGACAACCAATCAATCCGTGGATTATGTTCCACTAACCATGGAAGGCCCAGTATCAAGCGAAACTGTGGTGCGTCGTTGACATTGAAGGTAATGGATTCCGTGTGGTTATTCCTGAATGTCATTTCTAGGATCTCGGTTTGAAAACGGATAAGACCAGAGGTAAGATCCGTACCGTCCACTGCCTTTGCTGTTTCAGGTGTTTTCTTCTGCATGGTGGCCATACCCATACCTCCCATAAACTGGTTGTCAGTAAAGTTTCCAGTGGCTCCCGAATCGATAAGGGCTGTTACCTGCCATACCAGGCCCGTCCGTGTATGTAAGGTCACTTCCACACCTAGATGATGGCAACCTTCACAAAGGCCAGGGGTCGGTATCTTGATGGACGAAGAACCCAGTAGCCGGACCCCACAGCCTACTGGGTTTCCCCGTTTCCCGACCAGTCACCTTTGGAAACAGGAAGAACAAAGGGTTTCTTTCCCCTTGGTTTAGATGGCTTCACTGGGCATTCCCTAACAAAGTGTCAGCTTTTGCCACAATACAAACACTGGTTCTGTCTTCTCCTTTTCTCCCGTTCTTCTCTGAGTCATCAGTGGTCTTTTCTTTATGCGTCAGGAATCGGGAATCACCGCCTCTGTTTCTGTCGGTCTTACGTTCCTGTAGTCTGAAGTTTAGCTTCACCACCAAATCAATAAAAGGGCCTATGTCTTCTGGAGGATCTGGTATGTGAGAAAGCAGGTCCTTCAGCTCGTCCCGCAAGCCCCTGTAAAACACAGACACTTTCTTGGACTCAGGCCAGTGAGCTGCAATCACCAATCTACTGAAGGTGGTGATGTAATACAGCAAGTCCGTGTTCCCTTGTTTTAATCCGAGCAGTTCATTATCTGCGGCCTGCACAAAGGTGTGGCGGGCGAACATCCTTCGCATGGTGTCCTTGAAGGCTGGAAGGTTGTATAACATGGGGTCGTCATTCTCCACCAAAGGTATGGACCACTGGGAAGCATCACCTCCCATATAGGAGAGGATAAAGGCGATTTTAGACACGTCGTCCGGGAAAGCTGAGGCTCGGGCAATGAAGTGCAGAAGACACTGATGAAGGAAGACACTATACTTGGTGCTGTTGCCATAAAAGCGTTCGGGGGGAGCCAGCTGCCCTGTGTGAGGGGCTACCACCTGGATGGTGGTGTCCTGAGCGGGAGCTGCGGCAGAACCAGTGGGTTGGAATAAGGGTGGTCTCAACAACCCTTCCTGTCGCACCCTGGCCGTAGGGAACTGTCCCCAGGGCCCTGTTCTGCCGGCTGCAACCTGTGACTGTAATGCCGTGATATCCTGACGTATACTGTTGTTTTCCACCTGCATGTTGGCGAGGATGGCTGCGATGTCCTGTAGAGTGATCTCGGGGTCACCCATGTCGCCCGGGCAGGATAGACTACGTGGGCTTTGGATTCTGTCCCACAAGTCTTACCTTATACTTGTGAGGCGATCCTGCAAAGGCGACATGAACCACCACCACCATCTCCCACCTTACCCTAGTAGATGCGTGGATACCTACCAGGATAGAGGGGGTACCAGGGGTAGAAGCCAGACAAGGAGAAGTACAAGTAACAAGTCTGAGGGCCTCACTATGTCTCTGGAGTCTTCCTTGAAGCTAGGTCTGTAATGGATGATAAGGGAACAACTGTTACTTCAACGCATCCCAAAACTCCTTACCGCTCTAAGTACTGTCAGACCCAATTGACTATAAGATTACCTCATACGTGAGACCCGTTGAGTCATCCGTGGCAAACAGCCAACCAGCACTCCTGCGTCAGTAACAGGAAACAATGTATACTTCGGTGCACTTAATCTGTACGGGGAATTGCTCCTGCGTGTGAGAACCAAAATGAACAAGCATTGGCATAGCCAATAGGTCTCGCTTTTGGGACCTGTGCCATGCTGCTGTTCAACATGCGAGAAGAGGAAGCAGTGAGGATCTTTCATGGTGGTGGTGAACAATTGCAAGTCCTTGTCTGCCTGCAAACAACGGTTCACATTGCCCAAGGACCCGTCGACATCCAGGGACCTTTAAAGATCAAAGAAAGGACGACAGCAAAACCAGGATGTGTGATGATGATAGTGCGTTCCACGCTGGCGATGCCCTGCCCCCTCCTCTCTTGAGTCAACAAAAAAATGCCAGTACTGCACTTCAATTCAATAGTTTCTGCTAATTGAGTAACAATCCTCAATTCGGAAAGACCAATCTTTTAGTCTGGTTTCTTATGAACATTTCTTTTTATTTTGGATTTTATTCCTAAAGTTTTTTTCTATTTTTTGTTGGACCTTTTTTAAACAAAAATTATTTCACAACAAATAGAGACTTGAAAGGTATATACAAAAAACATCCAATATATACAAAGACATCAAAAAATGTCACAACTCACATATAATGTATATCACTTTACAAAATATTTAGTGGACACATTAAACATTCAAAGGACAACATTAAGTGCACTTAGAGACATGAACATACAAAACTAAACAAATTGACGACACATTAACAAATACAGCCTGTTCAGAAACAAGTGTAAACGCCCTGTGTTAAATAAAGTTTTTTGAGAACAGGTGCGGATACTAGTGATTAGTACAAAATTTGTTTGTTCATATTTTCATATAATAGACCATCAGATAATTCAATTTTTAAGTTGTAATCCTGGGGAGATTGGTCTATTTGAGAGAACGGAGGTAAAGAGAACAGGGGTCGACGCGTTTCGAATCCCTTATGTAGCAGGGATTCTCATCAGGACCGTGAATATTCAATCTACAGAAAAAATAATAAAAACATTCTGTCAGTCATACTCACAACACTCGACTTCAATCAATCACGCACACTCTCAGATCATACCTGTATTTATGATTCAGTGGTCGGTCTCCCAACAAAGTGTCTAATCGTGTAGCTGTAATGTTAAGAATTCAATCGGCATAATTAGTGTTGGTTAGCCAGTAAAAGGGAAACAATGATGACGTTCGTTAATCTGGGTACTTACATAGAGATGCGGTATGACCGCGTGGTCAGTTACTTATTGTCAGTTTCTTCAAACAATTCTGTAATGAAGAAAAGAAGAAATGTCCTATTTATTTTGGCGAAAAAAGGGGGCACGCAGATGCTCATATTTAAAATGACCGGCTTAGTGGGGCGGGTGTAATCGAGCTCTTAAGTTTGTTAGCACGCAGCAAGCCTGATTTCTAGGTGAGGGTGTGCCAATAAATGGAGTGCTCGATTACACCCGCCCCACTAAGCCGGTCATTTTAAATATGAGCATCTGCGTGCCCCCTTTTTTCGCCAAAATAAATAGGACATTTCTTCTTTACAGAATTGTTTGAAGAAACTGACAATAAGTAACTGACCACGCGGTCATACCGCATCTCTATGTAAGTACCCAGATTAACGAACGTCATCATTGTTTCCCTTTTACTGGCTAACCAACACTAATTATGCCCATTGAATTCTTAACATTACAGCTACACGATTAGACACTTTGTTGGGAGACCGACCACTGAATCATAAATACAGGTATGATCTGAGAGTGTGCGTGATTGATTGAAGTCGAGTGTTGTGAGTATGACTGACAGAATGTTTTTATTATTTTTTCTGTAGATTGAATCTTCACGGTCCTGATGAGAATCCCTGCTACATAAGGGATTTGAAACGCGTCGACCCCTGTTCTCTTTACCTCCGTTCTCTCAAATAGACCAATCTCCCCAGGATTACAACTTAAAAATTGAATTATCTGATGGTCTATTATATGAAAATATGAACAAACAAATTTTGTACTAATCACTAGTATCCGCACCTGTTCTCAAAAAACTTTATTTAACACAGGGCGTTTACACTTGTTTCTGAACAGGCTGTATTTGTTAATGTGTCGTCAATTTGTTTAGTTTTGTATGTTCATGTCTCTAAGTGCACTTAATGTTGTCCTTTGAATGTTTAATGTGTCCACTAAATATTTTGTAAAGTGATATACATTATATGTGAGTTGTGACATTTTTTGATGTCTTTGTATATATTGGATGTTTTTTGTATATACCTTTCAAGTCTCTATTTGTTGTGAAATAATTTTTGTTTTAAAAAAGGTCCAACAAAAAATAGAAAAAAACTTTAGGAATAAAATCCAAAATAAAAAGAAATGTTCATAAGAAACCAGACTAAAAGATTGGTCTTTCCGAATTGAGGATTGTTACTCAATTAGCAGAAACTATTGAATTGAAGTGCAGTACTGGCATTTTTTTGTTGACTCTTGTATTGGCGCAGCCTTACTGCGTTGGAGCCAGAACCCCTATTGTTGCCACCCTCCTCTCTTGAAGCATGCCTGGAGTCCTGAGCCAGCGCTCGCAGTGCATCCTGGTAGCGGCTGCTGATCAACCTTCACTGCCTTCGGAATTACAAATTCCAATTACCAAAGATGCAGGAGGGCAGCAGCTGTGACAGACGGTCCTCCCCCCAACCGCACCCCACCCGCTCGACACCACCTCACCCCCAGGGTCTACAGCGAGGCACCCCACCCGACTCCTCTGTGCCAGCGCCCTCCGTCTTCCACACTTCATTAGTAGCAAAAAACACGGGAACCTGACAGAAAGAGGCAGTGAGAGCTCGGGGAAGGGGGTGCAGGTGGGCAGACGTTAAAGACGAGTAACATAAGGTGGGAGGAGAGAAGAGGAACACAGATCAAGACAGACGCCTGAAGAGGAGTAGACAGAGGACGAGAGAGGCACAGAGAGAGAGGAAGGTGGTGCGAGAGAGAGACCAAGATGAGTATCTTAACGAGTGAGAGGCCAGGGGTGAGAGGAAGAGATGTATGGGGCCATTGTAGACCACAGATATACCTGCGATACCTTATTTTGAACTTCAATTTACTACATATTTACGTAATGTCTTGTGCCAATAGCTACTAAAGTCCTGAAGATGATTCCACATTAGTGCAGGATCAAAACGCCGTCCACCTAGAATAAAAAAACAGTTAAATGATCTTAATTTCAAATATGTGGGCTGCATATACATATAAAAATACAAAATATTCTGTAATATGTACACTCGTATCACATTTGTTTGAGCACCGAGCACTTTACTCATCTCACTGATTATTAGTGGCAATTTGGTTTATTTCTTATTGTTTAAGACTCTTACATTGTTGAATATAATTATGTTTAAGATAAAGTTCTTTCTTCTCCATTATTATTACCGCAGGGACCACTGGGTCTTGAAATTACTTTTATTTCATGACTTCTAACTCTGACTTTTCAGATGTAAACCAGTAAGTTTACAAAAAAATCAAGAAACCAGAATTTTAGCCGAGCATTGTTTAACGCGCTCGTGATCATTCATCTTTTACACACTCCGAATTAGAATTAAAACATCAAAATGTAGCTACATAGTGCTGGAGCATGCACGCTGCAAGCGTCATCCACTTTCAAACTAGTGGCATTTTTAAGAGTGAAGTTTCACAGCCTTAAGCTATGTACTGCCCTATTTCCAGAGTTGTTTCTTTTTTCTTGCTACAATGTAAATGTAAAATTGGATGTCCATGATTAGAACAAGTTACAGTGTAGGTTCTGAACAAAAAACAAGTCACCACACATTTCATGTTGTAAAAGCATGCGGGCCGCCTAGCACCTGTGAGGTAGAAAGAAAGCAGCATAAAGATAGCGCCCGCCGCGAAAGTGAAAGCAAATTTGTGACGTGGCGGAGCGTGGCGCGAATTTGAATTAAAACATCAAAATGTAGCTACATAGTGCTGGAGCATGCACGCTGCAAGCGTCATCCACTTTCAAACTAGTGGCATTTTTAAGAGTGAAGTTTCACAGCATTAAGCTATGTACTGCCCTATTTCCAGAGTTGTTTCTTTTTTCTTGCTACAATGTAAATGTAAAATTTGATGTCCATTATTAGAACAAGTTACAGTGTCGGTTCTGAACAAAAAACAAGTCACCACACATTTCATGTTGTAAAAGCATGCGGGCCACCTAGCATGTGTGAGGTAGAAAGAAAGCAGCATAAAGATAGCGCCCGCAGTGAAAGTGAAAGCAAAGTTGTGACGCGGCGGAGCGTGGCGCGAATTAGAATTAAAACATCAAAATGTAGCTACATAGTGCTGGAGCATGCACGCTGCAAGCGTCATCCACTTTCAAACTAGTGCATTTTTAAGAGTGAAGTTTCACAGCATTAAGCTATGTCCTGCCCTATTTCCAGAGCTGTTTAGTTTTTCTTGCTACAATGTAAATGTAAAATTGGATGTCCATTATTAGAACAAGTTACAGTGTCGGTTCTGAACAAAAAACAAGTCACCACACATTTCATGTTGTAAAAGCATGCGGGCCGCCTAGCATGTGTGAGGTAGAAAGAAAGCAGCATAAAGATAGCGCCTGCCACGAAAGTGAAAGCAAATTTGTGACGCGGCGGAGCGTGGCGCGCGCGCTTGGCAGGGACGGGGGAGCGCATTCCAGGCGGGGGAGCTGATCCTTTGAAGTTTGATGCCGAGGGCGCCAGTGGGCTGAAGCGCTACCCGGATTGCATGGCGGCACGATGCACGTGATTGTGCGCGTGCTCGCCATGCAATCCACTTTTGGGAGCACTTTTGGGAGCCCCTCTTACTAGAGTCTCGCATAGCGATTGCTACGCAATAGCTAGGCGAGACCTAAAAACCAGCGCTCCTGCGCAAATAATAAAGAAGATCTGCACAGTAGCCCACCTAACACACTCCTGTGCGTAAGTGGCAAGGAACAAGGAACAAGGCTTCTACGGGGATGAACAGTCACGTAAGACGTCTGCAAGTAACGACAGTCTAGGCCAGTCAGCGCTCCTGCACGTGAGAACCAAAATGAAAATCCAGTGCTCCTGCGCAAATAATAAAGAAGATCTGCACAGTAGCCCACCTAACACACTCCTGTGGGTAGGTGGCACGAAATAACAGTACAAGGCTAATCATAGACAGACAGGGTAAATGCCTGCACGTGAAGGCAGTCTCATAAGCACAGCTTACATGGGCACTTGGCAGGCAGCTGGTGTCACAAGAACAGCGCTCCAGCTAGAGCGTCACAACGGCACCAGAGAAAGGAAAAGCTTTCGCAAGGCACGATACCTGATGGAGGATGGTCTTAGTCTCAGCGTGTCTTCAGCAGTGGCATCGGCGTTAATCCAAAGCGCCGGGGCAGCCGGAATCCCCGTCTGTTAAGCGCGTCCGCCCGGAAGTGTTGAGGCATGATGACGTCAGCTTCCGGTTCCAGGAGTATAGACCGCTAACCCAATTTCCCCTCGGGCAGCGGTAGTGACTCTATGCGTGAGTGCGGAGGCCACGCTACCAGCTCGTAACCATGACACCACGTACGTTAAACGAGGATTTAGTGGTAGTGCAAGTTTATTCAGGCATGAATAAATAAAATCTGTGGTGCATTACACCCTCTTGATGCAGGTTGTGTTAAAGAAAATAACAGGCAGCCATATTCTTGCCGGTATTAATACGAGACCTTTGTCTAATAAAAAGGATCAAAGGAAAGTGTGAAAGAACAAGCGAGTAGACAGACCCCGCGTGAGTATTTAAAAGATGCCCCCAAACGCAGATGCTCGTATCTAGCGTAATTGGCACTGTACCGCTAATTTCAGGAGAACATTCAGTTAGTTATGAGTGCTTAACTCTGTGATGAACAGAGCTCCTTCCGGCTGGTACGCTGGAGACCTAATGGCCCACAAGAGAACACACTTTTATATGGGTCTGGGAGTGCAAACAGTTGTAGGACGTACCCACACCAAAGATGTCAGCCATCCTGGAACGGTAAATTCAGTACCCCGCTTATCAATAGAGGTTAAAAGTGGGCAATTTATCAGCCTAAGGTGTGTTGATGTAGAGCTCAAGGGTCGTGGGGTATTGAACGGCATTATGCTCGATGGGCTAATACATAGTAGTAAAACACATACCTTTGGCCATCTTGGAGTGTCTAATCTCCGCATCCGGCTTAATAACAGAGATAGTGATGGGCAAATAACAGCCCGAGAAGGAGTAAAGAATATATCAAATTAAAGCGATTGTAGCTGTGTGCATCCAATAAGGATCTGAAAATATATTTTCGATTATTGCTGTGTGCGTACAGAAAAAAGGTTTGTAGAAGGAAAACAATGCTGATGCCCCCATGTAATGGTGTGTCCACAGACATTTTAGGAATGTAAAGGAGAAAAATGTAATAAAATGTCATAAACAGAATGTGGGTGAATCATCCCTAGGAAAACAAATCCATTCTAAGGGAACATTAAAGGAGAGTCAAGGGAAAGAGATTCTCCAAACTGGATCTGAACGCCGGATACCAACAACTAGCCCTGGCAGAAGAAAGCAGATCTATAACTACCTTCAGCATACACCTGGGGTAACGCTGTTATAAACGCCTCAACTTCGGCATCTCCTCGGCAGTCAAAGTTTTCCAGAATGCCGTGCATGAGATCCTAACAGAACTGACTTGTTGTCCTAAACGTCAGCGATGACATTCTCAGACACTCCACCATGGCGGCTGAACACCACAAGCACCTCTGGGACACCTTGAAACGCCTTCAAGACTACGGCGTCACGCTACACCACAACAAGTGCCTGTTATTCCAGCAGGAAATAGAATTTTTCAGATACATATTCAACCAAAATGGGATACAGGTAGATCCCCGGAAGTCCCAAGTGATAAAGTAAACACCGCCACCCACGACTGTGTCCGAGGTGCGAAGTTTCCTTGGGATGGCCACATACTGTGGCCGATTCATCCCTGACCTGGCCATCATTGCAGAACCACCAAGGAACCTAACCCGGAAAGACGTGAAATGGGAGTGGAGCCACCGAGAAGAAGCAGCGTTCTAGTGCATCAAAGATGCCTTCCTTGACAACACCACGCTGGTATACTTCGACCCGGACAAGCGCACTGAACTGCTAGTAGATGCTAGCCCAGTGGGCCTCAGAGCAGTATTAGCCCAGGAACAAGAACAGGGTGATTGATGGGCAGCCCTAGCATTCGCCAGCAAAGCACTCTCCCCTACCAAGGCATGATACGCCCAAATCGAACGAGAAGCCCTGGCGATTAAGTGGGCATGCCGGCATTTCCATCTCTATGTAAGTGGCCACCCCTTCAAAGTTATCACCGACCAACAACCACTTGTTCCACGGTTCCGGGGATCAGCACCAAACCCACCTCCCAGAAACAAACGGTGGACCATCCAACTTCAACAGTATCTGATGGAAGTCATCTAATGGCCCTGAGTGAAGAACCCAGCCGACTTCCTCGCCCATCACCCGATACATTTGGTTACCCAAGACACAGCCCCGGACACTGAGGTGACAGAGGCACATATCAACATGATCTCATCTGCAGCGTGCCCCCTAGCCCTGACACTGACTGACATTAGAGAAGCTGCGGAAACAGACCCTGTCTTCACCAAAGTGGAGGACGCTGTCCAGGGAGGCACCTTGCAGAAGTTTCTGCACAATGACTGGTCAGGACAAGACCAGGAGTACATTACAAAAATGTGGAGAGTGAGAAATAAACTGAGCACAACCCAGAAGAGTGTCCTCCTACGAGGATCCCGCATCGTCATCCTAGTGGTGCTGCACCACCACATGACGTAACACAGCTGGCACATGGGGGGCACCAGGGGTTGATGAAAATGAAGTCTAGGATGCGTGAAAAAGTCTGGCTCCCTGGACTGGAAGAACTGGTGGAAGAGATCATGCGGCGATGCCCGGCATGGCAACACACGGGCGTTCTTGACAGTTCCACGCCAATCATCACCAAGGAACCATGCAAAGCGCCTTGGGAGAAAGTGGGTAAGTGCTTTGACTGTAACCAGCCAGGGCACAAACAGGGAGATGCTGTCTGCACCAAGAAGCTCCCCCCTAAGGGGCCATCCACAGGGATTGCCAGTGTCAGTGTAGGGGTGGAGAATGGTGCCCCAGAGAGAGGTAGTCAGGTGGTGGAAGCAACCATAGTGTCCCTGGGTGGGGTGAATATTGCAACCCTTGCTGCCTTACCACCAAACATGGACAAGTACAGGCAGAGGCCTAAAGTGAATGGGACTGAGGTTGAGGCTATCAGAGACACTGGGGCTAATGTAACTATGGTCCTGGACTAACTGGTGCCTCCAGAGAGGTTGTTACCTGGTGAGTTTCACCAGGTGACATATGCAGACAGCACTACCAAACTCCATCCTATGGCTGTGGTGGATTTGGAATGGGGAGGTGTGACAGGCCCTATGAAGGTAGCTGTGTCAAAGGTGCTCCCAGTCCAGTGTTTACTGGGCAATGATCTTGAAGCCTCTGTGTGGTCAGAGGTGGAGAGAGGACTCCATATGAAAATATTGGAGCTCCCTGAGTGGGTATGTGCTGTGACTAGGTCACAGACTAGCCAGAAGGGAGGGGTTGGACACTTGGACCCTGGAACAAAGGGCCAAGCATCCAAGGACAAGGGCACTGGGCCTGGTGAGCCAGCCCAGGGAACTCCAGAGGTGCAGGAAGAATCTAACCCTGATGGGGAGGATCTGGCCTCTGAGGGAGGGACTCCATCCCCGCCAGAGCTGTCAGATTTGGCAGAACTGACAGGAGCAGGTGGACGCTTCAGAGAGGAGTTCAGTCAGGGACAGCTTGACTGTCCCATCCTTGAGAGCTTGAGGCGGATTGCTTCTAAGTAAGAGGAAGGGGATGACAATGGGTTTCACAAACTCTACTGGGAAGATGGACTGCTTTATACTGAGGCCAGAAACCTCAAGGAGGGGGCCACCAGGAGGTTGGTGGTGCCCCAGAAGTACAGAGAGTTCATCCTGACTTTGAGTCATGATATCCCCTTGGCAGGACATTTGGGACAGACAAAGACATGGAACCGGTTGGTGAACCATTTCTACTGGCCCCTTATGTCTGAAAAGGTAAAGGAGTTTTGCAGCTCCTGTGTCACCTGTCAGGCCAGTGGCAAGGCAGGGGGCAAGACAAAGGCTCCCCTAACACCACTGCCAGTGGTTGGGGTTCCTTTTGAAAGGGTGGGGATGGACATTGTTGGTCCCCAGGACCCACCTACTGCATCAGGGAATCGGTATTGCTTAGTGGTATTTGACCATGCTACTAGATACTCTGAAGCTATACCTCTTAGAACCATTGATGCTCGTGCGGTGGCTAGAGCATTGCTTGGTGTGTTCACCAGAGTGGGTTTTCCAAAAGAGGTGGTGTCAGATAGGGGCACGAACTTCCTGTCCAGCTATCTGACTGCTATGTGGGATGAGTGTGGTGTCAACTACAAGTTCACCACCACCCACAAAGAAATTGTTTGTTGAGAGATTCAACAAAACCCTGAAGGGCATGATAAATGGGTTGTCAGAGAAACTCAGGAGGAGATGGGATGTTCTCCTCCCATGCTTACTGTTTGCCTACAAGGAGGTGCCACAGAAAGGGGTTGGTTTCAGTCCTTTTGAGCTGGTGTTTGGACACCCTGTGAGGGGGCCATTGAGCCTGCTAAGAGAGTCGTTAGAGAAGCCTCTTAAAGAAGCTAAGGACAATGTGCTTGATTACATGCTAGGCCTGAGATCTAGAATGGCGGAATACATGTACAAGGCAAACAGGAAACTGGAGGCCAGCCAGGAGCTCATGAAGCACTGGTATGATCAAAAGGCTACTCTGCCTGAGTATACTCCAGGATAATTGGGGTGGGTGTTGGACCCTGTGGCTCCCAGGGCCCTCCATGACAAGTGGAGTGGGCCCTATCCAATCTTAGAAAAGAAGGGTGAGGTTACCTATTTGGTTGACCTTGGCACACCCAGGAACACTCAGAGGGTTCTGCATGTGAAGAGATTGAAACCCCACCATGACAGGGCAGACATGACCATGTTACTGGTCACTGATGAGGGTGTGGAGGAGGAAACTGTGTCTGTGCCCGACCTCCTCTCCACTAACGTGCAAGATGGGTCAGTAGAGGGAGTTGTACTCTCTCCCAAATTGACAGACCAGCAGCACAGAGACTGTAAGCAGGTGCTGGAGCAGTTTGCTGGCCTGTTCTCTCTGACCCCAGGCATCACTCAGTGGTGTGTGCACCACATTGACACTGGTGACAGCCTACCTGTCAAAAATAAACTGTACAGGTCATCTGACCACGTCAGAGCCAGCATTAAAGCTGAGGTTGCTAAGATGCTGGAACTGGGGGTAATTGAACCGTCTGAGAGTCCATGGGCCAGTCCAGTGGTGCTGGTACCTAAACCTAATCCTCAGGGGGGACCCAAGGAGTTAAGGTTCTGTGTAGACTACAGGGGTTTGAATGCAGTCACAAAAATTGACGCTCACCCTATACCTAGAGCTGATAAGCTCATTGATAGGTTGGGGGCTGCTAAGTACCTGAGTACTTTTGATTTGACTTCAGGTTACTGGCAGATTGCCCTCACTGATGGAGCAAAGGAGAGGTCAGCATTCTCCACCCCAGAGGGACATTATCAGTTCAAGGTAATGCCCTTTGGATTAAAGAATGCACCTGCCACCTTCCAAAGGTTGGTGAACAGGGTCTTGTCTGGGTTGGAACAGTTCAGTGCAGCTTACCTGGATGACATAGCTGTATACAGTTCTACCTGGGGGGATCACTTAAACCACCTAAGGGAAGTGCTTCAGGCCATGCAGCAAGCAGGCCTGACTATTAAGGCAAGCAAGTGCCAAATAGGGCAGAGTTCTGTGGTGTACCAGGGCCACCAGGTAGGTGGGGGCCATGTACAGCCTCTCCAAGCTAAAATCCAAACTATTTTGGATTGGACAGCTCCTGTTACCCAGACTCAGGTCAGGGCATGACAGGGTACTATAGAAGGTTTGTTCAAAATTATGGGACCATTGTGGGGCCCCTAACAGAACTGACTTCTAAAAAGAGGCCCAAAAAGGTGATTTGGACCCCAGAGTGTCAGAAGGCTTTTGACACTCTGAAAGCTGCTATGTGTTCAGCACCAGTGTTACTGGCCCCTGACTACACAAAAGAATTTGTAGTTCAGACTGATGCTTCAGAGTAAGGGATTGGGTCAGTTTTGTTACAGCTACATGAAGGGGGCCTTGATCAGCCAGTTGCCTTTATTAGCAGGAGGCTTCTTCCCAGAGAGCAGAGGTGGAGTGCCATTGAGAGAGAGGCTTTTGCTGTGGTGTGGTCACTGAAAAAGTTGAGACCATATTTGTTTGGGACTCACTTCCGTGTTCAAACTGACCACAGGCCTCTCAGGTGGCTCATGCAGATGAGAGGAGAGAATCCCAAGCTGTTAAGGTGGTCCATTTCCCTACAGGGAATGGACTTTACAGTGGAACACAGACCTGGGGTTGCCAATACTGATGGACTTTCCAGGTTTTTCCACTTAGCCGATGAGGACTACCAGGGTGAACGTTAGTAACCCATCACCTTTCGTTTGGGGGGGAGGGATATGTTGCAAAGTCATCCTGTGCCCTGGGCACCCCCCAACCTTTTGCTGATTGGAACTGGTGGTAACTGACTCTGACTGACCCTGGGCTCTGTTTAACCAGGCCCAGAGCCAGTGCCAAGCTAAAAGGAACACATTAGAATACAGTTCAGACACCCAACATACACTAGGGTATGCCATGGTATGGTGGGGTACCCCTGTAATTGGCATGACCTACCCCATAGGCCCCTAGTATATAATAGGGCAGGGGATTGAAACTACCTAGAAGTCCCCAGTAACCTGGGGTATGGCAGTTTAGAGGCCAGCAGCTTTTTCTGCACTTGCATGTGTGCAGTGCTGCTTTTAAACCTTAAATTGTGCTCAAATTCGACTTTGATTCTAGAAGAACTGGGTAAGGAGAATCTGCAATATTTCTGCAGATTCAGAACCCCTAAAGCCTCCCTTAGTTGCACAGGGGGTGGGGGTCCTTTAGAGATTAGGGAAATACTTATAAACTATGTTTTTATAAGCCCTGGTGCTAGAAAACTGGCCCAAGTCATTTTCCCCATTGCAAACCCCATGGCCCATAGGTTAACATGGTAGTAAGTTATTGATTAATAAATATTGATAGGAGAGGACTAGCCGGACCATTCAAAGACTTCCCAGAATGGTAGTAGTAAATCCAAAAATATTATATTGTTGAATTTCTCCTAAAGTGTACATCCAAGAAGTTATAAGACTTTCTTGTTTGTAAGTCCAAATTCAACCTTCCAGTGGTCTGCCCTGATTGGTCAGAGTTAAGTGGATTAGCCAGGCTGCTTTGAAGAGGTGATAAAGAACCACTCTGCTGGGAGGGCAGTGTGCTGGTCTATAGGAATGCCAGGCCAGGAGGTGGAGTCGTAAACTATGCTCTTCAAAGGCAGAGGGGAGGCCTGGGTTTCAGTTTCACTCTGACACTCTTGACCCAGAGTCAGGGCTAGGCTTAAGGAAGGTATGTGCAGATGGTAGCCGGAGAGTCCATGGAAATAAGTCATCCCAGGAGGTGTGTTTAGCCAGCTCTTACCTCCTTGCTGGAAAATCAGCCATTATGGATTTGGAAGAATGATGCACTCTGGGACAAAATAATGCCACACTCTACAGGATGTGGTCATAACTATGACGAGTTGTCCTGCTCTCATTGGTCAGAAGTGACCTGGTGCTTGACCCAGAGAATTTTGAATACGTATCTGAGAGGGGCAGAGCCCTCCAGATCTGCTGCTTGAAACTTACTGAAGCAAGAAGTGCCCTGCTGTGAAGTTCTGCTGTGCAAAGACTTCTAAGGCCTGACCTCTGAAAACTGCACCATCTGAAAACTGCAGCCCTGTGGATTACCTTGCTACACAAGGACTAAGAAGTAGACTCCCTGCAAGCTACAGGTTAACAGAGCTCACCTGAACATCCCCACAAAGAATCCCCAGCCTGGAGTACCAGTGGATTTGAAAGGGTTTTGTTCAAGTGGATTGCGGAATTGAAGTTTCACACTTTCAAGGACCCTCTTGGAGATTCCAGAACCTTGGACTGTATGTTGGAAACTTTGGGACCCGCAAGCAGAACTTCAGGAAAGAGTTCTAACTGGACCCAGCCTGCTGGAGAAGGCTGCACTGTGGTGAGATATTCTCCAGAACAGTTTCTAAAGGTGTGTCTCTGTCAGAGAAAACAAAATGACTAAAAAGGGGGCTGTTAGTTTCTAAGCACTAGAAAGTGACTAATCTTTAAAAAATCATATCTCTGGTTCCCTACAGTGGATTATTTTTCGTTTTCATGTCATTTCAAAGATAAAAATATTACCTATTTTTATAAATTGCTGTTGGATTTTTATTTTGTGTTGTGTCTTAATTATTTACTGAAATGGTGTTTTTAAATGCTATAAATATCTGTCTTTGAAGTTAAGCCTATCTGCTCGCAGCCACGTTACCAAGGGTTGAGCATAGGAATAATTTTCTAAGACCTATGCTGGGCCCTATCATGTGTTAGTGGCCTTAGTGCCAGTGGCAGACCTACATTTGCCCCTACCAATAACCCACTTTCCAACAGGGAGTTTCTCAGACAGGAGAGTCATGCTAGTGCTGATGGATGCCTACTTTAAATATCCCATTGTGGAAGTCATTAGCTCAACGGCGTTCACACATGTGGCTCCTATACTGGAGAAAGTATTTGCAATGTTAGGTTGCCCCCCCAAAATCAAGAGTGACAATGGCCAACCCTCACAAGGAGGGGAGTTCGGTGAATTCTTGAAACTTTAGGGAATGCAACACCACCACATCACCCCCCAGTGGCCACAAGCCAACGGGGAAATTGAAAGGTTCATGAGGACACTCAATAAGACACTGCGGATTGCGATGGCTGAGCATGTTGACCCTGAGCGCCACCTGCAACTGTTCCTGAGAGACTACAGAAACACACCATATAGCACCACCCAACAACACCCTGTGTAAACTGATGTTTAATGGGCCGTGCAGGGACACGATCCCCGTATGCCCGGTGTGGGCGCCACCCTAGTATGATGAGAGAGCAACATATGCGCGAAGGGAACAGTGGAACGCACTAGCCAGCTGTAAAAGGAAGGCCAAACATTGGGACCTTCAACCAGGGGACTTGGTGATCATACAGGACCAAAGGTCTGGCTGGAAGTTCAGGACACCATACAAGCTCGGATTGTGGACAATAAGAAGAGTGGAAGGAACAATGTTAACGGCCACGAAGGGACAGGAGACCGTGGCCAGAAACATTTCTAGGTTCAAGAAGATGGAGGTGGCCCCCCAACGCCAAACACCAGAGGAGGAAGGAACCGAGGAAGGGGATTGGCCCGAAGGGGGTTAAGAATCAACTCTCAAGCCTCACCTTGGCACAGCCCCAGTCTGGATATGATGCACATCATTTTCGAGAGCCCTGTTGTTTCTTCACTGTTGATTAAGTACCATGAATATAGATGGCCCTGTGTGACCACTATCCAAGTATGATGAATTTTGCGCCCTGATGAAGGAGTTATAACATAGAGCATAGAGCAATGTATAACATCGGCGCATTCACCTTGTCTCCTTGTTTGTTGTATTCTGTTTATATTTAATGTGTGTTTTAAAAAAAAAAATCTCTTTGTTTTTTGTATATGTTCATTGTAGATGTTGTTTTTTGTGTATTTTATTGTATTGTTTCATTGCACATAAATTGTAAGTTTGTCATTCTTATAGATGTATAGTTATTGTCTGTTTAGCACTTATTCAGGGCTTCTTCTCCTTTTTGTACACACCATTATGTGATTATTTATTATATGTAAAAGTGTGTACTTTATTATTCAATTGTTTGTTAAAACTAATCATTAAAATGTATATATGTAAAAAAAGAATTATTTTTTGAATATTTTTGATAATAAATAATTGAAAAATGACAAACTCTGTGGGTGATATATATATTTGGATATACTAGCCGTGTCTATATGAATACTGAGTTGGGGATTCCTCTCATGTTGTATGCTAAGAATCAACTCTCGACACAGAACCAACTAACAGGCCTGCAACGATAATCTCAGACACTCATGCTCCCAGGGCTCCACCCTCAGCAACCCAACAAGAATTGAACGGCCACGATCGCCATCCACGATACCTCCTAAGGTCCAACCCTCCACTGAGCATAGGGCTCAAAGACTTTGTGTGCCGGCTGAATAGTAGCATGCAGACTGTTGCAAAAGACTGAGTTGGAATGGGATGTGGAAGGTCAACGGTCCTGGCAGGCGTGCCAGATGCTGTCATGCACCACCCTCTGGCCAGGCGTGGCCTGACGTTATAAAATAAATGGGTGAAGATCGCTCGAGTTCTTTACATCCAACCTGCCAACTAGTGTGTGTGTGTCATTCATTTGGTCAACCCTCAACCTGAGGACTAGATACGTGCTGCGATGCTCACCTTCCGGCACAGGCCACAACATTAAGAAAATAACGCCGCCACAAAATGTTCAACTCTCTGATTTTCCCTCAACTCATGCATTCGAGCCATGAGGTCCCTACATTTTAATTCCTTATAACTCATTGTAGTTCTTACACCAATTTCAAATGAAGGAAATTAGGTCCTGGCTTTCGTTTAACTCATCGGGTAAACTGTATCTAGTCTATCTATCCAATTCGCAATAATGCACCTTCACTCTATTCCTCTCTCTAATATACTGGTATATTTCCAAAATCTAAAAAGTATTTGGTTCACTTGTAGGATATGGTTATTCTCTATGCAAAGGGAAGCTACTGATGATTTCTGATTTTGAGAATGCATGTAGCACTTGAGGTCAGACCATCTAGTCCTTTCTTTTCTCCATATTTTATCCACATAACATAACCCTCATGTGTAGTTCATCCTCTAAACACAAAAACAGTATCCATTACACCCGCATTGAGCTGAGTTTAATATCCATGATAGGGATAATATACATTATTGTCCTTGGCAGACAGAAAGTTAAACAAAGTTGAAAAATATCATGTCCTTGATTTCATTACTACAGTGAACACCATAGACAGAGATGTCCCCTTCCTTTTTGTTTGTTGCACATTACTCTTTGCTATTTCTTTCTGCTCCATTGAAAGCATCTTGCCCTTTAAGTTCCTCCTTCTATAAGCAAATCAAGATTTGCTCGAGTTCAGGCAAAACTCTTATAGTTATAAGCCCTGATTAAGGGTGTATTATGGCACAAAGGAGCATAATCCAGACTCATTGTAGTCATGTGATTAAACCCATCAGCAGAGTTTGCTAGGGTTATGCCTCGGTTACAGGCGTAGGGTGTTTTGTCATGAGATTTTGTTCTCATTCACATATCCAGCATTTAGCTACATGTTCTTCCACACCAATCTTTCTATGTAACCTTAAGAACAAACATTGTTTGAGTTCAAGAGTCCTTGAGGATTTTGGATGAGCATCACTGAGATTACCATGGCGCTTTTTGAGTAGATCGCGTCGTACTACAGAAACCGGCGCTATCGCATACACATTGATACAATACAGCAGGCTTTCATGAGAGAGCCATATGCTGGGGAAAGTTCTTTTGAAAGCCCTAGTCAAAGCTTCACTCTGTCCACCCTCCTACTTCGAGCATCTTCCATCACTGCGCTTGGCAACTGGCCATGGTCCTTCTGAGGCTTAATGTGCAACAGTTCGCTGCTATACCCAATGAGGCCATGCGTCAGCGGTCACAAAGGGAAGGGGCCAGGTCATTTCAGTCTCTTTCATAGGTGCAGGGCTTCCTTCAGTTAAACCCACAGCCAATGGTGTTCTTGCCTTGTCTTAGGGGCACAGCTGATGGTGTTCTTGACTTGTCTTAGGGAAGCATGTGAGTTCCAGGAGAAACACTCTAAAAAGTCATAACTTGTCTTCTAGTGTGCGGAAAGAGAAACACTTAGAAATAACGCATTCCACCATGGAGGTCATTTGCTTGTTTCTTTATTTTACTTTCTAACCCAAGATGATAGACACTACTTCCTGATTTTATTTTTGCTCCCTGTGTCTTTTCCTATTTAGAATCTCAGTTTAATGCTAGACTTTGCATCACAAATGTCTTGTTCTCTTTATGCTGGTGAGTTCTTCGCCCCCTTGCCTTATCTTTTTGTCCTTGTACTTTATTTTTAATTTTGTTCCCAGCTAGGATTTTGCTGTTACCTATTACCAGTTCACATTTATTTTAGATTTTTAGAGCGCTACTTGTCACCCGGCACTTGGCAAGGTCCAATTGATTATCGGAATAGCCAGCTCTTCAGGGACTTTCAGAACTCTAGAACAGATGGGGCGGTCCGTAGATGAAAGAGTGGCTCATCCATGTCTTCACTGCTAGGTAGGAGAAGGAGCGACTTCTGCATCCGCTACGTCAGATGCGGGAGGTGAGGTTACCATTGGACCTCATCCCAACAAACGACCAAGATAGTTTGACCACGTCTATACTAAGGCCCACAACCAATTGCTGATAACACTCAAAGCAGTATCAAGGGATCCAGCGCGGGTGCATATCCATAGAGCAATGTATAAGAAGGCTCTGCTGCCCCGGAAAATGTTATAACAGAGGAAGCCTATTAAAGCCTAATTATGGCCACGGAGAGCAAACATTTTGGGCAAACAGTAAATGGTAACTATTCTGAGAAACCTCATCAAACTGGGATTGATACAGTGATTCCCCCTGAGGTATGGGTTAAACACTTTACTCAACTCTATTCAGGCACAGTTCATGGAGAGGGCCCCTCTTTGATAGCGAAAGACAACAACAGTGGAAACCACTATGACTCATTTCCAACTCTTGTGTGGTTCAGAGATCAAACTGAATGATCTGATTGAGGCCATTAATAGATGCCCTGTAGGAAAAGCCCCAGGGCCAGATGGGAACCCAGTGGCTCTCTTCAGGGCAAACGTATCCCTCTGAGCTCCCCGCCTGACAAATGTTTTTAAGGCTTCCTTAATGTTGCCACCCCCCCAAGGTCTGGTCCCATACTACAATCGTCCCTATCTTTAAAAAAGGCTTGAATGGGGAATCCGCAATGCTATCGCCCTATCTCACTAATTAATTCTACTGCTAAAACTATGGGCAGAGTCTTGCTGAAAAGATTACAAGTATGGGCAAGCAACAACAAGGTGCTTTCTGAGCGCCAGTTTGGTTTTCGCTCTGGTGTCGGGACGGTCGAGCAGTGCTTACATCTATATCTCCAAGGAAGGCAAGGTTTATCTTGCTTACATGGACTTGAGCTCAGCCTTTGACCTTGTTAACAGGTCAAAACTCTGTGCAATTATGTTAGATCTAGGGGTGAAGCCAAGCATTGTGAACTTCCTGAGGAAGCTCCGTACAGAGGTAACAGCCAGTGTAAGATTTGGCCCAGCTGAAGAAACAACTGAGGCCTTTAGGCTTGATTGGAGAGTGCATCAGGGCTGTGTTCTGCCCCCCTTTTTATACTCACTATATGTTAATGGTGTAGAGAAGCACTTATTGCATCAAAAGGTAGATTGTCATAGGATGGGGAACCACAGAATACCTGCTCTGATATACGCCAATTATATGGTTTTATTAGCAAGAACTGCATTGGCCTCATTGTTTACTAGACCACTTTTGTGTTTTTATGAGAAGCCTGGGCATGGTGGTTAATCAAGCAAAAACCCATACAATGGCATTTTGACGCAGAGATAAGAAACATAATGCCTTTAGGATAAATAATACAGAAATTTCTACGTTTTCTTCGTATCCCTATTCAGACATACTGTTTGATGACAGATATGCCTGGGAAACTCTGAAAGCTAGTAGGGCAGTTACCCTAGCAAGAAGCACAGAGGCGGTTTATGGCTGTGCATCCGGATTGGGAAACAACCCGATCATAGAACTAATAATATATAAGGCCAAGTGTTGCCCAGGTGCCACATTTCGGGGTGGTGTATGGGGCACCCGTGACCAACCAGGGCTGGAGAGGGTGGAAAGTGGGTTCTTAAAAAGATCGCTAGCTGCACCCAAATCCACTAGTAACTTTATATGTCATGACGAATTTGGGTTAGGGTACATAAATGATGTAGTGAAGGTATTACCTCTTCTACTTTGGCTAAAGTTATGGAATAAGGAACAAACTTCACTGGGGGCGTGGCTTGGCGCCCGCAAGTGATGACGGCGCTCGAGTAAGGCTCCGGGGCGGCGCTGTGAGACAAGCTGGTTCCTGTTTCTCAATCCTGGAGACGAACGGCTGAAGGAGAGTCGGAACATGCCCTGATCTCACCCGACATCGATTGAAGTCTCTTCATGCCTCCGCGACGCTTCTACTGCCGCTTGTGAGTTCCGACAGGATTTTTCGCTTGAGGCCGCCATCTTAGTTTTGCCGAGCGACGCGCGTTGTGCAGAGGTAACTGCAACATCAGTTCAGCGCTATGAGTGGAAGACAATACACACTCTTCGTGGGCTTATAATTTACCCTCCTGACTGCTTCTCCTTTTATGTACCGAATTTTTGCACTGCCTGCCTTTTATTTGGAGCGCTTGTCAATTATACAATGCATCAACAATGCTCCTTCATGACGCGCCCTTCTTTCCTATGACTACCATTGAGCTGTTTTTCAAGCCATGACACTACCAGCGCCCTATATGGATTATTTTCTGCCTTCCTTACAAGTGGTGAATTATTATTATTATTATTTTTTTTTTCTCAATGCAGCACGCCTGGTTGCTTCTCTGCTGTCAATGTTACTAGTTACTGCAGGCTTCTGCGAGGTACATGAGAGGACATTCCACCCCATCTCTTGCCAATTTGCTTGAGATCACTTCACATTAAGCAGTGCGTTGGTGCCTACATTCTGCAGTATAATGCCACATGAATAATATCCTGGTCTTATCATAAACGGCTCCTTCTGTTTTTCCTCACACACCTCGATGACCATTTACACCTGAGTACTATGAAGATGGTTGCATTCCCTTCATGACGTATTCAACTACCCACATACTCCTGCGGTGTTCTCTCTTGGGCTGTCTTCGTTTTAGCTTCCTGCGACCTCTACTGTGTCAACCACCTCACGGCTTTGTCACATGGGTAGACTCAAGTCAATGTCGCATTCGTCTCGTTCGCCCAAACCTCAGATTGTGAAGAACTCCAAGGTTTTCTCTGCTTTTTCACAACTGGAAGACTCTCTTAACTCGTCTGGCTCAGATACACCAATGCATCCTTCCAGGCACTCGCAGGATAATTCCAAATCTAACACGAAGAGGCTTAAGTCGAACTCCCTTTCACCCCCAAAGCATTCAGGACCAGTATCCATGGAGTTATTGTTAGAAGAAATAAGATCCTTGCGTCCTTTCATGGAAGAGACTAATATTAAGCTCCAGGTTCTTACGGATAATTGGTCGCAAATGGAAACAAGGGTAACATCGATTGAAAAATCTGTTCAGTCGTTCCAAGAGACATCCTCTGTTGTCTCGAACCTGAAGTCTCAAGTCTCGGATCTTCAACAACAAGTGGAGCAGTTGGAAAACAGAAATAGACGCAACAATCTTCGTGTTTATGGCCTAGTTGAAGGACTCGAGGGGTCTGATCCAATCGCCTTCTTCAAGTCGTTTCTCCCCAAGCTCCTGCACCTGCCACAGGACAAGGCCCTCAACATTCAGCGTGCTCACAGACTGGGTCGGCCACCTTCTTCTGCTTCTTCCTCACAAAGGCCCAGAGGGGTCATCATCTACTTTTTGGAATATACCGATCTCTTGATGGTACTGGCGGCGGCCAAATCCTCTCCGAATCTGACTTGGTCTGGCTCGTCTCTGTTTTTTGCACAGGATTATGCCAAGGCCACTGCCAATCGTCGCAAGGTTTTTCTGAGTTTAAGAGAAGACCTACGTGCGATCGGAGCACGATACGGCCTTTATCACCCATGTTTATTCAAAGTTACCTATAATAATAAGACTACAACTTATGAAGATCCAGTGCGCTTACAAAGCTTCATCAATGCGCACAAATCATCTTCCATGGAAGCCTCCGGACCATCATCCTCTGCTCCTGGTTGACTAGTGCCTTTGTGACTCTCTTATGGCTGCTGCTTTTTCTCTTTTTCCTGTTCGTCTTCAGAGACTTTATCTAGGTTGTAGTTAACCTGTGTTCTTCTGATTCTCCAGCTATCCACTTTGCGGGTGCTCTATTGATTATGCATGATGGCTGTCCCCTGTTCTATTTGTTAGTCATGATTTCAACATAATCTCCTGGTATGTCTTAATTCTTTGTTCTTTTTTCGTCTTACAGGAATTTTTTTTTCGTGTTTAATGATGTCTCCCGGTCCCTGCTTCGTTGCTCCTGGATGTGCTGCCTCACCCATGTGGTTCCTTCCCTCCTCCTCCCCTTCTCGCATCCCTCCTTTGTAGGTATGTTCCTTCTTTATTCCCTCATTTGTCTTCCCTGTGCATCCGATGATCTTTCCTTCTATCTCTCCCTCTTTTCTCTTTCCTTGTTCCTATTTTTGTTCACTTGTTCCTATCTTGTCTTCCTACTTCTGATCGGATCCTTTTGCTTGTGTAAGAGTTGCATTCCCTGTCTTTCTAGGTACATTTGTCTCTCAACTGCTTCCTTATTTCTGGCTTTCTGTTTAAATTCTTATATTGCTTCCTTAAATTCTTCTTTTTTTGATAGCGCGTATGCTCTTGTCTGCCCTCTTCTTCTCTCCCACTTCAGCATTTTCACATTGGTTTTTCTTCTTTCTCTATGTCTTCTCTCCTTTTCATGGGTTTTTCATTCATTAGTCATGTTTTCCACATTCTTTGTGGGAATATTACTGTTATGTCATTAAATATATTGTCATGGAATGTGAAGGGTATTAATTCCCCGATTAAACGTCAAAGGATTTTGTCACATCTAGCCAAATTGAATGTTGATATTGCATTCCTCCAAGAAACGCATTTAACTGATGTAGAATCTGTTAAGCTCAAACGTGGATGGGTGGGCGAACTCTTTTATTCGCAGGGTGACGGCAAACGGAATGGTGTGGCAATTCTGTGTCGTAAATCTCTCCCCTTTTGGTAGGTGGGTTTATGCCAAGCTATCACTCAGAGGTGTTCCAATCTCACGCCTTAGTGTTTATGGCCCAACTACGGGTGAACCCTCTTTTTGGGCTGATTTCTCTCCACTTCTAACTAAATTTATGGACTAAAATTTTATTCTGGCGGGGGATTGTAATCAACCTCTGGATCCATTTATTGATAGGACATCCAAGACCCCCTATATTCCTAACAAACCTCACAAGCTGTTGCGCAGCATAAGTTAGTAGACTCTTGGCGCCTCTGTAATCCAAAACTACGGGAGTACACTTTTTACTCTCCCTGTCACCGCTCCCAGTCACGACTAGATTATGTCTTTGTCTCCCACAACCTTGCTCAATCACTTTTACATTCCGAGATAGGCCCGATACTGCTTTCAGATCATGCTCCTGTTCTCACAAGTGTTGATGTATTCTCTAAGATTGCTGGTCCCAGAAGATGGCGATTTAATAACTCCCTCCTTGCTGATTCCAAGTTTACAGCTACCTTCACCTCCTTTTTTGATGAATTTTTTCTGATTAATGATAACATCGCCCTTTCGGAACATACTATCTGGGATGCTTTTAAAGCAGCAGCACGTGACTTTATTATTAGTTATGTTGCGAACAAACGCAAAACTGCTCGACGTTTCACCACAAACCTCCTTTCAGATATTAAGAGATTGGAACATGCATATTTCACCTCCCATTCTGCTGATAGCTTGACAGCCCTTGTTGCGGCAAAATTGAAATTTAATGAGAAATCTACGGAGGATGCCTCCTTGTATTTGTTGAAGTCAACTGCTACATTTTATGGGGGTAGGAACAAAGCAGGGAAGCTTTTAGCTAACTATTTGAAGATTAAACATAATAAGTTAAATATTGAATCTATTTATGACTCTGATGATAACCTGAAACACGTGGATGTTGACATTCTTGCTGAGTTTTCACGTTTCTATGAGACTTTGTACACATCTGAAACTCAACCCTCTCCCAACTCCCTTGCTCGCTTTTTCTCCACCATTCACACACCATCCACTTTCCCCCTTGACCTCTCCTCCTTAGAATCTGACGTTACACAAAAGGAACTGCTCACTGCTTTGCATCATCTCAAACTCAATAAGGCTCCTGGTCCTGACAGTTTTACCGTCGAATTTTACCTTCACTTTTCTAAGTTGTTGATTCCACGATTGCATTCCCTTCTTCATACCTTTATTGCCCAAGGTGCTTCCTCAGGGACATTCTCAGATGCTCATATTTGTTTAATACCTAAACCTGGGAAGGACGTTAAATATTGCAAAAATTATAGGCCTATATCCTTAGTCAATATTGACTATAAACTTTTCGCTAAAGCATTGGCGGTCCGACTGGATCACCTTCTCCCCGATCTTCTAGGTGAAGAGCAATCCGGGTTTGTTAAGGGCCGACATATTACGGACAACACTAGACTCTTATTTAACATACTGTCAAAGTCCTCCCGTTGTCAACACTCACTTGCAGCGGTTGCCCTTGACGCCGAAAAGGCGTTTGATCGGGTTGAGTGGCGCTATCTTTTTCACACCCTTACTTGGTTTGGTTTTGGCCCTAGATTTATTTCCTTAGTTTCCCTGTTGTATTCACATCCCAGAGCTGCAGTATTTGTGAATGGTCAAATTTCTTCTTATTTTGATTTAGGTAGAGGCGTTCGCCAGGGTTGCCCTCTTTCACCCTTTCTCTTTAACCTTGCTCTAGAACCTTTTTTGTCCAGGTTGCGTCAGAATCCCGCTATTCATGGTTTCCAGGTTGCAGACTTTCATATTTAGCTTGCTGCTTATGCAGATGACATTTTACTTTTTCTTTCTAACCCCGCAGAATCTATCCCCGCTTTTCTAGATGAAGTCCGAAACTATTCCTCTATCTCTGGATATAAGCTTAATCATGATAAATGTGAGATCCTGTCCCTGACCAACTTCACTTTCAAACAAGAATTTAGTGCCTCTCAGTTCACTTGGTGTCCCTCTCATATTAAATATCTGGGATTATATGTTACCTCCTCCATTCCCGATACTGTCTCTCTATGCATGTCCAAGTGCGCACAAAAAATTGCGGACCTCACTGCAAGGTGGCATCCTTTATATCTGTCCTGGTGGGGTCGTCTTGATACTATTAAAATGATGATCTCCCCTATTATTCTCTATACGCTGCCCAATATTCCAGTATCCATCCCATCGAGGTTCTTCAAAAAGATTAACTCAACGTTAGCCTCATTTTTATGGAACTCAAAAAAATCCAGAATGTCTCTTGCCAGACTGATCCGTCCTGCTTCTGAGGGTGGTGTCAACTTTCCTGACTTTCCTACATATCAGAAGGCCTTTTTGTTACATCAAGCTTCCCTTTGGCTGCAAGATCCCATCTCCTCCTGTCCTTTGTGGATTAAGGTTGAACGTACTCTCCTCTCTCCGTTTTCTTTTGCAGAATATCTTGCTTTTTCCCGTAAACCCTCTTCAATTCCTACTCCTATCCACAAGTATACCCTCAAGCTCTTACTGTCTGCTGCCCCTGGTCCCCCTACGACCGTCGCTGATCTCCTCTCTTCCACCATTTGGCATAATAAATATCTTTTAATCGGTCATAAGCCCTTTTACTGGAAATCTTGGAGAATCCGAGGTTTGATTTGGATCTCGCAGCTTTTCTCTGGCTCCACCTTTTTCTCTTTTCCTGATCTCCGTTCTTCTTTTGATTTGCCCTTATCCTTTCTCCCCAAATAACTTTTACTTAAAGCTGCTGTCCTGGAGATTTACGAGCAGCTTTCAGGTTCTCCTCCTCCCCTTGTTTCACACGTCCCTACTTCTCAACTTCACTCCCTCCTACGCAACTCCCCCAATGCGTCTCTTATCTATAAACACCTCCACACACATGAGTTGCTCAGACCTAAATCCAAGGTTGAACTTCAGTGGGAAACTGATCTTTGAACAGATTGGCCGATATCTCTATGGGATAAGATATGGGCAAAACTTCGTAAAACTTCCAGAGCGGCCTCCCTGACACAGTCCTTATTTTTTATTTACAACAGATTACTTCATACACCTTCTACACTAAACAAGCGATTTCCAAATACCCCAGACATATGCTGGTCGTGTGGTACCCCTAATGCTACCTTACTTCACATGATATTTCTTTGTAAGCATGTGCATGATTTTTGGTTACAGGTGTGGGCTCAAGTCAATGTTATTTTTCATACCTGTATTGCTTTTTCTCTCACTCACCTTTTCTTGGGTAGTCTATCCCCTAGCTGGGATAATGTAGATATGTATGTTCGCATCGTTGATTTGTTATTGGCTGTAGCCTTTCAGCAGATTACTGTCAACTGGAAAAATACGTCTAATATTTCTTTCAAAGCGTGGTGGTACAATGTCTGTCACAATCATAGACTTGATAATGCCTTTGTTTTTCCTGTTCAATTAGCAACTAAACGCACAGACTTATGGCTTCCCATTACGCTATACTTAGACAATTGTGTTGCCCGTCCATCTCGTCCAACGCCTGCTCAACAAGAAGTTTCTAAACCCCCATGATGCCCTTTCCACATCCAAGATTCTCTAACATACTGTTTTGTTTTTATTTTTCTTGCGAGTAGCTGTTTAGCTTATGACTGATGTATCGTTTATGCTTCTTTTTAAATACCCATGATAATTGTTTTGTTGTACATTCTCTCTTACATATTGCATTTGCTATCCCCTTCTTCCCCTTCCCCCCCCCCCCCTCCACCCTCTCCCTTCCCCTTCCTTGCTGATATTGTGTATTTATCCTCACTTTTTCATTGCCTAATAAAATTTTATTGAACTTGAAGGAACAAACTTCACTAAACTGATTAATACTAGACAATTGTCTCAAGCTGGAAAAGGTTCTAAGAATACAATGGATTTCATAATTGTAAAATACATGCCAGTGCTTGGATTTATGCGACTTGTTTGATAATACGGGCACTTTTTTCTTTAGTTTCTCTAAAACATAGAGTAAACTGTTCCAAGACAAATGCGCTGAAGAAAGAATGCATAAAAATGCCGACACAACCACTGTTTCTGCCTATGCCCAAATATGTACATGCTTCGGCATAGAGCCCCATCTAACCTGGGTTAATAACCAGTGCTTAATTTGAGTTGATGGTTTCCGGTTTTCGGCACAGGCATTTTGGGCCCTATTCACAGAACTAACCTAAGACAAAATGCTAAACTTACTACCATTTTGGTATTCACAGAAGGCACTTACTCATCAATGAGTAAGTGCCTTCTGTGAATACCAAAATGAGTAAGTACCTTCTGTGAATACCAAAATGGTAGTAAGTTTAGGATTTTGTCTTAAGTTACTTCTGTGAATCGGGCCCTTTATTGTCAGCACCGGCTCCTAGGACAGCCTGCCACATGGTGGAGCTGTTTGTCTTATTTTACGAGGAGCACAGTAGCTGGTGTTTAATAATTAAATATACATTACGGTCACTAACACCTTGCACCAAAGGCTATAGGAATAGCTTGGGAGGCATGTATTAGGGATTTTAATGTACATTTAAAGTCTGAATTGTCACAATGTTATATGAGTGTGATGGCTAATAGTGATAGTACTGCCATTGGCTGCCCTATTGGGAGCATTGGGTGGTGCAATCTGCAGTGGCCTGCTGACAAGGGCCCTGGCACTTCTATTTTTACAAATTTAGTACTGTTAATAAGACACACCGCAGGTTTCTGCTAACTAGGCTTAGGCTCGACACCATCCATTTTCGAAGGCTTTCCTCACACAGAGTGTGAATGCTGCGAATTTACCTCCCTGTCCATGGGATGCTTGTTCTCCACAAAGCACGTTGCACGTTATCCTTTTCTGCAAATTTATTCGTTAAGGAAAATGTACATACTACCCGTTTTAAAGCAGCCAATTATAGGCACTGTAGGGCGGCAGTGGAATTTTTACAATCATTGCCAAGAGTGATGTTTATGTTTTTTAATTGTAACTTTTGTACAGCGTGAGGTCTGCAATAGTTCTGTAAATTGATATTTTAATTTCAGGCCTGTTTTTAATGGACTGCATAGTTTAATTATTCTTTTATGTGCATTATGTTATGTATTATGTATGGTTTTATTTTGCTTCTTTTATGGTCATTAGATGACCGAATAAAGAATGATAATGACCTAGAGGGGTTGAGGAGGAAGTTGAACGATCAGATGAATACCAAAAAATAGACCTTCGAGTTCTTTTTCAATAAAAGTCCAATGTTCTCCGGGCATATCCAGCCTTTTGGGTGAAATTTGGATCAAGAGCGAGAAGCCTCAGAAAAAGGTGTTGAAACTGCTGAGTTGATTTTAAATCTGAGATACATTTTGCAATCCCAGGTAAAATATCAGATTATTGGATTAAATCTGTGTTCAAGTATTCTTAAACTTGCTAACTAGGGAGCAAGAAAAGTATACTGATGTTTTTAATGTAGATATTTGTAATTAAATACATACCTTTGACAATGAGGCTTAAGCTGCTTAAAACTATAAAGAAATTGGGGAAGTAATTCTCCTATTTTCAAAAAGGGTAACATCCTTTCTAAGTAACCATGTTCCTGGAACAATAGCTATAATGGAGGATGTATTTTGTAGAAAAAAATCTCTGAGAACAATATAGCAAAGATGAACTTAACAAAAGGTGTAATGGTATTTTAAAATTTGAAAGGGTTTATTCTTTAGTAAACATACATTTCTTTTCATGTTAAATAATCACGTCTTGACTTATTTCAATAGCTATTTTTATTCTACTGTATTTGTTTTGTGCCAGTTTTAACACATTGGCCTTAACTTGAGGACTTTTTTCCAGAGGAAAAGTCATATATACAATTTGTTTTAAAAACAGTGTAAAAGGAAATTGGCGGATGACGAAACCTCAGGAAGGAACACCATGGACGACTTCCTGACTTACACTCCCTTAGCAGAAACAAGTGTGTCTGAATTTTAATTCTGATAAAGAAGCCAAACAGCTGCATTACAGATGTAAGTCATCGTCCACGTCATGCCACGCAGCTGCATAACGTGTTAATGGACTTATTATGAAGTGAGAAGTTTTGAAATATTTGTATCAATTGGCTTAATAAAAATTACATCAATCAACCAGTGTTAGAGACAGAATTTATAAACCTCCAATTTTTGTTACAAAATCTCTACCACATATTTGAAGCACAGTCAGTTTTTGTCTTTGTATTAAGCGCTAAACAACTTCCAACCTTTGCATAAGAACGACTCATTGCATTTCAAGGCCTGCGTAAAAAATGAGCAACTCATCAATTTTGCCTTAATGCCGGTTGCAGCATTAAGTTAGTTACCCTCATGATCCTTGATGACGTTGGAAGTATCCTGGATGGTGGCGATTCCTGCCTTATTGTGCAGCTCAAACTCATGGCAGCTTACAATATAGCTGAGTATTGTATTGTATTGTATTGTAATTGC
Source organism: Triturus cristatus (assembly GCF_964204655.1). Classification (NCBI taxonomy): domain Eukaryota; kingdom Metazoa; phylum Chordata; class Amphibia; order Caudata; family Salamandridae; genus Triturus; species Triturus cristatus. The sequence continues at coordinate 216,313,017 of NC_140592.1, forward strand.
ATTTATATAGCGCTTACTACCCCTGATGAGGCGTCAAAGTGCTTTTACGGCAAGTAGCACGCTATTCCGGAACCCATAAAGGATTAGTGGTGAATTGGTATAGTGCAAATCTGAAAAATATGTGAGTGGTGGATACGTTAGTCAGTTATTTGGATTGAGAAGGATAGCAGAGGGATAGGAGAGGGAGAAAGGTTTGTATTTATAGAGTGCTTGCTACCCTTGATGGGGTGTTGAAGTGCTTTTTCAGTGAGTAGCACGCTACTTCGAAACCCATAAAGGATTAGTGGTGAATTAATATAGTGAAAATATGAAAGTAATTTGAGTGGTGGATATGTTAGCCAGTAGAGCTATGATTATAGAAGAATGGTCTCCATTTTGGAACACTGCATGGGTCTTCTCAGAGCGTCTTAAGTTGGCTCACCACTTCTGTAACTAAGCGGTCCGAAATGGAGAAGACTGTTTGCCATACCTCAGCCTCCTCTATCATGACTTGTAGGGTACCTCGGGGCTCTATTTTAGGCCCCACAGTAGTCAGGCTGAATATCTCCACTGCGTTCGCTGGGCAAGGCGTCAGGAGTCTTCTTTCAACAGCTTGTGAATGATACACGTTTCTACATAAAACCTTCCTCCTTATATGACGTCATAACTCTTCGCTCAGTTCTTCTCAAATATCTTGATTGGATGTTTGAGACTTTCTTGAAGCTCTTCTTCCCCAAAGCTGAGCTCCTTCTTCTGACTCTAAAACACATGAATACGCGTGACCCATTGCTACTTAAGAAACTTTAAGTTTCAGACTTCTCTCCTTCTCCATCTCGACAGTAAAAAATACTTGGGCTTCACGTTCGACCGCTCTCTTTCGATGGTCCATGTGACAGGGTGCATAGCACCTTCTTAGCATTTCTTTCAAACTAATTATAGTCAATGACAATACTGTGTCTTGCCATATTCATGTAAAATGGTTCATGTAATATGCCAGTGTAATAATTGTGAAAAATAATTCAATAGCTATAAAATTACATAGTAGCCACTCTCAAATAAGTAAACCGTGAAAATAAAGAAAATGAGCATTTACAATCTTAACAGAATAACGTGAGGCTAGGGTAGGTGAGAATGGGAGAAATGATTAAAGATCCATATATCCAAGTGACATCATGATGCTGGAGTGTGTGTACATGGGAGGTAGGAGCCGCACTAATCCGCTAGTTTAATCAGGACTCGGACGGTAATATTAAGATATAGCATACCGAAATTGGTATCAAGAGTCACCTGTGTAATAATTGTTCAATATTGTTTCAAAGATTTCCAAAGAGTCCTGTACCCTATATATCACTCTTTCACATGAAACCGATCAGAAGAGTTTCATCAGTCTGGATTTGCAGTGGCGGAGGATACAGATTTTTGCACGTGCTTAATTTGTAAAAACAAATAAGTGCCAGAACCCAAACTGCAACACCATGTGGCAGATTGTCACAAAAGCGCTGTTGAAAGTTTAGTGTTGAGCACCGGAAGCCACCGGCTAAATTAAACACTGATCTTTGCCACTGTGAGTGAGGTAGCCATCCATCTACACCACAAAAAGGGGATTTCAGGGATCTCAAAGAGATTGTGTGTGTAAATGCTAATTTCATAGATGGTTGAGAGGGAATGAAATTGTATGTAGACAGCATATTCTGGACATCGACCCAAAAGACAGAGATGATGGACAAGCCCACAAAACGTGGAATAGAGTATCCTCCTGATTACATCTCCAATGTCTTCAATTTTGAGCCATGCTTGATCTGGTTAGGCAACCCAGCTGTGTAGAATTTTCTAAAATGTAAATTTAAGTTTGATTGACTCATAGACCTCGGTCATGTTTTTCAAGAAGGCCCACTTGTCATCCATGTTCTCAGTCGATAGGTCAGTATACCAACTGTCTTGAGTTGGACATGATGTTCAGTAGAATAAAGTACTGTGACCACCATGCTGGTAAGCCCTGACACCACATTTTTATATGAACCTGTCACGATTCCCCCGTCGCAAGTGTAGGATCAGATGACTCTTTGGAATGGTGGCGTGTTCCTTACAGCGGGGATTCTCACCTCTCTTTCCATCCAAAGGAATCCCTGACTGGACTGAGTATTGGAGTCCCCTGCAGGGGTTACATTCTTCCTTATCCAGACGAGATTCCTTCAATTGGGAACACTCGCCAGAGGACCCCGCCCCCGGGCCATACGTCATTGGCTCCCTGCTAATCATAGAAAAGGAAAGCCCGTCATCGAGAGGATGGGAAACGGACTCCGGAAGACGCCGTCGGTTTGAAGACGCTGATCCCGGGATTTCGGAAGGAGAGACGAAGACAATAGGCCAGGATACTCCGCTGCCGGCTTCTTCCATGAGGGACAAGCATCCAGGGACGTCAGGAGAGCCAGGAGGCCAACGACCCCATGCTTCGCCCGGCCATGCTCCTGGAGGAGCGTGGCTCACCCAGGTACGTGCACAGCTCTTGGGGTGGGCTGGGAGGAGGGAGAAAGTCGGCAGTAGTGGGCAAGCTGCATCATAAAACCCCCGCCTTTCCGACCACCCTCCCCTTCAAACCACACCTCCATACTCTTCCCGTAGAACTGGGTGAACCCTCACTCCCTGTCCCCGGTGGAGGCATTCAGATAGAGCCTCTTACCAAGGTTGTGTTTCTCTTCTACTGAGGAAACCTTGGACCCAGAAGGCAGGAAAAACTGAGCCACAGGATGTCTGGACCCTGGGAAAAGGAGCGTCACGGAAGGATAAGAAGTATTATCCTTATTTGAACTCTGGCACAATTGACATGTCGTGTGTATAAAGAAATAAAGGAACCCCATATCACCTCTGTTGTGGACCTCGATCCTTTTAGTAGCTCACAGAGCCCCATAATTTTATATTGTTCTATACAGGGAAAGTTGGTAACAGTTGCATCTGAGCTCCTAAACTATATGATAAGTAGTGATCAGTTGTCGGAAGCACCAGTCTTGGTCTGCTTCTAGTCCAAATTCAAATCTTAAGCCCTCAAACGTGAGGAAGTTCCCATTAGGCATCATCTAGGCAGTGATCATAATTACTTTGCCAGCCCATTGTTTCCAACAAAAGGGGCATCCAGCTATTTCCCCTTGCCAGTATTCCCTAGTGGAGTGTCTGAATGTAAAGAAAGTCTATTTTCCAATAAAAGTGAAAGAAGAGGCTATCCTACGAAAACTGCTGAAAGTCACCCAATCAGTCCCCATAGAAGTCTTACACCTTGAGCTCTCATTAACAAGTACATATGCTCGAGCCATTTCTAATATTATACAGTGGGCCTTTACTCTTATACATGCAACCTCTGGCTCTTTAAGGCACATATTAAAACAAGAGACTTTTGGAGAAGATTCGGCAGTGCACACTTTTAATAGGAATCTCAAAATAGCCCATGAGGCATCTCAATGCACTGTTGCACTTTTGCAGGCCTGGTCTCCACCCCATTTGAAGATCTTTTTAAAACATACAACCCCAAGAGTAAGCTTTGCACTAGATAGGGAGCACTGTACCCAATTAAAGCACTTCAAAAAGTTTGCAGAAATTTAGCATATAAAACTCCCGAGCATTATCTAAAGTTTCAACTAGAACACAGAGTAAGGCGCTGTATTTTTCTTCTGCGATTAGGAATTCTTCCTTTAAAATTGTATTCCTCTAGATGGAAGTCCCTTGAACATGCCTCAGGTGTCTGTGATTTGTATAGCGGAGAAGTACAAGATCTTTTCCACGTACTTTTCGTTTGTCCAGATCAGACTTTGGTGGAGGCACGACAACGTTTTATAAACCCTTTATGTTTTCAATACAATGTCACTTTAACTCAAGACTTAATTACGCTGTAATTCTCCTCCTAATGAATTTGTTTTTTCACAACCTGTTCAAGTTTTAAAGAGTTTCTTAGAATTGTTAAAAAAGTGCGCATCCTGAAGAATGATAAACATATGTACTTTTATTCGTCAATTTTAACCTACTACGTGTATAATGACTTTTAAAGCAATCTAAAATTTTAAATCCAATTATCTTATATCCTGTATTTACATTTGTTGACCTCAGCCAAGGTCTGAATCAAATAAAACTTTGAACTATTTTCATGGTTCTGTGGGTGGACAGCCAGGTTCTGAGCAAGGATCAAGTCATGGGATTAAGCATGTTTGGGAGAGGTTTTTTGTTATCATGTATATTTTCAACTTCAAAAGTATTTTTGTGAAAGTTGACAAATACCTCAACTTCAGCTGTATTTGTACTGATACAGGTGCTTCTTTAGTTTGGTAGGGTCATTTACATCTGTAATATTTTTCTAAACACATATTTAAAGAGCCTGTGGTCAATTAATTGAGGTTGCGTCATGCTGCTCTTGTTGAATTGCTTTCTGAGTGAAGTGGAAAATAACATGGTATTCAGTTGTAAATGTTTAGTTAGGATCATTGTTCAGTCATTTGTATTTTATGAAATCCCAAATATTCTACAAAATTGCAGTGTGGTGCATACTCAACTGTATGTGCATGATAGAGAAGTCCTAAGCTTCTCTGGACACAACATTTCCTAAGTGTTAACGTGATTTGATAAGTTTAATTAAAATGTAGTGTGGAATGGAAATTTACTGAAATACGACTGATAAAAAATGTGTGCTCCATTCATGACCAAAAACCTGTATGTTCAATCATTAACAATGCAGCAAATTGTCCCGAGATCATTTCTGTCACCTTCTTCAGGCGATGGCATATGTCACACATCATATAGGCACTCTACATTTGTCACATAAAAAGGCTGTGCATGATGAGGCAACAACAGTCTTGGTTGTACCTAAAACATACAAGTGCAATGAATGTGAGAAGACTTTCTGTGGCACATGTGGCCTAAAGTCCCATCTGCTAACACTTGAGAGACATCCATACAAATGCAATGAATGTAGGGAAAGTTTCTTTGGCACTTCAAACTGAAGGTACTAGTGAATAACTTATCAACTACAGTAGAAAGCTGTCTAATCTTGTGTGAATCGAGTATCACTCCTATAAAGGGTATGTCACGGGGTCGACAGGACAGACGGAACCAGATCGGAAGGTGATTGTCGTTCTCGTCCACAGGGATGGGACGGGCCCTTTAAGGACGATCTGGACCCGTCGGAGGTGGAGTTCGCCCCCGTGACGTCAGCCTTCGCCAGCCTATCCCACGCATCGGTGGTGGAGAAAGAGGTGGATGCGGAAGACGCTGGCGCGAAAGCCTGGAGTGAAGACGGAGAAGCGGAAAGGGAGAGAGGGAGAGAAGCAGAGAGAAGAAGCGGTTGTCGGCCAGAGAAGGTATCGACTGGCAAAGAGCGTTGTGGGAGCCCAGTGGAGGGAGAGCCAGGAGGCCAATGACAACACTCATCGCCCCGTCACGCTTCAGGAGAAGCGTGGCTAAAACAGGTACGGAGGAAACTCCGGGGACTTCTATACACCACGGGAGGGAATGGGTAGCTGCAAGCGGGTGGTCACATTGTGTTGCGGTGACCTTAACTCTCCCTATTGGCTGGGGTACGAGGACTGCCGCCCTTCCTGCATCTTTTGGTTTACACATGGTGACGGCCAGTGCATGTTTGCAATACCCACACTCCCCTTCCCCTTAACGGTAAATAGACCGGAGGACACTCGACTAAATCCAATTCTCATCTTTCTTTTTGGGCTGAGCCTGATGACCTAGGAGACGAGCCGGGGACTCTGATGAGAAGAGGAACATCGATGCCCTTCGTACTCAACCTGGTGTTGCTGTCTGCCCGTATATCTGTAAATAAAGGACGTAAACGCAGTAGTCCTTGAGTCCGCTTTCTTGCTCAGGCCTACCCTCCTTGCACGTCCTGCACGGCGACAAGTGGTGAGCCAGATAGGAGCTGCCATCCGCAACAAGATGGAAGCCTTGATTAACCAAACGAGGGAAGGCCAAGCAAAGCTCGAGTGGGCTATGGAAAAGACGTCCAATCAAGCGGAACAGGATCGAGCGGTCTTCACCTCAGCTATACAGACCCAGTCAGACAATTTGGCTACACTGGCCGAGGGCCAGGCCCAGTTGATAGCCGCCTTGGGGCAAACCCGGACTGCCGCTCCCCAGGGAGCCGTCGTCCCACTTCAGAAATACGTCCCTGGTGATGACCCGCTGTCCTTTTTTCTGAACTTTGAACGGGCGGCGAGGGCCAGTGCATGGTCCGGGGACCGATGGCCCTTTTACCTGGCCCCCCTTCTGTCAGGAGAAGCCCAAGCAGCATACCAGCTGGCTAATAGAGACGGGACTGCCACGTATGGCCATGTGAAGCAATTCATCCTAGATAGACTGGGGGTAGACGATGAAAGCCACCACCTGAGATTCTGACAGGAAAGAGGGTTACCGGGAGATACACCAAAAACATTATTCTTTAAGATTAAGGACGCAGCCGACAGGTGGCTGAAGCCCGTGGAGTCAACCATGGATGACGTCATGAACAAGGTATATCTTGAGCAGTTTCTCGAAGCCTTGCCTTATGGCACCCAGCGATGGCTTCGATAACATAGCTTTGATAGCTTTGATAGCTTTGATAATGGCTGTCCTTGGAGCACGCCATCGAATTGGCCAACTCTTATGCCAGAGCCCAATCCAGTACCTTTTCTAGGGAACGAGAGAGATCGATTAAGGGCACCCATCCCCCACGGCCGGACAAAAAAATTGTAAAGCCATCCTTTGAGCCCCCTCCTCGAATACGCTATAACAAGCCCGAGACCGCAGTCGCCCAGGGACCGCAGTGTTATGAATGTGGCGAGTGGGGACACATAGCCAGATACTGTCGAAAGCGGAAAGAGAAAGGGGAAGAAGAACCCATGGAAGTAGGCTACATGCCCCGAGCTCTCATGTATGCACAAGAGACCGGACCCACGTTTTATGTAAGTCTGACACTGGACGGTTGTCAAGTAAGAGCATTATTGGATTCAGGCTGTCGCCATTTTGTTGTCAGGAAAAACCTCATTTCTCCCTCCTCTATCCTCCCAGGGCGCACCGTAGGAATAAGGTGTGTACATGGGGATGTCAGGGACTACCCGGTAGCCAGAGTAATCATAAAGAGCCCAAGAGGGGGAGGGAACCGGTGTGAGTTAGGGGTCCTCCCTGAGTTGCCTGAACCTCTTATAATAGGCGCTGATAACCCCTGTATCTCCACCCTTATGCTAGAGTCCCTACATAAAAACAACAGGGTGGCCAATGCTTCTTCAGGCCTCTTAGCGTCAGAGCCTTGGGCCACCGATACCCATTTTAGGACCACCCAACTGAACGATGCTGGTCTTGCCCAGGCCTGGCAGAACGCCCAGGACAACAAAACCAACCCCCACCGTGTCTACCCTGGTTTTATAGAGAAAGAGGGACTCATGTATAGGCTGGGGAGCGATAAGGCCCGTCCCCAGCTGATTGTACCCACTGATTTCAGAGACCAGGTTATGTTTTATGCGCATGCACATATCTTGGCAGGACACTCAGGGGCAGAGAAAACCACTGAATCCATCATCCAGAATTTCTTTTGGCCAGGTATATACGCTCAGGTGAGAAAGTATTGCCAAGAGTGTGAAATCTGCCAAAAGCGAAATCCCTACACACCCCCTAAGGTCCCGTTGGTTCCCATGCCCATTATAGGGAAACTGTTCGATCGGCTGGGAGTGGACATCATAGGCCCTCTTCCTAAGTCTTCCCGGGGATATCAATATGTCATGGTTGTGGTGGACTACGCCACCCGATATCCGGAGGCGTTTCCCTTAAGGGCTGCCACTTCAGCTGCAATATCCCAACGTTTGGTTGAACTGTTCTCTCGCATGGGGTTTCCGCGGGACCTGGTCACAGACCAGGGGACTCCATTTGTGTCCCGTCTAATGAAGCAAGTGTGTAGACTGCTGCACGTTAAACACCTTCGTACCTCAGCTTATCATCCCCAAACCGACGGGTTAGTGGAGCGTTATAGCGGCTCCCTAAAGTTAACCCTAAAGAAGCTCTTAACGGGGAATGGAAAACAATGGGACCAGCTGCTTCCCCTGGCTTTGTTTGTTCTACGAAGCCAGGTGCAGAGCAGTTTGGGGTCCTCCCCGTTCAAGCTTCTTTTTGGGAGGAAGCCCCGCACCCTACTAGAGATCACGAAGGACAGTTGGGAAAGGGAGGGGGCACTAGACTCCCAAGAACTTTTGGACTATACCCACCACCTCAAAACTAGGCTGCACAAGCTAAGGACCCTCTCTCACGAGGCCCTAGAGAAGGCACAACAAAAACAGAAGACCTTTTATGATAGGGGGAAGAAGTGGAGGGAGCTGGATGTGGGAGACTGGGCACTCATTCTCTTGCCCTCTTCGACGCACAAGCTCAGGAAGGAATGGCAAGGCCCCTATCCTATTCAGCGAAAGATAGGGAGGACCACCTATGTGTTACAACTCTCCCCATCCCGGACCCAAACATACCACATTAACATCCTGGAAAAGTGGTTAGGACCACCCCCCTGTTCGTCTCATGCGGTGGCCACCCTTGCCCCAGAACTCCACACCGTAGGCGATACCGTTTTTAATCCAGATCTGGCAGAAAAAAAGAAGAAAGCGGCACTAGCCGTCCTTCTCGAATACAGGGCGGTGTTTTCAGACCAACCAGGTAGAACCTCCCTGGCAACTCACTTCATACCCACCGAAAAAGGCATCGTAGTAAAACAGAGACCATACCATGTCCCGGAAGCACGCCGCCTCACCCTTAAAAAGGAAGTAGAGCAGATGCTAGCAGCAGGCATCATTGTCCCCTATAAGAGTAACTGGTCCTCCCCGGTGGTTCTTGTCCCGAAACCCGATGGTACCACGAGGTTCTGCATTGACTTTCGCGCAGTTAACAGGGTCTCCAAACAAGACGGATACCCGTTACCCAGAGTAGATGAGCTAATTGAACGCCTTGGTGAGGCTCGGTATATAACAACCATCGACCTCACCAAGGGATACTGGCAAGTCCCCCTCCACCCTCCAGACCAGGAAAAAAACGCTTTTTCAACCCCTGATGGTCTGCATGGGGCGCCTGCGACCTTTCAGCGTCTCATGGACACTCTACTGGCACCCCACCTACAGTACGCTTCAGCGCATTTAGACGATATAGTCGTCTTCAGCCCCACCTGGGACACCCACATGCAACACCTTAGAATGATCCTACGGGCCCTACAGGACGCAGGATTGCATATTAACGCAAAGAAATCAAGGTTCGCCTTCACCCAAGTCAAATACCTGGGGTACGTCCTAGGCGAGGGCCGTATATCCCCCAACAAGAAAAAGTACGGGCCATCCACTCCCAGACTTTACCTACCACAAGAAGAGACCTGAGGGCATTCCTGGGGTTGGTGGGGTACTACCGCCACTTTATTCCCCATTTTGCCAGTATTTCTGCCCCGCTAAGTGATCTCCTGAGAAAAACGGCTTCCTCGTCCCATCTAAGACAACCCTCCCCCCTGGCCCGTTCCACCTTCCAGACCCTCAAAACAGCCTTAACAACAGCCCCCGTCTTGATAACCCCGGATTTCAAAAAGCCCTTCTTTCTACAAACTGATGCCTCAGGGGTCGGCTTAGGAGCCGTCTTGTCCCAGCTAGACGCTGAGAATAGGGAAAGGCCCATCCTCTATTTGAGTCGCAAATTGTTCCCCAGGGAAACCGCATACCCCACCGTTGAAAAGGAATGTTTGGCAGTGAAATGGGGAATCGACAAACTACGGTATTATCTAGAGGGCCGTCGATTCACCCTTTATACCGATCATGCCCCCTTATCTTGGCTACAACAGAACAAGGGTCGCAACGACCGCATCCTTCGCTGGTTCCTGGCTCTTCAGCCTTATGACTTTATCGTTCGTCATCGGAAGGGCTCCGAACAGACGAACACCGACTATTTGTCGCGCTATCCCCTTTTCCCCGAGCGGGGAAAGCCAGGAGGGGAGATGTGTCACGGGGTCGACGGGACAGACGGAACCAGATCGGAAGGTGATTGTCGTTCTCGTCCACAGGGATGGGACGGGCCCTTTAAGGATGATACAGACCCGTTGGAGGTGGAGTTCGCCCCCGTGACGTCAGCCTTCACCATCCTATCCCACGCATCGGTGGTGGAGAAAGAGGTGGATGCGAAAGACGCCGGCGCGAAAGCCTGGAGAGAAGACGGAGAAGCGGAGAGGGAGAGAAGCAGAGAGAAGAAGCGGTTGTCGGCCAGAAGAGGTATCGACTGGCAAAGAGCGTTGTGGGAGCCCAGTGGAGGGAGAGCCAGGAGGCCAACGACAACACTCATCGCCCCGCCACGCTTCAGGAGAAGCGTGGCTAAAACAGGTACGGAGAAAATTCCGGGGACTTCCATACACCACGGGAGGGAACGGGTAGCTGCAAGCGGGTGGTCACATTGTGTTGCGGTGACCTTAACTCTCCCTATTGGCTGGGGTACGAGGACTGCCGCCCTTCCTGCATCTTTTGGTTTACACATGGTGACGGCCAGTGCATGTTTGCAATACCCACACTCCCCTTCCCCTTAACGGTAAATAGACCGGAGGACACTCGACTAAATCCCGTTCTCATCTTTCTTTTTGGGCTGAGCCTGATGACCTAGGAGACGAGCCGGGGACTCTGACAAGAAGAGGAACGTCGATGCCCTTCGTACTCAACCTGGTGTTGCTGTCTGCCCTTATATCTGTAAATTAAGGACGTAAACGCAGTAGTCCTTGAGTCCGCTTTCTTGCTCAGGCCTACCCTCCTTGCACGTCCTGCACGGCGACAGGGTATTAGAGCACCAAAAATGTCTCCTACAATTTCACTAGCACTTGCACCTTTCTCTGTTCCCACTATGTTGGATCATCAAGTTGTCCCACATGCAAAATCTTTGAAAAAACTATCCCTATGCAACATGTTCCTTACCATCTCTTGGATAACCTGTAAAGTGCATTTTCCCACAACTGTAAGAAACTCCATGGAAAACAAGATCTACCTCATCTAAGTATAATCTCCAATTTCCTCGAACTTCAAAAGTATGATCACATTCACTATTGCCTATACAATGTGTCAGTTGTAGATTTTCTATTGAATATGCATTATTTCCCTTTGTGTTGCCAATCTAAAGCTAATGCTGCCATATTTCACACTAACCCATGCTTACTTACATCCTTGGCCCACTCGGGTACTTTTGAATGATTTGTTGCTCTAGCTAACATGTCTCTTTAAATGGGTTGAAAGCTATGTTGCTTCAGATCAGGCAGAGCACTGTAAGGGGGTGGCTATCCTGATAAGGAGGGGTGCTGGGGTTGATGTAATATCTTCAAAAACTGTTTGCTCAGGTAGGTGGGCCCTGGCAACTCTGAGATGCACTGATTCTGATTTTGTGTGTGTTGGATTCTACGGCCCAAACTTAGATGACCCTCAGCATATAGTAAATCTGGAGTGGAACCTAGTGGAGGTAACAACCCAGTTGATTATTGAGGGTGATTTTAATACCCTCCTGGATCCCATTTTAGATAGATTCACCTGGAAGAATTGTGTTGAAGCCTCTAGGATGAAACAAGCTCTTAAAAACATGCTCCAGGACACAGGTTTGGTAGATGCATGGAGATATTCAAAGGGTACAAGGAGAGCCTATACTTTTCATAGTAAAAAATACTGACACTTCTCTAGATTGGAATTGTTTTTGTGGATTGAGTTTTAGCCGGGAAAATAAAAGAGGTCATCCTGCTACTGGGGCACATCTCGGATCATGCTGCAGTTAGTGTGTCACTTAAGTGTTTAAAAGGCAGACATAACGCAAGGTGGAAATTAAAATGGCCTATCTTAATAGAGCCTGAGGTAGTCTCCATTCTGAAAGAAGCCAGTGTTGATTTCTTGCTTGATAGATGTAATTTGGGACACTTTTAAAGCTTATATTAGATGGGTGTTGCAAAGTCAGGCACACTTCAAAAATAAGGTAGAAAGAGCAGAACTCTGTAGATTGGAGGAAAGAGTGGGGACACTGGAAGCTGAGATGCAGCAGCAAAGTGCAAGGCTTGATAGGGAGAATTTATCTAACCAGCTGGTGGAGGCAAGGTTAAATTACAAGATTAAATATATACGAAGTGTCGAGAGCGTTGGCCAACTGGGTGCATGAGACAATTTGAATATGGAGAGAGCTGGGGTGTAGCTTGCCTGGAAGGCAAGGATTGAGAGATCTAGGAATCACATCAGGGAATTGGTCGTCAACCCACAGGGAGATGTCTCTAATACGGTTGAGGAAATGCAGGCCCTCCTGGTATCCTTGTTTGCTGAATTTTATGCTGAAGAGGTTCACCCGGACTCGGAGAGGCTTAGATATTGTCTGAAAAGTGTAGAGCTTCCGGTGCTTATAATGGAGGGTAGAGCATGTTGGAAGCACCAATAACTAAGGGGGAAATTAGGGCGCATCTCCTACTGATAAAGAGTGGGAAGGCTGCTGGTCCGGATGCAATACCGTCAGAGCTTTATAAGCTCTTAGCAGAGGAGATTGTTTCAGAATGGAAGCTATTATTTAGCTCAATATATCAGCGAGGGACAGATTCCAAAAACATGGAAAGAGGCCATAATTGTTTTGGATTTAAAACCTGTCACGGATATTAAGAAGTCAGACTCCTATCATCCAATCTCCCTGATAAATGTAGACTATACAATCTTCACAAGCATTTTGGCAGGGAGATTGGCCAAGTTAGCCCCCCAGCTGATACATTTGGATCAGAAAGGATTTGTGCCAAAGAGGCAAATCCAAGAACTTATGCAGTAGTTGATAGAAACTAATGATTTTTCCACCGCTCGCTCGATCCCCCTGGTCGTGGTCACAATAGATGTGGCCAAGGCATTTGATTGGGTATGTTGGGCATATTTGTGGGAGGTCTTGGATATGATATGATTTAGTACCGGTTTTATTTCTACACTCCGGAAACTCTACGAAAAATCGTCGGCTAGGATTCGCCTTAATAGCTCCTTGACTAGGAGTTTTAGTATTGAAAGTGGTACACGGCAGGGCTGTCCTATGTCACCTGTCTTGTTTGACATCACATTGAACCGTTAGCACAACTGCTCAGGAAAGACAATCAGGTTATCCCTTTCTTCTTCCCTCCTTTTAGCAGCAAGATTGCGTTATATGCAGATGATCTGATAATCTATACATCAGACCCTGTTTAAACTATACCTAGGGTGGAGAGGCTGGTGGCGGAATTTAGGACCTTGTCTGGATATCTGGTGAATAACTCCAAGATGGAGGTAATGTGTTGGAACATAGATGGTTGGAAGGGGGAAGTATGTGCAGAGATAAAATATCGAGGGATTGTCATTGTTAACCCTGTGGATGTAATACCATTATACAATTTGAAAAGGGTGGCAAATGAGGTGGATACTCTACTGTCTAGATGGAACAACTTGCCATTAACAATCTATGGAAGAGTCAATCTTATCAAGATGTCGATCCTTCACAAATTGACATACCTTTTCAAGCGCATTCCCCTCACATTCCCAAGATTAATTATCGATAAGATCCAGGGGAAAATATCCAGCTTTATATGGGCTTCCCGTGGGGCAAGGTTGGCTTGGAAAAAGTTGAGGCGTAGGCTTGAGACATAGGAATCTCTAGTATCCATCATGCCAAAATATTCATAAAGCAATTTTGAATAGACATTCAATGAATAATCTCCTCTAAATGCATTTACGTGTAAGTCTTCCTTACACGGATAAACTATTTTTAGTAGGAAGTGCTGATTGAGGGGCACTTGTAGACCTAAACTCCTCTACGTGTGCAGGAAGAGACAAGCTCACTGTTACAAGAAAAGTATTTAATACTAATGTCACAACAACAAATACCCTTACACATAAGCATCTACATCTACCAGTATTATAATCCAGGTTACATGAGTTCTGTGATGCCAGACCGTTTAAATTGAAGATTTCAGCACCGTCCTTTCGTTTTCACTTGCACAAATAGCAAATCAAAGTTCAAATGTATTTTCGGGTAAAATAGGTGCAATGATCTTTGTGAAACTTCCTTAGCCCTACTCCATGTTCTTCTAAGGGACAACCTTGCATTCCTTCAGCAGGCCTTGGTACTCTCCTTAGTGATTTGGGCAAATCTATTACGTTCTTTCCCTAATAAATGCCCAGTTAAAACTCACTAATGATCAAATGCAGGATAAATTGACTCAGTCACAAAGTTCAGTTCAAGGAGGCTTAATTGAATCCCAATTGTTATAGCAAAATGTCCAAAATGCTCTCTCCCAGTCATTGACAGCAAGGTATGTCCATTCAGGCGAGGAGTACCTCCGACAAGGTACTCTCACTGCTGGCCCTTCTTCAGTATTGTCACTTAGGCCAGATCCTTCGGTATCTTCTGGGATAGTGTATGGCACTCACACTTCAGACAAACTGGGTCTCCCTCTCTCCTGTTTCCTTGGTCCCCGATCTCCCTGTACAACTTACGTTACTGCTGCACTAGGCCCTTTGCCAGGGCCTGAATCTGGCACAGTCAACACTACAGGAAGGTACCCTTCTGTACTGTCTTCAACTGTTGACTCTCTCAGACCCCCCTCAGGCCTAATAAGTGCTGTCCCAGCTTCTTGCTGGTCCCCAACAGCTTGACCCTGCTCTCTTTGTCTCACTGTAACCACTGGCACATGAGGGACAGATGCTGTTATCACATCAAGCGGTCAAGGGACTCTGCGAGTATGGGTGGCATGTACCCAGTTGGGGAAATCTCTGTAAGTCACAGCTGCTGTAGTGACAAATAAGTATGACTTGCGCATGTGCTTCTTCACCATAACCCTGTCGCCGGGACTGAGATCATGGCACTGCTTCTGTTGAGGCGGGCCGTAGCCTCTCCACCTCATGAGACACAACACACCACATCAGCTAGTCTTTTGCAGTAATCAAGAATCATGTCATCTGTAATGTTCACAAGCGCATTCGCAGGCACAGCTGGCAGTCTTATAGCTCTACCCATGATGATTTCATGGGGAGGCAATCCTGTACTCCTATCCGTAATACTGCGTATGCTCATCAACACAAGGGGCAAACCATCAGGCCATCTCAAGGATGTGGTTGAAGCACACACTCCGGATTTCAAAATGCCATTGAACTGCTCCACCATTCCGGAAGCCACTGGTCGGTAACTACAATGTAGCCTCTGTTCGACTTGTAATGCTGCGTACAACATCCTCAGGACCTCATTATTAAAATGAGTTCCTCGGTCTGACTCCAGAGAAGTCGGGAAACTGAACCTTGGTATTAACTCCATCAACAACAACTTGGCCACTGTGAGACTATCAATTCTCCTGGTCGGGTAAGCTTCAAACTGACGCGAGAAGATGCACAAAAACACTAGGACATATCCCATTGCCCATTGCAAGCAGGCATCTCAATAAAGTCCAGATGCATCCTGTTGAAGGGACCTTATGATCACCTTATGTGACTCAGAGTTACTGCTATTCTACTGTTGGCACACAACAATCTGAACCTTGGGTTTAACCATGTCTGCCTGAACAAGCATACCATGGCATATCTCCCTACATGTGCAGATCCATGATAATGTGTCACTATTGGTGGTAGCAAGCAATTTGACAACACAGGTCTTCCATCTCCTGAAGTTCAAATATCATCCTCAGCTCTTTTGACACAACCAGTTCTAATCCAGCCTTGCTGTTCTGTTTCTGACACTTTTTCTTGTAACCTCTTAACTTCCTCCCAAGTATCAACTGCTGTCAACAACAGGTTGCAAATTGTTGCAGCCGATTTTTCATTGTGGTACTCCCCATTAAAGATGCAAGCATTCAGAGCACAGTCTCTTGCGGTCTTATTGGCATACCTGTTGCCTACTGTCACATAATCTGTGCCATTTCGGTGTGTAGCACACTTCACAACTGCAATCTGGGTAGGTAACTGTAAAGCCTTTAAAGGATTGTGTATACTTTTGCCATTGTGGATTGGTGACCCCGAAGTCATAAATCCACTTTGTGACCATAAATGTCCAAAGTCATGAACAACACCAAAGCCATACTGACTATCAGTGAAAATGATCTCATGCCATAGAAAGAGCAAACAATTCAGCCACCTGTGATGAAAATAGTCTTTGAAGCCAGGAGGCTTTGGCCACACCTTAGACAGTACAGACTGCATAGGCAGTTCTCAGGTTTTCATCAACAGGAGCCATCAACAAACATCACATTATATGATTCAGGTAGTGGCATATCTAATATTTCCGTAGCATCAAGACAGTCCTGCTCAACTTCATCTTCAGTAATGTCATTTCCAGATATGGGCAAAAGGGTAGCAGGATTGAGTACAATATATCTTCTCAAAGTGACATTTTCAGCACCAAGTATGACTTACTCATACTTGCTGAGAAGACTGTTGGTCAGGTATTAAGTTCTGGTAAGAGTTAACAGGAACTCTACGGAGTGGGGGACAAAAACAGTCGAAGGGTGACCCATAACAATGCTCTCACACTGCTCTATATTGACACCAGTTAAGATTATGGCTTTAAGACAACTAGGCAAAGAACCATGCCAAAACAAGGCTGCTGAAATGGAAAACGAAAAGGAATTGGCTATCCTCATGCAATGGTATAGAAAAGAAGACTTGGCATAAATCGATGACACAAAACCACTCGGCCTCACATGGAATCTGAAACAAAATCACAGCTGGATTTGGTACCAGATAACAACAAGGAACAATGATGGCGTTAACCTTTCTCAAATCCTGCACTATCCGGAACTTTCCATTGGGTTTCTGTAAACCCATAGTGGGTGAGTTACATTGACTCTCCATAATCTCCTTCAGAATGCCTTGCTCAATCATTGAGTCAATCACAGGAGTAATTATTTAGTTTGCACAATAGGACTCATCCAAGTAGATTGACAGGACTCAAAGCACACACCACAAATCAGGGATTCTCCTCAAAGGACCCTAGTTTGACAGGTACTGCGTCTGAAACTGGGCAAGTCATTTGTTTATTTGCAACTCCTACAACTTGGATTCTCATTCCCGAGAAGGGTAGGTTGGGAATCTCTGCTGCTCTCACAGTAGAGCCGGTAGCACCAGTGTCAATGAGGAATGATATGGGATACCCATTTACCTCAGAATCCACAAATGGAACACTCTGGTCTACCTCTACAGTTGTGCCAAGTACACAATCCTCCTCCCCTCTCAGGCCCCGTCATTGCAAAAGATCTGAGCTGTAATCATTGTCTGTTTGAATCATAGAGTACTGTTGAAACATACCCTGCCTCACGAAAAGATTAGTATTTACATTGGGAATCTGATTCACGTTGTATCTCTGGACAGTTCATTTTGTTGTGGCATTGGGGCTTTTGGAAACTTCATTACCTGAGCTTGAGGTACATTGGGATTGTGAACCCTTTTTCTCTGTACTTGCTATCATAAGTTAGTGTTCCCATAGGTATCTCAGTCCTGGGAGTAGTGTAGTTCACATTTGGAAGCTCATTCGTTCTAGGCATAAAAAAAGGTGGTGATCTCTGGGAAAATATCCTAGTTGGGTCAAATCCTGTCTGATTTAATGTAGGGTCTGCACTTGCAGCATTTGTGGCATTCCCTTGTGTCGGAACCAAAGGAGTCTGAGGAATTGGTTTCATTGTTGAATCCATTGGGTTTCTAGCTATAGCATTTATTCCAATAGAAACTGCCAATGTATGTGTAGTATTTCCTGCTAATCCAGGTTTATATAAAGGAACTACAGGACCAATTGTGACAGGAATGATCAATGTATCTAGAGCATTTAGAGCAAGTGAATTTGTAGGGACTGTCACTCCTGAACTTTCTCCCACTTTCTCCCATCAAATTAGAGTTTGGATTTACTGGTGCTGTAGGCACATCAAACGTTCACCTGGATGTACATTACTGGCTCCTCCAGTTTGAGTTGCATTGTATGGAGGTGGATGATTTAATAATAACTCAGTTATTAAATCCTCATTTGAATAGCTATCATGGTCGTCTGTTACGTTCTCTGTGTCATATGTCTCTTTCTTATTTTTTATATTCTTGCATTTTCCTTTCTCTTCTTTCACATTTGCTAGAGCAGGATATAATCAGGCCACCTCAATCATGTCATGTTTTCTGTGCTGCATCCCGTCTAGCATCCGCACAAATGCCTATGGCTTTCTTGTCCCTTCCTTGAAATCTCTTACTCTGCCTAAGATGAGTTGTATGTTCCCAGGCATTAAGTGCTTAGTATTGGGTAGGCCTAAGAGGCGGTTTCATGTCACACAGCGTCCTCCTTAAGTGTTTGATAATTCTCAAATTAAATGTGCCATAACGAGGAAATGTCAGTGATCTTATGCCAGTGTTCAAGCCAAATACACATGTGAAACCCACATCTACTGCCATAGTATGACCTGGCGTACCTTCGGGTGGTGCCTCTTCCCCATTTTAAACTGACACAGTCACATCTTCCCTCACTAGGCTGTGTAATGCTTTCAAGAATTTCATTTTCGATCAATAAGATGCAATATTTACAAATGATTTTTCGTTCAAACCAGGAAATTATGTTTCCCCCCACAATTCTCATTTGGCGATCACAACCAATACCAGCGATTCTCTCTGACGTATCCAACCAATACCAGCACAACTTTACACCAACCGACCTATGCCAGCGCAGCACACTGTGACGTCCATCTCTATCCTTGAAGCAGCACACCCTCCATTACAATTTTCACAAGTGCATTCTCTCAGAATTTTACGCCCGAACAAATGCATGCAACTTCAACAAATAACGTTGTATGCTCCTCTAAAGAAATGAAAAATTTTCACTCGCACAAGAAACAGTTCAGAGCAACACTTTCTGACCTATTTTGACATTCACCTCAAATGAAACCTCGACAAGTGGGATCTCACTCGAACTGATACAGCTCTTCCCTGTGCACTAAGATCACATATAACAACCACACCTCACGATCACACAAAGATAACATCTCTATCTCAATAATGCTGTCGACAATGTTTCGCAACTAGAACCATTACACAGCACACAACTACACCCACTGTCTTCTATTCTGACAACCTGACTTCTAGTCTCTCTATCCCAGGATCTAAGGCTCTGACGGACCCGATAACCACTTCAACTTCACTGCATTAAGCACCACATTCACACATCAACTTAAATCGTCTCCGCAGAACACCACACAGCCACTGCAAAGTACCACAATCTAGACATAAGCAATTGCAATGTGCAACCCTATTAATACTCAAACTCCTTCGCTGCTATAATTAGTTTTTGAACCACTGGAACTCCATCAATCCTCCATTTGAACCATGGGCTTTTGGGGTATGGCTTGGGCTTAGGTCACCCTAACTTCCTCACATCAGTGGAAAACCATCCTCTACTACCAAGTTGATGTAGCGTTTAGGCCAACCCTCTTACCATTGGTCCTCCAATGGATCTTTCTTCCCGAGAGGTGATGGGAGTTAATATTCGTCAATCAAATTTCAATTAAAAAGTGAAATCCATTAGGCTACAAAATAAGGACCAGGAATCAGTAACTATAGTAAGGAAAGTTTTTTACAAGTTAACAATCAAGTTAAGGTACACAACTCTCAGCACCATACTATAAAGATAGAGAATAACAACTGGGAAACCCAACCTCCTAAAGAAGTTTGTGCAAACAGGTATCAAACAAACACAAAGTCCAGTCACAGCAATACAAAAGATTAGTAGCAGTATCTGATACTCAGAAAAGATTCTCAGATTTTCTGGTCTATGCATAGGCAAATCTGGAATCACCTAAATCGGAGTCCAAGCTAAGAGGATGGGTTTGAAAACCTAAAGGATGTAAAAAATCAGGAAGCTAGCGAAAAATGGGAAAAATGTACGGAAGTGATAAAAGCGAAGTATGGTAAGTAAGGGAAGGTGTCAGCATTGCAGCAGCTCAGTCAAGTCTTCATGGGTCAGGGAAGTACGTTTTAGCCTAAGCCACACTCAGCAGGAATCAAAGGAATAAGCATGACGTTCTAAACCTCTCAGAGTCCAAGGAAAAGTGGTCTAAAGGGTCTGGAAATGTCCTGGAAGTGTTCTTAAGAGATCTGAACTCCAACGGTGTGAACACTAGGTTTTTAAACAAGAGTTTCTTGAGCAACATCCCTCTGCATGCATCATCAGGGGTTCCATTGTACTTTTCCATTCTCACGTTGTAGACTGAAACATTAGCAAAATGTCCCACACTGAACATGGGAACAGCATCATCCTTGTGCAACCAGGCCAGGTTACAAACAATGCTGAATAGGCCTTTCAGTTAACCCTCTGGCTCTCCATGTTGTTTCATCAAGATCTTCTTCTTCGGCTCTCTCCTTTTATTACTAGTACAGTAATGTGTCTATTCTCAAACTAACAATTGGAAAACAGTATTTTATGCAGCATGGAAATGAAGGCCTAAAATGTCAGAATATTAGTTTCACATTACATGTGGCACACAGTAAAATCTTAAATGTATACATGTAAATATGTTTAAAAACAACATTTTAAGGTAATATATGAAACAGTACACACATTACATAAATCAAATTTCATAACGGGGGATAGTTTCTACTCAACATCTAAATAGTAAGGCCCTAATTAGGATGATAGTCGGAGTTGCCTTTGACCGACATCCCTGCGATTTCGAAACTGACCGACCTTGGGTCGGCGGTCTGAAACTACAATTGCGAAGCAACCGCACCATGCACCGTCGCAACTCCCATTTCCCTATGTGAGCTTGTGAGGCGGTCAGAAACCGGCCGCAGCACAAGCTCCCATAGAGAAATGGGAGTTTCTGTAAATCCCTGCACCCTGTGGCAGCCACCTCACAGTGCCTGACACACAATGCAGGGATTTACAGGGGGGCACCAAAGGTGCCCCCCTGGCCCACAACGGTAGCCCGCGGAGAGTAGAGGGCCCTGCTACGGGCCCCCTAAGTAACTTTCTGACAGGCTTTCCATTTTGGAAAGCCCAACATGGAAGGCCTGTCGGAAACCAACATCATAATCCCGACGGCAGACACGCTGTCCGTAAGGGATTATGGGCCAGATGTGTCAAAAAAGCAATTTGCGATTCCCAAATAGCGTTTTTTACTGAATCACTATTTGAGAATTGCAAAACGCTATGCAGGTAAAAAATCGCAAAGAAATCGCGATTCGGTAATAATCGCAATTGCAATTACCGATTTCCAAATAGCGATTCTGTAATTGCGATTTTGCAAAATATGAAATTGCAAATTAGCAAATCTGCTATTCACATGCAATTTGATTACATCACAACCAGGAAGTGTGACTGCCCATGCTGTTTCTAAGGCTGTGTAAGAGGCTGAGAGCAGGAGCAAGAGCAGGAGCACCCCACTCCGGAGGCCATCAGGAGTGCAAAGACAGGCATAAAAACACATCATGACTACACAGGAGAAGGCAAAAGAGGCTGCAGGATGCAAAAGAAAACAAAGGTTTAGTGAGAAAGAACTGGAGGTCCTCATTGAGAAAATGGTGAAGAGCCATGAACAATTTTTTGGAATAAAATCCCTGCACATCCCTGATATAGAAAAGAGGAAGATCTGGCTGGACATCCAAGCCAAAGTAAGTGCCATAGGGGTCACACAGCGCTCCATAGAAGATCTATGCAAGCGCTGGTACGACTTGCGCTCAAGGGAAAAAGAGAAGGTGGCAAGCAGGCTTGCGGACGCAACAAAAAAACAGTGGAGGACCATCTACACAGCCGGTGTCCACACCCCTTGAGGACTTGGTGAAGTCCACCCTACAGCCAGAATCCATCAGTGGCATAGCAGACATCGACAGCTCAGCCACAACCAATACCAGACAAGGTAGGATCCATGCTAAATTATTGTGGGGTGTTTATCACTAAACACCCCACATATAAATGACTCAATGATCAAGTAAGATTGCCACTCCAGTCCACAATGTTGTAACCACCAGCAATGCATCATGGGAGATGCAGTCCCACACATAAGAATGTAAAGCATTGATTCAGAGAATCATATCTGCAGTTGAGACAAACCAGTAAATGACCAAGTTAAGCACAACATTTAGGTATACCAACTCAAGTACATTTCATTTAAAAATAACAGAAAGCAGGACACACAATAAGTAGTTCTCTTGTATTCACAGATTAACCTGCACCACAGGGTGAAGATACACCAATTGATGAGACACCTGATCTGCAGGACCAGGCAGGGGAAGAAGAGTCAGACACCACAACGCCAATAACACCTGCATCAAGACCACACAGGTACACTGTGGCTCCACTACAGGAGTTGGAGGTAGGAGTGGAAGACATCCAGGATGAGCCACAGTCCAGGCCCGAAGAGCAGGCACAGCATCAAACTGATCATTCTCCTGTGCAGCGTAACAACATCAATCGCATAAGATGCAGAGCAAGGGGACAACATGCCGCTGACGAGGAGAGGAATTCTCGGAGCTGGAGGGCACTGTGGTGAAGGGACAGCCGCTGCAATTAAAAAGCATACGATCAATGCAAAGGCAGCTTTTGTGCCTAAATCACAACATGACTGACATCAAGGACGGCATCAGGGAGCTTAACAACACTGTGGCAGAGGGTCATAGGGCTAATGCAGACAGTATAAAGGACATGACTGTAGCGATTAAAGAGTCTGTACCACCATGCAGAGGGACTGTGCCTGCAGACACCAGGAAAAGCAACGCCTATTTAGCCACTTGGATGGTTACACAAAGGCAGTTAACTGTCTGTGCAATGCCACAGCTGTCCTGCACAGACACACTGTGTCCATGCAAATGGAAATGGCCCACTGCAGCCATGATGTTGCCAGGGGATTGGTGCAGGTCACCACTGCTGTTGAACAGCTACAGACAACCAATATAGCTGGCACAGGTATTCTGGATGAAGGGACAGTGAGGAGGCCTCCAGCCGCAGCAGCATTACTCCTCCGGTGAGACGACCCCAGTCGGCGGAGTGTAAGGCAAGGAATAGCATCCGAAGCTTCATCAAGGGAGGGCAGTGTGAACATTGACCGTACTAGTGCTGTGCGTTGGCGCAAGAAATAGTCAGTGGTGTGGCCGAGGCATGTAAATGGGTGAGGTAACCCATGGCATACGAGGAAAAGGGTTGAAATTTGTGCATGGACTGTATATACGCCATGTTGACCTACAAAAGGCACACAGGATTAAGGATTTGATGGCTGTGTGCACACATTTTACCTGATGTAAAGGTTAATAAAAACACAGTTGTTCAACAGTCATGAGTTGCTTTGTCTCATCATTACTCATCTAGAAATAGTTGTGTGTTATTTCATCACATCTCTGTCTGCCATGTGCTGCACCTACACCACCTGCTGCTCTGAGACGTGGACCTGGTTCCTCCTCTTCATCAGACTCAGAATCTGTAAGGTCCAATGGTTGTTGCTAGGTTGTGTAGCATTGCACAAGTGGCCACAATTTTGTAACAGATCTCTGGTCTATACTGCAGTGCTCCTCCACTTTTGTGTTGACAGCAGAACCTACTCTTCAGTAGGCCGAATGTCCGCTCTATGTCATTGCACGTTGACTTATGTGCAGCATTGTATTTCCTTTTATTCTGAGTTGCAGGATTAAAGTATGATGTGAGTATGAAGGAGCACACAGCATATGCGCTGTCACCAGCAGGATGAAAGGCATATGGTTAATTACTGTCCTATTTCTACAGATCTAATGAGTCCATCAGAGTGAGTAATATGCATTTACATAGCAGGTATCCTTCGCCAAATTCACCCCCAGTGAGACATGTGTATATTCCACTGTGTCTGAATATGAAGTGTGTTCTGAGGGGATATTTGGCCACTATGTCAGTTATTATGTGTGAGGCACTACCAATGACCTGGATGTTGAGTGAATGAAAGGACTTCCTGTTCCTAAACACATACTCATTATCTGAGAGGGGACAGATGGCTACATGTGTCCCATCAATGCACCCAATTACATGTGGGAATTGTGCTATCTGGTAGTAATCCAATTTTGTCCGCTGCAATACCTGTTGTGTCGAGGGGAATCTTATGTAAAGGTGTATCCTTTGTACTATTACATCCAAGAAAGCTTTCAAGAAGCGTGAACCACAACTTTGGGACACCGCTCCTGCTGCAGCTGCCACCCCCTGGTAGCTCCCTGATGCTAGTAGGTGAGGTGAACATAGGACCTGCACATACCTGGGAACGGCTTGGGTCCTGTGGGTCTGATGCTCCAGTATTGGATGTTGGTCAGCTATTAGGTCTAGTATTGTTGCTGAGTCTAGTCCATATTTGTCATGGATTTCTTCCTCTGTCTGCTAAAACAGTGTTGCGCACTCTGTTAATGCGTTCCTGGCTCCTCCTCCTTCTCTGTGGTGTTGCTTGAATCCACACTCCTCCTCGCTATGATATACAGCGCTGCCATTGTGAAAGAAACTGATGCCCTCTGGGCCTGTTTAAATAGTTTGCACCTGGTTACCACCTGGCCTGATTTGGTGGTAAAATGAAAGTGCAAAATTGCGATTTAGGGCTCAATCACAATTTGCGAATGTTTCATACATTGATTTGCGAATTGCGAGCCCCAAATTTGCGAATTGTTGATTCGCAAAATTGATTTTCACATGTTTCAAAATAGCTTGGTACATCTGGCCCTTGAACCCATCGGAATCGAGCCGGATTGACCGGCCAGTTTCAATTCCGACCGCCGTAATCATAATACGGCAGTCGGAATTCAAACCAAGGATGTCAGTAAGCCAACAACAACCTAATTAGGGCCTAAATGTCATGCAATGTATTAAGGCACACATTATGTAAATCAATTTCATTTTATAATGAGTACAGGTCTACTAAGTAAAGATGGTTTATTCATCAAGTTTGCAAAGGATCTCGTTTAATACAGTTATGGCAGACAATATGAATACATTTGCTAATCCTACAGTGAATTAACTCTAGACATAAATGTCAAGAGCAACCCTCAATACAGTATTGTTAGACCACACGAGAAACATGTCCGACTTGCACATTTATGTAGTGTAATTGTGACATGTAAAGGTGTAGCCTGTTTTGCGCTGGACAAGAATGAAAGAAGAGTTATAGGGCTAGATGCATCAAAAAAAGGTTTTGCGATTCCCTAATTGAGAACCTTTGCGATTATCAATTAGGGAATCGCAAAACGGCATGCATGAAAGTGTGCAGTACACTTTCTGCGATTCCTAAGGGGTCGCAAATGACCTACCTCATGAATATTAATGATGTAGGTCACAATTTGCGACCCCCTAGGAATCACAAAAATCACAGGGATGGTGGCCTGCTGAGATCAGCATACTAACATGCCTGTGATTGCTTTTAAATAAAGCAATCATTTTTTTTGTAAAGCAGCCCGTTTTCCTTAAAGGAAAACAAGATGCTTTACAAAAATAAAAATGAAAAGTTTTCTTTTCATTTTTTAAGAGCAGGCAGTGATCCGCATTCACGGTCACAAAACATTCATGTATACTGGTAGGGTTCGCTATTTGCGATTCGGTAACAGGTTGCCGAATCGCAAAAATGGGTTTGATGCATCATAAAAGCATTTTTTGCGAATCCCACTGTGAATCGGCCCGTTTGCGAGGAAAAAAATGCTTGATGCATCTGGCCCTTAGTTCCTTATTAGTCCAAAGGTAACATAATCAAACACAAATAAGTGAAAACCCCTACACATGTAGTGAATGTGGAAAGGGCTTTAAATAATCAAAAGAGCTAACAGCCCAGCAGCAAACACACAGTCAAGAACATACATACAGGTGACATGAATGTGGAAACAGTTTTAGTGGCATAACTTCCATGAAGCATCAACAGCAAAAACACATTCAGGAGAACAAACATACATGTGCAGCAGCTGGAGGTGAAGGTTTACTTTGTCAGGAAAGCTTACGTGCCATCTCTGAACACCCAGAAAGATAAAGGCTGTGCAGGTGAAGTCCATCTGGAAAGTGAAAAATCCACTCTAAGGTACCACCTGCTCACAAATCTAAAAGTAAAAACATAAATATTTATGTAATGTGGAAGAGTTTCAGTAGCGCATCAGCCCAAAAGCTGTATCAGTAAAAATAGGGCAAAACTATATATGTAGTGAATGTAGAAATAGTTTTAGTAACATATCACACAACTGGAGCCATCAGCACAATTATTTAGGAGAAAAACCATACAAATGCAGCAAATGGATAAAATGGGTTGTTTCCTTGTCAGAACAAAAATAATATCAGCAAACAAACAAGATGACAATGTGGTGGTGCAATAAATTTGTAAGAGTTTCAGTGGCTGATCTGGCTTATGGAACCATCAGCACATCCAAAAGGGATAGAAAAAACACACATGTGCAGAGAACATATAAGATCCTTTATTATGATACAATGAGGGAGGCAGAGCCGAAATGCCAAAAGTGCCAAAAGCAGAAATGACAAATATTTTCAAATCAGCACTCCTTTTATGTCTCTCTCTGATCACCCACACCTTCTACCTAGAGAAATGCTCAATGAGATGCACATTATATTCTGCTTTAACCATAGTCAACAGTATTGAAATATGCAACAAATGTTTTGCAATGTAATGCAAATATGTTTTAAACATTACATTAAATGTATAGATAGTTATCAAAAGTCAAAATAAATGTATTTATTTTAACATTATTTCCTATGGGGTTCTATTTGAAGTCCCTGCCTTGATTATTTTCTATGGGAGGATTTTGCAGTACCATTGGTTGGCAATGTCTGATACTGTATGTACTACCTGTCTGAGCTGGAGTACGTTTACTACTGTTTTTGGTCGTTTTTGACTGTGGCAACTTTAGAAGTGCAGTTTGTGAATAGCAATGGGTTAGCGTCTGCCCATCCCTAGGCTCATGTTGGGCCCTCTCTAAATCACTCCATGCACCTCCTTAAACCCCTTCCATTTTGGGGACAATTCCGATCTTGTTGGGAAAGCCCTCCATCCGAGTCGGATCTGGAGTGCTTTCTGACCGACTCGCACTCAGGGGCTCCGAACGCCCAAGTACAATGCGAACACACGCTTACGGACATGGGTCGCTCAGAGCCCCATTGAAGTCAATGGGAGCTTGTTGTACGACGCGTACATAGTCTCCCATTGATGAAAAAGGTACGTTGAGCAAAAGGGTGCCCCCTGTAGTGGGGACGCGTCTGTGCCACCCGCGCCGTACTTGCACGTGTTGGGGGACCCTTGGGTCCCCCCCTGTGACCAACTCATAAGGCTAAGGGTGAAGGGGGGTCCGGCGTGGACCCCCGAAGTTCGCTTCCCGGAGCTTTTACGAGTCAAAAACTCCGTCTCGATCCAGCTGTCCGAATCGTGCATCGTACTGGTTCGGTCAGAAATCGCCTCTATTGCACGCCACGGTTCGCTACAGCCGACACGTACGGAGTGATCCGGACCCGGAAACGTCTTGGTCGCCGATTTCACATTTCCCGCATCGTACTGGCTCACTCGTACAGTTGAACGAGTCGGTCGGAAAACATGCGTCCGGCTCGTTCTTTTCCCAGCCGGATCGCGTTCGGAGCTATTCCGAGCGAGATCGGAATCGGCCCCTTAGTAGTAAGTATTCCCCTTTTCCAGCCGCTTCCTGGACCTTCCCCAATGTACTACGAAGTAGTGAACTTATGTGTGTGAGGATCTCTTCGTAGAGATTCACACTCATAGGTTTGTGAATTGCATTTTGTATTAAATGAGTAGTACTACTTACATACTACAAAATGCACAATGTGAATCAATCCCAAAAACAGCAAATAGTCCTCGTAGTCATGGACGTTGGATCAATTGAGGAAATCAGTGGTGTGGGCACAATATGCAGGGCCACTGCAAATATGCAGCAGCAGAGAACCAAATTATGCAGCAGGGTTGACTAAATAAGGTAAGAGTAACAGATACACGGAGGCATCTTCCAAGGTTCGATGCCAGCTTATCATGGATTGGTAAGTCTTCTATTTGCCATTGCTTGGATGATTCGCAAACGATTAGAAGGAACAATTGTGCGACTGCCTGAGGTGTAGGATATTGGTCTATGAGAAGGTGGGCTGTGCCATACTTTTATGGACTAGCCCCCCCCCATGTTCTAATCAATATATTGATACAATAATGAATAACTACATAGAGCCTGGCACACGGTGGATGGATGTTTGAAACTTGTGCTAAGGCCCTTTTCCTGGCCGCAGCACAAGCCGCATTGGAAAATGGATGTTTCCGACTGCCTCACAGGCGGTTGCATCCTAATTTTTCAGATGGAACTTTCGACTACTAGTCAGGCGGTGTCCATTCAGAAACGATGTCGGTCGAAAGCGTGTTTGACTGGCATAGTAATAAGGCCCTCAAATAAATTAAAAATTAACAAGCACATATATAAGCCTAAATAAGATATTAAAAGTCACATCTGAAAATAAAATGTACTTTCTTATAGTGTGCACTAAATTTAGAAACCAAAAGAATTTATTTCAGTCATCCCCAAACCTTTTAGAACCAATACCCATTGTTAGAACTACAAGCTATTGTGACCCACTTACCTTTATGGAAATGAGGCGGGCAATTTTTAAATGTAACTAAAGCATCGTGTGGTAGCAATTTGTCCTTTACAGTCATCACAGTTTCCACTGAAATGGCAACTAAATTTGTACAGATAGACTGTTTTACTGATCAAACTATAGAGCATGCAAATGATGATGTGTGGAAATCAGTTTTCTATGAATATCATTTGTGGATCGCCAATAAGTGTTTTGATCCTACCGAAATCTCTGTTTCCAGCACACTTCAAAATTACAAAAAAAGTGCTTCATTTTTGCTTTTCTAACTACTGAATGCATACAGTTCATTTACAGATATTTAAATTTTGCTGTGTATTCCAAAAAGCAACATTCTACATTGTCACATAACTCACGTTGCAGTCAAAGGAAGAAAAGTACACACCAATGCCAATGTTGAAAGAAGAACACAGAAATTAAATGCATCTTGATTTATTGCTCTGACGTTCGCGACTCACCAAAAATCAGCGCTCGACTCACCAGTGGGTTGTGATCCATAGTTTATAAAACACTGATCTATTTAACATACATTAATAATATTTTCATAATTTAACATTTTTTCATAAACATTGTTCTATATAAAATTAACTAAAACATTATGGGCCAGATGTACGACCCTTTTATGTGGCAGCAAACAGGAGAACCTCCCGTTTGCGGCCGCTAAAAAGGGTAATAGCATGAACAAATGCTATTTTGCAAGTCACTGACTCGCAAAATTGCATTTGCGATTAGGGGCGTCCCTTCCTAATAGTCAACATGCTATGTACTAGTGTTTTGCGACCGCAAAACACTTGCAGTTTACCACCTACTTCAAGTAGGTGGTAAACCACTCGCAAAGGCAAAGGGGTCCCCTTCCCCTTTGTGAGTATGTTGGAAAATATATTTTAAGAGCAGGCAGTGGTCCCAGAGACCACTGCCTGCCCTTAAAAAAAATTACACCGAAAACTTTAATTTTTCTTTTTAAATGCATCCCGTTTAAGGAAAACGGGCTGCATTTAAAAAAAAGAAAAGCTGTTCCAGACATGGTGGTCTGCTGAGCCCAGCAGGCCATCATCCCTGGGAGGGCCTGTCACTCCCAATGGGCTCGCAAATTGCGAGAGGCTCATTAATATTTCTGAGCCTCGCAATTTGTGACCCCAATGAGAATCGAAAACACAGTGTAAAACATACTGTTGTACATGCAAAATAGCGCATCGCAAATTACAAGTTGCAAATAACTCGCAATTTGTGATGCGTTATTTTGCAGGTTGTAGATCTGGCCCTATATATGTAAAATATTTATTAACTATAAAAATGTGCAAAAACATTTCTCTACAAATAACAAAAGCATTTCTAAACAAAAAAAATAAGAACAGTAAACCACACTAAAAATGCATTTTAATCAACAGTAAGGAAAGCATTGAACTTCAGAGGGATTAAATGTACTATCACCACTCAGTCTAAGCAACAGTAGGGAAGGTGTTGGAGTTCCTAGGGGCTACATTTACTATTTCCATTTCAGTCTAAGCAATAGTAGGGATGGTGTTTGACTTCAGAGGGGTAAGATTTACTATTCCCACTCTATTCTAAGCAACAGTAGGGAAAGTGTTGGACTTCGGAGTACTTAGATGTACTAATCTCACTCAAGTCTAAGACACAGTAAGGCAAAGGGCTGGACTTCGTAGGGGCTTGATTTATTATTCCCACTCCAGTCTATGCAATAGTAGAGAAAGCGTGGGACTTTGGAAGGGTTACATTTAATATTCCGACTCCAGTGTAAACAACAGTGGGGGAAGCGTTTGACTTTGAAAGAAAAACATTTAACAATAATTGTTCAAAATATTTATTAAAACTACTTTAATACATATTAAACCATTATAAATTAAAATACTTAAAAAAGTAATACTATATTAAATAACAATATTCTTAAAAAAACAAATTAATTGGTAAAACAAATTGTAATAAAAACTACATTATGGTGCCGATTCCGATCCTGTAAAACCCGGGTACGATTCGTCATACGGAACGTATTCTTCATACGACTCGTACCCGGGAAATCCACCGTACAATCCAGCAAGTACGTTTCGTATAGAAATACCATTTCCGTACGAATCGTACAAAACACCGTATGGCTAAAAATTACCTACGAGTCTGATCCTGGACAGTGCGTACGCGACGTCCGTACGGAGTCAGGCAGCGTTTTACGGACCAGCAAGTACGATTCGTCCCTACGTCACTCCGCACAGCTATTTTTTTACGGCAGCCAAAAAAAGCCAGAAAACTGAGTCCGATGCCAAAACAGAGCCCCGGTACGCGACGGACAGCCATGGACCCCATCCTACGTGTCATCCCGGCCCTCTTAGCCTACGACCTTTTGCACCGAACCCGACGCACACGCCGCAGAAGGTGAGTGCAACACCCAGGGGCCAAGGGGGGGTGAGGGGCAGGAAATATACCCCCTACCCAAATTAAAACCTACAATATTGAGGACATACATTACCTCAAGGGTCCGGTCACTCCGGGGGGGCGTGTCCACCAATCCCTGCGTCACGCAACAACGGAAGTGGCCGTGTACGCCTACCCCTACGGCAACACTACAATAGTGATACGCACCGTACTCACACATACATAGCGTGGGTACGGTCCGTAGCACTATATCAGTGGTGCCGTGGGGGTATGCGTGGTAAGGACCGTACACACGCTCTCAGAGCGTGTGTACACTCCGTACCACCATTGTAGTGGTGCCGTAGGGGTACGCGTGGTAAGGACCCTACACACGCTCTCAGAGCGTGTGTACACTCCGTACCACCATTGTAGTGGTGCCGTAGGGGTACGCGTGGTACGGACCGTACACACGCCCTCAGAGCGTGTGTACGGTCCGTACCACCATTGTAGTGGTGCTGTAGGGGTACGCGTGGTACGGACCGTACACACGCCCTCAGAGCGTGTGTACGGTCCGTACCACCATTGTAGTGGTGCCGTAGGGGTACGCGTGGTACGGCCCGTACACATGCCCTCAGAGCGTGTGTACGGTCCGTACCACCATTGTAGTGGTGCCGTAGGGGTACCCGTGGTACGGACCGTACATACGCCCTCAGAGCGTGTGTACAGTCCGTATCACCATTGTAGTGGTGCCGTAGGGGTACGCGTGGTACGGCCCGTACACACGGCCTCTGAGCGTGTGTACGGTCCGTACCACCATTGTAGTGGTGCCCTAGGGGTACGCGTGGTACGGACCGTACACACGCTCACAGGGCGTGTGTACGGGCCGTACCAGGTGTACCCCTACGGCACCACTACCATAGTGATACGGACCGCACCCACGCATACATAGCGTGGGTACGGGCCGTATCCCTATTGTATTTGTGCCGTAGGGGTACGGGCGGTACGGAACGTACACACCCCATGAATGCGGGGGTACGGTCCATACCACACGTACCCCTACGGCACCAGTACATTTGGGATACAAGGCGTACACACGCCACGAATGTTGGCCTACGGCCTGGTGCAGCATATTACCACTATATTGGTGTGTGTGTAGGCCCAGGACAGCAGTGTACTGTACCAAGGGTGTGGGTGGGTGGCTGCATAGGATTCCCAGCAGTGGACAGACATGTGAGGGGTGGCTGCAGAGGACTCCCAGCAGTGGACAGACATGTGAGGGGTGGGTGCAGAGGACTCCCAGCAGTGGCCTGTAATATGAGGGGTGGGTGCATATCACTCCCAGCAGTGGACAGACATGTGAGGGGTGTCTGCAGAGGACTCCCAGCAGTGGACAGAGACATGGGGGTGGGTGCAGAGGACTCCCAGCAGTGCCCTGCAACATGAGGGGTGGGTGCATATCACTCCCAACAGTGGACAGACATGTGAGGGGTGGCTGCAGAGGACTCCCAGCAGTGGCCTGCAATATGAGGGGTGGGTGCATATCACTCCCAGCAGTGGACAGACATGTGAGGGGTGGGTGCATATCACTCCCAGCTGTGGACAGACATGTGAGGGGTGGCTGCAGAGGACTCCCAGCAGTGGACAGACATGTGAGGGGTGGCTGCATATCACTCCCAGCAGTGGACAGACATGTGAGGGGTGGCTGCAGAGGACTCCCAGCAGTGGCCTGCAATATGAGGGGTGGGTGCATATCACTCCCAGAAGTGGACAGACATGTGAGGGGTGGGTGCATATCACTCCCATCAGTGGACAGTCATGTGAGGGGTGACTGCAGAGGACTCCCGGCAGTGGACAGACATGTGAGGGGTGGGTGCAGAGGACTCCCAGCAGTGGACAGACATGTGAGGGGTGGCTGCAGAGGACTCCCAGCAGTGGCCTCTAATATGAGGGGTGGGTGCATATCACTCCCAGCAGTGGACAGACATGTGAGGGGTGGCTGCAGAGGACTCCCAGCAGTGGCCTGCAATATGAGGGGTGGGTGCATATCACTCCCAGCAGTGGACAGACATGTGAGGGGTGGCTGCATATCACTTCCAGCAGTGGACAGACATGTGAGGGGTGGGTGCAGAGGACTCCCAGCAGTGGCCTGCAATATGAGGGGTGGGTGCATATCACTCCCAGCAGTGGAGAGACATGTGAGGGGTGGCTGCAGAGGACTCCCAGCAGTGGACAAAGACATGGGGGTGGGTGCAGAGGACTCCCAGCAGTGGCCTGCAACATGAGGGGTGGGTGCATATCACTCCCAGCAGTGGACAGACATGTGAGGGGTGGCTGCAGAGGACTCCCAGCAGTGGACAGACATGTGAGGGGTGGGTGCATATCACTCCCAGCAGTGGACAGACATGTGAGGGGTGGGTGCATATCACTCCCAGCAGTGGACAGAGACATGAGGGTGGGTGTAGAGGACTCCCAGCAGTGGCCTGCAACATGAGGGGTGGGTGCATATCACTCCCAGCAGTGGACAGACATGTGAGGGGTGGCTGCAGAGGACTCCTAGCAGTGGACAGACATGTGAGGGGTGGGTGCATATCACTCCCAGCAGTGGACAGACATGTGAGGGGTGGCTGCAGAGGACTCCCAGCAGTGGACAGACATGTGAGGGGTGGGTGCAGAGGACTCCCAGCAGTGGACAGAGACATGGGGGGGGTGTACATCATTATCAGATGACCACAAATCCATGGGTGTATGTACGCATCCCTCACTGTGGACAATGATGATAGTGCCATAACAACACATCACTGACAGCAGTGTCCCACCCTCAGGAGGATGGATGTCACTCCCCCACTGCATAACACACCACATGTAGGTGTGAGGACAAATAACACATGCATACCCACCCCTGGCGGATGCAGCATAATACACACACTGAGATCATGCCACAAGACTGTATAGTCATGTCACTGCCTAATAAACTAAGAGAGCCATAGGGAACACGCACTGTCACGCACATACCAGGACAGATAGGAATGTGCAGGTGCTGGGCCAGCCACCAAGATGTTGTCTCACATGGAAGGACTAGGGGGGAGTTCACACAGATACAATGCCCACAATTGTGAGTCAGGTGTCCAAATACCCAGCAGAAAAAGTACCATATGTGTGCTAGGCCGGGAGTACACACATGCATAGTGCTGAAAAATTAAAATTTCCCCATGAAGGCATTTCGACATACTCAATACACAAGTACAGTGACTAGCAAGGATGGCACAGACGATGCAGCCGGAGACATTGCTGAGCAGCCATGGCCATAGTTGAAGGGATCCGTCACCAACAAAGGAAATGTAGACACAGGTCAGCACAACAATTGTGCAACTCTTTCCAGGGAAGATGTCAGGTGCCACAGAGGAAGGAACACTCCTTGGGACAATGTCTCAAAACAAAAATAACACACACTAACAATGAATCTTTGCAGAGACCTTGTGATGGCACGCAGACACCATGGTCCACCTCATGACCAACAGAGTAGAACATTTCTCAGAACCATAACACATTACCACTACACCAACTCCAGGAGCCTCAGCACCAACATCAATACCTGAAATGCAATAGTGTGCAAAGTAAAATAAATGCTTTATTCAGCATAAAAATAAAACATTGTAATGACACTATCTACAAAGGCCAATGGCCAGTCCACAACAGAAGTCCTTGGGTGGACACATGGGCACGCGTCTCCCCTAGCTTGCCTGCACATTGGAACCCTCAGGTTCGTCGACCGGGGGGGCATCATGTGGGGAAGGACCAGGCACAGCAGGGAAATGAGGGGGAAGGGCAGGTGTGGTGGGTGCAGGGGTGGAAGTCTCCAACGCAGGGGGTGGGGCAGCGGCAAAGGTGGATGTTAGCATGTCGCTGCACACTGCTGCCAGGGCGTCCAGGGTAAGCCCTGCACCGGAAGAAACCCCAGGGCCAATGGAGGGGGGGTGGCCGAGGGGGGGTGGGCAAGGGATGGAGTGCAACCCCCGGGGGGGAAGGAGGTGGATGGGGGGGACTTGACTACCCTGGCAGGGGACTTCCTTGCCCGCTTGCGGGGTGGTGTCACAGTGTGGGTGATGGCCAGCTCTTCGGGTGTCAGTTTGGCAGGGGAGCCAAGGGGAGTGCTTTTGGAGGGACCGGGTTGTGAGGCCTGTGGACGCCGACTGTGGCTGCGTGCATGTCTTTTTGCCCCAGACCCAGTGGGTGTGCCTACATCCCCCTGAGTGTGCGTGACAGGAGGTGTGCGCTTGCCCTTACTTTGTGGTGTGCTGCCTGTGTCTGGTGGGGTGCGTGTTTGGGAATGTCTGAGTGTGCATGGGACAGGTATGGGAGAGGGAAGTGTGGATGGGGCTGGGGTGGGGGGGACGAAGCGCTGCAGGAGACTCACTGCTGCCATCTTTGAAGAGTCCATGGACCGCAGAAACCTGCGTTGTTCAGACATCGATGCTGACATGCTCTCCATGAACGACACCATCTGTGTTAGCAGTGTGGTGTGGCCATGGAGGTCAGTCAGCACCGATGCCTGCCCAACCTTCAACTGCCGCAGTATGTCCACAGACTCTGCACTGAGGGCAGCAGGGGTGACAGGGGCAGGGGGTGCGGTGCCTGTCCTGAAGGAGACATGGGGGTGCCCTGCACGGACAGAAGGGACCGGAGCAACTGGGAGGGCGGTGCTGGGAATGGAGGAGGCGGGGACAGATGTTGGGCTGCTGCCAGGTGTTGTAGAAGCCTCCGCCCCTCGATGAGGTCAGCCTCGGACCCGTCTGTGTCGTAGTTGGATTCGCCACCAGACAGGTCCTCTGACTGAGTCCCCTCGCCCTCCGTGCCACTGGCTCCCGCAGACTCGCCAGCACTGGTGGCACTGGTGCTGGGTCCCTCATCCAGGTCCGTGCCGGTGTCTCCTTCGGTTTTCAATGATGATGCTGTGGGCAAGGTGAAGATACAGAAAAACATCAGTCACCTGTATACATCTGACACATGAGTACAAAAACAATAGGTCACAGTGCATATCAGGCAATGCATCATGAGTAACAGCTAGATTACTCCGCACATATGTAATCCCTGTACTCCCCAGTTGGTAGACCCACCATGCCACTTGGACACAAGGAACAATAGGACACACCAGCCCAAAACTTGAATGAGAAAACACTGAGGAGCTAGTGTCTGGGAACAGGTGAGCACAGCAATACAATGAAGTCATGCCACCTCTTGTTTACCTTGAAAGAAACAGGAGTGGTGCACCCAAGGCAAAGTAACACACCTCAATACCAAAGGTGTCCCCATACTCAGAGACCTGTAAGTACTGTGGAACACAAAACTAAAAAAACTTGGTCCCTTGGGAATCACAATACTTGACACAATCGACATGGTCAGAATGTGGGAATGTGCCATTTTGTGAACAGAACACACATGTGCCTTCATAACAGATGGCTCCCAAGGAGGTGCACACAAAACTCCATGTACCCAGTCATTGAAGAAGCTGCCAGCCTTCTTTAAAGAAGCCACTGTCAGTAAGAAATGTAGTTGCAGCAAGTACATATACATGGGCCCACGGAGGGCTTGATGACTTGAGACTCGTAAGTTGGTATCACCAACAACCAATGACCTACCCAATTTCCACAACACTGGGGTAACATGTAGATGTATAATCAGAAAAACAGTCTCATTAGAACAGTGCCTTCTTTAAAATTGTGCCAGTGTGTTCCCTGAAAGTGTAAAGGTGGTTTGGTGTGCACTTCCTTGGGAGACATCTGTCATGCAGGCACATAATAGTTCTTAACAACAAAACATCAAACTAAAGCATAGAAAACATGAAGACCTGTTGACAAGTGTTGTGAGTGGCAAGGTACAATACCTTGTGACTAACAACTTGAATTATGTCAGTTGTCACATGGCCATCCGTTACCTGATGACACAGTTGCCAACACATCTGACCCACTGCCTGTCGTGTGGAGTGGCACACATGTCCAAACACAGGACAATGCATGAGCTAATGGGCCTGTTATTGTGTTGTAAATAGGCATACCTGCACTGAGGAGACACCCCCATGGCAAGCCAGAATGTCCACACAGATGTCAGCATACAAAGATCGAACTGCGTAGCATCTTGACCACACACTGGTGCAAAACATGAATGAGCAGGAATCATGTATCTAAACAATTGACACATGCTGCAAAGCACAAACATTAAACCCTGCACAACATCACTGGGACACTGCACGTTGAGTCTCTGTCCAGCCAATTATCACACACAGGTCAGACCTGGCAAGGAGACATAAGGTCTGGCCATGTAGGCCTCGCCCGCACAAATCCCCCATATCCGAGACAATGTTATTGAGACAGATCAAGAAGTGACACCTCTTAATCAGGCTTTACTAAAATGTGCAGCAAGACTTCCCAAATGTACTCCACATCACCTTGTGAGGCTGCCAAAACATATTTGTGACAAAAAAACACTGACAGATAGTTGTGAATAGACACACAGGCACTGCCCAGTGTGAGTATGCACAAGCCAAATGGGGTCTCCCTGTCCAGTGGACACATGTAGCACACTTTGGATAAATACAAATGAGGCCAGGGAACAATGCCACAGAGGCAAACATATGCTGAACACACAGAGAATGGACACAGTGTTGGATGACACACATGATTACGAGGCAAGGGTGTCTCAGGGGACTGTAGTGGGCACACTGCTCCTTGTTCCTGGAATGATCTGACTGTAACATGAGCTACCGTCCTGGCACTATGCATATCTGCCACTCATGCACATCATGTCTGAGGCCACAACATTGGTCATGCATGCTGCAAGGGTGTATATTTGAAACCTCACACTCCCATGTTGAGACTCATCATCAATGCCAACAAATATGTACCCCCAACAGAGTGAACAGGACAGGGCACAGGCAAGGTACCAACACATGTCACAGACCACCCTCCCACATGATGCTGATAGCAATGTGCACTTGGATCAACTGGCAGGCTAGATGACCATGTGCAATTGTGATTACACACAGACCAGGGGACACATGTCAAGCAGGGGAAGGGACGAATAAGAGCACCGGTTGACTTTGGGGAACAGAATATGCACTGCACATATAAACCCTGGCAGTGTATCCAGGCTACAGAGCACTTCCAAAAGCTGGGGACACACAACAAACAGACAGGTACCTACCGCCTCCTTGCTGCTGTCCCTCCTGTAACTGCCTATCCAGGTCAGGGACCACCACCGCCAGGACATGCATCATGTGGGTGGTCAGGCGTCGGCGCCCGCCGTGGGGGCGTGGAGGTGAGAGCCCCAGCTGGACCCAGGCGATCCGCCGGGTCCAGCACCGGATATCCTGCCACTGTTTTCTGACTTGGGCTAGGCGCCGACTGTGACCCCCCGCCACTCTCACTGCCCTGGCGATCCGCTTCCAAATCTCCCCCGTCTCGTAGGCAGTTACCTGTGAGGATGGCAAAGTGAGACAACATCACTACACATGCTCCATGTCACAGAGACACACATTTGAACATCGATGATATGTTGAACAGGGCATAGGATGCTGCCAAGGAATCCCATCTTACTCATATCAACATTGGCCTCTCTGGAAGCCCCAATGCACTACATGGCATTGAAACTACACAGGTGGCAGGAGTGGTGCGACACACTCCCTGATCATGGCACACACTGTGCATCACATGCAACACCAGGTTGATGGACAGCACCTCAAAGCAGTTACATGCCCCAGCCCACTGACGCAACATCAGCAGAGTACACAGACACTCACAGGCACAGATCAATCACCTGCCATTGGCTACAGCGGATACATACCTCACTCTGCACATGTGCCACTTTCCTGTGGGGTGTCACAGGTGTCGGGCTAGCCCAGCAAGTCAGACACACAGCACGGCTTACTCTTCACATCAGATGGGTAGAGCTGTTGCCTCCTCCATGCAGCTGTAGTGCAACACTTCACATAGACACTCGCCCACATGACAAGGAACCTTCACACACATCAATGTCCAGGAGGGCGTACACATCACTTGGACACTCTCACCACAGCTCCCCTCAACTCATACACATCTGTGGGTACAGTCACCTGTCACACCCGGGGGGACCACTGAATCACCTCAGGACAATAGCCCAAAATATGCCACCCAGGATTTGCCAGGCTGAATGTGTCATGCACTATGCAGTGAATGTCACAGTAAGCACAATGCAAGTGAGGAGTGCACACAGGAATTACTTCATGCTCTGCATGACAGACATAAGACTTCCCCCCCCCCCCTGGGACCCACTCTAAACCTCATTGCATGTCTGTCACACCTGGACACAATGCCAGAATTGACAGCCACGAAACAGGTGCACAGTCAAAGGTAGTGGGGTCAGCACTCACCTGCTCCCCTGGTCTAACATACAGGCTGGGGTACTGTGGGAGGAGGACATTCAGCAGGGCCTCATTCTCCTCCATGGTGAATGGCTGGGCCCTCTCCACAGTTCGCGACATGGTGCCAGAGGAAGCACAGATAGCAGCAGTGTGGTCGACAGGAAAGTTGTGCAGGCAAGTGCCCTCTCATGGGTTCTGGCTGACTTATATCTGTCTTGCTGGGGGCTTTCATTTACAGGAGTACAGAGTGATTGGTCAGACTCATTTGCATCCTACGTTTCCTCCAATCACTTTAAACTTACACCAATGACACGAATTTGCATGGTTCAAATTTTGAGCATCATAGCAAGGCAAACACCACTTTGCAACATTGTAGTTTTTGGCCCAACTGACTTTTCAAGCCCACATGATGGCCACATTGCAACTGAAATCTCTGTATCCATGACAACCAGCATGCATTTTGGGCCTAATACTTATCCCCTATGTAATTTTTGAATCCCAAAAACATGTACGGTGCGTTTCACACGTACCCGTACACGTACGGCGCCACTACAGTAGTGATACGGACCGTACACACGCTCTCAGAGCGTGTGTATGGTCCGTATCACTGTGGTAGTGGTGCCGTAGGAGTACGCGCGTGTGTTAGGTCCATACCACGCATACTCCTACGGCACCACTACCACAGTGATACGGACCGTACACACGCTCTCAGAGCGTATGTACGGTCCGTACCACGCGTACTCCTACGGCACCACTACAATAGTAATACGGACCGTACACACGCTCTGAGAGCGTGTGTACGGTCCGTATCACTGTGGTAGTGGTGCGCGTGTGTACGGTCTGTACCACGCGTACTCCTACAGCACCACTACTATAGTGATACGGACCGTACATACGCTCTCAGAGCGTATGTACCGTCCGTACCACGCGTACTCCTATGGCACCACTACTATAGTGATACGGACCGTACACACCCTCTGAGAGCGTGTGTATGGTGCGTTTCACACGCTTACACTGGTGATAGGAGGCGCACACGAAAGGAATGGAGGTCTCCGACTCGCACAATGCTATACATCAAGTCATTGTTATTGCAGACTTACATTTGCAGAGCCTAGGTGTGTCAGGCAGTGCTATTGCACATGTCTCCTCATGTAGTTGCACAATTGATGTGTGATGACCTGTGTACACATGTCATGTGTGATGGGGCACTATGTGGCACACTTCCCCTTCACACTTTGCACATGTGTGCCTGTAGTACAAATGTGTCAAGCACAGCATCACTGGTATGGCACAGTCACCACCACCACCCGCTACTGTCCCCTGATGCCAGGGACATGGACACTAACAACTGACATTTCACAATCACCATGCCCCGATGTGACTATGTCATGTGTGTGTCATGTGTTCCCATGAGCTTGCTGTTAGTGTTCCGTCAACTACATCTGCTGTTGCTGCATCCAACATGTGTCTGTGTGGAGATGGGCATGGCACACATCTACGCACACCATGCCACATGTGGATTCCCACGTAAGCAGGGTCTGTATGCACCGGGCATGATATTTTCACCTCAGGACATATCTGCGTTGTCTCAATGTCTGTGTTTTCTGTTTTCATGTGTACCCCTTCATGGCAATGTGTGTGATCTGTACAGATGAGTTTCCATGTGACCTGTGCGTCTAGCTTGCCGTCAGCTGTCTGTATGAGATGACATCCTTCAAATGCAGCTATGTGGATGTATGTCACTCCTGTGATGTCTCTGGCTGTTCACTCAGACTGGCCCCAAGCTCATTTCAGGGCATGTCATGTAGACTTGCCAATCAACGGGTGTATCTGGCTTTTCGTAGGAGTATCACCAAGCTAGCATACGTGTCTGGATGTATTGCACACACCAGACTCTGTATTTAGCAAATGTGTTGTAGCAGTTGAGCATGTGCTCTGTTCATTGACATTGATGTTGTTATGCTCTCAATCCTCGTCATTCATCACAAATTTCTGCAGGGCACCGCCTGTCCCCCGAACAATGCCAGACTTGGGTGCCATGAGGGAACGTGCCTGCATCCGACGTTACCGATTCACTCAACAGTTGATTGAGGACTTGACCGCCAAGGTGGCACCACACCTCCAACCGCGACATAGGTATCCCACTGCGCTGACCCCCAAGATGAAGGTGATGGCAGCCCTACATTTTTTTGCCACAGGTACGTTTCAATTCACCATGGCTGATGTTGGTGGCATGTCACAGACCATGTTCAGCCGTGTCCTGCGTGATGTTTTGGCAGCCATGTTGGAGCACCTTGATGAATTCATCCATTTTCTGACTCCTGAGGAGTTGACAGGTGTCAAGGTTGATTTCTATGCCCTGGGAGGGATGCCCCATGTCATTGGGTCCATTGATGGGACACATGTGGCTTTGGTACCACCACAGGTACAGGAGGTAGCCTATCGCAACCATAAACATTACCACTCTATAAATGCCCTTGTGGTGTGTCTTGCTAACATGCTGATTTCCCATGTCTGTGCATGTTTTCCAGGGTCAGCACACGATGCCTACATCAAGAGGCGTAGCAGGGTGCCACAAATGATGCTGCGGCTGCACAACGAACGAGAATTACTTGTTGGTGGGTATACTCTGTTGGTCCTGTGTGTTGCGGTATCTCTGGCTCTTACGGCATCTCGTGACCCACTTATTTACATGATGTTTACATGTAGGGGACTCTGGCTATCCCAACATGCCATGGCTGATGACGACTCTCCGCAACCCAAGGTCAGCTGCAGATCACCCGTACAACAATGCACACGGGCAGACCAGGCGAGTGATTGAGAGGACGTTTGGCCTCCTGAAGAGCCGATTCCGGTGCCTTCACAAGACAGGCGGGTCCCTCCCATATGCACCGGCGAAG
The DNA here is from genome assembly GCF_964204655.1 of Triturus cristatus. Lineage (NCBI taxonomy): Eukaryota > Metazoa > Chordata > Amphibia > Caudata > Salamandridae > Triturus > Triturus cristatus. The sequence goes on from NC_140592.1 coordinate 216,355,212, forward strand.
GTCTGCAAAATCTTCATCGTGTGCTGCATGCTGCACAACATAGCAGTGGAGAAGACAGTGCCACTCATCTTGGAGCAGGATGAGCAGGAACATCCACCCGTGGAGGATGAAGGGCTTGGTCACGAGGCAAGTGAGGAGGAGGAGGAGGAGGAGGATATCCGGAGTCAGCTCATACGCAACTTCTTCTCATAATGGTGAGTCACTGGGTCTGAGTGTGCACGCTTGGAGGCTTGGGTGGTATGTGTTGCAATGTGTGTGTCCAGCTGACTGTATGCTAAGTGACTTAGATTTGTGTTCTGATGTGTGACTCAAGTGATGATGTCATTCCACACATTTTAGCAGGGACAGTTTATTTTAAATTAGCATGGGGACAACATTGTTCCTGTTTAGTAAATGTCCATGTATGCGGAGAAAAAATATTTTCGCTGACTTCTTGTGTTTCTGTCATTCCCAGGTTCTTGCGCATGTTGTCTGCTCGTGTCATCGTTGTCCTCCTGCTATTCCTCATGAGTATTGCAACGTGTGCTGAATCAGCGTTCCATGCACGGACATGGGGAAATTTCATTTTGGGTAAGGATTGCAGCAAGCCATTTTGGGGGTGGTACGTGTTTGGAATGTGTGGGGACTGCCTCTGTGCATGTTGTGTTACTATGCATACATGTTGACTCACCATGGGGCACATAACATGTAGCATGACTCCCATGAATTGACAGTCACCCTTCGTGACAGTCATCTGTAATGGAGTTAGGATTCTGATTAAGGCATCAATGTGTGTAAAACTTCCCTCTGAAACATATGGAATGCTATGGGTGGACATAGTGTGGGACATCCCCATGACGGGCTCAATGGGGAATTGCAGCCTCTCCGTGTGCAGCAAGAGGTGTTTGGCTCATCCCCTTAACTTGTGTGCCAGTTCATTTGGATTTACTACATCCGTGTTGTGAAGGGGGTGTCCAGCGTAGGTCCCACATGTTCCGTCAAATGACCTGTGAGTCTGTTCATATTGATGCATTTCCCTCAGTGTGAGCTTGAGTAATAAAGGTGTTCCTCACCCTCCGAAGTGCCTCATCTCTATCAATGCAGGACTCTTGCCACTTTGCATGCGTCATCTCTGGCATAGTTGTCAAAGATTGTGCATATGAGTGTATGTGTAGCTCGGCAACATGCATGCAGTTCTTCCTGGATAATGATCTCTATTGTGCATGAAGTCCATGGTTGTGTATGTATTTGGTCAGGTTGCTCCCACCAACGGGCCGTCAACGCCTGCTGAGAGTGTGTCTCCTGTGCGCAGCTCGGCCTTCTGTTTCCTGATACTGTGTCAGTCATCTTTGGTGATTGTTTTGGCCTAGCTTCCAGCACATGCCGCCTGCTGCTGCAGCCCCTGCGGCAAGGGTCCTCCAAGTTCCCGGATTCTGCAACCCACACGCCTCCAAGATGCTCTTCCCTTCCTCCCTCCACCCATTCATTAGGCTGTCATCAGCTTGTCTGTGCCACTGTTGCGGCCAGGCGGTGCCAATGGCAGGACCGTCAGCGCATGCAACGTGCACATTGCACGACCCTCATGTCCTTGCATGACCCACATCACACAACAGTCTCATGTTGCAGCCACCCTCCAAGCAATGTCGAAGCAAAAATCTACCGCCTGCTCTCAGGCATACCCTAGGCGCGCACACACAACACCTTTGCATGCTGAGTGTGCAACTCCAACTGCCTACACAGCGCTGCCCCACCTTCCAGGCCCTGTCACACCAACCAGGTCATGTCCCTCCTACTCCACACCGGCTCCGTCCAACAGCACTCCATTGGACTCTGTTACCTCCTCAACACAACAGGCCCACACATCACCATCACAGCAGTGACCTGAATGAAAGCATCCTCAGCACACAACTTCTTCATTGCCATCTCAGACGGATACAAGAGCACCCGCAGGGACGGCACTAACAATCCCGGAGGATGAATTGATATCTATTCCCAAGTACGCACTCAGGGTCACAAATCCGGTTTGGCACAAACCCCCTGCAAACCATCAGAGTAACACTCATCTACAGATCTCCAGGCCTACATCCACAATTCCGCAAAGCCATCAACACGTCCATCGTCACGCACGCCCTCACATCCACAGGATACATGTGGCTGTGGGCCAGGAACTTCTGGCTGGATGAGAACAACACCAGCATCCATCATTGGTCCATCCACATTAGCATCCACGTCTCCGACGGGCAACACACTTCCACACACCCCGCTACCAATCCCCCAAACATACTTGATGTAAGTCAACACAGACATGCTGTGTGGGACACTGGAGCCAACACCACCGCCACACCCTGCAACCTCACTCACTGGATCAGCAACTGATCCAACAATCTAGCCACGTTGACGGACTTTCCTGTTTCGCACATCAACAATTAAGCCACCTGGGTCAAGGCAGACCTACTGGACTCATACACGTCTAGCAGGACTCTTGTGCACAGCTTGCAACACAAATACCCATCAGTGGCCTTACAACCCTGTTAAAAACGGCACACACAGCCATCACCATATCATCAGCAAGGACAATTGGAGATCTTTCAGATGGGGAGGAGGACATAAGAAAGCACGACATCAAGGAGCTCATCATCATTGTGAGTGCACTGACATTGGCTCTCCATCCAAAAGACACCCCACCCTTGCAAGGCTGAGCCAATCCCTTGCAACTTCCTACCACTGCAATCTCATGGACATACACGCAAGCCTTGGCACACAGAGGCAGAATGCACTATTATACGCGGGACCAACAACCCTCAGGTTTTGGACTTCCATCAGCAGCAGATACAACACCCGGCTCATGTGCAACATCCCCTGGGGATCTCCATCAGGCCCCTTCCCACACAACATCTCAACCACATCATTCCAAATCCTTGTAGCGCCCGTCCAGCACGTCATGTATGTATCTTTGGAGTTAGCCACATTCCATGGTAGATAGAGGCATGCAGTGACCCAGGACCTTCTTAGACAATGGACGGCAGGAACGCTGGCTCTCAAGGAACCTCAACGTGCTTCCCTAGCCAGCAAATGTCATCAGGAAGACAGTCAATGATTAACTGGCAACCTTCCTCCACACAAAGAGCTCCAGGCAACCTGCACAAGACCGTCTTCCACAGTAATCACCCCACTGCAACCGTCATCATTGCCATCCAACACCGACAACTTTGCCCTGCTCAGCAATGGTGAGGACACCCCCCTTGACCTCTCCACAGCATTATGCATAATGTGGTCACACACTGTCAGCTCACACATCTCCAACACTGGTATCCAGAGGATGGACCAGGATGAAATCACCAAGTGGCTCACCAGCAAGGCCATGGGAGTGGGACTCACACCTTCAGCATGTAGTACAGTGGCGTCATCTGGCACATGGCCCAGGGCTCATCTTTCAGCGTGTCAATCTTCAATGTGTCCATGACCACCCTCTCCACCACCACATGCGCACACAACCTCATCATCATCTCGTATGCCATTGACAGCCAGCTGCTCCTCACCCTCACCAAAGACACAGCCATTGCCAGTTCCAACCTTCAAGAAGGCCTGAGGTCCGTTGATGAATGGCTGAACATCATCCACCTGAGGCTGGACTTGTACATGACTGAGGTAATCATCTGAGGATTGTCCCCTTACAGCTGGGTCAACTCCTTGTGTCCCACCCGCCAGGGCACTGCACCAGCACCCAGTGGCCATGCACACAAGATGGTGTGCATCATGGACTCGTCGCTCACAATTGCCATGCAACTCACCAGCATCTGTACCTCATGCTGCAACACCCTCCGCATGATGCACATGACCCATAGATAGATCCACTCCAAGGCAAGACAGACCATCCCCCAGGTCCACGACACCAGCCGTGTCAACTACAGCCCTGCCCTCTACAGAGCAAGTACAGCCAAACTCCCAGGGTGCATCTGCACACCTCAGCTTCAACATCCCGTGCCCCAGCCACATCACTGTCCACCTGAGATAGCTGCAATGGATCACTGTCTGCTGCAGGATGACCTTCACACTCCTCACCCACACTCAGGAGGCAGTCCACAACCGCAGACCCCAAACCAACCTTGGAAGTCTGTCATCCAAGACCCCGTTGGGCCAACTCCGTGCATCCAACCTTGCCCTGGCCAACATTCTTCACATCCACCGCACTCTAGCATGCAGGACATAGTTCTCCCACCTGGCTACACATACCTGGGACTCCCTCCCCGGGCACCTCCACATGAGCCATAACCTCTACACCTTAATGATGCTCTTCCACATTGGTCTGTCCGCACAGTATTGCAAGCCCCCCCCTCAGCAGCTTGAGCCCATCACGGGTAAGTATTGTGCTTCATGTCTGTATTGGATGATACATTGTGACCCATGTGTGTCCTGTACCGGACTCAGATCCAAGGGTATGGATGGCTGGAGTTCGTTCAACACTCAGGCATAGTTTGACATTCCCCCACACGTATGTTGTGCAAAATGACTACAACATCTAATTAAAGAAAGTTTGTTTTATTCTTGGTGGGGGGCGTATATTGTGGATGAAAATAGGTGCTATACAGTGTGGCTAGAATCCAAAGTTCACAGGGGGAGATGGGATCCTTGGCATTTGAAGTCATCAGAGTCCAGAACACAGTGTTTGTCATCATTGGTCAGACTGTGACAAGCAAGTCCATGTGGCAGAGAATGTCAGTGGATGAGGTGCTGCTGTTGCGCATGAACGCCAGGTGCCAGGCCAGGTGACCTGGGAGATGTGGATGGTCCGCTGCCTCTCACGGTCTTTTCCGTGGACGACCCACCTTCCTCGCGGGACCCTCAGATGCAGGCCTTGACGATGTTTGGGACGCTCCGTCGGACGAATCCTCCTCCTCCTCCCTCCCTGTGGCTGGTGTTGGTCTTCGCCTGGTGGCAGAGGGAGGGTTGGCCATGTTGTCGGCGATCCGACGGAGTGAACGGCTTATGTCCGTTTGCACCGCCAGGAGCTCAGCCAGTCTTGCCTCCATCCGTCCTTGGTGTTGTTGTTGACTGGTGTGTTGCTCGGCCTGCTGGTTCTTAATCTCTGTGAGGGTCTCCACTACCTGGCTGATGGCCCTGGTGTCACGCCGGTATGCCTCCATGATGTTGCGTATGTGTGACATACCGGTCCCTTCAGCTGGCTGGTCAGGTTCTCGCCACCGCCTGCCTCCACTCCCACCACCCCTGCCCACACGTGCCTGGCCTGCCGTTGGGAGCACATCAGGTCTATGGGACCCCTGAGGGATGGCAGTTGCAGGGTTGTCTACCTCCTCCTGGGTGCCCGGCGAACCTTGTCCCTCCAGGTCAGACTGGCTCAGTTGTTCACTGCGGGCAGGACTCCTGGGTGTCTCCTGGGATGTGGCAGGAAAGGGGGTGGTGGTTGGCACAGATGTACCTGAGGCAGGTGCTTGGACACCAGAGGGTCCAGGTCGGTTGGGGTCATCGGCGGAGAGTTGAGAGGCGTCGCTGCCGGTGGGATCAGGTTCCTCCCGAGCCTGGGACTGTGATTCTTCCTCCTCATTGTTGGGGGGAGATCCATGATGTTGCCCTGTGTGTGAGAGAGAGACAATGTTAATACTGTTTCATGCGACATCCATGTTTCATACATATTCAAGTTGGCACAGTTCCTCCAGGTAGTTGTATGTGCCTAGCATTCCCCTCACTGTTCACTTGTGGATGGGTATGTTGCGGGGGACAGATTGATATGTTCTCCTGAGTGTTTGCCATGTAGATTTTTGGCTTGGATGCTTCTTTGGCTATGGATTGATCTTGTTGTGTCACATGTCCATTGTGAGAGTGGGTAAATCCATTGCCTGCCCTGGGGGTGTGTGCTTGTGTAAGGGGGGTGTGTGACAGGGCCTGCTGGTGGGTGTAGTGTGATTTGGCTGTGGGTCTCCCAGGTGATGTATCTGTCCCCTCGTGGTGCATGCTGGCATGACAGTGAGTGTGAGTTCCTGTCCTAGATATCTGAGCTTGTGGTGTTGGTGTTTGAGTTTACAGTGGTCACAGGAGGGCCTTGTGCTGGCTACAGCAGGGCCAAGTGTCAGCTACCTTGTCAGTACTTTGCCAGTCCCTGTGCATTGTGCATGGTGCATGGGTATGTACCTGGGCCATTTGGGCTGAGGGCAATGGTGTCTGATTCTGAGTTGAACAATGTGTTTTGTGAGCCCCACCCTCCCAGCATCCCGGACATCCAGTCTTGGGTTTGTGCTTCGTGTAGCCTGGGACATGGCATGGCCTTGCTTTGTGGATGGGGCATACACATGTTAGTGGTATGAGTGTTGTTTTTGAGTGTGGTGGTGTCCGGTGAGGGCTTGGGGGTAGTTGCGTGCATTTGGTGTAGTTGGGGTGTGGATGCCATTACCCCCATGTTACATAAGTTGTTAGTGTACTCACCAGGCTCTGCAACTCCTTCGACTCCGTGTACTCCCACCGGCGGAAACAGGGCCATCACCTTCTCCTCCCAGGGATGGTAATGTACCGGTCTGCGGGGCAGCCCACCTCCAGTGATGTTGCTCTGGGCATAGTCCTCGTTCATTTTGCGCTTGACTGCCCTCCGCAGATCGTACCACCTGGCTTGGCATTCATTCCTGGTCCTTCTGATGGGCGCAACAGCATTCACCCTATCGACGATCCTCTGCCACAGGCGTGATTTTTCGGCTATGCTGGTCTGTCTGACCAATGTTCCAAAGAGATGTGGCTCGACTCTGATGACTTTGTTGACAAGGATCTCAAGCTCCTCCCTTGTGAACTTTGGATTCTTGTCTGTGGGCATGGTGTGGAGAGGTGTGGCTCACTGGTTAGAGGCGGCATATCCGCAAGCAGAGAATCGGCCAGGGACCAGGGTTCAATTCCCGACGCGGCAGGGTCGTGGACCAGGGTCAAAACGGACTCGATAATTCTCGCCTTGGTACCTACTCCAACCAGGAACACACTCGGCAACTCTGGGCATTAGCTTGCCTCATCTCCACAACGGCCCCCCACATTCGCCGGGGATGCCTGGTTTCACCTTGGAGATACCCAGGAGGGACCATCTCACAGGGATAGCCAGGACAGGTTCCCCAGCGGTCTACAGCGCCACGACGCCTCAGGGCAGCAGTGCGCTTTACAAGACACATACATTTACATTTACATTTACATGGTTGTGGGTGTGTGGTTGTGAATGTGAAGGTGTGTGTGGGAATGTGGAGAGGGGGTTTGTGTGAAGGAGTGTGTGTGAAGGTGTATATGTTAAGGTGTATCGGTGCAGTTGTTGGGGTGTGCTCTGTAGCTGCAGGGAGTCTGTTGCAAAGGCTCATGGTTTGTGTGTGTGGGCCCTTTTTATTGGTCCATTTGTGGGTGGGCCTGAGTTAGAATTTTTGGTGGGTGTGTAATAAGAGGTGGTTGTGAGTTTGGGCCTCTGTTTACCTCTTTGGATGTGCCAGGTCAGTCATTTTGATGTTTTTTGTACTGTAGATGTGTTTTGTGGTGTTGTGTGAGTCGAATTGACCCTCCTTGTGCTGTTTTACAGTGTCCTGGTTCAGTACGAGTCGTTTTCGCGTATGTAAGGTGCGTCCATACGCGATGTTGTTGTACCGTGCTCGCATACGCAATGTTGTTGTAAGGTCCGTACATACGCGATGCTGGGGGATGGTTCAGGAGTACGGTGCGTCCAAGTACGGTGCTGGGGTACGGTGCGTCCAAGTACGGGGCTGGGGTACGGTGCTGGGGTACGGTGCGTCCAAGTTCGGGGCTGGGGTATGGTGCTGGGGTACGGTGCGTCCAAGTACAGGGCTTGGGTATGGTGCGTCCAAGTACGGGGCTGGGGTACGGTGCTGGGGTACTGTGCGTACAAGTACGGGGCTGGGGTACGGTGCTGGGGTACGGTGCGTACAAGTACGGGGCTTCGGTATGGTGCATCCATGTACGAGGCTGGGGTACGGTGCTGGGGTATGGTGAGTACAAGTACGGGGCTGGGGTACTGTGCTGGGGTACGGTGCGTACAAGTACGGGGCTTGGGTACGGTGCGTCCAAGTACAGGGCTGGGGTACGGTGCATACAAGTACGAGGCTGGGGTACAGTGCTGGAGTACAGTGCGTACAGGAACGGGGCTGGGGTACGTGCGTCCAAGTACGGGGCTGGGGTACGTTGCTGGGGTACGGTGCGTACAAGTACGGGGCTGGGGTACGGTGCTGGGGTACGGGTACGGTGCTGGGGTACGGTGCGTCCAAGTACGGGGCTTGGGTACGGTGCTGGGGTACGGTGCGTCCATGTACGGGGCTGGGGTACGGTGCATACAAGTACGGGGCTGGGGTACGGTGCTGGGGTACGGTGCGTACAAGTACGGGGCTGGGGTACGGTGCTGGGGTACAGTGCGTACAAGTACGGGGCTGGGGTACGGTGTGGACATGGGGGGGCTACGGTGCTGACATACGGGGGGTACGGTGCTGACATACGGGGGTACGTCCGGACACATGCAGGGGGAGGGGGGGGGCTGTACGACTCGTATCCCGGCCACAAGTTTACCCGGGATACGAGTGGTACAGAGTTCGCTCCGTACGGGACGTTTTACATACGCTTGTGTATTCGGAAGGGCGGTACGGATCGTACTTGTGCGCTCGGACTTCAGTTTTACAAATTGTATGTAAAACTGTCCGGGTACGTCTCGTAGACTTTTCCCGAAGCGATTCGTATGTATTTTTCACGTACGAATCGTACTTCACCGGTGGGACGGGACTTGTATGAATCGTACGTAAAAAAATATGGATACGAGTCGTAAGGGAATTTTTTTTACCCGATTGGAATCGGCACCTATATGTTGAAATTGAAAAATTATTTAAAAAGTTACAATCAAACACAACATAATTAATAATAAATTTACTATATATCTTACAATAGATAGATACCATTAAAATAAAAATAATTATAATTAGTTATATAAACATTCCTATTCCCCTATAAACTCAATAACCTGTTGCTAAAATATCAAATACTATTAATAATTCTAAAAATAAAATATACATTAAAAATTTTAAAAAATTGAAAAATGTAAATCAACAATTAAACACTTAACATAATTAATAATTAAAAATTCCCAATAAATGTAAACTACTTACAAGTGTTTTATCTTCCCACCCTATTCCCTACAAACCGAACAACCAAATACTAAAACGTAACATACTATTATTATTAATAAAATTAAAATATAAATTAAAATGAAAAAAAATTCAAAATGTAAATCAACAATGAAAAAAATTAACATAAGTAATAATCAAATAAATAGTTTAAAAAAATGATTACCATTTAATTTAATTTGATTATAATTTAATTAACTTTCCAGCCTATTCCCCTACAAACCCAACAACCGGCTACTAAACTTAAAATTATTAATTACATTTAAAAATAAATGATTAAAAGACTTAAAATTACCGACTATAATTAAAAAACAATTATACAATTTAACTATGTTACCACCTGAAACTTATATATTGACTAAAGCAAAAAAAATTTACAACTATATTAACTTTATTCACAACAGCAATTTTAAAAACAATGATATTTTTGAAAATATTTCTTACAAAATAATCGATATTCTTGACAACGAAATTCTTACGATATTTCGACAGCAACAATATTGTTTTTCAATATTTCTGTATCATGATATGTTAAACTCCATATTTTGTCCGAATACCTCTTCATGTATGAATCAAATACATACTAGGCACTGCAAACAAAAAGAAACAAGACATAATAATTTGCATAATTTTGCTCCATGTGTAATGCAGAATTGGGCAAACAGATACAGCTTCAACCCATATCATAGAAAGATTTTTGCACCAGGGGACTAAATGTGCTATTAAACCATATCCTCACAGCAGATGTATTGCTATTGAATGTATAGGCATCTAAGACACTGTAATGAAGACATTGTAATCTTTTTTTTACTGTCCAATCATTTTGCATTATTATCACTCCTTATGTAAAAAAAAACAGCAGACTGATTTAGCATCAAGCACAGACCATTATTTCCCACTTGAAAGATGGAGGAAATGTGTTTGAACACTTCTTAATTCATAGACAGGAAACATAGTGGGAAATTTGTTTGCTCCATGATGCACTGTTTTTTTGTGCCATTGCAAAGTTTCTGTAATATGACTAAATCCAAGACGGCCATCTTATAACGTTTTTTTCTTTAAAAGAAAAGCTATTAAGAAGACGGAGGTCATGTACCTGTGCATACATGCAATGGCCATCATCTATTGATTTTTCTGACTACCACAAAAGGTAAGGGATCCAAATATCTGACCCAGGAGTGTGATAATTTCATAATGGTCTCATAGGCTAACTTCATTGAAAACATGCCCAAGTTTATTCCTAAGTCTTATAAAACAAGTCTTCAAAACTTTGAATATGTGACAAATGGCCAGTGAAGCAAATTAAAACAACTGACTCTAAATAACAGTATTAAATCATTTTCAAGCTGATTTTAGTTGTAGACCCAAGTTCTGGAACTAACAGCAAAAATGTACATTCATATGCGTCAAGGTTCGATAAACCTACAGAGCAATTACAATATTTGTGAACTGTACAACATGCACCATTTGTAGTTAAAATCAACGCATTTTGCAAATGAATCATTTTTCCCTTCCATAGTGCTGAAGGCAAATATGCTTTAGAAAGCACATCCAACTTGATATAAAATCGCCCCAAAATAAATAGACGTTGATTATTGGCACACACAAAGAGGTGCATGTGCAAACATGGAAGAAACCCAATTACCCGTTCCAAAATCAGCACAGACCATTTTCTTTTCCACCCAGAGACGAGAATTAAGGAAAAGGATATGGAGAAAGGAAGGAAGTGACCGCTGTAAAATACCATGGCTTGCAACACAGCGAACCAACTGGATTGGACATGTCTCAAAAGGCTCAGCAAGGTTAGCCTTGTGTGACCTGCTGTCCATTAAAAAATAAGTGTGGGTCTGGAAGGTAAGCAACTGTAGGAAAACCTCAACGTAACCTCAGGAAATCATCAGCTTTAACAGCTGCAGAGCTACCATCGTACAACTATTTAGCAGGACCAAGGCACACATGACTGCAATACATTGCCAGATAAGTGAAACGAGTCCTGCAACTGCAATATGAAACCAACAACTGTGGAATAATGCAGTGCACCAGCAAAAAGTTAGATATCCAATCTGAAGAAGTGGCCACATTTCAAACCATGTACAAACAGCCAAGATTAGAGGCCACCCAAACAAGGCCACACCCAACCAGACCTGCAAGAGACCGAAAGCCATTCAATGAACACAGGGGCCATGCAGACTGAAACCTAGACATGTCAGTGAGATAAACAAGCATTGGCACAGCCAATAGGTCTCGCCTTTGGGACCTTATAAGTGTTTAGCCTTGCAACAGTTGCATAACTAAATACTTATAAGGTCCCAAAAGCGAGACCTATTGCCTATGCCAAGTGGCCCTGCGGCCGCGAAAGTGATCGCGATCAAACATCAAAGCGGCCGTGCGGCCACGAAAGTGAAAGTAATCGCGGTCAAGCGCGACACGCACGCCCGCACACATGCACTATAGCTCTAGGCTGGCCTGGTAGCACTTTTTGGAGCCCTCTCAATAAGTCTCGACAGACCAACACATGCGCTGGGTCAGGCGAGACCTAAAAATGAAGAGGACCACAGGGAAGGTGGAGGGCACAGAAACAAGATATCAAATAATGTCATAAAAGATTTACAAAATGCCACAAACAATCAAGATACCACCGAAATGAAAAGCATGAAGATAGACTCACCAGTTCATTGTGGAAGCAGAGCTTAAGCAGACCAGTATCCTAAATGCAGTGACCAGGGAGAAGAAGAGACAGGAAATACTGTGCTTCAAATCATCAATCCCATGACAGCAGATGAGTAACCTCAATCTCTACATGTCTCGAGAGAGCTCTAGAAGGCACACCTCCACAATGCTATGGAGCATCTCCAGGGATCGGGACAATGCGGCTGACTCTTAGTCGGTCATGACCAAATTAACATTGGAAATATGCGACTTCTTTATCATTCCAGCAAGCAATATGTTTTGCATACTGACACCATAGAATAGTACAAATACTGAATACTGCCTAACACAAAATAAAAAAACAAGCATATTTCATTGATGGACTTCTCACAATTTCCCGGATACTAATGTCATGCAGTCATAAATGCCAGACTGCAACCATAATAAACGGATATCCAAGGACCACCATCACATGAGCACCCTGGCTCCAACCCATTTGGTGCATACATGGAGTGAAACCATACCCATAATCAGTGCACAGAAAGTTTTTGTCAATCATGGCTGAAAAGAAAGACTGCAATGTCTGATGTGCCCCCGCGTGAGAGAACACCACCAAATATGGCAACAGAAGACATTCCCACTCATGAATGTACACCAGTATGCACAAAAGGATGTAAAAAGATCATCCAGCCACAGGTTGACCACAAGAGTCAAAAAGATACACAAATGCTCAGAAGAGTAACATACATGTTTACAAGCATGGGAATGCACAAGCCCAAGGCTGCAAGCTACCAAGAGCTCATCCTCCACACTCACATATGACAGTATTGGGGAGCAACTGAACAGCCATAGCACAGGTTGCCTTGATTCCTTCCAAAGACCACACCTATTATTTAAGGCTGGTAAACTAAGCGATCATTGCCCATGAAATGCCAACTAAAAAGAGAGCTCTAAACTTTGTCCTTAAGACTTAAACCCCAAAGAAATGGACCTCAGAGGAGTTCAACTCTCCCTAAATAGAAAGGGGGAGAAGAGATACCTGAAATGAGACAATTCATCTGAATTGGAAAAACACATCAACGTAACCAGTCCTTGACTCCTGCCCAAGATTCCGAAACAAACACCGATAACACCACGAATCCTTAATTCCATTGAAAATCTGGAGGAATCCATTTGCAATAGAATAATATGGTGAGGGGGTAGTAGCAAAATATGTCAACAGTAAAATCAACAACATTACTTAGCATATATGATCGGAAACTGAGTATTTAGCATCAGTGTTGTGCACTACCACCTGATCTACAAGGCTGTGGTTATGACATCTGGTTAACCCAAGTACAGTATACTAATGGATATTTATAGAGCGCACACTCACCTAAATTTCTTGGTGATGGAATAACCAGCCAAGGTACGTCGGTGAAATGTGACTGATGAGTGAACAGATAGATTTTTTATTAATTTCCTAAAAGGGAGCAATGGTGGTTGAGACCCTAATAACCAGGGTAGAGAATTCCACATTGTGGCTGCACCAACTGAAAAACCTTCATCCCCGAAAGGATACCAATTTGTTTTTTGGAACAGTAAGATGAAATTATTTTAGCCAGCTAAAAGTAGGAGACTTAAAGTCTGAGAAGATTGGACTAACAGCATGGCCTTGAAACAAATTCTATTATATACTGGAAGTCAATAGAGTTGCTATAAGCAGGGGATAACATGCTGACATCTAGGCAGATAACCGGTCAAATGTGCAGCTGCATTCTGAATCAACTATTAAATTGACAGGAGCATATTAATAGATGGAATTGCTGAAGTCCAATCACATTAGAACCATGGCATTTATAACAGAACATGGACATGAAAAATGTATGTTACCGAGAACTTTGAGATAAAACTAAAACACGAACTGTTCAATTGGCAACATGAGGAAAACAGGTTAGAGTCCAAATGAATCCCAAATTACAAACTACTTGAGATAGGGTGAGACATTGGTCCTTAACTGTAAGCAAGACATATAAACAGAAACTGATAAAAACATGAGGCACAAACTTGCAATTCCGTTTTGGGCTGATATAACCTCATAACGTTTTTAGCTAGCCAAAAGCAAACTAGATGAAGACTATGCAATGACAAGGATGACTGAAGTGAGCACATACATAAGCTGGAGACCAATTATGCATCATCAGCATACATATTAAAACGTACACTAAACAAGAACAACAGCTGCATAAAATGGAGTGGGAGAAATCAGGACTTGTTTGCAGTGTTTCCCTACTTTTTGCCCCCATTTCGACTACTAGGTGCTGGTTTTCTGACTGACTGTGCCATAGGCTCTGCTAACCACACCCAGGGTCTGTGCTCTGATTAAAAGTATATGGTAATTACTTGTAGGTGATCCAGGGGTAGGGTGCCTTGTAACTATAAGCAGGGCCAATATAAAGGATGTTTTATAAGCCATGATTGTTGGAAACTAGCTCCATAGACTAACATGGGTATACAGTGGAACTGTTTGGGAAAACCTTCCCTTATCTTATGGATTGTGACACGGACTCACAGATCCAATGGGTGCATTGGTTGCCCATAAATTGAGACAGTAATAAGATTCTCCCTAATCCACGCTCGTTTCATCCTCGTCCAATCCAAGTCGACGTAGACAATTTCTTGCTGAGGCAGGCGATCTCGATGAAAGCTTGTCCAGCTCTACCTGTGGCATTGGATGCCATGTCGATCTTTGTCTGTTCAGATCTTATCAAGGCTTCAATGGACAGACGATGGAAACTACATCAATTGATCGATCCTCTGAAAGTGGTCAGGGCTCAAGTTTTCTTGCAGGAGCCAGCAAGGCTCTAAAAATACATAATGGGTGAACCCATATATGTTTCAGGGAACAAGATGCTATGACAGCTCTTAGTAATTTCAAAGGGGCAATGAATTGATCAAGATTTTGACCACTGTGATGTCGGTAATTAATTGGAGCATGTTTTGAATATTCTGGGTCTAGGTGTTTGTACATTTCTTATTGGGCTGTTCTATTTTAGATTTTTTTTCCAGGGTACTTGTGCAGTTGGAGGGTGCTCAGGGGCATGGGGTGGCTGTCTCTTGGGGCTGTTCCAACCATCAACCGCCTAAGGATAGGGAAGCTTCCCCTCGCTAGAGACTGGGTGGGCTCCTGCAGCAGACAGGGGGTGGTTGTGGGTAGCGGTGGGGTAAGTGGCTAAGATATGTGGATAAAGTCCTTGCACTTGACAGGCTAGGGGGATCAGAGGGATGAAACTAGTCAGATAAGTCTGATGATACATTATGAGTGGATACTACTGAAGGTGCACAAAGGCATTGTTTCTTGGTATGGGGTGGGTTTGTCGAGGTCGGACTTTATGCAATGACTAGATTAAAGTGCATGTGTTGGAATGTATCTGGACTGAATTCCTCCAATAAAGGACAGCTGGCATGGGAGGAGATTAAAATATATAGCCCACACACAATATCATTAACAGAGACACATTTGGCTTAAAAAGATCACCATCTATTTAAACAGCTCGGATATAATGTAGTTGTAAGTACGTCACAAACTGCCCCCATTCAAGGGGTGGCTATTCTGGCAGTGAAGAGTTTAGAGTTTAAGGCTCTGAGAACTGCCTCTGACGTTATGGGCAGATGGGTGATTGCTCAGTTCGTAGTATTTGGCCGGAAATTCGTACCCTGTGTTGTTTATGGGCCAAATGTAGATGACCCTGAGATGTTGAATATGCTTTGTTTAGATTTATTAGTTTGGTCCGGTGAAATTTTATTAATGGGTGATTTTAATTGTGTGATTGACTACACTGTAGACTCAAACCATCATCTTGCTTCCCCTCACATGACTAAGTCAAGGGTATGCATTTGGGAATTTACCCAAATGCAGGGGCTTATGGATGCCTGGTGGACATTTTATCCTACTATACCGAGCTACACGTACTACTCATTCCCACATAGGCACTATTCTAGGACTAATATGATCTTTATTAAAAGGGGCATTCTCTGAGAAGTGGAAATTAAGGTATATCCCACGGTCTCGTCTGACCACAATCCTATATTATTATTCGTAAATCTTTCACGGGTTTGGGGGGGGGGGGAGACGTCACCAGTTTTCGTTCCCTCTGCACCTTCTTACTAACTCTGATTTTTGTAAGGTTTTCGCAAACTTCCTCACAGGATTTCTGGGGGATAACACAGACACAGCTTCACCACTGGTTGTGTGGGATATATTGAAAGCTTATATCAGGGGTATCACGGCACAGTTTATTTTCAGGCAAAACAGGGACTTACAAAATGGCATCAATTAACTGGCCCAAGCAGTCTTTTAATTGAAAGTATCCCATGCAGCAGCCATCAGGTCT